>NC_045147.1:14327824-15726402 GCF_008831285.2 Nymphaea colorata
TTTGCGATTAGTATAGCGTCAAGTAAACACGACACATGAAACTTAGGAAGAAATTATCGTGTCTGCTTGCTGTAATTAAAGATGAACTTCCTATTTTCTAGCTCATATGCTTTAGGCCAGGTTATTTATAACGTCAAATGGTTGATGGATAAGAATAAAGCTCCTGATCTACGTCGTTTTTTTTGTTTTTATTATTTTATAAACTTGTTCGGTTTTGATGCCTTCTAAGCATGGTGTTTATTCTTTACACTCTGCTTATTTTTATTTTTAGTGCTGATGTTTTGGTTTCAGTATTCCTTCGGACATGGATTTGTTTCTTGAATGGAAGTTAGCATGCTTGTCATGACTAAGTTTTAAACTTGTTTGGTTTCAATTTTACTTGATGATGTAGTGATCTTACAGAGTGAAGTAGCATCTGTTGAGCCTGTACAAGACAGAACTGATGGTTGAATCGGATGGACCACGACTATATAGTTGCTGCAATTGTCGGAATAATGTCTCTCTTCACGACGATATCATATCGAAGGCATTTCAGGTGACTGCTTTTAGCCATTGCAGACTTTTTTGTGTCTTAGCATCTGACTTGTTTTTGGGGATCCCTCATAATGACCTGCAAACAGATTTCTCTTAGTTTACTTAGAAATTCTCTTCCTAGCTGCTTGCATTCTGTTTTGCTGAATTCAACTCAGCTACCAATTTTCCTCCAAATTTGCACTTTCATTCTATTTCACCATAGTGTATTAATCGTGTCTGTAATCTGTCTAGGGAAGACATGGCAGAGCATTCCTCTTTGCTCATGCAATGAATGTAGTTTTAGGGCCAAAAGAGAACGGCAGCTGATGACCGGTTTTGCACACAGTTGCTGATGTTCATTGCTGTGAATGTCGGGAGATCTTGGGATGGAAGTATGTAAGGGCTTATGAAGAAACACAAAAGTACAAAGAAGGAAATACATATTGGAAAAGTTAAAGATTGTCAAGGAAAACTGGTAGCTCTTTCTGTTCTGCTTTGTGCTGATGTCTGCGACTTCTTTGGTGGTGCATCCAGATGTTCATCATGTACAGAAATCTTGATAGATGAAAATATTCAGCCATTGCTGATTGTGTATCCTCTGTTGCTGCAGCCGGTGGTCTGTGTTCTGGATTCAAACTGCTATCTGTTTTATTCTTATTAGTCTTGTTCATTCATAAAGTTCAACTGTATATAAGTGGAAGTTCCAAAACGAAGGATTTCTGTTGACAGTTCATCCTTCACTGAACTGGACATGAATTCAATGTGAACAGTGTGTACCTTCTTACATGGTGCTTGCATATCTGAGAAAATGGTTTTAGATGTTTGTTATCGTTGCAGTCCACTTTATGATTCCCTCCTACTCTTGACTTGGAAATAAGCGAAGTGAAAGTCTTCTTGGAGACAACCGGTAAGTGTGAAATTATAGAGACAAGAATAGCGTGGAGCCCGTGCAAGGATGACACATAAATGACTAAGTGAAATTCTTGCAAAGACAAGTTACGTATTGAGGGAGGCATAATTGCCATGCATGAAAATTCAGTGGTGTTTTGATGATGACCGCACAAGTTGTCTGTGGAGAAATGTAAGTGGCAATGTAGAGGCATTCTTTAACAAATATTGAAAATGCTAGAATGCCTGCAGGACAACCAGATCTTTGTTCTCTGTAAAGTACTTGGTGTTGAATGTCTATGGAATGTTTACGTACTTTTTGAGGTATTGAGATCTGGTCACTGCTTGGACAATACATCTGTTGTGCCAATTGAAATCCATGGCGGCCTTATCTCTATTGACCTCGTGGGTATACTGGTAAGCTTTAAGGCAAAAATCACAGCTTAGTGACTAAATACCGGCAAACGATCGGATAAACTCGTGGGCAGTGGCAGTAGAGTGTTATCCTATCAATCTTATGTAACTCTGCAGGTAAATCAAATGAGAGGTGGTTATTACCAGTGTATGGACAGACATAAATCGGATTTGAATACAGTACAAGCGTCATTTTCAAGGTTGAAAAGACCGTCAGCAATCTCATTAGTTTGAGATGGGTCATTAAGATCGACCATTGAGTCACGCAAGCCCGCAAGTTGTCGTGGGGTCTTCAAAAATTGGTAGCCATCAAAATGGGATAACGTGGTGAGCACGATTCAAAGTGCCTTCTTATCAAATCATGTTGATCACTTTATGATTTTGACTAAAATAAGTGAAGTTAAAAAGCCCATTATCCCATGGTCGGTAAAGCGGTTCATTTCAAAGGGATTTGGGTTACAAATTCTGCGATCGCTGTTATGATCTAGCCATGCAACCGCGCCCGCCCGCGAGGATCGAGTGAAATTTCACGCAAAAAAAAGTCGGCCCTGCCAGGGCCGACTTTTTTTCGGGTGAAAGTTCACCCGTCGTGGCCCTTACCCATCGACGACTTGCAAGGGCCGAAGCGGAGGGGGACGAGTGAAATTGGAAGAGGGGGAATGGGAGGACGCAGAGGGGGAAGGGAGTAGCGGAGGGGGAAGCGACGACGGGTAAGGGAGAAGCGGAGGGGAGAAGAGGGGAAGGGAGAAGCGGAGGGGGGAAGAGGGAGAAGGGAGAAGAGGGGGAAGGGAGGAGCAGAGGGGGAAGGGGGCTGTCCACCGGACTACGCAGAGGGGGAACTGTCAGGGGAAGGGAGAAGCAGAGCGGGAAGGTTGGAGAGGGAAAGAAGAGAAATAAGGAATAAGGGAGACCGTGAGACCGTGATCTCTTGCAGTCATGGCCGTGGTAGAGAACGCCGGCGTGGACTTGGGGCGTTTGATTGTCATTGGCTGGCCGGAATTTTGGTGACAAAGTGTTTTTTTCAGATTTCAACAGTCACTTAGAAAGTCTCTCATTCATTTTACCATGTGCATCAAAACACAGTTAATTTTAGTTAATTTTACCTGCAAAAAAACTTTCCTATAGATCCTCAAATCGAAGGTAGGTTAAGTTTCATCTTGTATTTTTTTTTAGAAAATTTACCGTAGTAAATTTACCACGTTAAATTTTTCCTTGCCATCAAACGAGCCTAAAGGAAAGAGAAAAAAAAATGTGAAGTTTTAGCTAGATTTCAACTAAAAACATTTTTTTTTTCCTTTGTTGTATGTTCCAGATTTTGAAGAATGGCCCGGCGTATGATATACACACAAACCAAATAGAACCCAATTCGCTTTGCCAATGCATATATGTGGATCTTTGATGCTCTTCATTATCGTAATTTTTGGATAAGAAACAAGATGTAAGTCGTGTTATTTCATAAATAAAAGAGTATCATTAAGACTTTTGAAATATTACTGCCGGCTATGAGAACCTAAGCCCACTGATCTAAATCGGTAGATAAGCTAAACCAGTGGGATTTAATATTGCCAATTCAAAAGGATAATTGCGATCATGCTTTCTTTCAAAACTTGTTCTCCGTTTATTCATTTATTAGACGTTCTGATTTGGCTTTAGTCATATTTGGTAATGTTATATATTAATACATACTCTTTAAAGCCCTGAGTTCTTTGGAACGCAATGTTCCAATAACAAAAGGGGAGTAAATCAAACATCGGGTGAAGAATGTGTTCCCTCTTTATGAAAGGGGAAATGAACAGAAGGGAAATTTATGCCAACCCTTCCTCCCGCGCGCACGCTTGGTTCATGCTCCTCTCCGCCCTCATACCGCTTCATTCGCCAGGTTCTCTTTCTGTCGCTCAATCTGCCTCCCTCTCTCTCGCATGATGCCGCATGTCTCAGGGGTCTCTCTCTTTCTCTCTCTCTCTCTCTCGCCCCTAAACTCTCACAAGACTTCTCCATCAGTGCGACCGTGGAAATATCTGATGTGGATGTGTGGTGCATGCGGATTGAATGATCCATTTACATCTATTGTTTGTTTGCCTTCAGAGAATTGGAGAGCGTAATTTGCCTATTCGACCCGTCTTTCTCCGTCAAACTGTTGTGCTATATGTTACACGCTTACATCTTGTCTCCTAAACCGTAAATAATCTGAACTCTGCAACTGCTTAGGTTTCCCGATAACAGTAATGTGGTTAGTCTCTTACGCCTCGCTCCCTTGCCCTCGTCCTTTTAATTACTCAGATTCTGCTTTACGTTGCATAGGCAGAAGCTATGCCCTCAGAGCAATTTATTTTCGACTCTTGCATTCTGATTGTGGTTAATCTTGTTGCTTCCGCTTTTTCATGCATCTATTGATCCAATTCTTGAAACTTGAAATTCGAGATACTTTGAGGATTTCACCATATGATGTTCTGAAAGGGATGATAGTTCTGTCCTTCTAGGCGAATGTCTCTATATGTCCGAAGTCGGTGTTTAACCCATCTTCACCAAACGTTCAAATAGTATTGAAACAAGTATAGTCACCGCAAGGGTTCCTTTCTCGAGGACATATTATTCTATTTGTTTCGCACTTGGATTTCAACCTCAATATACTAAAGGCATTTTCCATCTCTTGAATTGATTCTTCATTTTCTTTCTTCGGGTAAAATTTGTTGTGCATGGAACTTATTTATTTTTCAATTAGTTGCAATTACAGCATTTCACAATTGGACAGGTACGAGGATAGTTTGTAAGATATTATTGTAGTCAGCTCCAGTGGAACTGCTAAGTTCTTGAAATGTTGTTCTGCCCAACCTGTGGCAACATGCTGCTAGTGCAGCGCCCGAACCTTGGTCAATCTTCAAGGTTCTTCTGCCCAACCTGTCCATATGCGTATCCTATAGAACGTGAGGTAAGTATCTCTGGGCTTCTTTCTTGCATTTGTTGTTATTGTTTCTGGTTACTATACCTACTTTGTTGTTTAACAGCACTATTATTTCATGATATTGCAGATTTCTGTCAAGCAAAAACTCAAAAAGAAAAAATTAGATTTAGTATTCAACTACGAAGAAGCCATGAAAAATGCGAGCAAAAGTCAAGGTATCTTTCTGTTTCATAAGCACTTTCACTGCATTGAATGTCTATGACGACGAGTTCACGCTTGGATGAAGTGCACATATCAATTGCAGTTTCCACCGCATTCAATCTTGACCATTGAGGTCTCTAGTAAACATCGCTAGCCAGTAGACCCCATAGGAAGCCTGGGTGGTATCTGAAAAAAAGCAATGAAATGACTGGTAGAAACTCAATAGCTAAATTGCCTGCAGTATTTAAAGTATACATGCTTCGCTCAAAGCGAATATTATAATTAAATGGCCATTTATGTAAAAATATTAAAATTTTTAACCGTTATTCATTGTCACAGAAATACAAGCACATGTAACAGTAAATTGATATAAGGCTTCAAATTAATCAATACCCCGTTAAGCAATGTACTTCAACAGTTGGCGATGAACAGGACATTTTAGATATATGCCATATATGCAACAGCTAGAAATTCCATATATTGCATCATGAGACAATACTAACGATATGGATGGAAATGAAGCTGAGGATGTACACACACACACACACACACACACACACATAGAGAGAGAGAGAGAGAGATTACTGTATCAATTTACCTTAAAACCCATAGGGAACAAAATTTCAGGAGATAAAAGGATTCTTTCTTGACTGGGTACTTAATCAATGAATCAGCTAGGTGGTCTAATTGATATCGGATAGGTACTGTTAGGGTCGTCCTAGTTAAAGACTGGGAATGATTAGGCCAACTAGTACCCATCTTGACAAAGCCAACTCGGATTAGCTGCATTATTGAGGTGAATTGCAACAATCGCATTATTTACATCTCGAGACAATTGTATGATGTTTTGGAAAAAAAAAACATTCTCTTGCTCACATTTTTGCAATAAAATTACCAGTAGAAATGACAATCATCTGTGTGAGGAAGAACAGAATGCAAAATTATGTTTTCAGATGAAAACGTGCTTTCTTCAGGAGCTTTTCACAAAGATACGTTGCAATGAAGAATTAAAAGATTCATTAGCATTTTATAACAAAATGTTTTGATATTTATCAAACTATCCTGGTAAAAAGTTAAAATTGACAATAGATGAAACCATTTATTTTACTATGAAGAACGGTTGGAATGTTTCACTTGTACACTTTGTTGATGTCTAACCAAACGAATGTTACAAAGGTTATAAATGAAGTTGTGCGCCGATGGACCTCTCCTCCAGCATTTCCAAATGGAAGTTGTTATTCCACTGTTTCTCTTCAAGCCAGATTCTTTATGGTTCGTATTAGTCAAACAGATAAATAAAAATGAAATAACACATTATGCAGCACTTATTGTCTGCAAAGCTTTTTTTCCGAACTGATTGACTTCCAGTAGAAACTACAGTCCTAATTGGAATCCTACAAAGATTAAGCTTGTGTTACCTTGTGGACTAAGATACCTGAACGATTGGTTTCCGTATAGCTTAGGAGTAATGGCTACGGGTGGACTTGGTCAAATTTAGATCGACTAACCTGTCAAGGCCATAAACCCATGGCCTCCTGGAAACTGTCAAATGCTGAGTTGTATGCCTCTAAGTTTGATGAGGTGAATGTCTAATGTCAAGGAAAGTTTTTCTAATCATCTCATGACTGGTGTGTTTATTCTATGTTGAAACTTTAAATGGTATTTTCATTTATCATGTTTTAACCATCTAGAGGTTGATCGGCATTTATGAGTTTGGTGAACTTCATTTAAATTCTGAGTTGTCCTGTAAGGCCTTCTTTCAATGGCAATCAAAGACTTCAGTGGCTGACGTCGAAAAGTTTTCCTCATTTGAACTGAAATGTTCTGTCATTTGTGATCTCGTGCTTTTTTCTTTGTTTTATCTCCAGGAGTTGAAATACGCCTTTTAAGCTATGAACACCCTGCTGAGAAATATGTCCTGAATATTGTATGGTTATGTTGATCTAATGATAATGTGGGATGGGTGAAAGTTTCTCTTGCAGTATCAAATGGTCTTCAATACTCTTAAAAGTCCCTGCATATCTGTCATGAAAGCATTCCTTTTTTCATCTTATCTTCATGTTATGATAGAATTATTGCAAGTTTTTCATTTCATTTTCATTCATAAGTTTCCATTTACTATGATTTCTTTCTCATAAAAACATATGCCAGTGGAGATTTCCAAGAACAAAGTTGATTTTCTTTTTTTTGTCGATGCTGCACCCAAGTGTTAATTTATCCTATTGTTGAGAGAGAGAGAGAGAGAGAGAGAGAGAGAGGGAGGTGTTTGCTTGAGGCACTGAGTGGTGGATTGGTAGGAAGTCCTGGTTGAAGAAGAGAGGTCAATTTGCCCCTAAAACATATGGTACTTACTGGGTCCTAAGGAGCTCAAAAATTTTAATGGAATAATCTGAGATGCGGCTGAAATGACAGGATAGATTTCTCCATTTTGCATTGGATCATCATGTGTGGCCTGACACAAAACTCAGACAATGCGTTACTAGTACTTTTCAATAAAACAGGCAAAACATTTTTGCTTTACTGTTGGCTCGATTTCCCGTGTAAAAACAATATTAGAAGAATTGTCCATGTTTTACAGTGAACAACTAGGGATGTTTTTTACCAGTTTCACCAATTGTTTTTTCTTTACTCATGCAGAAACCTGCCCACGATGTGGTCATGGGGAAGCATACAGTTATGACATGCAGACGCGATCTGCTGATGAAGGTGCAACAATTTTTTTCACATGCTGCAATAGATCGTGTGGGCACCAATGGCAACACTTCAATTAACCTAGTCTGTCAAGCCAGAGAGGGTTTGTCAAGAATTGACAGCAAGCATTTCCATCATTTTTGCATGGTTATTTAGCTTGCTAGCTCCTTATCTTTGAAGTTTGGGTAGTAACCTGCTCTTAAGCTTCTCTGTGTTCTACTCCCTTGAGTTCGGTGTCTGCTTGACTGTTAGTTTCCAGGCTATATTAGGCACTTTTCGCCATGCAGACATTCGTCTCCTTGTTGTTCTTGCTTTTTTCTTTACATTGTTTCCTCAGATGGTTCCCAATCAAAACAGGATGAAAAAATAGGACTGCTGTTTTGGTGAAATATAGATATGACTTAGGAGAGTTGAACTTTATTAAAACTATGGTTTAAAAAAAAAAACAGAAAACAAAGAAATCCTTTCGGTTTACTTTATCATTCTATGATTGGTGGTGTATGGAGATTCTTCTCTCTATTATGCGCTCGCCAACAAGATCTCAGAACACCTGGTTAAGGGATTGACTTAACGCCTTCAAAATTTGGGAGCTGAAAAGTTACGTACATATGAACATCCATCATATGGTTGGTGTAAATCCATTTGCAGTTTAAGTTGACCTTAAGTAAGCTTCCTAATGTTAGGTTGTGTTTGCAGAATTAAGCTTTGTTCCTGGCAACCCCAGTATATATGTTCGCCACACTAAAGCCTGTATCGATTAATGAAGAACGATATTTGTGTAGTTGGGGGTTTCTTTGATGGGGTTGTCTATAATACCTGCCTTGAAATAGCATGGAACTTGAGAACATTGGGTGGATTTCATTGTCCCAACGGTCGGTATTTTTTAAGATTGTTATTTCAGTATTTTATTTTCTTTATATATTATTTGCTCAAATTTTAAGGATCCCTTCTCTCCTTGATGAATATTTTCGTTCAAGGTTCTCTCTCTTTCGACGATAATTGCAGTACTCTGATTTCTCCGGGGGGTCCTCACTTTTGCTGAGAACTGCCAAACGAAAGTTGAGATTAAACGAAACTTTATACTTGTTATAATCCTTCAGCTTTTAATTTTAACATTTTTGGCAAAACGCGTATATCGGGCAAATGAGAAAAATGAGGCCTTGTTATGATTACTGACAAAAGTTGCTTCCTGATTCGAATTTCTCTAGAAAACCCTGCGACTTGAATCTGGCGTCTCCCTCGTTTGTGAAGAGGAATTTTAAACTTTAACGGCAATGGTTGTTTATGTTTCCGCTGTTTGGTTTGCGTGGCGCGTTAACTTTTTTTACAACTTGAAATGCATGAATCTAATTTTTTCGAGCACGTGTCGATTGATAGTTCAAGCACTGACTGAACAACACTATCTTTTGCCGAGAAGAGTTCGATTGACCTGCCAAGACGTGCTCCTAAGTCCTTGAATCTGATGGAGGTGAAGAGATTAAAACCAGCACTCTTTCTTGCTCTTAACTTTATACAGAGATAGGAAGGGGAGTCCAGGAGTCCTCTTAACTAGTCAGCAGCACAATCAAGCACATCATGACTGCTTGCTTGAGAATCTTCTGAGAAAACTCTTTAATTCATCATGATATTTCCCCACACAGAGAAAAGTTGATAAAGAAAATCAAGACGTTGCTCGAAACGGAACAAGTTTATTTTCGAGCAAATGATCAAAGACATTCCTCGAAAATTAAGGGAAACAATGATCAATGTCAAGCTAATTAGCGTCAAGCAGCTGGCTGTTTATTCTTTGTGGCCCACCGCTTCCTAGCCTCCTCAAGTGCTTCATCACGCTGCCTCGAGAGTTCCTGAAACCATTGCTGGTACTGCTGGCTAATCAAATCAAATTCCGCTTTCAACTCCTCATCCTCGTCTTCCTCCAAAGACGATGAGGCATAGCTCCGGGTGTTCGCAATATCAGCAAAATCGTTTAAATTACAGACTGACAAATCTAAATTTGCCACATCTGCGACGTTGTTTTCCCTCGTTTCAGGAACCAAATCAACAACATTAGAACATTCAGTTGAGACCCCAGAGGCAACTGACTCAAGGGATTCCTGGTCCGCTGCAGCAGCAGAACTTGAAGGGGAATCAAATCCACCATGGGACATGGCATCGTCTGGTTTTGTAAATGCACCATCCTCATGCTGCCGCTTTATGGAACCCTCCACAGAACTCAGATCAATGCAATAATTCTCCAAATCTGACCCAGACAGGACATCTTCTATGCCTTTGACAGCACTGCTTCCATGTACTCCATCCCATGAATAACCAACGGAGAACCGAGCATGCTCCGGCACCTTAGATTCTGTCCGGACACAGTTTGTTCCATTTTCTGAGGGGGGAACGGAAGGTTCCCACTCAGGTATTAGTTTCATTATCAGGAAATCAATGAACTCTGCAATAAATGTGACATCTTGATCAGAGAGATCTAGCTGCTCCACCATCTCACTGGCCACCGAAAGTGCCGTGTCACTGTCAAGGTAAAACATAAAATGCACATTCTTCACACGACCTACAACAAAAGATTATCTTGTCATTACGAAGCTATGGCTATAATTGAAACAACCCAAGGCCCAAGGATTGTCTAATGTAACTGACGTGCAAATTCAGTTAATTAATCTTCCCACCCATTATATCAGATCATCACTTACCATCAGGGCCAGCAATCCTCAGAACTAGAGATATAGAATTAGCATCAGTTTTGTCTCCCTTCAACCTGAACGAATAGTTCTTTTTGGACCTCTCGTATTCCAAGCTTGGAAAGCAGTGGGTATTTATGCTGTTCCTCGAATTAGTGCTCATAGATGACTGCTTGTAGTCATAATCTATGTCCATTGATAATGGTCCAGACTTCACCTGAGTAACAGAAGCCGCATCAGAGTGCACAGACGAACCTTCCAAGTTTGAGGTTTGGGGCACTAAAGTGGGTAATTGCAGAGAGTTGCAGGCTTGCTCTTTTAAATCAATGTGCTGAAGAAATTGATATTTCAAAAGCTCCCTTGCAGAAGGCCTTTCCGATGCTGGGGCTAGACATTTCTCAATAAGCAACTTTACTTCAGGATCATTAACCATGTCTAAGGCTGCAGGTTTGATCCCCTGAAAGGGAAATAATGGATGAATAGCAATACCAGACATAATAAGATCAATTTAACCTAACACATCAGCAAGCTTACAGAAGAGACTTTCTTATAAATCTGGGCTGGGTTCTTGCATTCACTGTAAGGGTACTCAAATGTGACCATCTCCAATAAGCACATGCCGAAGGAATATATGTCAACAAGTTCGTTGTACTCTTCTTCATAAAGCTCTGGAGCCATGAACTCAGGAGTCCCTAAGGTAAAGAGAGTTGGATAGCAGTAAAGATTGACAAAAACCAAAATCAAAATATCAACCCACAAACAATTCAAGTTATTAGTTACCAATCACGCTTCGGGCACTAGGCTGCTGCATAATAGTTGCTAATCCAAGATCTCCGATCTTTACTTGCCCATGATTTCCATTAACGAAAATGTTATCACATTTCAAATCTCTGTGAATAATGGGTGGATTATGCCCATGAAGATATTGCAGTCCACGAAGAATCTGTCTGGCCCAGTTCTTTACAGCCTTCATGTCCACCTTTTTATGTTTCAGACGGTACCTAATATTATTTGAAAATTTATTTCACTGCCATATCTACAAAGATCTCAAAGTATACCACAAAAAATTAAGAATTTCATGATAAGTCATGAAACAATAATTGAAAGGGGTGACTCCAACTTACTTTCTTAGACTCCCAGACGTAAACAACTCCGTAATTATGTTGATGGTCTTCTTCTGCTCATCGACCCATGAACTAAAAAATTTGATAATGTTATCGTGTTTAAGCGATTTCAGCAAATGCACTTCCGAATACAATCTCTCTAAATCTTCAGGCGACCGTAAGACATCGCCCATTTTGACTTGGTTCCATGCCACTTCTATCCCATCTACTTCATCAAATGACCTGTATCTGGATAGACAAGGTTAAGAGGCCCAATCCCAACTCTCTTTGTTCTTCACCTTCAAATTTGGATAAACGATGGAAAGAAAAAATGGAAATTTTGAAGGATACACAGTCTTGAATGCTCCCTTACCCAAAACTTCCGTATACTGATAACAACCATACAAGATCGCAATCAAATAAATGCTAATGCAAATATCATAAGATATAAGCTATGAACAAATAATACAACAATAGATTCAATTATTTGAGGGAGAAAAAAAGAACCTCCATCAAAAATCAGTCTGAGAATCCTATAAACATAAAACGAATTTTCGATCATCTTTTCACAGATGAGAATGAGGCCATTCCCATTGTCGACAGAACTCACCCGGATGTATCGACCACTAGGGTCCGTTTCCGCAATCTCCAAATCAGGCAGCTCTGATTCGCCGGAACACCGGTCTCCGGTCGGCGAGCCGTTCATGTTATCGGAATCCCTAAAAAATGATGCAAGCCAACGCAAAAGGACCCCGCAGCCTCGCCTTCTCAGAGACGAGCCACGGCAGTCCATCGCATCGGCATCTCACTGCGCCTACCAGCGAATCCTTCGGACGCGGCCGCGGACAAAGACGAACCAAACGCCAACCGGAACCGCAATCGACACCAAAGGCCCACCCTACCTCTCTGCGACGACCCCAAAATCATTCCCCCCTTAATCGATGCTTCCATTCCAGAAACACCCTTTATCCACAAGAACTACCAGGTCCTAACCCCCACGCCGTGCCGCCGTGGGGCCATCTTCGCCGTCGCCGCCGCAGAGAGGTGAAACCAAAACCTCCCTTAGAAACCAAGCCGTACCATCTCTGCAATCCCTGCTGGAAGAGGATGAACCAAGAGAAGAGAAGAGAAGGCAGCTGAAAACCCTAACTGATGGAATTGGGCAGAGAGAAAACCCTACAATTATGCGGAAGGGGCATTCTAGGGTTCGGTGGTGGCGCTAGGTGGCGCCAGAGCGGAAGAACCGGATGAATCAAACAGATGGATGGCACCGGGAAACCCCTCGCTTCCCTCCCTTCCCTCTGCGCCAAGATGGACACCCCAACTACCTAACTTACCTGTCACCTATTTATCATTTTTTTCCTTTATTTCATTATTTTATTTATTAACTAAATAAAGTTATTTGTTTTCCCAAATAAATCTTCTCTTATACAAAAATAATGTGCATAATTTTTTTTATTTATTTTGGAAGCTTTATTTGCAAATAAATGATTCATGGGATGCTCACAATATTCCCAACACATTTGGGTCAATTGTAGAAAGAATCACAAGAAGGCCTGGCATCCTCTTTTTTCATTTCTTTTTTCCCAAAATTTTAATGGTAAAACTTCACGGATCCGATCACTTAATCAGCATGGACCCGCTTAAGTATCATTTCACTCCGGCACATATGCTTGTTCATTTCCTTTTGTTAAAATATGATTTTTCAAATAATTTAACTTAATTAAGAAATAGTTTTTTTCTGAAAAACTATATCACAAATGATACCATAATGATAAATTGAAATAGATTTACCATACTATTTATGTAGAATGAATTTACAAAATCAGTCTTTTTAACATGTGGGTTAAATATTTAGACCTTTAAAAGACTCCTGGTCTTTTGTCTTAAGTTTTCAAAGACATCTCAACTACACAAGTTTCTCATGTTTTCCAAATTTTTAGGCAAAAAGAATTATGTTTTAGTAACTTTTTAACGAAGATATCAGGTATGCAGCAAGCAACGCAATTAATATCAATAAAACTTATTAAAAAAGTGCATGGAAAAGCATTAATGTTGTGCCTTTATTGTTTTAAGTATTTTTAGAAATATTCCAAGTACATTAAATATATCAAATAAATTTCATTACCAACAGCATGCAAAGTTTAGCTCATTTTTTACTCACACGGCTTTGGTTCAGGGGACGTATCGTTCAAATTTCTGTCCCATCAATTTTTTCACGGCCTGAATGCCGGAGATGCAACATTTTAAATGTTTGCCCATTGATTCATGAAAGACAAAAATAAACGAAAATTTCAGCAACCAAAAACTTTAATTGATGATAATCGTTTGATTTATTTATGGTTGAGCAAAAAACAGAAAGAAAATTGTGATGAGCAGATGAACGTTTTTCTTTTTATTTTCTTCACAACTGGATGATAACCATCGTTCATTCACCTCAATATATAAATAAACATATATCCACTAATATTACTATTATCTAAAATATATATATGTATATTTAATAACCGAAAATTGTTTATTTTTCCAACTCCTTTTTAAGAAGGTGGACACAAAGAGACATTTATTTATTACAAAATCAGGCCCGAGACCCAAGGGATTCGAACACAATAAATGCCTTAAAATTTGCTTCGTATTTGCCAACCTCGTCAGTGTCCAAAAAAGGAAGGATTGGATTCATGTATGGATTTACGTTTAAAAATACTTCTTTTTTTTTTTTTTTAAATGGGAAGTAACTATTACCATATCTAGCTATTTCGATTTTCGATGTTGCTTAATCCAACTTGGAATGATATACGAATTCCAATGAAAAAATTACAAACGCGATCCGGAAGTATATATCGGGTATCCATAAGATTAACCCAATTAGATTACTAATCACATATTCGATATAGGATTTACCTTATCCAACCGCTTGAATCATCAATGGAATTGTTGGTCTATGTATGTCTTTGGTGCATTTCGTGCCACAACTTTTTTAAGTGTCCGTATTAATCTGCAAAGTTCTTCATTGCTTTGATTTTCATTTCATAGAAGAGAACTCATATTAATCTACAAAGTTCTTCATTCCTTTGATTTTCATAAGGAAAAATATACACCTCGGTCTCTTATCTATATGCCCTTTTAAACTTGGAGGATGTTGCAAATAACTTTGCCAAGAGGAAAATTTAGAACCCAGTATAATTTTTCTTAAAAAGAAAAACTGTAACAGTATTTCTATACTCTCTCTGTTTTGTCAAAATTGAATCATACATGTACTAGATTTCCTATCACGTAGTAGCCTACACAAGACAGTACAACTCTTCTAACATAAACTAACACATACCATCCTTAACTGATTAAGATTTTGTATGAAGAAAGGCAAGTTGTCCATTTCGAGTCGAGCTTTCTGTGAATTCATGAACAAAGTGTCTTCTCTCGTGCTGCGGAAAGAGAATACAAGGGTTTCAAGAGCTTCGGGCACGCATGCTCACAAAATCTTCTTTTTCGTTATAGCAGAAGCAATCTTATCAACCCTCAAAATCATCTTCTTTTCTGTTACAGCATAAGCAATCTCATCAACCCTTCCTAGAAATGAGTTGGAAGGGACACCCGTGCCTGAATCCTTGTTGAAATAGCAGCGAAGCACCCTAGTTCCTACATGTGCATTTCTCGAACACCAGTATGATCTCATCATTCTAGACCGTGTCGTTAGTGCCATCTTTTGCTTAGACCACTTCAAATTGAAAAATACATCTTGAATTCCACGATCTGTCAATCTGAGCAAGTGATTCAGGAGCCACTCACGATAATAATTAATGGTGCAATGTCCTGTCTTAATGAACATACAACTAGAAGTGGAAGCTACATAACTGCTTACACCATATTGGATTAGTAGATGCTTGTGCAATCCCCATGGAAGATGTTCTCGTCACCACAGGCACAACCACTGTCCATCAAAAACATGAAACTTTCTCATTATATCAATCAAATCGAGAAGATAAATCAGAAATTACATCTAAGCTTGAACAGTATCTACACTTTTGCCAAATTTTCATGCCATCATATGCCACATAATGTTTCTATATTTAAAAAACCCAGAAACTGAGAACAGAAGTCACAACTGAAAGATGATGAGCTAAGAGAACCTAATACTAGTAACTGTCACGGGGGCAATTGGCCAAATTTTGAGGTAAACAGTAACTAGTGCACCAACCAATTTCCTTCAGCATCAGCGTGCAAACTGTCAAAGAGATCCAGCATGTGACACTGGTCCAATCACAGTAGAGGCTCACTAATAACCAGAAGGTTATCCGTAGATAAAAGCAAACAAAATCCAATAACATGTGTTTCATTGATGAAATATGTACTTGATGTCAGTAAACACTCATATTCTTCACAAGGTAAGAGACAAATACATGTTCTTGCAACTTTAAGAACGAGTTATGGATTGACGCCACAAGAAGATAATCCAGGCAATATTTGACCAGCCATTTATGAAATGAAATCACTGAGAAAAAAAAAATTAACATAATATAGGGATGGACTGACATGATAAAAGAAATGACCTCTATATAGACCACAAAGAACATATAAAAAATTCACCCAATGGATCCAGCAGTGAATGAATAAACAAATTAAATAAATTCTAATATGTAGATCATGATACAGTTGCTGCACAACGTATTTCTTACATTCGTTATGATCCAACACGTTCTTTTCCCTTTTTCTCTTTTTCACAAGCTAAAAGACAAACACATATATGTCTCACTGCCTTGAAGTTCTGTATTTTTTCCCTGCCCCGTGCTGGCTGGAAGGAATCTCAAACTCTAATGGGAAAGTAGCTTGAATTCTATCTCCTTTCCTGCGTGATACTCCAAGTTCCAATGACTGTTTCTCCATTCCTCTCTTTCCATCGTTATCAACTTTTTACCTTCAGTCATCCAGTTGCAAAGAATGCAAAACTGCAGCTTGTTGTTTTGTATCTCCTAGTGTCAATCAGTTGAGAAAAATTTTTATGTCAATAATCTTCTGCCTGAAAGATGAAACAAATATGCAACAAATTAGAGGTGAAAAGGAGAACCGCTACAAAAGTTAAGGACTCAACAATACAAATATACAATTATAGGCATAGGAAAGGGAGCTAATCAGATCGAGAAAATAATGA
Organism: Nymphaea colorata; assembly: GCF_008831285.2. Taxonomy (NCBI): domain Eukaryota; kingdom Viridiplantae; phylum Streptophyta; class Magnoliopsida; order Nymphaeales; family Nymphaeaceae; genus Nymphaea; species Nymphaea colorata. The sequence continues at coordinate 14,344,361 of NC_045147.1, forward strand.
GTCACTACTTTACTGTTGGCATAGAAAAAGAGCTAGTAAGCTAAAGAAACAATGAGTTACCAGTGCTGCGCCTCTGAATCCTAATGGCTTCAATTTCCAGCTCTTTAGCAGCCTCAATCATCCCCCTTGCATCATATGCCTGGACCATGGAAGCAAAAGTGATATCATCAGGCTGGCACTTCCTCCTTTTCATCTCCCCAAACATCTGCTTCATTGCTTTCAACTCCCCAGCACGACCATAGGCACTGATAATGCTGTTGAAAAATGTTGTGTCCAAAACTACATTAGAGTTATTTATTTGTCTTAGAATTGTTCCAAACTTATCGAGTCGTCCTGCTTTACTATATCCAGTGATAAGCGAAGTGTACGTGATGCAATTAGGCTTCATTCCTTGCTTCTTCATCACATCAAAGAAATATTCCATTTGTTGGATATTTCCAGCTTTACCAAATATCTCAATAATTATATTATAAGTAACTATTTCTGGTGAAAAAAAACGCCTCTTCATAAACTCCAAGACCAATTCAATCTTCTCATAGATGGCTGACTTACCATATGATTTGATCAAGATATTAAATGTTGTCAAATCCGGTTCAATGCCCATGACTTGAAATTCTTGATACCATGTTTCCATTTTCTCTATTTGGCCAGCATTCCCATAAGCCCATAAGAAAGAGTTCATTGTATATATGTCAGGCAAACATTTGCCGCCTTCCAGCATATCCATAAGCAAATCTTCCATCAATTCAAGCTTCCCCATCTTCCCATACCCATCAATGATTGTGTTATAAGTTACAATGCTGCAGTCAAAACCCAAATAGGACATCTCTGTCAGCAGCTTGTTGATCAGATCAAACCGATGCGACTTGCTGCAGCAGTTAATGAGAAGCGTATAAGCATATACATCTGGTTTGCATTCACAAACAGTCTTCATCTCGTCAAGTACACGAAATGCCTCATCCAAACGTCCGCTAAGGCCATAAACACCCATTAAAGAGGTGTAGACATCAACAGTTGGCTTCAGCCCTTCAGACAACATGAGTCTGAAGAGTTCACTTGCTTGTCCAGGTAGTTTGGACCTCCCAAGCATTCTAAAGAGTTGTACATAAGTTTGACATTTTGGAGTATACCAGTGTTGTATCCGAAGTAATCCAAATATCTGCAAATGCCAAAACAAACGAAAGCTACCACTTGATACTTCTAAAAACCTCTTACAAACATCCTATTATAAAAAATGCGAAAAATAAACATGATTTGTTTGGCAACGTTATGATCTTTGTCCGGATACGTGCAAAAGCAATTTTCGATTTCCTTGCAAAAACAATGTGAAAATCTATACGTAACTCAACAGATAAAAAAAGAGGCCCCACGTGACACATTCCCAACCATGTCCACCATAGCAAGATTAACAAGCATCGACTGAGATAAAACCTACTACTAATGAGACATTTTTATTTAAATATCCCAGTTGTTTCAAAAAATGAGAGAAAACAACGAAATTCGTAGACTCACCGGGCGAATCCCCTGAGATATTCAGAAAAAATTGCGCACAACCAGGTGAACTCTAAGCATTTGAAAACAACAAACCATAATCCTTATCAAAACAAAATTACCAAAATAAAAAAGAAGAATGCATTTAATCCCCACAAATGAGAACGCCATAACGGGAGCATAAACGAATAACCAATGAAAAGAAGTTTAATCCAGTGTCGATCGATTTCTCAAGCCGAATAAAGAGAACGCACTGTACCTACCAGTATCCAACGACTCAAAAGTAGGTAGAAAGTCCCCAAAAGAAGTACCTTCGAAAAACCAAATTTTTTAGTTCTGCAGACTCCCACTATCAATTACGTTCCTAAACCTCAATAAACACTTTAATTCTCCGCCTTTTTCATACCCTAAGAGCAGACTCCCACTGGTCCTGCTCGATGCTCTGAGATAAAGCCTCGAGTACAGCCTTTGGCCACAGCCGACCGGAACGCGAGAACCCTGCCTTACGCTGGACACTTCCAATAGCGGCCTCCGTCCTCAGGATCTGAGACATCCTCCGCTTCTCGTCCTTCTGGATGCCCTTGGTCGTCACCTCGACGGTCTTCTTCCCGGAGCTGGTGACGACCGGGACCGATATGGGTTGCCTCCATTCTCCGGAGACGTGCCGAAGAAGGCAAACGCCAGGAGGGCACCGGACTGGAGAACCGAAGACGTCGAGGGAGGCGGAGGACCCGAGCTTCGCCGGGTCGGCGAAGGCCGCGGAGCATAACGGCATGCCTAATTCCGAGTGACCGCCGGCTCGCCCGATGGAAATAATATCCTGGGGTTGGCCGGAAAAATGAAGGTGAAAGAGTGATGACCTCCCCGTGAAGCCCAATCAGCGGGAAAGGTTGACAAATTTTACGAGTACAGACGAAACTTTTTAGCGGAAATACAATAACGAGGTCGTGTTTAACTTTTTTCTTTCACATTTAGTGGAAACTTAAGAATGTGCCTAAAATTTTTTGACATATTAGTGTTCTTTTTGCCAGGCTCCTCAAACTTCGCCTTTCCTTTGCAAGTTTTTTTTTTTTAGTGGCAAAAAGAACACTAATATGTCAAACGTTTTTTGAAGAGTCATTTGGTAACAGTAATACACTATTATTGTTTCATAAATTTGAGATATTTTTTTTAGAAAGAGTTATTGTTTCATGAATTTGATTAAAAAATAAGGCACATTTTTAAAACAATATATTGTATTGTTTTGTAGAAGCATCTTTATCGCTATTAAACTATCTGGAGTTTTTGTAAAATTACATTTGCACATAAACCCAAGTCATAAGCATGAATCTATGTCATTGTTTGAGCCAATTGATGGGACAATAACAAATGGATTTGTCCTACAAAATAAAGCACATTCATAAAACAATATGCAATGGTGTAGTGATTTACAATTTTTTTCTATTTTGAGATAGATTCATAAGATAATAACAGCACATTACTGCTTTATAAATGGCTTCGTAAAATCAAGAGTTAGAGAGGCCGAAGAGGCTACTTGTGTCTTTTTAGCTCCATTAAATTTTCTAATCTTTTTGTAAAATTACATGTGCACATTAACTCAAGTCATAAGCATCATCATGTTTCATGTTTTAACCAAGTGGGTAGTGAGTTGAATTATATGGCTCTGCTTTCTCTTTAGAGGTATAAAGACACTTTTTAGGTGCCATAAATCAACCCAAAAAATTAAGATAAGTTCATGAGACACTATAATTTTCGTTGTATGAATAGTAAATTCACGAGACACTTACAAAATGTCCTTGTTATTACCAGGGTGGCTTGGTCGAGTGTGTAGCGCAGCAAGGGTGAACAACAATGAAGAAAAAAATGTTTAAATATTATATGAACAACTACTAAATGCTTAGTCACTTGGGAAGATGGTGGGTCAATGCCTTGATATTATTAACGTGTATAACAATTATTGCACTTGAAATCCAATGAAAATTTTAATATGGGTAATCTGAAGATGTTTTAGTGATGTTTAAAGAAATAATTAGGAAAGCAAAGTGAATACTTATATAAGGTACCTATTTGTAAAATGGAAAAAATAGTTACAAATTTTAATAATTGTCTCGTTTTAGTGAATCCACTCCCTCGACATGGAAGTTTCGTACCGATAGGTGTAGCATATGTCACCTACATGTGGTGGTGCCGGTGCTCGATACGGCACATTTAAAAAAGTACGATATTTATTATTATTATTATTAATTTATTATTATAATATGTTATATATATATAAATATAAATGACAAAAAATTATAAACATTATATATAATATATATTATATCAAACAAATATTCAATTTGTAGCCAGGCCAACTGCGCACGCATGTTACACACCGGCGGCCGATACTTCCTTTGGTGCGCTCCACGGGCTTCGATACGCTGACCACGTGTAGGCCACACCCTCTTCTCCTCCTCTATTTTCCTTCTGCTACTTTCAACGTGCTTTTCCCTTTCCCTTCCCTTTTATAGGGAGTCGAATAATCCATTGTTTTACTCTGGCCACTTTTCTTGAGTATTTTGGCCTTTGCTTTCCCCAAATTAAGCGGGAAGCTGAGTTTCTGCTGGTCTCTGATGCATCCCATGGTCAATCTCTATCTTACATGCATGTGCAGGATGATGGCTGGTCTGCGATCCACTTCTCTTGATTAACTTCAGAAAATTTTGCACCCGGATATTCTGCCATTCTCTCGAGCAAAAAATGGTGGGAAAATTGCTCATTTGCTCATTTATTTTCCTTTATTTGATCAATAATGGCAACTGTTTCTTGGCGTCCTGTTTGTGGTATGTGTTTTCTTCTTTTTGTTCTCTAACTATTCATGTTGGATTGGTTTCTTTCTCTGTTGTCTATTTTTGTAGGCAGTAGATGAAATGGTGGTGAGAGTTGGATACGTTGTAAAGCCTTCTCGACAAGCTGATTTCGTTAAGGTACTTTTTAGTTCTCATTTGGAAGTTAAGGTTTGAGAGCAACAGTCTGTGTGTTGACTGGCTTCCGTGTTGGAAGCATAACCCGAACTATGCTTCGGGCTCTTGGTTTTCATGAGTCGCTGAATTGGAGAGGGTGTTGACTCTTCAAATGCAGTGTTTTCAACAGCCACCGCGGAGTTGATTCCCGTGGAATGCAATCTTGGTGTTCCCGAATCCCTGCGGATACCCAGATCAACATGCAAGCTAAAGTGCAATGCACGGCTCTTAAACACAGCCTTTATTGCATCAACATTTTAATGCTTTTTCTTTGTAATATCTTGTCTCTCATTGATATGCTAGAGAGGTGCCTTCCCTGAGACCCCCACTGAAAATGGATTGTCGTTCGTTCCGGTTATGTTTAATCGCCCTTTAGAGTTTCAACTACAGGGCGTGGATGTGATTCTCCACAAAGCCACCGATGAGATCGTGGCCGTAGAACCTAGCGGTTCCACATGCCCTGCTATGAGGGTCACTTTTTCAGAGGGGATGAATGAATTGCTAAGGTGCTGACTTGTGCTTTGGCCTTGAATTATGTGTTAATGTATTGATTTTGTTTGTTCATTCTCCCTATTATCATAGTTTCTGATAACTGTGATACAAGAGCTCCCTCCACCTTTCTACAAAGATAGGCATTGAACTTGAAGGATGTCAAGAATTTGATATCTCGGTGCAGTTTTTTGGCATAGTCTAACAGTGGTCTGTCCATATCTGTTCCTGAAGATTCCTCTGGTTGATATATCAATGTTGTAAATAGTAGTATTGGCACCGTGTCGGTTTGCTCATCGATATGGCTTATCCGCCATCTGCCTGTATCGTCCTACTCTTTTTTTTTTTTTTTTTGGAATTTTGAAGTATTTCAGTATATCTTAAGTTGATTTATAAATGAAAACATAAAAATATAAACGTACACGCAGCCTGTATAATAACGGTAAGGGGGCTGTACAACACATATTGGCTAATATGCTCAGACACGGAGCAATATTCACAACACTGGTTGATATAGTTTCTTTCCAGCAGAGAGTTATTGGTGTCTGCAAATTTAGATGATAATTTTTATGTCATATCTGCTTCCAGTACGCAGAGCAATCTGTCACTACATACATTCATATAAAACGAAGAACCTTTACATCAAAAATGGTCTTGTTCAAACACGACTCCATATAGATTTTCGCTTTCACCCAGTCAAGCAAGTAATTTCAGCCTATTCATAAAAATTGAAGCTAAAGCTTCCCATGTGTATGTGCATGTTTTTTCTTCTCTATTTACATAGTGCACAGACAAAAATATCTTCCTGATCAAGTTATTGTGGTGTGCAAATGCTGTGGTGTGAGAATCTCTTTCGTCATTTGAAGGATTATTCTGTATACAAGAGTTCAGTGTCAAAGTGGTGACTAGTCGTTGATGTTCTGCTATTTATGTCAGTCAAAGTTATTTTATGGGATAACTATAACATCTTGCAGATTGTCCTCATCTGCTTCTTTCTGCTCCTTCTTTCACTCGATCTTACAATGGGTTTAGTTTTCATATCTGGCAGTGAATACCTTTTTCTCCATTACCTTTTGTATGCTACACTCCATGTGATGATAAGAAACTGTATCCAGGTTTCTTCTATTTTCTACAAAGAAAATGTAATTCCAACTTATTCCTGTCTATATTTCTGTTTATACAGTTACTTAGAGGGCCACCCAGATTATTGTGTTATTGACCCGATAGATAAGATATATCCATTACTGGACCGGCAAATGATGCAGCAAATTCTGTTAGAATTGGAGGACATCAGTACTGGAACTCCATGCAAAATCAGAGCACCTCTATTTTTGAAGGTACTGCACTCTTTTGGTGTATTTTTGGATTTTTGAAGGTACTGCACTCTCTTGATGTACTTTTAGCCTATTATGGTGTGTGTGTGTGTGTGCATGGGCGCATGTTTGTAGATGAATCAAGAATGATGTAGGGCATATGACCTGCTGAGGGAATGCACACATTCATGAACTGTAAAATCTCCCTGCAGGAGTTAACTAGTTGTGCATAATGAGGAAATCTTTATTTATATGGATATTGATGTTGGGAACCATGCACCTATGCTAATGCGTTCTGTTGTCTCAAACCACTTGAATGTCATTCATGTGAGCACTGTTGAGCCATGCAATAAATTTTTTTGAAGTGCGAGTATCTGAGCTTAAGTTGTGAAAGAGCTTCTTTGGTAACATATCAATGGTTTTATTACCTTTATCATTTCACTAGTTGTCACTTGCCAGACAGTTTCTGGCTGATGCTATGATTGTAATAATTAACAACTGTTTTAACTTGTTTAAAGCTGTTTTCTTTATTGTTATTTCTCCGTACTAATTCTTTTGGTTCAGATGGTTAGATGGAAAGATGGAAGATGGTCTGGCTCTTAAAGTAAGTTAAACAAAATCTTAGATACAAGTGAGTTTTTGGTTTTAGTGAAAATAGGTAAATTTGGGAAGAAAAACTTCGATGAAACTTCAGAATCAATAAAATTGATGTCAATATCTAACTCAACCTAGTAAAGTTCCATTCGGGTATGACTAGTTTATTCTGTTACTTGTCTATTTCATATCATCATTTTTTATAATTGTTGATGGCATGATGTCTGTGCTGCATTAAATTCTGTTTACTTGGAAAAGTGGATACAGAAACCCATGCATGGAACCTGAGTGGCCTAAACTTTTCTTTTTCAGTTTCTACTTGATCTTCCTCCTCCGTTTCTACTATATCTTTAAATGTATTGGTTGGAGTGGGTGCCTTCCAAATTTCCTATTTTTCCTACCTTCTCCTTTGTTATCCTCTTTTTTCCTTCTTTTCTTTGTGGCGGTTGGGCTGGCTTTACTGCCTAGACTACCTGGCATGTTTGAGTACACCATAATTAATTGACAGTAGCTGCTGTCAATAATTTGATGCACTGTAAGTTATTTTATTAATTTTTAGACATTGTTTAATCAGTCCTCTCTTTTCTTTATCTTCTTATTTTTCTTCCATTTCATTCTTTTCCTTTTCTCTGCCATACGTGCTTCTGCATTTTCTAGACATTATTATGCTATGAATCTTTCAGATGCGAAGATATTTTCCTGTATATCGACTGCGTATGTTCTTTAGTCAACATTGTCTGAAGAAGCTATGTTTTGTTTTTTTTTTCTGTCATTTTCCATAGCAAGCTAATTTAATCACTGTTATAGCTGTTTCCATTCAATGCAGGTCGATACCTTTGACGATCCTGATCTTGGGGAAAAACTTTCTGATGCAAAAATGTGCCTTCCAGCGATTATAAAGCCACAAATTGCTTGTGGGGTTTCTCATGCTCATTCTATGGTATGTAGCATTTCATTAATAACTCTGCATTATCAATAGAGGATGCTTCCTGATTATTTTCTGAAGGATAGAATTGGCTACCAGATCTTGTATATACCCCTTATGAGTCCTGAACTCTAGTTCTGGTTCTGTAGATAAGATGGTTTTTCTTGGGGGAGTATGACCTAGCTTTCTACTGCAAGCTAGCAGCTGAGCAGATCAAACGCGTGCAAAATTTTCTTGGGATTAAGATATTGAGATCATGATAACTCTTTTGTCTTAAAAACTTATATATCTCCTTCTGAAAGCCTAAACACCATTGTCAAGTGGATGACTCTTACACCAAGCCCACGTGATTGAATTCCAAGTTTGTGAAAAGAAGCAATTAAAGCATCCAGGGACATGGAAAGTTCATTTTTCTTTCCCATTACTTCATAGAAAAATTCCATTTACCAGCTCACCTTCTCACCAAATCCTTAGTGTGCCTTAGATTCTAGTTTTTTTGGGACAGGTCTTACTTTTGCTGACAACTACCAAACATGGTACTAAAGTTAAATCATGTGATGCTGGAATATGTGAAATTCCAGTATGGCATATTGCTGTATTTGTGGATATAAGTTTAACATATATGCTGGAGATCATATTGTTTACATTTTTTTGTTGTAAGTTTCTGCTTGAATTTTTGTTATATACTTAACAATAAACTTTCTTTTTGCTCTGCAGGCTATAGTATTTAAAATGGAAGATTTTCCTGGCCTTCCTGTTCCAGTTCCAGCCATTATTCAGGTAAATTACTTCATAAAAGATTTTTCCGGCCTCTTTATTTCAGGATCTGATAGAGATCCGTTTGTTTCGGGATCTGATTTGATTGTCCTTTATAATGTACTTGTTTCGGGATCTGATTTGATTGTCCTTTATATTACTTACTATCCCGTCCACCAGGATTTTGATACTGGGCTAGATACCATGTTTTTTGTGTGTGTTGCATTCAAGAATGTGAAATCTGCCTGAGAAAGTGTGATATTGATTTTTCTAGTTTGTACAGTGTTCTTGTCAGGAAGCTTACTGTTGCATGGTTTCAAAATGGATTCTGTGATAGGCGATAGCACTGCTGTAAATCTGTTTCCATTTTTTTAGGTGCTTTTCATTTTTATCCAAGTTGCATAATTACATGCAGGAATATATCGATCACGGATCCTTTATATACAAATTTTATGTCTTGGGTGATGCCATATTTCATGCTGTTAGAAAGTCAACACCAAATGCTTCTGTGCTGTCACAGTCATCAGCAAATTCTGGCTCAAGAGCAATTGTATTTGACAGGTATACCTGATCTTTTGACTGTGTGTGCCTGCATTGACGTTTTTGTGTTAGTGGTAATGTCGCTGGCTGAAACATTTAGCTTGTAGGCCTGCAACCCCTTGTTCATTCGACTTGCTGCATTTCTATATGTTTGTCCTCCATGATGTAGCAATCATACTGAATGTGGGCTTTTATTTTTATATCTTCCTCCGCAAACTTTGGACATGTTTTTGTTGTTAAACTCTGCAGGCACCATTCATGTGCAAAGGATTTAGGCATATGCATACCTGTTTGGAATTTCTTTTACATGGTATACGTTGAGTTGATTTCAAGATATTGCCTTCTATGAACAGTTTGAAGTCCCTTCCTACAGAAGAAAAGCCAAATGCAGATATTGGTTCAAGCGCAGAGCCCAGCAAACCGATGCTTGACGTCAAATTGGTCTCAAGTGCTGCGATATGGATGAAGCAGAGGCTTGGCCTTACCATTTTTGGATTTGATGTTGTGGTAAATGACATCTCTCTTTTTGTGTGATCTAAATTTTTCGTGTGCAAGAGAATGGTCTGCATAGATAACTGATACTCAGATGTGGATAAACATGCATTTGTTCTCTGAAGGGGTCCCATATAAAAGTTGCAGTAGCATTTTCACTACAAAAGTGCCGTGAAAACTGCATCATTCGCAACTACTAGTAGAAATATAATTAAGTACTACCTTGTACCTTGGCTCTGCAGGTTCAGTTGGGAACTGGCGACCATGTTATTGTAGATGTCAATTATCTCCCTTCTTTCAAAGAAGTCCCGGATGATGTTGCGGTGCCAGCCTTTTGGAAAGCAATAAGGAGTGCCTACGATTCAAGGAAAGCAAAATGAATAAAAGGTTTACTTTCAGCATCAACAGACAACTGAAACTTCTTGTGTACCTTTGACAGTATGTTTCCTTGGATTGTGGAGGCAGATTGTTAATGTGCGCTTGGTCTTTGTTTTGTGATCATTATGAACAATCTTGGCCCTTTGGAAACGGGTATTTTGGTGAATTGATATATTAGCACTTTTGATGTTCAATGAATTAAAGAATTATAGAATTAGACTAATGAACTCGAATTAGAGAATTTTTTTTTTAGAATTAAGTAGAAGGAAAAAAAACTAGAGCTGAACCTCCTTGAGATCAGCAGCAGTGTGTGCTCTCAGTAGTTACACTAAAATGTGGCTTTAGATTCGAGAACTTTTGGATATGAAGGACGTACCGCTCCTCCCATCGGATCTTAAAGCAAATTTTCAGCAATACTTTTTGGCAATTGTCAGCCAAAAATATTCAGAGAAATTGAAAAACTGGTTGATTTTAGATCTAGTTTAAATTAGATGAATTAATAAAACTTGTATTTGTAAGATTAGAGGATTCGTATCACAATCAGAAATATCCCAAACACGAGAGAACGTTTTCATACTTTGTTGTTTTTGTCGAAAAATATTGTACGAGATGAATCTCAGTCCACCGACGCCCCGTTTCTGAGGTTTTCTTTCACGCGGAAATTCTGGTAAAAACGCACCAAGACGAACGAAAGCAAACGCGGGAAGTCACTTTTCCCGTTGGAGAGCACAACGATTGAGAGAGAGAGAGAGAGGCAACGGAAACCGCTGACTGTACGTCCAGGGCGCGGATCAGCGGCTTGGAGATGGAATCGAGAAGGCAGACGAAAGGCAGCCGGAGGAAATCGCCGGCAATGGAGGTGCTGAGGAAGTTGTGGTACCTTCTCCGGCTGTCGGTGCGGCACCCGTCTAGGGTTCCGACGTGGGACGCGATCGTCCTAACTGCCGCGAGCCCCGAGCAGGCTCACCTCTATGACTGGCAGCTTCAGCGCGCCAAGCGGATGGGACGGATCGCCTCCTCCACCATCACCCTCGCGGTGCCGGACCCTCATGGAGCCCGCATCGGATCCGGCGCAGCCACCCTCAACGCCCTGCGCGCCCTTGCCAGCAGATTGACTCAGGTAGCCGTCCGTCATTTTACTCCCGTTCTCCCCTCCAAGTCGATAATGGTCTCTCCGTTCTTGATTTTGTAACCTTAGTTAAATCCAAAATTCAGAATAGTTTGGTGCTGTGGTCGAATCCGATACGGTTATCGCAACCTAAAGTGGTGAATTATTTGGATGATGCTCAAAAGTTATGACGGTCCATGGTGATTATAGATCCCGACAATGTATCTCTATGCTTAGTTATCTGCATATTTGGAGCTTGAGCGAGTGAAGTTCACCTAGCAACTGTCTCCAGCTGCTGATTTTGGACTGCTTAATTGGAACCAATGCCTAACAGTCATCAAAAGTTTGGAGATCTGCAGCGGGAGCTACAGAATCTCTCTGCATGCTTTTCATGACTGGGAGAGTAGATTCGGAGGCCTATTGATATCATGGTCATGCCTGTTGATTCTTATGCAATTACTACGTGGTGTCTGTCTTATTAGTTTGAGTACTGGATCACAAGAAACACTGTCATATAGTTTACTGCTCGATCACAAAAAATACAGGGATACAACCATAGGATCCCATACTCCTCCTGAGGCCTCTGACGATTTATAGGTTTCGCATACTTTTCTTTCATCTGGAGGGTTTACTCTTGTGGCTTGGTTAAACGCAGGAAGAAACATGTCCCCATTGTATCCGGAGACGGACCAAATGGACTATTGACTGCATTTCTAGATTCTTGCTTGTATGTTTCTATCAGGAGATGACACATCCAACCTTTTAGAGACAAGAAATTGTGGCATAGGGCATTGTGATAATTGTCCAATGGATGCAACTCGTATTCATTCTCCATTGGTGGCAGACTAATATTTTTGGTAAAATCATTAAGCAGACAGTGACATTTCTTTTCCTCTACAAATTCCAGTTTGGTGTATCAAGAATCCATGCTTATTTGAAGTGTGTTCAGTGACAATTGTTGTGCACCGGCATCCCTTTGCGTCTAGTTTCACAAACCTAGGGGAAAAAAGTGAGAAGACGAATTGAAAAGAAAGTGTTATTCCCTTTTGGACATTTCACCGGTATGTGCAACACGGTGGTGTTTTGAAGTTGTGCGACTTTGGGACATGGGTGAGGACGCGACAACAAGGTGACAATTTGAAGTTATTCAAGTCACAAGTGTCAACACCTCAGGACACCGATGCAACACTGTACACGCTGATTTGACTGCTCAAATTAGTGGCTGTTTGAAGTGCTATCCGGCATTTCGAAGTCTTTTTCATACATCTAACTGCATAGATAAATTAAGAATGTCCAAATGAAATTAAAAAAAAAGTTATTTCAATGCGTAGGTCAGTTGTTATAAGCCGAAAAGCCTAAGACAGTCAAGTTTTAGACCACAATAATTTTTCAATTCTTAGATTGGATTTTATAAGTTGAAAATATATGATCACTGTTTTTTAAATTCTTACTGAATTCCATCTACACGTAAAATATCATGTTTCTTCTATTCTTATATTTTTGGACATATGAAATCCTTATCCAAAGTTAGATTTCTTATAAAAACTCAAAATTCTGGACAGGTAGAACAGCACTCTAGATGGCAGATGCAGTGGATGGCTGAATCTAACACATCATATAGCCTATTCAGAAAATATCATGCTTTAGTTTGATAGTACGTCTGCTATGTTTTTTTTTTGTATTTAGTAGTTTAATTTTTTTTGTCTACTCAGATTTCGGAAATACATATATATATATATATATATATATATATCTGCTTAGTGGATAAGTCGCAGAGAACTTTCGTGATAAATATTAAGAAAAGGGATAAAAGAATCAGTTTGGAGTCTTTAGACTGTCCTCGTTGTGCCACGAAGATATTTTATGTAATTCTTTTGTACATTTACCTTTGCTGTGAAACCTTTTTTATGGAAGTTTAGGGGTGTAAACAATGTTCTTGTGTTCAACTTTCCGTGCTCCAGCAAATACTTGGGAGGTGCTTGAATGATCTTGAAGTCAATATGGAAAATTTTATAGCATTTTTGACATAAAGATACTGTTTAGGTTTCCATGGTTCACATATATTGAGGTCATCTAGAAACTGAATTGGTTTCCGCCTGTTTTTTTAGCTATCTGTATTAGTCTCTTAAAGTTTTTACTCCTTCATAACGTTTATCACATGCCTATCTCACGTGCTGAGATTGGCTTGTTTACAATCTTTCCAGTCTCTTTTAGTCCTTGATAGTATCTGTCGTCTGCAGGTATCACGTGCTGAATATGGCTTTTTACAATCTTTCCCACTGCATGACAGGGTCAATGACGAAGTAACAGATGAATCATTGGTTTTGAAGTCAATGGTCAAAATGCATATACTACTACTTCATGCTGGTGGTGATTCTAAGAGGGTTCCGTGGGCAAATCCCATGGGAAAGGTTTTCCTGCCTCTTCCATACTTGGCTGCAGATGATCCAGATGGGCCAGTTCCTCTGCTTTTTGACCATATAGTTGCAGTTTCCTCTGGTGCAGTACAGGCATTTGAGAAAGAAGGTTGCTTCTTCATCGTAGCCTACTTTTGATTGGTTTAGAATCTTTAGAGTAAAAAAGTAAATACATGCACAGACACAGACAGAGATACGCACAGAGAAAACAATATTACACAACACAGTGCAACTATTCCGGCTTCATTATTAGTACTTTCTCTTTTGTATTTTGGCAGGTGGGCTTTTCATTATGACAGGAGATGTTCTCCCTTGCTTTGATACATCAACCATGGTTCTGCCTAATGATGCGTCTTGCATCATTACAGTCCCGATCACCCTTGATATTGCTGCCAATCATGGTGTTGTTGTAGTATCTGAGAATGAAATTTTGGATCCTGCTACTGTGAGAGAACTGAAGTTGGTTGGGGATCTATTACAAAAACCCAGTATCCAAGAGCTTTCTGATAAGCTGGCAATTAGAAGTGATGGTAGGGCTTTGCTTGACACAGGAAATATATCAGTTAGAGGTAAGGCATGGGAGGACCTTCTCAGACTATCAAGTTCAAGTGACCTGATGATTGAGGAGCTTTTGAGAAGCAGAAAGGAGGTAAGTTGCATAAATAAATACGACCGGGAATAATGAATAATGTGTCATTTCTGCTTCTTGTTTCTCTTCCATTCTTCATGGCATCTATGCTCGGTACTGGATTGGTAATCACCTCAATAATTTGAAAGCTTTTGTTTAGTTGGTAGGTATGTAAACGATAATTGTCTTGTTCAATGACCATACAGCTGTAGGAGGCGATGTGTTTTTCCCCTAGAAAAGACACTTCCTTATGAGCCTTTTTAGAGCTTGGATATTGGTAGAGGTGCACATGAACCAAGCTGGGGCAGCTTGAGTTTGGCTTGAGTCTTAGATGATGCCCATGGTTTTTGAACTAAAATACGTCTGTTGAATCCAACCATGGAGGGTGCTTTGTACACCAAAGGCAGATCTTGTGATAAAAATGTAAAACATGCTATATTTATGCTCATCAGTTAGCTTACATGAGCTGAGTATGATTAACTTAGAGCCCAGGCACGATCCATTTGGTTAAATGAGCTCACCTTTTAGCTTAAATTGTTTGATTAACAAGTTGAGCCTGGGTGCAACTTATGAAATTGAGCTCATGTGAGTCAAAGTTTGTGTTGAGCTTGATTTGCTCAACTGCTTGGTGCTGTCTTTAGAATCTTAGATATTTAGTAGCTCAATTATGAAATTGAGAGATGGTATCTTAAGACAATCTTTAACACATATAACCTTTTAAGAGTAACTTGTCCTGCACATTATGATGCCTTATGTCTAGCAACATAATACTATTAACCATAATGCTGGTACTTTGACCCTACAGAATGAATTAATTCAATGTTTCTATTTATCACTTCAGAAAATCTTTATTGTACTGCTAGCAAGGGAAACTGTTTCCTGGTTCTCTTTAATCATGTTTTCTATTGCCTTACTACACACTGTTAAAGTTGTGAAAATATTTCTGTGGCATCTTTAATGCACTGATTGCCACAATATATGAGGGAGAATTGTTGGGTGCAAGCCTCGATTGTTCACAGAATCACAGTATTTTTCATTGGATTGTTCACAGGATTTATCCTTTTTGAGATGTTTCACATATCTTTTCCACACATGCTTGGCTGTGCTAAAACTGTGTTGGGAAGTTAGTTGATTCTTCACAGCTATGTAGTACTTCTTAAAAAAAAAAATTGAAAAAAGCAAAATCCGCGGGTTTAGTTTTCAAAAAAGGACGAGAGTGATGTCATATGGTCCCTTGTTTCTTTTCCTTTTGATTCAATTAGGTGAAAAGGAAGGAAATCATGTCTGATCATCTCTTTTTTGCCTTGATGTCTATGTATTTTTAATTCATAAATTTTGTTTTGCTTTCTTCCAGATTATCATTACTTATGTGGGTAATTTGACAGTATTGAACTGCTTGTAGACAGTTTCTTTTGGATACTAAGTGTAATTTTTACACAGTATGGGTTTCTTTTAAAATTGTGCAGATGAGTTTGTATGAGGAATTAGTTGCAGCCTGGGTGCCTTCCAGACATAATTGGCTGAAGTCCCGTCCCTTGGGAACAGAACTAATTAATGGCTTGGGAAATCAGAGGCTGTTCAGCTATTGTGCATGTAATTATTTTTGAATTAGATATAAATTTGGAATCTGATGTTGCCATTATCTGATTGTCTTAAAAAATCTGTTGGAGGACTCCAAGCTTTTGAAACAAATTTTGCAAATGCTTCTCTTTTTGGGCAGAATGTGTTTGTTTTTACTCTTTATTCAATTGTTAAAGTTCAATTACTAATTAGTAGATTAAGGTAGTCCAGGTGATGCTCTTTCTTTGGTTTCCCAACGTGGGAAGATAGGTAGATGTAGTTGGTGTCCTAGATTCTTTTATCCACTTCTAAGCATCACTCCCTTATTAATTATTATTAAGTAGCCTTGTTAATTATTATTAAGCAGGGGACCAAGTTTCAACATTAATTATATTGGGGACGCAATTTACCATTAAGAGTTTGTGTTCACAGCTGCCAGTTAGGGCTTTGCTCTTCGACAATTTTTCATCTTTGTGGTGAATCGAGGTTGTATTAGCATCAACTTCTTTGTCTACTATTTTGAAAATCCAAGCATGAGTTGGACTATGCTGCCAGGCTGCCAGCTCTTTCCTATGAAGTGGATCACTTCATGGTCCTCGACAATCACGGGGACATGAAGTTCAATTGAGGTAGCTATAGTCAGAAGAAATTTGTAAAGATGCAGGCAAGTGAATTTCTAATAGTTTAGTGAAAGGTGGTCAATTATTTTTGTTGAAGGTAAGTTGCATATTATTCAATTTTGCATCCACTGAAGCAATTTGGTTCCTATTGATTGGTCTACTTAGCAAAATATATTTTTTACATTGTGATCGCAATTAGTTGCTGCAGGAAGTCCTTTTACTAAGTAGCTGTTTTGTAAATCTTAGGTTGTTAGCTACTTTGAAACGATTAGTTTAATTTCCATGTACTGCATTTAGCAAGATAGGCTTTCTATATAAACAAAGTTAGTTGCTGCAGAATTCCGTGTACTAACTTGCTGGTTAACAAGATTGGTAGTTAGGATGTGTTTTGTAATACATGC
The DNA here is from genome assembly GCF_008831285.2 of Nymphaea colorata. Classification (NCBI taxonomy): domain Eukaryota; kingdom Viridiplantae; phylum Streptophyta; class Magnoliopsida; order Nymphaeales; family Nymphaeaceae; genus Nymphaea; species Nymphaea colorata. The sequence goes on from NC_045147.1 coordinate 14,361,075, forward strand.
TTTTCGGGTCCATGTTCACATGCTGAAGATGGAATTTACTTATATGGATCATTCCTTGCAGATGATCTTTCATTTTTACATTTTGGTACTTCCAGTGAGGTTCTTGATCATTTAGATGAGGCCCATACCAGGTATGTGGGACGCAGGCATTTGTGTTCAATACCAGCCACAACAGTGTCTGACATTTCCGCATCTGCTGTTATCCTTTCAAGTCAAATTGATGCTGGGGTTTCAATTGGGGAAGACTCTTTGGTTTATGATTCATTGCTTTCAGGTGGAGTGCAGATAGGTTCAAGATGCATTGTTGTTGGGGTTCACATCCAAGAAGAAAAGGGAAATGAATCACTTCTTGATGTAGCCCCTTTCACACTACCAGATCGCCATTGTCTTTGGGAAGTTCCTCTGTTAGGGCGATCAGAAAAAGTCATAATCTTCTGTGGACTCCATGATAATCCGAAAAATTCATTTGCTAGAGATGGAACTTTTTGTGGTAAACCTTGGAAGAAGATACTACATGATAGTGGCATCCAGCCAGATGAATTATGGAGCTCTTCTAGTACTGACGAAATGTGCTTGTGGAATGCCAAGATTTTCCCCGTAATGCCTCTGTCTGAAATGCTTAGTTTGGCTATGTGGCTGATGGGCTTGAACGGCCAGCACCATGAGCACATGCTGTCTGCATGGAGGACATCCTACCGTGTCAGTCTCGAACAAATGCATAGATCAATTGACTTTAAACAACTCTGCATGGATTCTAGTAATCATCAAGCAAATATTGCAGCAGGAATAGCCAAGGCTTGCATTAAATATGGTTTACTCGGTCGCAATTTGTCCCAACTATGTGCAGAAATTTTGCAGAATGAGAAAACTGGGATTAGCACTTGCATGGAATTTTTTAACCTGTGTTGTAAGTTTCTGGATAAGAACTCCAGGATTCTTCCTTTAAGTAGAATATATCAGGTACAAGTAGACTTGCTTAAGATGTGTGGGGGTGAAATAAAAGCAAACCTAATGGAAAGAAGTGTTTGGATGGCAGTTGCTGATGAAACTGCTGCAGCTGTAAAGTTTGGTCTTGAAGGTAGTTATGTTCTTTCGTTCGTCAACTTGACTAACAGATGGTTCTGAATTTGCAGTTATGCAGTGACTTCTAATAGACTAATACATCTTAGTTCTTGCAGTCACCTGATAAAAATTTCTCAATTGACTACTTTCTTTTTCTTTTTCTTTTTTAATCTTTAGATCATCTCTTGGACTCATTCACTGTATCAGCACGTGATGGCAATGGTCGTTCCCCTTGTCAATCAAAGCATTTCCATTCGTGTAAAGTTAAAGTCGAGTTACCTGTTCGTGTAGATTTTGTTGGTGGTTGGAGTGATACACCACCATGGAGCCTTGAGCGTTCTGGTTGTGTTCTGAACATGGCAATACTTCTGGAGGATTCTCTTCCAGTTGGTGCACAAATGGAGACAGTACCAACTGGGGGTATATGGATAAGTGATGATGCTGCTAATCAAGTATTCATTGATGACGCCACATCTATTTCTGCACCATTTCACCAAGAAGACCCTTTTCGTCTTGTCAAATCTGCACTGCTTGTGACTGGTTTTGTTCAAAGTGAAGTCGTACCAGGACTTAGGATTATTACTTGGGCTAATGTTCCTCGTGGCAGTGGTTTAGGGACTTCAAGTATCTTAGCTGCAGCTGTTGTCAAGGGCCTTCTACGGATAATGAATGGAGATGAGAGCAATGAAAACACTGCAAGGCTTGTCCTTGTTTTAGAGCAGCTCATGGGCACGGGTGGAGGTTGGCAGGACCAGATAGGTGGTTTATATCCTGGTATCAAATGTACAGCAAGTTTCCCCGGGAAGCCTTTGAAGCTACACGTGATACCATTAGCTGCATCACCTAATTTAGTAGAGGAATTGGAGCAGCGGCTCTTGGTGGTATTCACAGGGCAGGTAAGTAATTTGGTTCTTTCACATTTCATATTATTGCCGAAGGCGCAGCTTCCTTTGGGTGGAGCTATATGTTTCATTTACTAATGAAGTTCTGAGTCTTGGTGCAGCTTAATTGACGTACATTACATTTCCTTGTCTGTATAATTTCGATGGCACCTTGAACAGGTGAGGCTGGCTAATCAAGTTCTGCAAAAGGTGGTGACTCGTTATCTCCAACGTGATAGCCTCTTGATATCTAGCATTAAACGTCTCGCTGAACTTGCAAAAATTGGTCAAGAAGCACTCATGAATGGCGACGTGGATGAATTGGGATCTATAATGTTGGAGGCCTGGAGACTGCATCAGGAACTGGACCCGTACTGCAGTAATTCTTTTGTGGATAACCTCTTCAAATCAGCTGAAAAATTTTGCTGTGGTTATAAGCTAGTTGGTGCTGGTGGTGGTGGGTTCGCGCTGCTGTTAGCACGGGACAAGAACTGTGCTATGGAATTGAGAAAACTGCTTGAAGTGTCAAATTTGGGTGTCAAAGTGTATAACTGGAAAATCCATTTTGATGGCTCTGATGGTGATAATTTCACATCATTTTTCAGATGAAAGCTAGTCTACTATTTATGATTCAAACCTTGTTTTAGAATGTTTTCTGTCATGTAGTTACATAAAAGAATTACTCAAGAACCGGGTATTGCCTGCCGAGAGATTGCTTGAGTAAATATGTTGTAGTATGTGTATGATAATTATCTCTTCATAATAATTCCTAGTCAAATCTTTTCTGTTTCCAGCATAATACCGGTTGATGGCCATGTCGTTGATTCATGATTATATATCTTGAAGCATATAAAACAGTGTATATTTAAGTAAAATGATCTAATGGTTCAAGATCCGAGAGGGCCACAAGCATCATAGGTTTAGGTTTAAGAACAGAACCTGACCCATAGAACAGACATATGAACCAACCCAGGAGCACGCCAGCATACACATGGATAAGGCAAGTTATAATTCAAACACAAACTAAATTACGTATTTAACAGCTCTAATATAACTAAGAAAAACACAAAGTAAATGCTGTTTTGCAATGTGTTCCATCGGTCAGCGAGCCGTTTTCTTTAAAAATATCATGAAAAAATGAATTTAACATTTTATGTATTTCTTTATTAATCAAGAGGTTGAAAAAAATTTTGTCATAGGTCCAATTTGCAACATAAATTTGCAATAGGATCATCACGCCAAGAATTTCCTCCACTATACTAGAAAACGAAACTCGATTTTGAGCCTTCGAGTTGATGATAGTCAAGTGTTTAATACTTGACTGGGTCTCTTTTGGCCCGATTTGCCAACATCTAGCTTGTTTAACAAGGACATGTCCGAGATAAAAAGTTTCATAATCATTGCGTTCCAAAAAAGAGTGATTTTTTTTTTTCTATTCAACAAGTGTCTCAGACACAAACATCTATCAAAACATGGGGGAAAGTGGCTTGAAAAACTCATTTCCCACTGTCCTAAAAATAAATTAGAGACGGTGCCTTTATTTCAAAAATTGCAAGTAATGTAAGAAAGAAATACCTCAAGGAACATGGTTTGTGGCATGCTATGTCTTTCATTAAATGTTCTATAATTTGGAAAGATATAGTTAAATCTTGTAAGCAAATCAATGACAAAGTCTGTTGGCAAATTAAAGATGGCAAAAGAGCCAAATTTTGTATTGACAGTTGGGCAGGAAGGTTCCTAGCAGCGTTGATTGATGTTAATGACTCAATTCTTGAGGTTATTAATCATAGAATCACTGTCAGAGAGGTTATGTATGACCCTAATTAGGCAAGTTGTGATACAGTGAATAGATGGAGACCTGATACTGCGACATTCACCATAGTGGATAATCAAGCTGATACACTCGTCTGGGCTAATCAACACTCTCGCCCAATCAATCGAAAACATATTTGGGAGGCCATCAGGCTGCATAAGGAAACTGAAAAGTGGCGTCAGTATATTTGGGTTAAACATGGATTACCAAGGGCAACTTGGATGGTCTACATTAGATGTCAAGGCAGAACCATGACTGAAAACAGACTCAAAAAATTAGGAATGCAGTTGGCCTCAAGGTGTCTTCTATGCCAAACCCATGAGGAGGATGAAAGTCACTTGTTTTTTGGCTGCTCGAAGTCGATAATATTATGGCAATTCATTGCAGCTAAATTCAATCAAAAGATTTCTCGTCAACAGACCATTAAACAATGTCTCGTCTGGTGGTTTAGAAGGAAACTGTGGGCGAGCATATGGAAAACAACTTTCCACATGGCCATATGGTTCTTATGGCAGTTGAAGAACAAGGTGAAACATGAACATGAACAAATAGTTGGTGACTATTGCTCTAGATTTTGAGAATATTGCAGAGAACAATACAAAAAAGTTAATCAAAATAGAATGAACAGTCAAAGAGTGGGAATCTGGCAACGCCAAGGTATCATGTTAGCAGATTGGAGCTTCTAAGAAGGAGTTGGTTACAACATTCACATTGCATCTTGGTATGGTGAAGGTTTGAGGACTGATTAGATGTTACAATGGAGAATACATGTTTGGAGTCTGTTCTTGGTCGAAAGAAGGGAGAGCATTATCTGAGAACTGGGTTTTGAATAAATGTTTAGAGAAGATTAATACTAACAAGCATATCATTGTTGTATAAGGCAATAATGAGGCTTGGAAAGATAAGTTAGACAAAGTCATCAAAGGTACCACAGATAGGGCAAGACATCTTCTTCACGTAAGCAAATTGCAGTTGGCGTACCATTAGCCTTCAATGGAAATTTGTAGTATGTTGTTTTTGTGTTCCGGTGATAGGGGATATAAAAAATGTTTTACGGGACAAGTTGGCTGGGATACCAGTTAACTTTATTTTTAGTAATGTAATCATCCTGAAAAGGATCCGATTTTTTTGTTGTATATATCCCATTTTTTGCTAATAAAATGGATGAGGCCTATCCCTCAGCAGGTCTTTCACCGGATTGGATGTCTTAATAAGCAGCCTTAAGGCACCTTTATTAGTTGATGAAGAAAGTTCATGTGCAATAGGATACTCATTCAAACACAACTAAAAAATTAAAACTTCTGCATCCAAGGTTTCAAGTTTTTTATTAAATTTTCAATGAAACATGAGAACATTTGGCTAAAAGTTCGTAACGTTTCCACATTTCACTCGAATTTATCTATTATACTAAAATCGTTTTGGACAATCAAACACCCCTAGGAGGCTAGTGGCGATGAAGATAACAGTCTAATCTGGATCTAAGCCGAAATGGAGTTGGATCCGGACCAGATTCCGCTTGTACGAAGAGTCCAGGCCCTACTGTCGCCATAAATAACAATCGCGAGTAGATGGTGGACTCATTATCACATGGTCGGGCATCTTCCCCTGGAGAAGAACCCCGGGAAGGCTTCTTCACTCTTGTAGCACGGCGGGTTACCGTTGTCATGTGCAGAGTGAAAACCCTAATCCTCATTCCTCTGCTGGATCTTCTCTTCCTCGTGGAAAACTGTTCATGACCAGTCGGGGATCTCCTTTCGCTAACGAGAGTGGCTGGTGGTTAGATCGTTTAATATCTTATCGGTAAGCATCACTTCAGTTCTTCTGCATTCGCTGTTCTGTTTCTGTGCTTCGAGGAAAATCAATCCGTTCTAGCACCAGCGAGTCACTGAACTCCGCTTCTTCTGCGGTTCTTCTTATGAATATTAGGAAGTATATTTTTTGCTTCATTTTGGATTCTTATTTCATGCAGGCCGTGAGCTTACTTAGTGGCCCGTCAAATAGGCCGCTACCAGCTTCGTGGATTAGGCAATTGTTTCTGGTTGAGAAGGAATTTTAGTGCGTTATATTCGTCGTAAAAGTATTATGAATTACTCACAAGTTGTTTCTTTCTAGTTGTCTTTGATGCTTTGAGGAAATCGATTCTCTTTAGCATCAGTATATCAATAAAATTTCATTGTTCTGCAATCCTTGTATTGCGAAAGAGCGTAAAAGTGGTTACCTTTATTTTTGCGTGCTCGTTCATGCATTCCTTGCGCTTCCTCAGTGTTTCATCAGATGGGGCGCTGTTCGCTTCATGGTCTTGGAAGTGGTTGGTTCTTGGAGATGGATTATATTAGAAATTGCCTTTGTTTTCTGAGAGGCTCATTAGTTATCTTGGTTATTTCTGTGTAGGTAAGGCCATGGCTCATTCTTCTATAATAGAAGATCTGCACGGGATTAACTCCCAAGAGCTGACGAGGCTATTGAAGGAGTCTGCAAATTATACTCTACATGTCAGTAAGGGAAATGATTCTTCAATGCAGGTTGGTAATTGGACTTCCTTGATGTTTTTGGTTAGTTGTTGGTGTTCTTTCTCATGTTTTTATGTATTGACAAGCTGTATAAAGGAGTAATTTTGTGCGGCCCAGGTTGATATAAAGAAATTGGCATCGGTGCTTCCTTTGCACCTCCTTGCGGTGCTTCTCATTCCTGGATGTGGGGACGAAGCACGATTGACTTACTTGCTGAGTGGTGCACGTCTCTTGCATACGCTGTCTGATCTTGCATCCAGGCATTCAGAAATTGAACAGGTTCGGCTTTGGCATAATTTGAGGCATTACTTGTAGTTATGGATTTGCTGGATGAAATGGAACTTACGCATTATGTGGATCTTTGTTTAATATTATTTTACTATCATGGCATGTAGAAGCAAGTTCTGGTGCTGGTATTACTTACCTAATTGGCTATTTTACATGTCTTCGCCATGGGTTTTGTACTACAGTGTGCCTTATATTTTCTTTCCACATAGTACTCCAGTTTTTTATTTTCCATTTATTCATTGATCTTATCTTCAACTGTGGAGCTGGTCCGTCAGATGTCGTTTTGAAAATCATGCCTGAAGTTCTTTACATAGGTACATTAATTATTAGTATTTAATTGTCAACCTTCACAATCTCTTAGATGTTCATGAGATCACACCATTTCGATAGTTTCTAAATTTCTTATGCCTAGCAAATTTAATAGTTGTAACCAATCCAGTAGACTTAGATGGCATTATTGCTCTTGAACTTTTGAATTGCAGATTTTGCTGGAGGACCTGAAAACTTCTGAACAGATATTGGACCTGGTCTTTTTCATGTTTGTTATGCTTGCACAGTATGAACAGGTATGCTTTGTTTGGAGGGTGTTTAATTTAGTTGTTTGTTTGGTTGTATATTTGTTTTTTGGCTGCTGAAGTGTTTCTGTTGAATTAGGAAAGCCATGTTGAGAGTTTTCTCCCTCTACTACATTCTACACTGGTGGCTTGCAACCTGTTCCTTTTGACAAACTATATTTCTTCACAATGGCAAGATTTAGTTAATGTGCTGCTGGTGCATCCTAAGGTGCCTTCTTATCTTCGCTAAGTTTAAGCTGGCTTTGTATTTAATGAGTAACTGTTCTCTCACTTTTCGTTCAGATGGAGTGTGTTTATGTTCATTGAAGGGAAACTTATGAAATTCTGGAATATGTAATGATGTTTGTGTGCTATAGCCAACTGGCTTGATGTGCCACCATTACTTTCTTGCATTATCTGTTCTAAGAGGATGATGTCCTTATAATATGGTAAAACCGTAAAACTACAGGTTTTTCTTTGGGGGAAGGTTGAATTCTCATACGATCATTTATATGGAGCATTATCCTTTCTTGCCCTCCTTATCAGAGATTTAAAGTGGAACAAGTTTTGTTTAATGTTTATAATTACTGGCGGTTAAGTTGTACATTCAACATATCTAGATTAGTCATTACTTAACTTTCCTATCAGTTCATAATGTTAATTGTGAATTTTACTAAAGGAGATTGTGATCTCATCTTTGAACAATTTGTCCTCAATTACTTGTACTTTTATGTTTGATTTGTCAATTAACTAAGGTTAGTTTTATGCCCTTTTGTTTCTGTATACAATGTGCATACTTAACACGTAACAGCATATTCTTCATTTACCACACATGATCAAATTCAGAAGGATACCTGTGGGTCTAGTTCAATTGAAAACTCTAAAGAGCAATATTGGGCTTGTCATTTTCCTATGATGTGAGTAGTATGTGCAAGAAAAAAATTTGTATAATAGCAGCATAATATTTTTCTGGTATGTGCATCAACATAGTTGGTAACATATTGATCATGTAATGGATCTGGCCAACTCAAAAAATGTTGGTGGGAAAGAGAAGATCTTTTACGTGATGACAAAATAGAATCTGGAGGCACTTTTTTCTGTTTGTTTCTGACTTTCTGTACTATTCTCTTCGATATAAGTTCTGCTGAACGTTTTACCTCTTTATTGCAGAACTCTAAATGAGACCAGTACATACGTTATATGGCACAGGTTCAAAGGCATCGAACAATGAAGCAATTTATTCACCTTTTTTGGTTGTAATATTGAGAAATAGATAGCAACATTTTACCATTTTTGTTCCAGGACTGTAGATAAGACCAGTATATGGGATATATGGCACATGTTCAAAGGCATTAAATAATAAAGCAATTTATTTATCTTTTTGGTTGTAATGTTCAGAAATAAATTGCTTGAGCTAAAACAGTTTTCTTAAGTAATATGCCAATGCAGAGATGCAAAGGTTGCTTATGCTGTTATAATGGTGGTTCAATTATGGATTAAAAACTTAAAATTTTTGGCACATCAAATGCTTGGCAAGCTTTATGTTTTTGACTATTCATTTTTGTCTTCTGATTTATCTACTACATGGGATAATTGCATAAATGTATGGCTGTGTCCTTTTTATCAAAAAAATATCAAGTGCAAAGGTGGTGCATTTGAAGGACATTTTTCTTGTGATTCAGATAGGATTGTTAATTATGATATCAGGCAAAAGTGTGGGAATTTATATGAATCATTTACAATTACAAGTCTTTCCTATTTTCCGGTCCTTTGGTTATGTGATTGATAGAGAATGTACAAACCTCATGGGTCTTAGTTTTTTGATGATGTATAGAGCATGTTTAAATGTCTTAAATTATTATATTTGTCATATAGATCTGCTGTCTTGATAATTGCACTGGCATGAGCTTAGGATGGAAAAAGCTCTTCTTGGATAAACATGAAGTATAGATGTGTAGGATGGCAGCAATTGCTCAAGTTGTTGATGTTGTTATTTCCCCACTTAGATCAAGAACTGGTAACCTGTTAATAAGCCAGATGGCATGGTTGTCCTCTCCCTTTTCTTTTCACAATAAGTTCCCAGTAAGGTTGGTCTATGTATGCCAATGATCTGTTCCTCCTATCCAGTTACTGAGATACTTTTAAACTGTTCTATACCATAATTACTTTATCATTCTCTTAACTAGCATGGAACTATATGATATTGAACTGAAAGATTTACAATGTCCTTTTCTTGCCTCAGGTTGACATATTCATGGATACAGCATTCGGTGCAGTATATCTAGACATTGAATTTTTGCGGATGAAACTGGTGAAGCTGCCTAGTGAAGCAAAGAAGGCTTCTGGCCCTCTGAATCCCGAAAATGAGGCTCATGTTATCTCCCACCAATGTGAAGCTTCTTTGCAGATCCTTATGTTCTTGTGTCAGCAGAAGTCATTTCGAGAGCGCCTTCTTAGAAATAAGGTTAGCTATTGCAGACCAAAGTCCATTTCTTGAATTTCAGGAATGGTTCTGCGGACATGCCACCAAAAGCTTATGGAAATAAAGCATATATAACAGCTGCTTGTTACTATATTTAGTTCTCCATTTATTATGTTTTCTACCTTTCAACTCTCAGGAGCTATGCAGGAATGGAGGCGTTCTATCACTGGCTCTGGCTGTTCTTAAATTGAATGTACAGCCACATTTTGGTGAATCTTCATGTTTATCGGCTGTTGTTTCTAGGATGAAATCGAAAATGCTTTGCATTGTAAGTTCTGTCAATATTATGCAGGAGAACCACATTGTCTAAAAATTATGTTTTAATGTGCTTGTGGATTGTCCTTTTTTCAGTTGGTGAATCTCTGTGAAACAGAGAGTATTTCTTACTTGGATGAGGTTGCCAGCTCTTACAGAAGCATGCATTTGGCAAAATCTGTTGCTCTAGAGGTTGTTTTTGTCGCTGGAGTTGACCTTTCAGCATTCTTTTTTTCTTCTTCTTTTTTATCAATATTATGTTGTCTTGAATTCAGGTGCTTGCATTTCTGAAGACTGCATTTGACAGAGAAAATGAGCTGCTTAATGGTTCCATCACGAATCAGAAGCCAAAGGGTCTTGTACTTTTGAACTCAATGCGCCTGGCTGATATTTTTTCTGACGATTCAAACTTTCGGTGTTTCATTACAATTAACATTGTACGTTGCCTCATGGCATTTAAGATGAACCTTGTCTTAGGACCTTAGCTTTGGTTACAGTTAATGTCTCTCTTTGCTATCTTATATTCGTTTGTTGTGCAGACTCCTATTTTGGCTGACATTTTGAGTTTATCTCATGACGATTTTATATCAAGTTGGTGCTCACAAGAAAGTCCAGTTCTGGAAGAAGATGCAACTGTGGAGTATGAACCCTTTAATGCTGCTGGCCTTACAATTCTGTCAGTTCAAAATGCATCTGGAGCCTTGGTGTCAGAATCGGGTCCCCTAGTGAATATTGATTGTCCCTCAGTCAATTGTATACCGCCAGCTTCTCATGCGCAGCAGAAAACATCATTTTTGGTCAAAATAATAGCAAATCTCCATTGTTTTGTCCCCAATATTTGTGGAGGTAATAATTGCCTTTTGCAGCATCACTTTTTTGCTCTTTCTTATGTCACTCACATGACTCTATTATGTACTTTTTTTTTGCTGTTGTTTGCAGAGGAAGAGAGAAATCATTTTTTCAACAAATTTCTTGAATGCTTGGGAATGGAGCAGGATATCTCTTCCAAAGTTTCTCCCCCTGCGGATTTCACTAAAGCCATTGCAGCTTATGAGAATCTCTGTAAAGTCCATCCGATGAATTTCTTTCTCCCTATGTCCATAGACACGCCTAAAAGCCAGCCACACCCATGTCAACACCAGGCATGAAAATTGAAATGCAGAAGTAGAATGGTTTTGACACAGTCAAAGCTGAGTCGGGTGCAGTTAACACATTTTACGCTTTCTTTTTGTCCAATTTTAGACAGCCAACTTTTATTGAATCCATTTTTTTCTCTTTTTATAAACCTTAATTTTACTCATTTCTCATGCTACATTGTGTGTATGTGTGTGTGTGAGAGAGAGAGAGAGAGGTAAACAAATTAAGTCAACTCATTAGTTTCCTTTTTGCAAATAGAAATCTTTTGTCGTACTCATCCAACAATAAAAAAAATGTTCCTTCCTATCTAGGTTGTTGTATTTAATTCATATATGTGTAGCACACACATATCCATGTCCCTGCCCTGCACCCAAGCTTTTGAAATTGTTTTGCACCCCATGTCTACACTTGCACTCTGTGCCCCTGTGTCATATTTTTATCCTTTTGTCTATCCTCTATATTTGGCTTCTATCTTGGAAATAATGATTATGCTTTTTTTAGGTTCTTTGTTGGATCATGCAGTTTCTCTAGTTCCCGTGGTATTGTTGAATGAGGATGATGTACAACTTTTGAGGTAATTGAATCTTTGTGTTTGTCCAGTCTACCTGCGGTCTAGGAAAATCTTTGGTTTGTTTGTAGATGCGATGCATTTAATGATGCCAAAAATGAACTTTTTTTTTTTGAAAATTGATGATTTGAACTGGAAAAGCGTTGGAAACCTACAAGATAACCTCCTTGCTCCCCTCACTTACAATTTATTCTAATCATTACCTTGAAGGTGTTGAAATATTTGTATCAGTTCGATTTCCGTTTATTTCTACTATCTTACCTTATTGTTGTTTTTCTTTGTCCTTGTTTAGTAAGTTTGTTGATCAATTGTGTGAGATGCTGCCTCAGTCATACAAGACGAATGCAACTCTGGTGAGCCATTTTGCTATCATACAATGGGAAGATAACAAAAGTTTTGGCAAGAAAAATTCTACTTATTATAAGCTTTTAGCGATTTTAATCAGTTTTGGAGATGGAAAGAGATATGATGTATTCAATATGCTATCACATGACTAATAATAAAATCTTATTTTTTGTTTCACTTTCTGGCTTCATCATTTAATAACTCATTTACTTATCAAATTTGAATTTTTCTAGACAACAATAATTTCTTCAAAAAGAATAGTGTATCTTGAGATAGTTTTCTTTTCAAATATCCTAAGAATGATGTCTGTCACGTGTGTAATCTTAAGATGCACGGACAAATGTCCATATGTGTGAGAGATTCAGTTTTTGCTTGGAACATGTAGGTTGGCTGCTTGGTGCCCTTAAAATATTATGTTGGTTCATGTGCTTGCATTTTGCTTGCTGAGGAAATGAAGTTGTGTTTGCAACTCATATTTGCCGTTCAATATCTGATTAATTAATTGGTTCACTTCATATGCAGGATTTTGATAATGAAAATACGAAAAAAATGCGCGAGAATAAATTCAAAGCTGTGCACAGAGTGCACCAAACATCACAATCCTGGGAAAGGTTCTCTAACCCTGAAAAGAGCAAGGTGAATGGAAACATCCTGACAATGTTTCTTATCTGCTTATCTTTCATGATACAACAAATTAGGGCCTTGAGGTGCTTTGCGACATGAATCACACTTATTTAAAGTTTTAGTTATTCAAATTCCTTGATAACTGAATTCTAAAATTTAACAGGATGGCCAAAGTGTGGGTTTACGTGGTTCATCTTTGTCAAAGAAAATGGATGATGCAGAAGACGCACTAGACTACAAAGCAAAGAATTGCGACCTTAGAGAGGGTTTTTCTGATACTTCCCTATTCCAAGAGGTGGATCAATCAAGTGTTCTGCATAAGCAAAAGAGTCCTATTAAGTCTCAGACGGAACTGGATAGAGTTAAAAATGAAGATCAGAAAGCCCCAGTTAGATTTTCAACAGGATGTGAGAAAGAAGTCAGAAAGGATGGTAAGTTTGTTGAAGGAAATTCAGGTGGTGGGAAGAAGAGCAAGAACCGGTTTGATGAACTTTTCACCAGTTCAGATGGGCAATTTCCGAAGCCTCCAGATTTTACAAGAGATAGTGAAAGTAAGGGGCCTACACATGGCAATGCTACACATGGGAATGAAAAGGGTGAAGCTGCTGAGAGCGAAGAAAAGCAACCAAGAAAAAGGAAACGAAACATTATGAATGATAAGCAGATAAATTTAATTGAAAAGGCCCTTATTGAGGAGCCAGACTTGCAGCGCAATGCAGTGTCATTGCAGTCATGGACTGAGAAGCTTAGTGTACACGTGTGTGCAACAACAAATTCTTTCATTTTTTACTGATTTATTTCTAGAAATTGTTTCATGGCCTAGTAGTTTGTTTGCTCTACCTAATGGATTTTCTTCATGAACTTTTGGCAGGGGTCTGAGCTCACTTCTTCCCAACTGAAGAATTGGTGAGTTAATCGTTTCCTCGTTTACCATGTCTCTTTTACCTGCATCATTATATTTAAATCTCCAAAGTTTCTTTTTATATAGAAGTGCTTGCATAGAAAAAACTTGTCTAACCTAACCCAACCGTCACCTATTGGAAGGGACGCCCATGCAGGGATGAGCGAGACATTTCTATATAAACCGTCCACAGCCATTGATAAGAAAAAAAAAATTGAAAAATATGACACATGAAGTAGCATTCTTTTCATGCAAGGCTGCTTACTGAGGGGGACAAAAGTCTGCTGCTCACGTTTCTATAATTTTTGAAATTCATATTGAACTGAGGGGTTTGCAGTTTAATATTGCATGAAAATTCCAACCATTTAGTTGCCAAGTTTTGGAGTATTTGATAAACATGGTAAAGCCTATGATTACCTTTGTTCTGAGATGTTGTGCTTGCTCGGTTCTCTTGGCAGGTTGAACAACAGGAAAGCTCGGCTGGCCCGTGCAGCTCGGGAAGCTCGAGCACCATCAGAGGGGGAGAGCAACTTTCCTGATAAGGCATGTGCGTCCAGCACGGGGAATTTGTATGACTCATCGGAGAGTAATGGTGAGGAATATTATGTTCCATCAACGGCAAAGAGAGGCACTAATCAAAGTGCAGGGAGATCAAGTGGCACATCAAACGCAACAAAAGCAGAAACTCGTGAACTGCGGCCTGCAGACTTTCCTGATTTTGTGGCGCCGCATGATATGCAGATGCAGTTTCAGATGCATGCTCCTATGAGGTATATGTCGTGCGAGCCTGGGCAATGTGTGTGTATAATGGATGGGAATGGCAAGGAAGTTGGCAGGGGAATAGTGTACCAGGTGGATGGAAAATGGCATGGCAAGAGTTTGGATGAAGCTGGAGTATGGGTTGTAGAAATTTCTGATCTCAAGGTTGAGAGGTGGACCAGTTTGCCTCACCCTTCTGATTCTGGAGGCACAACTTTTGACGAAGCCGAGGCCAAGAATGGGAAAATGAGGGTAGCCTGGGACGCAAACAAGATTTTTGTCCTACCTTGAGGCACATTTCTATTTGGTGCCTTTTGTACAGCTAAAACTTCTTCCTGCTCCGTAGTCATCTGTTTCTCCAGTGGAGCTGTGGAAACTAACTTTAACAGCAATCTACTTTACTGGGGCGGGAATTGCCATGAAACTCTGAGAAAGGAAAACAGGTGGAGGAGGGTCAGTGTTCTTCAACTGAGGAATCATGCATGTGATCAGCATGAAATTATTTTGCGTATCAGTTTGGCTTCGCCGTGATGCCAAACTCATCCACTTTCTCATGGGGAATTGTAAGGTCGTATCAGTAGACCTTTCTCATCTCAAGTTGTACACTTCCATAGCATCAGCTTACTCTACCCATCAGTCTAATGAAGCTGTCATCTAGATTTCCCTACTAGCAAACACCCAAACACCTCCAAGTCTTTTATTTATAAAATTTGTAAAAATTTGTTACTTACCATTTACTGAAGCCCATGTATGCCTTGTCAAGCTAACCAACCATATGCAAACTTGGTAATCAACTGTTTCAGATTGGCTTTGGATATGTAGCCCAACTTATTTGGTTGTTGAGTGTTTCACATCTGAGCCTCATTCTGAATCTGAATCCGATCCCATATCTGAATTTATGTATGCAAAATGGTTGGTCTATTTTAGCCAGTCGGATCATCTGAACTTAATCCATTTCAAATTCGATAATCATTTCTTTTTAGATGCAGTAAAAGCGTGGTAAACCTTAATGTGATTTGGTCTGCTTAATATCCAGACTCTCTGTCCTTGGAAGATAAACAGATCAGCCTCGAGTTGGATCAAGAATACTAAATCTGATACTATTTAAGGAGGTTCCTGTTTCTTGGAGGAGTTAACGGAACTGTGTCCCGAAAAATACTTGCGGATTGCCGATGGATGGGACATGGCAGCGCGGCCGGTACGCATGAACTCACCAGAGGCCAAGCCATGCTGGATCGTCTATCCTTCACAGATGAAAGATCCCGAAAATCCCAAAAGGAAATCTCTAGAAAGTCCGCTACACTTCCACGAGCCACTCTTTGCTTTTGTTCAGTACTTCAAATTGCTATATAGGACCCTACCCCTTCCTGCTCCTCTTCGATCGTCTTCCTCAACCACTCTGCACTCCAGCTTAGGACCCAGCGATGGCGGATGGCTTCCTCAGTCACCCATTTCGGCGCCTCTTCTGGAGCCCCACCCTCTTGGGAGTTCCCTACTACCAGTCTGCCCTCGCCGATTGGTTCGAGACACCGACTGTCCATATCCTCAAAATCAACGTTCCAGGTACCTTTCTCTAAAAACCTAAATAACCCTAACCTTGAATTCGTTGTTCTCTGCGTTCGATTGCCCTTACTGTTAGTCACTTGTTAAGAACCCAGGTGCGGTGGGATGCTCGCCTGAAAGACGAGCGAACCTTTTTATAGAAAGCGGGCGTCCTCCTTTATACTTCAATTGCTGGGTTATGAGGGTTGGGCTCATCCGCTATGTTCGATGCCAGCTTCTGACAGAGAAGAGGCATCTGGAATCCGACTCTTTAGAGGGTAACCACCTCAAGAAGAACCTATTTGGAGTAAGTCTAACGCCATATCTGACTCGACGGCTCCTTCTTCCGTTTCTTCTTCATGCGCAGAAGCTCCTAACCTTCAACTCAATTCTTCCTTTTCCGGCTAGGGCAATTAGCAGTACTCTAGGTCGTCTTCTATGAAAGGTTCACCCCTAGGCACCAAAGAGTCTTGCTTGCAGCGGGTACATCTTACTTTGCCTGATCTTGTCCCACCTTTTCTTTACCTCTAGGGTGTCACAAGGACGATATAAAGATTCAATTGGAAGAGGGAAACGTCCTCCAAGTGAGCGGAAAGGCGGCGAAGCCGGATGCGCCGGAGAATGCCGTTTGGCACGTTAACGAGCGGAGCGGAGGCCAATTCTCACGCGAATTCGTCTTGCCGGACAATGCGAAGGTTGATCAGATCAAAGCTCAGTTTGAGAATGGAGTGTTGACGGTCACCGTGCCGAAGGAAACGGTCACGAAGCCAAAGACAAGGAGCATCAGCATCTCTAGTAAGCTCTGATAAGGTCGTAAATAAGATCCCTTCTGTTGTCTTCTCCTTTGGTAATATCGTTCTTAGGGATTCTACTACCCAGAAAACTCTTTATTGTCAATAGATGTTAGCTTGTGAACTATAAATAATCATAGTGTTGGTCATCACTTGCTGTGTGTTCTTGTTCTGAGGTCAGCTACTTGATCATGAAACAGAGGATTTGGGGTGCTTCGTCGATAGCCTGAATTGCGCCACCCGAATAAACGCTATGTGGGTTTATAGTATTCTTGCAAAAGCGTTAAGGGTAAATAGAAGTTGCCAGTGCATGGGGGATTTGCAGAAGATGCACGTCTAATCTGAGTAACTTGCTTTAATAAAAACAATAAATTGCAGATGCTCACAAAAATGGGGTGATGATGGAGAGTTCTAATTTGTGCATTTATCTAGATTGTGGACGTTTTATTTGTCTCCATTTCTATGCTCCTCATAACTTCTCGGAAATGGTTGCTCTGCTGACTCTTCAGAAAAGCTTTCTCGTCCACCATGGTTTGCGACTTGTTTGTTTGATCTAGTCTCTTTTTGCTAAAACCGGGTTGCAGCACATGGAGTAAACTAAGAGAGTCATTTAAAGGTAAAGTTGTAACTCTACATTAAATGAGATGAACTTAATTTCTGTGGTGCATCAGTTCCTATAAGTTCGTGTGATAGATCATGCGCATCTCAGAAGGAAAGACTGCAGAATTTCCATGCTTATAAGGACGCCTTGGAAGCTTGTTTACTGATGAATGCTGATTATCTTCATTGATACTCTTGTTTTAACTGCGTGAGAAGTAACCCCTGTGGGATGATGGGGATGCATTAAAAGGCTAAACGCCCCACCTTGTAGGTTGGATGACGTGTTGGATCATCTGATAACTGCATTGTGCGAACAGTTTTTGTAGGATACCTGAAAACAAAAAACAAGTACGACAGAATGCTAGAGATGATCAATCATTGAAAATGAGATCTTTCTCAAAACAAGTCAGGACTATCGAAGTGGATGTGCAGGTTCATCTCTCTCTCTCTCTGAGAGAGTAAAGTCACGCATGCATCGGTTTCTGATAAACAAATATACTACACAATGGAACTGTATTTTGGGTGAGCGGAGGGTTATCCTACCATCTGAACGAGAGCCAAAAGTCTCCTTCCTCCTCCTTTCTCTTGCTGCAAGGGTCTATAGCTATGATGAAATCGCATGGAGGACTCACCCCCTTATGATATAAGGAGCATAGTTGGATTTTAAACTGGAGGCACACCTTCAATGTGCCCTTAAATCAACCCCGTTATGTTTTTCTTTCTAAGTAAACACAATAAAATCCAGTCCTTTCTTTTCCTTCTCTTTAATTAAACATCCAAACACAGTTTTGTCTATCTTTATTTTCTTTTTTCTCTTTGCTCCCTCCATCCAAAAATATAGTTCGACCAAGGTGCAAGTTCTCCATGAAATAAAATCTTTTAAAAAAAAGAGAGCCGATTGCTTAAAGGAGCAGCCCTAGCTGTTTATCAGTCTTATTGTAGTCATTTTTTGCATATTTTTTATGTTTGTATTGTAGGAGCAATGAGGAGCCAGAAAAATTGATTGGGAGGAGGGGGGGGGGATTCATTGAAAAAATACTCATACCTAGTGTTTATTTAAAAACAAAGAAATTTTAAAAAACTGGTGTGGGATGGTTTAAAATTTTGATACATGATGATGGCTTTAACACCTACTTTTGAGTTTTAGAGAAGCGGGGCCGGGTAGGTTGGCTTGAGTCTTTGACAACATGCTGTTGATATGTTTTTAGTGCGATTTTTAGTGAGTGCTATGATTTTTAATCATCAACACGATCCCTGCTTGCCGGAGGTAAGTACAACCGAATGGGCTGCGTTGAGCTCTCCCAACTCCAGTGTGCATATGGTAGGAAAGGGGAGGAGGAAGAAGAGGAAGAATGAGTGAAGTGTGGGCCGCCGTGCAGTGGCCCTTGCCTCTTTCCTCTCCCTTCCCATTATTAGTGGATAGTGCCCTCCCTCCACCCTCCCTTATGCTGGTGTTGGCATCCATCAGTGCCAGCGTTGCCATCGGAAGAGGTCTTGCGCTCCCTCTCGGTTTTTCACAGCGCCCTTCTTCTCCGTCGCCCTTTCTAATGGGCAGAAAAAAAATTCACGGAAAAAAGTCGGACCTTCAAAAAATCCACGGAAAAAAGTCGGACCTCTGAAGGTCCGACTTTTTTCGGGGGTAAAGTTACCCTTATCGTACTGTTTTTGCAGGGGAAAATTTCCTGCGTTTGATATGGTTGTGAAAAACCGTACAAAAACGGTAAATTTCATCCCATGCACAATAATATGTGCGCGCATCAAACGTGACCAAAACGTAGAAAAAGGGAGTCTCAGCCTCTCATTCAGGCCTCCTGCTCAGACAGCCCCGGGAATTGCCTAATGGGCATCACGATCCAAACGAAAGATCCGAAACTAGACAGTATCGAGCCATGAAACGAACCCTCCGTTCCGTACTTCACCAAACCGATCCCCTTCGAAGCCAAGGTATCCAAAACCGTCTAGGCGGGGAAGTCCTTTCCTTCGTCACCAAGTTTAAGACGCGAAGTCTCCCCCCACTTTGTGACGTGATGACGCCACGCGTATGTTCCCATGGCCCAGGGACGCCTTCAGTGCTTTAATAGCTCCATAGTGACGAAAACGCCCTTGCCTTTGTCCCGCCTGTTCGACTCGCTGAGTCGACTCGATGAGTGAATCGCATAAGCGGACTGAGTTAAGTAAAAGCCAAACCCAGTTATTTAGTAAGGTCTAACCGGCTCCATCCAGGTCTGGACCATAATTTACGCCACCGTATGGTTCATGACTCGTGCCATGGCCGCAACGAAGCCCAATTCGGGCTAGACCTTAATTTGTTGCTGCAAAGTTTCGATGGACCAATAAGTCGCATCAAATCTAAGGATATGCTTGTTGCCTTATAAAAGATGTATACATTTATTATAGTAGAGAGGTGCAGATATCCATTGAGATTAGCCTAGGCGATTTGGTAAAATGTCTTGCACTGCTATTTTCTTAACCGATGATAATGAACACATAGCATGAAATTGTGAATGAAGCCTGCGAGCATCGGTACAGAGTCGATTCGGTACGTTAGATTCTTTGTATCTTTTTAGAAGGACGGTTCGCCACCGATACGAAACAGAGGCTGATAGTCATTTGGTATCGAGCAAGATATGGCATGATAGTTAATGGCCACAACTCCAGGGTTAGTCTTTTACAAGGTCGCCTCCTCATTCGTTGCGCGTATAAGTTGGCGCGAGATTCTTTCCTCCTTTCGGAAGAGCGCTTCTCGTTTTCCGTGGAGGAAGATCGGGTTTTCTCTGTTAATTAGGGTTAGGGCTTCCGGATCCTTGACGGGGGAGAAGACGAGCCTCAATTCCGATCCCTAATCGGTGGTCGTCATAAGGCTCCGAGCGTCGGAGAGATCGGTGGTCGAGCTTTCTGCGGTTGGATTCTTCCGTCGTAGAGAGGTTTCTCGATTTTTCGGTGGAGCAATGGCGTTGGAATGGGTCGTTCTGGGGTACGCGGCCGGAGCGGAGGCGATTATGCTGCTGCTTTTGACGTTTCCGGGGCTGGATCGTTTGCGGAAGGGCCTGATCGCTGTAACCAGGAATGCTCTGAAGCCGCTGCTTTCTGTCATCCCCTTCTGTATGTTCCTCCTCCTTGATATATACTGGAAGTACGAGACGAGGCCGTTCTGTGAGGGCCCCTCGTGCACCCCTACCGAGCACCTTCGCCACCAGAAATCGATCATGAAGAGCCAGAGGAATGCGCTCCTAATCGCCTGCGCGCTTATCTTTTATTGGCTCTTGTATGCTGTCACGAATTTGGTCGTCCGGCTCGAGCAGGTCACTCAGAGGGTGGAGAAGCTCAAGAACCAGGATTAAGTAAAAGATAAGGCTTTAGAATCCGTTTCTACCAGATCTATTGCAGTTCTGCTTTTTTCTTTTGTGTTCTTACTTTTGGGGGCAATGGGTGTTTAAATAGCTCGATCCCGTGCGCTTGGTGTTGATGTAACTGGAGGTTATAGTTTTGCTTATAATGCACTCGTCTTATCTCTGTTGAATTTTCTGTTTCTCCTCATGGTGCTCATCCTGAGTGGAAATTTTTGGAATTGTTTCTTCGTGGGACCCATTTTTCTTTGGGGAAGATTTGAATGTTTGTATGATTTGTACTTTTTGGATTTCATTATTTCCCATGCCAACTAAGCGTCTTGTTATGGGTTTTGCATATGTGTGAATGGTATGTCCCTTTGTCAAATTTCTGCTCTTATGCGGAGGAGGCAGATCATTTCTATTCAAGCTAAAGAAACCAACTGAAGGGACATTACTGATTATCCAATTGGTAACAGCATAAGAAGAAAAGGTCCTATTCAAATCGTGTATGGCACAAAAACATCCGAAATACAATTGCTTCAGCTGGATAAAATCAGAGGACTTCTGCTTATGTTTATATCTCTTGCTCTCTCCTCCCTGTCACGGATTGTAAAGTGTTCTTGACATTTGAATTGGGCGTCAGCTAGCTATTGTTCGATTTTTCGCATCTAGCTGAAGTATGTGCCAAAGAGAAACACCCAAGGGTAATTACATCTAGCTTTTGTTCAAACTTTTACATGTAGATGGGCAACCTAAAGAGAAATGAGAGGGTCACTACATGACGGAGAGGTGCATAAGTGTTCTCAGATTGTTACAGGTCATTTAGGGATGTCTGCCGATGCTTTTTTGTTGGTGACAGACATCTGCGACAAGAAATACCAGCAAGATGTTGGGAACTAGGAAAATCAAGCAAATTTGCCAGTTACTTCATGAGCTCTACTTGAAGAGCTTGTAGGAGTAGAATTGCAAACGTTGTGCCAAATTAGACGATCATGAAAGGGGTAACAAAATTGAAAATCCCCTGGAGTACCTCGGAAAGGCACTAATGCTCTCTCTCTATCTCTCTCATTTTTTTATATTTTCTTTGAAGTTGTTGGAAAAATTTTATGATGAAAATGGGTATTTTCCTGAAAGAGTGCAGAACTCTTCCTATAACTGAGTCAAGCAGGAATCCCTTGACATCCCAGCTGATGAACTCTTTGGGGATCGTTTGTTAGTGAAGTTTGAATGAAGGTAACTCTTTTTTTGCACTAAGAACAAAATATGTTGTTCTTTAAATTGTAGGACTCACAGGGAGATGGTTGTGTTTGAAACATAGCCATATTTCTATATGGATTAATAGAATTGTGGCTCTTTTATTCCGTTGTCACCTTCACCGTTGTTACATTTAGATGCGAATCGGTATGTTTCTAGGAGTTGTGACTTGAAGCAAGCTTTACTGGTACCGTAGGTTGGTTAGAAATGAAGGATAAAAGAACTGGGCAGCTCCACATCTTTGTGGGCCGATCATTTATATGAAAGTTATGCTTCATTTCTGTGTGTTAATGCTTTATTGCTAAGAGTTCAAGAATCTCAGTAAATTACCACTTTTGGGGTGCGGTGCTCTGCTAATTAGCAACAAATGTGTTAAATTGTTTCGTATCCCAGTAAATGGTACCTGCAGATGATGAATGTTAATACAGGTCGACTTCACGGTTATGTAAAGCGGTTAATCAATATGAATTCTTTGAATGGAGTTGCGAGTTCATGTCCTGCTGTTTTTCTTCTTCTCTGGCTAAAAAAAAAAAGAAAGAAAGAAAGAAAAGGATTTTGTGTTTCCAAATGCATACCCGATTTGGAGGAAATTGACAAATCTTTGCCTGCCTCACGGCCACTCTCCTTCCTGTGTTCAGTGTCTCAGACTAGATCTTGAGGTTAAATTTGTCACTCAAAAGTGCTTTTTCTAACAAAATGGCACAATTACTTTACTTAAAAAGGTTTTTAATGGTAACAGTAAAGCAACTCTCAGCTGACAAATTCATTCTGGTATCTTCAGCTGCCAATAAATGGATCAATCTTTAATGAAATTACAAATGTGAAGAATGGCATGATAAAACGACGGATGTGTTAATTGCCTGAAAGCTATGTTGGACCTGAAAATGAGAAGCCCAAAAGTGAAAATCTGTTTACCCCGACCCGTTCACTGTTATATGGTACATGAATCACTGCGGAGGCATTTTGATTTTTGTGGCAACTCCATTTTCCATAATCGAAGTTGCTAAGTTTTCCACTGTAGTAGTCGCATCGGGCGCATCGCAAACCAAGGCCTGGTAATGGTGTTGCATTCCTCTCCTCATGCAGTGGCATGGCCCCCATTCGCAGCCTTTAGGCCAGAATGGAGTGCTTTGGAAGCAATTTTGCGTTTGAAAATCCCATGATGGAAATAAAAATGCAGTTATATTTGTGGGTTTTTACAGTTACTTTGCACTGCAAAATTCTTTTTGCCACTGAGTAGGAAGTAGAATTGATTCTGTGGATTCAGAAACATCATAACATTCCTTGTTTGGAAGAATCAAAACACATCAAGACAGACACAGCCTTGGGATTGACGTCTAGCTTGAAGAAATCTGGAACTGCAGCTTGAAATGGGGGGTTTCTGTGGACTTCATCAAAGCGTGTTTGTACAGATGGGAATGAAAAATGGAGGTAATTGTAACCAGGTTGCAAGATGTTTACGTTAGGCTGGAAAACGATAAAATTTAATATCTGGTGTTTGATGCAACAGGCACTAGGGATAGACGTGCTTCCGCACAGATTTCTTAGGATGCTGATGACTACACATCACCCTGCAGGTGTCGTTAGGAGTCCTGACAAGGTATATATAGTACTCTTCGATTTAGTGAAAAAGGGCCAGTATGAAGTGTATATACTTATTGTTCCTGGTTTTTCTAGAGGAGTTTGAGATTGACCAGGCCACGAAAAGGTGAAACCCCGTAGTAGCCATTCAGCTCTGAGGGGTGTAATGTAGTTAGTGGGCTAATTGATTCTTATGGGTGCTACTCCTCTATGCTGTAAACATTAGGTGTGCACGTGGTAGGGTCAATTTCTGTGCCTCATCTTAATGCGTTAGACAAAGAGTTACCTGCATACATGAACACCATAATACTCGTTTCCTCTGGACTTTATAAAAACAGAGTGCTCCTTCACTCTCTTCTTTTGCTTAGGCTGCAGCCCAACCTGCTCTGCATTTCTTTGTGAGTGCTTTTTTTTTTTTTTGCTTTGGTAATACATATCTTTGAGAGAATATTATTATTATACTTTTCAAGGTAATCCTGATCATGATTTTTGGGTCATCAACCTTTGGACATTTTGTGATTGTTCCATGAATCTGCTTTAAAATTGTGGCAAGTTTATGAAACAGTAGAACTATTGTTCCATGAACTTGCCTTAATCTTTAGTGCAGTTTTATAGGACACTCACAAAGTGTCCCAAATGCGGAACGAAACATTTGGTGACAGGAATACCATGTTCAATGCATCTTTTCTATGTCACACAATTGATTCCTGCAGCCTATCAAGATCTGTTCTTTTTCATCGCACTCGCATATCTAAACGATGCTTTATAAGCGAAGCAGTGTGTTTATGTGTATCACTTGTTCTGGTCGCCGAGCTTGGGCTTTGGATGCTCCAAGTAAGCGCAGTGACGCACTCTAACCAACGAAGCATAAAAACAGTTGAGGATATTTGTGTTTTCTCTTGTTTGTTTCTTTCTCGTGTCTCATTTGTGCATTTTATTGTCATCCTGCTTCTTTGCATGAATCTTACCAATGGTCTAGTTCCTGAACCCTCGATCTCCTCTTGAAAGGGAGAAAAGCAGTAAGAACGGAGCATGTAAAAAGCTTTTGCAGTGACTCAAAGCTTCTTTGTTAAATAGCCTTTTGAAAAAGCAGGTTGCTTTTGACAGTGGTGGAAAGCTTCTTCTGGGCTCGCGAATAACAAGGAGAACCCTTGTAAGACAGGGCAATAGTTTAAGAACTCAAATTCTTTTGGAAGGCGTGCATTCAAATCCCTTGATGTAACTGAGATTATTTTTCATGGTCTTTTGATCAATAATTGGTATGTTGGATTTATTTTTTCTCCACCTTTTTTAGATTTCGATCTACGTTACGTTGAAGGTTTAAAATTAGACCCCTTTGCCAAGTAGATGCAGCTTTGTTAAATTTACCAATAAAAAACTAACTACCAAGAGAGTTGGCACAATAGTTGGGGCAGGGCTGGTAAGTGGCTAGTTCTTCTTTCTAATTTACAGAGCGCCAATGCTTGAAGCTGTAAAAACAAAGAGGGGGTCACTAGCGCAGTTGAAGCATGGCGGGTGGCATCCCGACACACCAAAGTAAGTTTAGTACTCTTGGGGGACGAGGGATTGAATGGGGGCGTCGGTATGGTAGGATGAAATAATGTTCACCCAAAAAAACTGCAGCATTCAACCCCAATGTAATTCAAAGAATATTGTAAAAACAAAACTTCAGGAAAAACTGCCATCAGTCACTGAAAATCACGACAAACTGGCCCATGAACGAAGTAATATCTTCCCAGTGAACATATGGAAGATGCAGCTTATACATAATTGTCCCTAAGAAAAAGCAAGAGTAGTTATAATCTTTCCAGCGCAGCCGTAATCTCTACCAGAGTGCCTTTTCTGACAACCGCTGTTTATGGAGTTTAGGAATGTACCAAACTCACTGAATCTTAAACTTTTTAGTCATGCGTATGTGTGTTTTGCGTGTTTTCAGGACGGTCAGACGTGGGGATTTAGTTTTCTTATTAATATAAGGTTCAAGTCTCTTTCGTGTGCAATTGTTTTGTTTTTCTTTAATACTTCTTGCGTGCAGCAAATGTGATATCAGGTTGATTCAGTAAGCTCCGCTTTTGAATTCCCAGCATCTAACAAGGTACTTTGATTGAATTTTATATGGTAAAAAACATTTTTTTTTTGTAGAGAAAACGCCAATAAACAGTTGTTGTCCAAGCTGAACGCATCTAGATTTTCAGACCAGAGCAAAAGTACCTTGCATTGTGAGAAAAACTAGATGGACAATACACTAAGACACGCACATATATATGAGGTGAAATCTTTTAACCATCCGGATCTCCATCCACGCATGATTAAATATACTGCCTGATGCAACACCGCTCGATGCATTACATCGGACAGTTGTAACTGGATGCAGCTCCGAAAGATGAGAGGATGAGAGGATTTCATCTCTTTATATATATATATATATATATATATATGAGTGAATGATGAATCTAGCTATCTAAAATACCTAACAATCTAATGAAACCATTTATCTAATATGAACAAAATATTAAATGATAAAAATAACCTTCAAACTTTTCTTGTTGGTTTTCTTAACATTATAAATAAGACGGTTCTAATATATGATCGAGTGATTTTAAAAAGTCAAAGTCGTATATATATATATATATATATAAAGGTGTTGGTGCGTTGGCAAGTGTACGCCACTTTTTCAGTGGATTCATGATGAATGAGGTTGGATTGATTTGAAGTTGGGTGGAGGAAGCAAATGTGAGTTGTGCAAGGTGGAAGAATCCAAGATGAAGCACGGGAGTCCCGGGCATGCGCCTGCTCCCAACCAATAATGGCAGAACTCCCAAACCATATTTTCAAATCTCTCCCTCTCTAGAATGCAAACAATTCTAGGGAGAGTGGATGGTTATAGAAAGAACAACTCAAAAAAAGGTGAGCGAGCGAAGAAAAATCAGTTCAAATTGGATTTCAGATCGAGTTTTGGTAGAAGCAGAGATGCCTTTCTATTGGTCTGCTGTAACACTGTGTTTTTCTTCCCGGGAAAGTAAAGCTACATGTTCGGCATGGTCAGGCTGCTACTTCATTCAAATGAAGCAAATTAACAGCTCAGAACATGTATTGGTGTTTGGGGAGGATTCGTTTTAGGAAAAGGCAGTGATTTTCTTGATTTCTAAGATAAACCCATACATGGAAACAACTACAAAGAATGTAATCTTTACCGCTCACTGTCTGTTTGATAGCTCAGACAAATTTGCTTTTTATTGCCAATAGTGGTGGAATCTCTTCTCATTTTTTATTACTTCTCTCAAATAAGACAAAGCTTTTGCTGTGCATTAAACTTGGTCACTTTAGTTTAACTTTTTCATTAGTTTTACCTGCAAAACTTTTTCATTCATGGAGGGAAGATGTTTCGGTTGAACTCATGACCTTCATTCTTTCTTTTGTTTCTCTTGTTCCTTTTAAAAATCATTTTGGTTCGTGGAGAAGAGATGTACCAAACAGCCCATTGGTTTTGCTTCCTACTTGACTTAGGATGGGAGGTCTCAAGTTTAGAGCTTGCTTATTATTGTGAAGTATCAATGCTCGAGTTCTTTCTAATGACCTGTCGATCCGGAGCAGAAGCCGGTCTCCCTTGAATGGCATAGCATAACTGGTTAGACAAACAATTTTAAGGGCACAATTTTTTTGGACTACAAATGGTAGATGCACAATACTTTAGTTGACACGTGTTCTGCTTCCCATTAACAACCCTGCACCTCTGGGGGTAAGGGAAAAGAGAAATGAGCTTCAACCCCTTCCAGGTATCTCTCTCAATAGATGCCATTCTCATGTGAAGGGAATGGTCAAATGAAAAGTGTTCGCCTAAGTGAAGAGGCACTCTATAGTTTGCATGGGAAAGTGAAGATTTTCCACTCATAATGTGGTCTCAACAATCATTTTCTATGTCGACAGCCACATTCAACCTGCCAGGGAAAGATAGTGTGAAACAAACACCTCAATGGATTCACTTTCCGATTCCTAGCTCCCTTTCATATGAAACAATCAGCCGTCTTCATATGAGACGGTGGAAATTTCGCATTGAGGGCCACAATGAAACGCCAGCCCATTGATTCAACTATGGAGTCCACCTTTCATATGGCACCTTCCCTGATATATATTCCAACGGCTTCAGGCAGTAGCGGAGCCAAACAAATTCGCTGTAAGCGCACTTGTTTAAAAATATTCAAATTTGGTGGGACACTTATATATATAAAGATAAATATTTAAGATTTTCATTTAAAAATAAAGAAATTTTAAGAGACTGGTGTGAGCAACTTGTTGCTACGCTACTGGCTTCAGGTTCAGAAGGTGGAAAGCAAACATGTTAGAAGTTAATTAAATAATAGTTTAAAAATAAATTTAAACTTATTACTTAAAAACCTGATATTTCTTAACAATCGTGTTAGCCAATGTTGTAGAAACCAATGAGCATACACGACATGGGAAATGGAAAATCGATTCATTTTCCCATGAATGTTGTTCGCTTTCTCAAATTCGAAGGTGGATCAAACGCTGGATTAGATAAACAGTTGCTGACATTATCAGCAGGGACGAGTGCAGAAACTGTCAAATAAAATCGAAGGTCTCATAAGACATTGATTTGGGCTATTTGGCAACCGTGTCGAGAAGATCCAGGGCTTCCAAAACATTCACAAAAGTCACATTTCCTTTCCGGCGACCACTTTCTTTGGTTACAACGCGAATATGGGACTTTGATTCCTCTCCCCAAACAGACTGTGTCAGATATTTCCAATTTTAAATGCAAATTCTGAGACCAGGGTACACCGGTGACTGAAATTCAGGCTCCGGGCTCCTTAGAAAACCAAAAAAAAAAAAAAAAAAACTTGGTGAAAAATTGACTTGTGCTGTAATTATATTATTTTTTATCATCTTGGCATGGTAACAAGTGGTTTCATGAATCAGGTATAATAGATTGACGACGCAAATATATCCTTTAAAAAAAGAAAAAAAAAAACTATGTTATAGTGTTCTATAAATCTACACTTCTCATCGTCAAACTGCCCAACAGGACATATGATCTTAAGAAAAGTATGAACTCTATGAACAAAACGCGCAGACCAGCGTACATCAGTTTGGAACAAGTTCTTAATTTCTCAGTGGACTTCACACCAAATTGGGACTCTGCTTTGCCGATTTTGCCAAGAGAAATGGACAGTGATAATAACAATGGAATCTGAAATGACCAGAATGTTTCAACAACGTGTGGCTGTAGAGAGAGGGGCTTGTGGTTTGACGGAATCTGACAGGGAAAAGCATGAATCCGCTCATTAAAGGTTTTGTGTTAGAAATAGTTTGACCATCATGTTTGTATGAGTTCTTTGACTTTCATATTGTTCAATGCACAGTTGCAGACCTGAAGGTTGATCATTTTATCTAACTCAGTACATAATACTAAATGATGAAAATAACATCATTTTTTTTTTTTTTGCTTTTCTCTTAACTGTCCTGGATATTAAATAGTTGGGCAACTCTAAAAAACAAAAGTCACCATTTAATTTTTCATATACGTATATATACACACGATTAACTATGAAATTGAATGGGAATCACATACACTATCGATTTTATATCATGCTTGGATTGATAGAAAATGAATGGAAAGGAAAAGAAAAAAAAGACTTATGAGGATATTTGGATGGAGGGAAAAGGAAAAAAACATAAAATCCTTCACAAAAGTGTGTTTGGCTGGAAATGAATGAAAGGAAATACTCCGAAACAAATGAGTTTCCCTAATCGAGACACCTTGCCTTCTTTTGAGGAGTATTATTACCACCTTTTGGAAACATACATAGCTTGGTTTCTACTGATTCAACTTAATCTCTACCATCTGATCTGATCTTAGATGGATATGATTTCCATTCAATTCTGCATTATACATCTACTTGGTATCCACATGAGAAAGGTCAGTAAAACTGGATATGCTTCTTAGCATGGTAGGGAATCCAGGGGCCGACGTTCAGATCAAGTCTTTGAAAACTTGGTGTATGTTGTCTAGGAAGAGCCCAAGAAACTGCTTAGTATACAGAGATTTTACAGTCAAAATAAAGTGTTAAAAGACTTATATCAGATTATGCAAAGAAAGACACCAAAAAAACCTATTTTTTTTTGTTTTACATGTAATTTTTTAAAAAATCATTTAACTGATTTCTGTCTCTATCAAAATTTTGAAAGTATAGTTCAGCCCTCTCAATGAAAAAATCATAGTCCATTCATATCGAGACTCACATGAATGTCAATTAAGATTGACAATGGAGAAGATTCAGATGATCTGATCACCGAGTGAGGACTTAATTTACAACATAAAATTGGCTTGAATATGAATTCTTACGTCTAATATCATGCGGATCCAGTGTCCGAATCAGAGTGAGGGAAAAGATCAACTCCGAGTGACAATCGAATATAAAGATAGAGACGGAGTCAACTTTAAATCCAAACGAGCTATAATACACATTGAAGCCGTTCATTGCATCACCAAGAAAATTTAATTCGACGCGAAATATAGAAATAAGTATTTGGAGTTATGGCGTTAATCTTGGGTATATTTTTTAAAAAAGGAAAAGTAAATAAAATACGGGAAACAAAGTCCGATCTAAATTAATCCGCTCCTTTTGCAACCCCTAATCTCAATCAACCATTCTCTTACCTACAAAGGAAAGGAAGCGAGAGCTGAGAGAGAATGTGTGTGAGGGGACAGCTTGTTTCGTGATTGGATGTCCCGTAACGCCTTTAAAGGCGACCATTGATTGTGAGCTGAGTAATTGAGCCACTCCCCAACCAACAACCATTCCACTGAGGGGGAAATACATTTAGATAAATTAGCACGCCTAAATGCAAAATAGAAAACTCTGTGCGCCTTTCCGTAAATGATAGACCGAAGCAATTCTTTTATCTTTTATATCGGAAAACTTATCAAAATAACTTCGTCATTCGGACAAACAAAATAATGAGACCACCAGGTTTTACGGAACCCTAAAACGCCGTTAGCAAGAATTCGCCGTTCCGTTGATTGAAAAAGAAAAGGGAAAACAGGAAGAGATAAATAAAAGGCACTAAAGTCGCAAAGAGTAAAGAGCAATTTTCCGCCCTCTCTGCAAAAGGAAAAAGAGAAAATAAAGCAAGAAAAGCAAAAAGGGAAAGTTTATGGAGCGCGGTTAAAATTCCAGAGTATTTACCTCTTTCTCTCTCTACACTTCATCTCAGGAGGAGACCTCCTCCTGACCTGACCCTTCTTTGACCACTTCGCGCTCTTTCTCCCTCTACCCATCCATCGATTGCACGCTGCACACCAAAAAGAAATGGTGGAAATTGCTCTCTCTCTCTCTAAAGTATAATTACACCACTCTCTTTCTCTCTCTACCCATTTCCTCCAGGAGACTTGAAAATACTGTCCCACTTTCTCTCTCTAGGGACCCACCCATCACTCTAATCTCTCAAGGTGATACTTTCTCTCTCTACCATCTATTGCCTCCTTGTGAAACGCTTTCCCGTTTTCTCTCGCTGCCCATCAGTCCATTTACTCGAAGCTCACCTTCTCCCTCCCTTCCCTGTGCCGTCCGTCCTTCCTCCGGCCAGCAAATATTAAAATCTTAGGTCTGTCTTTCTATTTGTGTCTTTCTCCCTCTTCTCTCTTCTAGAACGCCAAATCATAAAACCGGTCTGCACTCCCTCCAAAACCACCACCATCCGTCGACACCATGATGGCGCCGACGGCCACTTCCTGCGGACTCCGACCCGCCTTTTGCCTCTTCCTCCTCCTCCTCTTTGCAAGCTTCCTGCCGCCGGGAAGAGCAGACTTGGCTGGCGACAAGGCCGCGCTTCTTACCTTCCGTTCGGCGGTGGGGCGGTTCCTCCCGTGGAACCAGAATGATACCACTCCCTGCTCGTGGCAGGGGGTGGTGTGCGCCGACGGACGGGTGGTGGTGCTCCGCCTGCCCGGCACAGGCTTGATCGGCAATTTCCCTTCTGGGGTGCTGGGCTCCCTCACCGCCCTTCGCACCATCAGCCTGCGTTACAATGCTCTCTCCGGCCCCCTCCCGTCCGACCTCGCCGGTGCCGCTTCCCTCCGCAACATCTACCTGCAGCATAACCGCCTTTCGGGTCCAATCCCACCGGCGATCTTTAGCCTCCAGAAGCTCGTCCGGCTCGACCTCTCCGGAAATAATTTCAGTGGCAGCATCCCTCTCGCCTTCAATAACCTCACCAGGCTGGCTACCCTCCTTCTCCAGTCGAACTCCCTCAGGGGACCTGTTCCCGACCTCCGTCTCCCCAACCTCTCCCTGTTCAACGTCTCCTCGAACCAGCTCAATGGCTCCATCCCTGCCGTCATTGGCCGTCATGGAGCCAACTCATTCCTTGGCAACTTCGCCCTCTGCGGCGCTCCCCTCGCTCCCTGCCCAGGAACCGCGCCTCCCCCTGGGAGCAACAGCCCAGGAGGAGGAGGTGCTGGTGCTGGTGGTAATGGTGGCGGCGGCAAACGGCACAGGAGGCTCTCTGGTGCGGCCATTGCTGGGATCGTCATTGCCTGCGTTGTGGCGGCAATTGTGCTGCTGATAATCTGCTTGGTGTGCTTTAAGAAGAAGAGCAGCCAACGGAAGACGGGCGCGATCGATATGCCCCCTGCGAAGTCGCTGGATCCGGCAGCACAAGAGAAGTCTCTGGATGTGGAAGAGGAAAATGTGGGTGGTAGCGGTATTAGGGAGGCCAGTTCAGTGGCTAAGGCAGACATCGGTGGTGCTGGACCCCCGAAGCGGTTGGTCTTCTTCCCCGGGGCCAAGGGGGGTTTCGATCTGGAGGACCTGCTCAGAGCTTCAGCAGAGGTTCTGGGGAAGGGGACGTTCGGAACGGCCTATAAGGCTGTGCTTGAAGATGGGACAGTCGTTGCAGTGAAGAGGTTGAAGGATGTGAACTTGAACCAGAGGGAATTCGCGGCACAGATTGAGAGAATCGGATCGATGATGAACAGCAATCTTGTTCCTTTGCGTGCTTACTATTACTCCAAGGAGGAGAAACTCCTTGTCTATGATTACATGCCCATGGGTAGCCTCTCTGCATTGCTCCACGGTGGGTGCTTCCGTCGATTATCTTGTTTCTGTGCTGGCGTTAGTAATGCTTTTCCAGTTTTCCTTTTCTAACTCTTTCGTATCTTTTTCAGTGAATGAGATGGTGGTTCTACTTTTTCCTTGATTTTTGTCTTCGTCTTTCTTCTGCTTTACTTCATCTCGCTTCAGTCATGATTTTGTTGGATGGTCATCTTCTAACTATCTCCTTTCGTGTTTCTTTAGAAGATCATGCATAAATTCCTCCATTTTTCCCTCTTGTTCTTTTTCCCCCCTTCACAGCTGTTGTCTATTCTTGCTTTCCCAAATGATTTGCTGGTGATAGCTCTTTTAATCGTCATTGTGCTTGTCCTATCCTTATGGACTTTATTTTTTACTGGTTCTGGTCTTAGGATTCGTTTCGTGGTCCAGGTCTGTTTCTTATTTGATTGCTCGCTTTGCTCTTTATATCAGTTGATTTTTTACGTTGTTCTGCACCTTACTTTTTCGTTCTTGTTGACGTTCTACATTCAGCTGGTCTGTGTTATTGTCAGTAATTAATCACTACATAGTTGGCTCGGCGTGTTGACCTTAAGGCAACCCTCTTTCGTTACGTATTTTGCATCTCTTTCTATTGCATACGCACATTTCGCCTTGAATTTGTCAGGTTTTATTGGCAACCCTTTTCTTAATTCAGCTGCAAATATGGCTGTATTTCCTTTCTTCTTCTTCTTCTTCTTCTTCTTCTGATAGAATGGCAACATGAACAGGAAGCAGAGGAGCAGGTAGAACACCACTGAACTGGGAATCAAGGTCCCGGATCGCCCTGGGAGCAGCAAAGGGTATCGAATATCTCCATTCTCAAGGTGCCAGCATTTCCCATGGCAACATCAAGTCGTCCAACATCTTGTTAACTAGAGAATATGATAGTTGCGTGTCCGATTTTGGTCTCGTCACGCTGGTTTCTGCTGCACCAGCTGCTAACCGTGTAATCGGCTACCGAGCACCAGAGGTGACCGACCCGACTCGAATTTCCCAGAAAGCAGATGTCTACAGTTTTGGAGTTCTGCTTCTCGAGCTCTTGACTGGTAAACCGCCTGCTCATGCTTTGCTCAATGAGGAGGGCGTAGACCTGCCAAGATGGGTACAGTCTGTGGTGCGGGAGGAATGGACCTCAGAGGTGTTTGATCTCGAGCTTTTGAGATACCAGAATGTGGAAGAGGACATGGTTCAGCTGCTGCAATTGGCCATGGACTGTGCAGCAACCTACCCTGATCAGCGGCCATCGATGGCAGAAGTGGTGAAGAGAATCGAGGAGCTACGGCGAAACATTACCAGTATCCATGACGACGAAGAAACGGCACACTCTTCACAGAGGACTACCCACTCTATCGAGGATACAAGTAGTGCTGCCCCTGCTCCTTAGCCTGTTTGGCTGTTTGAAAGGCAGGGAACGAAAGTAAACAAGAAGTTGGTGGTTTAGAAAGCATTGGTTAAAGGGAGATTAAAGTTTGTCCATTATCCTTTCACCATCCTCACCGTGGTATGTTGTTTTCTTTTTCTTTTTCTTTTTTTCTCTCTCTCTTTTCTGTTCTTTCATTTCTTGTTTCCTCTGCTTTCTCCTTCGATGGGCTTTATGTGATTTTGGAGGAGGAATAATGGGGAGGAAGAAGAAGGGGCTTAAATGCGTTTGGTCTTTTGCAATGAGGATTGGGGACTTCTCAATGCTTCTTGTAATTACTTTTCTTTTTTCTTTTTTTAATCTGCCTAGAGGAATGGTTGTAATTTTTCATTTTTTTTTCCTTTTGGAGTAAAGTTTCTTCTCATTGTTATTGTGAACTAAGACATTCAGGACTTTAAACCTCAATTGAACTGCTACGACCATGATTTTGACACAAACCGTTTGGTTTCATTCGCCGTGATTATAGTCATTAGGAAGCTGGCGTCCCTAAAGTGGGTTCAGAATCTATCTACTAATAACTGTATCACGTGGGCACTGTAAATTTTCATCAACCGCTTGTCTTCCATACGAGTGAATTTGGTAAAATCACTGCGCTGTAAAGAGCAGGAAGTACCATGTGCTTGGCATGTCAGAACAGTGATAAGTTTTTTCTGAGAACCCCTTCTCCAAAGGGCATTGTTCTGTCTTCCCAAGGTCAAGGAGTGCTTTATTTCAGTAATCGTATACCTATGCATCATGATTAACATGATCTTTGTCCTCTGTTGATTCACTAAAAGGAAGTAACAGCACAAAAGGCAGCAACAACTACCAAGACCTGCATTTCTCTTTTGTTTTTGCTCTTTTTTTTAATTCTGTACTCTGAGCAGTGTGTGGCTGGATCATTACTTTTTTCTGCTCACTTTGATATTTATGCCAACGAAGCTCGTGAAAAAGGAAGAAACAGGGGGCCGTCTGCAATAATTGCTGCTGCCACCTAGCCATGTGGGTTGGTCCTGCTGCAATCCTCATCCACTCTGTTTAGTTCTTTGGCTGAAGCTGCTAAAAAGTCTCAAGGTGCAGTGCTCCCAAGGAATTCTCCCACAGATTCACGTGGAAGAAGAGTCATGAGTTTGGATGTTTTTCTCGGCATGATCTATGGAGAGTTTGCTAATACTTGCTAGTTATATATATATATATATTAGCAAGATGCCATCTTATTTTCTGATCATGTGGGTGGATAAAACAGTTGGTACCAGTGGAAATGAGAAATTATTGAATATAGATCACCTTTTTCTATTATTTTTTGGTTTTTGTTGGAAATTGAACTTTAGAGGTGTGTTCTGCGTGAATCGTTTATCAGGGAAAATTTGAAGTTGTTTGATCGCGACATGGAAACAAGTTTTTCAATTGCTTGTAAAAAATGATGGCCCACGCTGTACTAAAACTCGATTAGGTACACATTGTAAAAGAGAAAAGGAGAACACATTTGCCGAGATATAAAACATACTGTCTTTGTAAACGAGCAATATAGCGAACGTATTTATGAATCATTTTCCAAGCTGGCTGGTTTCATCGTCCACCTCCAATGCATTGAAAAGTCACCTGCTCTTGCTGATTGAGCAATAACGCTTCCCGACGTCGCGTCGAGGCAACGTCAACATTGTAATCTTTTCTTTTTTCTTCGAGATAAAATTATCAGTTGAAAAAGGGCAGAATCCAATTCCTTTTCATGTTTCGAGAAATTGTTTTTTTTAATCCATTGCCAAGCAATTCAACCTAATCGTTGAATCGGTTGATTCAACTCCCGTATCATTCTGACAAGGAGCAAACTCTCGGGTAAATCAACTCATTCAATTCTCACGGATATGTTTAAGATGTCTGAAGTTTTTTTATGAAACCATATTTAATCATCATCATCTTTATCAGAGCCCCAGCTGCAAGTGATGTGCAACTAAACCATTTAAATGATAATAAAATCGTTCATTTTGACTTTCATGTCAAACGCTGAGACAGCATTGACATAAGGAGGCTCGCAGACCATTGGTTCGGACCCTATCGGCATCCAAGTATATATATATATATATATATATACAAAAAGCTAGGAATCCATATAAATAAATGTTTCATTTTAAAAGTTACCAATCTACGTTTTCATTCTTATAAAACTCGCTTGTTCTTCAAAAGCTGACAACCATGATTTTTTAAGTTTATTTTTTCTTTTATATTTTTAATGGACAAAACGGTAAATTTATCATATCGCACGCTTGTGTGTTTATATATATAAATAAAGGAGGGGTGTATGAGCTGGATCTTATCTATGACCAGCTAAGCGTGTTTAATCGGTGAGTAGTTCCACCTGAAATACTCAATGCTTCTTGCTTTTGGGTATGGAAATGGGGAGGTGGACTTCCTTTTGCCTTCAAGAGCCTGGATTGGTTGTAGCAGCCACACACGCTTGATTCTTTTTCCCCAGGACTGTTTGTCTTATTTAGCTATTGTCCAAACACGAAAGCTGGCTGGTGACTGGTGAGACCCATTTGAAGGAGGGGATCCAAATCTCGGAAAAAGATGGTCGGTCTCAGTGGGTCCCACTGATCTCCAAAGGACCCAGCATGCCGTGGGCCCACCGACCGACCATGCCTCAATCAAATGTCTTTTTTTTTTTTTTTTTTTTTCCCTCCCTTCTCTTTTCTATGTTTTGGATCTTAAAGTGGGATCTGGGTTGGAATTTGTCTCAGAATAATGTGATAGTCATAAATATCATTTTCTGGTTTGAAATGACAAAATTTTTATCAGGTCTAAAATAACAAAGTTGTTTTCTTAAAAAAAATAAAGATACATTCAGCAAAATAAAAAACTTAAATTTACATATAAATTAAAAAATGATGTATCCTATATAAAAAAAATTGTAAAATGATATTTTGGCCCTTATCAAAATTTTGAAACCGGCGATTCTCATGAAAAATTTCTAGCTCTACCACCGGACTTGAACCGATAAAACCCACGGCAGCATTTCAGATTATTCCCTGGTTTGGCGTAGTCAAAAGAGAATTTGATCAGACATTCAAGGTGGGTCCGAGATTTATTCAGGAAGAAGAAAAGGATGAACAAAAACTGTTGAATTTTCAGACGGAATAGTTGGTATAGAATAGAACGGTGCAAGTATCATACTTTTCGAGGTCGTCAAACTTGCTACATACATGTTCGGATCAGGCAGGTCAACCACCCAGAAGGAGAAAACGAGTTGGGGTTCTTACAAGGCTTCCTCCTCAATCCTCCGTCTACATTTAAATAATTTAGTCCAACTCCTTGAGATCTCTAATCTTGTTGGATATTAGTTAAAATTTAAGTTGTGTATTGATCAAGGAAAGGTCTATGTGACCTGACAGTGGTCGGAGGCAAATCGGATCCAGATCCAACCTGCCAGTTTAGATCTGCTCAAGTTGCAATCGGTTGGTAGCTGTATTCTGCATCATTTGATGCTTGTGATTAGAAAACAGTTCCACTGAGATTATCCAGTGCTGCCCACTACATTATATCAACTATAAGTTGGCTAAGAATCCTTTTTTTAAGATCTTAACCTTAGTTACCAAGCTAAGATGAACCTAATGAAATAGAATATTTGACATGGATGATCAAGAAACTTGTACCATTTCAGCAAAACTTAGTACTCTACAAGGAATTTTTTAATGGGCAGCAAGAAAATTGGATCCAAGTTAGAGATCCGATCCCCCTTTGATCTAAACCTAGGGGCTGGTAGGGGCCAAAAAGTTGTACTTGGGCCTCTGTTAAAATTTTGAAACTGTAATTCAACCCCTGCAATAAGAAATTTCTAGCTCCGCCTTTGTCTAAATTGGATGAAAAATTTGCCAGCACCATGTGATGCTCTCGCGAACTGGAGAAGTTAAATGCCCTCATTAAAGCAATCTTTAGTTCCTGATCATTAGTTTTGATCAATCTGCTCACGAGGATCAATATTTAACTTACATAATAATGAATGCATGAAATTGGAACCAGAGAGATTGTTAGTCTTTCTTTCCAAGAGCTGATGCCAATTTCTTACATCCCAAGTTGCGTGCAGCACAGTAAAATCCTTTACTTCAATAGTGCTTCAACCAAAAGCCAACTATCCAGTCTGGGCAATTTCACGTTGGGTTAACGACTAAGTAGACTTCTTCATGTCTGTAAGAGAATGAACAACTGTTGCTTAGAGCCATGAAAAGGCCTTCCTTGGAGGTAGTTGACCAGCGTTTCTTGGACTTTTTCCTTTTCAAAATCTATTGGAATTGAATATATATGTGGCGGAACTTTGTTTCGGCCACTCCCAGAAAGGAAAACATGAATTTTTAGTGTTATTGAAAAACACGCCTAAAGGGTCATTTGTTATTAAGAACATTACGTAAGTGTTTCATGAATCTACCTCAAAATTAGAGTACTTTCATGCAACACTTGCTCCAATGTTTCATGAATTTACCTCAAATCTAAGATCGATTCATGAAACATTTACGCCTTGTTCTCAATGCCAATCAGCCCCTAAATCTCTGATGGTTGACTATAAAGACTCTTAACATCAATTGTCTTCCATCGGGTTTACCGTTAAGTTAACAGCAAAAATATCATTAAACTTATAATTATGCACATAAACTGAAAGCAGATAAATGTTTCACAGAAAAGAGATGGAAAAGAGAAGCATTCTTTTTTCTACTTTAAATGTTGAAAAGAGAGAACAAGAAGGAAGAATGAGTTGGTGAACCACTAGAGGTTGAAGAATATGAACAACAATTCTTTTTCATTTTATTTTTCCTTCCACATGGATGGGTTAGGCCCCAAATTTACCCTTAAACCCCACATGTTGGTTTGAGCTGTGGTCACCATCGTTGTTCATGTCTGAGCCTTGTACCATCCACATAGGGGTCGGTTGTGCCTGTTCAACATATAGGGGCTGAGAACTAGAAGGCAAGATCATGGATTTCGAATTACCCACAAGAAGCCATGGAGTTTACTTTGACTCACTGAACAGGGGACAAGTATATGCCAACAAAATATCTTTGTTTCAATTTTTATAATTAAAGCAGGTTATTTGTTAAAATATTTGTACATCGCAGATCGCAGGTAGAATGACGTAACATCTAAGTTACCTTCCTTTCAAAAGGTAAAATAATTCTATTTTAATGTTATTCTTTACTCCAACTCACATTGGCGGATTGGTCTCTCGCTTAAATGGCAGCTGGTTTCCCCATTCTTCCTCCCCACCCGGCGTCTCCTTTTTCTCAACCACGGGTATGTAAAAAAGTCAAGGGACACAATGATTCTTAATGGGCGTAGCAATTAAGGCACTGCTTCTACTTATTTTCTCTCTCTTTGTCTCTCTCTTTAAGAGGTAGAAAGAGAGAAGAAAAAAATTAATAATGTGTGACCCTAGGTGGGGCCTAGATAGATTCAAAATTGCATAAAAAGATGTGAATTGAGAAATCCTTAAGATCTCAACAACACAGTTTTAAAATCTATACTACATATTAAAAACCATAAACCATGGATTCAAAGTTGGAAGAGGAAGGTCCGACCTTGGACTTTTCTATATTATACATTAAGTCGTTGGACCCTTCCACGCTGACTAACTTCTCCTCCAAGCTTTTTGGGGTGGAGACCAATATGAAACTTTGAATTTGCATGTTAGATATTAGTGGACCTGAGTCCAGTTATACGGAACAGCCCTATAAGAACCGAGTCACAGTCTTAAAGCCAACTGAAAATTTATTAACTACATATTTAATGCTCCACGGCTGCTTCGAAGGCCTTTAAACGCAGCAAACTGTTCTCCAACAAACAAGCAACAATTTCAACCTGTGCCCTCTCATGTGAAATGAGCTCCCAAGTCCTCGCAACAAATTTGAACGCCAACGAATAGGTCAATGTACATACATATATATCCTTGATAGTGATATTTCAAGCTTCGATGACAGCAAGAACCGCCACGAATTTGAACTTGGCTTGAGGGTCAAAGGCCACAATTCAACAGGAAAAGGGAATCCCCACCAACGGTGTTCAACAAAAATGTTGACAAGATACCTGCTCGATCAAGAGGTCAGCATAGACGTCGACAATCGGCTCCTCATGTTCATAGGACCTCACGTATGAAACAGGTGAACCTGTTGGCGATTCAACGGCAATTGGACTACCATTTTCAAATAAGAATCAGTACATCGTTTCCAAGCCCGTCCTGCGCGAAGATGAGATAGAAAATGCAGCAGTGAATCAATGCCAGTGTACACAAAAAGAAAAGAGGGAGGAGATAGAGAAATGGAGGGAAAGGTTTTAAATCATACAATTTATTATTTTCTTATGGGCAAACTATCACAAAATACAATCGTTTAATTACAACTAAGTGTGAGCAACGGGCCAGGTACGAAATGGGCAGTTGGGTACTCAGCCCGTGATGGGCCGGGCTTGGTCATTTGATACCTGGGCTAGCCCGATTAAAAAAATTTGCC
Organism: Nymphaea colorata; assembly: GCF_008831285.2. Taxonomy (NCBI): domain Eukaryota; kingdom Viridiplantae; phylum Streptophyta; class Magnoliopsida; order Nymphaeales; family Nymphaeaceae; genus Nymphaea; species Nymphaea colorata. The sequence goes on from NC_045147.1 coordinate 14,401,354, forward strand.
GAGTGAGGATAGGTCGAATTGGGTATTGGGTGTTGCCTGGTCATTATTTGATGCAAATGGTTTGGAGATTCCAGCCAACATAGCCAACATGAGATGGAATGCAAAGGAAGTTCTGATCAGAATTTTGAGAACTTTGCAGCATTTTTCTGAAGTGGCGTGTGTTTCACAACCTGATAGGATGGAAAAGTTCATGGGTTAAATGTATAAAGGAGATCCTCATGGTCTCAGGGATCCAATCTTTTTGAGGAAGAAATTTCTTCTGGTTCATTGCAATCCTGCCCAATTTCGTTTTGGTTCATTGTAATCGTGCCTAAGAGGCAGCTAAAGTTTTGCAGGGCAGAATTGATTTGCATTCTGCGCTGTTGAATGGTCGACTGGCTAAAGGGGCTAAGGATGCATATTCTTTATACATTTTTTAATTCTTTTGAACAAATTAAGGGAGTGATCCTCCCAGCCCATTTGCACGGTTGCACCGGAAACAAAACATAAACACTTCGTTTTGACTTGAAACAATCGACTAACTTTTACCAATTAGTCGCGATCTTCCGATCATGCTAACCTGAGCAACCGCCTACGAAAAGTCGGCTGCCAGGTAAATGAGCCGATAGCCAACTCAACAACTACACCGAGAGACAACCGCCACAAAAGGAGTTCTCGCGACGAGATCAGCGGTGTCCAATAATGTCACAAATGAGTCGTTAATATTTAAAGCGCAAGAATCCAACACCAAGAGCAACATCCACATAAGAGTTCACATAATTTGGTAGAGATTAAAATCAATCACCTGGTTTCCCAGCGGGACACGGGATCTTGATTGGCTTGGCGACGTGCCGCCGACGGTACGTCAACCAAGAAGCATAAGTTCCCGGTAGCAAACATTCTTCAAATCCCTAGCGGATGACCTTATTTGCGCGTAATCTGAAAGAGCGGCTGTTTGTTCCTAATCGGTTAGCCCAACCGAAATGATCTAAAAAAACTAAAAAGAATTTTTATTTTCACAAAACCCTGACTGCTAAAAGGGCAAATTACCAATCTTCTGAACATCCTAGCCCAAATTACATGGTTACGTAGACAGATCTTCCTGATCGGAAGGCTGAAAGTAGTGATTCATTAGAAAAATATAACACTAGGCAAAAATGGAGGAAATCACCTATTAAAAACAATGCATAAAAAGAGACTGAAAGACAATGGGTTAAGAAACAAAAGAGGCGCCGACCTTAGACTGCAAAATGTAGGTCGCCCATAGAGAAGCAACTAAGCATATGCTAACTTTCACCAGCTATATGGAATCTGAACATTCACCATCTCAGCCCGAACGAGGAAAATATTGTTAAAGCAGGGAAGCAAGCCTAGAACGTACATTAGCCAACCACCTAATCAAGTTCATTCCCTATTTTACAAGCAACCCACCAGTACCACCACCCTATTCCACACCTGGCAAGAGACATGCAACTGCTTAATTAGTTTGCATGGCTTCAGCATGGTACTCCTCCAATTCCTTATCCAAATCATCTGCAGATTTATCCTGCAGCTGCCTCCTTCCACGCCCACCTCGTGCAGCAGCATTGCCACGGCCACGGCCACGACCCCGACCCCGGCCCCAGCCACCACGGCTCTGACCACGACCACGACCACGACCTCGACCTCCACGGAACCCTCTGATCAAATGAGAGAGAACACATACAATGAGACAGATCCATAGCAATTTTGAGTGGTTGAATTAAATCTGGCCATGTGCGCATATAGAAAAAGTATGTTGCACACAAAAATTAGACTTCCCAGCTTATCCCCACTTAACTAGATGATGCAGATAAGATGAACCTAAAGGGAACGTAAAATTTATTGTTCCACCCAAAATCAAGCATAGAGAAAAGCACGTTAAACACCACAAAAACAACTAGTCGCCATTTCATTCAGTTATAGAAAGGGTTTTAACGCCAGATTTTCCAAAAAACTTAAATCAACCAGAAAAAAGACTTAACGTTTGACCAATTTCTTCTTCACATATTTTGCAAAACTGACCCCGCCTGATATAGGACTAGATAAATATTTATCAAGGGGAACAAAATGAAAGAAAAAAATTTTAGAAGCAGACCTTTCCCCTACAAATATTCTATCCCACAATCAAACCTTTATCACCCCTTAGATTTTAACAATTGAGCAAGGTTGTTGCAAGCTTGAACACATCCAGATGTATAGATTCGGATTTCCATTGAAATGCCACAAGTGGTTGGAAAAACAAATAGCAAATTGTATGCTTACCCCACATTAGGATTCAGGGCATTAGCCACTCCAGCAATTCGACCTCGCTCAGGCCTGTAAACATTCTTTCATTAGGATATTTTCAACTCCAGCGGAAAAGTATTAGCCCAAGATTTATAGTCAGAAACATGCAAAGAGTCAAAGTAGAACCCAGAATTGCAATGAGAGGAGCACCACAAGCCAACACCAACCATTCACACACACATGCATACATATACATAACGGCATATTTTCAGCCTATCTCAGCAAAGAACAGATAGTCCAAGTGCGTCAGATTCCAAAATAAGAAAAGAGTAGTTATGCAAAGTAGCAATTAGGCTACTAAAACTATTACTATAATGGATGGAATCTGTGCCATCCTCACTCATCTGACCATTGACACACACATGTAGACAGGCACATAACAGTAATGCTTTCAGCCTGATCTCAGCAAGGAACATAACAAGGCACAGCACAGTAGCTTCTTTCAATTCATTCTCCCGGCCATCCAAAAATAATCTGCACAGTAAAAAAGGATTGAAAAGGAGGCACTGGTAAAGAAGGACCATTTTGTGTTTACTGCAACTAATGAAGATCCCCATGCTTTAATTCAACAGCACCTTTAGCATGCGCAAAAAGAAATACGTAGATAAGGTTAACTTGAAAATCTGCTTGCTTGATTATTCTATACTACAGCTTACAATTTTGCCAAACTCATTAACTAACGTGACTATATTTTACCTACAATAAACTTAAGACTGCTTGGAAGTGAGAGGCAATTAGAATAAAAATGGAGATGAATGGATCTATTGACAACATTCTCTCTAGAAAGCAGCTGGAATTCCATATTTCCATGCACACCCTTTCGATCTCCCACATCGCTTCCAAACAGAACAAGCATGGCAGATCAAAGGCATAAAATATTCATTGAATCCCCTATGGATAATCATCATCATCTTACCATTTGCAGCTCCCAAACAAGGTTAAATTACCATATTTCAGGTCAGTAACATGATTATATCTCTTTCTAATCAAGATGCAAGCCCTCTTCAACATGTACACCGAGTAGGCAATAGGAGGACATACCCATCATTATAAAATGAAGGCAAATATTAGCAATAGAATGACAGATATATGTGAAGATCTTCACTCACTCCATAACCACTGTCCTCCGGCCTCTTCCATTAGCTCCACCGGTGACCTTAACACGAGCTGAAACGGGGACACCAGTATCATTACCAATCAATTCTATCTTCATTGGTTTCCCATCCAATGAAACATTGTTGTAACGCTTCATGGCTGCTATCGCATCACTTCGCTTTGAATATACAACTTCTGCTGTGCCCTGATGATCAGAAACTGCAACGTCAAGTTCATGCCAAATTTTACAGATCATCAAAACCAATACAGCTAGAAAACTAAGTAACCAGATAGTGACAGAAATTAAATGAGAGAACAAAAAGGTCTAAAGATTAGACACAAATAATAGGCGGAGGTAGTGCACAAGCAAAGTCATTGACATTGCAATTCAGAAGCACAGAAGCTGAAATATGTCTACTTTGAGATAAATTTGGTACGGCAAAAGAGATTGTCCAATGCATGAAGAAGGGGCTAATGCTAGAAGCAGGATCCAGCCTTCATTACTGAGGAATATCTCAGAACACAAAAGGCAATGCTTGAAGAGTCTTTGCCTCTTATTATGTGGTTATCCATCTTACCAAGTTAAGCTGGCATTTACAGAATTTATTAGTGGATCCAACTGTTTCTGAACAACGCTTTTTCAAGTCATTTCCAGAACATCATTTTTCCATTCAAGTATGTCTTGGAGTCATAAGAAGATACCAAACAATGACATCCAAATGCTTCTAGCGTCCATCACTTGAGTACTCCACTGTCTTGGTTCTGTGAAGCCTTAAATTCACATAGGCAATTAAAGGCAGAAAAAACCCCTAAACCACAGTCCCAAATATCAGAAATAGTTGTTTGAATATTCTGATTTTATCACCAAAAAGAAGAAATTTGATCGTGTAATGTTTTCTAAAATATTGTCAACATAAATATCAGAGTGTTTTCCTTAAAAAAAATCCTTTACTGTTTTCCATTGTCAGTTTAATTTAAAATTCTAAGGCCATTTTGAACAGTTGTTAACATTTTCTTACAAAATTAGTAGAAAACTCTTGTTCATCAATTTTTCTATTTTTTTATATATCTTCAAACTTTTTGAATTCCCTGCATTTTCATAAGGAAAGCAAACTTTATGATAAAGTTAACAGCAACCCATAAAAATAAATTCCAATAACATTGCGACAATATCCCAAATTAAAAACCCTGTCCTTTGAAGAACGGAAGCCCCTGAAAACCATCATCAGGCCCACATTCTACTAGAAAGCTTCTCCTCTGAAAGCACCTGTACAACTAGCACAGCCTCTCTCTAGCAGCAAGAAGCATTTTGATGCCTATGATCCCCCCATGAAAATTTCCCAATATATGATCAATCAAACTTCAGGATTTGTAACATAGAATATGATGCAGAATGAGAACTGGAGATATTAATGTAATTTATGCAAGACTTCCTGACCTACATCACACAGACTCGCTTGGAAGGGTGCTGCACCCATGTTTACCTGGATGGACACTGGTGGAGATGCAGGATACGGCTTGGACATGAAAAAATGATATCTGGTACTCTTGTTTTTTTTTTTAATTCATATTCTACGAAGACAACAAATATGTGTTTGTTTGCTCAAAATCTTACTCTCTGTGTGTGTGTGTACATGGTCTTGTTCTTGAACCCACATCTTTTAAAGATTCTCCAGACTGGTGATTGTAAGATGCAACCATTTGACGCAGTTCATAATGTTGTTGCACAAAGAAATTAGAGCTAAAGAAGGAACAGTTGTTCCCAAAATTCTTGCACACTGAAGTATGAAAGGCCCATAGCCACAAATATCGTTCCCAGATTTTTATCGACATGGTTTTTCTTAGGTATTTTTTGGCAAAACTATTTTATTGGGAAAATCACGGAGTTTTTTAAAATAATAAAAAATCAAGATGTTCGGTAAAAATTCAATAAATGGAAAACTAATAAGTATTGTATTGCATTTCGGAGGAGGTCATGTTAAATACTTAAAACAAAAGGAAATAAAACAATCAAACAAAAGTTAAAAAAAAAACAGAAAATGAAATAAAAAAAATAAATGAAAAATCGCAAAAACGCGTTAAAATCATTTTTAACGTTTTTTCCATATATCGCCATATTTACTCATTTATCGTTTTCTTTATTTCTTTATTAATACTGCGATATTTGTGGCTATGAAAAAGCCTTAAGTAAACAAGTGTTCCCAAATTGTTACATGCATGATGAAGTTAGAGAAGGACAGATGAAGGAAGCACTGACATAGGTTAAAGAGGTGATGTGGAATGTGAATGCTAATCACTAGCATTGACACACAAATTCAGATTCTTATGAATTCAGGTGGTCTCCCATTGACACACAAGGTACTCCATGATAGGTCAAAGTCATCATACCCACTCAAACACCCCACAAAATTACAACAATGCCTAAGGAACAACCAATTCTTCCATACAAGTTAGAAGAATTCAGCTTCTTTAAGAGATTGAGAAAAATGAATTCAAGAAGCAGATAACTGGCAACCAAAAAAATAAGAAAAAACATTTTGTTGTTACCAAAAGGATGAGGGCTAACCCATACAGAAGTCCTACTTCCATGCAGGGAGTTTCGGTTATTTTTTCCATGGTTCTTTAAAAGTTTTAAACTACTTAAATAGATCTGACCTATGTTCTTAATTTTGCAAGAAATGAGCCTTGGAATGACCAGTCGACGTACGCTAGAAGCACTTCTCTAATTTGAGACCATAAGTTCAGAATTCTGTTGGGAAATGTAAATATGCAAGTCTGGAGAAGATCACGTCTTGATTAAGAATGGGGAACCAAAAGAAAAAAGGAGCTGTCCAATTGGTACGAAGTATCAAGTATCTATAGTTTGCATTCTGAATATTTTAGTACTCATAATATCCTTGTGTGCCATCAATGGCAAACACAAGTCCCTAAATTGTTATAACCTTCCATTTTAGCAAAGCAGCCTCATTAATAGATCATGACTGTTTTCACTTTTCAGCTAGCACCCGTTGGAAAAAAAAAAAGCTTCTCAATTAGATGATTAATCAGAAAATTAACCACCACAAGTAACATCATCACTTTAACCAAGATTCCTATGGAAAGCAAGGATGATAACATGCACTAGCAAGATTGGAAGTACAAAATCACTACAATCATTGAGGTTAGAAGCTACGACCAGAGCACAACCTCCAACAAATAAAAAAGGAAAGGAAATAATACATGCACATGTGGACCAGCTTCCTTACAAGCAAAACAAAGCAAGACCCACTATCTAACAGGCATATTCTTCCATTGCATGGATCGATCAATAACAATTATAATGCATAGGAATATTTAAGATGCACGTGGCAGCAGAAAAATGACTTGAAAACACTACTTGACAGCAAGTATGAGTCATGAAAGTATGTCGAACAGAAAAATGTAGAAAAATAATATGCTCAGTACGAAGTTGGTTTCAAGTCATCGAATTGCCATGTATAGGAAAATTTAATAGACACTGCAGCAAGCAAAATGAACTTTACAAGCAAAACAAAGCAAGATCCACTATACAACAACTAACAAGCATATTCTTCCACTGCATGGATCGATCAATAACAATCACAACACATGGGAATATCTAAGATGCACATGGCAGCAAACAAATAACTTGAAAACACTACTTGACGGCAATTATGACAGTATGTCAAACAGAAAACTGTAAAAAAAAGTAATGTGCTCAGTACAAAGTTGGTTTCAAGTCAACGAATTACCATGTATATTGTATAGGAAAATTTAAGAGGCACTGCAGCAAGCAAAATGACCTAGAAACACTACCTGACAGTGTTTGTGACAATATGTCAAAAGAGTGTCACAGATATCACGAGATTTTTGAAAATTTCATGATATTTATGAGAAAATCAAATAAAACAAATAATCCGGAAAAAGTATTGAGAGTTTGAAATATCTCATAACCAAAATCTTGTGATTTTATCACGATTTTTTCACAAAATGTTAATTTAAAAAAAAAAAATTAATGGTTTATGCTTTTTTATTTTTAAAAAAATTGTGAAGATTTTCCTGAGAAAAACAACATTCCCAAAAAGCACTCGAGAAAAACCTGGCCGATATTTTCCCATGAAAGATATTTGTAACAAGTAACGATGTTCTCAGTACAAACACGGTATCAAATTGATCAATTACATACACGAAAACCTAAGAAACAATCTGCATCAAGCAAATGACATGGACACAACACTTAAAATGGCGTTCATGACTGTACGTCAGACACATAATGATGAAGTTTGTACAATTAAAGCGGAAACCGTACAGTTGAGCGACCACTACGGTCATAATGTACTGCAAAATGTCTGATGTCTCCAATCTCCGAAAAAAGCTCCTGAAAAAGCAACGCCAAAACAGTGTTGAATAATGGGGCCATAAATATAAGAACCGTCTGTCAACAGATCGTGCTAGCTTTCTCCAAACGTTGCCCACCTTAATATCCTCATTTGTCACCCCGTAATCAAGGTTTGAAATGTATAATTTTGCCCCCATATCAATGCCAGCGGCTCGCAAGCTATCCTCAAACAAATCATGCTGCCATATCATATCCTTTGATCTGCTGAAAGTCTGGTGATGAACGAAAAAGGGCGAGCAATACCCACATCGGCAGAATAAGAATGTCAGCACAACAACCACTTAACAGTAACAGCGCCGGGCTCCTCAAAAGTCAATGATAGAGATGATGATGATGAAAAAATTTTCCATGAACTCAAAGGAACCCCTATAACATACTAGAAGCAGTACTACTAGTAGTAGAAGAAGCCACTAGAATCAAAATATTTGCATCACAAGGATGCACTAAGTAAACCTTTTTGTATTGCATCAATCACAGTTTAGAAAATGTAAAGGGCCATCAATCGGCTCCCTGTAGGCGATCAAACAATACTCATAATACCGACGACTGCCGCCCACGATGCCCCAATTATAGACGTTCTCCCATGACCGGAACATCTTCAGTCGAACCGACTTGGGAACGGCAGTACCTTTTAAAGCAAAAAGACCTTAAGCTTATGGGTATTTGGCTTGCCTTGGCGATCGCATATGATGAGGGCCGAACATTCACCCGGAGCGGCCCCTGCCTCAAACCTGCCCGACCGGCGCCCCTTGTGCGACCAAACCCGCCGCCTCTGCCTCCTCGCCCACCACCACCACTACCACTACCACCACCACCAACCCCACCACCACGGCCTCGGCCTCGGCCTCTGGCCCCGCCGTTCCTCCTGTTGGTTTTGATAATGTCTTCCAACGTCATATCCAGAGTCTTCACCATCGAACGGAAACAATATTCGAACAGAAAACCCTAATCGACCGGGAAAATAGCAAGGCCAGCAAACTTCAAACCAGGCGCACAGACAAATACCGATGACAAGATGATGAGAGCAAGTCTCGGGGCGACGAGGAGAACGATGTGGGGGCTCGGAGGAAGGCGATAAATAAGACTAGGGTTTCTCAGGGAAGAAGAAATCTGACGCGCCGAAAGAGATCTGAGCGACGGGAGATTCTAGGGCTCAAAGGAACAAGAAATTGAGAGTGAGAGTGACACAGAAAAATGGGGGCACGGAGAAATTTATAGGCAGCGCGTGATCTGGTCTCCGGCTCTTTCTGTCGGAGTCAAAGAGTGGGACTACAACAAAAATGACGAACATGTCCCCGAGCCAACCGGACCCAGACACTGTCTTCGGCGGTTCGATCTTCACGCCGGCGGGGCTAAGAAATTTATGAAGTTAGCTCGTATCGTGGTTCCCGTCAATGAAAAGTCATTGCGTGTGTGTCAAATTCGTTGGCTGGTACAATACGGATTTTGATTGATAAACATGGACAGAGAACGAGGAGGAAACTTGTGTTCGTATGTATGATATGACATATAAAGGAAAGATAAACACGATCATAATGTCAAATATCCACAAAAATATAAAAGTACAGCAGAAATATACATTTTGGAGTAGATTTATGAATACTTAGTTATAGAACATTCGTAAGAACTCAAACGGGTAGAATGACTGCATCTAATTGCTAATCTATTTTATATCCGGTTAGCCGGATTTGGTAAATAAACATGAATCAGATTGTTGGAGTCAGGTTCAACATGCAATTTCACATTTGAATCTGAATATGACTCTAGTATTTAATTGGGATTCTATGAGAATCCATTCAATTACATGTTATCGGATCTTAATTTTGTTATGGTTTTTAAAAAATAGAGTCTTGACTCGATTATACAGAATCCAACCCAGTTAAGTAGGATTAAGGCTCGACATTATCCGAATCCGTACTCTTTACGGTTTATTTGGAGTTGGACTTGAATATTTGATTGGACTACTACTATGTCACCAAGATCCGAATACACCATTGGTACCAGATTCAAAGGTCTCGGCCTCCAATCAAGGACTGGGTCGGTGTTTTGCGTTGCACCCGTCTGTTTCTCTGGCTGGTTCCAACCGTTCTCTCTCTCTCTCTCTCTTTTGGCGCGCGCGCGAATGGCTCGATGCTCCTTCAGTTCTCGAATCTTTCTCATCGATTTCGATCTTAACTAGCGGTAGAGGGGGTCGCGTTCGCTTGTACGAAGAATCCGTGGAGAGGAGAAAAGGAAAGCGATTGAAATGCGAACGAGAAGCAAAGCAAACACCCCGCAGGAACAACCTTCCGGTAAGCGGCTCGCTCTCATTGGCATTCCAAACACAACTGAACCTTCACACTAGATTTCCATCATCTTTTTCGTCTTCCAAGTTATGGCTTCTTAATTCACTCCGAATCTCAACGAAAGTTGGGGATTTTAGATTGTTCTTGGCTACTTATTTTGCGATGGTCCTTGGCCAGAATGCCCAAATACAAGACGTCAAGCGGAGTCATGGTGTGGGGATGGATTTCGTGATGCTTAAAAATCCATTCGGCGTGAAAAACTCATTTCTGACTTGTTTTTCTTTACACATTTTGTTGGCTTTGGTATGATGGTAGGTGATGAAGAGAACGTTGGTGGGGGAAATGATTCTCAAGGAGGGAGAAACCTGAAACCATCAAAGACAGAAGGTGGATTGTTGGCTATAGTTACCATGTAAAATTTTCCTTTTTGTTTCGGCAAATTACATGCTGGAACTTCAAGACTATAATCTGCTGAAACATCCAACTTAAAATTATAAAAATAAGATAAAAGAAGAGGTTGGTTATGGGTTAGAAACTTAGAGCTGTAAGCATTTGACAAGTTACTGATCTCAGGCTATCCGGGTGTTAAACCGAAGGAGGCAGTTGCAAAATTGTCGGCTCAAGGTGGTAAAGTATCGGCGAAGAAGAGAGGGAAGCGTGGTGATGGTGAATGCCTCAATGTGGTCAGTCTATCTGCATGTTTGATTGTTATGCCTCTACTTCTGTTGCTTATCTATTTGGTACGATTCCGTTGCAGTTGGGGAAGAAGCAAAAGTCCGTTAACAAGGTCGACGGTTCTGTTGATGGCTGGTCTGCTGCATCTTCCAAGAGGGTTTCCGAAGATTTTGCTAAGATGGACGAAGAAACAGAGGAAAACAAGCGAGAAGATGGAGAGGGAGCTGCTGCATGCGATTCTAAAAGTATACGTCATGAACAGCTCATAAAGAATGGGCTTAGTAGTGCTTCTCATGGAGGAGGTTCGGATTCTGATGAGCTGGATTGGGAAGAAGGCAGTGTTTCCTATTCAGGTTCAAGACGCACTGAAGTCACTGATCATTTAAGGAAGAATGTCACGGTTGAATTCTCAACGCCATCGTCTTCTAAAAAACAGCCACGAAGGGCCTCAGCAAAAGAGAAGGTTTGTTTGAGTACCTTGCCTCCCAGCCTTGTCTTGTTAAGTTGCTTATTAGTTCACATTTTGTCATTCCAGTCAGAATATGATAATTCATTCATTTACAGGAATTAGCTGAGCTTGTCCACAAGGTTCATTTGCTTTGCTTGCTTGCACGAGGAAGGTTAGTTGATGCTGCTTGCGATGATCCTCTGATTCAGGTTGTTTCTTCCATCTATCATGGAGGCTGCATTAAACTCCTTTTTTGTCTCTATAGCTTTGTGCACGTTATTGTCATTTATACAGTAGTAGTTTTTTTAGAGAAGCTGAAGAGGGAAAGATCTAAATGCATTTCAGGTTGGAAGTCTAAATGCAAATTGAGTAGTTTACAGTTTGAGCAGCAGACTTATTTTGTATATGCTAGTTTTGCCATCTTAACAAATGGATTTTTTAGGAGGTTCCATCCACATCACTGCACAAAAACAGTTTTTCACTGTTTCATCTGGAGCTGGTATTCTCTAATAATTTATAATGTTCCTCACATGAGATAACATGTACCTCGAATCTCTTGCAGACCAAAAGCACTAATAAAAAGTATCATGCTATTGTTAACAAGTTAGGGTTGATTATGCAATTAATAAAGGAAATTTATATTGGCTTTGCTCAAGATAAACCCTAGATGTATGATGAGTTATTTGGCATATTCTTGTATCAGCAAATGCTGGTTTTTGGCTCATCCGTCGATTATAGGTGAAGAAAGCTCCACGAGATGCCATGTTTATTATCTACATAAAATGTGGAAAGAAAAAGGGAAAAAATGGAGGCCTTTTCTTGGAGACTCCACCAGAGATTTCCTAAAGCTATGGTGAAAAGATTCTGAAATTTCGTTGGCAGTAGACACTTGTTTTTCCTTTAATGCTTTCTCTCCATTAATTTAATGATGCAACTTTATTGCAGGGTGATCAACTTCACATGATATATCTTTGTTGACTAATGTGAACAATCATTAAATTGATATCTCTGGCAAGATTTCTGAAAAGTGCAGCTATAATCAGATTATTTTTTCTGGCAGGCTTCCTTGTTCTCTCTTTTGCCCCCACACCTACTGAACTTTTCAGAAAAGCAGAAGCTGACAGCCAATAAGTTGGTTCCTCTTGTTGAATGGGTATGAAATCAAGGATATCCAAATCTAATGTGTTACATGGAGTTATTTATTTCTTTTCATGCATGCTTTACTGTGTTGGACTGAAACAGCTTCAACTTGGATGTCTTACAGTTGAGAAACAACTTCCATGTGGACAACCAGAAAACAATTGAGAGACCCTTTAAGTTAAGCTTATCTTCTGTCATTGAAACTCATGTAGGGAATTCCGAAGAGGTATTACTTTTTCTTTTTTTCCTTTTCCGTCTTGATGTCATGTCATTTTTCGTCTGGGAATGATTGTGTACCATATGCAAGGTTCAATATGCAAGGTTCACTCGTAAACAGGTGCAGGACATTTGCTTGTCTTCCATATTGTCAGCTCATGTAAAACCATGTCATAGGGTTCTGATTTTCTCTAATACTTTGCTATAAGTGTAGAATGTAAATTTAGATAGCTTATTTTATGAATAAGTAAGCACAGAGTAGGTCTCTTTGTGTTTCATGATTTGTCTATACTATTTGTTTTCTTCTTTCACAGCAGTAGAAATAGATGTTTATGGATTTCTGCTTCTCTTGTGCCAAATGTCAAGTGGTTATTTGTTTGTGAAATGTCATGCAATACACTATTTGTATTACATGGTAAAATCGCCGAGTCTTATCTACTCCAGAATCTGTATTCTTTATGACAGGTTTCTTTGTTGGCAGATTGCTGCATTATCTGTGGCACTGTTCAGGGCCCTTGGTTTGACTACTCGGTACTATCATCCATTCATTGGTTTCATCTCCTTTATTAGTGTTAATTTTTGAACAACATTTTTTTGCTTACTCTATAATTTAATAACTAACGAGATAACCAACTTTTCTTTTGAATTGTTCCTCGAGAGTTGGAAAGTATTGTGGACTTCATTTACATGAAATCATTCAGATTTTGATATGAAGTTCTAGTAAATACTGGTAACATCATAAAATCTGAGGGCTTCTTTTAGGATGTGTTTTGGACACTCAGACAGGATGTCGAAAAATGCCCTGTACTTGACTGGGTGTCCCAACCTTTGAAGTGCACAAAAGTCTTAAAATCAGGAAATGTGAATTAGTACACTTTTTTCATAACTCATGGTCATATATTGAAACTGAAAAGCGAGACGAAGTGTCATCACAAGCATGTCACAGACACTCTGCCACACAAATAGACACTCTTTTATACTAGCATGTGCATGTCTATTGTAGGCATTAATGTTTTGAAAAGCAATCAGGCCTAGTGAAGCATAACCCAGGCTTGAAAGTGAGGCATAAACCTTGGTCTTTCGGAACAGGGGTGGAGCCCGGGTGCAAAGCCTAAGCCGTATTTTTAAATTAAAAAAATTCAACAATATATATATATATATATATATGTATATATATATATATATATATATATGTATATATATATATTCACATGCACATGTAGAAACATAAAGTATAGCAGACTTTTTTCTGCTGTTGGAAAGAAAGAAGGTGAAAAAGGAATAAATAGAAAATTATGGCAGATATACTTAATGCAGCAGAAAATGTGTCTTGTAAAATAACACACAAAAAATAATATTGCACAAAAAAAATGCACCTTAAGAAACTGCAACAATGTATTTTCCCTTAAAAGAACAAGAGGGAAGAAGGAATTATGAAGTAGAAAAGTGGAACAAGAGAGAAAAAAATAAGAGGAAGAAGAAGGAGAGAGACACAGAGGTCACCATAGTCCTGCTAAAATCTGGCTGGAATGTTGCCACCTGCTGGAGATAGTTGGTGAAGCCTTTTCAATGTCGGGGGTGCAGATGCAACCTGACCAGGAAACAGAAGGGGCAGCACTATTTCATTGTGGCTGCCACATTTCTTTAAAAACCTTTTCAGATTAAATTGGTAGAATAACTGAATTTGGATGTGAAGGGCTTTCACTTCATCTGTACCAACAAAAAATAGCATGCACTTCACACAGGAGGCACATTTTTCATTGTAGTTTGCCTCGTAGCATTCTGTAGAGCATATTATTGAACTTCTGGTGCTATTTTCCTGTGCGTGAATTGCCTCAGCATCCACTGCACTATGAGACACAATTTTTGCACTTCATTTCACATTTTGACAGAACTGTTGGAACATCAATTTGCGTTGTTGACCAAAAGAAATTAACAAGGATTTTTAGCAATTTATTTAAGTTTGCACAGAATGGTGCTATGATGAACTTGTCACAAGCTGGTGGTTTGCTTTGAATATGCTCGACAAGATTGAGTATGATAAGGGCCAAAAGTGCATGTAACTGACACCTTCATGTTACATTTCTTAAAATAAGCTCCTATGATGTTGTTCTCCTTTATCTGTTCTGGATGAATTTTAAGCTGTTGCTATAGATCATATGGTCTTTGACTTAAAATATAGTTTTCTCTGACTCATATTTAAATCTTTTTGTTCCTATTGCATATTGTTTTTCATAAACCAAAGAATGAATGTATTTACATTTCCTGTTAGGTTCGTCTCGATATTGGATGCTGCACCTCTCAAACCAGATATCGAGGATACTGAAGATCAGGAACTGGAAAAAGTTGGTCAGGATAAACTCCGCAGCTCATCTAGAAAGGCGGTGACCAACTTGGGTCAACTCTTCACAGGGGTTCCTCCTTGTGCCTCCACAAGCACGAAAGATCTTAGAAGCAGCGTTTTAGGAACTTATCAGAGAAGAAAACAACAAAAAAATCCTAATAATGGAAATGACAGTATTCGGCAACTCAAGGAATCATCAAATGCCAGTCAGTTAAATACACATTTTAAAGATGATATCATGAAACCACAAATTTGTGACACACATGGCATATCTGTAGCCACCGATTCACATGCTAGTGGGTCGAAAAGGAAAGGTGACTTGGAATTTGAAATGCAAATAAAAATGGCTGTTTCTGCCACAGCAGCTGCAGTTGAGCAGAATGATCCACACATATGTTCTGAGAATCTTCTCAGTGACTTGGCACATGTCTCCCCTGATACAAAAGCTAAATGTCAAGAATATCTTAATAACAAGGAAGGTTCCTCTGCTTTCTGGACAAGAAAAATAGGTGCTCCTTTGTATTGGGCTGAAGTTTACTGTGAGGGTGAGATGTTGACAGGAAAATGGGTGCATGTAGATGCTGCAAATGCCATCATTGATGGGGAAAACAAAGTTGAAGCTTCTGTTGCTGCATGCAAAAAGATCCTGAGATATGTAGTTGCTTTTGCTGGATTTGGTGCAAAGGATGTTACCCGGAGGTTCGGATTTACATTTTGTTGACATGTTTATTTTAGCTGCATTACCATGACCTCGCTGTAGGCTTCAAAATTGAGATCCATTTTTTGCTTCTAACATATGCTACACAGTAAACAGTTGCTTTTGAACTGCGAGTGCACTGGATAATGGTAAAATTTAACTGTTAGCTTTCCTATTGTCGAGCCTATTGAAAAGAAAAATATTGCTGTGGTCCACACCAGCAACATAGGACTCCGTACCTTATATTAAGTGTGTGAATCTCTGATTGTATTATGTATTGTCAGGTAAAAAAGGTTAAATTTTAAGGACAAGAAAAGCATTTCTTAAGGCAAGAGAAGCTAATTATTGGACTTATAATGAATATGCTTTACATTTTCTCTTTAAAATGATAAGAAAGGAGCAAGTACTTGGATTTCCTAAAACATGGTTGTTACATTCAGCTATTAACTTGATAAATTCTATAAGGAGATAGCAGCTGGGTTTAAAAAAAAATGATATTGGTGCCTCAAGGTCATAGTGTATTGCTGATTCCATCTATTATAGTATTTGTTATGACATTTATTGGGGAAAGCAAAACAGTACTCTACTACTCTCAATCGAACACCTGTTGTCTTTAGGTAGTAGCACATACATTTCAGTTGCATGTAATGATATTTGTAACTTTTGGCTTTCTAGGTATTGTATGAAGTGGTATACCATTGCTTCTAAGCGCATTGATGCGAGGTGGTGGAATGCAGTAATGGCACCCTTGAAGGAACTAGAGTCTGGAGAAACTGATGGAATTACAAGACTTGAGGCACTTAAGGTAAGTGTAACTTCAACCTTGACAAGTAGCTCTCCTTTGAAATAAAATATCCTTTTCCTTTATTACAAATTTACTGATTGTTTTGAGCAACAAGGTTCTACAAGCTTCATTGTTGTCTTTTCAAATGTACATTGGTAATAAAATATTATCCATCAAAATTTCATATATATGGTGGTTTATTATTTCTTATGACTGCAATTATTAACTAGTTAAATTTTAAAAGAGCTGAATATTACTACTTTTTCTTAGTGCACGAAGGTGTCATTTCTATGTGCATTGAACTGCATGAAAACAATCCATCTCTTCCTTCTTTAATGATCTCAGTGTGCTCATGCAGAATGGTGTTTCTACCAGGAGCTCCCTTGAAGATATGGAACTTGAAACGAGGGCTTTAACAGAGCCTCTTCCAACTAACCAGCAGGTATCATATACTAAATATTGCAATGGTAAATATAGGTGTATAATGCTTCTTTGGCAGATGTAAATATATAATAAGAGGTCTATGTGATGATTGACTGTCAATGGCTTTTTAGGCTTACAGAAATCATCATCTCTACGCAATTGAAAGATGGTTGACAAAGTATCAGGTTCTTTATCCCAATGGTCCTTTGCTTGGTTACTGTTCTGGTCATCCTGTGTATCCCCGAAGTTGTGTGCAAACAGTATGCTCAAAACAGAGATGGCTGCAAGAAGGGCTGCAAGTCAAGGAAAATGAACTTCCAGCAAAAGTCAGGCACTACAGTTCCCTTAAGTGTGTCTTAACATGTTCAAATTTGAAAAAGAACTATCCTCCACCATCTATTCATTCTAATTTGATCAATTTCCAGTATGGATCTTTCAGGTGGTGAAACACACTCGAAATGTCTATAGAGTACAAATATTTGAAGATGGTGATGAGCTCAAAGTGAATGATAAGAAAGGAACTTTAGAACTCTATGGGAAATGGCAAACTGAATTGTTATGTTTACCTCATGCTACAGATGGTATAGTGCCAAAGGTAATGTTTCTCTTCTATACTTAAAGGGTTGGAGTTTCTTCCTGGTTTAGAACTTCTGATGGGGCCTTTTAGTTGATGAGAATTAGACAGTGTTTGTTGTAAGCAAAGATAGAATATCCATGCTTCTGCAAAGAGTTGAATATAATGGATTAGCTATTCTGTTGCATGTGGGCATGTGGCGTTGTGAGGGCCCTGAAAAAAGTAAGTGATCAATCTTTCTAATATTAGATTAGCATCTGGCTTCCTATTTATAAACCTATAGTTGTTTGGCTTGTCAAAAGACTAATGGCCATAGGCCATAGCATAATCTGTTTAACAAACTTTAGTATTAATGAATCCAATAAGTAACTACCAGATGTTGATTCAGGATGCAGCATAGGTTGCATATAGGTAATATAAAGGTCAGTTGCCATTCCTAGTTTGTCCAGTATTTTTCAAAGATAAATTTTGATTTGAAAGCATCGGTGTTCTTGTGCCTCTTAGAAAATCCTCCTCTTGTGTCATTTCCTAGTACATTTACATTTGCTTCTATGAACAGCTGAAGGAGGTCCTTATCATATTAATTACCCTATTATACCAATGGTTAGTAATTTGGTCTGAACTCTGGCATTAATAAATGACTACCTATCGTGTGTGTGTGTGTGTGTGTATGTATGTATGTATGCATGTACATACATGCGTGTGTACGTACATATGTATATTTGCTACAATTGTATACAATTTAGTTTGTTTGATTATTAGCTAACAATTGAGATGGGTTCTACTGGGATGTTTCAGTGATGATTAGCTTTGAATCACCAGAATCTATCGTGTCAAGGCTGAAAATGCAAGAGTTTCTAGCCTCAAAACATATTTTTTGGGTAAAAACCACAAAAAACGATGATTGATAGGATTTTGTTTGTACTGAATGCATCCACGTTGTCAGATCAGGTCAAAACAATACGTATGAGCTCAGCCTCAAACTTGAAGATCTCGGATCCAAACCTATAAATATGTGGATGCAGCTCTTGTTGACCATTGAGCAAACATTCCTTTACCATGGATGTGCAAGAATGAATCTGAACCTATTACCTCTTGCAGATTTTAGAACTTTCTTCAGTCTATGATATGTCTGTGTGATGGATATGAATTTATATTTAAAATTTTATTTGCTTATTTTATAAGGTCTTGTGTTGTTGTTATTGTTTTTTTATGTGCGTGGGCTATTATCACCATTCTTCCACTATGGCATGGGTAGTTTACGGGGTTGCTAAGGATTTTTTCCAAACATGTACAACCTGTTTGTCATCAAACCTGAACACTTGATATCCTTGGAGATCCCTAAGACATGGTTAATTTGTGAGCTCATGCACCTTTGTTTCCTTGTGTTATGTCAGCAGACAGAATGACAATGCGAGAAGTTCTTCTATTTCTCATCTTGTGTCTTTCTGTGTCCTGTTATCTTGATTTTGATGAAGTGTCTTTTCTTCTGAAGAATGACCGTGGCCAAGTAGAAGTGTGGTCTGAAAAGTGTCTCCCACCTGGAACAGTACATCTAAGGTTGCCTAGGCTGGAACCTGTTGCAAGAAGACTGGGAGTCGA
Source organism: Nymphaea colorata (assembly GCF_008831285.2). Taxonomy (NCBI): domain Eukaryota; kingdom Viridiplantae; phylum Streptophyta; class Magnoliopsida; order Nymphaeales; family Nymphaeaceae; genus Nymphaea; species Nymphaea colorata. The sequence continues at coordinate 14,420,319 of NC_045147.1, forward strand.
TTTTGCCCCTGCCATGGTTGGCTTTGAGTTCCGGAATGGTCAATCTGTTCCCCTTTTTGAAGGGATAGTTGTGTGTCAAGAATTCAGAGAAGCTATCTTGGAGGTGAAATTTTTTCTGCTACTAAACAGCAGCAATTCAGTACTTGTCATACTTTCAGAAATAAGTCTCTTCCTACCTCACTTTTTGAAGAAATGGCACATTATTTTTACTTCATAAAAGGGATTGCCTTTTGATAGGGTAAATCTTGTTTACAGGCATATGCTGAGGAGGAGGAGAGAAGGGCAGCTCAAGAAAAGTTAAGGAATGAAGTCCTTGCCATTTCCAGGTGGACTCAACTTCTTTCTTCCATAATAACCAGGCAAAGATTGAAAAACTCATACGAGACCCCATCTGCAAATCCAATTTCTCATATACCCAGTGATCAGGGTGTTGGCTTAGAGAAAGAAAAGATAAAGTTGGATTCACACAGTCCCGTGTGCAATCAGGGAGATAAATTCACTGCTTTGTCTGTCGCTGCAAACAACCATCATGAACATGTGTTCCCAGCTGAAAACCAAAGCTTTGATGAAGCAAGCTCTCTGCGAACAAAGCGTTGCCCATGTGGTTTTTCTATCCAGGTAGAAGAGATGTAATGTGCAGTTGTAATATTCTTGCTGTTAGTCTGTTTACTGCTGCTGACATATTAGGTTCTATGATGGGAAAGCCTATCAGGCAATTTGGGAAGCCTGGATTGGTGTTGGCATGTAATCAGCTGCTCCGCTCCTAGTAATAGCACTGAAGATCCATTTTGTGAAAGAACGTCAGGCTTTTCCTCTCTCTTTTTTTGGTTCTCTTTCTTCTTTTAAAGACAAAGGACGTGAACTATTACTGTAATTATAGTGATAATTCTCAAAGGCTTATATATGAAATATAGCAGGAGTTGTATCCATGAAAAGGGACAAACAAATGTTTAACTTTTTTTTGTTTTTTCTGTCATGAAGCTGATGAGGCAAATACGAAGCCATGAGGCTTTACTGTATTCGGTGTATCAAAATACTGAAAGTGAGGTGCACTTGCGTGTAAATCAAATTGTCGGGCATTAGATTAGCTTTTTTTCATAGAATTAATCAGAAATACAACTACTGTGCCTATGTGCTCCAAAGATTAGCATAGTTCTCTCAGGGATCATCTGATTACCTCGGGTCCGAGCTCATGCGTCGGATCTGATGCTGTGCCCGCATCAAATTCCATATTTCTCTCAGATTGCTGATTTTAGAACCGCCACTCGGGATTCCTTTTATCCACCAAGGCCACACACACACACACACACACATAGAGAGAGAGAGGGAGAGAGAGGGAGAGAAGTGTTATAGGGTCGTGGATTTACATATTCTTGTTTCAAATCCATAATTTACATATTCTTGTTGTAAGCTATGTTTCTTTCGGATAAGAGACTTGTGTTCTTAGAGGAAAAACCTGCTCCCCACTTGTACCGTGTGTTCCATGTCTCTTTTCCTTTACCATTTTTGTACTGTGGGAAAGATGATGAAACAAGGACTATGGAATCATTCCCATTTACCGGCACGTTTCACATCGGATCAACGTTCAGCCACACATCGAAACGGAATAGAACATCCGTTTAAGCTAAAAGAAACCTCTCTTGGCTCTCCTGTTTCTAGTTTCTACTGTATAAATTTTTCTGCTTCTGCTCTCTCTCCCGCTCTCACATAGAAAAAGCGCATGGACCCCCTGGCCCGCACCTTCGTCAAGCTCCTGGCTTTCGACTTCCTCTCCCTAAGGTACCAACCCCATCCCCACGGCTTCTGCTCCTCGGGGCCGACCTTCTCGAGGAAAGGGAGGTCCATCTTCAGGGCGGAGGCGGTTGGAGTGGTGGTGGAAAGGGAGAGGAAGGAGGGCTTCCTCCGCTTCCTCGTGGACGACGGCACCGGCTGCATCCCCTGCATCCTCTGGCTCAACCACCTCTCCCCCTCCAACCGCAGCTCCTACCTCGCCAGGAGGAACCCCTCCGACCTCGAGCTCGCCGCCAAGCACGCGGCTGACCAGGCAGAAGGGGTTCAGCTCGGCAGGCTCGCCCGGGTTCGCGGGCGCGTCACTCACTTCAGAGGCTCCCTGCAAATCACCGTCTCATGCGTCACCATCGAGAGGGACCCCAACGCGGAGATCCTCCACTGGCTGGACTGCATCCGCTTGGCCACCCAATGCTACGACCAACCCCCTCCTCGCCGATAGCCCCCACTGCTTGCTTCAATGCGTACTCTCTCTCTCTCTCTCTCTCTGTCTCTCTCTCTCCAACAATCTTGTATGAAAATGGGCTCTCAGAAAGGCCCCAACTTGCTCACGCATAGAAGAAATTCGTGATTCAAGATTATCCTCGATGACTGTCTCCTAAGAGGCCCATGTAGTAATCAAGCAGTGGATACTCCATCTCTTCCCGTCACTAAACCAGTCAATGTAGAGTTGTCCAAACAAAAGAAACGCTTTCAGAAGAGAAGACAACCGCCAAAAACAGAGCAGCACTTCCAGAAGATGATGACCTTTTTTTTCCCCCTCTTTGGGTGGTTCTCGCTCTTATTTATTCCATAGCAAAATTGATTGCTTAAAACTCTGCAGCTTCTTCAAGTATATCTGTTTCCTGGCTGAAAGTGATCATTTCTACCGCTGCTTTCATGTTCTGACGGTGGGAGCAGAGCAGAGCGATCAGTGAATTCCTCCATCTTTGAAAGATTTGGTGCAATTTCCACCCGTAAATGTTCCTTTTGTTAAGCATAATTCCTTTTGTTAAGCATAATTCCTTTTGTTAAGCATAACAAGCAATCCCTTCTATGTAACGTGGAGAAAATAGTCGTGTTAAGCTGTTATACCAAAGGAGCAAGTCCTTCCTGGGAATCTCGTCCAGTTGTTGATGAATCCTTTTCATATTTCTTTATGTACACATGGTTACTTTGCACCTTCTTATCCGGTTCCACAGGGACGGAAGATCTGTGAGTAGTTTTTTAGCGGAAAGTGACGAAAATTTTAGCTTCACAAATTAAATTGGAAATTGCCAAGAACTGAACTTAAAATACCAGTTTCAACTATGAGAAGGATGCTTGAGGATTACGCATTCCAATAGAATGTAAATTTATTTCAGAGAAACAGATTTCTCTGGTCCATCCAGTTTGTCTTTGTTTCTGAAAGAAATAATAGGGAGCCACGCCAAGACAGCCCGGATTCCATCTTTGTCTGCGGCTATGATCAGAGCCAAGTGAAGCAAAGTAGCATGTGGTATTTAGTTTTCTCTGTTAGAAATGCAGACGGTTTCTTTTTGTAGGCTGGGTGCAGTCAAGTCCATGTCAGGATGGATGACAAATAATGGAAGCCCTCTAGCAAAAGATCATAACTGGAATGGACAGAACCAATACAGTTGTAAAAGAACCCTCACCGATGGATCTGATTACCAAAATGAAAAGCCTTCTGGTAGAGGTAAACCAGAGGAGGGACTGAAAATTTTGCAGAAAACTTTTATAAAATCTATCAGCAGCTTAACTTGTTTTTCTAGAAATTTCATAAAGATGAAGCTTATGCCTGATCTAAATTGCACTCAAGAGATAGCAATGCATATTTCTATTTCTGTTTCTATTTCTGTACTCGCTATATGACTGTTCTCAATTCTCAATGCATCAAAAGGCACAAACTTAAACACAGCACTTCACAGGCCAACCTTCATCTGCTTGCATGGTATTCCCTTTTTCTTTTTCTCTAGTCGTTCTTCATATGGTCCTTACAAAACACAAGTTGTGAATTTCAAAATGGAAGCACTTTCTCTCTATTTGACTCCTCTGGTTGGAACAAGCTAACTTCAACAGGAAGCATGGCCTGTGGATAAAGCCATAAAGGGAAAATAAAGGAAAAGCACATCACTTACCAGCATCAAAACTTTCTTCTCCACAAATTGAGCAGAGTCCAGCATCCATCAAATTGCCTGAAAATTTTTCAGCCACTAGGAGCCTGGAATTGAGAAAATAGCAAAAGCTTAAGCTAATGAAGAAACCTGTTAACAGACACGCAAAAACTGCCTAAAATATTTCAATTTTATTAATAAACTTTTATAGTTAATATACCATGAGTAAATATAGCGATGGAAATAATTTTCTGAACCTTCTTTTTAACACTTAATACTATTTTTTGGTCTTTCTTTTCATCAACCTCCTCTTCAACTGTAAATTTTTCTACTAACTACTGACTTACCAATAATGTTATGACTCTTCATAGGGTACATAATTCTAAATTAAATCAGATACTAATTAAAAAATCACAAGATCACTCTACTATGTGGATTAATAACATAGTTAATTTTGTAATATTTTTGTCTTTACAAATAACTTTCCCTTTAACTGTTTCATGATATATATGCTACTCATATACATTTGTGTAAGTAAAAAAAAATTGCTCTCAATTCCTTACACATTTTCCAATGAAATCAAGTTAGATATGAAAATAAACAGGCTACGATCGGCCTACTATCCAAAAAATGGACCTTAACACGGTTTAAGTATATAAGTATTAGGATCCGTGGATCTTGATCGTCCAGCATGAATTTGAGAATATTTGGATCCAATTACATAGGTCTGGATTCTGCTATATGGATCCTCATACTTCGGATATGGAGTAGGGTCCAAACAAAATATGATCCAATAACACTGTCTGAAACTTTAAATCAACTGTCAATAACCCTGAGCATCGGGCTGGGTACCCTGACCTGGTCGGGCCCGAGCCCAAAAAAACAGTTCTGGGTCGGCCCGATGACCAAGCTTACAGATAAAATGTAATTTATAATTTTATTATTTTTAAAATATAATTTATATTAAAAAAATCATTTTTATTTTAACTGGCCGGGGCCGGTTAATACATTTAGAGACGTTGGAAATCTTGGTCATAGATTGTTCTTTTTGTCTTTAAAGTAACAAAAGTGAATATTTGTTCAATGTATGAGCTTAACCTATAAAATTATGTTCAATTCAATGCTTTGATTTTATGATAACATTTTGGCTAAACACGCTATCTTTTTCAAGTTATTGTTGGGCACAACTTTGTATTGGTTCAAAACCTTCTCATGTTAAATTGTTTTGGTAAATTTGTGTCCGTGTGGCATTTTTCACCCTAAAAGATGATCAGAGAGTGCAGCTCTTGACATATGTGAATCAGATCAATAGAAGCATGTGGATATGTCGCTAAACTTTGGTTTGGTGATTAATCTTTGGCTTACTTCAGGTAAATTTGACCTCTATGTCCTTCTTTTCTTTAACTTAATCAAATGTGTAAAATTGGTTCTTAGAAAATTTTCCTTTTTTTCTCATCAAATTTAGAAAACTGCAGGCTTTTTCTATGGCTCACAAAACCGTCCTCAAACTGAAAAAATGACTTTATTAATATATGTTTCACAATAAATTAAACATGAGATCACAATTACACAAGGTTAAATTGCAGGACACACATACTATTTAGTATGTGTGTGTGTATTAGCTATTTCTATTAGAATTTTTGTGTGTGTATGTGTGTATGCATGCACCTAGTTTACATGTCGAGATTGAGGGATTGACGGTTTCTCAAACTTTGTTTGTTTATGTGTTGGTGTCCTCAGCCATTTGATTATTGACATGTACATGCATCTCAACCATTTTACTACATATTTCAAAGGTGTAAGATTTTTTGAAAAGATGTAAAGTTTTTGACGATCTAAAATTGAGCTACTATGTATTAATGCCCCTAAGATTTCTAGTTTGCCTTTTGAATCTTTGATGTTGTAGAAAAAATTTCATGAATTTTCTAACTTTAAAAAACGAAAAAAAAAAATCTCAAAGAGAGATAGAGGAAAAATCTCAAAAATATCAAAGTCGACGACTCATTTATCAGTAGAAAGCCCGGGTGAGAAGTCATAGCAGATTATAAATTACAAAGTAGAAAATGCATCCGTTTATTCATTTTTAGGTAGCGGCCCGGCAAGTGGGCAGTTGCTTTTTTAATTTTATTTCTTAAGATAAAAATATACACGAACTGGTGAAAATGGAACTGCATTTTCAATAGTTATATATATAGGTTGCGTATGCATATACATTTAGTTATTTGTCAAAATGAATTAAAATGGACTTGGCATGCATACGAATAAAAGGATGAACTTTAAATATATAAATGACAAATTAATGAAATTTTATCATCACTGCTTAAAGATAAACTAGTAGATTGAGATTTTATAAATTGTGAATGTTGGTAACATAAAATATTTATAAAATCACAAATAATTAGCCTATTTTAGACCAAATTGAAATCTGATCGGAATTCAGGAACTTGGGTCCATGGTCCAGTGCACTTGATTAAGTGTGTAAAAGTTTTTCCGAGTTTTCTTGTCCAAAGGCTTTAGTGTTTTTTTCACTAGGCAATTGCGTACCAGCTGGCTCATCGACATTTTGCTGCCTAGTATTTGATGGGCTTTCGGGTATATATATATATATATATATATATATAATATTTTCATATATTTTGTGATAAACATATACATTTATATATTTTGAATGTTTTGTATCATGTCTTAATGCACTTGCGCACCAAGAACCAGTCTCTTGTACACTTGGGCAGCAAAAGAAACTCAATATGTACCAATGTTATTGATGTAATCAGGAAAGCTAAATAGAAGTAATGGATTTATAATTTTTCTTTGCTGAAAGTGTTTTGGTCCTTTATGATATTAATTCAAGCTTAGCTTACTAATAGCCTAAAGTTAACATGTAAATGATTATTTGTGCTATTAACAGTACTGGTGCTAAATTTGTTCAACATTACGAGAAAAGTCAAGGTGTGTGTGTTTTTTTATTACTCCCAATTTCTTTAATGTTATAGATAGTTTCTCTTCCATTTTTTCAAAAGCATGTTCTTCGCCTAAAAGAATAAGCTTCGCAACATGATGTCATCTTAAGAATAGAAATTCAATAATTTCCTTTGTGCGTACCATCACTAATTTTTAATACATTAAGTACTTAGCTGAATCAGGAGAGAATATTAGGAAATGCGCCTTACTTGCGATGGCCTCCCAGAATTCACAAAAGCATAAATTTGCAGCACGATGACATCCACCATTCCATCAGTTCGATCCCAATACCAATCTGCTGCATTGTTGGCAAACAAGAGAGGCAGAGTCATGGTCATCAAGCCCATTCCAAAGCCGATCCCCACCGATCCATACTTCCATCCATCCTCTCCCTGGTTGCCTTCATCAACAATATCCAACGTATGAGCATTTTGCCCCTCTCCATCAAAGCATGTCCTGTGCACTTGTGCTTGGGGTTTCCTTCAAAGCAAGAAGAATCAAAAGTATTGAACTGGTTTCCTTCAGGTATGATTCCTTCCAAATCATTATAGGGTAAGTTCAGGACGGAAAGAAACGTGAGAGACACAAGTTCCACTGGTATAACTCCTGATAGATGGTTCTGAGAGAGGTCCAACTGCTCCATTTGCAGCAAATTGCCCAATGACTTTGGGATGGGACCGTCTAAATGGTTGTTAGAAACATTCAATCCACGTAAATTCTTCAACATCCCTAACTCTTTGGGGATTTTTCCAATAAACATGTTGTGGGATAGGTCGATGAAGTTCATGGCCCGTCTGATTTCTTTAATCAAATGAACTTTCCCTTCAATTGTTTCTTCCACTTCAATTGATCCAATAGAATCTTCAAAATTTCCTATGATCAGTGAATCCTCAGCCTCTGAATTTTTACTCACTATTGCCTTGAGTCCTGGAAACAATTCATGCGGGAGAGTGCCTGAAAAATGATTATCCGATATGTCTAAGATCTTCAATGCAGTAAAGGCTTGCGGGAAAGAGGATGCCCAAATGGGTCCATGAAGATGGTTAGACCTTAAAACCAATACTTTCAATTGGTCCAATTGACCCAACCAAGCAGGAAATGTATCATCTAACTCATTGCTGCCCAGATCCAAAACTTTCAAGTTTGTGCTATAAGAGAGCGACTTTCGAATTTTGCCCGTCAGAAAATTGCCATTCCAAGTCGAGGAGTTCCAGCTCCTCGAATATTCCACTTGGAAGTTGCCCCTGTAAGTGATTCCTTCTGAGTTTCACTCCATTCATTTTATAAATGCAATTAGGTATAGCACCCGTGAGAGAATTGTTTGACATGTCTAAATAGGCAAATCCAAGACCAGTAAAGTTGCTGAGGAAAGCCGGGATCAGTCCTTTGATTTGATTGCTCGATGTTGTCAAGGAAAATCCCGACTTACTATCAATCGACCCAGTAATGTTAACTGGTTTCTGAAATCCATCTAGCTTGTTTTGATCGAGAACCAGATTTTCTAAACCACAAATGCTCCACAAACAAGATGGTATCTTCCCTTCTATATTGTTATAGGACAGGTCAAGTTGTTGAAGTCTCTGAAAATGACAAATGAATCTTGGGAAACTTTGAATGTTGCAGGAGCTGAAGTTTAAGAGTTGGAGTGGCGAGAGATTCATGAAAGTGTCATGCGTGTGATTGTTGGGATGAGAGAACTCTGCTTTCAATCTTTTGTTATTAGAGACGTCTAGATGGACAAGGCCTTTTAAGCTCAAAAAGAGCGAGACGTTGATCATGCCAGTGAAATCATTAGAGCTAAGGAATACAAGTTGCAAAGAGGGCAGGTTCTTCATAAAAGAGGGGACATCTCCACTTAATAGGTTGTCATTGAGGTAAAGTTCTTCCAAATTTGAAATTGGGTTGTAGAGTTCAGGGAGCGACTCATTCAGCCTGTTATATCCAAGGTTTAGTGACCTCAAAGAAGGGAAGGTGAAAAGTGATGATGGGATGCTCCCACTTAAGCAGTTGTAACTGAGATCTAGCCACTCCAGAGAGGAAGCACTAAAGAGACACATCGGGTCTATCCCATTTAGGGAGTTTTTACTGAGGTCTAGCTCCTGTAGGGAGGAAAGACTTGAAAGATACATTGAAATCGTCCCACTCAAAGAGTTCTCACTGAGGTCCACCTTCTGTAGGGAGGAAAGACTAAAAAGACATGTTGGAACTGTCCCATATAAAGAGCTGTTGTGAATCTCCAAATAAGTGAGATAAGTAAATGAGCATAGACCTTGAAGGAGCGTACCCGGTGGAGTGTTGCTTGACAAATTCCTCAAGGAGATTCCATTTGAGCTGCAGAATGACAAGACACTTTGTTTGGCTCCATTTGATTCTATGTCCAGCCGTGGTTGTGGTGGTGATGGCATCATAAGGTCATCAAACAACTTTTTGATTGAAGAAAGGATCAAGTATCGAATATTGGCACTCCTTGTTAGGTTTTTGGTTGGCAAGGACACAACCAATTCTTCATTGTATGATAAATCCATGGTTTCCAATTTAGGCAGCAGAAAAATGCTCTCAGGAAACTTCCCTTGTAGCCCACAATCAGACAAGTCCAGATCATTTAAGGAGGTGAGATTCTCCAAGAACTTTGGTACACGTTGCAGGTTGTTGCCACCCAAATTCAAGTGTAACAGTGATTGCAGATGGAGATCTAGTTTGTCGTCCAATGGGCTGGAAATATTACAGTAAGACAAGGAGAGTGTCTGAAGTTTTTGGAGAGACGATGAAGACAGGGCCGAGCTTACATCTCTGCCACGCATGGAGATTCTGACTTCATTGAGTTGAAGGTGTTGCAATTGAGCTAACCCCCTGACAAGCGCTGTGAAATTAGGCTTCTGCAGTTGCAGGGCATGATTACCAGAGAGATTAAGAGAGATCAAGCGTGTCATTTGAGATAGCTCTACTGGGACCTGACCAGAGAAGGAACACCAGGACAGGTCGAGGTGGGTGAGGTGGGCGAGTTCTACCAGTCTTTTGGGGATGGTACCTGTGAAACTATTCCAGCTGAGATCTAGATGCTGAAGATGCTTAAGCTCAAACAAGGAAGAGGCGATGTTGCCGGAATAACCATCTATCACACTAGGTATCTTCAGTGCGATGATAAAGCCGGTGAGGCTGCCACACGTCACGCCTTCCCAATTGCAGCAGTCAGATCCATTGCGTCGCCATGAAGTGAGCTTTCCAGGTTGGAGAAAACTGTGAATGCTGTGCTTGAATCGAAGGAGTGCTGAACTTTGGTTCGAGAGGCAGAGCCTTGTAGCTTTTAGTGGTGGAGTTTCCGTCTCCTCCACCGAAGTGCATGAGATAGGACTTACGGCGACGAGCAAACTTATCACTAACAGGGTACTGAGGCATCTTTGCTGCAGTGGCCACGTTGGTGCGACAGCCATTAGTGCAGCACCGTAGCTCATGATTGGCCTCTCACACGATTCGCGCTGCCTGCAAGTACCAGTCCCATGATTTCCCCACTTAGTAAAGGTAGAGATTCAACAATATCTCTTGGTTAATTAAAAAAAAAGGTAAAAAAAGAAAAGGGCTGTTGGGCTGCAAGGAGAGAAAAAAGAAAGGAAAGAAAAAAGAGCTCTCTCCCAAATCAAACTATTGGGAAGAAAAGAAAAGAAAGGTAAGTGAAAGAGTTTTTTATTTTCACACTACCCCTCTTTTTAAATGCATGTGCTATTTATTTTTTTTTTTCATTTTCTTTCCATTCTATTCCTTTCTCTTCCATTCCATTTCCTTTCCCTTTTTTTCCATCCCTTTCTCTCCCTCCAACCAAATAAAGCGTTACTATATAACAGTAAAGAAGAGGAAACTATACTCAAGTCACCATGGCCGTCTACTTGTGGTTTAGGAAAATAAGTATCTCCGAATGTTCCGAAACAACCCAAAGTCTATTTTTGTCTGAGTCAAGTAAGGCCCAAGAAAATGCAGACCATGAGCCATAATCTTCTGGCTCATAGCAGAATGTAGACCAGCCTTAAATGTGGTCTTTCTCTTAATAACATGTTGTCGTAGTTAAGAAAGACAGTGTCTACAGCAGGCAGAACTGGGAAGGCCATGTCAAGATTTCGGAACATCACTGTCTTGGTCTATATAGTGAACAAACCAAGGTCTTTTTTAGCTCAAGTTAAATCAAATACAATGAAACGGACACCATAAGCCATGACCTTGTAGCATGTGGATCTGTTCCGAACTTGTTCCATGGGAGAAATTAAGTTGTCCATATAGTCGTAGCTGACAAGCTTGATTCTATGAAGAACATTTTTTATATGCATGGCTAGATTCTTAACTGGAAACACATAATTAGGAAAGCCAATAGCCTGCTTTCGTAGTGCTAAAAATCAAAATGAAAAAATAATTGAAAGACAAATTTTTAAAGTGGTTCGGCCAACATAGTTACAAAAGATTTATTAGCATTAATATTTTTCAAGAGATATTATTTTTCATTTATAATAGTCTCCACATCTCCCAAGCAATTCACCTTGATTGACGAGAGCTAATTTTCTTTAGGAGTGTTCTTAATTGACGAAGGTTGCTTCTCTCCAAAAGTCTTGTTGATTGACGAGAGTTGCTTCTTTCTAAAGAGCTTCCTTGATTGACTAGGAATGATCTCTAAGAGAATGATCTCTAAGAGTCTCCTTGGTATTTTCATTAGTTCTGTTAACATTTAGACCCTTCCCCTCATACTGGCAAAAGCTAAATTGTCCCTATTGTCATAGCTGAGACTAAAGGGGGACAAGGGATTGGACGGTGGCTTCGGCTTTCAGCTTGCGGTGGTTCTCCACCACTCACCTAGAATCACAACTCACCATGCTAGACCCTTCCTAAGCGCTTGATTGTACACAGAATTCTAGTTACCGAAATCTTGTCCTCCAAGTCTCCCAATCAAACCTGTTTAAAATATCATAAAATATATAAATTAGTTTCCAATGAATAGATTAAATCTGTTGAGGGTTTTATGGTTAACGGTTTTCACTTTCTCAACATATAATTCAATCTCGTTATCAGATAAATATATTTTTTTTATTTTAATTTTAAATTTTTTGGATTAAAATAAATTCTGACTGCAGGCAGACATAAAAACTGTCAAAACACTCTCTTTTAAGGGACATTTGTTCACCTTAAAATTGAGTTCTGAGGTAGCCACGGTGATTGGTGTGAGCAGTTGCCCACACCAGTCTCTTAAAAGTTGTTTATTTTTAAATGAGAATCTTAAATATTTGTCTATATATATATATATATAAGTGCTTCATCAGATTTGAGTATTTTTAAACAAGTGTCCCTCCAACAAATTTTTCTAGATCTGCCACTGAATATAACCATCAATATATATATATAGCGGCAGAAATATGTTGATATGACTTTTGAGTTTCTCTTCATCACCCGCATTTTCCACTATGAAATTCTCTATTGAACTTAACTGATAACTTACTAACATTATTATGGTTCTCGTAGTTTATATAATTTTATATTAATTCTGTAGATACTAATTAAACATTTCACATCTCTGAACTATATGAATTAATAATTCACATGGTTAATTAGCTTTGTCTTTAGCTGTTTTTATAATATCTATGCTATTCATATGTTTTTGCGTAAATTATTAACAAAATTGCTCTGAGATTGGACTCAGAATTTACTACTCCATATTTTAGTAAGCTCCACAGTGGGTTTAAATCAGTACATTGAATCCGAATATTTTGTTTAGTTTCTCTAAGAATTTTACAAATTGTAAGGTAAGGTATCCCCACATTTGCAAATTTTTTATATTTAGAAACGCTGATAAACATATAAAAAACCGGATAAACTCAAGTTGCTTAAGTAATTTGGCTTCTATTTATCGCTCAATAAGATGAAGCACAATACAAGAGTGTTGTACCTTGCTTCCCATTTCGTAAGTAATCTAGTTTCCAATATAGTTGTCATAGTTCACACGCTTTATTTTATGTAAAGCTTTCATTTCTGAAATGTTGACATTCAATCATCCAGTGAAAGCTGCATGGCTTTCTATCAACTCTGTCTAAGATGAAGAAGACGTATAAATTAATCTCTGACGTATAAATGAGTTTGACTGTTATAATTAATGACTTTCACATCCTCTTCTTATAATTCAATCTCGGTATTAGAAAAATATATATTTTTATTTCTAATTTCTTTTGGCATTTTGCAATATTTATATGATTAGAGTTTAGAAAAATACTTAAAATCACCCGATTAAAATCACCCGAATGAATCTCCAACTAGCCGGCCGCCAAATCTAAGAAGACCCTCTCTTAGTTTTGTTAAAATTGGTAACAATCAAGAGGCAAACCTTTTTTTACTCAATCAAGGGTTCAATTCATGGAAAAGTCGTTCCTTTAATTTTTTTAAAAAATAAATCTTTATATTTTATTTTCATTTTGTTCTTAATTTTCAATGAGATCGGAATGACGAACTTGGGTCCATGGTCCAGTATACTTGGTTTTGGTTAAGTGTGTCCGGTTTCTGCAACCAGGAAGCTCTCTCCTGATTTTCCCTCCATTCCCGCCGCGGCGTGCGCACATTGTTGCATTGTTGCAATGATCGCCGGACGTCGGCGAAGTCCGTCTGTCCTGGCGTTTTTTCGCCGATTCTCCGATGCCCATCTCGACCTTGTCCTTAAGGAGGTAGAAGGGATCCAATCTTCGAAGCCGGATGAACTACCAATCTCTCGCCCCGCCGTACCTCGGCCGTCTGGTTCGCCCCAAAAGATGGAGATCTCGCATCCATGGTCGGAGTGGGTGGAGCTTATGGAGATGCTGGTGCAGAAGAGATACTTCGTCGGCGCCAGCAGCGGTTTGCTCTTAGGCTCTTCCCCGAATGCCCTGAAGGACGCGAACAAGATCAGAACCGCTTCCCTCAACTTCGCCCGCGATCGTTTCGATATTATCAGGTCGAGCAGCTATCGATTTCCCTTCTATTTTTCGTTCTTATCCCCATAATCTGCCCAAAATATCCTCGTCCGCCAAGTACGCACACACAACTTCCAATTGTATGTGGTATTTGCAGTTCTTCATTTAGCTCTGAGATTTTCTTTTCTTGCTTCTGGTCATAAACAAAGAACAAACTTAAGTATTCAGCACAGCGTGGATTCTATTCGATGCTATCAATAAGGGGTTCGTTGTTGACCACGTCTTTCTTTAGCAGAAATCGGTGGTTCACCTGGAACCCGACCGCATATTGGTTGGCCCCAAAGTTGCGCAGTCTTTGAATCTCCATGCTAGAGCGTACACACAGCTTCAAGTTGGAGCAAGAGCTGCCATCTTGAGTTCTGAACTCGTGACATCCCATTGACTTAACCTACCATAATAAGGTCTAGTTGTAGCAAAGGGATGCTATCTCCAGTTTGAGTTCGAGTTTTGAACTTCTTACATTCCATCAAGTGAACTTTATTTTGTTCACTCAAATTCAATTGGAGCAAGGATACTGTTCCTAGTGTCGAATTTATGACGTACTATCAAATTAACTTTGCCAATTCCAACTCGAATTTACGATATATATCATCAACTTAATCTGTGAAAAGCAAAATTTTCTTGCTTAAAGACCATTTCTAGTCCTTGTTCATGAATATATATTTTATGTTTAGATTTAAATGTGTAATGCAAAACGAGGTGTAGCAGGTCCAAGTCCAACCAAAATGAATAAAGGAGGAAGGTTTCAGAAATAGATGGCAGGGTAATGCAGCTGAGATGTTATTATTTATGTTTCCCAAAAGGGGCAATATAAACTTGGAATGGAGGTTAATTATGAAATGAATCTGTATAATAAATAATTCGCAGAGGATTTAAAAGATTGAAGGGTGAGGAAGGAGATTTGATAGAAGTAGCAATCGGTCATTAGACTAGAGCAGCAGAACTAAAGACATCAAGTAGCAGGATGACTGACCTCCTGCTGATGAGTACGTCTTTAACTACTCCATAGCTGCAGATGCACTTACCGCCTCTCCTAAATGCACAATTATATAGTCTTATGACTTGTAGCATGTGGATGCAAAAGCCACCTAGCCAGTTGCTTCAATGGAGAGATCAGTACTGCTGGGTAATCAACGTTGAAAATATGTTGTATTTTAACTGTTCCACGGGGAGGGACACAGCAGGTGCTCATGAGCAGCATTTTCCTTGGTTTTGTTTCTCGACCTTCTTCAAGTAGCAAGTTCGTGCATGCTTACTCATAGGTACTCTTTTTGAAATAGAACAAAAATAATGAGCTGGTGGCACTGCTAATCTTGATATGCTGATTGCATATGTGCACAAAGATCCTTTTCTCCTGATCTGGTATTCCACAGAAGGAGATGTATATGACCAAAAAATAGAATTAGTGAAGGCAGAAGAAAGTAAAGGACATAGTGGGTTATTTGACACCTCTTTTGACAGGAAAGATCGATTGATGCAAAGGCTTGGCTATAAGGCCAATGCATATGCTTTAAAAGTTATATTTAGCACTGGTAGAAAGCTTTCTGTACTTTATTAATATTAATGGGGCAGGACTTGTAGTGAGATCTCTTTTAATAGATCCTTTGTGAAGAGGGTGCTGCACATTGCCAGGGTGATTAAACCACAAGGTCGTCCGGAGCTACTCTAAGCTAGATTCCTGACTAAAGCAGCGGAATAGTCAGCGTTGGGCCAAATGACTAAGAAGAAATCTTCTTTGTATTTTCCGCTTCTTTGTTCTCACACCTCTGTCACATGATTACATTGATGTACATTTTATTGCAGCTTAATTTATTGAATTTAACCTCTTCAAATTCAAATATGGGCGTAACCATATGCTTGGGACACAGTTCTTCAAAGTTTAAATAATTTTTTTTCACGAACTCTTCTGATTTTGTTGCAGGTTCTTATCTAGAACGGATATCCATGGTATTGTCAATTGTGGCTGTCCTAGCGTGGATAGGAAAATTGTCAACTCAGGGAAGCGTCTGAGGGCATTTGTGGGCATTGAGGAAGGAGATGTAGGTACATTAAAGGCTCTCTTTTCTGTATCAGTTTTATCTTGTGGTCATATTCCCATCAGAAAGGTAAGCTTTAGCTCTGACATGTAGGTTTGCAGTATGTGCAACTTAAGGGGCATGTGTGAGAGAGCATATGTGAAGGCACGGGAGGATGAAGGTGGTCGTACACTTGATGTGATGCGAATTTTGTTAGCGTACGGCCTTGATCCTCTCATTGGGTCGATTGAAAACAAGGCTTGTTTAACAAAACCCACCAAAGAATTGGTTAGGAGGCTGATGAAACAAATTGTGGAGCATGGCACCAAGGAAGTTGATCCAGAGTTTTCAAAGCCAATTTCCGTGTTCCCAACCAAAAAGCGAGAAAGCTTAATGAAGAACCGGACTTCACCAGCACGAGTTGATCTGCCATCGAAGCAGGGAGATTGGATTTGCCCAAAGTATTTAAATAACAAATGTTTAATTTACTGCAATTTACGTTATCTAGCTTGAGTTCTTTGTTCATTGGTTTAATTCAATTTATAGGTGCAACTTTCTTAATTTTGCAAAGAATCTTAAATGCTTAAGATGTGATGGGTTATTCCAAGAGAGGCTCCAGAAAATGAGAGAGGAGACTGAGTTCGTTATGATGAAGAAAGGAGATTGGTTGTGTGATAAGTATGGCCTTTTTCACTTGTTGGTTGCTTCCAGCAGTCTATTACACCTGGACTGCTTGTTTCACTATGAGTTTGTTTTTTCTCAGGTGCAATTTCCTAAATTTTGCCAAGAATGGTAAGTGCTTGCAGTGTGGTGAGAAGCCACCAAAGAGGCAGCTTAATCCTGGAGAGTGGGAGTGTCCATCGTAAGTATATATCTGAAAGCTTGGTTGTATAATCTTTGGCGAATTGGTTCACCAACTTGGTGTTTTGTTAATAGAAATCAATCGTGTACTCTTCTCAGGTGCAATTATATAAACTTCAGGAGAAACATGGTGTGCCGGAAATGTGAATGGAAAAGGCCAAAAGCTGAGTGCTTTTCAGGCAGTCTTGGACAGTTTCATAGCGAACACCCTGATTATCGCCGAGGATCCAGGATGACTTTTGTCAAAATTGAAGGTGATGAAGCTACTGATGATGAATTGTGGAATAGTGGGGAACCTGGGCCTTTCAAGTTTAAGGATTTTCCGATGCGTGGAGGTAAGAGTGATATCTCAATAGGTTGGGATGTCAGATCTCAGGAGCCTATAGGGGCACAAGGTGCAGTTAACAAGAATCCAGATCCTGATAGCTGGATAGGTCTTTGTGATGATGGTTGTAGCAATTCGAGTGCTGAGGATGACGAAGACATTGCTGGCTGGTTTGGACGACGGGGTTCTGGATAGTATCATTTGCTACACCAGCATATAGGTATGGAATGCCATCAGGGAGCTCAAATGGAGAACTGAAAGTCTTGATGCATTTGCGTTTTCCACTTGTCTAGAAGAGGTTGGCATGCTTTCGACTCAGAAAGGTGTTTCCATGCTGTCTCTGTGAAAATGATGGTTTCCTAATTACCGAGCACGATATAGGAAACGATTCGTAAGAAGGGAAGCGGGTACGAGCAAATTATAATTGGAATAACGGCGACGGAATTATGGGAAGCGATTGTGTTAGTGTGGAAGCGAGTGAAGCGGGTTTCCCATGAGAGAGAGTCAACCGACTGAAAGGGCTATTATTTTATGAGCAGGAATTTGTTTGTTTATGAGTTGCAGGGATGGCTTCATCCTGCTCGTTAACCAAATCGTTATCTGTTCTTCACCCGACGCGAAGTCCTGTAGCTCCTGGTCTCCTACGCTTGCGGCCGGCTGCCTTTCGTGTCTCCTCCTGCAAGAAGCCCATGGCCCCGGAATCCGTCCGCTTGCCGGAAGGCTACGACCGGAAGAAGGAAGTGAAGGACTTCGACGACTCTAAGATCGGCGTCAAGGGCCTCATCGACGCCGGCGTCAATGAGATCCCTCCTTTCTTCGTCCACCCAACAGCCGATCTCCCTCCGCCACCGCTATCTTCCTCGCAGTCCGATTTAGAACTTCCCGTCATTGACCTTTCCGGAGCTTCCGACCTGGAGCGTAGGGCGGCCATCGTCGCCCGGGTAGCGGAGGCGTCTCGGACGTGGGGTTTCTTCCAGGCGGTCAACCACGGGATTCCGGAGGCCGTCCTCGATGCCACGATCGGTGCCGTGCGGCGGTTCAACGAGCTGCCGGTGGAGGAGAAGGCGCCGTACTACCAGCGGGTGCCTGGGAACGGCGTGTCCTTTGCGACGAACTTCGACCTCTTCGTGACGAAGGCGGCGAGCTGGCGCGACACGCTGCAGGTCCGGATGGGACCGGTTCCGGTTGGGCCGGAAGAAATACCGCCGGCGTGCAGGGAGGAGATAGTGCGGTGGGGTGAGTGGTCGGACGGTCTGGCGAGGGAGCTCATGGCGATGCTGTGCGAAGGGATGGGGGTGGGGCCCCGCAGGCTGGAGGAGATATCGTGTATGGGCGGGAAGCAGCTGGTGGCGCACTACTACCCATGGTGCCCGCAGCCGGATCTGACGTGGGGGCTCACCGGCCACGCGGATCCCGGCGTGCTCACCGTGCTGCTGCAGGACCAGGTGGGCGGTCTCCAGGTGAAGCACGGCGACCGCTGGGTGGACGCCAAGCCCATTCCAGGCGCGGTCGTCATCAACATCGGCGACCTCCTCCAGGTAGGCGAAGATCATGTTCTCCAATTGCAAAATTTGCGGTCGCTTTTATTTTTGGTATCGATCCTATTTTTAATGCTATTCTTGCATTGAAATCATTTTTCTCATAATCTAGTGACATGATTGATTGTATAGCCTTATTGTTGGACGCCGTCCTCCAGTTTGTTTGTAGAATGTTAGAACATTTTCAAGAGAGAAGAGTAATTTGCTCAACACAAATTCTGCATACTGTTTGACCAATTTGAGAAAATTGCAGATGATCTCCAATGGTCTGTACAAGAGCGTCGAGCACCGGGTTGTCGCCAATCGCTCTCGGGAGGCCCGTGTTGCAATTGCCATCTTCTACAATCCAGGGGTGAGAGATGATAGCGCGTACTTCGGCCCACTACCGGAGCTTCTCTCGCCGGAAAGTCCTCCCCTGTACCGGCAGTTCACCATGCAGGAATACTTGACTCGGTTCTTCAACAAGGGATTGGATGGAAAGTCGTTGTTGGATGTATTCAAGATATGAACTTAGCTCCTTGATTGTAATAACGTGGTACAGATTTTTTCTGACAAAATAGATTGCAGATCTCTAAAGCACAGGACGTTGTGCTTATGCTTGTATATGAACGATGCCACTGTTGAGGTCGAGTATGCTAGAAGTCGGCATCGAATGCCCTTGCATTCTTGTTCATGGATGTGCACTACCTTGTGACACATCTCATTCTATAGGAGCGGAAATGTGCACCATGGGGCATATGATCTTATTCCTAGGAATGGTCTTCATAGTTCATACTGGTAAAAAATGCTAGGTGAGCTAAGCGGTCAAGGAACTTAGGAACGCATAATTGGAAAAAAATTTCGAGCAGAAGAAGAAGACGAGAGAAGACAACAGGAAAATTCATACTGCACCGGTGACGGTAGCCGAAACAGCGATGGTGCTAGCCAGTGGCAGAGAAAACGACAGAAAACAATGGGAAAGAGCAGTAAGGGGAGTGGAGACGATATGATCGTGGCAATGCCTGAGAAACGAGAAAAAACAACAGGAAAAATCATAGAACGGTGGAAGTAGAGGCGACAGCGAGAGGGAGGCCCCATTTTTTCTTATATACATATCTTCTAATTTTATCTTCTAACATAGTTTAGAAGCTCAACTAGTTTTATCAGAATTGGCTTTGAATTGCATTGGCGGCCAATTGAAGAATGATAAAATCATAGGTCTAATGTTTCTCTCTATAAAATCATAGATCTAATCTTTCTCTCTACCATACCATTGCAAGTGGTAAAAAGAAGAACGCTATGAATGTCAATTTAAAAACTTTATATCAAATCTCTCTCTCTCTCTTATACACGCACACACACACATATAAATGAAATGGACTGTCCACACCGAACATGAATGAACAGGGCCAACTGTAAGGTTGTTGTGTTGAATTGTATGGCTGCACCACTGGTGTATTCGCAGAGCAAGACACATGAATCATGTTTCATTACATTCATTTAAATAAATATTGAATAGTACTTAATGGACATGTCATATATTAAAAATGACCAAGATTGCAGAAAAAAATAAACAAAAGCGCCTCATGGATTAATCAAAATTGGTCATTTATAAGCTCCCAATGAACCATGTCCGCTTAATTAGTTTCACCAATCAATCCATTTAACGTAAAAAGGAAGCTTATAAGCGGAAAGCAGGCCCAGCTACCCACCGAACCGCTCACTGGAATTCAATTTTCTTTGATTAGCACAACTCTCTCTTATCTACCAACTAGAAAGTCTCCTATGAATGAATGAAAAGAATCTTAAGTTAGACACGTTACAATGAATACTCAAGAAAGAAAAACAATTAGAAAAGAATGTAGTCACCCAAGTTGCCTTTTCTTTTCTATATACAGTTGGATTTAAGCAAGTTCGGGCACCTAATCCTTGAACATACATTTCTTTTGTGATTAGGGTAAGCCCAGGGCCACCAAGCCTTATGTACATATAGATTGGTAGGATTGAGACTTGATCCAGGGTCTTTAACTTGTTTCTCTTCACATTCGCTTCTTACTCGCTAACCACCTGTTGTATGATAGTTTTTCTTCACATTATTGTTGAAGGTGGTCAAGAACTCGTTTTTGCATAATCTGGTCAAGGCCTGCCTAAAACCAGCATGTAATTAGATCCATGTCAATGCTTAAGTTCAACCGATGAACCAAATGTTTTTGTTGATCCACCATTAGAACCTGCTGACCTGAATTTGGTAGCTGCTGAATTGCATCTGGCGCCGACTGATCGGCTTGAATACGAGCTCACATCTGGTTATAACTGGTCAGGCTTGACTCGGCCGGGCTCGGGCTTTTGCATAGGCCAAATGGTTTCTATGAGGATAAGGGGTCTCCCTGGGTTCGGCCGAGCCGAGCCGAGTCGAGTCGAGTCTGTCCCGATGCCCACCCGGGTCTTGTTTGTTTCTAGTTAAACGCCATGCCATGTCTCTCCCTTTCTCTCATGATCAGCTGGTCTAGTGCTTTGCTCATCCATGGGTGCTTGCATCTTTTCCTCGCATCTTCTACACTCACCTAAACAAGAAAGAAAACAAACAGAAAAAGTTAAGGAGATTTGTTCTTGTTGGATCTACAAACTGCCCCTCGGTATTTTAAAGGGATCCCTCTTTGCTAAGTATGCTTCACCGGTAGATAAATAAATGCAGATATTATAAGTTAAAGTTTTTGATGTG
This sequence comes from Nymphaea colorata, assembly GCF_008831285.2. Classification (NCBI taxonomy): domain Eukaryota; kingdom Viridiplantae; phylum Streptophyta; class Magnoliopsida; order Nymphaeales; family Nymphaeaceae; genus Nymphaea; species Nymphaea colorata. The sequence goes on from NC_045147.1 coordinate 14,441,572, forward strand.
AAGATGAGGGCCCAGAATAATTTAGTGTTGTAATCTTTTTCTTACCCATCTTCTTTCGCGGAACTCCTTCTCTGGCCAGTGATCCTGGAGGTTAGTCACCTTCAGAGGGAACACATGGGCCACACGCTCTCCGCCTTTGCTCCCCTTGCTGTTGAACGTCCATATACCAAGCTGTGTCTGCAGTTGATTATTGAATAATTTTTCAGTGAAATGGATAGATATACATGGTTAAAATCTAATATACATGTTTATACCGCGCAGGAGCTACTAGTTTAATCACTTTCAATACTTTCAGTCTAATTATATATATATATATATATATATATATATATATATATGGTTGCATGTGAAGTCGGCAGGATTGACCTTAGAAAGGTTGGTGCCAAAGACAGAGAAATTTATGAATAACCACCCAATTTTTGACATATTTACAAATGAGTGTTTATCATTTGATAAATGATAAATGACTGTCTAACTGTGTAAACTAGTTCACAAATTTTCACCAATGAAAAGCATTAAGCATACTTAAGAAGACTATTTTACCGCCAAAAAAGAAATACTCTCATTCTTGACATTTTACATTTTTTTGCAGCTTTCATTCGTTTTATAAGAACAGGTTACTTGTTATTTGTCCCTGACATGGCCCCCATGATTTCACCCTTTTTTTCTTATGTCATCTAAGGATTAAAAGGAGGGGGAGAGAGAGAGAGAGACTTGTTTTAATATTTTTCATTTATAAGGCAATACGTTCATGAATTACCATATAAAATTAGGCAGTTATTTGTAAATATACAAGACGTTGAGTGATTATTAGTAAATTTCTCAAGCAAACTGTAGACAGAAGGTACAGAAGAGAGAGAAGGTAGGTCAAAAGCGTTGTGCTTTGTCGGGATAGAGAGATTGGTGTGGAAAAATTCAACGTCAAGGTGCGAATTAAACTTGAGGCAGAGCAGTATGCAGCAGCGTGCGCATGCAGACCACAGTTTCCTGTATTTTCTCTTTACAGATAACGCATAACCAAGTTCATAAACTCAATCGTCTGAGAATTGGTTCCGAATGACGGAGAAAAATAAATGGGACTTCATTAAATTTACCTCCACGAGTCCCTCCACTCCTGCTTCTTCCATTGCTTCTCTCCGAGCAGCATCTTCTACTGTCTCATCCTTCTCCCATCCTCCCTTCAATTGCAGAAGGTTAACATTACAGTCAGCATTCACGAAATTCTGCAAACGTACAGAAAAAGAAGAAGTTTCAAAATTTAAAGGCCTTTTTTGTGAATCTGTACCTTGGGGAACAACACTCTGTCGCTCTTCTGTGACTTGACGACAAGAACTTCTAACGACTGAACGCACTTGTCATGGTTGCTCTGATCAGCCTTGAATCTATAAGGAATGCATCTGCCATGACCAAATTCGATACAAGCTCGTCATAAGTGATAATACTTGCGTGCAATCTTCAGTATCTCGTATTGAGAAGACAAGCTTGATTTGGAAACGATGTTTAAATTGTTTACAGCGAAAGATCAAAAAGAAGAGCAAAAATTGCCGTTTGCTTTATATACCTGCAATACTAGGACTTGATCAAACGGGAATTCTTTTATACGTGCGACCATACGGAAGCTGAACAACTTAGCTACAATTACATTTGCATTATCAGACCCCGTAACTTTAACTTTGTCGAAGAAAACAATTATGTAGGCATGACATGCATGTTTAAGAAAATACAATTTAACATAAGGATGTGACTACAGAATTTGGAAACTCAATTAATATCTTAAACCAATTATGTAAAACATTATTTCGATCTTGTCAATGTACTTTAGATGTAGGTTTAATTTTAAGTGGTGTTTGATTGGAGAGGAGTACGTCATTTTGTCAATAGAGATGAGAAGGGAGAAGATCTTCATTGGATCAAGCAGGGTGAAACGGTGAACGGATCATTTTTCATTTAACCTTAAATTCATCTGGGGATGAGTTATTCCGAGGGCCATGACTAATCCGATTAACCCACTGAGAGAGAGAGAGAGGGAGAGAGAGAGAGAGAGACAGAGGCAGAGAGTTACCCGGCGATGAGCCGGCGACCATTTTCATATCTCTGGTTTTGTCTGCCGGAGCGTGAGATCAACATAATCATGGTGGCGCCGAGATCTAAAGAGAGATAGATTGTTTGAGTGAAGAAGATCGATTATGTCGTCGATCGGAATCGGTGGAACACCTTCTTCCTTCTCCCTTGATCTCCTTCCTTTCTTCGATAACCATGCAACCACCTACCACCTACGGCCACCACGCACGGTGGAGAGCGAGAGAGAGCGAGAGAGGGAGATCAGTTGTGCATCTGGTGAGATAGTAAAGGAAGGAATAAATAGGCGTTGGAGGCGCCGGTTGTGGGGTCTGAGGACGATCTTGGCAGCTTCTTCTTCTTCTTCTTCTCTCTTCTTTCCCCGCGCGTGCGGACTGTCGACAGTGCCATGACATCACCAACAACCCAAGACTGTGACATCACACGCCCTCTTTCTCCTTTTCCTTCTTCATTCCTTCCTTCCGTCCACTTGGTGCCGTCCGGATTTCTTGACCTCATCCTTCTGGTCAATCCTTCTTCCTTGCGCCCACAACCCGTCGAACCTCTTCTGCCTTTCATGGCAACCCTGCAAGTTCAGATTTCTTAGCTTCACTCTCAGATTAATTAGAAAGACACCAGAGATTCGCTCACCAAGTAGCTGTTCTACGGTACCTGAAGAGAATGAGACCCGTGATCTTTTACCACGCATCTTGGTTGTTTTTATCTTATTGTTCTGAATTCGAGATAGAGCAATCCACAGAAAGTTCACCATTGTTTAAACAGATAATGGATTCTAGATCCACAGTTTTGTTTCTTGTGGTGAACGCTCCTTCTCCTATCAAACACAGCATAATAGAATATTGTAGCTGATGCTTGTGGGAATGGGGAAGAAACAAATTCTTGGATGATTATGTTAGACTGGGTCTTAGTGAGCTACGCCCATTGTTGAACCGGACACGAAATGGATATGGAAATTAGGGACAAGTAAAACCACTGAAATTGATGAAAATGGACATGCTTATAAAATATTCATACAAGTTACAAATAAATATAGGTGAAAATAATAGCACGAAAGCTTAAATGAATTAGTAAATTAAGCACTAATATGAGTAGGGAGCAAGATAGTGAAAAATTAATCGTATACTCGTAATAACCTGATGTCATGTATTATGGTAGCCGATGATGTAAATTAATCTCGGTTTCCATCCGGTAGCCTTACAGGACAAGTATTAAAGATAATTATTTTGAATAATTTTTACAAATATATTAGCTTGTATTAGCTAATATGGGCTCATTGCGAAATGATCTTTGACAAGAGCTATGTCTGGGTGAGCAGGAGGAATAATATTTCATCATAATGCTTGACCGAAAGCCGAATCCTTTATACTTGCTCATATCCCTATTGTTACCAAACCAATTTTTAGTGCCTTTGTTATTATGCTTCAACTTGCATATCAATACTCTTCTCCTTTTTTTTGAAGGGTCATATCTATTCCGATTCATGAAACCAATAATAAGTACTTACAAGCGTTTCCCGACAGCAATGAAACAGGGTTCCATGAATTAAAGCCGATGTTCTCTAAGTTTCTACCTCTTTGGTTGAAATGTCAAGCTTTATGTTTGCACATCAAACGTGTTTCTAGAACTTTAGATTCACTTTTTGGGAAAAAATATATATATATAACAAGTTTGATTTTTCTCACCCGGATCCGACCAATATATCGCATGTGTCTTGATGTTTTTTTTTGCAGCAAAGTGTTTTTTTCTTTATATATATATATATATTCCTTCTTTCGAGTACTTTGGAAAAGTTTCAATATAGAGAGATCGCAGTTGATAAGGTTAGTGATGTTTTAGTTACATGTTATAACTACTCACTACATGCATGCAAAGAGTGTATATGGAGGCAAATATATTACATATTATGTCACAATTGTCTAAAAAGGTAATGTTAATAAGTTTTATTTGTTGGTCAATCTATTAGCAACTATTTATGTTTCTTTTAATTCTTATTTTTTTTATCATAGTTTAAACGATTGGCAACGCCACTCGAGGATAATACCACATAGAGAATCATCGTAAGGAAAATGGCTATTTATGTGCATGAAAAAGCAGTAAAAAGACATGAAAGAACCATGTTAATTTGAGTACATAGAAAATAGTGAAGAAGTATTTAGATGTTAAGAATGTAATTACAGCAAATTGTGGTTTACGTATTCTAGTTAACTTAATTGATTCTGGTAGTTATTTGTATAATATATAGTTATTTATCACACTTCGCCGTTTATACTTGTCAAACAATTAGCCATAGTCTAAAACAATTTAGAACACAACAAACAATTTTTAAAAATATTCCCAGAGTGTATAAAGGATATCAAGTGTCTGTAAATTGTTTATGAAATTTATGCCTTGTACATGAAATATTTCTTGGACGATATTTTTTCTCATAATAAACATAACTTTTAGAATGGACAAGAAAAAATGCCTGTGAAGAAGAAGAATTTGCTAGCTCTACCTTCTAGGAGGTCCATATTGGAAAACAATCAAAGGCGACCACCGCTTACTTCTTAATTACACTGGAAAAAAAAAAGAAAAAAACATACAAAAACCTTCGAAGGATAGCGAAATCGGGCGCCAAGTTTGAATTTGTTTCATTCTTCTAAGATATGATCTCAGATTAATTTCTAAACTATGGATTCAGAACATACAATTTCTAAACTTAGGAGTTTCTAATATTATACACATAATCCAACCTCTTAAATGAATCATGCTAAAGTAAAATTTCTCTCATTTAACCAACTTATCCAATATTTCTTTTAATATAAATTTGATTTCTTTCATTGGACTAGATATTGAGCATCTTTCTTTCGAAAAATTTGTTAATCAAGAACAAAATTTAAACGCTTGAGATATCTTTGAAGATTCCAAATCCATTACATCCTGCCGTTCTACGTACGGTACGAGACTCATCCAAAAAAATTGATTGACTAGTCAACCCGAGTAGTAGACCCAGTCCAAGTACTAGTTAGACCCACCAAATGGCTGTGTTTGGAAGGCGAAGCTGGTTATATGTTTGGGGTCCATATGTTGCAGTGTTTGGAATTGCACAAGGTTCTTTCTTGGCGGCCCTCAGAGACGTAGCATAGCTGTTCGGACTGGTTGGCCAGTAAAAATCCAATCTTTAGCTACAATACCATGAGCAGTATCTATCTGGACTGCAAACGGTGGCAAGCGGCTTCAACCTCTCCGGCTATGAGGACTGAACCCATTGACCTCCATTCTTTGAAGCTGGAAAATAGATGGCCTAAGTTGGACGGAGGTCCTACTTGGATTGCGGTCCGAAGTTTAAGAGGGTCAAACCATTGTGAAATGATAGAGATTGAGAGTACAAAGGAATCCGTTTGTAAGCAGACTTTTTTTCCCTTGTTTTTGTCTATTACAGGGAAAACTTATCTCAATCTAGTCTGGTTCTAGGGCTTTGTCGTTTTCCATTTTGCCAGATTTGGTTCGACTCGGCCTCCGGCGTGCATATTCAATCATCTTCTGTCCGACCCATTTGCATCTATAATCAGGCGTACTGGTTTATCCACATGGATGGTAGAAACTTTGAGTTTCTTTAGGAGGAATTACTTGAGAATACAAAAATGTATTTCCAAACAAATTTTTCCCTCTTTGTTGGATGCTGTAAAAAGAAAACCACTTTCTGCCTCCAGGGACAACCCATGGCTGGGTAGTCGCATAAAAGGTACATCGTCGGTTCGATTCCCGTAGATGCTACTAAATGGTAGGAACACAACACTATATTTGACGGCTATATTGTATCCCACCTAGGCCCTAACGCAGAAGGATGAATGAAAGAGCCTTTAAACTTTTTTTTTTTTTTGGGTGGTGAGCTGTGGTTGCCAAAAAACATGCACATTTAAAAAAAAAAAAATTAACTGCACTTCTTTTTTCCCCTTACATTTTCCCCCTTGCAGGTGGGTTCTCTTTTCTGGCACACAAGTATTTTACCCATTTCAGTATCCACACACTCATTTCGACATACAACTAGCTTCTTTAACTTATGAGGTGTTTGAATAGTTCAAATGTTAGGCCTGTTTGATGGCAGATAAAATTTTGGAACGGTAAATTTACCATGGAAAAAAGTCCATGGTAAAAAGTGGTCGGACTTTTTTGTAGACTAGAATTACCATGATCTATCCATTTCAGCAGGGTAATTTTTCTTGTGTTTGATTTGAAAGTGAAAATCCATACACAAACGGTAAGTTTCTCTCGATGCAGTAAAATTCCTGTGCATCAAACAGGACTTTGAAGTCGAGGTGATCTAAGAGTTTGGATTCCTGATCCTACTAGATTTGTGGAAGACACATAATTACCACATTGTTTGTGACCATTTTGTTCGAGTTTATGCATGATAACTTAGGTCTAATTCGTTTCCAACTAAAATTTCATGGATTTGAGAGAGAATTTCGAATTTCGAATTCACAGCCCTTAAGTCAATAGTTTGTTAAAGCCACAGATTTGATGTAGACTATATGTTAAATAAAACTCTCAGATATTATATCTAGGGTCATCAAATCCCCTTGATAAGGTCTTAAAAATCCGATCAGTAACCAGTTGGCGGAGGCTTTTATTGGTGTCTTCAAATATTTATTTAGTTCATAATGTTAGAAAATTTAGCATCGGCGCACTTCTTGTTTAAAATTTTTAGCATTCGCCAACTTATGAGGCGTTTGTTCACCAGAGATGTTAAAACTTAGGCCATTTAATTCTAGACCTTAAGATTTCAGATTAACGATCTGTGTAAGACATTTTAATCCACAAACTATAACATGGTTTTGTAATTATTGTGTTTTTAATTTATAGATCTCAAGTTAGACACTTCCTCCACTTCTCTAACTAGTGTTTCAAATATTTGAGAGATAATCTCGTGGTTCCAAGTTCTTAGTATGTCGAAAGTACAAATTAGGAAAATTAATTCAGATTTGATCTTAAATGCAAAGTAATCTAATAGGCCTCTCAAAATACTTCTCAAATCCAAGATGTAGCCTAGTGGTAGAAACTCTTGTTATTGCCTTCAAACCTTTCGTCTTGGTGTGTCATTACCAAGTTTTTATCTTAATTTTCTTTCATGGAATGTTTTTGTTAATCTGATATCCAAGTAATTGGGATTTTTCCAACTAAATTTATGCAATTCTTAGATTCAAGTGTGCATTGCATACCATAGTAAAACTGTTATACTTTTTCTTAGAAAGAAAAACAATATGATATTAATTTAGAGTACACTAAAATACATAAACTAAAATATCTTAAGTCGGACCTAATATTCGTATTTAAAATGCTTAAGTTGTGTTTGATAGCCTTAGATCTTAGATTCGAGTATGAATAGAAAGGTGTGTCTTGGGAGATATTCAGTTTAAACAAATTGAGGATATCAGTAGCATGAATTTGAAATATTTGTTGCATGTTAAAAACCATGGATTTAAACTTGAATGGGTGGGGTTGTTTGATCTTAATTTCATGAATATGAGGTCACAAATCAATGAGTCGGCATAAATACAAACACAACCTTAGGTTACCTTTTTTTGTTACATTCACACAAAAAGGTTTCATTTGACATGAGGGAAAGAATCTTTAGAGTGGAAGCTTTTGATGATTAAAAATGTTTTTTTTTTTGTTTTCACAATAATCCTCCAAATGTTATATGTTTTTCAAAATAATGATTGCTTTTGGTATTTATAAGTAGATTATTTAGGTTGACTTAAACTATCAATTTCATATGAAAAAAAATGGTTAGGAGGCCCTTTTCCCGGGTCCGGTGTCCATTAAGAAGGGTCTCTTCGGCTCTTGTACTATTTCATATGACCAGTTTGTCTATCTTACGCCCTGTTTGGTTGGAGGGAAAGGGATGGAGGGAAAGGGAGGGAAAGGGAAGAGAAAGGGAAAGGAAGAGAATGAAATGGAAATAGGTGATTATAAAAGCTTGTTTGGATAAAAGTGAATGGAATGGAAAGGAAAAGATACAATTTATAATAATACCCTCAATAGTCAAAAGGTTGGGAGGCAAGGAGAAAAAAAACGTGGAGGGGTATTGTGAGCAGTCAACACTTTTGTACTTACTCCCTTTCCTTTCCCTCCCAATCCATCCGATTTGAGAGGAATTGAATTTACACTATACAAACCTTTCCTTTCCCTCCCCTCCCATCCAAACAAACTTTCTCTCTTTCCCTTCTTTTCCCTCCTTTCTAATTAACCAACCAAACATGAGGATTGCTCAATCCCTCCCTTTCCTTCCAACCAAACAAATCTCTTCTCTAAAAATTTTTAAGAAACTCCAATATTTATTTTAAAATAAGGCTTTCATGTTAAATTAAAGGCAAAAATAGACCAAGAATGGAAATTTTTTTCTTTTTTTTAGAGAGAGAAAGAGAGAGTCATGGATGAGTCAGCAATAACTTTAGACCAAAAGCAGAGGAGAGAGACAGCAGCAGACAAACACCGCCCCCCTTTTTCCAGCCCCACCATCCACGTGCTTTGACAATTTCCATCAAACACTGTTGACGGTCAAAGTAATCCCCTTTCCTCCACTTTCCCATTTTCCAAGTCCATCACTGACTTTCCCTCCAAACAAGGAAAAACGAGGATGGAAGTCCACCGCCATAGCGCCACACACTTCTTTTTCGTTTTCAATGTGAGGGGCAACTCGCCAGTGTGCGCTTCTGCAGTTTGACCCATTTACAAGGACTGCTTCTTTGCTTATCTCTCCCAGTTGAGATTTGGCTTCCCAAACCGTGCGCCACTAATCTCGAGGCTTAGTGTGTCCCTTTTCAGTAGATTAACTCTAACTATTCCTAGGAAAGCTTGCTCCCTCCCCATTTTCTCACCACCCTCGTTGTTTGACCATACGATTCACATGCTTTTTGCGAATTAGTTTTCTTAGATGCGGCTCAATCTCGTTTGTATAATGAACAAATTCATAATTTTAATTTAATGAATTCATCCAACGCAGATATCGGAGGTGGAGAGATATCTGAATGAATGAAGAGTGAGGCACCCATCAACTAGAGTGTTGTTTATCCACTCTTAACAGTCCAGTTAGATTAAAAAACAAAAATTACATCCAATTAATAAATTGAATCAAAATTAAATTTAAAAATTGACATCCAAATTGGATTTGAACTTAGTTTGAGATGAATGTTTGTTTGGATTACTAAAATCAATATGACCAAATAAATCTTTCTATATCTAATATCCATGCATTTTAATAAAGCCAAACCCCAAATTATGAATCAATGATTCTAGGACCCAGCTCCAAGCCTTCCACCAATAAGACGTGCCAACAAATCAAATCATAAGCAAAAGACCGTTCGGAAGGTATATATAACACGACAAATGGACACGAAAAAAGTTTATAATTTTTGGAACTGTGTAATAATAATTTTATGATGCGAAAGATTCTCGGCAATTAAATACTCAAAATTTTGTTCTCCGTCCCAAGTTTAATTCATAAATATTTCATGTCCATAGACATCGAAGCTATAATATATTTCCTTGCATTTTTTTTTTCTTTAACTATGCAAGGAATGCGTATATGTTTATTAAAGGAAGTAGGTTAGTCAATTGCTGGCGAGGTGCCGACTAGATATTGATGGCGAAAGGCCTTAAATGGCGGCTGAAAATCGCCTAGATAAGGCCACACATTTTATATCCATCCTATTGACACAAATGCAACTTTACTAGTTGTCTTTTCCTTGCATATTCTTTGGCTTCTTTCTTCTCCACAAATCTTTGTCATTGGAATGTAGCCTATTGTTGCTTGAATATTTCTCCCAACACCCCTTCGGAAACTTCGTTTCCGTGTTGGAGTTTACAATTAATTAGCCATTCGTATTACTACTTTTTTAATCATAATACGACCTAAATTTTACCCAAACTCTTCTGCTAATTTTTTTAAATATTTTCATAAGAAAACAAGTATTACGATATTGAACTTACTCAGGAGTGGAGCATAGACTTGTTTTTTAAAAACTATAAAGATTTATATGTAAATTTAAAAATTTTTAGTTTAATATATATAAAAAATTTTGAAATTTTTTATTTCGGTTCCCGTTAAAATTTTGAAACTATAGTTTGGCTCCTGTGACAAAAAACTCTTGACTCCGTCCTTGCACTTAACAACTGATCCGGGTTTCATGGGGGCTGTCTTATATAACTGACCCACTAATTTAAGCTTTCCCCACCTATCTACGCCCCTGATCTTACTTATAGGTGGTCTTGCTACAATAACAATTCCCTCTCTCTGAAAATATAGAAGAAAGAAGTCTGCACACCGATATCGGCCATAAAAGGTCCAAGCCATAACAAATGCGAAGCTATACGACTCAACTCCAGCATAACTACCCTAATATAGCTGGCTCTTTTAGGTACTTGAATATTTCTCAATTCCTCATGTGCATTAACGGTTATTGCCTTCGTGAACATAGTAGCTAAATAATTCCAACTTGTTACATAAGGTAGATATTGTATAATCGAAATGTAAATTGGCTTTGGTAGATTGGGGTGGGGAAGATACATGAGAGTTGGTGTGGACCGATCAAAAGTATCATGGGAGAAATTTAAAACTATATTATCACGACTTCAAAATTATATGGGGCGCACACATCAAACCAAACCAAGGCTGGTGACTCGAGTGCCACTCAGCCAAGAAATCTTTGCTCCGCCATTGAGATTGCGGATTGCATGTGAAAAATATGAAAAAAATACGAACTCCTAACTGTCCTTTAAGCTTCTATTCGAAAGCCGTCCTACGACAGCTTTTTTTAGTGCCCGACGTCTTGAAAAGTTCACGTGTTGTGCATTCTCTTGAATGGAGGTCATAACAATATTGGCTTTTGCAAGCAAAGAGACAATATGTTTGAATTTGTGCGGCCCTTTCCACATAGGCTGCCTTCTTTGGGCAAAATTTTCAAAGCTTCATTCTTAATGTGTTCTCAGGTGGGTTACTACTTGTATACGCATGAAATTCACATCATCTTCTTAGCAAAACATATAAAATTTCTAACCGGCAATGAAAATGTGCCTGAGTTTTCAATTATAGAGAAAAAGACACATGCGGGTTCATGATTTTGCACAAGGTTGCAAATGGGTCAGATCTGATACGGTTTTTTGTCATTTTTGCTTTATATGATTTGGCTTTCAGTGTATCTAACTGTCTAATTTTACGGTTAAATAGCCGATGAAATTGCCATTATTTCTTTGAACAAGTCTGGTGCCCGGAGCAATTTGCATTGATCAACTTAGGATAGAAACTATATCTTGGGCACTGTTTAATTTTGTCATTTTACGCTTGGTTACACGAATGAGCAGCGGTGAAGTGTTCACAAATTAAGTTGGTATTTTTAGTCCGACAGACATTTTGTCCGACTGAAAATTCTTAAATTAAAAAAAAAATGCTTCTATTCCTTTCAGTGTAATTCAATTGAATCAAATACTTAACCGAATGAACTGTTTAAAAAGATTGGATATAGTAAAAAAAAAAAACATCCAAGTAAGAAATTGGATTGGAATCGGTTTTAGGAAATGACATTCAATTAGATTCTGATTTGGATTTAAATAAATATTTGTTTCGATCAGATTTGATTTTGAATGAATATCTTGTATTCAACATCCATATATTTTGAAAGTCGGTACTTAACATATCCTAATGCATGTGGTCTGGGATCAGACCTGATTCTAATTTTCAATTCAGTTTTGGATATGAGGCACTATCCTTCTTTGATATTTGAACCTGAATTTGAATTTGAGCATGTGGACATCTGAGTGTTGGGAATACATCCGATCCAGATCCAGTAGTCGACATCACCGCATGCAACAGTGTAGAAGAGTTGTTCTGGTCTTTTGAAAATTATATTCCATTGTTTTCCTTATGAGGGTTCCCTTAGGAGAAGTAAGACATGCATTAATAGCCTATCCTCGAATGATAAAGTTCGAAGCGTGGATTTTGAGATCTCCAATCTCTTGGTAAAGGGAATAGTTTGTGATTCTTTAATGAATCTATTTGCAAAATTGAGCAAATTCATGGAATACCAAAATTCCAACCTTGGAGAATATTCATGGAGCAGTTATAAATTATTCTCATTGCCAAACAACCCCCCGCAGGTTTTGAAAACTTTAGTTTTCTTCCAGAAGCTACAAAATTTTAAAGAAAAACATTAAGCTGCCCGCTTGTTTATATGAACTGGAGTTTCATCTACAGTTTTCACGCTGTTTGATTTACTTGAAAACGAGGGATATATTCTTCAACATTTTGAAAAGTACTTGGTAAATGGCAAGGCCATGCAGTGCATCACAGTTTTCTCCCGTTCTGCGTTTCAAGCAGCCGTGTGCTTGGCGACGTGTCACTTGTGGGATTTGGTGGGAAGCAACTCGAGCATTTTGCTTGTTATCTCGAGCACTTTGCTTGTTATCTTTCTTTTTTCCCGTCACCTTGCCTTGCCTTTCTTTCTTCTTTCGCCAAGGTTGCTGCTGATAGATCTTGCATAACAAATCAAAACCAAGCAAGTGGAAAGTATGCTTCTATCACACGCACAGTAGAATGTTGACAACCTGACTATTAAGTTTATTTCTCCGGCCTCATTTGATGTACGTTATTAAATATTTAACAAGGAGGGAAGTAAGCACATCACATTACAAGAGGCCAGAAAGCATACTCGTTCTGCTAAACCTTGAGTTTCAGGACCTCTCCCTCAATTACATGCAGCAAGGCAATAGAGCAGTGTGTTTAATCACAACTTACATGTTGGGAAACGCCTGCTTGAAATGTTCATTTTGTTGCTTGATTCAAGGCAATGCTTTCTTGTTTCTCAGCTCACAGACTCAGCCGCTCATATGATTCAGCAAGCACAAAGTCCTAAACAGTATACCGTCTACTTTTCCACCTTTCCTACATTCTTATCCCCATGGCGGAAAGCTCTTTTGAGACTGGAGTCTTTAGGTAAGGCACTTCATGGAGGTGAAGGGGCACAACGACTTTAGTGATTGCATTGCATCACTCTCCTGCATCTTTTCAAACAGAAAATGTTTACTGGGCACATTCTTCAATGTCTAGAAGCGCTCAACCTTGACCAACCCATTTCATTATTTTGCTTCTCCATTCGAAGATCTTCCAATCTTCAGATCTCAACCACAATAGCTTTGTTGGCGGAGCTACAATGTGGTGGTCACTTGCGCACACCAGCCTCTTATTAAATTAGTGCCCGCTCTACCGGTGCGTCAGCTACTAACCCACTTCATGCAATATGATTGCCCATATATTTTATGCAATTTATCTACCAACACGAATTTTCAGGTTCTTCAAAATTTTAATGTATTGATACCTTAAATGTCCATTTACCATGTTTTCTAGCTAGGTTTACAGATGAAACCCAACTCAAGGGAGTCAGATTATGCCCGGCTCGAGCTAGGCTCAAGCTCGGTTAGCTCGAGCTGCATTAACCTAATTATCTCTAGACAGAAGCAGAGGTATAAATTATTGGCTAAGAGGCACTAATTCAAAAGACTTTTGGACTATTTAAGTACATAATGAAATGATTGAGAGACACTAAGCAAATGAATGCCAACAATGTGTTTTGAAATCAAAAGCTTTATCAGACAACTACAAAAACAGCCGTTATTACATCAAAGGCGTTTTGTAAGAAAGTAAGACAAATCTTAGACATCTTATTAACTAGTCTAATCAAACCTGAAGACATCGGATTCGAATCAGATGTACTCTTAACTATATTCACTGTTTCAAACATTCACATGTTCCGCCAACGAGAAAAGTGTATGTCTTATTTGAATCTAAATCCAATCTGTATCCAAATTTTCGAATTTACCTCTGAATTTAAATTTGTCTTTGAAACCAAATCCAAACTGTATTGCTACATTAGAAGAACCATATGGACATCAGCTATAAGACATTTCCAATCTGATCCAAATCCAGATCCAGTCAGATATTTATTTAAATCTAAAACTGAATTCGAATATGATCAGGGGAAATTTCTTAAATTCGAATCCAATTCGATTTCTTAATTTAGTTGTTAATTTTTTTTCCATATCCAATTTTTTGAACAATTCAGTCGAGACTCGAAATCAGATTTAGCGACATCCTCTACCCACGCAGTCAAGCACATGCAACTCAAACTCAATTTTTCCAATGCATGCAGTTCAGTCATTGGCTCAAACTCAGACTTGTTTAATGAACTAACACAGGCCGAGCCAAAGTTAAATGAGCCGGGCTCGAGCTTCTTGAACTCTTGTAAAGCCCCTGCATGGCCGCTAGGCTTGTAATCTTCTGCTGTCAATCTCTTGTACAGAAACAAGCCATGGGCTCCCCAAATCAAGGCGACTTGTTTGGCCCATTTCTGGTGTCTCCCTTTCTTTTTCAACCACTGTTATGAACGCCCACCAATCACAGAATTCATGGAACATTGAATTCCAAAAAAGCTACACACAGTGTTCTTCATCCTTAGCCAATTCAGAAGAAGAGTTGGAAAAAGAATCTGGCAACTGGTTGTAGGTGGAAAATTTTAATGGAAGTTTTCTTCTCCAGCTTTCTTGTGATGCACAGACCAGCCAGTTGGTAGGTGCCTCCCATTTTTTATTTTATCAAATGGAAGAGATCGGAGATGGCCAAGCTAGCTAACATGCGAGGAGCACGCACCCCTATGACATGAAATTAAGCTGCCATCTAGATGTACATGATTGTGATATAAGTTGAAATAATTTGTACATATTCGTTTAATGGTGGGTCATAATAATAAAGCTATGTTGGTAGGAAGAGCTAGAGTAATATTTGAGCCGTCTTCAATCTTTTGATGTTGTAGTATCAGTTACGTACTCCCTACTTCTTCTCCTTTCAAAGTCCATTGGGAACAAAGTTTCAAAGGAGTAGAAAGCTTTTGTTTTTGCATGCTTGTCTTCGGGCGTGCATTAGGGCAGCTGACCCGTTAACCGACCTGTAAAG
Source organism: Nymphaea colorata (assembly GCF_008831285.2). Taxonomy (NCBI): domain Eukaryota; kingdom Viridiplantae; phylum Streptophyta; class Magnoliopsida; order Nymphaeales; family Nymphaeaceae; genus Nymphaea; species Nymphaea colorata. The sequence continues at coordinate 14,456,636 of NC_045147.1, forward strand.
GCCCCGCAGGCCGCAAGTCATCTTTATTTTAAAACCTCCAAGACCATACCATTATGTTTCTAAGGTTTTGGTTTGCTTTGGAGCCTACTTGCCTGCTTCAATTTAAACAATTTTTTTTTTCATCAAATTTTGAAAAAGAAAAAAGATTTCTCCTCTCTACTATCATTTAATTTCTAATTATTAGCTTAAATGTACAATCTTCATGAAATGCAAAGACTCCATTACATATCTCAAATCATGTAATTAATTTCAATATATATATATATATATATATAATATATATATATATATATATATATATATCCATAATCCATGCCCTAGACTCTTAATTTGTTAAGGAGGCCCGGGATCTTTTGTACTTGTTTTGTTCAAATAGTGGGGACACAGTGTAGCCGTTGATCTAGGATGACTCTTTGTGTTTCTAAACTACATAATTCCTTCTGTTAATTGTGTGTTTGCTTCTTTTGTTCTTCTTGATCTCAGGATTGTGAGAGGGCCTCATCCTTGATCGACCTAACTTAGTCATGCTTGTTAACTAGTCGGGATGAGCCAAGCTTAAGTTTTAATATGCTTGAAGGTCGAACTTCGACCTAAGCCTGGCATGTTGCCCAGTCTTACTAGCAGTCGTTCCACCCTATTTTGATGGATAATAAGAATTGTACGGATCATTATAAGGGCTTGTTTGATAGAGGAAACAGTTTGTAACTATTTTTTGAATCCACCTCATAGATTGGACATATTCATGCAATACTTCTCGAACTTTGGGGAATATTCTTTGAAAGGTTACAAATTGTTCTTGTTACCAAACAACTTGAAGGGATCTTTTTGTTCTTCTTTCTCCTTTTTAACTCTTTGCTTTTCCTTTGTTAAATCGCCCTTTGAGAACTAGAAGCTGAAGAAAGTCTATAGGCGGCTGGAAGAAAATGAAAGTGAAGACATCTGTTATCTGAAAGACATATATATATACATATGTATATACACACGGTCAGAAGTGGAGCCAAGGTGGGGCTGGCGAGCCACCTTACGTTTTGAAGAATTAATTTTTCCATTTGAAAATTTTTCAAAATTGTCAGATTGGCCCTTTTGAAATATTTTTAAAAATTTTATTCGGTATGTCGTATGACCATTCGAACCGCCGAATGATGTATGTGTCCTGCAGTATTGGCTTCACAAGTGTCTCTGAGAAAAGCTTTTAGATGAGCTAAGAAAAGCTTTACTTTAACAAATCAAATTAGCTGAGTGAACTTTGAATGTAAATCAACATATTTTAGCCACCGTATATATGTAAACCGACACAAGTTTGTCTAAATCTGACTCTTGCTGGAAATCATAGCATCTGCTTTCGTAATATTAAGATGTCATGTTAAAGAGCATCGTGCGAACCCCGCCTTCAACTATTGAAATCTCTGCTGATCATGTCAGCTTCTGCTTGATTCCTGTAGTTGATTTGGACTAACTTCTTCAGATCAAACACATTATTTCTCGGTCTACATTGAAAAGGGAGATGCACATGTGTAGACTAAAAGGCCACTGAGGATAACACATTTTTTGTATAAGATGTTCAGATCAGGAAACCGTCGCCATCACTCTTTTCATGTGGAGAAACAAAGCAGAAAATTAAGGACCTGATCAGCTGTTCTTTTTTCGCTAAAAGCGGGTTGGGGAATTCCCTTTCCATTTGTTAGAAAGAATAAAAGAATATGAAGACAACCAAAACCAAGCATGGCAGATGAGCCTCGTTGGCTCCTGCTTTCATCCGCAGTTGCGGTGTATGATATCTGATGTGATGGCAACAGAGAAGAATTTTTCGTGTGCCAGTATGGTTAATGACAAAAAAAAGGCCCGTGACTAATGAAAAAAGAGTCCTCTTTGTGAGGACAAAAAAAAGGACTTGAAAAAAAGTGGAAAGATTGAAAAAAAACTTTACTTTTTTAAATAATTGCCAAAATGTTCTACCTAACGGCACACGCAACTCACTCTCACGGAGAATTGGGTCGTGACAGGGTCCTAGTTTCTGTCTACTCATCATTCATCAAAGCTTTTCCATGCATGGTTGGCCCCTGGGGGGCTACAGACTGATGGATGGTCCTCGAGAAGATGGTACAAGAAAGAAGGTCGTATTCAGTGATGATGGTGAAGAAACCAACAAAATTATTACCAAATCTTTAGGTGCTTTTTCTTTTTCTTTGGTTTATTATACCATAAACTTGTACATAGATTAGCAAGAGTGATAGCATAGCTGGTTGGGTTGTCACAAGAGAAGGCCTACATTGTCATTTTGATTTCTCATTGCTGTTGTGATTTTTTGTATACTGACTTCATACTACGCACCAGTGCAGTCCTGAATCTCTAAAAATAAAAGGTAAGGACAAAGGTTTCATCTCTCATTAGAGTTGTGGAAAAACGTATTCCTTTTGTTCTTGCAAAAAACTTTAATATATGTTGTCTTACTTAAGCTTAATGGGGTGTTTGTTTACCTTGGAGTTGAGATCCCAAGTGTTTTGAGGTCATTAGTAATCTCAGATCCAATTATGGAGCCAGAAAGATTTTGTTGAATGATAACTTGGCTGCATGTAAGACTGCGGGGGACTAGCCCAAGTATACGCCCCACTTTGGACAAAGTAATCAGATAATAAATAGTTCTTCATCATTCAAGGTTAATTACTTGAAGCGTTGAAGTATGAATTATGCGTGCAGATCTATATGAGCTCTAAAATTTTGCAGATCTAAAACGCATATTCGTCCTTTTGGTGCATTTTTTCCTTGCTGATCCTTAGGTCCGTTTAGAAGGGAGTCCTTTTTTTTCGCTGTCGATCATATACCATTGTTTCTTGGTGCTTGTTCCATCTGCAATAGTTTAATAAATTATCTACTAAAACATAAAGATATTCTAAAGGATTTTCGTTGATTTGTTAGATGCGATGTTTCAGCTTTTAAAATAAAAAATGCAAGTCCAAACATTATTTCAAATTAGAAAAAGGATTAAATGTGAAGCACAAGCAAAAGCATAGTGAAGTTTGAGCGAACGAAGATGCCTGATAAGTCCCCCCTAGTATCAGTCAAAGTTGATCTCCTTATTCAATGTTTTAAAAATTTTATTATAATTCTTCCCTAGAAGGGGTATCTCTGTTTCTTCTCAAATATGTTTAATGGTTGTTTAGTTGTCCTGGTTCCTATCAATTTTTATATTGGAAATAAAATTACTAGCAGTGGGTTTGGGATCTGCCTAACCAGGGACTAGAGCCTGGTGTGGAAGTGGGCTGGATTTTTACACAGTGAAATACTTTAGGATCTTCTCATACTTTAGGATCTTCTCACAATATGCTAGTCTGCTCTTAACCACCGTCTCGGGAGTTTCATGCACGTAATTAAACTTTCTTAGTAAAGGTAAGGGTTCGTAATTCATTCTACAAATGGAAGAACATCTCAATTGACTTAATGTTTGCATAATTTATATTTTGTAACTATTTTATATATAATCTTATAGGTTTTGTCATACGAACTTATCCTAGCAGTCCCACTTACATCACCTCATCAAATTTCAAGGCTCATCCATCCTTGTGACCTTCATTTGTTCATTCGAAAACTTGGACTTCTGCTCAGTTCTTTTTCTGGTTGATCGGAGAACCTACGGCTGCGAACGACCCACAGGTTCCATCAAATGCATTTCTTATGCAGGACACTTTGTATGTTGCAAAATGATCCACGTTCCTTTGTGGATCTTCTTTTCCTTACTATGATAAAGTTATACTCATGGTTACTCGATCGATTCGATTTTTCAAATTTTAAAGAACTTTTATAACATTCACTATCTAAGATAAATGGTGGAGCTAGAATATTTTGGTGGAAGAGCACTTGAGTTAGTGACACAAGTTTGGTGTAGACAGCATAATTTTTGAGTCATGTTAATGTGATCTCAAAATACTGTAATGAGATTTTTGATGGGCAGCTGACAAGTAGCACTGCTACTGTGCAAGATTGGCCATTCAAACAAGCAAATGGAACGCGTGCACGGATTCAAACATACATATATGCACACACTCTTATGTGTGTGTGTGTGCATGCATGCGTGTGAAAGGTGTGTGTGTTTTGCTAATTGACAATTGCATCTTTAGGTGTACAGGCAAGTGCTTTTCATTCGATTGGAAACAATGTGTTTGTAGTCTTCTGTCAAATAGTGCGCTTGCATTTGTCATTTCGTTTTTAAAATATTTATGCATTTATGATGTGAAAAATCAATAGCCCAAAAATCATCGAAACTTGAGATGAAAAGCTCAATCCTTTCACTAGGCTAATCATTCTAAAGTTTTTTCTTTTTCTTTTGATAATTTAGCACTATATATATATATATATATATATATATATATATATATATATATATCACTTAGAGATTGAAAAAGAGGATAAAATCAGGCCGAAAGGCGTAGTCGATAGACAATAGGTGAATATTTCTATACTACCCCTTGTTGGTCTCGAGGGATGGAAGAGGTTAGGTTTGCTGAAAAATGGTTATTGGTTCAAGGACGCAAGGTGACCTTGCTTTTTTAAGGGTAAAAAGGGATAGTGGAAAGGCCTCAAGCCAATGTCCGAGTACCAGGTACTACGACGCTGAAGTAACCCATGTCGTACTCATAGAAAAAGCTTGAACAACTTTCAACAAAAGGGTACATGTACCAGAAACCGAGAGAGGTGGGTTGGTAGAGAATACCTAGGGGCGTGAGACAACTAAGAAACTTGGCAAAATAGCCCTTAACTTCGGGAGAAAGGGTGCCTCCTTACAAAGGGGGTCAAAGTGACCAGGCCTGGGTGACTATTTAACAAAAACACCGGTCTATGCAAAGTCGGAAGACCATGTATGGGGGCTGATGCCTGCCTAGTGCCGGAAGGTCAAGAAAGTTGGTGATCATGACAGGGAAGCCGGCGACCGAAGCCCCTGTGAACGACGGTCATATCTATAACGGTCCTAAGATAGCGAAATTCCTTGTCGGGATATATATATATATATATATAATGCTAAATTATCAAAAGAAAAAGAAAAAACTTTAAAACGATTATATATATATAAAACACTTAGAGATTGGAGAAGAGGATAAGATGGTAAACCCAGCCTTACTGGAGAAGAGGATAAGATGATAAACACGTCGCCATGATCGAACTTAGCAAAACGCCTAGACATCACATAATCCAAAATTTTCTTGGTACGAATTTCACGGCTGGTCATTGCTGATGTTACACATGGCCCTTATAATATTATGGGACGTAGATGGTCAATGTTTCAATTTCTAGCAGAAGTCAAGATTGATGCACTTGCTTTGTCAATTTCTGCCTGCCTTGAATGTTCCAGTAGATCTTGAGAATTATTCTTGACAAGGCCTCACCTGTTTGCGCCTCAGTGCGCGCGTCCATGCATGAGCACATTGTCTTTGAAAATGCACTGGTATGAAAAGTCTTTGTGTTTAGCAAATTCTAGAATATAAGATCCATAACTAGTGGTAGGGCTACACCACTAGAAATTTTGGTTGAAAGGGCATAATTCAATAATTTTAATGCTTTTACGGGAATATATATATAATCAAATTTAACAAACATTAAAGTAAAAATAAACAAACTTTGTGAGAATGATAGAGGGAACTACCTTCTTTTCTTTCTTATCAACTCTATGAGAAATTCATCAGGTGCAGTGTTCAGATCCAAACGTATTTGTATAATACAGATCAACAATAAAGATATTGTATTAATACTTGCTCTGGCCACAGCCTCTGATAGACTTTGGCAAGTTGCCTACCCTATCCACCCCTTCCTCGAATATCACACCCATTCCCAGAAACAGATCTGGATCTATATGGCAATGAAAGATCCAGACTCCTGGATTGTCTGCTACAAACCTTAGTGCTGCCCATCCAAAAGGAAACAGGGGAAGCGTGTTCTTCATTATTGGATCAACCAGGTTCAGCTTCGATGAATCCTTCGAGGGGTCAAACAACCCCAGTCCATAACCCAGAACCCAGAAATCATGGCCATGCAAGTGCCATGGATGCAGCTCGCTGCTATTGGGGTACATGGTGTTGGCATTCTGCAAGATCACATCTACCACCGACCCGAATTTCAGGTGATAAACGGAGGTACCGCAGGAGGTTTTCCGATGAGGAGGTGGCCGGAAAATGTCGTAGTCTGAAGGGAAGTAGACGTCCGGCAACATTGGTGTAGAATTGGATGCACGTTTGGCATATTTCTCGTTTAGTGCTATGAGGTGAGGGGTCTGTGGTAGAACGAGGGAGATGTTGTTCACAGACCAGCGGAGGAAGCCATTGATCGTATTCTGCGTGATGAGGAGGGTGATGAGCCTGTCGGTCCGGCGAGGGGGCCTAATGACATGGTCCCTGTGTGCCTTAATGGCGAGACTCTGGGCCAGGCCAGCAGCAACGTCGCCCCTTGATGGACCAGCCGGCGGCATGGTGGCCGGGGCTTGCCGAGACGGGTTCGAGTCATAGTTCAGTATGGCGACGCCGGTGGGCGTGCTGGACTCGCTGAGTGCAATGTTGGTGCTGATCCAGTAGTTCCTTCTGGAGTCTTGGTTGGCTTTGAAGAGGACTGAGTATGTTTCACCCGGGTAAGTGTAGAGGCTCTTCAGAGTGAAGGGCTCCACGTAGTTGCTGTCAGCTTCTACAACAGTCATGTCATGTCCCTAGGCATGGAATATATGCTCAGATAAGTTATCAAAGCTAATTCAAATTTAAATAACATCAGCAGGAAAATGTCATAGGAAAAATAGATTTTGAGTTATGAAAATTTATGTGGAGCCATAAGAAACTTATTCACAGGTGCGCTCGTATATATAACAAAGCAAATGTTTGAAGATGTTAATGTGAAAATAAATAAAAAAAAACATTCAGGAGCTACACCATCTCATATGCATACCTCAATTTCAAAACTAAGAGAAGATGTGGAAGCAAGGTTGCCTATTCGCAACCGGTACACCTTCCCCGGGGTGACAGTGATGAAGTGAGGCGCGCACTCTGGATTTGTCATGTTGCAGCTTCCACCCATGGAATCCATTGAAGAACAGTTGTATCTCCCTCGACCTTCAATCAAAAGAGACTGGCAAAAGTGATCAAAGAAAATGAGATCTTGACAGTTCTTACATATGTAACCCAAATTCAAGTCCAATTGTATGAATATGTCATGTTATTGCATGCCAAATACATGCAGAGTGTGCCAGTTGGAGGCTTAAGACGCCTTAAACAAGAATCTGAATACTTGCGACATTCAAACTTAGAACTTGTGAACTTGTTGCCGCCGATCAAACTGATAATGGCAGTCTGATCCGAATCAGATCCATTTAAATACAGCAAACTTACCTGAGGATCCCCGCCCATGGTAGCCATGCCTCCCATGCCACCCATGCCTCCCATGCCACCCATCCCGCCCATGCCTCCCATGTCATCCATGCCGTCCATTTCAAATCGGACGGTCGAGATGTCTGTGGAGATCTCCGTAGTGCTTTTGTGGTACCAATCGTTGAGAAGGAGACTGTAGACGGCATCATAAGAGAAGGGTTCCTGCACACCATCTGCAACGGCTACTTCGATTGAGCCATACAGACCACCCATCCTTTGCATGCCATAATGAGAATGGTACATGTATGTCCCAGGCTGCATTCACACTTATCACATTCAAAGTTAGATACATCCTATATATATATATATATATATATATATATATATATATATATAAAGTTTTTAGTTGAATCAATTTCTATTTTTTTCTTTATGGTTTTTTCTCAACCATCTATCTGCATCAGATGGACAGCTTTGATTAAATGGTTATGTCACCCTCAATAGTCATCATTCACTTAAGATAATAAAAAATCAGATCTCAACTTATAGCATCCAAAACGATGTTTGAAAATGAAAAAAAAAAAAAGGTAGAAGGAATATATGTCACAATATAGGAAAGATCTTGGTTAATTTAATTTGGATTTCAAATATCAGCTATTTCAACTTGTTTTTCCGGTTTGAAATCTTAGCTGACCTATCTTGCCAAGTTTTAATGGCAAAAAAATTGCATAACCATGTTTGATGTTCAATAAGATTACCTTGTCTACTACGAATTTGTAGGTAAATGTTTCCCCTGGTAGTATTGGACATTGTGTCACTCCTGCAGTCCCATCGCTCCAAGGCGTTCCAATCTGAAAGGAAAAGTAAATAAACGAACAAAAAAGTTACTCCTGATCTCAAGAAGATGGAAAATTAAGAATGACAGCTCTTCATTATTCAATGGCCATGGAGCACCGTAAAAGCAGAATGATAAAGTTTCAACGCAATGATTTTATATAACAAGCGGACATGACGTTTACAAGTTCTCCCCTAATCAAAACTTTTTCTTAACTATTCTAAAGTGATTCATTTGTGCTAAGATTGTTTTATATTTTATTTTCTCATGATTGGTAGGTGAGTGCCCACCAATCGTTTGTAAAATTTAATTAAAGTATAAGAGAGCAGAATACAAACTAAAGAAAATATAAAAAGTACATTGAAGACTGATTTTGCTGAGACCGAAGAAATGATGCTTAATAAAATAAAAAGTACATCGAGAAAATAAAAAGTAAATTTTCTCATGAATTTGATTAAACCACTCACAAGCATACGTAAGGGGCATGCTTGGACATGCATAATGTGAGGATCGTCCAAGATAATTTGGTTTAACTATGAGAATGAAAATGATTACTAGAGTTGGAAGGGATCGATCGTTCCAACATTTTAGTCCTACCAACTATTTTATAAAAATAAAATAGCTGAAAAATCAAACTTTTATTCTTTATTATGGTTTTCCAATTTATGTTCTTAAATTGTTCTAAAGTTTTGCAAGAAAACTGAACTTCTCCACTGATAACAGATTGATCACCTTGCTTGCTAGTGGGGTTTCCCTAAAGGCAAAAGCTTCGAGATGCCTAAGATTTTAATACTCGAGCTGGGCATCTGTCTTTTTGCTCTTTCTCGTCAGTGGGGAAAGATAAAGAATGTTTGAAAAATGTTACACTGATCAACAACTAAAGCAGGTCTGGAAAATCTATTCCGTTGATAGGGATGTGAATGGATTGGCTACTGTTCCGGCCGATTATTATACATAAATCTTATCCCAGATCTTGTTTATCCGGAACTAGGTAAAGAAATATGGATCCAGTTACTGATCTGATTCAGTATGTTTCCTACCCGAATCAAAATACGAATCCGGTATTCCACTGGGATCCAGTAAAGATTTGATGCAAGCTGTATATTTGAATTCCGTTTACATTAAGATGGTGAAAATGTGTTTCTATGTAGTCTAAACTATTGTCACAAAAAATGTGTATTGGTATTATATGGTAAGAAAAAAAACATGTATAATACGATAAAATTGTATATCTCGAGGATAAAATGAAAAATTTTAAGCAATTTTTTTTAAAAATAAAACATTTAATAAATCATAAAGATTATAAAAAAGTAAAAAATCATAAAAAATATGAAAAAACGCATAAACGAAACTAATACGTATATAATATGTGTTTTTTATTTTCTAATGTTTTTAAAAAAAAAAGAGAGAATAAAACGGGTATTATATGGTTGACCGTGTTTTGCCCTATTATACATGTTTTTTTTCAATAAAACGTGTTTTTTTTATGATAATAGTCTAAACACTTAAAACAAAGAAAAACTTATACACAAGTTTTATAAATATTGCATATGTTAAGATCTTCGAAATTATTTTGACGTCTTCCTGTGCTTACTTTTATATTCTAAAATGTTGTTTCTTTGGGCTTTTCTCGCAAAGATATGCATATAGACTTAAGATTTTAACTCGGACGAGAAGAGATAATCTAGGAATTGCGATTGACGAGATCGGGAGGAAGAAGAGAGGAAGAGCAAAAGATTGAGAGAAGAGAAGAGGAGAACCTGGCGAATCCCATGCCAATGGATGGCAACGTTCTCAGTGTGGAGGCTGTTCTTGAGATCGACGACGACGGTGTCTCCCTGCTGAGCCAGGATGGGCGGGCCGGGGGATTGGCCGTTGATGGTGATCACCAGCTTCCGGAAGCAGTCCGGCGACCGGTACTCATACTTGACTTCCCACCTGTAATGGCGGATCCTGCTCGCCTCCGCCCCATGGCCGGCGGCGACCAAGAAAGCCACCAGAAGCACCCATCGCAAGGCTGCCATCTTCATCTCCTGCTTCTCCCTGCACCCTTTTCTCTTCTGCCCTTATCTCCTGCATCTACATGTAGAACCATTTAAAGAGAGGGGGAGAAAGGAGGAGATGGCATTTACTGTACAAATGCAGTGAGATTTTTTTTCCATTTTTTATGAATAAAGCCCAACGGAACCGAGGTTGCTTTCCGTTGTTATGAGTTACGCCGTGTTCCTACGGTATTAGTTTGAAGTGTATTTTTATCATTTTATAGGGAGATTTTTTTATCCATATCACTTTCACCTTTATAATCAAGGGTCTACTGTTTAACTAAGAAATGTATTTTTCAATGTTTTTTTATTTTTAGAATAACATTTCCGAATATTTATTCGAACTGCTCTCTATGAAATAGAAATATGCAAATGTTTACACTCGGAATAATTTCAGGCTCTCCAGTCACCAACAATCAAAATGTAAGAGTTATAATTTTATAAAGGGTAAAAGGAAAAATAATTATAACAATTGAAGTAAGAAAGCTACGAAAGAAAATTTACTAATTGTAGTTTCCACTGGCCTCGGCACGAGTAAAAGAATATTTGCTGTCTTGTCCGCGTTTGAGTGGAAGAAGAAAGGAAGGTTTCTACTTTTTATTATTTTTAACATTATTTTACTTTTTTGAAGGCATGATTGCATGTGGAAATTGGGGAGGAAAAAACAATGAAAATAATATGGTACCGAGAGTAGTCAGTGCGCAACGGGGCCAGCCTTCTTTTGATCTGTAAGTAAGTAATAAAGTTGTCACCATTTTCTCCACTAGTCTAATTGGTGACCACCAAAGTTGTTAAAGCTGACTGTTATCAAATGCAAATCACAAACATTTTTCAACATCAACAAAACTCAATATGGTCGGTACATTAGCTGCTTTATATCCAACTTAAGATCCCGTTTGATGAAGGAAGGAGTGGCCAATCCAAAAATTTTTGGCTATGGGGCACTATGTACTAATAGTACCTTGGGCTGACGTGGGCAGGCGCTCATGCCAGCCCCATGCTGGCTCCGCTATTGCTATAAGCAGTTGAGTACAAGGGGCAAAAACGTGGAGCTATCTTGCGCTGATGTGGGCATGCGCCCACACCTGCCCCACGCTAGCTCCGCTACTAGAAGGAAGGTCTTTTAATGTACGAAAGAAAGATTTTTTTGTGAAAAAAATTAAACTTGAAGACTTCCCGCTTTTTTTGGGGGGAGGGGGGAGTATTTCTGAATTTTAAAATGTATTGTAAAATTAGGTTTGTTTGATGGTGCAGGAGAAAACCATACAAACTTGAAAAAAAATCTACTTTGCATAATATTTTTCTTGTGCATCAATCAAAGCCTAAGAAAAAAATGGTTCCACAAATATGATTTTGATAAAATAGGGCAGACATTAATGAAGCAAAATCAGACATCATGACCTTATGTGAAGCTTTACTAGGAAAGGTTGAAATTGAATAATTTGTCTCTAATTTATGTGCATTAAACCAACTTTTATAATGGAGAGCATGTCATATGTACTTATGGACACTAACAAGAACCATGTACAAGAAATGACCAAAATGTTTTCACTAGACAAATGAAAGTTTATAAGGACAAAAGTGGAATGTAAAAAATGTCCCTGATAAAATTACCAAAATGTTCAAATGATAAAAGATGAGAAAATGTCTTCTCATGCTAGCATCTTAACATGGAAAGCATCTCTTTACACGACACGACAGATTAAGTATTTTTGTATGGAGCAGGTTAGCATGGGTTGTCCCAAATTGAGTTTACTATTAATAAATTTACTTATATGCTTTGAAGTCTCCCGTCTTATGAGTGGTAGTGCAGCGCAACGTAATTGATGGAATTAAAGGTATGTAAGAAGGCATGTCTCTAGTTCGATTTTCATGGACATTATGTTCCTATGTATGTTGTAAGGTGGTAGGACATACCATCCAAGTTGAGTGGTGCACCGACACCATCAATGATGTTGACGCTGTTGAAGACCCTAGAGGTAGGAGGAATAGGGAGGGGGGAAGGGGAAGCCGCATTCTGGGCAATAGGAATGAACCTCTTGCTCACTGGAAAACCCCAGCAGTTGTTGTTTTTATGGGTACTTGTTATTTATGAAGCGACTGGAGAGGTATTAATTTAAAAACTTTGAGATCATTATACATCGGTTGTGAATCAATCAATGACATTAAAAAAAAGTCATATTTAAAAAGTAACTAAAACTCGGCAACTAGCACTCTTGAATCAGCCATTGAATGGAACTGGTTTGCCTTTGATACGGGATGATCCAGACCAAACTGGCTTTATCTTAAAAAAAAAAGTTACTTAAAGCTCTGTTAATGCAGAGCAAGAAGCAAAACGAATTTGGCCTAAACATAAAGCAAGCACGAATACACCAAACAAAGCTAAAAGTTAGGGACGAATACCAAAAAAAAATGAAAACTATAATGACAGACTTTTCCTAGAACATGTGGGGCAAGGGAATTTTCAACAATTTTCCATGCTAAAATTAGAAAAGTAATACTGGACAACATTATGATTTTTTTAATTTTTTGACTTAACTTTTGACAAGTCACTTTTGTAAATTCTATCTTAAAAAGTTTGTCAAGCCTTTTTGTATGAAGAATGTAGGAAAACATTCGTCTAATACTCAGACAAACAGCCCCTAAAGTGAACTCTTAACGCTGTGAATGTAATTTGTAAGCAAAACAATTTGTAGGTAATATTTGTCCATTATTTCTGTGTTAATGAGCCACTTTCATATTGTTTTGGCTAATATTTTTCATGAATCCCTTAATTATTTAGAAAGTAGAATCAATCTCAACGATGCCGTGCACGAAGATTGGAAAATTGAATCTTGTGAAATTTTGTCTGCCTAGTGACCTTTATCTCTACCAGATCGATTCAGAGCCATTGTTGAACTGCAAAGTAGGGATACGTTCATCAAATCTGGGGCAGCTAGATGCGCTCGAGCTCCGGTTCAAGATAATTCCTCAAAACCAAAAATGACAGAAGTGTCTCGATCATATTCAATGTTCCTTCCGGATATCACTTTTGTTATTTTGCAGCAAATTATGCGTTAACCGTCAGCCTATCTTCAAACATTGTGTTTTATGGCTATATGTTTATAAGTAAGCTCTCTCTCTCTCTCTCTCTCTCTCTCTCTCTCTCTCTATATATATATATATATATATATATATATATATATATATATATATATATGTGCTTCATGATTGACATGACCATCCTTTTCACTTTTTTAGGATGGTGGATTATGAAGCGAGCACGCTGAGAGTGAGATAAGTGCATTTGGTTAGGTTGCCAATATGTATTAAAAGTGCAATTTGTACGGATTGTGTGCTATGAGTCGAAGAGGACTCGTCCATGGCATTTGGGTGTTTGTGGGAAAGAGACTTTCTGGGGCTCTTAGTTCTCACAAAAACCGATTCCTCTTCTCCATATCTAGGTTTATACGTGAGCCGAGTGGAGCTCATTAGAAAAATCGGCTGTGGTTGCAGGTGCAGCATGCGACAAAAAAGGAATAGATTGTTTTCTTCTTCATCGACTCATTAGAAAAATCATGACTCGTTGATTGTTAACTTCTAGTTGTATTGCTTGTGGGCAATCTTGTTTCTAGTTTTATTAATATCCGTTGCATGTGTTAGGATTCTGCTTCTTGCCATGAATGAATTGAAATAACTGGATTTTAGTTGTATGTGTTGTTCATGGAGTAGTTTAACTTTCTACATGCAAATCCATCACTTTGATTCTCTATATAAGTAATCCATCTTTTATTGCATTTGGTTTTTCTTGAGGTAATTCTGATTTTGCTGCTTTCTCTGAATGAACAGAAAATATTGCCAACTGTTCTTCATTCCTTTGCTGATCAAGATAGTAGGCGTTCGGTATTATGCTTGTGAAGCTTTTGTACAACATAGCAAATGTGGTGTTCTGTCAGCTTATCACCGTAGAGAAATTGTTACATGACTCCCGATGCATATATTCTAAGGTTTTCTTTCTTCACTGAAAGCTAGCTATGAAATATTTCTTCCTTTGCAATAAGACAGAGTTCTTGTCGATGCCTTAGTCTCTCTGGTTGGACTTCCCTTGCCAACCTGTGGGGACCTACAGGAGGAACATCTGCTATTCTTCTTCCTTCCTGCAAACTGTCAAGAGTCAATTCCTTCTTTTTGATAAATTTCTGCAATTATGGATCTACCAAATTTTCTTCTCCATCGCGTGTATTTGTTAACTCAAATTTGCTTTGAAAGTGATCAGTTCAGTGTGTTTTTACACTTTCTCGTTTGGATTTCGTTTCTGGTTACTTGCAAGAGAGCAAATCGCTAACCATGTCATTTTCAATTAATTTCAAAATAGAAGAGTTTACTCCACTACTTAGGGAAGGGATGAGTGTTCTATGTAGCTATGTTCGACAATTCTTATTGGGATGGATAGCTTTCTTAGATTGTGCTCCTGGTATTGAAATCTTGTGTTTTCTGCCAGATTTTTTTTATGTTACGTGTCTTTCAGATTAGTTTTGCTCTTCCTGTCTTCTTTTAACTACGTCCTGAATATTCTGGTTTATATGATTCATGCTTGTTTGACATGTTAAGCGACTCGAGCCATGTGAAGTGCTGCAAGAAGCAAATTTTATTCTTTCTGAATTTTTGCAGAGATAAAAGCTCCCCCCAGAAGGTTCTTTTTCTCTCTGTTGTGTAAAATTTTTGGTTTTTTCCAGGGAATAGTGGATAAGTAGAAGCATGTCTCATCAATTAACTTTTTGAAGCACATGGATGAATGATTATTCTATCGTATAATGCGAACAATGTGCATCATCTTGACCCTTTATAACCTTGTTGGGTAACTCTGGGTGTCGTTTGACAGTTAGAACACCCACCTCAAAATTTAGAATGGATTCATAAAACGCTAAAATTAAGTGCCCATGAATTTACCCTAGTCTTCGGAGCAAGTTCATGAAACACTCATAAATTGTTTCATTTGTCAAACAACCTAGCTCTTCTAACTATATAAATTCCTTAATCTATTAAGGGCGCCATTATGAGGCCAAGTGGGTGGCGTGTTGTACTCACGAATCCCTTTATTTTTTGGGTTTCTTTTTGTTTTATTGGTCGAGCATGAAGAACATGATTTGTGCCCTAAACAACATTGTCTTTATCTGTGAGATTTTCTTCTCGTTAGGTCATTTTCCTCTAGAACGACAAACAGCTCATCGGCTATTTACAGAGGAAACTGTCTTTCTCATTCAACGTAGCAGGAGAATCCCCTTGATGTTAACTTTGGCCCACCAACAGCTGGTTGAAAGTGTAGCGAAAGTACAGCATACTGGTTCATGCACAATGCAAATAAATTTAACTTTTAACATGTTTTTCGGTGAGCAGGGTTTTGACCCATTGCCCACGGAGAGCCGAACACTCCACCCAACCCTTCATTCCTTATGGTGTTTTGAGATGCCATCTCCATCACGCTTCAACTTGCGCATCAGTGACGGTACTCTGAGGATTCAAAAGAGTTAGTTGTTGGATTCAAACCATGTCAATTTTCTTTTTAATCTTTGAAACTTAAATGGTGCTGCCATTACTTTGATTCGTTTAGGTGCAATCATGTTATTTAGATTTGACGAGACTTTATATAAGGATATTCCAACTACTGCTATATATGAGGATGATAAGTCATGTCACTTGTTTCTCGTAGGCTTATCTTTTTCCATTTTTTAAAAAAGAAAAGAAAAAGAATGGAATCTTAGCATGAGTCAGCTGCAGTTGTTCAAACAATCAAAATGATCATCTAATCCTTTTATACAAGTTAAATATCTACTCTTTTTGTATTAAACATTTAGTTGATACGTAGATTATATATATATTTTCCTTTTTACTGGCATTGTAAAAAAATTGTAATTCTCGTCTCAACCATTTAATATTAATTATGTAACTAACGGTAAACCATTCGATTGAGAGAAAAAGTTAGAGGTATAAATTGTCAACCGTACATATTTTATCTACAGCTAGTACCACTAAATAATGGAGGCAACTCTACACACACACACACACACAAGTGTGAAAACTATGAAGATTTGATCCATTTAATTGATGGTTGACAAGAAGTTAGGTGTAAAGTTATTATTTCTAAGTCAAGTTAAGTTGTGATTCATATTTTTGAAAAATAGTTTTACATGCGAAAATCAAGTTGACCAAACTACTAATCTCTCTCTCTCTCTAATATATATATACACACATAGTGATTGGGATAAAAACCTGACCTCTCTTATTCATGTTAAAAAGTGTTTTAAACAAATGGACTTTCTAATATGTTTATAAATACCAATTTAATATAACTCATGCTTTAGTTTAAGTATTTTGTAAAAAAATGGATCTTTCTACTATCAAAATTTGATGCTATAAGAGCTGTTCATTTTTTATTATTAAAAGACATTCTTTAACTAAAAAATGACTAAACTAATATATGTTTCTCACTCGATCACTCTTAAAATTAAATCCACAAGGTTGAATTGTAAAAAAAAAAATTAATAATTAATTTTAATAGTCTGCTTTATATATATATATATATATATATATATGGGGTTTTATTAGTGTATGTATATGGTGTGAAGGTATAAAGGTGGATTTCCCTTAAATAAACACCAAAAAAAAAAAAAAGACATGCACCATCTACCGGCATCAATCTTTGTCTGGGTCCATAGTGAAAGAGTTACATCATTCAAAGATCGAATCAAACACTGTGGACCAATGACTTACATGGAGCCCATAGGCATTCAACCCTTTGGGCCTCTGATCGAATCCATCTTCGACCAAGATACGGTCCCATTTAGCCAGCGAAACACATTATGCATGTCTCTCCTTGATCTTAAATTCACATATATATGAAATCCATACGTAGACTTTACGAGTGAGAGACAGACAGATGCAAAGGGACCCAACCTTCATCGATTTCAACTCCACCGCATGCTATCTAGACAGACGGATTTAAATTCAGATCCAAGTTTGGGTTTCAATTGTGAGACATTTATACATATTATAACTACAGTTGAATATTAGACTCAAATTCGATTCATGTATGAAACTGCATATCAAATACAAAACTGATCGGTAATTAGATCAGAATGTCATTAACACATCCAGCCAAATCAAATTCATAATCGGATCGATGATAGAATATATTCGATCCACATACATCCCTAGAGAGAGAAGTTGGTAGCAGTCTAACCACATGGATGTGTTTTTCATGGACCAACACTTGGAAAAAGAGAGAACTCATGGTCCATCGCTTGAAAATCGAAGCACATCATTTAATATGCAAAAGCAAAAAAGGAGGGCATGAAGATTCAAGGCACCTGTATCAAAGTTGAAATGAAACTAGCAAGTGCCCTCATTCAAATTGAATATTTTGTGGATTTTGGTCGTCATAAATATAATCCAAATCTGACATATGTGTTGAATCTGGCGTGTTTAGAATCCATTGCGCTCCCCCCAATCCTAAAAAATTGAAAATTATAAAAAAAAAAAAAAGAAATAAAGTAAATTTTTATTTAGGCTTTTGTAGTTATAATATTGGCAGATGGCCAACTTAAGCCATACGCTGAGTGTGGAAATATGAAAGAAGGAAATGTTTTCACCGCGTTTGAATGGCCAACTCAAGCCATACGTTGATTGTGGAAATAAGAAAGGAGGAAATGTTTTTACCGCGTTTGAAGGAGCAAACAGCCGTCGCTGACATGTGAATATGAGGGTACCTTTTTTGTGCTTTTTACCCTTTTCTGGGGTGCGATCTGATATTCCACAGATTTTGTTTTTCCAGGAACTTACCCGTTCAGCCACCAAACAAACGGTAAGACCCATGAGTCCCAGAGACTTCTCCCTCTCCCCTCTCCCTTTCCAGTTTCCAGTTTCCACCCCCCTCTCTCTCTTTCCGATTTCCTCGAAAACCACAAACAGAAAAATCGGAAAATCATTCGACAACTAGAGAGGTTGAAAGGACGCACAATCCAACTGGGAACTCTCTCGCTCTCTCTTCTGTAAAACCCCTTCGTGATTAGGCGGAGAATCTATCTGCGATCGTTAGGGTAGAAGCGCTAGGGTTTCTTGGTTAGCTTACGCCAACTTTTTCTTGGTTGATAAATCTCGGAGATTCGATTGCGGTCCCGGAAATGTACGCCATTTCCGGGATTCTGACGGCCCTGGGATGCTGAAAACACAGAGGATCGGAGTTTTGCCCTCGGATTCAGTAGCGCTATTGTGGGCCGCCATGGTGGACGCCTCCTCCCTTATCCCCGCGGCTGTTATTCGAAATCTTTCCGATAAGTTGTATGAGAAGAGAAAGAATGCCGCGCTCGAGGTACTCTCGTTCTGCTTCTCTTGCGATATCTTGATTTTCGGATATGAAGATTTTCTGAATGGGATGGACGGGATCCATTGGACTTCTGTCTACCTGGGCGGATTTGTTGCTTTTAGTAACCTTGGATTCTATTTTGAGACCAATGTTTGGTTTTGGTTGTAGGTCGAGGGAATTGTCAAAACTATGGCCGTTAATGGGGAACATGACAAGATAACTGCCGTGATCAATATGTTGATCACTGAGTTCACTCGCTCCTCGCAAGCAAACCATCGCAAGGTTCGTTTCTGTAGACTGTAATAAAATTTGTGTTGGCGTGTTGCTGTCTTCAGTTTTAGCTTGTGGAGTAGAATGTAGGGTATGTTGCTCATGGAAATAATTGGAGACCTTTTCTAACTGACTGGTTCTTTTTTTCATTCTTAGGGTGGCTTGATTGGTCTCGCTGCAGTTACGGTAGGTTTGACATCAGAAGCAGCTCAACATCTTGAGGCAAGGATCGACCAATCCAATTTCTCTTTTTGATATTTCTGTCCATGGTTGATTTTTTATGTACTTAATTCGAGTAATGAATGGAAGGATTCTGCTTCTGCCGTAAATGAATTGAAATAACAGAATTCTAGTTGTATGGGGGCGTTCATGGAGTAGTTAAACTGTTTACGTCTTCTGTGGTTTGTGGTTCCAATTCACGACAGTAGTTGATGTTGATGACTCCCACCGTACAGATGCTGTAACCGGCACTCTTACTAGTAGAGTGAGCTTTGAAAGCTTCACGTGCATAAATCTTGTTACTTTTAATCCAGTTCAATCGAAAAAGCAGCGGTGAGAACTTAGGACGGCTGGACCAGTGCTTTAGTGTGCAACGTGAAATGGCAAATGCAGAGTCGGCAGAATGCTAAAAACATTGATCTTATATGTTATGTCTATCTAAATCACAGTCTTTGTTAGTTGCTGTCTCTAAGTGAGGATTAATCTGGAGCTCCTGTTCGACCTTTCATTATAACATATAAATAATTTGCATAAGCTATTCTAGAAGCTCAAATATCAAAAAAAGACATTGCTGTGGTTCTTTTGGCTGCTGTCACCTTTTGTTGATGCTTAGCGGTCAAAACTCTAATGTAGGTTGTTGCCGGAGTGTTGATGTGATCTTTAAAGATCATACATTTTAAGCTTATGAAAAGGTATGAATAACAAGAAAAATGAAGAACGGTGTAGCTTTAATAAAATGGCAGGGTTCCTATCCTTAGCATGTGTACATGGGAGCAACCTGTGGTAGCTCTAGTCAGCATTTTGCTTGAAGATACCCCTGAAACTCATTCTCCTTTGGAATGATGAGGTGCATCTTTAACTCCTAACCTTTCTAGAACATCAATCATTTTCAGCCCATCTGGGTTGCAGTCTACAAATTCCTGGTGGAGATACGATAAGTTCATAGTTCATACCATGTTCATGCAAATCCATCATTTTGATTTCTTTATATAGTTAATCCTTTTTTATTTTATTATGTTTTGGTTGAGATAATTCTGATTTTTCTGCTTTCTCTGAATAAACAGCAAATAGTGCCACCTGTCCTTGATTCCTTTGCCGATCAAGATAGTAGGGTTCGTTATTACGCTTGTGAAGCTTTGTACAACATAGCAAAGGTGGTGTTCTGTTAGCATTTGCATGGTTTAGCATGTAACGACAATTATGTGAATAATTTACTTTTAAAGTGCTATATTGCAGGTAGTAAGGGGAGACTTCATAGTATATTTTAATCAGATATTTGATGCACTTTGTAAACTGTCAGCGGATTCAGATGCAAATGTGCAGAGTGCTGCACATCTTCTAGATCGACTGGTAAAGGTAAAGACATACTAGCATATAGCCCTTTGGTTTTTTTCTTTTTTTTTTAAATGGTTAGTGAAGATTTGTTGAGTAATGCATGAAATGCACATGTTTGGTTGCGAAGAATGTTTTTCCTTCGACCACACATGAGGACATGCTTGCTGATTGGAATAATGTTGTATATGTTGGCCAAGTACCTACCATGTGCTTCTGGCTCCATCATTTATTTGTGGTCATCAAAGTAGCTACTTTCTGTCCTCTTATTCGCCGCCTAATGCTCAGGTTTCATCTTCCACTTTGTTGGTCTCAAACACATGTTCTAGGTGTGGTTGGCTGGCTGCATATTAGCCTCTTTGATTATTCAATATCATGCATATGTAAACATACATATATAACAAGAGCATGCTTGCATCTGTTTGTATTCAAAGCCGTATGTGTAGAAGTTGTCGAACTGATTAAAATGACTAAAACACCCTTAAAACAGAGGCATTTTTAAAAATGTGTGGTCACTTAATGAGTTTATTTTAAAAAGTGGTAGTGACTTAAGCATATTCAAAAAGCGAACTAGGTGTAATCCAGTGATAAGTTTGACAGTGTTGCCATTTTTTTTTTTTTGAGTTTTGACATTAGTTAAACCTGTGGACCCGTGGTTTGTTTCAGTTATTATCTGCTCTTCATTGGATTATATGGATCTTTGTTATGATTGGCCATTCATGTGTTAAAACTCATCTTTTGTGTACTGATCTTCATGAAAATCAATATTCTTCTGTAAATTGTGTTCTGTTCTTGTTCTAATCATGACTTGTTTACTGTTCCTGCACCATCTCAAAACTAGTAATCATTATTGTCCTTTATCACTACAGAAAACTTGGAACTTAGCTCTTGATGTGTATATCTTGAGGTTTTCTGTTCCACTGAAAGAAGTTGTGACTTGTGAGATATTTCTTCTGTAGCATTGAAACACAAAAGAAGATAAAATTCTTGTTTATGTTTCAGTCTTTGGTTGCCTGGTTCGAGTAACCCTTGCCAACCTGTAGGGACTGATAGGCAAAAATTCTGCTCCATGTCCTTCCTGCAAACACCAAATAGTCAATTGTTTCTTCTTGATAAAATTTGTGCAATTTTGGATGTATCTTTTCTCTATTGAGTGTGCTTGTTAACTGAAATTTTCGTTGATTTGAACTGAATGGATCAACAGGACATTGTGACTGAAAGTGATCAGTTCAGGTGTGCTTTTAAACTCTCTTATTTGGATTTGGTTTCTGGTTACTTGCAAGAGAGCAAATTCCTAACCATCTCTATTTCAATTAATTTCAGCATAGAAGAGTTTATTCCACTGCTTAGGGAACGGATGAATGTTCTAAATCCCTATGTCCGACAATTTTTAGTGGGATGGATAACGGTGTTAGATAGTGTTCCTGATATTGATATGTTGGGTTTTCTGCCAGATTTTCTTGATGGTACGTGTTGATTATAGTAGATTATTTCAGATTAATTCTGCTATTCTCGTCTTTTAGTTTACATTCTGAATATTCTGGGTTATACGATTCAGGTTTGTTTAACATGCTAAGCGATTCAAGCCTTGAAATACGGCAACAAGCAGATTCTGCTCTTTTTGAATTTTTGCAAGAGATAAAAAACTCTCCAGTAAGGTTCTCTCTTTCTTAGTTATATAAAAATTTAAGTGAGAAACCCAAGCTGGTATTTGGCAGGGAATAGTGGATAAGTGCAGGCACGTTCTTAAGTTGAACTCTGGCGACACATGTATAAATGATTGCTTTATCATATAAATGTAAAATGTGAACTATCCTGACCCTTAACCTTGTCCTCAAGTCTGTAGATTATGGACGAATGGCTGAAATATTGGTCCAGAGGGCTGCTGCTCCAGATGAGTTTACACGGTTGACTGCTATTACATGGGTAGGGTGACTTTGTCTTTTCAGTCTGTACATCTTTCTAATATTGCATTCTCTGTTTTATTGGTTCATAATCCAAATACATGGTTTTGCAGATAAGCGAATTTGTAAAACTTGGTGGAGATCAACTTATCCCATACTTTTCTGACATTCTAGGAGCTATCTTGCCCTGCATATCTGATAAAGAAGAGAAGATTAGAGTTGTACGTCCAATGTTTTGCTTACCCACAGTCGTGAATTCCTCCAATACAGTTTTGCACAGTTTGTAGTTATTTATTTTTCAATCCATTCACAGGTTGCTCATGAAACCAATGAAGAGCTTCGTGCGATTAAGGCTGATCCTTCAGAGGGATTTGACATAGAAGCCATTCTTGGTATTGCAAGGAGGTAGAGTTTTTTGTCACCTGGGAACCTACTAGATTAATGGTCGGATGATTTATAATCTTGGTCTTTCATATGAAAAGAATAGGTTGATGTTTTACCATCATTGGCAATAATTTCAGTTTTGTTGCTACCAGTCATCTTTGAGTCTAATTGTGCTATCTGTTTTATGCATGCCAGTCAGTTGTCAAGTGAGTGGGAAGCTACTCGAATTGAGGCCTTGCGTTGGATTTCAGTACTTTTAGCTAAACATCGTAATGAGGTTTGTGCTTATACTGTAAATAGTATATTGACAAATGCAGATCTCCAGCACCCTTTTTTCTTGTGCTGTTATGCATCTTATTAACTGAACTGAAACTACATGTTCATCCTCATCTTTGCTTTATGCCTATGGGGCATTTAGACTTACAAAATACCAATCTTCTTTGTGTCACATTTTCTTGAATAGCAGTTTATGTACTCGTGTTTGTGTTTGATTCAGGTTATAGCTTCTCTGGGATCCATCTTTGATCCTCTTCTTGGAGCACTCTCAGATACCTCTGATGATGTAATTTCTTTGGCCTATGCTACTTGTTATGGTTCATGTTAATGGTGCACTTTAAGTTCTTTAACATAACAAAAGTTCTAGTGAGAAATAGCCTATTAGTGTTCTTCTCTTCTAATGCTAGTTGCTCAGGCCTAGTTTGAGGACTTCTATAATAATATGACATTAATTTGTTGTATCATCCACGAGAAAACATTCCATAGAAATAATAGCAAAGAAAATGTCTATAATAGTTGTAATCTGTCTGATTTGGTAGTTCAGTCTATTCATTCATAGCATTAAACTACCAGTGAGAGATTCACATCTTCAGACCAATTGATTAAGGTAAACTGCCAGTCTATTCATTGTCTATAATAGTTACTTTTGGCAGTTAACCAAGTTGCTAATAGGTCTATTGGTTAAACTGAAATAGGCTGCACTCAAGCCACTTAATTTAGCACTTTGTGCTCCTATTTTACAATGTGAAACAACTCAAATTAATTGCATCCTTTTTGTTGGGATGCACATTTGTCATTTAATAACTTAAAGTTCTTATTGTTCACGTTTTGAAGGGATATGGTTGATTTCCTTGAGTTTTCAATCTAACTGTTGTCATTTCATCTTTTATTTGAGTTATTGTTTCTTCATAATGAACATCATTTTTTGAAACAAGGATGTGTCTATTTCTCTTTGATCTCTCTTTTGCCTATCCTGTAAATCGTGTTTGTAATGTGGTGAATTTTTCAGGCACTAACCTTAACCACCTTTATTGTCTAATCTTCCCTTTGGTCCTGCTTGTGCAGATAGCTGCAGGAAAATGTTGTCTAAAATGAGAGCATAGTTGGAAGTTTATATGTGTTGTTTGTTTATAGAGATTAATTGTTAATATTTGCTTTTTGAAGATGCTTTTTCTTCAACTTCTCAGACAATGTTGTGCTACTGTTCTTGGTTTGCATGTGATTGTTTGCAATGGTAGTTCAGTTGCGAGTCTGGCTGCATATTGAACTTAAATGGAGGCCCTTAAAGGGCAGTTTCCTCCATGATTCTTATGGACCCTAAATTTCAATCTCTTGAATCATGCTGTTATATGTGGTCTGAGTTTCTAACAGTCATGGTTAGTGCCTCAAACACGCTAGAATTATGATCTAATGTTTACAAATAAACATCGGTGAAGCTACACATTGAATACATGCTGATATTTGTGAATGGAATTGATTATTTGTTCTGTCAACCTTGTTGACAGGTGGTGTCATTGGTTCTTGAAGTGCATGCGTGCATAGCTAGTGACGCCCCACACTTCCGGCAGCTCCATGTTTTCCTCGTGCATAAATTTCGAACAGAGCAGTCACTTCTTGAGAAGTGAGCATATTTGTTGAAGCCACTCATTCACAGATTTCCGCTTTTTTAGTGTTCACCAAACATGTCATCTAAAGCCTTATGTTTCTATGCTTTTCAGGAGAGGTGCATTAATAGTGCGTAAATTGTGTGTTCTTTTGGATGCTGAGAAGGTTTATAGAGAATTTTCTGCAATCTTGGAGGGTGAAGCTGATCTAGATTTTGCTTCCATTATGATTCAGGTCTATCTACTTTTACAATGTATTGTCATATTGTGTGCACTTATTTTCCTGATTTCATTTCATTAATTCATGCATATGATGCATGTTGTTTATATCAGGCCCTAAACTTGATTCTGCTAACTTCCTCTGAGCTGGCTGAGCTTCGAGCACTTCTAAAGCAGTCATTGATGAATACTGCTGGTAGAGATTTATTCCTTGCTTTGTATTCATCTTGGTGTCATTCACCTATGGCAACAATAAGTCTATGTCTTCTAGCACAGGTAGGTAAACTTGTCACAGAAACGTCCCTGTCAGTTAAGTATTCAGCTTTATTTATTTTTAGTCTGCTCCCTTCTGCACAGGCATATCAGCATGCCAGTTCTGTGATTCAATCTCTGGTGGAGGAAGACATAAATGTGAAATTCCTGGTTCATGTTGACAAATTGATCCGTTTGTTGGAGACTCCAATATTTGCTTACCTAAGATTGCAGGTATTTTGTGTTTATCTTAAGATGTGCAAATAAAAGTGTCATTGTTGTTCCTGTGAATGGTTCTAACTTTTCTCCACTCTACATGAATTAAGATATCTGTTACTGAAAAGTTGGACGAGCTAAAGCTTGAAGCCTTGAATTATATTTTTGGTTTCTAACCTTCAAAGATATTTTGGGTGGATTATTTCACTCAATGGGTGAATCAAGGGATAGCAGTGGTGTAATGTGATTTATTTTGGACAAAGAGCTCCTTACAGTTGGCATGAGTGGAACTGAATTTAAATAAAAAGGGAGAGACATGAAACTACTTTCTCTCAACAGCCTCTAAGAGATACAATGGTGAATATCATATAACCTATCATTTGGCTGCATATTCTTAATCGGGTTTTTGAAAGTTAATTTCTGTGTTAATATAGCCAATGCCTGTGCTTTTCCTCTAGTCTTTGACTATAAAATACGTCATTGCCGACATTTCCAACATTTAACTTCTATCTTCAAATTATCATTGGTTTCTTCATAATCTCAAATTCCTTTTTTTGTTATAGATACTTATACCCTGCACATGACTATTTGTTGGACATCTGAAGTTAAATCGAACATAGGGTTCTTTTTTTATAGGTTCCAAAGATGCATGTCCTATATTAGAGACTGCCTAAGACAAGTTGAAATCATGAATTTAATGAAGCATTTGTAAACAATTAGTCTGATTGGGCCATTCTAGGTGGAAAAAATGTTCCATCCCTGATTTATCCTTGCAATTATTTGTAGTATTACTATTAGTAGAAGCCAGAAGGGCATTTTGTCTTCTGAAGAGTGAATTATGTACATGTTATCGTGACCATTTTCTCCACTAATAGAGGTGATCATTGTCACGGACACATGGTGAAGACTGAAGAGGGGGTGCCGTTATCCAAAGTCCAAACAATTGTCAAAAATATTACCACTTTTCCAAACGAAGTGTGAAAAAGGCAGAAAAATCACCACATATTGAAAAAGTGCCGAATGAAAATATCACCTTGTTTCTTTTTTTGAATTATTATTTTAGATTTGATCTTTGTTTAATATTATAAAAGCTGTTTTGGATTTTGATCAATGTTATCTTTAGGAAATTTAGTAATTTTCAGAATCTTTTCTATTGTTTTTATATCTTTAATTTTGTGAATTCTCTGTATTTTTCCGACAGCAAACTTCATGTTTAATAGTTAATACACGAGCATACCTTGCATATAGAATCCTGAGAATTACATTTGTGACATTGATGCAGGCTGATTCAAAGACTACAATGTCCAATAATTGGTTTTCACCTTTTCTCAAGATTGTAGAATACAATCTCTTGTAATTAAAGAATTTTATTAAGATGCATATCATAATGAATCATTGAGAGAATGAAATTTCCCAACAATTTTCTGAAAAGAAAAACAATTTGAACATTCTTAACACAAGAATAAATGTCATTTTCTATAAAATAAAGCTAACAAAAACACAATAAAAGAAATGGTGTCAAATTAAGTATCAAAAAACTGAAATCAAGATTAATAAACCATTAATTACATTTGTGATTTGTAAAAGAAATGCAAACTGTGACTAGGTAAAACATATAATTAAGCATTGCATGGAGAATAAAATATTTAGCGGTTAAATGTTTGTAACCAAGTATCCTCATTTCAAATGAAATAAATAAAGATTTCACCGCCACCACCTTTTTCTTCATTTTCCTTGTTGATATCATTTCCAAAACATTATTCTTTTTAATGTCACATATAAGCTTCAAAAGATGGGTAAGAGTGGTGTAGTTATTCTTCCCATAATCAAATACTTGATCGAACACACATAAAAAAACATTTAACCACAGGAAAGTCTAGATATCTCACAACCAATGAGTTAAAAGGTATTTGTCTGATAGTAGCAAAAGTTCTTAAAAAATTCTAAAATAAACTGCCAGAATTTCTAATATTAGCCATAATATGTTGTACATAGGATACAAAATCAATATGCCATCAGTATGAGTGTATCATCTTGGCTCTAAGCTAACCCACACGGGTACCTGGGAAACCCTGGGTACCCATACCATATGCAGCTATGTGGGTATGAGTATGGGGACACACCTGGGTACGTTTTACTTTTTAACGATTTACTTTCTTATTTTTAAGCAAATTCTGCTGTATTGTTATATTTCTGAGTTGCATATGTACTAGATTTAAGTTTGAATATTTGTGAGATGTTGCGTACCTATATATATGTGTGTGTGTCTGTGTATGTACATATATATGTATAGGTATTTATATAACCTTGCCGTACCCACACACACACATTTTCTAGAATTTTGTGCCAGTACCTATGTCACCATACCGATATGCGAACCGATACCGGCACCCATATGACTTCGGTTCTGAGACAGCAATCCACCTCTACTATTGGATATCTGGCTGTTGTGTAGAACCCTAACCTATGACACATTATTTGGGTTTCCCAAGAGTTAGAACTCACTTAGAGCCTCAAAAGCTTTGTATTTTGAGATGTGGAATATAACCATTGGAACTTTGTTTTAAGAATATGGCAAAACAACTACTAACTTGTAAAAGATCTAGCAAGAACCAGTTAAAAATGGGAAAGATTGATGTAAGCAGATATGAAGGTGTAACCAGAGTATTTCATCTGATATATTGCAATAAACGTTAAAGCTGATGCCTACTGCATGTATTGTCATGTAGTCTAAGCAATTGATTATCAGCATTCTGTGAAGTATATGTCTGCCTTAATTTAACTTGAGGACAGTGTATCAATTTGGATTATACAATATGATTTGTATGGAGTTGTTCACATTATTTTCAAGCTAAGAAAAATTGGAGTAGGCTGAAAGAGATGTTTTGGTTTATTTAAAGCACTGATTTGATGATTGTCTGGTTCATGTTTCAAAAGGGTTGTCTTGCAGTACTTGTGTCATCTCTTTTTTTCTTTCTTTTTTGGTTGCAGATCATCTTGTACCAGTCGCCTGTCAGTTTTGTCAAATTGAGATAAACAGTTGTCGTTAAAAGTTCCAGAATGAATTGACTATGTACTCATCAATTTGATTATACTATTAAGGATGCAATCTAACTGACTTTCATCACACTTGCGGTTTATCATCGGAAAGAAAATTCTTCTAGAGTGTAGTCCTTTAGTAAGCTTGCTTTTAGTGCTCGTGGATCTAGATCAGAGGCTGCTTTTTCATACCTCCTTTTTGGTTGTGGAAAGTTGTTTCTTTTGTTTTTGGCATAGCCATATGTATTAGTGATATTCTAAGAATATAATCATTTGTTCATCTTGGTTCTGGAAACTGATAAAAACTTCAAACTGCAATATCTATGATGTTAAATTTTTATTAGATGTATTCTTATGTTAGTTGTTCACGTTTTAGAATCTTCTTTGTGTTGATACTTTCGAAGGTTTTCTTGACACAACAGTTTTAATTTACTCTGCCATTTCATTTAAAAACAACCATATTCAAGTTCCATATTGGCTTCATCACCTGCTCTTGGTTCTTATCTCACTGGTTCATTTTCTTCTTCTATCTTCTTTTTGCTTTCTTTTTCATTTTGGGGGTGCACTATATCATTACAAATGATCTTTGTGTTTTTCATTCTGCCAAGTGATTCATTGTTTATGCATGACTGCCCTTGAATTTTAACCGGTGTGGTTGCTTATGCATGAATCTTGTGAAATTTGAATGGTAACCTTCGTTCTTTTTACATTTGAGAATGAAATTACCTGTACATGTTGATCAGCATGTTGGAAGGTGAATTCTTATGTAGTCCATGTGATTCCTTTTAGCTTTAATTTAATGAATGTACTAAAGTGTTTTTTCATTTATTCATGAAGCTTTTGGAACCTGGAAGATATCCCTGGCTATTGAAGTCCTTGTATGGCCTTCTCATGTTGCTTCCACAGGTTCGTTGTCTTTTCTGTGATGTTGGGCCTGAAAATTGTCATTTGATATTGCTTGACATGCGATTTTTGTTAGCTAAACATATGTGCAAGTAATGACTTCAGGTAACAATCCTCACTTGACTTGGATCTGCTGGGTCCTAAATGTCTTACACATTGATAGTAGCAAAATGGTATTCTAGAAAATAAAATCCAAACTTTAATATATTAAGTCAGAACTTACGTTGTGTTGGGGATGCATGCTGGATTGCTGGGTATGATGTGATTAGTGGTACTATAGGTTAGTATGCCTAATGCATGCCTGCGTGCTCTGTGCTATGCCATGAAGTCAAATAGCTAAATATCCTCAAGGACATATCAATGTGGTTGGAGGTCGTCCCTGGCAAATGTCATACCTAATTGCATACCTATAATTATATCTGTGCAGAATAGCAGGACTCTTCATTATATATATGTGTGTGTGTGAATGTGTAAAGCAAATTGTTCTTTGTCACAAGTGTTCACATTATTTAAACCATGATAATGATCCAGGTGATTTGACTCAGGTGCGGTGACTTTTTTGACGAGTCCATGTTACTTAGACTATCACAATGATCCATGTCTGATTTCATTGCTTGTATTTTCCAACTGGTCAGGCGTGTTAGGATCACCTTGCCTATCAGAGACCAGTTGCTTGCCTTACACGATATAAGAAAGCGTAAACAATTGTTCTTGTGTCTCTTTGTTGCATAAGGTTGTCTACTTTGATATGAACTAGACTTGACTGTTCTTCGTGTGGCTCTTTGTTGCAAAAGCTTGTTCATTTTGTTTCTTGTCTAGTTTGCTGGAATTTCTGTTAATAATTTGAAAGGGGGAAAAGGAAAAAAGACAAGTGGGGGCTATATATGAAGGCAAGCTGTTCACTCAGCGCAGTTCTAATAAAAGTAGTTTGAACAGGTATAGGAAGTCCCCTCAATTGTTTCACTTGCAGGTACAATTAGCAGAACAGGTTGTCTCCTTTACACCCTTATAAACGTTAAAAGGATAACATGCCCTTCAATTTGTTTTTTATTTTTAGGACAGTCATGATCTTCCGAACCAATTTTCAAGATCTCACATGTTTGATTTATGCTAGTCTTTTTCTTGGTCTATTGCTGCTTTTGGTTTAAGTGAATTTTTTAAGGCATTGTAAATTTTCGGTACTCTTTCCAAAAGGTTTGAATTTTTTAAATTGACTCTTTTGATCATGTGGAAGATTTTGATAAAAACTAGATATACCTAACAAATAAATTTATATGCGTTGAATCTTTATTCCCACACTCTTCCATAGATGAAAACCAAGGTCCAGAATGACAACATTGAAATTGCAGATATACTAAGCATTTTCTAGGACTGAGTTAACTCAAGGGCTATCTCAAATCCAAAGAAAGTTTCCTGACCCTATTCTAGTTGAGTTATTGCCTTCCAAGCAAGTCTCTAGGCAGTCTTATGTTCCTCGATCTATTGTAAAATCATCAAAATGACCCTTGAACATAGGACCCGGAAGTGACAAATATGAGGGTGTGGAAGGCTATGTCACCTGAGTACGGGGTGCGGGATGCGGCAAATCCCAAAAAAATTTCAGTGGGGGTGTGTGGATATATATACATATATAAATTACTCTATAGATAATACTTTTTAAGATCTAATCAATAAATGTAATCATAAAAATGTCAGATACTCAAAATGCAGCCATGGTCTTATCCTTTTCCAATCTACCCATTTTCCTACATGTGCAGACAGTGTATTGCACGGCTGCTAGATAATTCTTGCTGTAAACAATGAGCAGTTGATAATTGTAAAGCAAAAACTAAAGCCAGCGTTCGGTGAAATTGAATAGTAAAACTGTAAAACAAAAAAAGTTATGTGGAATTAACTAATAACTGACATATAACTAAGAACAACATTCCTCAACAGAAAAAGCATGGCTCGGACAGCAGAGAAGTACTGAAATAGATTAACAAATAACATTATAACAACTGAACGAAATAAAGAAGCAAAAGAAGGTAAGATAACTCAATGAAAAACAAATAACAATGAAAAAGTGAAAAAAGCAGAACAGCATGCACAAATTGGGGCAAATCAGTAGGAAATAGGCCAACACAGAAAAAAGAAAAGAAAAGAAAACGAAATGAAGACGATATTAAGCATGAAAACATTCATAAGAAACAAACAAAAAAACATGAAAGATTTGTAAAACACAAACCCAGTTACCCAAAGTTGAAATCACTGATTTAAGCTGCCGTCACTGATTAATGCTTACCGCCACGTGCGCCGGTCTTCGTCGAATGCCTTAACTCTTATTGAATGAAGGCCCAGCACTGGAAAAATCTGCTGCTCGCCGAAGATAGGGCACTCAGAAGTCGAAGATGGAGGGGGGAGGTGCTCACTGCCCATGTGTGAAAGGGTTAAACCTAATCGCGTGAGCCTTTTAAAACTTCAAACGTAAGCGAAAAAAGTGGACAGGATTGTCCTCGATGCATGCTGACCACACCGACTTGTCGTTGACATGAGTCGGGTGCGTGCCAAAAAATGGTCAAACTTAGACACGCCGGCTGACCACACTGGACTCGTTTGGAGCCGCGTCGGAGGTGAAACTGTACCCACACCTGCACGTGCGGTGTCGACGCGCGTGCGGGTGCCTAACACATGCATTCAGGTGACTTAGGTGGAAGGGTAGTTGTAAGGTGGAAGCAGCAATCTTTATCATCCAGATCTTTTGAGTCTGTGGTTAAGGCAATTCACAAGGGCCTGGACTTTAAGGAGATAATCCTGTATATGCCTAAATCTCTGGACACACTAGAGTGGATAGTTGGAGAAAAAAGGTTATCAAAAACATATTATTTTTCCTAGTTTTCCTCAGTTCCAGTTTCCCCCCCAAAGTGGAGAACCCTGTACCACTTTGGTGATTGATTAAGAGCTTGGAAAAGGTTGTGCAAAATTTTGGAAGCCTTAAACAATAAGGCTACATTTGTTTCATCCAGGGGAACCTCAAATCAGCACTGGGTGAAGTCAACAGTTTGAAAGTTGAAGCAAACCAAGGATTTCACCATCCGACCTTGTTAAAACCTGCAGAGGTTGAGATCTGCAGTGATCTCAGATCATGCGGATTGTGTCCATGGAAAACAAACATGACCTAATTTCTTTGTTACGTTTGCTATTGGACATCCTCTTGTCTCTGAATCAGTATCTGTTCTCTTGTTGCTAGGGATATACCAATGCTAGCTGAGCAATCTTTCTAATTGTGTTATACTTGGTTGTTAATCTGTTGCAATTGGTCATTAGTATTAATCTGCCTGTAGTTGTCTAAAAGAGAATTTTTTTCAACTTTTGAAAATGAATAGCTGTAAATTCTATAAAATTGTAGTAGACATATTCAGTGTCCTCTTGACGTCTTTCAAACTCTTCTGACTATTGATTGAACTTTTAGAAAAGAAATTCAATCTTGTTCAAGTTATTTGTCTTAAGTCATATTTATCGACCTTTTTCCGATTTGGGATTTAGTCCATCTCAATTTATATTTTTCCTTCTTTCTGTTTATATGTATTCAGCAAAGTGCTGCCTTCAAGATATTGCGGACACGATTAAGAACCATTCCGGCATACAATCTCAATGGTGATCCTGCTGGTTCTGGGATTTGGAAGACATTGTCAGGAAACCCTTATTCACAGATTCTGCAACATCCTGAAGATGGTGAGAAGAACCAAGACTCAGGGAACATTCACACAGGGATCAACTTTGCATCAAGACTTCAGCAGTTTGAGCAAATGCAGTACCAGCACCGGAGCCATGCTAAAAGTCAACTTCAGAATGTGCAGTCTCTTAGATCTATCTCTAACATGCAACAGGTTTGTATTATCTGAAACCTCTGAGAATGAGCAACCTGGTCTAATACACCAGTCCGGATTATTAGTCATTATTATTATTGTTATTTTTTGGTTGGGGTGGTGGTGGTGTTATTGTGGCTGATATCAGCCTGCATATCAAGGTGCAGTTTATATATCAGAGGGACACCTGTATGGGCTATACAATATTATAGGGTTTCTGTTGTGGTTGTTGTTTAAACATGCCCTGAATTGATGTTACCGGGCCAATCATGTAGAGAGAGAACTCGTGTATTTTAACTTGTAATATTGGAGTCTCTTGCTCAAGCAAGTGATTGCTGCTCTTGGATGATGTCATCATTCATCTTCACAGAATTTCTAGAATCACTGGCCCACGTTCTATGCCTACGGCATCTTCCTTCATACTGTTCTTGTCATTTCTTGCTTCTGTTTGCTATGCTAAATGTTGAAGGCTTACTAATGCTGATGATTTATTAGGAGGTGCAGAGACATGAAGAATCACGCCGACCCTCTCCGGTTCCAGATGTTGGTCGCCCACCCTCTAGATCTTCATGGAGATGATACATGCTTCAATCTTATCGCTCTACACTTCAAATTCATTGGATCACGTCTCAAGGGGTAGCTGTATATTGTGTCTATCCATCCATCTGGTGTATGTAATTGTAAATTCATGATTCCCGGTTTTTCCATGTTTGAAATGACAGGGATGGGGTTGATTGGTGATGCAGCACTCTGTGGTCTATTATATGCCATCACGGGCAGCTCATGTGGTTCTTTTTAATGACCACGTGAGGTCTTAGTATCATCCGGTCTGTATTTTTGTTAATCGTTTTCTTTGATGAATAAATAGTCCACATTTGAATGTAAACATAGTAAATCTGTTGCAGAGGTTGTACAGAGCATGAAAATTGATTGAATTTTCTTCGTCTATAAATGCCCCTCAAATGCCATTCTGCTTCATTATGGGCTTGGACAGGAGCGTATTGTCAGATCAGACAAAAAAACAATTTTCGCTTTCATGAGTGTCTTGTAGAAGTAAAAGCCTTAAAGCATGTTTGGATGACACCTGACGTTTTACCTCTAAAATGGCGCTTTTGGATGATGGTTAAAGCTGAGTTTATGGAAAACCCATTTTTAACAAAATAGTAAAGGGCATGATTAACCTGGTCCTTTCCTCAGTTTTTTCAAATAAAACTCGTTTTTTTTGTCTCGTCACTCGAACATACAAACTAGGTTTAAGTTTGTTAGGAATCACAAAACTTGCTTTTTTATAAGTTGTCATGTTCTAAAGGTGTCATCCAAACGCAACCTAATGTCATTTTCTAAAGGTGTCAACCGAACACAATCTTAGGATTTCCACCTTTTCAGGATGGAGATTTTGGCAGGAAGATTCGGCCGCCTTAAAGGTACTAAGTTTGCAAGAGTCAAATACACATGCCCGTGTGAAATTTATGGATTACTCCTGGGTTACATGTGTAGCATTGGCAATCCCTCCAATTGCTGTGCTGGAGTGTTTATGATCATTCTCCAGCAACAACGGTGTTTATTACACATGTTGCAGCAATGGGAATCCCTCAAGACATGATTTGCACTGTTGAAATTTAGAACGTTCCATTAATTGTTTTCATAAATTGCAGCTGGGGCTTCCCCTTGCAATAAGCAGACAGAGGGAGGGAGAGGAATTCATGGGAGAGAGGGGAGCTTTGGACTGTCTAATTCTAGATTGAGTGACTCTGACTATATATATATATATATATATATATATATATTAGAGCCACCCAATTATAAGGCTGTTCATCTACTTGAGATGAATAGAGGAGAAAAACAAAGACAAAAATATGTAAACTAATATTAGACAATGAAAATATCTATTACATTTTTCTCTTCATTTTTTTTTAACTGTCCATCATGTTGAACCAGCTGTAAAGAGCTCGCATTCAATATATATATATATATAGACGGTATATATTAGATGGCTGTAAAGAGCTCGCATTCAATATATATATATATATATATATATATATATATCAAAAGGTTTTGAGACTTGCACATTGAAAGCAGCTTTTCCGAGATCATGAATCTAGAAAAGCGTACACGTGCCTGGCAGCAGGGACGCGGCTGCATACGAGAAAGAACCACTGTGACTCTGTCGTCAATGACTTAAGTTAGCTTAGAAATACCCGTGAGAACATACAAGAACCATTGTAAGCCCTCTGGTCAATTAAATTATTGTCATCTTGAAGTGATTTAAAAGTCGAACTCATGGTTGACATTCACTTTCGGAAAATAATTTCTTTGTACTTGATATTAACTGTTGAATTATACAGACAGATTGAATGAAGACACTTGCTGATATTGTTTCGATGTGGCATCATATAGACCGTCCAATTACACAGCTCAAACTGCTTAGATGTCATCATTTCAGTTTTTTCCTAAAAGGTTTACTTTTACTTTTTATGGCACAATGTCAGTATGATGTCGGATATAAAAAAAAAACGATCACACATGGCTGCCCTCTTCTGATTCACAAACTTTTCACGCTATTGAAGCATTTTAACATCTCATTAGGGCTGGAAGAAACCATGAAACATGTCCAGAAAAGAGCTTCATCTGAAAATAGGGATGCCGAAACACAACTGATGCTCAATAAGAAGCTTCCGGAGCACATTACATTTTATAAGTTACAGTGCAGCTGCTACCTATCGCGTATGTATATTAGTATGTACAAGTAGAAAGATGAAGGTGAAGCAACAATCACCTAACAAGATTCCTTATCCACCAAAACTATCTCCCTCTTGCCCTCTCGCCTCTGGGCACGGGAAGTTCCAAGTATGTATGCTTAAACAACATATATCTTGCGATCATAGTCAGAGTCGTAAGCTTCAATATCAGAAAGAGTTGAACGCACAGACCACGAAAAGGATCTACTAATGCTAGACCTCCTGATTCGCCTCTCAGAATCATTACCTGACTTCCAGAGTTTTCGTTGAGACCCGAAGCACATTAGGCCAACCAGTGTCCCAAGAATAATGGGTACAGCAAGTACTGTTATGGTAATGGCCAACCATGTGTCAGCAACAACGTAGGCCACTGAAAGAAATGCTGCACATGTGCAAAGACAGGCAACCCACATCAGCTTATTCATAACTGCCAAGACCTGCCTCTGAGCCTTAGTTTCCCAGGCAACTAATGTTATTTGAACCACCACAACAGCCAGAGATATAAAGAGTGCGAGTGCATTCAAGATACAGAACAGGTCGAAGGCCACTGAGCCTGCTATATTTGCTTGACCAACATCACCGTCACTGCTATCGCTAATATATTGCCCTGGCATATTGAATATAGCCACAAAAGCAATAGAAGCAACCAGGACAGCAACAACTGTAACAGAATTCGTTGTATTGTTGACTGCCTCCCGATGAAGTTTCCTCACCTGTTTCGCAATTCCTACCATGTGTTTGTGTGTTTTGTCATTCTGGATCAGTTGTGATTGCAGCTCATGTCGAATATAGCTAACCGTTCTCCTAAGCTCTACTTGCTCGTCTGGTTGTCCAACACAATAAGCACGTAATGCACCAGCCTTTAACAGAATTTTCTTTATGTATAATGCAGAATCACTATAACGAAGGTTTTCGGCCAGATCCATTGCTGTTTGCTTCTGATTATTGATAACATTGACATCAATGTGATTATATGTGAGAAGAAGGCTCACAATCTGTAGGACAAAGAACAAAAGGCTTAAAAATGTGAAGCAATCAGCTGCAAGAAATAACACGCTTCATTCAGCATGAAAATCTAATGTTCCAAGTATCTTAAGCATGAAAAATATTTCCAAGAAAGCATATGACTATTGACTATGACACCCAGGAAATGAATTTCAAGCATATGAACAGCAAAAAGCGTTGGTCTTAAAGAGGCAACCAGAAGATTGAAAATTAAGGTACAAAAGTAAATATGCAAGTTCCCATAAGTGCTGCCCAAGCATCTGAAACTTGTATGAGATGTAAAATTTTGACCTTCCAGGATTATGGTAATGCCACTAACAAAAGGTGTTTAACATTGTTATTAACTACACTTCACAATTCTATCCTTGAAACCTTGGACATTGGTACCTATTCCAGCAATTGCCACCAGATCCAAAAGGCAGAGTTTCCCAGGCAACACCCTATGTGAAAAGTTTCTGTCAAGCAAATCAAAATCTTTGCAACTTCCTTGAGGTTTAAAATACTTGCTCCTAATGGCTCAGCTGGCTGGGTATGAAACCTTTAGAAAAGATAAAGGTGTTGAACATTTTGAACAACTATGAACATTTTCATTCTAAGTTTACCATACTTACACTAGGATGCGACCATTACAAACACACAAAATAGAAAAAAAGATGCACAATGATATATCCACCGTCACATACTCCCTAAACTTGAGAAATAGATAATCAGAAAAGCTCATCTAGCTCAAGAAGAGGATTTCTCCTATGAAGAACCCTATTGAGAAACGAACCCATCTTAGGATGTGCAAAAAAAAAAAGTCAACAGCAACATGCTAAATAACAATAACCAAGTACAGAAATCAAACTCTAAAACAAATAGCACGAGCAATAATGGACACAAAATAATGTCAACAATATCAATAATATCATGAGAATATTGAAATAGGTGATGCAAACATGAAAAACCAGCAAGAAAGCATATATTTCATAAAGGTAGAAGTCTTTATAAGAAAAATAATAGACAGAGAAGCCTAATAAGAAAAATAACATACTTCTGAACGTGATTTCTCCGTGGCTATATGTAGAGCAGTATTTCCTCTCTTGTTCTTTTCATTGAGTATGGAGGAATCAACTCCCAATAATTCCTGAACTATATCAGGAGTATTTGGACTGCGCCCTTTTACAGCCATATGAAGTGCAGTCTGCCCCTTCTTGTCCTTTATAGATACTATCCCTGGGTCTCTACTCAAAAGCGCTTGAACAATTCGGAGATGACCAAGTCTAACAACTCTGTGCAAAGATGTCTTCCCATTTTTCCGCACAATCCTTATTGCACTCTCATCGGCATCTAATATTGTATTTACTATATCCAAATGATCTTTTTCTGCAGCAATGTACAGTGCACACGTGTTGGTAAGATCAGTGGATTGGCAAAGGGCAGGCCACGTACAGACCAGTGCTAAGACAATACCTGCATACACAAATATTCCAGCCAATTAGATATGTGACCAACTAATGCTACTCGGAGAACTCAAGCAAGCGCTAACAGAGTCCAATAAATTCCACTTCATGTACTAAAAAATGTAGAACACAGTAACACTTTTGTACTGTTCACCTTACATTGGCCTAAAAGCTACAGTCCGAGCGTCTATGATAAATCCACCAATTCTTATTCGCAGTCTAACTCTCAGAATTTATATATGCAGACGCCATCCACAAGGGTCCATGCCAATATGTCCAGCTTAACTGCATGATATTTGAATAATCATATGTACCCTCAAGCATCCATGGACAATCTGTAAATTCCTACTGTGATAGAGCCATTTTGCTTTTTGGAAAACGAAAACGAGCTTATTGAAGCATTGTCGAACTAAAATAACTCAAGCTAGCCAGTCCGAACCTAAAATGAAAAGGGAAAGGAAGAAGAAAGCAGAGAATTTATCTTTTCCTGCTAACAAAAAAGACCCACTTAAGCAATTATCTTGACCTAATATCTAACTCTATAATTTGCAAGCTTGCCATAATTTGGGTAGACTTTGACAATCTTAACAGTGATACCTAATCTTGCCAATGATATATCTTGTATCCTTCTTGTTGTATAAATCCATAAGAAAGACTTGGTCTCCATAGTGAAACTAAAAATTGTCTTCCTCTAAGATTTAAAAATCTTCTCACAAATTGCTGCTGGGAAATCGTTTAGATCATATAAGAGGTACAAATTGTCGCATCAAACAATTTCTCCAATACCATCAAATGATTGCTTTGGCATCATATCCATACCAAATAAAACTAATAAACCCAAACAGAAAAACATCACGTTGATAGGGAGTGGAGTAATCTCGTCCTAAATTTTGGTGGATAAAACTCTAACGACCACATTGCCACATATTTGCAGTCCGTACATTATTCTTGAGCTCGAACCCGAGTTCTTAGTTATGGGATAAAATCCAATAAGGGGAGGGAGGTAGAGAGAGAGATAGATAGATAGATATACTTGTGTGGCCGTTCTTGGCTGCAACATGGAGAGCGTCCACGCCGTTGCGGGACTTGATCTGAGCCGCGGGCAGGTCGTAGAATCTAACGAGGAGCTTGAGGATCTCGCAGAGGTTGTTGTCCGCGGCGATGTAAAGGGCCGTCTCCCCTGCCTCGTTTTGCGCGACTATCAAAGACCGAATCCTCTCACTTTCCCCGTCTTCTTCCTCCTTCTCGTCGTCGTCGTCCTCCTCCTCCTCCGCGTCACCCTCTGCTACAGGCATCAGGAATCCCTTGACGGCTTGTAGGTCACCGGATTTCACCGCCGCTAGGAACGCCGCCTCTACCGGCCAGAATTTCGATGGCTTCCGATCCATCCGATCCATCGCCATCTCTCTGTGCCTATCTTAGATCGTTCCTCCTCTCATAGAGAGCGAGAAAGACAGAGTAATGGAGCTAACGCGCGCGCGAGAGAGAGAGGTGGTGGTTGATTTTCATCCTTTTTTATTATTATTTTCGTTTAGTCCTCTGTTTTGTTTCTTTATCATACTTGGCCCCTTATCTCAAAAATAATTTCATACGACTCCCGCTTTCGTCAGCCCCCTCACGTTGACATGTTTGTTTTCCATCTCAAGTGCGTTCTTGTCAACCAAGTTTAAAACATCTGGTTTATTACTTTTAATCATGTTAGTAAATATTTCTCTATGAAAATAGTTTAAAAAATCTCTAGATAAACACTAAACTAAGCACATTGGTAAGAATTTATAATCTTGTGATATTGCTTTAGCTTGATACCCATTTATAAGCAGTATTTAACAAATGTATAAAACATTTGTAGTTTTGTACACTGATGATGATAGTGGTTTTTCTTCTTTAATTGCTTTGAGTTTGGTTCAACTTTGATTTCTTATGTATCTATAAATTTATTCAATTCTAAACTTTGTGTATTACTAATCTGCTGCTTAGATCTCAAAAACTGACAAGCCTGAACATTGTATTTTCCCACTTCTCGCATGGTCAGATATCATGTTCAGACTTATTTTACAAAAAGTTCATGGACTTGTGTCCTGAATTTTTTTTATCCTCACAATTCCTCTTAAGCTGATTTAAAAGAAAGCATGAATGGGAGCGTCAAGAAATTGACTAATTTGTGAGGCGTTCAGGGAATTAGTCTAAAAGTAGGGACGCAAAGCCGCGGTTTTTTTTAATGATTGCTTCCGAACTTTTCACTCTTTTTAGTTTTTGTGCGTTAGCGAGCATCGTGGGCCTAAATGACTTTATTGCCCCTACTTTTTCCTGATTATGCACATGGAGACCCTCTATGGCGGCGATTACTGGGGAGGGTAAAACCGGAAAATAATTTTCCGCGTCCTTATCCTGTGTCCATTGACTAGGTCGCTGTTTGGTTGCCGCGGAATCAATGCCTGATTTTCTCCGGGACCTACTTGGATCCGGATCGATTCTTGTGAATATATTATACCAGATCCATTTAGAACGAACTAATTAATCGTCTCTCCTAAGGCCGACGGGTTTGCTTTTGTATGTGGTCCGGACTCCTTTGACCGTGACCCGATCCGGAACCCACATGGCAAATTGGAAACCGATTTCTGATGTGGTGGGACCCGCGAATGCGGACCACTTTCAATGCACCTACTCGTTTCCCTCAAAAGAAAACAAAAAAAGCCTCCGGCTTTTCGTAGGAAAATAGTGCATGGATCCGTTTGTTTCGTACCCGGAAAATGGAACTCCACTTGACGGGGCGCGTCTATTTCATGGAAACTTTTTGCTTTTCACAGGAAAATAGTGCATGCATCCGTCTGTTTGCTACCGGGAAAAAAGAACTTGACGGGCGCGTCTACTTCATGGAAACCTTTTCCCTTTTCCTTTTTTCCCAAAAAAGATGTGAAGGCATTTGGAAGGCAATCCTCTCAATAAGTTGCAAAGTTAGGGTTTTGAATTATTGTTATTTATTTTCAGAGCCCTAAGTTTACCTTTTTTTTTTTTTTTTTGCAAAGCAGCCCCGAATCAAAGGCCAAGAAAGTGCGGCTCCCTACCGCCTCCCTTTAAGTTTACTTTTTGTTTCATATAATTCTACAAACAAAGACAAACTTAGCAGTGGCCCCATTATCTCAAGTCCAAGACAATCAATCACATCCTTCAAACCTGCAGACTCCCAATATGTAATAGTTATTTTTTTCGGGTGAGCAAGGGAGTATTAATCTCACCGCTCGAAAAAAGTCCGAAGGCCCCCCATTCCCCCTACCTTCAGGGTTCTGAGCTGCGTCGGTGTCAGCGATAGCAACAGTGCACCCTTCAACTTAGATGTCGCGCCCAACCGCCTTAAGACACAGGAACATAACACTCACAAGAATCGAACTAAAGACCTGTCTTAGTACAGACCCCTAATTCAACCAGCTACACTATGCCCCTTGAGACATGTAATAGTTATTTCTTCATTTTTTAAAAATCTTAAAATTTAAAGTATTAATGCCCTTCAACTAGATAGTTGAAAATTCTTGGAAGTTTGCTTCATTGAAAATGATAAAATGCACAAAATGACATTTTTCTTTTTAATTAGGCCGCGTTTTGACTAGGTTTGATTATTAGATAATTCATCTTGTTTTTTCTTATTAAAAAAGGGAGAAACGTGGACACCTTTTCCCAGGCTTAGTTATTTTAAAACCAGATGGACAAAGGAATAACTGAAATCGAGTGGACATACATTTCAGAAAAGGTCATCTTAAAGCACATGCAATATTCCCTTTCGCGTGTGTTTGATGGTAGGGATAAGCTTCAGCCAAGTTTCACTCGGGGTGAAAGTGGTTTAACTTTCATCAAGAGACATTGCGTTTCGTATAAAATTTCACCTCCAAATGAAGAACAAGTTTGTCTCCTGAGTTTCCTGGTGTTCCATTAATTTTCACCTTGGTGAACTTCGCTTCAGCTAATTCATTCCCTTGTTCAAACATATCAAAGTTTAACTCTGCGTTTTAGATAAGTTTTAACAGGGACAAACCATTCGGGGTAATATACAGTTTTCCAGATATCGTATTCTTTTAATGACACACCAGTTTTCATTTTATATGCGCCATGTTGCAGTTCTTTTAGAAGATTGGGACAAGAAACATGTGGATCGTCAGCACATGCTCTTCCTTTTAAAAGTGATATACTTCTAAGGCAACACTGTTTGTTGGGGCCATGTTGATGCGTCATACTTGCACCGAGTAGAGATACTTTGGGTTGTAAAAGTGAAGTTGCACTATCTGATTGTATATTTTCTTCTTTGCACTTCATTCTATAGGGGTGTGCACATAACCAGCTTGGTTTTTCGCGAATGCTTTATAATGGGACATGCAAACCGTCACAGCCAGCAAATAGGGCCACGTCGAGCCCGAGTTCAGTTAGCTCAAGCTCTACTCGACTAATAAAACCTAACAGCTCGAGCTCGACTCGGCAGTTACGTATTGAGCTCGAGCTTGAGTTGATTAAGACTCGACAAACTCGTTTGAATAGAATTGATATTCATCGTTACGTGTTGAGCTCGAGCTCAACTTGATTATGGCTCGACTAACCCGTTTGAATAGAATGTATATTCATCATTACATGTTGAGCTCAAGCTCGACTTGGTTAACGCTCGACAAACTCGTAAACTCGTTTAAATATATCGACTTGATTAAGACTCGGCAAACTCGATTAAGGTTTTAACTCGACTCAACAGTTACATGTTGAGCTCGAACTCAACTCGATTATTTAAACGAGTCGACTCATGAACTTGAACTCAACTCGTTAAGCAAATGACTCGGCTCGAACTCTTTCATCAGTTGAGCTTTAACGAGTCGAGGTCGAGTAGTTCGACTTGTTAAGCAAATGACTCGGCTCGAACTCGTTCACGAGTCGACTCGTTGTTCACCCCTACTAGCAGGTGATTGGAGGTTTGACTGCTACCATGGTTCAAATTTCATAAGCTAAAGAAGGTCCTTATCCTTCATGGCTACCATGGTCCATACTATGGTTCTATATGCGTTTCTGGGTGATACACAATGTCCGTTTCCTTGTGCAAGAAAATTGACACAAGTTTAATGCGTATTGACTTTGGAGCTTCATTTTTCAAAGAAAACAAAATGTGTGGCCAGCTATTTTTTCAAAAACCTAAATGAGTGACGACTTGCCGGAACTGTAACTGAACTATCAGTGTGAATGCCATTTTGATGAAAACAACTAAAAAACGATGAAGATTTGAGAAGAATACGCACAACTAAAAATGACCAGATCTTGAAGATAAAGAACGCCATGGCTGATGGCTCCTCTTCACATTACGGTGAAAAAGAAATTATATGTATATTTTGAAATTTTTTTAATCTGGCCCATGTAAAAATTTTAAAAAATATTATTCTACTCCTATACAAATTTTGAAAATACAATTCACGACAGAAAGTAATGCAGGTGTTTAGTTAGGTGATCAGTATTTTTGTTTTGCTCTATGGAATGGGTTTTAGTTCATTTTTCAAAGAATCACCTAACTTGGTGGGACACTATTGGACTCGTTCAAATATATATATATATATATATATATATATATATATATATATATATATATATATATATATATATATGTAAACTATAGAAATGGAGACACGGAAGAAGAAACCAATGGAAGGCGTCCCGATATACAAGTGGCTGGTGATGAAGACGATGTTCGCAAAGCAGAGAATTTTAAAGCCCAAGAAATCTCCAACTGTTTTACACTAGAATACTCCATTGACAACCGTGGTTATCTTCGCCAATCCTTTTCAAATACATCTCTGAATTCTTGGCAATTGAAAATGAATCCGGGCCGAGGCAAGTGTGGGCTACTGCCCACACGGACCCCAAAACGTTTTTATTTTTATATTAATATTTACGAGTAATTTTTACATTAAAATTTATTGGTACTTAATAAAAATTTGAAATTTGGTACCTGTTACCTTTTAGTCATAATTTTCTAGCTCCACCCCTAAAATGAATCTTCTACTTGCCTTTGACACCTTCGTTTCTTTCGAGCTTCTTTCTAGCCTTTTAAGTGTACTTTTCTGCTTTATAAGTGTTAAATTCTTCAATCAAAAAACCTTTTTTTTTTTTTTCCATTGTTTCTTTATGTTCATATTCACATCTTCTTCTGTCATTGTACACTGCAGCCCTTGCGGGCTTAAAATGAGAGATTTAATAATGTGAGGGCAGAGTTAAAAAATTTTGTCTATAGGGCACTAAATATATAAGTAATAAATTTTCAATTGGTTTTGGGATAGTGACCCGAGCCTCGTGGGACTGATCCATATTATTAAACTTAAATATACTCAAATCCAATCATTAAAA
Organism: Nymphaea colorata; assembly: GCF_008831285.2. Lineage (NCBI taxonomy): Eukaryota > Viridiplantae > Streptophyta > Magnoliopsida > Nymphaeales > Nymphaeaceae > Nymphaea > Nymphaea colorata. Next base: position 14,501,202 of record NC_045147.1, read on the forward strand.
ACAAGGTTTTAAATGCCTCATGAGCTAGATAGGTGAAGAATAATGTGGCTTTTTTTGGCACTATAAAATATTTGAGTGGAAAAGGTGCAGCATAAATTCCACAAACATCACTTATGAAGTTCTTTTCTGGTTGCCTACTTTGATAGGTAGATTGAAAATAATGGAAACAGGAAACAAAAGTGGGTATCACATCAAATGCTCTCAGTGCTTATCCCTGATCCAAGTATTCACATTAATTTTCAGCTTCGTCTTATGAGTTTGGATCTCTCTTTTCTTTGAATTGTATCCACAATTTCACTAGTCTCCATTGAATAAAAATAAATTAGAAAAAAATTGAACAGATTGAGCACTCATTTGAAAAGATGATTACTCTGCATAAGTAAAAAAAAAAAAAAATTATTGAGGACATATTATATTTATTGCTCCTCCACTGGTAGAAGTCAAAACACTCTCTACTTGCATACAGATTAACATCTTGAATTAATTTTGAAATTCGTAAAATCGAAAAATAGATCTATACCTATTGACACATAGCAACACATATGGGCTCATATGAAAAGACATATTGCCCACAGGAATGGAATATGGGCGAGTAGGAGGTTGACGACCCACCACCCAAAAGGAAAAGGCCGGAAGGCCTCCCTCCATTCCCCATGCCCTCCGGGGTCTTGAGTTGTTTTGGAAATATTCCAATTATACAAAACACTAACTAATTAACCATGTTTTGGCTATTTGAATAACTATGTATAAACACATAAATTTAAATAACAGATGTAGTACTTCTTTGAGATTTCTTTGATGCACCGTGTTTGTTATGAGCTTTCGTGAAAGGTCAGATCGACGAACGTTGGTGTGGTCTTTTGTGGAAGTTTGATGACATTGTGCTTCTTTTCAGCTGAAAATTTATTCAGGTAAGTGGGAGCATGTTTCGCCACACCCCTATGGTCCAGGACAGCGTTTGTGTTGGTGTTTGTTGACGAAAACCATATGGTACCTTATTCGTCCCCATATGATATAAAAGACATATTGCCCACAGGAATGGAATGGACAATATGTCATTTTCATGTCACTACCAGATAAGTTGTCTCTTATGACCAACTAAAATTCTATATATATTAGAAAGCTGGAGATTTTTTTAAGTAGATTTTGATGGAGCTAGGACCCCTCCTTTTATTAGTCAAGAGAGAGAGAGAGAGAGAGCAAAAACAAAGGAGATTTTGAGGAGATAAAATTACATGAGAGTTTTAAAAATATAAATGTATATATGTTGTTGAAATGTCTACCAATGTATAATTCTACTGCTTGGGCGCATAAACTGGATTTCTTTATCCAAAAAAATTTAAAGACCGTTTGCCTTCTGAAAGCTTATGAAATCTCATCTACATGTTGAACTTCAGTGTTTATTTTAATGCTATAGATTTAGCAATCTCATCTACGTTCATGGGAAGCGTATCGGTGGAGGCATGTCTGTCAGTTTATTTTTAAAAAGTAATTTGTAATCACCAATGTCCTTACTCTTGGTGCCGGTTTTACTACTGGATGCTCTCAACTTTTTTGTCTTTTTGGGTCTCAAAGAATGAAAATACATTGAGTGAGTAGGAAGACCTAGTGCCGAGTAAAGAGCCAAAGTTTTCACTCAATCTCTTGGCGTCGTAACATATATTCGAGATTTTCGATTCCTTGAGGTGCTACCATAAGATATGATACGATAATTAACACATAATTGGGAAGCATTTGTACAGTATTGATATTGCTAGTAACACATAATTAAGGGATCAAGAGCAAGAGCATTTTCTTACAAAGTTAGTTTCTTAGAGCATTTTCTTACAAAGTTAGTTTCTTACCTTTGCTAAAAGTACACCAATTTGTATAGAGTTTAAAGGACCTGTATTTACTTTTTGTTATTTAATTGCCTTAAAGATGATGGAAGGAAAAGATAAGTTAAACACCATCTTAACCAGTAAAAGAATGTGCTTCTACCGTCGAAAGTGCATTTAATGACGAGCAAAATGGAGAAAGCATACATATTATTTGAGATTGGATTTTGAAAAAAAAAATCCATCAAGCCATATATATATATATATATATATATATATATATATATATAGAGAGAGAGAGAGAGAGAGAGAGAGAGAGGTATCTGGCCAACCCTCAGCAATTTGACCATACCCATTGTGGTTGGATAAAACTAACTCGTAGAGTGTTTTTAAATATCAAAAACCAACAGTTTATATTCATATTATTATAAAATCCCCTTTATTCTCTTTATTTTGATAATTTTTTTTTCCCAGGCATGTGGATTTGGGCGCACGTGGTTGGATTGCCGAAGAAGGACCATACTTGTGCCAGGGGTAGAGCTTGGATTTTTTGCAAGGGGCGGATCAAATAGTCCAACCTCAGATTTGAATAGAGTCAAATTGAATCAGAACCTAAAAAATGCATTGCACAACTAAATTTTTTCAATGTATTTTTTTTTTCCAATTAGTTGAGGTGGCGCCATGGCCTAAGTGGCCCACCCCATCCCTCCGCCCCTGCTTGCGCCTGAATGCATGCATGAGCACGAATCTGCTGGTGGATTTCAAAGGTTTTTAATGACTATGTGGAGATTAACAAGCCTAATTAATTTCCCTTTGTTCGAAACACGCACAGTTGTTTGGAGTGGATTTCCACAGCAGGACGAATAATTCGATCTGCTAAATCTTTCCTCCCTTTTTCCTTCCATTCCAGTAAAAACCAAGCCGAATCTTGGCAACGTCATCAAATACGGTCTATCCTTACGGGAATCACTGGTGCGATTTGGCTGATATGTAGTTGAGTCTTGTCAAACAAAAGCCTAATAGTTCTGACATCAGATATCCAGATTGAATAGGGTCTAAGCAGATCTGATTTTTAAAATCCTTCTTCTTCTTTTTTTTCAATCTTGTTCTATTGCTTGAACGATGGATTTTTACCTGCTTCACTGGATTTTGCTAAGTTAAGTTTGACTGATGTGCAAATCTAGAACCCTTTGTGAGACGCAATTAAGATCTGGATCTAAAACCGATAATCAAGTCGATCATGAAACATGCCACCATACTAAGTTCAGATTAGAGAATTATATAAGGGGTTGTTTGATTACTCTGGATTTAAAATATATGAATCTTTTGCTTTTGATGATATGACAAAAGATCAATGGTAAAATCCACGATTCATTAAAACTAAGGATCTTAAGTCAGACCTAAGATTCACATTTTAAGAAATTTGTTTTACTTCTTTGCATTGAGAAAATGTCAGATTCAAAGATTATAAGGCAGAGGGTCAGATTCAAAGAGCATAAGGCAGAGGGTCAGATCTTAAATTCATGGTTCTCAAATCTCTGAGGATTTCAAATCCAAGGCTATCAAATGCCTGCTAAAGGCAACACTAAGTCTAGATCAGACCAGATTAAGCAGATTATCGGATAATAAGGATCCAAATTTGGGCCAAACATGGAACTTCAAACAGATGTCTAAAGATTGGCGCTTGAATATTGCTGAACTGTAAACCAGATCCACAGTTGCATTATTGTTCAAAACCTACTTCCTTTGCTCAGTCAGACTGGATATTGGATCCAAATCTGAATCCTTGACATCCCCAATGTGGTAACGTCACTGCAGTGACGGTCCGGGTCTTAAACTGATAATGAGGTTGGATCTGTGTCCAGCTCTATGAGATCCGGGTCCATGCCCCAGAGTTTTCGATTACGAATCAGCCATGAGTCTTGCGACCACGCCTTTGCCCGCTCACAAGAGAATTGGCAGCACCTTTTAGTGCCCTTTAGCCAGAAATTTCTTGTTCCGCCTCTTTGTCACTAAATTGTGACGAAGATTCGGATTTTCCTTATGTGGATTGGCTCTAACAAGCATTACACAAAGATCACCTGTGTTTTGAAAGTATTTTGGTGCACTTCCCTTATTGGAACAGTCAAATTGATTATGGATGACCCACCTTTAGATTGAACTTTGCTAAGGTGCCATTACTGTTTCAAAAGAAAACAAGTTATCAAATCAAGATGTCATTTGCAATATAGACCACTAATAGTGCTGTGTGGTTTATACCCAACAAAAATATACTCTTCCCTACATGTTTTTTCTTTCATTTGTAGGGGATTGTGGGCAAGAATAAGGAAAATGCATGCTTATCTTGAACTCAGGTACTTTAATTTAAAATATGATCAACAAATGATAAAGCCAAACCAAGATCTAGTCAACCATCTTATGATTAAGTTCATTGGGTGAATTAGCATTACTTTTTTTCTCCCTGTTTTCTGTTTAAAAAGAGAAACACCCAACATGGCAAATATTTTCTAATCTAAAAAGTGCTCATTTACTGTGTTTCTCTTACGTCTGAGAAGCATCAGGGCTCCTGTTTTTGCCTTTTTTATTACTTCATCCTTGCGGCAAGGGACGTGCATCCTGGGCATCGAATATTAATGTGCTTCTACTTATATACATAAAGGTATAGCCTTAGTTATCGCTTTCTGGGTATCGAATTTTAGAGTTGGTTGATTTTATATATGTAAAGTTAAGCACCTGGATAGGTTCCAAATCCACATGGTCAGTTTCTTTCTTTTATTTACAATGAATGACCAATGCCCAATTTTATCATCTTGAGCATGTAATGGATATGAAGAACATTGGAAGAGAACATAAGCTCCAAACTAACATCTTTAATACCGTGTTTGGCAGCAGTAACACATTGCTATTATCACATGAACCTTCTCCAAAAAAATGAAGCAGATTTACGGAACACTTGTTATGGTGTCCTGTGAATTTGTCTCATTTTTTGCGACAGGTTCATGAAATAGTGACAACGTGTTACTTTTGTCAAACAGCCCCTTAAGAGTTGTCTAGAAACGTTATTGTTTCATTCATCTGCTCTAAAAAATGGAGCAAATTTATGGAACACTTTTGAAAGTATCTAATGAATCTAACCGACTTTTAAGTTAGGCACATGGGATAGTAACATAATATTACTGTTTTCATGCAGCGTAGGTTTTCATTTCAAAAGATGTAACGCAGAAAATCCCTAAAAAGTGAACAACTTGAAATGACTTTGCTTTTAGCAGCAACTTTGAGTTTTATGGTTAGTTTGCTTTCTGTTCCTTCCTTTTCACAATGTCAAAGCAAACATGGTCAATGGTTTCTTATTCAGGTCAATGGGAGCTGTGTATGTCAGAGTTCAGCTTAAGGCATTCAAGTTGAAGAAGGTCATCCTTATTAGCCGTGGCGGAGCTCGCTGTGGCTCTTGTAGGTAGTTGCTCACACCAGTCCTTAAAATGTGTTTATTTATGTATTGATATTTCATTTTTTTTATTGTTTTTACATATGAGTGCTCCTTAGAGTTTGAAACTTAAACTAATAGTGCCCCTTAACCAAAACTTTATGGTTTCACCACTGCTTATTAGCATGACCTAAGTGGGGAATGTTTAATCTGATTAGCTTTATGGGAAAGGGAAAAAATGAAAGATCTTGTTGGTACCTGCTTTAAGAAACAGTTAGGTTTAGCCTCAGAGGGTTTGGCATATCTAGTTAAACCAATAACTGGTAGAAGGTGGTCCTTAGTTTGATTCTCATGGGCATCAACTTACTACACTAGCCAATGCAATCCTAGACTATAGGAGCAAGGGGAATGGAGAGTCTTGGCTTCTTGTTCTTCACCGGAGCACTTCTTATCAAATATATGTAAATCAAACTTAATTAAGTTTTGGGTAAGCGAGAGGGTTATGCCACTGCCCAAACGAGAGCAGATGCCTTCTTCTTCCCTTTGCTCTCAAGGTTTAGAGTTGTGTCGGCATCAGGTGGTAAGATCTCTGTGTGCTTCAACTTGCATGTAAAATCTACCTCCTTACATTATAGGAGTATAGCCTCTCAGGGGTTAGAACTGGAGATGTGCCTCCTTGGGCCCTAAGTCTGCTCGTTTGAGCTATGCCCACTGGGGCAAATCAAACTTAATTAAGCTAAACTATGTTCATTAAAACAACAAACTCTTCCATAACTCAAAATCATATGCCAACGATTTTGATCAACAATCTACACAAAAAATGACGGTACCATGTGTAAAAGTTGACTCCACTTTGCGCCTTTTTGCCAAAGCAATTATTCCACACCTCACAAAGACAAATCTGTTCCTTGTGACGTAAACTACGCAATCAATTCGATCTTTCATCATTCAAAGTGAGTCAAACTTCATAAAAGCTTCTTTTTTTTCAAGGCTTTCAGGCATGCTATCCATCCCTGAACATCAATTTCAACCCTTGTAATTAATACAAGGCACTTTCTTGAATTATCCAAAGGAGAAGATCTTCTAAATTGAGTTTTGTGATTCTCTCTCTCTCTCTCGTTCCATATTATATATATATATATATATATATATATATATATATATATATATATATATATATATATATCATGATCAACTTGTGGGGATCAAACGAAAATTCTCTCCTTTTGTACCTGAGATGGTAAATATAATTAAGAAATAGAGCAAATTAAATGCGGATGATGAAAGGTCCATTCTTGTGCTACCTTTTTATTAAAATAAAGAACAACCACCGGGTTTCTTGGTTTGATGGTAGTGGCGAAACTAATTTATTTTTCATTGGAGGCCCCAATCCGTGCTTTAAACGAAAACTCGAAGGCCCTCCACTTAGAAACCTACAGTCTTGTAAAGATGAAGCGTTGTTCCGTCCAGTTGTTAGATAATTGAGCAGTAAAGCTGAAGGATATAATTCAACAGTGCAGTTAAAATTTATTATGACACGTAATGGTAAAGAAAAATCGGAAAAAGAAAAGTAAAGAAAGAATTATTCTCCAACTGCGTCCATCAATGGATTGAGAACAAAGAGGAAGCCACTAATCTCCACAGAGCAGATTGTCTTTAGCTTTAGTTTAGATTGGATGGAATGTAATTTATAGGAGTTCTACGTAGTTCGTTTTAGTTGTTGTTTTTGAAGATTTTTCGAAGATCTAATTATGAAAACTTTTTTATATTTACTCAAAAAAACTGTATTAAGGTAGGAAGACTTCATTGCTCCCCAGAATTTTACTTACTGTAGTTGGCGTTACTCTTTTAGACCATAAACGGTGACCTGCATGGCACTCAAGTTGAATGGTATACTACGAGACCACTTCTGAAAATAGCCGTAGACCTTAGCAGCAGAAGGAAAGGGGTGGCTTTCGCCTCTCACATACCGCCACAACTCGGTGTACGATAATCAAGACGCAATACATGTAGCCGAAATTTTTGGAAGTCTTTTAAGTCATAAAATCTTGTATATAGGTCTACCCAAGGCATTGTAGGATGAATTTCTTAGATCTGAAGCCGATCTGGAGTGGAATTAAGAAAACAGAGGAAATTCAGCAATGCAGATCATAGATCCAAGAGCAGCCATCAGAATCTGGATCTAAACCAAACAAGCTCATCAATGGCCAAGGTTCAAATTGGTTCTCGCTTTGCCACTCCACCATCTCGCTCCATGCTCCCAACAGAAGAAAAATACCTAAAAAGGGCTTCTTAGCTTATAGATTTGCCAAAGAAAGCTTTAACGCTGCCTGATCTACACACCAACTTGTGTGTTCCGAAAGAACCAGTGCCAAAGCCGCATTATGACTGGTGTGGGTAACATATATATATATATATATATATATATATATATATATATATATATATATATATATATATATATATATATATATATATATATATATACTAAGATATGAGTATTTTTAAACAAGTGCTCCTCCAACCCATTTCTTTGGCTCTGCGCCACTAGAAGGAACATTGGGTGGCGTCTTCCACCGCCACCATATCATGACGTACGCTCAATCAGACATATGCTGCCTGCCACCATTTCTTTTCTTCACCTTTGCTTTGGAAAAACGAGTTTAGTTCTCTGCTAAAATCATTCTGTTGACTACATAGAGAGCCATTTGTATCTCTGTCAAAGAAAGCAAGTTGCCGACCGACTCTGAGAGAAAGGAGAAGGCTTCGTCTCTCACCCTTACATGAGATGAAATCTTTGCCCTATTTTTAATTGATATTTTAAGCATCAACTTTCTCTGGTGTGTTCCGGCCGACCGTGTCCCATGTTCGACCATGTGAGGAGAAGAGTATTTTGATCTTTTCCAAAAGGTGCTTTTCCGGTCTCCATTTTGTCACCATAGGGTTTCTTTTTTCAAACATCAATTGTATTTCAGACACTTTAGTCCAAGAAGGAAGCATTCCCACATCAGGGCCAAAACTCAAACTCAATGTACAAATGTGTGGATCTTGCTGCTGGCATCTCTTACCCAATTTGTTATTTTGGAATTTACTTAACCTTGATTTTCAGTTGAAGTCTGGATAAGTTGGATCCAACTTTAACTTGATTTTGAACCATTTTTACCTACCATATTACATTTTAATTCAACAAATTTTCTAAAAAATATAGAGAATGTTATTTGTTATGGTTCTCCATAGGAAGGTGCGAAAGGAGGGAGCCTCCCTATTAACATCCAAGTGGCTTAACTGAGAGTTTAAACCCCAAAAAAGGAAAAATCTTGAAACTCTTTATTGAAATTATAAAGGAAAGGAAATAATAAGTTTACAAGTATCTCTTTGAGGAACTTGCATTGAAGCTTCAAAAATTTCCTTTCCAACTAATGGGCCTCATGTTTCTTCAGCTTCTTCATACGGATTGCATGTCTCTTACAAACAAATAAGGTGTTATTTATTTGCATTTATTTTGATATTGAAACTTGATTTGAGGATGGTCGTCAGGGGAAGCTCTTATTAGCAGATGTTGGGAAAACTTGAGCGATGTATTAGAAATTCCATAAACGCATGACTTTCTCTAAAATTGGGGCAAAAGCTTGGCTCATTTAGCAGAATTCTTTTTTGCTTGTTAACTTAAGTTTTAAATAAAATATGGAGTATGCACTTTTGGAAGAAAAGCAAGCTGTCTTGTCTTGACAATTATTTGGGAAGGGGAGGAGTAACGGAGAAAGAATTGAGGAGAGTGGAGGAATCAGGCGTCTGTCACGTCCCCCTGCGTTACACCGAGGTGGAGGGGGAAGGGGAGGCCTTCTTTATTCATCGCCTCCATTACCGATCACTATATATTGATCAATCTCTTCCTTCTTCCCTCTGCCTCAGTTTCTCTTTTCTACTACCCATCTCCTAAATTCCTGTTGCCTCTCGTGTTCGATTGAACTTTTGATTGGGTTTCTTTCTAAAGGGCATAGAATGTGCCCGGCGAAGGTGTTTTAATCGATCCCCGTGTCGAGAAACATGGTTTTAAATTGGTGAAATTCAACGGGCTTTTGGTAGAGAGTGGTGAAATTTGATGTTGGTTTATGTGGGTTTCGTTGCTGAAGGTCCTTGATGGCAGAAGAAGATCTGGTTGAGGTCAAATTTCGGTTGTTTGATGGCTCTGATATTGGTCCCAACAAGTATTCCCCTGCCACCTCAATTAGTTCTCTTAAAGAGATCATTGTCAATACATGGCCGCAAGGTATATCCTTTTTCCTTGTCTGTTGGTTTCTGTGATCTTTATGTGTTTTTTATTTTCTTTTATCCGTTTTATTTGTGAGAAAAAACGTATCCTTCTTCTACGTGTTTGAGACTGTTTTCCTTTCCGTGAATTCGATGAATATCATGATTTTTAAGATGTGATAATCTATGTTCTTCTTTTACATCTTATAAAGTGAACCAGTCGACAATTACAGACCCATTTCTGGGATTGGTTATGTTCAATTTTTGCTGATGTCTATTCTTTTACGATATTGCTCTTGAAGAAGTCATTGTCGGCACATGGCCGGCAAGGTATAATGTTCGAGCGCTGATGCAGAGTGTAGGCTCGACTTTGTTTGTGCCTTTGTGGTTCTGAATGTGCTTCTTGTTCATCGTCTGAGAAATTCAACTGAGATACACATGTAATTTAATAATAAAATGGCGTTGATCTGATTGAACTCAGATTAGATTTTTAAAATTAGTGAGAATCTCTGTGTTACCTGACTGAGAAGTGGATGTCCTGCTTACAAATGGGAGCAGCTGGAGGTTCTGGTGCTTTTTTTTTTATCTTAGATGTTTATGGTTATGGGGTTAGACATTGTTAACCAATAGCTTTATTATGCCAGTGAATATATGTTCAGAATGCACAGTTTGATACCATGTCTTCAGGGTCTCCCGATACATCACAGTTGTCCTTTCAGGTCCTAAAACTGCAAGATGTATAACTCCTCTGCTTTTCTTACATCTGTTCAAAATAATTTCTGTAGTTCTCTTACAAACTCTTTCAAGTCTGCCTTTGTAGGGTATTCTGTCTAATAAACCTCAATGTATATCCTTGAATTTGAAGCATGCATTTCCAGCCCTTAAACATGTATTTGTATAAGATTGTGCATGGAAGCACACAAGCATATGTGCATGCACATATGCATGCAATGCACAAGGAGATGAGATAAATGACACTCCAACAACCATACACCCTTAATGAGCATAATTATAAACTCAGTATGTAACTTTAGGAAGCTTATCCATTGAGGACGTGATAGGTGCTGTCTTTAAGAATCTAGCTCTGGTCTGGTTAGCGTTATAAACCAAACATAACAGTTATTTTCTGGTGAATGGTGGAATTCCTTAACGGAGTGGAAAACCTGCCTGGCAAAAGTGCGATAGAATGCAGAGAATTCTGGTGTATCCCACTTTACATGGATGTGGTGTCCTGTTATGTAACATATGCTTTGGCATATTCCAATCACCAAACATATAACGATCTTCACGTCCAACAGGAGAAATGGCTGTTTTTAACTTTCTGGGGTATTGTTTATGGCCTAAAAACATTTACTTAATTTACCATGTGCTTCCTGTTCCATTGTGATTTTGTGTCTTTGTTTTGAACTGGGATATTGCTCAATACATTAGTTTCCTTTCTCAAAGGCTTACTTGATGGCCGTTGACAGAAAGGAAATTAATATTTCCATTTCACATATTTCGTTAAGCCTATTACTGGACACATCCTATTTTTCATGCTTTCTATTTTCTTTTCAAGTAAAAATAAATGAATGTTCATGATGTTTGTTTTAGTGCTCAGAATCATTAGTAGTCTTTGTCACATAAAAGTTCTTTTACTTAATGACAAATCTCATAATTGAAAAATCTGCTTCCTGATAGATAAGAACAATGCTCCAAAAACAATCAATGACATTAAGCTCATCAACGCGGGAAAAATACTGGAGAACAATAAAACTCTTGCCGAATCCAGGGTACCTGTTGGAGAGCTTCCTGGTGGTGTTATTACTATGCACGTCGTCGTGAGGCCTCCTATACCTGATAAACCCAATGGTAAAAGCTGAACCTAGTAACCATTGGAACTTCAATCTTGGTTTTTTTATCCACTTAACGTTCAAACTGTTGCCACTAGCTATGTTATATTCCGGATTTCCCTTTCCTGCTTTCATTGTTTTGACAGGATTGAAAGATCATAATTTCAGTTTTGCTGGAATTGTCTCTTTGCCTCTGAAATTATATACGGTATTTGATGTACTATTCTTAAATCTGTAAGCATCAAAACTCTCTTACTTGCCACCTAGTTGTAAGGGACTCAAATGTTCCAAGAGATCATTCTTAGACACCACGTAGTTGTAACTGTTGACTGAAAACGTCCAAGTGATTCAGTTTTGGAACATATAGAACAGTAAGTAGGTTGTCTTTAAAGTAAAGGGATTAGGTCTTCTTTTTTGTGATTGCATCAAAGTGTAATGTTGAGTTTTGCTCAAAGCATGTATTTTAGACTGTCAGCCTTGTTTTGAAATTTGAATAAACTAAGTTAGACATAGCATCAAATTTTGGATGCATTCAAATGCGAAGGAAAAAACATGCTTTAGTAAAGATGCTGAAGCTTTAGAACCTGGTAATGTTTTTAACAGGTCCTTAGGAAGACTTGCTTGGTGTATTTGTGTTGAAACTTGAAACCACTTTCCTAACTGTGACCAAGATCCTTGATTTCAAATCACTGGGTTTTCAAACCGAGGGGTAGGCCGACATTTTTAGCCTGTAGACAAATGGAGTGTGTCCTTAGTTGAGTGCAGCGCATTGGAAACCTTCTTGTGGTACTTGCTTCTACTCCTTTCTTTCTTTTGAACAATTTCAAACTATCAGAATGGCAGGAATTACCAATACAGATGTTTCTGGCTGCAGAGAAGACGCATGCTGATTCCCAGAAGAACAGATGTTCCTGCTCAATTCTGTGATGGAAGTACACAGTCTTCAGGTTCATCTTGCTGACATTACGTGTCTTGCTAAATAAAGACCTGTCCTGCAAATACGCCTCTTTACATTCTCTAGCATGCAGAAAAGCTGAGGGGTTCATTTCTTGTAGCGGCTACCTGATTGCGGCCTCCCCCTTTTCAGCCTACTAGGACAGGTTTTAGCTTGTGGTTACTCTGAAGTTTTGGCTTTATCTTTTTTCTCTTTGAAGGCCCACAGTTCTGGCTGAGGAGAGCATTGTTGCCCGCGCTGAAGCACAATAGGCGGTTTGAATGAACTAAGATCATGTTTTGGTGGACAAAGGTTGTCTCAAGTTCAACTCAAAAATGAGTGTTGGTGGAGATCTTTGTGGGTTATCCTGTTCAGCTCTAGTGTCATGTACTAAAACTCTATTGAAACACTTGATTTGTTTCTCCTTCAGGTTCTTTTGATCGTGTAAATACTGTGATCTGATGCCAGGATTATGTGTTCCTCTGAAAAGCTATGATTTTTTATTCTGATCTCATCCCCTTTTTTTTCTTTTTCTTGAACTTTTTGGATCAAACTGATCAAGTTACCATGAAGCAACGCTAAAAATTGAAGTCAAACACTTAAAATGGGTTTATGGAATAACATGAAATTTAAGAACTTACAATCTCTTTGTCATGTAAATAACGCGATGCAAGTTTTCTAGCATTCGGTAAGATTTATGAGGACAAGGAAAGAGATTGCACATAAAAAGCAACTCAAGATAAGTTACAACATTATCAATAAAAAATTTTCATTCACTATACATGTGGAAGAATTCCGTGGTGACATTATATGCATTCTTGAACAAGGATACTTAAGACACTGAAAAATGACTATACCGCAACAGAAAGAGGGTTGATAAGGGCAATCAGCCACCATAATATTGAAATATTTACATGCAGAATGTTGTATCTCGTGCTGTACTCCTAGCATCATGAGCAGCTATTTACAGAAGCTAGTTCCTTCTAACGTCTTAGTGGGGAAGAATATCACAGGAGCAACTGAAACAGTCTGTCACCTTGTGGCGTTTTGCTTTGGCATGACCTCCATTGTCACCAATATGTAAAATGCGACTGTTCTTAGGATCACATGCTTTTCTTGCCATGGCTAAAAAACTAGGCCTTCCTGGTTGTCCTTATGTTTTTTAGGGTCATTACTAGTTTCTGTCTTTCACCTTCTACCTCAGCAAACTGCACGCTGAGCTGTGAATAGCGGTTGTGCATCTCCTTCAACTCTGTCTCAACTGTAGCGTTTTTCTTCTTCAGCTCCAGCATGTCCTTGATTAGTTCATTGATGTCTCGAAAGCTTTTGCAGATTGCTTCTTCATCATGATGTTGTTTCAAGAAAGAACTACACTCAAAATGGAATGTCATGTTAAGTATATAAGGAAAACAAACCATGATGGAGTATGCACAGGTTCTTTGGAGAGCAGAGAACTTTTCTTTCTGTAACACAAATCTGAATTTATCTGACAGAACATAGTAATTAATAAATTAAATATGGAGGTTCAATCCGGGGAAGAACATGCAGATTAATGTCCACATTCAGCACAGTCTAAGCTAAAAATTTGTTAAAGAACTAGTCATTTCCAAATCATTAAGACAAAAATTCTGTTTGTTCATTTAATCATATTGGTTTGTGGAAAAGGGTTGATTTTGTTATTTAATGGGTAGAACCACAATAAAGCATCATTTGGTACAATATCTTACTGGCTAGTGCAAAAATTTTTGTTGCCGCATTTTTTTGCTTATCTGACATGAAGCACCTGGATGGTCGATCTAGGTTAGAGAACAAGAAACATTCTGTTCTGAAGGTACAGCATGATTTTGAAGTTTTTGCTATGTATGTAGAAGACTAAAAGTATATATTTCTGACTGGCAACCTTCCAGACCTTGAGTTGTGAATATATGACGACAAGAAGGAAGAACATCTCCCCACTCCTTTGTCTTTCTGCATTGCTAGACACACAGTCACCTCTTTAGCAGCTCTGTGAAAGCCCATGCTTTTGTTATCCTTTTACATCAGCCTATCTGTATGGCAAAATGTGATCATATTCACGTAATACAAAAACTAGTTCATGATGGGCAAGTAAGAACTTTAGATCACCTAACAGAACTTTGTCCCTTATTATTATAATATAATTTACCACAAACACCTATCGAGTTCTCTGCCTTTCAGGTTTAGAATGTTGAAATATCGAAAGCATAAAGCTTTGGGTTAAGAATTATTGACTGATTGTTGACTGTAAATCAAAAGCATGCTATGACATGTGGCTAGTAATCCTAGTCTAGAAACTACATTTAGAAACTGTGTACTTCGTCTTAAATGTAAATACAAAGGTTGCGCATTGACTATATAACAGGATTCTTAATTCACATGGTTTCTCATGTAAAATAATATCTGATTCGTATTTGCATGGTACTCCCATTGAAAATCAATATCTGGATGTGTCATGCAAATACAGAAAGAACTCTCATATATTTGCACAAAAGACAGAAAATTAATGTACACATAATTGTGTTATCCTGTGTACATTCAGGACAAAAGCAAACATTCTCCAAGTCTTCCACGCTATTGTTCAGACACATAAATAGAATGCTTCACCAAACATATCACTCATTTAGTTCTCTGCTTCAAACATTAATAGCGGTCATCTAAAGTCTTCACTGACCTTGTGGGCAATTCTGTATCATATTCATGTTGGAAACAAGTGGACAGCCTATTCAGATCTCAAAGGAAAAGGCAAATCTTAAGGGCAATTTATATGTGAAAGAACCTAACCTAGTAAAAAACAAGTTTTTTTATCCTTTTTCTTTTTTGTTGTCAAAAAGAATCAAAATTTACTGACTGCAAGATAATCACTCTAAGTTCAGTAGGCAATTATAATCTACAAACAGAATGCACTAGAAGAACAGAATCAATTACTGCCAACCACTCAGTCCCAACTGATTGTGGTCAGAAGCCATTGTCACAAATACTATTTTCGGGTATTAAACGGCAAGCTTTTTCTCGGGTATAATATGCAAGAATTTTTGGGAAAATATCGGCAAATTTTTAAAAGGTTAAAAAAGAAAAGATCCTAGAAGTTGCATGTAAAAATGTGAAAATAAAAATTTGGTAACTAAAAAATGTAAAAAACAAAAAAAACAAAACCAAAACAACGCAAAAAATCAAAAAATGTGTTTTTATTGTTTTTTTATTTCGCTTTTCTTTTCAAAAAAAAAAAGTATTCTTTTTCCTTTTTTTAGCTGACTAGTTTTTAACATTTTTTTTCGCATTTTTTTGAAATGTGTTATCTATGACACTGGTCAGAAGATGATGAAATCAAATAGGTGCCCGACAAGTACTGTTTGACCATGAAAACACCAAGCAAACTTCACCTGTGACAGTCTTTGCATAGACAACTTTCGGCCAGTAGATATAGCGCAGAATTAAAGGGGGCACAACCCTCTCGTCAAGCATAACAGCAAAAGCTGTTGTCAAAGTTGTCAGGCCTTATAAATTTATGGGAAAATGTTGACTGCATTTGTATACAGGTTTGCTAAATCCTGTCTGCAGAATATCTGCTTTCTAGAGGTTGTTTGAAAAAATAACAAGTTTTCGATAATGACAAACCATGGAAAAACTCATATGTCAAGATAGGAGTGAACTAAGCTCAGCCTGGCCTTGAGTTCTCGATCTTGGCTTTGGTTAAATGACTTAAATCCATCCCTAGCTTGCCTAATAGAAAAATGGTCCAAGCTTTGTGACTGGCCTGCTCAGCCTTGCAGATGGTTCGAGATTCATCCAGAAAATAAGTTTGATTAAGCTTAGAAGAACTCGTTTAAGCCAAAACTGAAGAAAATATATAAGATGCCCTGAACTTCAGGTGCACAATGGGCTCACGTTAGTGGTTATGGTGCTTATCCAGAAAAGGTTGCAGGTCCAATCCCATTAGTGCTGATTTTCATTTTGACAGAGAAGCTGCTTGGCTGAGCCAAGATTGTCTGATCTGGCTCGCATTCTGCATCAACTCGACGACTAAATATTCAAGTTTGTTCAAGCTTTGGCAAGAGGCCAGTGTAATACAACCCGAGCCAGCTCAAACACCACCAAGGATCAAGAGCCCCACCCTAAAAGAGTAACCTGAAGAGTGGTCCCAAGTCTTCTCCTGTTTAAATTCCATCTTCATTAAACATATTTCTTCGAGAACAAAATGAGAGATGGATACAGGGACCACATGATCTAGATATTGCAAGAAGGATGAACGGAACAAAGCATTTAGAAACATGGAGAATACCTAGTGAAGGATCTAGTTTTTTTTTTTTTCCTCTCTGAAAGATTAAAAGTTTACTCTCAAATAAACAGTACCTGGAAGCTTAATAAGGCCAAAATGCCAACAAATAAGCAGAAAGCAAATATGTAAATTTTGGAGAATATGAAACTGAAAAAGATAAAGGAAAGGAGCAGATTGTTGCTGAATGGACATAAGATGTGAAATGCACCAAACATTTTCAGTTCTTAGATACCTTTGGAAATGTCTCTCATCTTTCTTCTTTGACTTCAGGGCTTCTGCTAATTCAATTTCCAAGGCAAGGACTCTTTCTAATGCATTTCCACTTTCCAGAAATTCATTGAACCGAGGAAATATTCTACCCAATTGTTCATTTGCCTGCTCAAATCCATGGGGCAAAGATAAGAACTTCAGAATCAGAACATGGATGAAAATATCAACTAGGAGCTGCTTTGACAGAGTATTAGACAATCACTGACCACGTTCAGTTGTGATACTTCTCTTTGAAACCGTTCTTCATAAACCATGTCAGTTTGATGTCCATTTTGGTCAAGCAACGGAGCCAAATTCTCGTTTTTCATCTTTTCTAGCTACAGAGAACAACAAGCAGTGTATGACAATATTAAGACGTCATGCAAACTAGAAAATGAAAAGATAAATTTATGCATAATTATCATACGACACCAGCAACTATTCTAACCGTATTGTAAATTAGAACATACAATATTTAAGGTAAAGCAGATAAACAAGCATCTTTTGGGAAATTCAATTAGAAAATACATTAGACAAGCTCCTGTGGGAAGAACAAGTGGAAAATATATTAGGCAAGCTCCTGAGGAAAAGAGTAATGGAACAATTTGATATAAATAGCATTATGTAGGATAAGACAGTGACGCAGCAATTAGAGGGTTAGCTCTAATCCCTGCGGAAGAACACACCACACAGTACTGACAAGTAAACTTAATTGAAGAAACTACTGAAGAACAGAAAGAATCAATGATAATTAGGATTTTCTTAATGACATGCTAATTCCCAAAAGAGAGAACGTGCCCTTTAAATAGGGATGCAACCTAATAAAATGGGTCTTGGATCTTGGATCCAATTACAAGATCCAAACTCTAAATAAAAGAATTATATGAACACGAAAACAATAATAGCTCTGCATCAGATAGATGCAACAATATTTTATGCACTTGCCATTATTATCTGCCTTCAATATGGTAAAGGTTGTCACACTAGTATCTTGCCAACTTTCACAAAATAAAACATAAAGAATATGAAGCTTTGCGAAAATCTTGAAATCACAGAAAGAAGCAAAAGAAAGAAAAACATGGAATCCAGAAACCCAGCAGTGATAAGCAACAAGTAATTAATTTTCTTACTGTGTAGTTTTGAATACACAAAAAACAATTGGCACTATTATGTAAAATCACAGGTAAAACTATGAACAATGGCATGGGATAGAAGTAAAACGAATTGGAAGTCATCAACACAAGTAGATTACCTCTTTCTGCAAGCGCTCCATGCTAGAAAATAAATTTTTCTCTTGGATGTGCCTATTGGCAGGTTCCAGCTCTTCCCTGTCTTCATCCGCTTGTCTGCCTTTGTTTACCAGCAACAACCTCGAATTTTCAGGTGAAGTACCCTTCAGTTCAGCATTACCCTGTTCAAGTACAATATTGAAAATAAAACTTGTGTGAATCAACAGAACCATACATTGAAGGTCATGCTCAATTGGTACATATGGATTGGATTAGAAGGTATCAGGAAAGTAAAAATTGAATACCAGTGGAAAAGGATTGGTTTCCTCATTCAACAAAGCTTGTGCTGCCACAAAATCTTCCCCATGCAAGGGATCTTTGTTCGAAGAATTCAGTGGATTGGTTGAGCTTGTGCCATTGTAAGAACTATATATTTGCTTCCCATGAAGACCCTCTCCCGCACTTAACCCTTGTTGAGCTGCAGGCAAGACAAAGGTTGATTATAAAGTCAGGATATGGAACACTTATAACTCAGCTTTCATAACTTTTTCACTCCAAAAAGAAAAAACTTATCTACTTGGCATCAAAAGTAGTTTTCTACTCACATTTGCATGCAGCACAAGCTTTCAACTTTTCCTTTGCAGAGCTAAGCTCTAGTAATAGCTTCATTCTCTGATTCTGATATTCTTGCAGAGATATTTCAAGATTTTCCTTCTCTTCCTTGCAACAGATAAGGCTTAATCTTGACACTTCCAATTCAGTGTTCAACTGATTGTTATCCTTGACTTTTTCTCGCATGTTATCTAGTAGACTTTGAAGTTCAGCCTCCAATTCAAGAACTCTTGCGGAGAGGTCTTCATTTTTCCGCATACAGATTGCCTCACTTTTCTTTCGAGCTTCAAGCTCATCAAGTGCAATTTGCAATTTAAGCAGTAACTCTTCCCCATGTTTTCTTGATAAATGCAGCTGAGATCTTAGATCTTGCAGCTTTGTCTCACACTGTTCCCTGATAAATGCAATCCTCAAAGACTCCTGTGAAGCAACAGAAGGCCCATCTGCTGTCTTTCTCTCATTGACCTGACTTGACTCTGTTCTCGGTTTAAGTTCCTGCAGACAGATAGATAAGTTCCTGAACTCTTCTGTCTTCAGGACTTGCTCTGACAGCCTCTGGGAAAGTTCAGAATGTTGGATTCGCAATTTGTTGAGCTCGTCACCATATTCATTAAGGCATGCTATATGATTATTCAGTTCATCCAACTTGGTCACGAAAATTAAGTTAGTAATATCCAACTCATCTCTAGATGATCTAAGAACCTCGGCCTCTTCTTCAAGGCACATAACTATTCCATTCAGATGCTCAATCTCACTGTCGTTCTTAAATCTTTCCACATTTGGCTGATCATTGCTAACATCTCTGAAGCCTTCCCCAGCAGACATGTTGAGCTCTGACCTTGATGATAAGAGATCCAATGTTAGATGTGCATTTTGTGCTAAACTTTGGGCTTCATTTGCCATTTGATCATCCAGAGCCATACCAGTTGCTTGAAGTTTCAAGTGAAGCTTCATTTGATGATTTTCCAGAGCCGCAATCTGATTGCAAAGTTCTGCTATTTTTGAATGTAACTGACTTTTTAGGAAAATAACTTCTATATCAGCTTTCAGCAATGATTCTTGTGCTATGACCATGTTATTTTCCAGATCACAGAGTTTTGATTCCGCATATTTTATATCTTCCCTCAACTTCCCTTGGCATTCTTCAGAATGTAACAAAAGATCCCTCATATTTGAATTTTCCACTAACAAATCTGACACCTGTTTCCTGAGTTGCATTAGTTCAGCCTTTTGTTCTGAAAAAGATACCATTTGCTCATGCTTTTCATTCAATTCAAGCGTTAGATGTGCAAATGCAGCCTCAAGTTGATCCTTAGACTCTCTAACACAATGCAACTCGTCCTCCAAGCATTTACAATGTTCTTTCAAGGAATTGAGATCTCTCATCTGTTGGACGGCCTCATCTCTGGCAATCTGGAGAGAAATGCTCAAATTTTTGTTATCTGATATATAGTCATTGAGTATCTTCTTGTGGTTTTCAATCTCCACATAAGAAGAATTTTCTAAACTAAATATCTTCTGTAAAAGATTCTTGTTTTCCACTGTAATAGACTGCAGCATGACCTTCATGTCTGAAAGTTCAACAGAAAGCTTCCTGTTCTCTTCTGTAAGTTTTTCTTCTATTTCTGATGCAACCATATATTTGCTGGTCATATCAGTTAATTCTGCATGGAGTTGCTCTAGGCGTGCATTAGATTCATCTCTATTGACCACCAGAACTTTCATATCCATCTCAGACTTCTCTTTCAGAAGCAGAAGCTGAGATTCCACATGCTTTAATGACCTTTGGGCTAAATCCCGTTCTTCTTCACTTTCCTTCTTCTTTTGATAGCACTGGAGAAACTTCTCAAGAGCTTTATGTTGAAGTTTCTCAACATCAGAAATGACTGCTTCTGCATCTTGACAATCCAACTCTCTTGGCAAGTCAATAGCATTAGTTTCAACAACACTACTCTCACCAAAGAAAAACAACTTTCTCCTTAATTCCTGCAATCTTCCGTTCAAGCAATTCATCTCTTTTATCTGTTGGACAGACTCATCCCTCGCAGTTTGGAGTGAAATGCTCAACCTTTCTTTCTCCAAAATATAATCATTAAGAATCTGCTTAGTGTTCTCAATCTCCTCCTTAAAAGAATTTTCCAAAGTGAAGACCTTCTGGAGAAGGTTTTCTTTCTCCTCTGTAACGGATTGCAGCACAACTTTCAGGTCTGAAAGTTGTGCAGCTAGGATCATATTCTCTTTTACATGTTTTACATCCATTTCTGATGCAACCTTGTATTTGGCCGACATATCAGTTAATTCTGCATGGAGTTGCTCCAGTTTTGCATTAGACTCTTCTAGCTTGCTGAATAAAATTTGCATATCAATCTCAGATTTCTCTTTCACAAGAAGTAGCTGAGATTCTGCGTTCTTTAAGGACTTTTGAGCAAAATCCCGCTGTTCTTCACTTTCTTTTTTCTCTTGATAGCACTGGAGAAACTTTTCAAGAGCTTTGTGATGAAGTTCTTCAACATGGCAAATTGCTGTTTCTATATCTTGGCAATCGAACTCCTTTGGTAAGCCAGTAGCTGTCTCAACAGGATTACTGTCACCAAAGGAAAACATCTTCCTCCCTAGTTCCTGTATCCTAGCTTTCAAGCAATCCAGCTTTCTCATATGCTGAATTGACTCATCCCTAGCAATCTGGAGAGAACTGCTCAAACTTCTATTTTCTGAGGTGTAATTGTCAAGCATCTTTCTGTAGTTCTCAAGCTCTTCAATAGAATTCTCTAAACTAAACAGTTTCAGTAAAAGGTTCTTATTGTCCTCTGTAACAGATTGCAGTTCAACTTTCAGGTTTGAAATTTCTGCAGAAAGTTCCCTTTTCTCTTCAACATGTTTTTCTTCCATTTCTGATGCAATTTTATATTTGCTAGTTATATCAACTAATTCTGAATGGAGCTGCTCTAGTTTGGAATTAGATTCATCTAACTTTGCAGTTAGGATCTTTACATCCATTTCAGATTTCTCTTTCACAAGCAAATGCTGGGATTCTGCATGCTTTAATGACGTTTGAGCAATATTCCACCGTTCCTCAGATTCCTCCTTCTCCCTATGGAACTGGAGAAACTTTTCAAGAGCTTTATGAAGAAGCTCTTCAATATAAGAAACAATTGTTCTCATATCCTCACCGTGCAACTCCGTTGACAAGTCAGTACCAGCTGTTTCAATAGTACCCTCTCCAAAGAAAATCATTTTCCTCCTCAGTTCCTGCAGCCTACCTTCTAGAAAAGCCAATAGTTTCTCCTGGTCATATCTTTTAGAGGACTCTTTGTCCAAATTAAGTTTCAAAGTTTTCAAGCTCTCCTTCAATAAGATGGCCTCATTTTGAAGGGTAACTCTTTGCAGATTTTCTTTTTCGAATAAGTTCTGCATTTTTTCCTTTTCTGCATTACAAATATCGTATTTCTGTCTGTAGCTAAGGGCTTCTACAGCCATGACCTCACATTCCTTGAACCTTTCAGCAAAATGACTATTTTCCTCTACAACACAATGCATTTTCTCTTCAAGAGCAGTATTTTGTAAAATCAAGTCATCATATTTAGCCATGCTTTTTGCCACATTTTCCTGCAGTGCTTCAATAGTAGCCAATGCAGTTTGTAACTTAAGCATCAGTAGGTCTTTTGATTCAATGGCGTGCCCAAGCTGCCTTGTAAGTTCTTCATTTTTTTCTTTCAAGCTCATACTACCAGCATGTGTCCCTGTGAGTGTTTCATGTAACACCAAGGAAAAAATCTCCGAGTACACATTTAGTCTTTCCTTCTCAGCCATTTCATGGCCCATCTTTTGTAGCAGCTCTTCCTTCAGGGTCAGTGAAACCTTTGTTTCTTCCAAAAGAAACTCCAGCTCAGCCTGCCTCTTCAGATCCATATGTTGTTTCTCATTCAACTGGGAAGCAAGATTTGCAAGTTCAGTTTCAAGTTTTTCTTTGGAGCCTCCTACACTCTGCAGCTCATCCTGCAAACATCTCAAAGTTTCTTTCAAGCAAGCCAGTTCCGTCACCTGCTTGATTGACTCTTCATTTGCAGACTGGAGAGAAAATTTTAAACCCTTGTTTTCTGAAATACAATCATTAAGAATCACCTTAGTCTGATTAAGCTCCTCAGCAGCACTTTCAGAACTCGATACTTTCTGCGCAAGGATGTTCTTTTCCTTGAAAACAGATTGCATCTCCATCTTTACGCCTGAAAGCTCCTCCAAGAGTTTTGTTTTCTCCTGCAAAAGGGTTTTTCCTGCTTCAGTTGCAAGCATATACTTCTTGGTCATTTCAGCTAGTTCTCCATGGACTTTTTCTGAATTTGCACTGGATGCTTCCAACTTTTTCACCAGTATTTTAGCATCTGCTTCAGCCTTCTCTTTTATCATTGTAATCTGAGATTCTAAATGTCCAAGTTTATTCTCAGTATCCTTCTTTTCTTCAGAAAGTTGAAGAAACTTTCCACAAGCTTCCTGCTGAAGTTGTTCCAAGTGGGAGAAGGCTTCCTCAATGTCCTTGCCATTGAACTCCTTTGATGTGTTGGTGCCAGTCACTCCACCTACTATGCTTTCATTGAATGAAGACATTTTTCTC
Organism: Nymphaea colorata; assembly: GCF_008831285.2. Lineage (NCBI taxonomy): Eukaryota > Viridiplantae > Streptophyta > Magnoliopsida > Nymphaeales > Nymphaeaceae > Nymphaea > Nymphaea colorata. Next base: position 14,524,453 of record NC_045147.1, read on the forward strand.
CTTAAACTTTCCAACCTATATTGCAAGGAAGCAACTGTTTTCTCCCTGTCAGCTCGTATGGACAACTCCTTATCTAGATCTAGTCTTAAAGTTTTCAAGTAACTTTTCAATGAGAGAATCTCATTTTGAAGATTGACCTTTTCCCACTTTTCCTTTTCTAACAAATGTTTCATTTCTTCGTTCTCTACAGTGCAGGCATCATAATTGTGTTTGAAGTCGACCAAATCTATGATCCTCATCTCGGAGTCCTTGAGCTTTTGAATGAGAACATTCTTTTCTTTTAAAAGATCCTGTAAATTGTTCTCAACAAAGTTATATTTTAGGATCAATTCGTCGCATCTAACATCACACTTTGCCTCATTTTCCTGGAGTACTTTGACATGGTCAGATGCAGCCTGCAACTTAATAATCAAAAGCTCCTTTAGGCTTGTAGATTGTTGAAGCTGCCTAATAAGTTCATCATGCTTTGCCTGCATCACCATGATCTCGGATTGTGCTCCACGTGCAGTTTCCAGTAATACAAGAGAAAATATTTCCAAGTACAAGTTCAGCATTTCCATCTCTTTCAGTTTGTTTTCGGACTTCTGCTGGAGATTTCCCTGCAAGAAAAGTGAATGTTTTGTCTCTTCTAAAAGGAAGTCTAGCTCAGACATCCTTCTCTTAAGCTCTTTATTTTCTGACTGATACTCCAGTATTTCAACTTTGTCAGCTAATAGAGAATCTGAACCAGACCTAGAAAAGTCACCAGGTACACATACTTCATCTTTCTGACAGCCGAACAAATTATTTGCAGATAAACCTTTAAGATGCTTTCCTACTAAGATGGCTTCATCTGCAAGTAGAGTTTGCTCTGAACTAAGCTGCTCTAGACGGGGCATCAAGTCACCATTCCTTCTATTCAATGCAACCAAGTGAGCATTATCCACCTCTCTATCTTCTTCCGACTTTGACAATTTGTAATGCTTATCTTTATAAGTTCCTTCCAAGTATTGGACTCCAGATGAGTTGAAATAAGCATCTTTACTTTCTGCACCATGACATTCTTTCACTGCCACGTGACCCTCAGATTCCAGACTTACAGTTTTTGCTTGCAATGAACTTTTTTGGCTCTTATCTATGAGAAAAGCATCAGCCTGAGTTCCATACCTTTTGGTTATATGTTGTGCCTTCAATAAAGTGTTGATGGAGTCAAACTTAACCAGAGGGGAACACGTTTCTTCTGACTGCTCATCATTGCTTCTTTCCAAGGATGGTTGAGCTGCATCAGTAAATGGTTGTCTAGAAAGGTCTTCATTCGTCTCATACATTGACAAAACCTGGAATGAAAGTGTCTCAAGGTCCTTTAGTAGCTGATCTACTGAAAGAGAATAATTCTGCCTGAGCCTTGCAAGTGCCATTTCAGATATAAGAGCCCTATTCTCGAGTTCCAAGTTAACTGAACTTAGTGCATGTTTTTCTGCTAGAAACTTACTGAACCGCTCATCATTCTCTTTTTGCAGTTTCCGGGCTTCACTTTCTAAAGTAGCAATTGTGTAGATGCAAGAAGAATGAGCATCCTTGACCGCCTGTAGTTCTGCAAGCATTCGCTGCTGGCTTTCTTCAAGTTGATGAATAAGTGTTTCATAGTAACACTCCATCTGATCCATTTTCTTTGTGAGATTGCTATTCTCAGCTTGAGACTCATCCAACTCTTTAGAGAGCCCGTTTATCTTTTCTTTCATTTCAATAAAGATGTCATGACCAAGTTCCACCGGCATGCTGTTCGATACATTAGAACAGTGAAAGAAACCTTGTCTGTGACATTGTTTTACATTTGCCATTGAAAGGACACCCGTGTGATGAAAAATGTTATCTGGTATTCCTTCAGATTTCTGAAACTGAGCCACCCCAGAAGTTTTCTCCAAAAGTGAAGTACTCTCTGGCCCTTTTACAGGGTCATGAAGATCTGATTTAGTCATCAGTCCAGCATTCAGAGAATGAACCAAATTTTGACCACTGTGTCTAAGACCGAGAATGAGATGCTCCAGAGACTCCAAGTCAGCAACAAGCCCAAGGTCACTTTCCAAGTTTTGGAGACATGCCTTGTCTTTGATAATTTTGATTTTATCTTCCAAAAGAAACAGATTCTGCAGCCAATCTGCCTCTGAATCATTTGTAAAGAAGTCAGAACTTTCTAAAGGAGAAATCATCTTAAGCTTAACAATAGATGATACATTACCTGGTTGGCCATACTTATTTTGCACGCCCAACAAGTTATATTGTCCATATTGTGCACTGATTCTCCCAATTTTTTCATTTGCATATACCAATGGTCCAACAGCTTTGTTATTTCCATTGTGCAATTTGGCTTTTTCAAAGTCATCTTTGAATTTGGCACACTCAAGTTTTAGGGAAGAAATTGTTCTTGCCAATTCTTCTCCCGACGCTATTTCTACAACCAGCTGCTCAGCAAGATTTTGTGTTTCTGAAACCATTTCATGAGTTTGAGCATTTAAAGTGCTTACTTCAAGCTTAAGATCCAAGATGGAGGACTGAGCAGCCTCCAAGCATGCTCTGAGTTTACTATTCTCTTCATACACAGCAGCTGAATCATTATACAGAGAAATGTTTGAACACCAACCATGAACCCAATCAGCACTCCCTTGTGGCATGAGCTGATGAACACTTACTCCCACATTTTCAAGGCCAGTAATCTGGTTATTAGAGAGATGCCCCATATCACCGGATACTGTGCTCTTGAGACTCTCATTTTCATGGGTGCTAGAATTATCGTGTTTCTCTGTATACAAGCTTTCTGAAGTACATGATGATCCATCAGCATTGACTACTGAATCTGCAATGTCTTCATTCATCTCTCCTTCCGCTTCAAGTGTTGGAAAACCTCCATCTGATTTGACTCTGACTTTTGCACTTGCCTGAAAGATTCAAAGAGGCTCATGTATTAAAAAGGAGAAAAGGATGAAGGAAATGAGGACCTTTGCAATAATTTTCGGAGGCATGATAATTACATGTTGTAGCAGAAGCACAAGACATGCATTTGAAATATGGCAAGATGCCATAATAATTGTAAACAGAGTTCTTCACGTGCACTTTGAAGAAGAAAAGGGAGCAAAAATGCTAGTGTCTCTTCCCTTGAGCTAAACTAAATAATTCTGTGAAACTTTTAGTGTTACATTCCGTTGTTGGTTTGTTTAGCATGTTTTAGGGGATTGCATGTGATTATGTGAGCACATACACAAAGGGAGTTTTTGTGAAAAATAATTTTGAGCAGTAAAATGACTAAAAAGATTTCAGCTTCAATTTGGAATTTATTAAACCAGAAAGAAACCTTTATGAAATATTACCATAATACACCAATCATATCATCTCATGATTTCTGCAAATTACTACTGAAATATGCTCTTAGAATGCACAGTAAGAGCAAGACCTTTTCATTCTGACGATTGGAGGGTTCTGAGAACACTGCTACTTTACTATCTGTTTCATGCTGAATGCCTGAACCAGTAAGCATCTGAATTCCTCTTTCTCTAAGCTCCCGTTGCTGCTCAAATTCTCTGCAGAATTTTCAGGCGAGTTCAGGAGAAAGAAAAAAGTGCTGATATAGTCATTAACCAACTTGTTAGGAAAAGGAAAAATACTAAATCCACACTTTCCCTTGCATCACATAGACTAATTCCAACTTCACATGTACCCATGCAGAACTATATATGTTCTCTGATACGAAAACAATGAACAACCACATAGGCTGGGAACCTATATGAATGTGTATAGTTGCCTGTTTACTCAACAAAAGAATATAATTGATCAAGTTTTGCAATGGCACCTGAACCCAGTTTTGGAAGTAAGCAGCTGGACTGTGACCTGCCATCAGGCATTAAAGATTAGTAAGGTGATTTTGGTTACATTATGTTTTATAGTTACACTATCAAACAAGATTTATGTGTCAGCAATAAATAAATTCAGAAAGCATCATTCAACTCAAAATGTGACAATCAGGCGACAGGTATGCACAAACACATGCAAATGCCAAGAATTCCAGAGAAAATTGTACTCACATGCAAAACAGTTCCAAACGTGCATCCTTGAAGAGGCAAAGAAATAGAAACAGGTTTTCCTGCATCCGCATAATCAGCAAGATTGATGGTAGCATCCCCAAGGATACTGGACCGGGAAGAGCCCTGATAAGCAAGAAATGTTTTACCAACTGGAAACACTATAAAAAGAGAAGAAAGTGCATCCTAGCATTGTGACATGAGGACACCAATATGCTGAACTTTTCAAGAGTTTCACATCCAAGACTTTTGGAATTAAGAGAATTCCAGACAGAAGATTATATCTGGCCAATGAAAAGCCATTTAAAGGTACTGGTCCTACCATTGCCACCACCAGTTTGTATAATTTATCATCATATTTCTTGTTTCCATGATCTTGGAGTAGCCTTGTGGTTTCATAGACTGGATCTGACCATTTGCAATTCCCATTCCGGACATTTGCTTTAGTTGTTTTGGCCGTCACTTTTCCAGTGTCCATAGGTATGAAGGACACGAACAACTTGTCCCATCCTGCCTGTGGAACCTGAAAGAAAAGAATGAGAAACTGATAAATTTTGCATCATTCAATGATTGCAAGAAATTGAGTTAGAGAAAGAGTCCTCTTGATTAATAAGCAGATTCCTAACCATTTCTTTATTTTTTATAAATCATAATTTTTTGTGAAACTTACAATAGGAAAAAGGACCTCCACATTCTACACTGTTCACAATCCACAAAAGGAGGAACACCATAGAGACCCTGGGAGCATCATCATCCTGTCATATCTAAGGAGGTTTCTATGATTCTAACAGAAACCAACCATAATAGAGACAGTGAGAGTAACATCAGCCTACCACATCTAATGACGTTTCTGTCAGAAGCAAAATGTTCATGAACGAAGGATGAGGTCAAAATCAGAAAAAACAAGGTATAAGGACCAGTGCAACAGAGGAATCTAGTATGGCAATGAGCTATAGAATTAAACTTCGGTTCAATATAGGAAGTGCCAAAACAAATACTTACATGAGTAGCATGAAATTGCAAGCGAAAAACAACTTTCACTTTTATCTTCTCAGACTTCCACTTCGTGATTTTTGACATTATTTTCAGGTACAACCAGGAGAATGATGATCACCTCCCAAAAAAGAATCATCCAAATGTTCAGAAGGACAACATCAATATAACGTGCACATTCGCCTGTCCTTCACCATGCATCAATGGTAGGTCATCTGACAATAATAGGAAGAGAAATGGAGATATTTGGTTAAAAGAAACCATCCAGAAGCTTAACAATATTCGACTGAACCATCAAATATGTCCTTGAATGCACGCAACAATTTGGAATGATTAAAGAAAGAACTGCAGAGATCTTTTTATTGTTCATTTTGTGCCAATTGGAGCAATAAAGATCAGGGAAACAACAAACATGATATACATGACAAGACGCTCAAATGTCGATAGCAAATTAAAAGCTGGAAATAATTTTTTATTCCTACTACAAATTCAACTTCCTAAACTGTTATAAAGTTTAATATGTTTCCTTATCTGAAGAAAAAACCCAACCGAAAAGGGAAAAAGGCCTAACTAAACTCATGCATGAAGACAGTTCTACATTCTTGAGCATTGCACAAGAATTGGACAGACTCAGGTCAGTCAGGTGTGTTTCGAATGAGCAACTAATGTTCAAGTCCTGACAGTTACGTTTTCAGATGCCCGATATCCTAGCAACAAACTTTTATCACAGCGAAGATAAGGACCAAGAGCAGAGAAAAACAATGCAAACCTGTACTAGGTCCTTTAGTGTGTATGCGACAAGAGAAAAGCAAAACAAAATGCTGGAGGACTCGACCTTCAAACTTCACTGAAATAGCAAAAACAGATATTTTGGAAGAGCTCAACCATGCACCGACCAGACAAGCCTACTCTCTAGCAACTCTCTAGCAATAAATTAACAATGCTGCGAGCAAAAGCACAAGTGGATAACAAAATGTTTGCCCGTAACAATGCAGTCATCGTGTCATGAACTTGATATAGTCCTTAGTATTTGAAGTTTGAACATGATAATGCAATTCTGATTATGATGTTTCAAGTTCCCGTAGCTTAGTCAGAAATATGCTAAACGCTCTAAGCACGGAGATAATAGATCAAACACTTGGGTTGAAATCAATGCAGAACCAGAAGCACAGCATAGTAAATGCTGCAAACGGGCGCCATAAAGAGGTAAAGTTAGCACTTCACACCTTACCATAAGCACAAATTAATTTTCCAGGACCAAACCAAGCGGAAGATAAAATTAAGCCTCACGATCAACCTACATTCCCCAGAGTCTAGCGTGAATTCTTCCGCAAAGCCTACTTGAAGTCGGAAAAGAACAATGAAACGGATAAACAAGAGAAACAACTATTCGATCTGCTCTAAGCATGAAACTTTCCACCAATTTCGTGACGAGGGGGGATCATCATTTGATCGCAACAGTAACTATGGAAGGAGTTTATCACAACCTGAGTCTGCAGCCTCAAAAGAACATTCTGCAGAATCGCTAGTCCAGCATTCACGACCTTAAACCCTAAATCCTAGAGCGGACAATTTGTGATGAAAACATATGATAAGCGACGGAATACATGAAAACAGGTAAAGTAAACGGAGAAGTATTCGCTCACTTATTCCTTAAATGTCAAGGTAAAACAAAAAATAAAGTACATATAGCAAGAAAGAAGGTAAGAAAACGACTGGATTTCTTTTTGGCAGGGGAAAAAAGGAGAAAAACACTTTGTTTCTGAATGCATCAATCTACGTCAGGATCTTTTCCAACTTACGATGCCGACAAGATGGACGACCTGGAAACTATATTTACAAAAGAATACATCGATAAAAAAAAAATCATTGAAAACCATAAATTCGTACAAAATCAAGCCAAGAGAGATCGACGATCTCTGCACTCGAAATTCAGCGCCACTAGCTTCCAACAATAGCGATCTCCGAATCATTCAATTTTCTTTGCTCCGTAGCAGATATTGAAAACAAAAAAAAAAAAGTTAAGTCGTCAAAAACAAAAAGGAAAAAAAGATCGATGAAAAACATCAAAAATGCGGAAGATAACAACGGCATTGAGCTCGCGCTTTCTCACCTAACTCCAGAGGTAGGAAGGACAAATCAAAAAAGAAAAATCTTCAGCCGGACGAAGAAGAAGACAGATCGCAGCCTCAGAGGAACACAGACCACTTCATTCTCCTCGTCATCCTCCAGATCGTCGCGTTGATCATGAGTCAATAGAACAAGCCAAAAGTAACTCCAGATGCTGGACAGTCCTCACGTTCCCAACACAGTAAGTCAATAAACTTACAGACTGCACTTGCACAGCTCTGCAAAAGGGAGAGAGAGAGAGAGAGAGAGAGAGAGAGAGAGAGAGGAGAGCAATTAAGTGAGGAAGCGAGGAGGCATGTGATGGCGCCGAAGGGGGCAGCGTGGAAAATGGCAGCTCCCGGACGCAGCTGCGACTCTGCGTAGAAAATGCTCACATCGGAGCTGTACTCTATCTCTCTCTTCTCCCACTCCTCTTTGCTTTCTGGAGGAGTTTTTTTCTTTTTTTACACGCTCGGCTTTTATGTGGGATTTTGAAGTAAACGTGGAGGGAGGAAAAAGGGTGGTGGGACCGCTGGTGAGAGAGAGAGAAACAGCTGATTAAATAAAAGCGACGTCCCGCCAAATCCCCTAATTAATTGAGTTACTATTATTAACTAATTACGATTCCATATAACCCCTTTTACTTTTGTAGTATTTCCGTAAAAAGGCTCCCCGAAAAGAACCTGGTGTGTAGTCGGGTAGGCACGGGAGAGGTGATTAAGATTTAGAAAATGCAAGCTTCTTTTGGAATTTATGAAAAATGTTGTTCTTTTATTAGTTTAAATTTAACTCGCGGTAGATGATCCCATGGCACATTAAATTTATGGAATTAAGATTCTTAACCTTAGTTTGCTTATTAGTTTGGGCGGGAAGGTGGTGTTAAGTCTCTCTAATAAGTAAGGTTAGCGGAAATGAGCCGAACGGACCGAATAATTACTTCTTTACCCCAAAACCAAGTTGAGCTTGGCCGGTGACTCGGGTTCGGACGTGCCAATCTTAAGCTTACCAGAATATATATAATTACTTCATCAACAATAGCAATATTGGGAGTACAATTCATTTATTAGGAGTCGTATTATGTTTTAAGTAGTTTTAATATATATATATATATATATACCAACTGGCTATTTTATGGTCAGATGTTCTTTTTATGTTTTATAAAGTTACCAACCATTACAAATGGTGTATTTCATTGCTAAAAACCTTGGTCAATAACTGCCATTGTGGAATGTACTATTTACGATAGTCATTAATGTCGTAAAATATAAAAAACCCATATGACTATAAACGTTGACTGGTTTCCTCTCTCTCTCTCTCTCTCTCTCTCTCTCTCTCTATATATATATATATATATATATAGCATTTACTAGTATTCACTCTGTGAAGTTTTGAGGTATTTGGGTGGTACCTTACTAACTATCAAAATTTGGAAATGACCACGTGAATTAAGCAATCGTTCCAGAAAACGACCGCCTCCATTTGGAGTGCAGTGCAAAACCATGGTTCATAATACAATGCCAACTCCAAACGCTTCCCTAATGATTTCTCTTTCTTCTTAAGCTTTTCTCAATTTATTTTACACACACATATATATATAAACTTTTAAAATCAGTTTCTCTTTACTTCTTTACTCCACTAGTGAAGTTACCATTGGGCTTGTGTGGACAACTCCTCACCCCAACTTGTGTAAATTATTTTATCATTTGCTGGACTCAAGCCTAACCATATGGAATGCTCGTATCTACATGCACTCAATTCATTGTAATAATAAGATGAATTAATGTCTCTCACTAAAACTTTCTGGTTCGGCCACTGTTTTACTCCGTTCTAGAACTTTTTTTTTTGGTGATGGAAAAAGTCTTGTATCATGTTTGGCATCTACTGATTGGTGGGAGCTTTTTGGAGTCACTGGATCTGGATCAGGTCCACACAATTTAGACCATCCTCTAACAAACAGTCATACAAAGCTGGCTAGGGCCCCATTACCGGCACCACGTTATCAGAAAAGAACACCGTGGAAGAAGAGTTTTACACAAGACGCAGAACCCTTTCATAAAAATGACATAATTTTATCGTAAAAGACAAAAGGCGGAATCAAAAGCACAGGCGACGGTAGCATTTTGTGAAACCGCGGTCTCTTTCTTCCTCCCTTTTTGCTCCTTGCAAGCTTTAACTTTGTATTTTTAACTTTTAAAGGCGTAATCATGGAGCTAATATTTTATGTTTGATATAAATTGACAGTTTTATTTTACATTAGATTCTTTTTTTAAAAAAGTATAATCATGTGGCTAGTACATGAGCTATGTTGGTAGGGTTTTTCAGGTTGGGGGTGGACAAATTCTGATATTTTGGGTCCCAATTGAGCTGTAGACATTTGGCATTGCTTTATGGAATTGGGAATCACAGCATATGAGCTTGTGGCTGGAAAAGTAGCAGACTGTTCCACCATGAAATCATTATTGAAAAAGCTGAAGGACAGTGAATGATGCGTTTGCGTGCGTGAGTGCGTGCACATGTCCATGCAATGTGTGTGTGTGGATCTTTTCAAGAACCCGCGTAACATTTAAATTAAGGATTGTGAATGCCGATCTTCTTTAAATGATGAGTTTCACTACCATTAATATTAATGACTCATTTTGCTCGAATAGCTTTGCAAGGATTAGCTTCCAAAAGGGTTTACAAGTTTGGAAGATTTCATATGATTGAATACATACATATAACTGATGGGCATGGTATCTGTGAATAAATTAATGTTTGCGTCTGTAATGAGGACACGAAATTATTGCTCTCTCTCTCTCTTTCTCTCTCTAGAAACTAGTCTCACCATAAAGATCCAGCCTTTTGTAAGAGTAAATAACGTTTGTACTTGGGTGCGATGACGATGAAGTCTTTCTCTTTTTTTCTCTCTTTACTACTACTAGGTGACTCCGTTGTTTTGTCTGTCCACTCTTTCGCTACTCTTCTTATTATATTTTATTGTGCTGCTAACTTGTATATTTCGTTCTTTTATTTTGTTTTTACGGTTTATTGTTGTAGTTAGGAGATTTGTTGTTCATAAATTTTGTGATATATTTTCATTTTATCGGTTCTCTCTCTCTCTCTCTCTCTCTCTCTCTCTCTCTCTCTCTCTATATATATATATATATATATATATATATATATATATATATATATATATATATATATATATATATATATATATATATATATATATATATATATATATATATATATATATATATATATATATAATTTGTGAATTTTATTGTCCAGGTTTGAATAGAAAAATCTCCCAACATATTGCAATGCAATGCAAGAGGTGATCATGATTGGACAAAGCTCAAGAATATCGGCATTGGGCAGTAGGTTGTAAGATGCAGTGAAATTTCTCCAGACCCAAACAAAAGAATTCACAAATCCTATATATACAACTTGGCTATATATTGAAGCTACTCTCTCTCTCTCTCTCGCTCTCTCTCTCACACACACATATATATATATATATATATATAGAACTAGTTTCAATATTGAATTGAAAAATTATTCTTAAAATGGTTGCAATATAAGAGTTTATGATTTCTTTGCTTAAGGACCATGACCATAAATGGAGGTCGCTTTTGGTCGGTCCAGTGTGGAGGTCCCCATCCCCCACAATCTTACTCTCAGCACCATATTGATATAGTCCTCTGTTAATCACCTTAGTCCTCTGCCAATCGAATTTGGGAACACAGATCCACCAAAGAACTGGGTCCACTCATTAATTAATTACACAAGTATAGTTTTCATCGTTTTTAAAGTTGTCAATGTCCAACAAGGGGTTAGGTGGGATAGTACATTTTCCGCTCACCAGCAACAAGAGAAAGTCTTGTTTACTCTTAGATCTCTTTGGATGCCACTGCCAATAGAAATGCAAATATACAATCATTCATGTCTTGTTTACCTAAGTTTGATCATATGTGGTGACCCCCTTACTACCACTGAAAATATTAATACAAAATTTGCACATAGCTTCAACTGATATTGTATCAATAGAGAAAATGAAACACTAGATCTCTTGTGGACATAAACGCCTCAACATTTCAAGTTGTTGTTTTTACAAATTTAGTGAGTGTAGAAATTAACTGCAGATATTGAAAAACACTGAAAATATTTGTAAATTTTGTTTTTTTTTTACCTCTCTCTCTCTCTCTCTCTCTCTCTCTCTCTCTTTTGATAGCGACATGAAGGTGTCTATTCTTTTATCAGTGAGAAATGCAACGCAACGACATATATATTCAACATGGAAAGTTGAGGTAAAACCAAGTACAGCAAAGGAATGTACATTACATCGATCACCAACTTCAAACCCGTGATCCCTCCATCCTTTTTAACTTGGAACTCTCTGAATTGTCTTCTAGCTAGGGTGCTGCAGAGCCCCGTGGGATGTCTTTGACCTCCTCTTCTCGATGGTTCTAAAAAAGTTCGCCACATTGAATTGAATGTGGGGCCAAACTAATACAATTGTAAGATTTTTTTTTCTTTCATATCTTATACAAATTTTTATTATTTAAAAAATAAATATTTCATATTTAAAAAAAAATATTTTTAGCCAATTTAGAAAAACTAATTTTGACAACGCCGGGGACACTATTGAAAGTGAAATTTCAGTCGCCTGTTTGATAGTCATAGCCCAGCGTATCACAGCGTGGCATGAAATATCTGCAGTATAGGAATTGGATCCTGTTGGCTGCTTTGGATTAGTGGAGCATATTGGTTTAGCGTGCAACTTGGTGTATTAATACGAACATGAGACAATATTAGGAGCATGTTATATGAGGGCGACCGACAGCGACACATCTCCATTGTGGTATCATCCTGCAAGAGCACTTCTACAAGGGGCCGTAGATCTTGTCATCTTTCTTAGGCTTTTTTCTTGCTGACAATCTTTCCCTTCTTTTTTTTTTTATGATTTGGCAAATTTTATCCAACCTCTGGTAAAACGAAACTTTATGAGAGTTTGGCTTAACAGTTGGCCCTAGCGCTGATAGGCAGCCAGTTTTTATTTCAAATCTCAATGGTGTCAAAAGTGAAAAGAACATTAATGTATGCAGGAAAAGTGTGGCTTTTTTATGTATCGGATGGTACCAGAGAAAACGGGATAATATGAGAAATTGCGTCAGGCTCTATAAAAGGACGACCAACCTTGTCATTTCTGGATAAGTGGGTCCAACTATTTTGTACGCGTTTGAGTTGGATCATGTGCCCTGATTGCCTGAAGTGGGCCTGATGCTGTGCTAGTTGACAAGATAGATTTGGATCCGGGCTGCAGATCTGCTCCAGGTGGGGACTAATGAGAACCAGATCTATCTTTAAGCAAGCTTTGATAATTTATTATCTCAAGTCGATATCTTCAACTGGATGTGATTAGGCTTTGCATGGCCTTGCACATGGGACAACATTTTAGTATTACATAATGTTTCATTAAAATATCCTACGGTAGAAAACTATTCGAGTAATTGTTTTTCATTCACGCAATAGTGTTTGAGAATTTTTCTTTGGCCAATTATAGCACTTCGATGCCGTAACAGGCAGATTTTTAATGCCTAGATTTTTTGTCTCACCCCTTGAACTAGGACAGTATTCGGGAAACATGTTTCTGGAATGGGATGCAACGAGCAATGAAAGTATAAAACCATCATTTTGATGAATCCGGAGCCAAATTCAAATTTTGAATTTATGTTCCTGTTATTCAGAGATAGCAAATGTACCTTGAAGAATCTACCCTAAAAATGGGGATTGATTTATAGACTACGGTAATACAACATAACAATTTAAGGAACATAAATAATTTGTTACTGTTACAGTAGTCCAAACCATAATCACGCTTTTTTTCAAAAAAACTTAAAAGAAATGAGACAAATTAAGAAAAAAATGTTGAAAGTGAAAAAAACTCGTTTTTAACATTTTTTTTGCATTTTTTTGTGTTTTTTTCACTTTTTTCAGTTTTTTTAATGTCAAATAGTTTTCATTTCATTTTCTATTTTTATTTGTTGCAAATCTACTTATTTTTTGATGTTTGTGTTATTAGTTTCTCACGTCTCTTTATTTTTAATTTTTAAATTTTTTTAAAGATTTACCATATTTTTTTGTTTTTTTTTTCAAACTCACCGTATTATACCTAGTAAAAACATCACCTTTAAAACTTCGAAATGTTATTTGTGACTATAACCCAAACCCCTTACTTCTTCATTAGGCAACTAAATCTGCAATGAGTGGAACGTACCAGATTTGAGATCAGCATCGGGTCTGGAATATAATGCCATGAATCAAAGATAGGCTTAAAATTTGAGTGTTATTGTTAATAAATGGGTCGAACTGGATCCATGTCCAATCCACCAAGCGGGACGGTCGCCCTGGCCTCTGTCAGAGATGAACTACTTCCGTTATGAATCCGTCAGATTACAATCTCGGAGACGCTCTGTCAAACATGGGACAACAGGTCTGACCCCAACTGGGATATCCAATAAATATCCAACCGGACGCCGCGCTGATCCAGACTGGCTAAGATCTGACCCACTTTCAGTGGCGTAAGCTGTCAAGCAAAAAGCGTGCATTATTTGATGCCCCCACGCCGCGGCCAAGCCTTTAGTCACAGACTCCGACTTCATTAATGTCATTCACAGGGTTCGACCCGTAATGTGTATATTTCACGATCAAACATATGGTACTGCTCAACAGAGTGGTCCCGAACATCGTTTGTCCGGTCCAGCAAAAAAGTTAGATTAGATCCAAGATCCAACCCGTGTTTCAAGTATTCTGGATCTCTTAAACGGGTCCAAGATCGGACTCGGATACGGACAAGTTTACAACTGTAACTGTTTGACCCGTTTCATGTTCCGTAATCCAAAAGTCAGGGGATTGATTGACGGATTCCCCCGCTTTGACTCGGTGGCTTGTGGTTCCAGCAAGAGAGATTCGAAGTTAACCGCTTTGTGGCAGAGAGTCACGTGACACGGCTCAGTGCACGATCCCCCAAGCCACGTGAGATTGACCATCCAACTTGGATTACAAATCTAACCGGATCCAGATCTGGTTTGCCGGCAACTTGAGGGATTAGGTAACACGATCAAGATTTAAGAAGAGAGCTGACGAAAAGTAGAAAGCAGGAGATAAGAGTGGGGGGATGGAATGGAATTAATTAAAATTCCCTGAAAAGGGGCGTGAGTAAGGTAAGGGAGATGGGAAACAGGCAGGCACGCAGGCACAATCACATGTCGGTGCTGGGACCATGAATCCCTTCAAACACCTCCATCCAATCTCTCTCTCCCTACTTTTCTCTTTCTTTCTCTAATTTGAGGAGCGCAACAACAGCGTCTTCAGGGGTACCTTCTCTTCGCCGGAGTCTGTGGTTCGGCTTGTACAGGGAGATGTTCATTTTGCCATTCAGCTGCGGCGTCGTCCTCTTTCTGCGACTGGGAGATGATGTCGGTCCGTCCTTCCACTCTTTTTCTACCCTTTTTTTGTTTTTCTATACGTTGTATTTATACTTTCTCTTTTGCTTTTGTCTTGCGGTTTGTTACTGTAACTAGGGGACTTCTTGTCCCTAATTTTTGTATCTAGGGGACGTCTTGTCCCCCAATTTTAATATACATTCTCATTTTATCGGCTCTCTCTCTCTCTATCTATATATATATATATAGTATAATTTTATTTCAAAATTACTTGTTCCGTTTTTTTTTTACAATTGCACTCTCATTTGCCTTTTTTTTTTGTTTTTGCATTTTTTCTTTCCTTCCGAGCCATCGTCTCCTCACTCTTTCCTAAGATTATTGAGGGAAAAAAAGGACTTGAAGAGTTTAATACATTTTGGAACATAACATATGCGCTCATCAATTCTATCACGCCGTCCACTGCTTATCTACGGGTCGAATTATGTTTCGGATGATTGATCGAAATCCAACAATAAGGATAGATGCAAAATGCCCTAATTTACTGCATAAAAAAATCACCGAAATATTTTATCACTGCTTGTCTTTTCAGTTGTAAGATCACATTTACACATCGGTTGTCTTTTCAGTCTCATCTATGAGCAGAGGGTAGAGCCACATATGGGCATGGGGCAATTGCCCACACGGTCTAATACATTTTTCTTATTCAAATAAAGCAGCTATCCTTAGCGTCCCTTAGACTGAAACGATTTAGACCCTGATAGGAAAGGAATTGGATCCAAGATTCGTATATTATTCAAGCTCCATTTATCAAACCAGAGCGTGCAGGTCTCACCTGAACAGCCCGATCGGACCTCTTATCTACTACCAAAACCTGAATCTTGTTGAGTCATTATGAGATGGATCTGGATCAAGGCCAAAATCCAGAAGTACACGATTTCGTTGTCATGATCTCCTGGGGTACGACTATATCCAGAAACAGGAACCAACTGTGCGTTATTTTGGTGGATTTGGATCTCACTTGATGGATTTTACCCGATCCATTGATTGTCTGCATGTATAGGTTGGATGGGAGGCCTCAAGTTTCAATATTCTTTGGCGTAGATCTCAGATCCAAGAGTCTGATTTATCGCGATGCTTAGCTTAAATGCTTGCTTTTCTAAGAACGCTAGAGAATCGATGACTTGAAATCCTCATTAGATCTCAAACTCATGTGTCTCAAGTGGCGGAGAGGAGTCATGTTACTTGAAAACATAGGTTTTTAGGACCCAAGTTTACAAATTTGTGATGTAATTCTTGCATCATTCGAACATAAAATTTTACGTTCTTGTTAAAAATGAAGGATATGATCTTTGCGTATGTTTTTTTTTTTTTTTTTTTTGAATAAAAGGTAGGGAGCCGACTCTCCCGGGTGCTTGCAGAGCAAAAATGAAGGATATGAAATATTAAGATCAAGAATTCTAAGATCTCAGATCACCTCATATATAAGGACTTTAAGGTAATCAAATTAATGTCATCTTTGGGTTTCCGAATGTGCAAAAATATCCAACGCACATTTTCGATCTGGATTGGATCTCACAAAAAAAAAAACGATAGTTAGTAAAAATCCGGTCTACCATTTTCCCTCTTTCTTACTTGGACTTTGAAAAAAAAAAAAAAAACAAAAAAGTTCATGATTTCTACGTTGTGGGCAATTGACGAATTCATTTGTGTCATCTTGTTACTTACCAACTCAGCCGCTACCTTTTCTTCCAAGTGCCTTCGTCACGTTAATTTTTTGCTCGGCTGTTGCTACGAATGTTGGCGTGGATCCACATCAGATCTGGATATTTAAGATCCTTGACTCTCAAACAAATGAGTATGTTCACTTAGAGATAGTTTGGTAACAATAAGAAGAATTTGTCAAAAAAAAAAGGAAGAGATTCATTAAACATTTGTTCTAGTATTTCATAAATCTATTTTATTTTTTAAAGCAAATTTATGAAAAACCAACAATGTATTGCTGTCATTCCACTTTAAAAATCAGATTCATTTCCTTATAAATTGTTTAGCACCCAAAAGATTCGGCCCCAACATTTGTGGTAGATTTAAGAAACAATATGTTATGATGTTTCATGAATCTATTTATTTCTAATTTTGAGGTAGTTTTATTGGACAATAAACTATTTGTTACTAATCCCAAACGACCTTACAATACACGAAAATATGTGTTGATCATAGTTTTCTTAATTCTATTCGATTTTAGTCCCGCATTTAACAGCCATTTCACATCAATGATTTCTGTCATATCATACGTTCTGTCATCGGACCAAAAAATTAGAACCGTGGTATTCAACGTGCGCCTAACATCCGTAACAGATATCCTTTTACGTCGGCGGGCGTTCTTTTGTCATAACTAGAAAAGTGTCGTGAGATAGGTCATATCTCTTAGCTTGTTTTGCACTACGGTTACAGGAAAAAGTATCTGTAGCTGATCTCACATAGGCAGGAAGGATCTTAGCTAGTTCATAAGCTTTTGTAGTTCGTCTTGATTTGATGCTAAAATTATGTTAAAAGCTTGAATTTTCCTAAAGATTAACTAATCATATGATGTGTTCAGTGTTCCGAAGTCTGCAACATAATTTAGAAGCTGATACAGTTGAGCAGATGTTAGATTTCTTGTGGAATATAGTTAATCTACTAAACAAACTCATGGATTATGGGAGAATGAAAAAGAAAAACCAGCACCGCAAAGTTAGGGGGAACAAAGGGAGCCTTCGCCCTTAAGGCTCTTTTCCGAGTGGCATGTCCTAATCCTCATGCTCATCCAGAAGCAGAAAAAATCCGGCATGGCTGATTCATGAAACCATGAGGCAGAATCATCTGAGTTTCAGCAGCCCACTTATATGTTGGTTTCATTGAGTCGCTCATGAGTATATACAATCAGTTTAAATTACACATAAAAAAACCATTTCGGTAACATTAAAAATATGCATGTATATGAATCGATTTTATCAAACTTTCTCTATATTATTATTACAGAAACATATACACGCACTAACAGAGATTAGCTAACGATGACAACATCACGCCGCCGTTGGTAGAGGCTGCAACTTGTGCAATTTGATAGCGCCGATGACCGGAAGTCGTGGCCGGCACGTATGAAACAGCCCGAAAGTTGGATGTTCTCGAGATTTCCAGAAAAAAGAGTAAAATCATAATTGTAGTTACCTACGGCTCTTTTATCAATTTGTCTAAGACCAAAGTAAACTTGTTCCCCAAGAAACCAACTAATTCAAATTGTACCAGTCAATTTGATCTGTCTGCAATTGCAACGAAAGAGAAGATTGGAGGGAATGACGCCGCCTCCAACTTGCTTCGCCCGTTCACGAAACTGACCTTTTTCTCGCATTCCCTCACTTTCCTGTGGGAAACAACACGATCGATCAATTTCCTGTAAGTTCATGAGTTTTGGACGGTTCCTTGGCCGGCAAGTTTGGGATCTCCATCTTATTGACCTTTGACAATATACCAGAAGTTTCATGGAAGTCTCCCAAATCTTATCAACGCTGAGTAGGATACGGTTTAAAGGAAGAAACACTTGGAAAAAGCCAATTTTATTTGTCAGTCATTAACTAATTAGTGGTGAAATGCCTAACGAAACCGTGTAAGAATTGTCATTCCGTGGTCGATTGGAGGTAGGCCTCATGAGTCTGATTTGTTTCCAAAATGATGCAAGAATCTTGGAGAGACATTCTTCCCCTTTCTTTCTCTATCGCTAGCCCAACTATTATAGTATGTCCATATTTATTTGCGCACGCTGATTTTGTCCACACATTTCATACATTATATGTATATATTATATATGTATTGACGTATTTGAAGTGTACAAGATCGTCACATTGCTCGTATGGTTGGAATACTCTATAGTCAAGCCGTGGAATCACATGAAAAGAGCAACTTGTTTCTTGAGAACCTGCCGGCTGTTTCTCAGGCCGTAACGTTTAAGCTGGTTTATCATGCGTACGCGATGATCCTGAACAAGGAGAGCTACGCTTCTTCAGCCCGTTCACCAGCCATAATTGAACGCTTCGAGATGACATAATTCCCGGCCGCACTAAAAAGGAATCAGATTCTGAAACCGATAAAAGAGCTCTTATCAGATACAGGTCCAATTTACTGCTTACCTTAATTGGATTCACGTTTATATTTACATATAATCACTTCCAAGAAAAAGAAAAAAACAAACAAACAAAAAGAACAACAAAATAGCGTTTGTATACAGTAATAGCTACCTCTACCTGCCCTCTGAAACGCACTCAAAGCGACTCCGGCACGTTGTTCGCAGATTTTACGGCAGGCTGGCTACCGTTCGGGTGGATCTTATTCCCCCACCGGAAAATCTTCATCCCGAATCTCTTTTTGCCGGAATCGCGCTGTCCCGGACTCTTCTTCTTCTCCGTCTCCGCCACTTCCTCGGTGCAGGCCCGATCCATCTTCTCCTTGTATATCTTCTTCATCACGTAGGCTTCGGCCAAGCTACCGGAGATGGACGCCATCATCTTGCGCAAGGAAGCCCGAGAAAAATCCGAACTGTTTCGCGACCGGAAAACGTAAACTAATTCACGAACTCCGCTTGATCAAGGATGGGTGTAAGTACTTGCGGGGGAGAGGGTCGGGAATTTAATTTATAGGAGGAGGTGGCTTGGTCTGCAAGTTAAAGGGGGGTTTGCCGTTATGCGTGTCAGCGATGACGCTCTTCCATCATTTTTTGTCACGTGGGTTTGAAGTGAACCCTGTCAAACGGCAAACGGTGCCGTGGGGACGACCGATACGGCTGTCGATTTAATATTTTTTTTTTTTTTAAAAAATATATATATATATATAATAAATAAAATTTTCCAAAAATTTAGATGCAAATTTTTTGGAAAAGAATTTTTGAGAGAGGGCGAAGGCGCCCCTGGCTCCACCCTTCCTGTGATGCGCCGTAGCTAAGCTGCACCTCTGGCAAACACCGGTAGCTAAGCTGCACCTCAGGCTGACGCCGGTATACGCCAGCGGGAAAAGGAAAGCAAACTGAACCAACAGTTGCCGCAAGTTTTCCTTATTTTATGGTGTTTGACGTGAATCGGCGGGTGATTTCGCTCGGAGGACTAACACATTGAAAATGAAAAGGATCTCAGTGGTTGTCAACAGTCGCTAACAGTGATTAGGCGATGACCACCGCAACAGCATCACGCCACCGTTCGAGTGGCTGCAACTTGTCCAATTTGATGCCGAAGATGACCGGAAGTCGTGTCCGGCACGACTGAAACAGCCTCTGAAAGTTGGATTTTCTCGAGATTTCCAGAAAAAATAGTAAGATCATAAAATTGTGATTATCATTAGCCAATAAAAATTATTTTGCTAGGTCTCATGTTTTGATTTTGAAAGGATCAATTGAAATTAGTTTTAAACATGTGCGATCAAAGAGCTTAGCACGGCCCTAAACCCTAAAGGTGACTTCTACATCAATAACAACATACATGGTAAGTCTTTGCTCAATTGGCGCCAAATGCAAACTTATCGGCCAAGAAACCAGCTAATTATTCAAATTGCATCAGTTGAGGTCGAAGATTCGAGGGCATGACAACAGCTCCACACGCCTCTCCCTTTCACGAAACTGATCTTTTCTTCAACATCTCTCAGACGGTTCCTTGGTCGGCAAGTTTGGAATAAGATTTTTTTGACTTTGGACGTCAGAAGTTTCATGGAATTCTCCCTGATTTTTGTTGAGTGATAAAATTTGGCTAGTGCTGAGGAAAGTACAATATGAAAGGAGAAACGTAATTCTGAATTTGTACTTTTTCCTCATCTCAGTTATATAGGCGGGAAGAAACGATCTGCTGATCGTTACATTGTTTATGTAGTTCGAATATATACTATATATTTAATAAGTATTGGAATCACATGACACAAGAAACTTGTTTCTGAGAACCGGCCGGCTGTTTCTGAGGCTATAACGTTTGAGCTAGTTCATCATGCGCACGCAAACATACTTTATAATGGATGATCATGAACAAGGAGGGCTAAGCGTCAGATTCGGCCTGTTCACCAGCCCTAATTGAACGCTCCGATATGACAAAAGCAATTTCCGGCCGCCGTACAGATTCTGATCAGACGCTAACGCTTTCAGGTTCGAAACGCACAAAAGAGTTCTTGTCAAACACAGATCCAATTTACTGCTTATCTTAATTGGATTCACCTTTATGTTTACATTCAGTGACTTTTTGATTCTGAAAACAGAAAAACAAACAAAAAGAACAAAAAAATAGTTTTTCACATATTATCCTAGCTGCCTGTCCCCTCAGACGCACTCAAAGCGAGTCCTGCATCTTAGATTTTGCAGGAGGATCCATCGCCGGCTGAGAACGATTCGGATGCACCTTATTCCGCAGCCGAAAAATCTTCATCACGGACCTCTTTCTGCCGGAATCGCTCCCTCCCGGACTCTTCTTCTTCTTCTTCTTCGTCTCCGCCTCCTCCTCGGCGCAGGCCCGATTCATCTTCTCCTCGTATATCTTCTTCATCACGTAGGCTTCGGCCAAGCTGCCGGAGATGGACGCCATCATTTTGTCCAAAGGGAGCCTGAGAAAAATCCAAACTGTTTCGCGACTGGAAACGTAAACTATTATAGACACCCTGCTTTATCAGGAATGGGTGTATGAATCTGCAGGGGGTGGAGAGGGTCAGGGAATTTATAGGGATCGGAGGTGGCTTGGCGAGCAAGTTTGGGGGGTTTGGACGTTTTGTGTGTCGGCGATGACGCCCTTTTGGTCATTTTGTCCACGTGAGTTTGAAATGAGACGTGTCAAACGATAATACGGCGACTGCTGACGTGGAAGGGATTGACACGACCAATGCGACTGTTCCAAACCTTGCCATGTCATCAACATTTTTAAAAGTCAAGGTCAAAACCCGAGGCCGGTGGTCGGCTTGCAATTCTTCAGGTAAGAGGAAAGGGAGAGGAGTTTCGGCTTCTTTCGAGGCATCTTCCCCTCACATAGATTCAACCACTCTCGATCCACAAATTATCCTGAAATCAAGAGACAGAAACTATAAGAATTTAATGAGAATCATGTTATTAATGCATCTATGACTATGCATAATTTGGGAAGTTGGAATGAAGTTTGAGAATGTAATGTGATCATTCTAAATACTTATGGAAAAGATAGCACTGACCCACCTCATATTTGCCTTCTCTCTTTTATTTTTTGTATACATGCATCCGAGACCTAGACCTTAGACCTGAAAGACGAACTAATTCGGCTTGAGTGGAATCCATCCACTCAATCTTCACTCTTGTAGGTGGATAACAGATCAGACTGCATTGAAATCTTGTCACTGTTAATCACCAGCAACCATGACCAAAAGTGGCCAGCTAATGATGGAGTAGCTAGTTTCTGTGGCCACCAACTGCCACTTGGCCATGAGGTAGTGGAGAAGGAATTGATCGCGATCATGTTGCGCACTATAGCGGCACTTAGTGCGTCATGGATTTGTTTTCTTAGTCTGTCTCTTGATCCCAAATCATTGCCATCAATCTTGTGACATATCTTTACAAGTTTTAGGAGGAGCACTGTTTTTTGGGCGAGCAAGATGAGTATTTCATTTTATAGCTTATAAGAAAACCAAAAGCTCCCACCCAACCTCAATATTTTCAACACAGATCTTCCTTCCAACCGAAGTAAACTTATCATGCTCCAAAGTAAACTTCCAAAGACTTATCATTGAAGTAAACATAGCTTTCAAATGAAGCTTCTATAGACTTATCATGAAGTTAACGTGAAACGTCTCTGTGAGTGGTCTCGGTCCCTATGAAATTTGGCAAGCAGCCGCGCCTGAGCATCAAAGTGCTGCTTCCTGGTTGCTTCTCACGAAGTTTCTTTTCCCTTGGAATAAAGAGTCAGCGTTGCACCACCTTGAGGGTGCCTTCTTCACCATCACAAAAGAGCGATGCCTTGGTCAGTAAGTTTGTGCGTTGTGCCCTTATATACGTATTTGTGCATCTATAAGAAAGTCCTTTCTGGTGCCTTTTTAACATGTTCAAGGAGAAACCTAAATAGACGTAGTAGCAAAATACGTTGGGAGTACTTTATCTACATAAATAAACACGTAAATATAATTAAATAAAAAAAATCTGATTTTTTTTAACATTGGCCAACTATATTTTTTCAGAATTTTTGTAATAAACAAATTAGAATTTCTGAAAGTTTGTAAGCAGTGAAGGGGCTATGGTCCCTGCCAACCCTTCCCTGGCTCGGCCCCTGGGTTCAATTGATATCATAATTCTTGCCAAACTGCTGAGGTGCTGAAGTCTATGTGAAGGATAATCGCTTGGAGGGACCTTGATTTAAGGCTGCATTTTGCATATTTGGGTTACATCTTTATTGTGGATGTCATGTAACTGATCTAAATCGATCCATTTGAGCTTCTAGCGGCAATGAAGTTAATGGATGATTGTGATGTAATATTAGGGGCTGCTAAACCGATTTTATTTTCATAATTTTATGTGAAATGCAACCCCAATGATATAAATGAAATGGCATCGTTTTTGAACAAACGTGAAATGCGCGACCCCAATGAGGTATTTTCAAGTTTTTTTAAAGAAGTATATAGTTTATACTTTTTAACTTTTTCTCACATCATGGACCAAACACACCATCGAACGTAGTTGATTATGACATTAAATTACTGGTGGAATGCTATAAGACTCAAGTCGACTTACATTAAAATATGTTATTAACACTTTTTTTTTGTTTTTTTTTTTTACTTTTTTTTTTAAAGTATTTGTAGTTTTTAATAAAGCACCCAGCATCACATCACATCACGAGCAAAGCCCACTTTGCTTTTGCGCAAAATACTTTCCATGTCATGTCACGTGACGAGCAACACCTACGCTTGCCTTGGTGAGGTGAATCACCTGGTCACCGAAATTCGAGTGTTCTTCTTTTGGGATTCAAACAAATGTGCCGTGAGAAAAAGGCATGGCCGAGCCACATTCGGGCATGTGTGGGCAGTTGCCCACACGGTCCTCCAAATTTTCATTCTTCACATATTAGATCCTCATACAAAGTTTGTTTATATATATATATAAATACCACTTGTCATTCTCTTGACGTGCTCCTCATTCATTTGGTTGTCTAATTTTTTGAATGGTCTAAAATTTAGTTATTTTGTATAGGTGTCTGTAAGACCAAAATTCGTAGCTCCACTTCATGGAAAAAAGAAGAAAGTGGTCCACCTGGTAAACATTCAATTGGAGACCTGTGAACCAATACAACGTGATTTTCACTGAGACTTTAAAGTGGGAATTGGATCAATTTTAATAGACATCAACATTTAATGTAGAACACAGCAATGAGCATGCGTTATGGTAAATCACCCAATTTTTTACCTTCAAATGTGCTTTTACACCTCGCCACGCGGCTGTAAAGTCTCCAAATTTCATTGTCTTGTCACTATATTGATCTAAAAAAAAAGTGTCACCATGTTTATATTCTCATGCATTTCTTTTATAAAAGAACACACACATATATATATCTATGTAAAATAATGATAAACCGTTAACCTAGTTTTTTTCTTTTGTTCGAAAAAGTGACTTTAAGCATAGATCTAAATCATCAACAAAATTGTTTAAATAGTCTATAGATCGATTTACATAATTAAGTATATGTATATGCTGTGTATAGGGATCCTTTTTGTTCACAAAATTTTTGCACAAAATCAAAATCGCCTTTCGCGCGACTTGTCGCTGAGGAGGTTTCCCGGGGAAAAGGAGCTCGAGGGCACTTACTGCGCCGCGTTGGTTGCGTCAGGTCCGGTCGTACCCAACTCAGAGCTCGACCTCTTTACATCTCGCGCCCCATTTGGATGGAGTCGAAGTTGTAACCTGTTCTCGTTTGCCTCGGAGGTCGGTGGACTGGCCGAGTTTCTTCGTCCGAGCAACTCTGGAACAGGGGCGTCCCTCTCTCCCCCTCCTCCCCACCCTCTCTCTCTCACCCACCACCTTCTTCTCTCTCTCTCCCCCCCCCTTTTTGGCAGCAAAAGATGGGGCACAAGAATAGAAGATTCAGAAACTCATCAACCCACAGAGGCCAGCAATCGTCATCCACCAGGCGCCACTCGCTTCCCCTGTGAGTCGATATCCTCTTAGGACCCTCTTCCTTATTCTCTTTGTTTGTCTTTCTTCGTTCATCATGGTGGGAGTTATTGCAAACATTCATACTGGTGGTGCTATGCCGTTACGGGGATGAGATGCGAGTTTAATCGGCCAACGACTCACAAATTTGTGTTGATGTTGTTTTTTGTTAATTGCTAAAATAATCGTTGTTTTGGTTTAAGGCGTAACTGGGTTCTTGTGACTTTGCTTTCTCTCTCAATGTCTATGGGAACTTCATTAGTTTTGAATTATATATGCTTATCTACAGCACATTTAGTGCCATAAAATTGGCGATGGAACTTTCTGCTGTGAAGGTCGGATAAATCAGTAGATCGGCGGCTATTTAAAACATCGGAAAAAACTAGTCTAAAAGCGTTGAACTCATTAAGAGCTTGCTTTTGGGGATAATGTAAAACTTGCTTCTCATTTTTAGATAAGAAATCGCACTCCTCAAGCATATCTTTTTATTTAATTTCGGCTCGTCTTTGTTGTAGCTTCTTTCTTACTTGGCTGCTGATCGCTGAACACTTGACTCTTCATTCATTCATTCATTCGTTCATTCACTTGTTGATCACATTCCTTGCGCATTACCTTCTAACTCTTGCTTCGTAGTTCAGTTACTATAGAAGACCCATCGGAGCACCAACTTTATGTAAATTGTTGTTGTTGTCTTTGTCTGAAGTTACAGGTTGGTTTTAACCTTAGTGAGTGGAATGCATGGACCTATTTTTGTGTTCTGTGGATCTCATACTTGTTCTTTCACCCTTTTTCTATTGGTACAGGGAAGAAGAAGAAGACTATGGGAACGCCCAAATTGTGAATGAAGGTAGGAAGTATTTTTATCATCTTTATTTATGTTTTAGTTTCTATATTTCATGAAAGAACAATACCTTGAGCATCACTTTTTTTTTTATGTTGCCAGTGGTTGCTACAGTTTTAGCTTGTTCTTCTTTTTATATGTTGGTTATCCAACACCTTGGAGTCAGTAAATAATTGAAAGTATTCCGTGGTACCCATTTATAAACCTTCTTTCTGCCTTTCTGGGTACACATCACTCTGATGACATGCGGTCTCCTTCTCAAAGTATTTAAATGTGTCGCACAAAATTTACCAGATGACACTTTTTCGATTTCTGTTTGACCTGTTTTGTTGTCAGGTTTCTTGATTGCTAGTTGGTTGATCTATTAAGCTGTAGAAACCAAAATTCCTTTTGCAATTGGTTATGAATTGATCTATCTGGTTGTCAGGTTGCTCAGGTAGGTACTCTAGATGGTTGATCTGTTAAACATTAGAAGCTGAAATTTTCTTTTCCCATCGCCTATGAATACATTTTAAAATTTCAATGTGTGTCCCAGATACAGTTGCGTGCTCTATTTAGTTGAAAGCTGTATGATATGTTTGATATGTTGGGTGTTAACTTATTGAAGTTTATAGTAGGAAGGAAACAACTTTGCTTGCTTTTTACAGGTGATATGGATGAACAAACTCCACAACTTCCTAAAATTCCACTTGCTATGTGGGTGCGTATTGAATGCTTAGCTGGTTAATTGTCTTAATGTTCTCCTAAATTATGGATAGATTGACTTTCTTTATTTATGTTTCTAGGATCTTGGACAATGTGATATCAAAAGATGTACAGGCCGCAAGCTAGCAAGGTTTGGCCTATTGAAGGAAAGTACATATTCTGTTGTAAAATTATCTAGCTTTGTCATATTCTGTTGTAAAATTATCTAGCTTTGGACTTTTTGCAGTCACGTAAGTCTTTTACTGGAGTATCTTAATTTCATCTCCAGTTCTTAGTATGTTGTATGCATGTTGTAGGCTTCTAACATAAGTCACATGGTTGATGGTACGGCATGGTGATTTGAGAAAATTTGGTACAGGGTTACAACAGAGAGTATATGTGAATACATACATTATACTATTTTCAATAAGAAATTTGCATCTGTTTGGATCCTAAGGTTCTCTTCCTCCCTCCTTTAGAAATGGACCGATTTTCTTGTTATTATTGTTATTGACAAATTAAAGTCATTCATATGATGTTAGGAAACAAGTGGAGTACATGTTAGAAGGCCTATAGCTGCTTTCTTATTTGAGTTTGTTTGCTATTTGTTACAGCGACAAGCTTTTCATTGCCTACGCATGCCTTCTTATATCTTTGTTATGCCTCTTGATTGGGCTTTCTGCTGCAGGAGTTGCGTCTGGGCTGTGTTCATGGAGGGATTGTCCTCAGGTAACATGATTTCTTCTGATCAATGTTAGTTTAATTAAGGCAGCCTCTCTTTTGCGTCTTAGTCACATAACAAGAGAATGGTGGTCAAATGGCATTTGATAGTTGCCTTTGAATGATCAACCCCTTAAGGAAGGTGGTTCGTTTCCATTGCTTTATGACTTATAACTCCTATTTGTAGGTGCAAAGTGGGTCAGTGGTGGTTAAATATTCCCATGCATTGCCAAAAGGCAGTTGTTCATGGCATTAAAGATTTGATTGGATGTTTTTTTCAGCCCTGTTGGGAAGCAGTGTGTCTCAAAGGAAGACAGCATTTTGATTAAGAGCAAGGGATTGGCTGTAGTTGATTGTTCATGGGCACGCTTGGATGATGTTCCTTTTGTAAAAATTCGCTGCACTGCACCACGGCTATGTAAGAGATATTGAGAGAATCTTTTGAATCTTATATCTTTTCAGCTAGAATGTATTTTATTAATTGTATATTTTTGTGTATCTCCATTGCATGAACTTTTTCAACAAGTGGAACACAACTTTGTCATATGATCAAGTAATGCTGTTTATAGTTTTGTTCTCAAGAAAGATTGCATTCGTGGTGCTTCAGTTGGGGTTTTGACTTTTTGTGTCTTACCATAGAATCATAGACCATGTTATAACTGACTCTAATGTATGCTGTTTATGATATTTATGCCAGCGAATGCGCTTTACCTATATTTTAATTTCTTTTTCCAATTTTATGGCAATTTGTGGCTTAATTTTGAATTTTGACTTGATTGAACTTTGACATGCTGTAGTGCCATGGCTGGTTGCGGCAAACCCTGTTAACTATGGTCGACCTTGTGAACTTTCTTGCGTGGAAGCATTGTCTGCAGCACTGATCATCTGGTATCATCCCTTGACAGCGTGCTATTCTCTGAATTTTTTATATATTTTCTTTCTTGTCATAATTGTTATCCAACCTACTGAAGCAATGATAATGACCTTATATTATGTGACAAGAGTTCTCTTAGTTGTGGGTGTTTTAATAAATCCAGGCTAGGTCACGGCAATTTGTACTATTAAAGGCTAAACTTACGCTTAGTTGATAAAAGAAGTGACCAGAGGTTGTCCAACAGCTTTGTGTTGCATAGAGAATCTTTTAGTTCTTTTTTCTGTTTTCCACCCAAACACCTTTTTGTTGCCTATGTATGTATGTATATATGTGTTTATTCCCTGCTGAATCTGGAGACACTTCCTCCAATGAACCTCCAAGTTCATTGGAGCTGGGTAGGATAAGGCGTGTTCGGTCTGAGATGACATTAGCTAGGTTTGATATGACTACATTTTCTCTCTGTTGGTACTGATTTAAAACAGGTTTAGTCTTGGGCCAGTTAAAATGCAGTTGCTAGTACATTGTATTAGAAGGATGAAGGAAAAGCAGAAAACCCACTGAATTGTTCTGGCTGCACAGCTATTTCACAGTCAATGGTGTGCTGTATTGAAAGGACAAAGAAAAAGTAGAAAATCTACTGAATTGTGCTTTATACGCATCTAATTTGATTGGGATGGAGAATTTGGGTGAATGACTGTTGTGATCGTCTGACATTTTTCCTGCTTGGTTCTTAGAAAATTTTAGGATTTCCAGTGTGTTGCTGTAGCTCTTGGAGAAGGTTTATAAGATTTGATTTTCTAGTCTGTGCTCCACAGTGGGGAAGAGGAAACTGCAAATCTTTTGCTTGGAAAATTTAAATGGGGACATGCTTTCTTGTCTTTGAACAGGTATTTGACAAGCTGGTTCAATCGCTTCTTTATCTATTTGTTGTTTCTAGTTGTGTGGTAAAATGTAAATTTTAATCTGAATGTATGTTAACTGAACATTTGGTCATTTATTTCAATGCCTGTAGGGAACTTCTGAAAGCATATTCTAATTGCACTAATGGAACAGAAATTATTTCTGTGCAAAATTCCTGGCTCTCAAGCTTTTCTCAAGTCCCTGGTTCGTTAGAGAAGTCTAATGGTATGTACCATCTCCTCTGGGTCCTCATCAGTCTTTTCCTTACAGCTCTTTGTATTGAGATTAATAACTCTTATAGTTTTCATTTTCGAATGAAAGCTTGGAAATTGACTTCTCAAAACCAGGGCGACTTAGTGTTTGGATGTCGAATATAACTGTCCCATTTTCTTTTGATTCTGTTGCTGTATCAAGCTCTGCAAATAAACTAGTTAACAAAAATAACACGTAAATGCAGTTGACAAGTACTCTTCAGAGGATGATGGCATTGAAAAACATGATTCTGAAAGTGATGATGGTCTTCCCCCTCTTGAGAAGAACTTGAATCATCTAAGCTTGATCTCAAGTGATGAAGAGAATGAGTAGAGAAAAAGTTGAAAGGGCGCAAAAATGTCTGTTTTCAAGGTAAGAGCCCATATATCTTTTTTTTTTCCCTTTTCATTTTTTCTCTCTTCATGCAACAGAGCGGGATTTTAAATGATGCTGTATTCAGTTGTCTTGCAGGGCAGGGAGTAAGTTTGGTAGTGGCGGTAGCACGAGATCAATGACGTAATGAGCCAATGGCAATGTCAGCTGAATGGAGGATTTTGTTATGGTGTTAATAGACCTTCGATCTGTTGCTTGAGACTGTTCACAACCTATGATTCCCTGTTTTTCTTGTTTCAACCTTATACAAGCTTCCTGCTAAATGTGGAGGCCGACAACTTGGTCAATTTTTGTCCTTTGTTAGATGAAACTCTGCAAATTTTGTTTATGGCTTCATATTTTTAGCTTTACTTCCTTTGCCGACACCGCTAAGTGGAAAGTTTTCCTATCAACGTTGCCAACCACATTTGGAGTGGCCCAGCTATTTAATATAAGCTTTTTTGTCTTTTAATTAGCAAATTCCTGCAAACCATAATTTTACCTATTCTCATTGCATTGAGGATTTCAAGCGTGCACATCCCAAAGAGGTCGTTTGGTAACAGTAGCACACAGTTATCATCCCACACTGTTATCAACCACCCATGAATTTGCTTTGAAAAATGAGGTTTGAGGCAGGTTTATGGGACAGTAACAGTATATGACTGTCACCAAACGTTTCTAAAGGAAATTCTTATGAATCTGCTCGAAAAAATAAGGTTTGGGGCATACTCATGGGACAGTAACAGTGTATGGCTCACCAAACGGTCTTAAAGGGAATCTGATTTCTTCTTATAAGTACACTTAAAAGGAAGAAGAGATACACCTCTTATAAGGGAATAAAACTTATCTAAGTCATCAAGTCATTTACAGTTGACTTCGTGTTTGAGAAGCCGTTTGTACAGTTTCTTAAAATTTTTGGGTTGCATGGAAAATCTAAAAAAGCTGCACCTAGTGTTAAATCCTGATGCAAACAGATATTAACCTGGTGTTAAATGCTGAGCTATCAAATGTACCATATGAGAGCCCTTGATAGGAGAACATTGTATCCTTGGAACATATGTTTTCAAAATACATGATTCAAGAACACCATATTCTTGTTTCCAGAAATATGTCGTGATTATGATTGTTATTCTTCAATACAATAATTAAGCGTTGAATATATATGTGTTAAGAGCATAATGTTTTTCTTACTAGAAGTTGGCCTAGAAGGTTGAGAAAAAAAAATATTATGGAACTTGAAAGTAATAATGCAGTGTATACCATCATTATGAGGAAATTCACTTTCCTTTCATGGAATACGCTTCCCATTTTTGACTTGCTTCTTGCGTAACAATTCGCCCTAGTTACATTTCATCACCTTTGCAAACAAATTATTTTGCATAAGTATTCACCTCCATGCTTTAGTAAACTATGGGTCAAACGTTTGAATGAGGGGAAACCTTTCCCAGGGAAATTCCTCACCAGAAATGCCTCAGTCCCGGTCGGCGGCCGGCGCGTTATCTCTCCGTAAAATTTTTTGATATTATCGCGGAAAACGTGAAAAGATATTTTGATCTCTATAAGTGGGGCTATTTACTCTGAAAAAAAATTTCAGCTTTGGAACCACCAAAAATCTACACCAGTTCTAGTTCTTTGTTTTCTGTACATAAAACTGAAAATGATGACTATGACTTAGAATTTGCTGTCTGAATATCCTTTCGCACTCCAAAGGTGATGGTCGTTTGCAATTTTCATACTTGGATAGGATGGAAGTGCAAGTGAAATAAATAAAAATTCCTGTTCAGATAGATCCTTTTGAATTCCCCTAATGTAGTGATTTGATGTATCTAGGCAGTTATCTATGAAAATTAATCTCATTAGAGAGCATATCATAATCGAAACTTATGAAATAACATTTCAGTTTAGTTATGAAGCAAGAAACTGCCGAATTTCTTGGTCTCTATCTAACTTTTTGGCTTCCGTTGCTTCCAACGGAGAAATTTGATTACAGAATATGTGTGTCTAAAAATTGTGGCGGCAACATGAAGCAAGCTTTGAGCTCCAAAAGAAGGGACGGGAAGCGAGGTGGCGCTTCCACAGTCGACCAGGGGAGCAGAAAAAGGGCAGTGGCGCTTCCGTAAATTGTCCAGGGAAGCGAGGGGTTTCGACTGCGGGAGTCAGCAAAAGGACTGCCTTACCGAGTGACACTGGAACCTCTCCTTCCCGAGTGGCACTGCAACCTCTCTCTCTCTCTCTCTCCGCGTCAAACTGTGGCCGTGAACTCGTGAGAGAGTGCGGGTATGTGGAGGGAGGAAGACGCTTTCACCCCTGCACTGTGTTAGTGACTATCGTCTCGCTGCTCTCTCTCGCTCCTTCCTAATCTGTCTCTCGAAAGCAGAGAAAGAGAGAGAGAGAGAGAGAGAGCACTTTTTTGGAAAACGGTGCTCTATCTGGAAGAGCTCCACCACCATTTCTTTTTCCAAAGACGCAGGGGGAGAGAGAGAGAGAGGAAGAGGTGTTTGGAACAGGATTCCCGTTCTCCATATTGTGTATTTGAGAGAGAGAGAGAGAGAGAGAGGAGAGATTCTGTATTTTGCCTGATTGTTCTTCTACCAACCTTTGCTTTTCGACAATGGCTGTTATCTCTAGCCATTGTCTGCTTTCTTTCACTAGTTTCGTGCTATTGTTGATGGTGGTGGTGGTGGGTGGGTCTCCTGGTTGTGATGGTTCATTTACGCTGTCGTCGAAGCTCATCCATCGGTTCTCGGAGGAGGCGAGGTTGATCTGGAGACGAAGTAGTGGGGAGGCCCATAGGGGTCCCTCTCCCCGATCCCGCAGCTTGGAGTACTACGAGATGCTTTGGAGAAGCGACGTCCAGAGGCAGCGGATGAGACTCTCCCCACAGTATCAGTCACTCCTCTTCTCTGAAGGGAGCGAGACCTTCTCTCCGGGCAACGATCTTGGATGGTATTCCGGCACAAATACTGAAATACACACACACACACACACTCTCTCTCTCTCTCCACTTTAATTTTTAACGCAATCACTTTTTGCTGGTTCTGATTAACACGGATGGAGGCCACAAATGTTGGATATTGTGAGGCATCAAATTGATGGATTATGAGGAAAAGGTTTCAATTTCTTGGTATGTATATTTTATGACTAGGCACCCCACTTTTAGGCTTTGAATTGGAAACTGAGGAAAAATATGGCTTCGAAAGTCTTGGGGATATGTTGGACATCACATACAAATATATCATATATCCCAAATTTGCACAAGCTTTTTGGATGGGGGATGATCCTATACTTTCATTGTTGTTCACGATCAGCATGCCTTGTCCACTCTACTGGGATTGGCCTATTCAGACATTTCAAACCTGTATCGGGTTAAGGCATTCTCTAAAATAAAACTTAAAAGTTGGAATACCTATCTGCTTTCCATTTTTATGCCTTGCATTTGTGGAGAAAGAAGGAGAAATGAGACGTCAAACACGATAAAATTTCTTTTATTGATAATCAATGAAGGTTTGTTGTTTTCTTTTCTTTATTGCCTTACCATCCGTGATAATGCGTGTCTGTTGTTTACAGGCTACATTATGTATGGGTTGACATTGGGACACCAAATGTATCTTTTTTTGTTGCATTAGATACTGGGAGTGACCTTTTCTGGGTTCCGTGTGATTGCATTCAGTGTGCTCCTTTCGCTGCTCAAAACTTCAGTTTGGTATGTTTACACTAAGAATCCACTTCGCTTTTTTCTCCATTCTTCTCTATTACCATAATTCATGATGACTGATATTGTTTATAAAGAAGAGAATTACTCATATTTGGTTTTCTGCAGTTTATTGGGCAAGAAAGTTGGTCTTGTTACTGTTGTCACTTGTCAGATGTTATTTGGATAGGAATTGTTCCATGAGATGACAGGCCTGCAGACTTCTCTTTTGCAAAACGGTTATAGGTTTTTGAAGTTGTATTCTTTTTTTAGTTCTACAGTTCAGTGCTTCAGAATTATTCTTGTGAGTTCTCTTGGATGGTGCCAGGCATTGCAATTAGCTGTAAGAATCAACACTGGTGTTCATTTGGGCTTATTGTCCTAAATGATCTTTGCACTTCCACGTTTTCATAAAATGTGATAAGCCATAATTTGTTATTTAAGCATTAAACACCTCCTTCATTGGCACCACTACCATCCACCATTATCTCACTTTTTTGGTTGGTTTAGCTTCCTTAAGTTGTGGGTCGAATAATTGCTTCATTTTAAATAAAAAAGAACTTCTTTATATACTTGACACTGTTAATAAAATAACAAAGTAAAAGTGCTTTTGAATAGTTATCGATTTTTTATACCAAAAGATATTACATTAAAAAAAATATTTTGCATTTGAGGGGGTTGGCTGTTGTTAGTTTAATTAGTAATTGGTTCTGCCCAGTCCAATGGTAGGCAAACCTTGTATATGCAAATAGGAATTCTTTACACTTATGAAGTCATAGATTATCAGTAATGAGCTTAGAACCTAAGGCATGTTGAAGATCTATGGCTTACTAATTTTATAGTTACAGTTGGTTTTGTTGGTTGTGCAAGTTGAAAACACGTGGTTGATAGAAAGGGATACAGTGAGACAGATGTATGGAAGCCTAATTGACTACATCAAGGAGTAAGCAATGCTATTATCCATGTGGGAAATGGTATTAGATGGGACATATCTTGGTAAAAGTACCATATGAAACAAAAGGGTATCAAAGGAAAAAAGAGGAAAACTTACGGCAGCTGATGTTCATGTATTACTTGTAGCTGATTGATTCCTGTATGTTGTCTCAAAGCTTTGGTGAAGTGGAATATACCCAAGGAACCATCTGGTGTGTTGACATTTAGCTTACCACAACCTTCCTTGGAACTGTTCCAAGGTTGTATGCTTCCATCATTAAATCCTAGGAGAAGAAGGTTTAGCTTACCTCGAACTGCTCCATGTTCGAGGCTTATATGAGTGGTTGAACTAGAGCCAATAATGCTTTGGCAAATTCTATTGTATCTCCTAAAAGGGTGGATGCTCTTTCTACCTTTTCACAACTTTGAGCTAGAAATCATGATTTTGCAGTTTATCTTCTTCATGCAATGGCCACATTATTGTTATTCAATTGATAGCTAACTGTTATTACTAGTTGGTTAGTGTGTTTAAAGTGTTGTATTTATTACACACTGTGAAACCTAATTATTCAGGTCTGCTCTGCTACTTGATTGTGATAAAACAGGTTTAGCACTTATTCTCAATGATTGATTGGCAGGTGCTCCCTGGTGTTTGGAGCATTTATTATGCAGGATAGAGATTTAAACATGTATGATCCAGCAGGATCTACCACCAGTAAACATCTGCTCTGCAGTGATGAGTTATGTGACATGGGATTTGAATGCAAAAGCCAAAAGCAATTTTGTCCTTATGCTGTCAACTACTATTCAGCGGGAACTTCTACTTCTGGTTTGTTGGTTCAGGACAAGTTACATTTAGCTGTCAGCAACAATCTTTCATCCAAAAGTCCCATAGAGGCAACAATTGTTATAGGGTGCGGTTTTCATAATCTTGATGATAATCTGTGGGTTTTATAATTTTATTATTTCGAGATCTTTGTGGTACAACTGAATCCATTGTTGCTTGGTCTTCCTTGTTACAGTTGTGGGAGAAAGCAAACTGGTGATTATTTGGATGGTGTTGCCCCTAATGGTGTGATGGGTTTGGGATTTGGAGAGTTATCAGTTCCAAGCTCTCTTGCAAAAGCAGGTCTCGTACGAGATTCTTTCTCCCTCTGTTTCCAGGAGGATGGTTCGGGGAGGATTGTCTTTGGGGACCAAGGTTTAGCCAACCAAAGCACTACTCCATTCGTGTCGTCCAGAGGCAAATAGTAAGATACATGCTATATCTTGTTATACTAGGTAGAGATAATAGTTAATACAGAAAATTGGAGGCCTCAAGTACTTTGACACGTGAAGATGAAGTTAGACATGTCACATGTGTGGTAATTGGTGGACACCGTGTTCATTTCTCTATGCAAATCATTCTGATGATATGTGAACTTTTTTATTTGTTTTTATGTAATGCATGGTTGTAATTTTCTTCTATTGGAGTTGCTAGAGCATTTTTCCATATGAATTTGTCGTTCGTTAAAAACTTAGAATCTATTCGTTCCTCTAGCTCTCCCGGAAGGAACTTCCGTTTTAAGCATTTTCTACAAAAATCTGTCATTGGTAAAGCATTGCATTCACTGCATTGTTACATTGGAAGGATTGGTTGTCTCATCACGCATTTGGTACTTTGGTATATGAGTTCCAGTTGCCAACGTCAGCTGTTTATTTCAGTCTTACCTACATCGTGGAAGTGGAGTCTGTGTGTATCGGAAAGACATGCCTTGAACAAGCCAGCTTCCAGACGTTGGTTGATAGTGGTTCCTCATTCACATTTGTTCCAGCTGATGTATATAAGAGCGTCGTCTTGGAGGTAATTGTATTTCACTTGTGAAATCTTCTCCCTGATTATCCTGATGGATTCAGTGTTGACCTTTTCTGATGACAGTTTGATGCACGGATGAATGCTTCAAAGGTTGTCTATGAAGGATTTCCGTGGGAATACTGCTACAAAGGAAGGTGAATATGTTCTAATGCATTTGACTGATGGCGTTGCTGGTGTCCATTGAATGACATGAACTAATGTTGTCAAAGCAGGTTGAAAGAACTGCCCGACTTTCCAAAGCTGACAGTAATGTTTGCTAACGATAGCTTTTCTGTCCAGAGCCCCCTCTTAGAACTCCATGCAACTGAGGTGTGCCATTTTCTGCATATTGTTTCGTGATGTGCAACTGAATGTCCTAAATGCCTAATTTTGTCATGATCCTGTCCATGTACATTCTACAATAATTATTCATTGGCAACCGTTGTCATTACCATATGATTGGCTTTTCTAAGGCACATGTCAGATCACATCGTGGTTCAGTTACTTACAGGATTAGGGTCATGCTTACTAAGATGCTCCTTTATGCTGCAGGAGGATTCAAATATTTTCTGCTTGGCTTTACAGTCTACTACTGATGCAATAGGAGTAATCGGACGTGAGCACTAAAATCTCTCTTTCTCCCCGACACAGACGTGCACATGCACATACTACTGCTCAAGTTGACAAGACTTTTTTTGCAGAAAACTGGATGACGGGTTACAGGATGGTGTTTGATAGGGAGAACTTGAAGTTAGGATGGTCCCCATCAAAATGTGAGCACTCTTCCAGTATGGCAACAATTTTTTATTTCTTAACAATCTGGCTAATATTTTGTTCGTTCTTCAGGTCGATTACTCAATGAGACCAAAGCAAATGGTAGACCGGAGAATTCATTGCCGACAGACCAACAACAGAGCCCTCCTGGAGGACATGCAGTTTCTCCTGCAATTGCTGGCTGGGCTCCCCCTGCCAAACCTTCGGCAGCATCATCACTGCGGATGCCACGGTTCTTTTTGTTGCTTCTGGTTTTGATTTGCTGGCAGCAGCAGAGGTCGTGACATGGAGGTCTTTTACCCAGAGGCTGTGTATAAATTTGTTACTTTTTTTTTTGGCCTGTTTAGTTTTTCTGCGAATATGATAGCTATAGAGTTGGATGTCTGTAAAAATCCGTTCCTCGGCGAGTTGCATGTTTCCTTTCGGCTCATCTCAAGGCTATTGTGGTTCTATCCCATGCGCAAAGAGCATGAGTGTGAGATTTTAGGTTTCTAGCTAATCTTGGATTATTATTTTTTTACTACGTGCCCATATTTTTTGGTTTTTAGCTTTCTTGTTCTTTACGCTGCTTATTTTCAGGGATCACTCTTATGTGGCCTTTGATGGCTCTACGAGTGTTGTATCTGAGACACTGCGTCAATATCCAGACATGAGAAATGAAAGCCTTGCAGCTAGGCCATTGAATATTTGTTAGAAATAACCCGCGTATAACTTGCTTCAATTCCTTTTAGTTCATTCATGATGTATTTTTGCTATGAGATTTAACAGTGAACCGATACTAATTCAAACGTTTCTATCTGCAACGAGAGAGAACGACGGAATACATAACTGCGAAAGGGTGTTTGCATGGGGTTAGGAAAAACAGCAGCATGAGAAAAGAACAGAGGTTAAAAGCTCTCCCCACTTCACCTGGAAAAGTTTGATGAAAATATCGGATCTCTACGGAGACAAAAGATTTTGCTTTTTTCGAGGAACAAAGTGAACTTCATCTTGTTCGTTAATCATCGAAAAACACTTCATTTTGTTTGTTTACTTTTCAATGCTATACCCTGCAATGCACGCTTTTTATACAGTTTCTCTTCGGAATAGTTTAAAGCTTGGACAAAATTTTACATTGCAAAGTTTTCCAGATTGAGACATTTAGTAGGGGCTACGTTGCGAGAAAGCTTTAGGGGGCGGAGTTTCTGAATCCAGACGTCTTCAAGGGTCTCTTTCCATACGTAGTGGTAGAAAAAGGAGACTAAAGAAAACGCTAAGCCTTTAGTTGATGGTACCAAATAATTGGTGCATAATTTGATGGTGGGGGAAGACAAAATGGTGGAAAGCCATTTTGTCTCCCCATCTTTTCAAAAGCCAAAGAGAGCATAATGAATTGCTTCCACAGCCAAAGATGAATTCATCACAGGCAAGTTTTCATTATAGACCCAGAAGTGGGTCTCATATCCATGAGGGCTCAACCTTCGTTGATAAACTGTTAAGCAAGGAGATCAAATTCTGTCGTCTTATAGAGATGTCGAGAAATATCGATCTAGTTCCATAGAAAAAAGAAATGAGCACTAGTGCCACTCGCAGAGGGATGCCACGATTTAACAATTGTAAGAAAGAGCCAGAGCCAATGTTAAAGAAATTCAAAAGCATGAACTCTGTTTGGGGGTATACAAGCAAAAAAGGTAGGCCACCAAACAGAAATCCATCCCCAGAAGGAAAGAAGAAAAAAAAGAGCAGGTTAGATTCTTAGAATTGGTAAATCCTTGCCATGATTATCCCATTCACTCTATGCATGCCTCTGGGTGAAGCAGTGAACGATTAGTTGTCACTTTGATTCTTGTAGATGCTACACTTTTGAACTGTACTTAATTGACGGCTGTCCTGTCACCCTCTAGGTTCTTAATCAGTCCAGAAACAACTTAAGAGGCAGGGGAAAAGGAAGAGGGTTTCTCTCTCTCTCTCTGTCTTAATGATTGATTCAAAAGTCGCCAACACCTATATGGCTAGAGATTGGTTTTGTGACTCCTTGGGAAGGACGAAAGTTTGTGGCTAACCGCGAACTTGTTTCGAAAAAAGATAAGCGTCAGACTTTTCCGTTTTCCATCTTTATTAAGTTTGTTTTAGTTGAATAGAAGATATATGTCGTTCATCAATGTCCTACTTATTATTTAAAATGGCTTTCTCCACTCTACGGAATTCAATATTCAGATAATTATAGCCATACCAATCAAAGAACAGAGTCTTCACCGTCCAACATAAAAAGATCATGGAACAATGGCGTCATATCCTGTGCAATGAAGGAAGAAGACAAGAACTCAACAGAGTAAATTAAGCCAACCATGTTATCCGACTCTTGTACCTTCCTGGATTTTTTTTTAAATATTCATTTCATGCATGTACCTTGTAAAATTGAAGAAAGACAAAAAGGATCAATCCCAAACCATTAAGAACAAATTCTACTACTCAAACTGAAAGAGCAAGTTAGAACACCAAAAGCAGTACCCTGATGGTATGGGGGAAAGGGTGGCGGCTACGGCGTTCTTGTTGGGCCGTAGGATGAAATATCCAAAAAACAAGTTAGAAAACATAAAAGAGAAAGTACATAAAAAATAGTCCGGTAGAAAAAACTGCTATGTAGAATCCATGGGTCATCATCAGTGAGACAATACTTTATACTGATTGATATGTAGAAAGAATTGGTTGGTAACCAAATGAAAACGAGCAATATATCCAATAAGCAGTCCCGAATTGATGGCATCAAACCAACCAAGTACTCTACAAGACTACAACCCAATTGAGAGTCCTCATAAACGGGCTCAAAATGAGTAGGATTAAGCAGTCATAACTTACTTGAAACCGGTTTCAAACTTCATGAACCCATCTTAAAGATTATACAATCGGTTCAGCTCACACTTAAGAACGAAGTGGTAAACTGAAACAGTGGCACTAATTGAGAACAAGAACCAATTTACTACTGTAGGCTTCACGCAATATCCAGGACTTGAGGCACTGAGGCAGGTAACCAGGGACCCTGCTTGAGTTTCGAGACAGACCATTTCCAGCAACTGGCTGCCACTTGCCAAAAAAATTTAACCAGAGTCTCATATGGAATAGTGGGTGACCCTACTAAGCTGAAACACCAGTCAAGATGCAACAGGATGCTGCAACATCAGTGTGACAAGTGTAGGAGGCACATCCTGTTTTGGTTGGCATGTCATCATAAAGTGTTATTTGACAGCAGGAATATACCCGTGAGTATTCCATGAATTTGCTTCAAGTCTTTCAAAGATTAAGACAGATTCACGGAACACTTACAACATATTTCTACTGCGAAACAACTCATATGAGGATCACTCAATGGATCCGTTAGTGCAAATCTGCAAACTTTTATCATCTCATGTGCCTGGATTGGATGCTGAAAGGTGCTAAATTTGCTCCTAGAGGAAGGGATGCAGCATTTTTGTATTGCAATTAGATACCTTTTTGGTCTTTTGGCTAAGTATTGTCTTGTAATTCTAATAGAGAATAATATTAGAACTACATAATTCTAGTAGTATAGTTTTTTTTCTGTGTCTGCAGTATTCAACTCTATGAATTCTGTTTTTCTTCTATTGAACTTTTGGAGCAGGTTATATGTTGTAGTCAAGAGCAGAGTCATGAATTTTTTGTGAGGGGGACTGAATTATAGTTTCAAAATTTTGACAAAGGACCAAAATATAAAACCTTGTATAGGGGCCGGGGACCCTACCGGCCTTCCTTGACTCCACCCCTGGTTCTGGTCCTGATCACCACACGGTGTTTGAGGCATGAAATGCCGAAAGTGCCTCTTCTTTGGCGAGGACAGAAATGAAGAAGAAACTTGAAAGCAACATGGCAAAAACACCGCTCACAGAGTCTCTTGTGAGAGGTCGAGCACTGGGCCGAACATCCCCATTACAAATTTATTTGCGTATACTTCTTGGACGTCCTCCTATTTTGAAAGCCTTAAAGCTAACCAACCTAACCAGGTTTATATCCCTTTGTTGGAACAAATTATCAGTGGGAACTGTTCCAGACAGTTGGTTCTTTTGTTTAAAATGATCGGCCAGGCTTGCGTCCTCCTTTTCTGCCACCTAAACTAAAGTTGTACAAGTGGAAACTTAAACAACTTTCAAAAGTGTGATAAGAAGCAAAGCCATGACGATTGCGCCACTTCTTCATTGTGCCAGGGACGAACGTTGTGTACCTGGCGCACCTAGAACGCGGGCCCTCCGCGTTCCTGTCCCAGTTTAGTTTCTCGTTTGCATGGAGAGTGGAGACACAACTTAGTCTATAATGGGAGTGCCTGTTCCGCGTGTTTGGTATCCATTGTTTGTATTGAGCATGAGCTCACTCGTTGTACCGAACATGTTGTTCTGTCCGGTGCAATCAAACAACCTCCACATGTACTAATTGGTCGATTTCCATGATCATGTGTTAGGGCCCAACTTTTCTCCTTTGTTATATATGCTTTTTGGGCAAAGACTTTACCTTGCATTTGATAGAAGGGATAAGTTGTCTTCAAAAGTAGGGTGAACTTGTATCTAGATATAAAGAGATTAAGCATCCTTCGTTTAAACATGGTGTCTTCATTGAGAGAGCAGGAGAAAGCTGCCAAAGTACCAGTGATCTGGTAAGATGCGCTTTATAAATGGGACCAATTAAATTGACAGATCATCATGGTTTCAAACATATAAAGAAAATATCAGAAACACCAAAGCTTTTGATTCACACATTAAGCAGCGAAAACTTCACACCCTTAACCAACTCAAAGTCAAGTCCACTGTCCCTTTTTAAGTTTTTTTTTTTTTTTTTTTTAAATGTTTACTTAAGGGCAACCACTTTCACATAAAACCACCAAGGCCATAACCTCATACCTTTGAGGTTTTGGCTTGATTTGGAACTTGACATTGGCCGCAAGATTTGAACCTTGTATCCCTTGGATGTGAACCGCCTTGTCGCCCTATTGCGCTATCCTTAATTTTAAGTTTAAAAGAGCGTTAATGAGATAGAAATGTGAAAGGTGTTAGCTTTTCACCCTAAGGTTGGGTTTGATATATAGTCTCATATCTAGATCTGAGGCTGCATAAAAAAGTGTATTTGGGGAGTATATTAGATTTTGAATTCATGCTACATGTTAAAAACCATAAATTTAAGGTTCTACTTTGGAGTGGGGTAGAGGAAGGGGTTCTATAGATCTGAGATCACCTTAGATCTGAGATATGTGGTGAAACAAACACAACTTAAATGAAATCCACCGCTCAAAGTATAGTTTTGATCGTAAACCTTGATACATACTTACAGACATATATGTCTTTCTCAATGATTTATGAGCTTCTAGAAACGAAAAGCTGGGAGCTAGGACTAAAAGCATGAAGCTGCTCTAAAAAGGAGAATGACAGAGAAGATTTGGACGTCACTGTGGGGTGAGCCGCAGAGACATGAGATTTTGCTTTGATTTTTCTCAGTTCAATAAAGTTGGCATGATGGGAAAGGGAAGAGCTATTTTATTTAGTCACCATCTGGAAAACGCCAGAATACATCATGGCCGATTAAGCTAACTCATTATCTATCACCTAGCTAGCTAGGAAATCGAAGCCTGCACACAATTTTCTGCCTGAATTTCACTGTAGCATAGTAAGTATATGTTTCAAAGAAATATGTATCATATTAAGAGGCATGATATAATATTAATATGTGAAACATTTGATTGTTTGATATAAAAATGTCATCCATTATGGCAACATGGTGTGATTTTGAAATAGATGTTCCCGAAATATATATAATGTCCAGGAGGATGGGTCTTTTAAAATGTGTCGCCGGACGGCAGGCGGGAAGCGGGCCATGGGAGCGGATGACTTTTTGTGGTGGGTGCGCCGACCAAAAGGCCAAGTGGGGTGCCAGATAAGCGGAAGGCCCGTGGTTTGCTGTCAATGGTATGGCAAGGGAGCATTTTGGTGGGTGCAAGTGGGCCCGTTGTGGCGCACCTGGGCTCTTCACTGGTTCGAGCATGGGTCCCGGGCCGCTCTATATGATTGATCTACAACGGCCTCCTTGCTAGACCCTCTGTGTTAGATTGATTCTCTTAGCTGTCTCCCCGCT
Source organism: Nymphaea colorata (assembly GCF_008831285.2). Lineage (NCBI taxonomy): Eukaryota > Viridiplantae > Streptophyta > Magnoliopsida > Nymphaeales > Nymphaeaceae > Nymphaea > Nymphaea colorata. The sequence goes on from NC_045147.1 coordinate 14,567,176, forward strand.
CGAGCATATCGTAATGTTGCATCGATCTCTATTTGAATATGAACAGAATAGGCTGATTTGAATCGAATCGGGAGTAAATCGATTCGGTTCTGTGGTCACTTGAAAGTGCGACGTCTCACTAGTCAAACATTTTTAAAATGAATTAAAAAAATTTGAAATATTTTTCATTATTTTTTCATAGTTTTTATTGATTCATTGCTGGTTTAAGTAGCAGCGTAGGACATAGGCTTAAGCAAACACATAACCGACATGTCTTTAGAATCTAACATTCTGTGGGGGTTGATAAACCACGTTGCATTTTTACGCCGTTTTCAAAATTTCACCCGTTTCCAGTGATGGATGAAGTTGCCGTCAAGTAACGGGAGTGACCTTTGGCGACTTGGTTGGTTGTTTGCTGGGTTCTTATATTATACATTTGAGGCAAATCCATTTTCTATTTGCAGTATTGTATTTTTAGTTTGTAGGTCCTCTATGGCTTTTTCTGTTAATTTTTTTTTTTTTAAAAAAGTGCGTTTTCAAATGATTCAAAAGATAGAACTTAACTTTTGGTGAATCATAAAAACATGTTCAACATCTCTCTCTTTCTCTCTTTATATATATATATATATATATATATATATATATATATATATATATATATATAAAGAGAGAGAGGAGATGGGGGAAGAAGAAGGATAATAACAGGTCTCCTTCGCCTCCATAATGATATTTCTAATCTCAAGTTTAGCATTTCTCAATACCATTGATATAACACCCTTTAAAAATTGAACTGATGAGATAGATATATAACACACCACCCAACCCAATCAGTTGCTCTACCGATTAGAGAGAGAGAGTTTATAACTGTGCATCCTCTTGACTCCATGCTAGCTGGATTTGCTAGAAGGAAATGAAACTCTCATAATCATAAGAAATATGGATGTTAGGTATCGGTCGCCAGCTTCTCCCTTATTAGTCGCTTCCCTCTGTTTTTTAATCATCTGTATAATGGGTATCATCTTAATTTGTATTTTAATTCGTTTCTTTCTTACTAGTTCTTCCTCATCTTTTGTTCACTTGGCTTGCGCTTTTGATCAGATATTCATTTCTTAGTTGTTTCTGCTTCAAGCTCCACACCAAATTTTGACGCTTGTGCTGCTTTCACTTCACAGATAGCTCTTCAATGTCTTAATACGCACAACATACACCACATCACACCTGCTAATTCTTCTGCACATCATGTATTGGCCATGGATTACATAATGACTCCATGTAGAAAAAAGAGCTTAGACATATAAAGCTGTCATATATATATCTTGTGAAATTCATAGATACAATATAATACTGTACTCAAATATCCAATGTTAGAAGCTTCTCGTTCTTTATGGAGGCTGCCTAATTACAGAACCAAGCGCTTGGAGAAGTGTGTTTAGTTTGTGGGTCACCGGTCACCGGCGCTGGGCCAGGTGGGCGGTGCATCAAAACAAAACCGAGTTCCATACGTTAGGAGATGGCCCGCTAGTCAAGAGTGGTATTGTTTCCGACTCACAGCTTCCTCGCCACCTGTATCCAATTCCCTAACACCTTCCTGCCAGTTCTCTCCTTCCCCACAGATCGACTCCCACGTGTCCCCTCTGCTACACGTGTCAACATCGGGTCGGATCTCATCACTGCATGATCGAAGCAGAAGCCCCCATACCTTTCCCGCCGGTCGACCTTTCTCCTTTGGACTGCCTGCGCGCGGGTGTGACCTGTTCGCAGCAGCTTGCTTTCATACCAAGTAAGAGGGGGAGAGAAAGTGTGTCTGTGAAGTAAGAGATAGAGAGAGAAAGTGTGTGTGTATGAAGGAGGCATTTAAAACACGTAGTGTGTTCTGTGATTCACAACTCATCCATGGTCTACATCATAATTTAAAAGCAGGGTTTGCACAAACTAGGAAACAAACAGATCAAAATCATTTTGAAAGTTTCTTACACTCTTTTTCTTTTTCTAATACTCTTTTCTTTTTCTAATTTACTCTCTCTTTATTTTTCTACTTTTGTTTGGTCCTGTTTGCGTGCCAGTTTGCTTTCTTTCCTTGCAGCTGCCTGTTAACGGGAAGGGTTGTTTTCTGCCCCTTTCAAGTGTCTATATAAGCAAGTAGTGCTCAGACTGACTGCTTTAAGGGCAGCGAGAGCCAGACAGAGAGAGATCCTTTGATTTTCTAGAAACCCACTTTGTTGAGTTTGCCGTTCTGCTTTGGCAACAGGTGTTTTGGTCCTCTGTTTTGTTCATCGTAACCTTTACCTGCACATCCTCCAGTTTGTTACCTATTTCTTAGGTGGCTGATCCCATTTCTCCTTGCTTCTTGTGAGAGAAAGATCATAATGGGGGGAACTTTGGAGTATCTTTCAGGGTTGTTTGGTGGCGGACACAAGAGCAAGAAGCTCAAGAAGAAGCAGATACAGACTGTGGAGCTCAAAGTCAGGATGGATTGTGACGGGTGCGAGCTCAAAGTGAAGAAGGCCCTCTCTTCAATGAAAGGTACCACCACCATTTCCCTACCATTCATCATCACCACCACCTTCTTTTCTTGGTTAATTTACAGAACAAACCCGAGTCCTACCTGAACCATTGTCCCGGTAACACATAGTACTCAGCTGTCGCTTCTCTGAGCCTCTCAGGAGCTTCCTTTCCCTCAACCTCCCGGAAGCTTCCTCCTAGAACGGTGTGCCCACATGGAGGCGTTCTTGTACACTTTTCTGACAACCAGAAACCGTTGTGGAAACTCAGCCGCGCTTATACTTTAGCTTGTGTATAATCTAGTGATTATTATCTTTCAAACTGTTCAAAACTCCGGCATGAAAGTCTCTTTCGTCCAAGCAAGAGTTGTTAGGACTCTGTGATCAGTGGCCTCGTACCCTTCGAAATTTTGAATCTCTGCCACCAGCATCTTCTTTTTTTATCAGTATTTGAATATGACATTAAATGGGTTAAAATTTGCAGGGGTCGAGTCAGTGACGATCAACAGGAAGCAGCAGAAGGTGACTGTGGTGGGGCGTGTGGACGCCAATAAAGTACTGAAAAGGGCCAAGGCCACAGGGAAAAAGGCTGAGCTTTGGCCTTATGTCCCTTACAACCTGGTTACATACCCTTACATTACACAAGCCTATGATAAGAAGGCACCCCCTGGCTATGTCAGGAAGGTGGAGCAAGTACTCAGCTCAAACCCTGAAAATAGCAGGCAGGAAGAGCGTTATATTACCATGTTCAGTGATGAAAACCCAAACTCCTGTTCTGTCATGTAGAGACTATTGCCCTTGTACTGTTTTTTCCGAGACATCTGTACAAAACCACCAGCCTTTTCTTCCCTTTTTGCTTTTGGAATACAATATGCAGCCGTTTTTGAACAAGATGAGGGAGTATAGGATGAAGTGCATGAACCTTCAGTTGTTGAATGGACTCTTTGGTATGTTGATAGGGTTTTGGTTTGTGGGTCTTTCCTCTTTTGCTGTTTTTCCTTGTTAATTAATAAGAAGACTGTATAGCATGTAATGTTCCAATAAGAAGAAATGGAGTTACCGTGGTTATATTGTACACGGTTATTTTGTTCCGCAATTTCTATGGAGGAATAGGTATGAAGATGACATGCATGTAGCAGTACAGTGGTTGGTTTAATTGTGGTGGGGAGTGGTTTCTTCACTTTCTTGGCCCTGACATGGAAGAAGATGTGCATTGATTGAAAGGAGACTTAGCAAGGGGGCAAGAATATGGTACTTTCTGCATACTTTTAAGAAAACGGATACTTCCAAGATACCTTGACCTAAGAGTTGCGCTTGTGGAAGACAAACTCTTTAGAGAATCCCGCTCTTTCCAATTGTTGAAAGAGAATTAGTCCCTTTCCTATGAAAAGATATTTTAGTTCACCTCAGAAATATGCGAAGAACTTTTGGGGCTGTTTGGGAATAGTTACAGTAACACTCTATGCATCTGCCCCTAAAACTGGAACACGTTTATGCAACACTTTTTACTAAAGTGTCTGATGAATATAACTAATTTTTAGATTAGATGCATGATAAACGGATCCTTTAATTAACGCAGTTAAAATTGTAAATTTCATGTGATAAGCAGCTTGGGCAGCCCTTGCTCTGCCACAAGATTGAAAAAAATATCATGGAGACCTTAATCATATAACGAAACTAGCTTTATATCTCCTATTTGATAGAAGAGAAAGTTCGGCCTTGACCTTTTCTCTTAAATTTGTCAGAGCAAAAAGATGTCATTAAGAAAGTTTTCAGTTTTCTTTTCCTAACTCCTGACGTTGGACGTTTTCTCCAACCACTGATTCTAAATCATGAGGTACCTCATTTCGTACCACCTGCAAGTTGCAAATGATGCAAAATGTCTGCGAAGAACTACTCCCGATTGCTGGTACATCATCAGAGCTATCTGCTACTCTTAATCTGATCTCAGTAATGAGTTTCACGTTTCATAATTTTTTATAAAAGCCTCTCTGGAGTTAATAAAACTATGATTGTGATCTTATCGTTGCACATTAGCTCATCTTAAACTCGATTAAATTCAATAAAATGAAAACAATGTCTTCGCCTTTGTTTGAAAGGTAAGCTGGGTCGGCATGTTTGATTGCTTGGATTGTGCTCTTTGAGCGTGCTGTCATTTGCATGCATACTTTTCAGCCGAAAAGTTGATTTTTTTTGTCTGGCTGACTTTCTTTCCACAATTTCAAGGCTAAAACAGTATTCGATACTAGAGAAAGTAAAGAGATTCAATGATGTTAACAGAAGAACCTCAAATCAAATCATAATACTTGCAGTTAAATGATTTTGCAAGTCCGATTTGTTTCTTGCAGGGTTCGATCACAAAGTGTTGGAATTTATATGATAATCTCTCTCGATTATCACCTTGTTTAGTTTGATCATCCTTGATAATGATCAATTTCATAAATCTCCCTCCTTTTTTCTTATAAAACGAAAACTATTTAACAAATTATATCGTCGTGTAATCGTTCTCCCACTGGGCCGGGGAATGTTGCTAGCTCAGCCCATCCTGGGCGGACCCAGATTCAACAGAGTTTACTACATTTTTATTAGGTGAGTTGATTGATTATGTACAAGCCAGCGGTGGAGCCAAACATTTTTGGTTGACGGGCACCGAATGTTCAAATTTCAAACTTTAAAGGGCACTTATATATATATATATATAATAAAAAATTAATGAAGTTTATATAGGTAAATAAAGTAATTTTTGCGGGCTCTTGTTGCTCAATGTAGCTCTGTCTCTGTTACAAGCAAAGCAACTTATGTGCAATCAAATATGCCCTAAATGTTTTTCAATTGAGAGATAAAATTACTTTAGATGGAAAGAGAGGACTGTCAATTATTGCCACTATGTATCGTCAACTTTTTCCCATTGTTGTCGCCAAGGATGGTGGGTGGGGCTCTCACGTGGTGTATGTCCCTAAATAAGTAGGTCCATTATGAGGTCTGGCCCTCAAAAGAAGCTCAACTATTTATAAACTATTATGGTCATGATCAAGCGCAGAACCTTTTTTTTTTTCCTTAGGAAGGCCACTATATTTTTCAGGATTTTAAGAAGAGATAAATTAAAATTTTTGAAAAATCTTAACCAGTAAAAAGTTTGTTCTTCAAAAACTCAGTATATATATATATATATAAAGGAACTGAAATCTCAGTCCATTAGGAGCGCCGTCCAATTATGGCTGATCCATTACATCAGGCGGTGTAGTGTGAGGGCCAGTTATTTCTCTGTTCAAATTTGGATGAAGAAATCTATGAATCCTATATACATGTGGAAGAGTGTGTGTGGGTGGAACATTGTACATGGTAGCCGGGCGACAGGCAGAAAAAAACGATGAATTAAACTGGCTGAACCAAAGACTGAAAACGTTTTTTGTAAAAGCCAATATATTGTAGCCAGGCGACAAGCAGAAAACGAATATGAACTCAATAGATGAATTAAACTGAGCTGAACCAGAGACTGAAAACTTTCTTAGCAAAAGCCAACCAGTGGTGTATTTAATCCATGGAACTTCAAACGCTGGCTGTGGCTCGATGTCTGGAAAAGCGAAGCAGCCTGAGCCTGCTGAACCTCAGGAATCAGGATCCTTAAGATCGGCAGTTGTCATTAATCGACCAGTCCACAGATGATCCGAAAAAAGAAAAAAGTAAAAAGAGAAGGACAGGCAAGTAAAGATATTTATTATCTGCCCTTAATTTTCCAAGACACGGTATGGCTACGCCGACGCGGCGAAGAACGCGCTGGTGAACTGGAATCGTCTGGCATGAACGAGCAGTACCTTCCTCAGATCTTTCTGCTTCCCTTTTCAGTAGAAAATTAAAGCATTGTACACAGGATTGGTAATTTCACGTCAATCTCTTCTTCTTCTGTGTTTTCTTTTTTTGTTATCTTGGTTCATGGCTATCACTTATAGACGCGCACACACACACTCTCTGTGTATATGTGGACCATGGAATGGAAAGGTGAACAAACTGCATGTGCCCAGGGTCGGGCGTTTTGGAATGACAGAAAACAAGTGTCCCATTCAACAGAAGGGTCTTCTAGGGAAAGGCTGGAGCTTAGGGTAGGTCAAGGCCTCAAGGGTAGTGGACTTGTAGTTTTAACTGATAAAAACTCCAGCCTTCTCTTCCCTGTAAAAGAAGAAAAGTTCCTACCTCAGAGATGCATCGAATTTTAAACTCATGACGTCCTGTTCAGTTGGGGATATTTACCAGTCGAATCTCCCACATGATTGAAGCTGGGTAGATGATGGCACCTGCAATTTGGAAAGTTGGATCGAAACTTGGTGGCATCTACAAGACGTGCCTACCACATGAGCAAAGGTGGTAGGAAAGGGCAACTAAATTCTATGATTTGTTACTGTGGGGAAGGGGGGACCTGATCCAGCGCCAGCGGGCATCTCACAAAAGTTTGCTGGCTTCTTCCGTGAGTGCATATTGGCTCGCTACCCACGAGGGAAAAAAACAAACTGCTATTTTGGACATCAAAGTTCAAGTCCAAGTTTTTTTTTTTTTGAATTCATTTCTGAGAAGAAAAAAGGACTTGCGAAGCCCTTCCAAAGGTGCACCAAGAATCTTGCAGAAAGAGCATTGTCGAGTGTGCAAGAAGTTGCAGTGTTGCTACCAATGTTTGTGGCTTGCCCGTATCTCACGAAGAGATCTCTTGCCCCGTGATCGCAATGACATTCATGCATCTCAAATTAACAAAAACGTAATTGGGGTAAGCGATTTAGGTGGTGCTGTGCTCAGAATAACTGCTAGTGGGCATAGTCCAGTTTGAGTTGTCTGAAGGTTCCAAAGTAGGGTCAGTTGCTCTTTCAATCTCTGTTTTCATTTTACAACCTTTTCAGGCCTCCAGAATTGATCTTAATCATCCAGCAACAATTAGTTTTTCAATTTTTCTCTGAACATTAGTACACTCCAATGCACATCTATCTGGATTTTTCATATCATTCACATCTAGATACTACGATGATTCAGCCTCAAAAATCATGTGCATCAAGATATGGGGAAACTGACAAACAACAATCTTTCATTTTATCTACATAAATCAATCTCTCTCTCTTTCTCTCTCTCTGCCTCATTTTGTTGCAGAGCTTGAACCATTTCAAATTCCGGAGCCTACTTGTAAACACTAACAAAATGAACATCATAGAGAAGAGTCGCATTGGCAGGTATATTGCAATCACCTGTAACACCATATTTGAAACTGAGGATCAATCTCCCAAGCCACCTTAGGCGGAAGACTAAGTCTTAACTCTTAACACTCTTCACAGTAAAAGAGAAGCATTTAATTTCAAGCACTAATGAACAAGTTGAAAATGAAACCAAACGATAATGTTCGTTAGATGTAATTTTTTCGGCTGTTCCAGACAGTGAAAACAGCAGGGTGGAAACTACCGTGCAAACTTATCGCAGTTTATTGATTAGCAGGGTAATTCGTGCACCTGTCAATAGTGGCCAGTCGTACATATAAAGGAGCATGGAAAATGAAGCATCATAAGCAGGTAACTCATGTTTTGCATAAACATTATCCTGTTGATCACTAAAACATGGAAAGGACTTGCAAGATGATCATTTAATTGTGTTAATGCTAGCTTGAAGACTGTGCACATGTAAGGAGAAAAGCTTCAATATGTTCTGACAAGAGAAGGTGCTACCTCACGAGGCATCAAAATTAGACCATGTGGATGACAAGTTTGACAGGTTGCGACCAGAAAACCCCTAGAAATGAAAGTATTTTTCAACACTTCTCCTGCTTTTGGAAGAGGATTGATGCATTCACTTCAGAATGCATTACAGAAAACTCAAGGTTTTTGCAGAATGGAGACCTAGTCACTTTATGGGCTCATAGGGAAGATAGCAGATCATACATTTTAAATGAATTTGATTCTTGGAGAATATGGCCTAGAGAACATGTTTATGATAGTGGAAATGGAGTGCAGCCATCCCAGCTCCGAAAAATAGGAAGCTAGCTAGAAGAGGCTCTGTGTGTGTGTGTGTCTGTGGGTATTAAAGCTGGAAATAACGAGGAACTGGCAGATTATCCAAACCAAGGACAAGAAGATTGAAGGATCACTTCTTACAGATGAAGATCGACAAGAACTCCAGGCATGGAAATACTGCCTGGATAAGCAAGTTAGAATGAACTGGACAATGCAAAGGAGAACCAGCTTAATACTGTTACTTCCTAAATGATGAATTACTTTAGGCAACAGAGTACACTCATAATTGAATGTGCAAAGCTGCAAACTTTGTAATTAGCTGATGCTACCAGAAAATCCTGTAGAATTAGATAAAAGACTTAACTGTTCATAGACATGATAAATGCTAAACTGGAAGTCAAGGAGGAGGGTATAATTGAGCAATAAGCAAAATTGAGGTATTGTCTTTTACCAAAACTTTTCAGATTGAAGTCCTTGATTAGAGTGCTGTGATCAATATTGCTGGACATTGAGTCCCCATATAAAAGACTTCACGTCTCTAGCAGGCATTTACAGAAAATGGTTCACATTCTCCTACCGGAGTATTATCTACATCAGTTCTTTTAAACCTAATTTACCAAGAGGAGATAGGAATATGCTTGCAAAGAAAGATAGATGCTACAATGTGAAACATATAGGAATTACGGATTACCAACATGTTTAAAAGCTGGAATAAACTTATGGATGGCCCTTTATGCTTAGGGAACTTAGATACTTTTACCACCAGATAAATCGAACTACAGGGCCAAGCTAGAAAAGATTGAAAAATGAAGCAGCAGGGTAAGGACATCTGTGACTTCACCTGAAAAGCATCCCGCAGGTTCAGGCCCATATGCTAACTGTGGAGGAATAAAAAGTTTACGTTTCCCACCTATTAAAAATCAGGAAATGATTATTCTGTGGAAATTGGGATGGTAGAATTATGAAAGAAATAAGCATAAAATGCCCATAAGGATCTTAGAAAAGAATACTGTTCTGGAAAACATACCAACGTGCATTGGCGGTACACCAGCACCACCTAAAATCCCCTGATCTAATCCAGGAATAACCTGCATGCAGATGAAGTCAGAAGGATGAAGAAAGAAGCATATAACCCCTGAAAATTCAGGTTCCTTGCTGAGGGAGTCAAGCTATGGTCACAAGAAAAGATGTGAAAGCGATTGAAATACAAACTAAGAAAAAGAATATGATGTTGCAACTTTAAGAAACTGAAATGTTATGTAGCTATCAGCATCATACACAGGTGATCAGAATTATGTCAGATAGAGATTCACATGATAAATTTTTAGGTAACATGTTTCTGGACACATTTTTTAATGGATCCCATGAAGAATATAATGCTAGTACAAAAGGAGTATGCATGTTACGAACTTTTGATGTGAACAAAGATCTTTATGTACCATTGCATCATATCTCTCCTGTATGGCCCTTGGCCGTTCTGTTTTCTTAGTTACCTATTTATTAGTACATTGTAGCATTGTAGAATTATTGCACCTTTCATAAGACTTACACACTTCTATTCTGTATTCTGTGTCATACCTTCCTTACTCTCTTGCTTCCAATCCCTCTTCTACCATTCGTAATGCTGTACATCTTTCTAAATGCTTTTCTAAGATTTCAAGTCAGAAAACCATGCTGCTTATGTCATAACAATATGAACAAAAGTACAGGATAGGTATATTTGGCAAGAGATGGTTTTGTAAGACTATGATAAGGATTGAGAAGGTATATTTTTACTAAATAATATATGTTTGTCTACATTCAAGATTCCTAAAGCAGTTAAGCATGGATATCAATTATCATCTTAAATACATTGTGCCAACCATGTCTAACATAGGCTTGATTATGCTCATGAAGAGCTGCCATGTGCTGGTGTTATCTTACGTTGATGAGCTACACACTGTTAGTGATATACTGCTTAGGCAAACCATGTTAGCTACCAAATATTTGCTTTTGTTGACAACTCACTCACTAGCAGAGCTCAAATTTGAAGAATAACAGACAGGTGCAAACATAATTGCTTATCAGTCTTAGTTCCTTAGATTTCCTGCACTTGCTCATGAGCTAATAAAATCAAACGTCATACTTCAAAGTGATTTTTAGCTAATGCTCTTTTTACTTGCAGAACTTCACCGTATACGACAATTTTATCCATTCATTTAAAGCTGCACATGATCTTGAAACATGAAACATGATTGTGCGTAAGTTTAGCAAGTGCATCATATCTAAGCAACTTGAAACTATAGTTGTGCAAAACAGTTTCTATGGTTCCAGAACTAAGTTTAGCATGCACCTAACCTCTTTTACAAGCATTAGCTATACAAAATATGGGAATCTTTGGCTGTATTTGAATAATGTAGCATTTGAGCCATACTTCAATGAGAAACAATTACTGTACATAATTGAACATGAAATATGACGGCCAAGTTATCCATGCCTACAAGATTGCAGATAGAAATGCAACAACATGATTGATGACATAACGAAGCAACTTATGCATTCACACTAGAAAGAAAGGAGCACCTTTCCAACTCCTATGCGCATAGTGAGTGGCCTTGCACGTTTGTAGCTGCTGTCAAAGACTGTGCCATCTTCAAATCTTGCAGTGTAGTGAATCTACAGCGGAACTGATTTAGCTTCAAAATTTCCACGGTGAGATGACTAAATTAAAGGCAAGAATGCATGTGTGGACCATACTATTGCTGCTCAAATCATTTGACCGGAGCTTCAAAAACAGCAAATGCTGTTTCTTAATGTTTAAGAACATCTGTCGTGTAGGAACAGTTGGATATATGATAAAACATTGAATAATGGTCGTTCTGTGTCATTGACTTTAAACACTTAGCTTGAGTTAGTGGCCATTTAGCTACTATAGCGAAACAAGCATGACCAACCACATTTAGACGTTGGAACACTTCTCATTCGTAATTCACTCTTCATGAAATACCAACCAGTCACTAGAGCTCCTTTCCAAATAGGAATTCTAAATCATCATAATCATCGTAGTCAAAATTCTTGACATTCTTCAGCGTGAATCCACCTTTTCCGTTCTCCTATTGGACTAATCTCCATGATAGTGAATCATGGTTACACAGTACAAACCCAAGAAAATCAACTCATCATCCATTCAATTGATGCTTCTAATGACTTTCAAGCAAAGAGAACGAAACATTCACTACCAAATCATGAAAAGAAAAAGAGGAGAAAAAGAGAAACTAGAAGACAGACAAAAGCTCACTAACGGAGACACTCACATTAATGAGCTCGCCTTGAGGCGCTTCGACGCCTGTGCCGACGGAAATGTCGCAGTAGCCAAGCCCTGATCGGACGAAATTCAAGTCGCAGAGAGGCTCGCCGACTGTCGCGTAGTATTCAATTCTAGTGGCTCCGGCGCCATCTACCGCCAGCAAAGGCGCGAGTAGACCGATACCCATCTCGAGGAACAGCCCCCTTCTGCTTGAGGAGAGAGACTGTTTAGAGACTCTTGGCAATTGGGTAGGCATCGAACTGGAAAATATCGCTCTGCAATGGGAGCAGGTGGTATTGTGTTTGGCGAGGTGGCGAGAGCGTGTTCTAGCGGATACAGGGAAGATGGCTGAGGTTGTTGCCATCCTTTTAGAGTGTGACTAGTGCTGTTACAGAGGGTTGGATGGGATTAGTACCATAAGAGGAGAAGGTGGCCGCAGGGAGAGTGAGAGGCGAGAGAGAGGGAGAGGATTGCGTTAGCTGGATAAACGAGCTACGGCTATCATAGGGAACGGCCAAAATCAAAACGATGACACTGTGGGGCCAACTGCAGTCCGCAGAAAAAAAGCGTTTATGAAGAATTCTTATGAAAAAGGCATACATCCTTTCGGTAAAAGTACAAAATTTCATTTAAGAGCACCAACGTAAGCAAGATACGCACCCTGTTCTCTGAAAACGGACAGGTTGCCTGCTAGACTATTACTGTTACTTCTCGAGCGAATATGCTGGCTCAGACCCTCTTAGCCCACAATGATCAGACGCAATGGGTGCTTGAAAAACACACAACCTTTCAGGACTACAGACAAAATACAATTTCCATGTGACATTAGCAGGATCCCAATGCGGCGGAGGATCCCTCCAATTGCCTCAATGTTCACTCCTGCCACAAACGGCAGGAAGATAGGCGGCTTCGGACTCGATTGCCTTGCAAAACTCCGGCGATTTGGTTTATGAGCCTTTTTTCTGTGTTCTTCTAGTTTAATAAATGATACATTCCCTTGATCTGTATCATAGGTATCGGAATACATTTCTTGTTCCCTGTACATGTCCAAAATGATGGCCGCTCTGGTAAATAGAACGTGCAGTACTACCGTGACCAGACATTCCAGATGTTGATTATGTTTTGCACATGCAACACAGTGCCACTACCCAAACAACTGTCATTTGTGTGAATGCATGAAAGTCCTGTTTTGTGCATAACCAACCGATTGAAAGTGTATTAGAAGCATTTTGGGTGTTAGAGAGAGAGAGCTTGCCTGGAATTCTTTATATGGTTAACTTTGGGTGAGCAGTTGGTTATCAACATATCGCACGCCTGCCTTTTGACTAGCTATGCTACACCTCTTAAAGCTTGTATGGTAAATATTTTCGTTCTTGAAGCTTGTATGGTAAATATTTTCGTTCTTGAGGTTTAGTATAAGAACCTTTATGAATAAAAAAATTAATACAAGCAAAAAATAACTTGTACTTAGAACACCCATTTACACTTTTGGATAATAAGACATAATTCCACTCATGACAGCTTCTTTGAGAAAAAATAACATTCAATTTCTATGATAGTTTTGTTTGTATATCTTCTTCCATGACAAGGAGAAACAACCACTATGGATTGGATATCCCAGTGAAGATGGAAACCCGCCGGCGTCAATCATAAAGAATACAATTGCTTGTAAGTACCAAATGAGCGTAAAGGGAATCTCATGGACTTCGATGCCCCTTGGTTTGGCCACAGCCCATGATAGAGCTGGGCAGCCTTCCCACCTTCTCCACGCCTTCTTCAAAAACCACACCCATTCCCATATACAAATGTGGCTCAATATGACAATGGAAGAACCATACCCCTGGATTATCTGCTCTGAACCTAATAGCCGTCCATCCATAAGGAAACAGAGGGACAGTGTTCTTCATAATTGGGTTCACCAAATTTAGCTTTGATGAATCCTTAACCGGATTGTAGACCCCATGTCCAAAACCCAGGACCCAAAAATCATGTCCATGCAGGTGCCATGGGTGTGTCTCGCTGTTGTTTGCAGTCAATGAGTTTGCATTCTGTAAGATCACATCCACCACTGATCCGAACTCCAGCCGGTAAATCGAATCACTCAATGAGGCATTTGGGTTCGGTGGTGGCCGGAAAATGTCGTAGTCAGCCGGAGAGTAAGAGTCCGGTGCCGGTGTAGGATTGAAGGCATGCTTCACATACTTCTCCTTAAGTGCTATAAGATACGGAGTGTGAGGCAGGACAAAGGAGAAGTTGTTCACTCCCCACTTGGTGTGTCCATTGACACGGTTCTGAGTGTTCAGCATGGTGATCACCCTGACGGAACGCTGAGGTGGCGGCACGACGTAGCCCGGATGGGCCTTGATGGCACGGCTCTGGTTGACTCGTGGCGCGGTGTCATTCCAGAGTGGACCAGCTGGTGCCATGTTTGGTGGTGATCTCTTCGGATGGTTTGGGTAGTAATTCAGGATGGCTGCTCCGGTGGGGGTCGCCGGCTTTCGTCCGACCACATTGGTCCCCATCCAGTAGTTCCTTGTGGGGTCTTGGTCTGCTTTGATCAGGACAGAGTAGGTCTCACCAGAGTAGATGAAGAGCCTCTGCACAACAAAGGGATCTACATAGTGCCCATCTGCTTCCACAATAGTCATGTTGTGGCCCTGCAAGAGCAATTCAAAATAGCAGCACTATTAAGCATCTTGTCTCATAGATTGGGTGCACCAAATTCTTTTGAATCAAAGATCCTATGTCACATGGGTACCTGTGATAGGGTCAAGTACCAATATAGGTACGCGGGTGCGATGACATGGGTAAGTAGGCATGGCTGCACTTTAAAACTTAAAATTTATCTTTTAAAATTTAATTTCGATTTTTCCCTTCTTTTTATTTCTTTTCCATCTAGATTCCATATTTTCTCCAACCCCTTTCCTTCAATTCTGAGAACATTTGTGGATTATTATGTATATAATGTGTATATTTATACATATGCTCTATTGCACCCTTATACCATAATTTTCAAAATTGGTGTTCTCGTATCCATACTGTTGTACCTGTGCCACACCAGTACCCACACCCATGTAACATAGCAAAGATCTAAAAAAGCCGCTAAGACTGGTAATGTCCAAGAAACTCTCTTTTCAGTTTGATTAAGCTGGTCAAAAATTTTCCTATGTTAAGCTTGCTTAGGATTAATCAATCCGGCTATGAACTCATTTACATACATAAACAAGCCTAATATGAATATGGGCAGTTTACCAATGGTCAATTTATTCAGATTGAGGCCCAGATTATACCATGTTGTGAATTAACAATTAAGTCAAAATGTATGTAAAATTCACATTTTAAGCAAGTTGGACTTTGATTTGGTTTTAGGGTAACTCATCTGACTATGACTCAACCTTAGTCTGGTTATGAGGCTCCTAGGGTTCAATTAGAACAAGGTGAGCAGAATTTTACCTCAATCTCGAAACTAAGAGCAGATAATGATGTCACGCTCGCGATCCGAAGACGGTAAGTTTTTCCGGGGACAACGATTGTGACGTGAGGAGAGCATTGAGGATTAGTTGTGTTGCAGATGCTACCAGTTCCGGCTGCATTCTTGAGAGAGGCCACCAAGGAGCAGTTGTACCTTCCCCTTCCCTGGATCAAAAGCGACTGCACCAACAATTTTACTTCTTATTCAGTTGATCACATTAGAGAAACAATTTTACGTTTATAAAGTTATGGTAGCTAGCATAACATTTCATAGACAAAGCCATAAAGTTATAGGAGTCGGTGGTGGCCGGAAAATGTCGTGGTCAGCCAAAACGAACAAAGGGCATGAAATATATAAGAAAGAGAGAAAAAAAGAGAAAGACCTGTGGCTCGCCAACCCATACGAAGGGGATGGAGGACAAGCCGGCCGCTTGCTGGTACGCGCTCTTATGGTACCAATCGCTGAGCACGATGCTGTGATCGGCGTCGTAGGAGAAGGGCTCGCTCGTCCCCTTGGGAACAGCCACTTGTATCAAACCGTATAGCCCCGCTTCCCTTTGCATCCCATAGTGCGCATGGTACATATACGTTCCAGGCTGCAAACATGTGTTTAAAATATCGTTAAAAAGCAAGACAAGAACTCAAATTCCTTACCACATAAAAAAAAAAAAAATGAAATATTGGTGGTTCGTATCGGCCTGTACTGATTGACTTTAAAAAGTAAGAGAAAACTTTGACTTATTTTTAAATTAAATCTCAAATTGCTTACTAGATCTGACTATAATATTGTATATGTATTATGTTTGGTAAGAGCAAGTAGGATGTGGCTGGACGGGATTTATAAAACTTACCCTATCGACGACAAATTTATAAATGAAGGTGTCCCCAGGGAGGATCGGGCACTGTGTAACTCCTTCAACTCCATCACTCCATGGTGTTCCAATCTGCCATTAAAAAAAAAAGTGAGTCGTTTGCCAGGAAATTAAATAAATGCGATCTAATGGGATGATTCCCTCCAAATCCAAATAGTAAATTAGAAAAATGAAAAGCAACCCAATTGCTAAATTGGTTTAAATTTATTATGTAGTTCCATGGTCGGTTCTCATGGGTAAAGATGAAGGTTGACGAACCTGCCGGATTCCATGCCAGTGCACGGCGACGTTCTCCGTGCCCAAGCTGTTCTTGAGCTCGACGATGACGGTGTCTCCCTGCTCTGCTCGTATCGTCGGCCCCGGAGACTGACCGTTGACGGTGATCACCAGCTTCTCGTAGCAGTCCGGCGACTTGTATTCATACTTCACGTCCCATTTATGTCGCCGGACTCGGCCTTCCGACGCCTGGACGGCTAACAGCACGATCAGCAATCCCAGCAGTAGTTTTCCCATATGAGGAGAAGGGAGGAGTTGGGGCCAAGACTCGACCAAACAGTAGTGGAAAGGAAAGATGTCGAGGGATGCAGTTCATTAGATGAAGATGGTGGTGGTCGTATTTATACGAGAAGGAAGACCTCCCCATCTTCCAAAAAGATGGCGGCTCTGATATTCCGCAGATTTGTAGAATATATTAATACATTATTGTTTCTTTGAATTTCAACGCTTTTCTTCTGATAAAGAGAGAATTAGACCTGGCATTAATTGACCAACATGTTTTTTTTTTATTCTTCTTTTTATCATTTATCTCAGCTAGTGACGAGGCAATGTTATATAACTTTTGAAGGACCGATTAATTTTATTTGTCAACTTTGGTTCGCCTGAGTAGGAAATCGTCAGCCACACCTCAAGTTTCAAAGCCAAGTGTGCCATTCAAACAAGGGTGGAGGAAGATTCGCGGATGAATGTAATAATAGGCTACTACTTTTTACTTTTCTATATTTTATTTTATCATTGATGAAGAAACAAGATGATCTTGGACAGAAAATGTGAAGCAGAGAAGTTGTAGATTGTGAACCATTCTATCGGAATTGGTCATAACTACTTTGTTTAATGTGAGATACGAGATATATATATATATATATATATATATATACAAAAACAAACTGTAAAAACAAAATAACAGAATTAAACATACAAGATAATAACAATACAATAAAGCAGAATAAGAGGGGGTGGAAAGAGAGTTAAACAGACGGAACACAGAGTCACCCAATAACAAGTGAAAGACAGTGTTGTAGTCGAATAAGAAAGTGAACATCGCCCTACACAAGGCGAACCATAGAATCAAGCGATGAGGAGGTGAGAGAGAGAGAAAAAAAAAAGAAGAGGGCCGGGAGGTAGAATTGCAAACTTTGTGGAACTTAATCATGGCCGTGTTTGCTTGACAAATTGGATACTGTTGGCAAACTTTGAGGAACTTGGCATTTGTTTGTTCATGCCCCCTCGATCCTCGATCCAAAATGTCTTTACATTTTTCTCGAGTAGAAACGAAGACCGAACCGATATTCTTAGACTTGGATATAGCTATTTCTAGATCTGATTACTGCGGATCGTTATTGCTTACTGACTTTGATTCCAAGTCAGATCAAGATTCTGATATGAAAATATAAAATTATATGGCTATCACAATCTAGTCATCAATAAGCATTTGGTAGGATGTGGAATTACTCTTCTATGAAAACCAGCCACATGGATTCATAAATCTTCAAAATCAAATATAGAATTAAATCCAAATCATGGACATCCATAACTCGAGCCTTTAGTCAAGGCCTCAAGGAATTCAAACTTTAACCACAGAACAAAACCTTTGACCAAGGGCAGGTCCATAGTTGGGTCGTGCGTTAACTGGGTCAAGTATGAAACCGAGTCAAGAAGATCAGTTGGTCAAAAGCTAGCCGACGTACTGTGTTGACTATATAGCTGGTCAAGGTCACGGCTGAAGGGGTCAGGTTTACATCAGTGAAGTAGATTTTGCTGCCCATCTATTTTAGATATTTGAACTTGATATGTGGGCCGTCGGCTTGGAGGATCCGACGGTGATGGGACGTCCTCGAGGAACTTAGATTTCGGATGGGTATTAACTAAAAGATGTCAATATACTCTATTTGAATTGAATATCTAATTGAACCATTCCAAAAAAGTAAGATATGAAAAAAAAAATTAACATCTAATTAAGAAATTGGATTGGATTTTGATTTAAAAAATGATATCCATTTGTATTCGGATTCAAATAACGGATTCGAATCAGATTTATTTTTAAACAAACACCTTATATCTAATGCTCTTACATTTTGAAAATGGGCCAAATTCAGTTCAAAGTTGGAATTCGGATTCAGATGTGAATATAAAAAATGAGATTTGGCTTGGATTTGGATTGTGAAATCAGACTTCAGGTTTGAATTTGAATTCAAATATGACTTTTTTTTACTCATATTTAAATCTGAATATATTCATATATAATTAAGAATATATCTAATTTTGAATCTAATTCATTGACATCCCTTCATCCAATCCGTTCTGATTGAGAAAAATACCTTGATCCTGAATTTCCCATCAACTGATAAATTTGAATCAGATCATTTGTGGTAGAAATATTAATTCCTGTTTCACTTATTACATTCAACTTTTATTATCAGATTAACAGAATGCGGAATGTTGTTTCTAATTTATTTCGCGAGCCTTTTGTTTTTCCATGAAGTGCGGAATTCTAGACTTCCATTTTTGTCATCTAGCGTTGTTTTCAACGTTGTTGACAATACGCCATTGGTTGAAGTCAGATGTCCATCAACGAAATTATATCAAAACAGTGACATTTGGTGTCTCAATAATTGAGATGTAATTTTGCGTTCTTTTGGTTTTAGTTCGGCTTGGACATATGATCTTCTTCTTTTTTTAATGTATGCTTTCGTTTAATAGATTCCTCTTTCTTATTGTTTCGAGAAACGATCAATTCTCATTCTTTTTTTTTTCTATTGACTATTTTTCGATCTAGATGTATGAAAATTCTTTTTTTTTTCTATTGATTATTTTTCGATCGAGATGTATGAATTCATGGATTTATGTCTCCATATAGATATTGATCCTTTTCATGGGGATTCCGTAAATATCTCGTTTTAGAAATACAAAGTTTGAAACAATTGAACTTTTTTGGAAATTGGATGCAGTTACTAATCTGGCATAATACATGTGGTTTGATTTATATTATACGGTCAACGTACATTTCCTATTTCCTGGGCATCCCGGTCAATAAAGTATACACCACAACCGCGTTCTGCATGATCACATGCTGCAAACGACGGATGGAGTGTGTGCATTCCCATATATATATATATATATAATTGAATAAATACTTTGACTATCTGAATTACACAACCGTTTAACTTTGCAGTCCATTTATAGGTAATTGAAAGAAAAAAAAAAGTGAATTGATATTAACATACTAAATAATTATCAAACAGTCCTGATTCCTGATTAGAAAGCTCGGTTGGTCAGAGTCACTATTATCTATATATCAACCACTTGCCCAAGCAGCCGTACCTTTAAAGCAATGTTATCAAGATTGGCTGATTTGAATTGAAATTGGTGGCAAAGAAAATTCATTTGGTTGTTAATTCAAGAGCGCCGCATGTCATTTTTCAAGGTAAAATTTTGAGTCATTTTACGACCTTTCTATTTTCAATAACTTTTACATATTTTCATGTATTGTTATAAAAAAAAAAACGTTTTTAAATATTTGTTGCTGTTTCATAACCAATTCATGTTGAATTGGTTGATTGGACTTAAGAACTGACTTCCACAAAATCACATTAAAGTTGAGAAGGTAAATCAAATTAGCTTTATCTGGATTGCGAAGACGTTCGGTTCAAGATCTGATTTGCCTTTGGCTATGTTGCAGAAAAATTCAACATTAATGGCCTATTAACATTATTGGCTATGTTGCAGAAAAAAGGCTTGATTTTTCAATCCGTTTATTTATCAGAATCGTTTGGTTTGACCATAACATGTAGAAACAATATCGACTGCAACTAAAACAACCTGAAATAGTAAGATCCCAAGACTCTTTGTGTATAAAGTTTATTCCTTTATTTGATCCTTTCTACCTTCATGGTAGTATCCATATCACAACTTATTTACAGCAGTCGTCAAATGAGAGGATGAATAGACGTGTTCTGCATATCGAAGATGATTGATACTTTACAGAAATCATCAAAAGCCTGCAGGGGTTCCATCCTTTCTTGGGTCACTAACAGCAGTAAGGATTCCATGAAAGACTTGTTTGAGCAGGGGATTTTCTTTCCTGCTTCCATTCCGCTTGACTGGATTCTGAAGGCTATGCACAACAAGCTGGCAAATGGCACCGCCTGCTTGCGCCTTTAGCTCATGACCTCTTTGCTTCAGGAAAAGCTTTGTATCATCTGGTAGCTCAATGTGCTCCCCATTTATCAAAGTCCAATTCTCATACAAAACTGTGTTGGGTATCAACTGCAACAAAGACAGCCATGGCTTAGAAACTGCAGGATCATGTTAGGCATACCACTGCAAAATTAATGGTATATCATGTCTATGAAGATCAACTGACCAAGTTTGGATGCAAATGGTTCATATTATACAATTGAATTTAACTAGTTAGAGATGGCATTTAAATAGCTCCAAGTACAACGTAAACTCGGTATAATTTTTTTTTTTTTCGAGTCAAAATCTGAAATGAATCTGAATTTAACTAAAAATTTCAAATTAAAAAAATTATAAATGTCGGATAGTCATGAACTAATTGCAAGTGGTTTCTTTTAGTCGACACCATCTGTCTGCACGTCCAATTCAAATGCAATTAGACTAGAGCTGATTAGGTTGGACACTGTCATTCCTGCATCAGTCTGACCTGTTTAGATCCCTGATGGGGGCACAAATAGCTACTGCGAAAGAGAACCTAGAAATCCTCTTCCAAAGTGGCAAAGACCAACCTTAACTTTTTGGGCCAGAAACGAGGTGCTGTTGGCCGACAAATGCGCTGGGACAAAGAGTTGATCACCAGAAACCTTATGTTAAGGGTTTTGAACAGAAAACAAGTGTCATGTTGTGTCAAGTGTTTCGCTGACATTGTAATGAACTAGTTTACCTGATCCACTCTCTTACTCTCAGCAGGTGATATTGCGCGCTTTGAAGTTACAGACTTGTAGCACAGGTTCTGAACTTAGTCCAAACAGAAGGGGACTTTGAAGAACTACGTTGGCGTTTTTTATTTGTTCAAATTTGTTTAAGACCATCAAACAAGCTGAAAATTGACATTCAAATAAAAACCCAGCTCGTTTCATGCTTGAAGTATGATGGACGTCAATTCCTTGGTACAACTTGAGTTGCAAAGGAACTAATACTAACTCGCACTCCCTCGCCCAGACAGTCCGAAAATGGTGACTATCGGATAGACACAAGCAGTTCACCAAGTTATGGCCGCACAGACCAAGAAATAAATAGGGCAATCAACTAGCTAGATAGAACTATGTGTAGCCAAAAGTTTGCAATTCAAATTTGAAAATTTTGAGCAGGGTAGCGAGGAAAAAGTACCTTGTGATACACCCTTGGCTTTTGAACAGAAGCTTCTGCACCCATGGAAAGGATGAAATGGTTGATGAAGACCTGAATAACCGCTGGAATTATGAGCATCCCACCACTACCACCTATAACACCAGCCAGTTGGTTGTCCTGCGCTTCATTTTAACATTTATTAGTAGAATTTCATAATGCGATTTACAAGAAGAAATGTTTGCTCTCAAGATTATACATTAAGCTACGAAACTCATAGTTAATACCTTCAGCACTATAATCGGTGTCATGGAAGATAATGGTCTCTTGTTAGGCTGAATAAAATTAGATGGAGCTGCTGGAAGGCCACCTTCACCTGTATCCACTGGCATCGAGAAATCATCCATCTCGTTGTTCAACAGTATTCCAGTAGATGGCGAAAGGACCGATGCTCCAAAAGGGTAATTCACAGTGCTGGTCAAGGAAACTGCATTCCTTTCTGCATCCACAATGCAGAAATGGCTGGTTCCATGGTCTTGGAGCTGGCTCCATCTGCAAAGAAAGGACTGAATCTAATGACGACTGACCATGAGAGGCTGATGGTTTTATAATAACGTATATGTAACTCATTTACTTGGGCATGTAATAGTTTGGGGCGAATGTGGTGTTGTCTAGAATCTTCTTTCGAAGCTGTGCGGCAAACTCTGGAGAAAGCATGTCATGCTGGTAGCCCGTTATGTTTACAAAGTCCGGGTCGCCAAGATTCATTCTGATGGCGAACATGTGTTTGAGTGCTTCAATTAGACGATGTACGCCCAATGGACCATTTGCTGCATCCTCTGTTCCGTAGCCGGCTAGGATGTTCAAAACCTGATTCACAGCAGTAGCACCAATTTGTCATGTTTGGCTCTAGTGAATTATATGCAGAAAAGGGTATAGTTGGTTCAGGATGCAGATGAGAGGCACCATATAGATAGTTTTCGACAGCCACTGCCAATCAGGAATGCAAATTTTCGGATTCAGTTGGCCTAGCCATTACGACCCAGACCTGCCTAATCGTACATGAAGATGGATTCAGATACAGATGGATAATGGTATTCGCTAATCGAAGCTCCTACATGTAGCTAAATATATCTCTGTAAGAAGCAGAACTGCCACTCTGTTCAGCCGAAGTTGAGTTGGATTTGGAACTCATGATCCATGCGCATCTCCAGTACCAAAAAAAGTTCATCATTTGTTCAGGCATCACCCTTTAAGGCCGACGTATACCAATTCACCGTCACCCTGTTTCAACGCTTGCGGCATGCCGTTTCTTAGGCAAGCCACCGGAAAAAGTTTTCGATGTCATTACCCGATGACAAGAGGTGCAGAGGTTGGGGGCATTGGAGCCATACCGTCTTTTCAAGTTGGGAAATCTTAGGTCGATTCATTTATCTAACCATGTGAAGCCCTTTCACATTATAAGACAAAGGTTCAAGGCAATGAAAAATCAGAAATTCAGCTTACCAATGACAGGCCCAAGGTGCCACTGGAAGGAGGCGGCATCCCCAAGATCTGGTACCCCATCACGTCCACAGCAATAGGAGACCTGACTTCGACTTTATAATTTTGAAGATCTTGCATGGTTAGTATGCCTCCTGCATCTTGCACATCCTTCACAAGGTTCTCTCCCACGCTTCCATTGTAAAATGCCTTAGGTCCACATTCAGAGATCGCTTGAAGAGTGTCCGCCAGTTCACGATTATAGCATTTATCACCAGATTTTAGCAGTATACCAGCTGGGGCGAGCATGCGGCGCAGGCCAGGGTCAGCCATTATCAGCGTTTCTCTTCTCTTCATGGTTGCTGCAAGGTAAGGAGATACCAGAAAGCCATCCCTAGCAAGTTTTATGGAAGGAAGGACAAGCCTCTTCCAAGGAAGTCTTCCATATCTCTTCCAGGCTTCATGAAGGCCGGCTATCTCCCCGGGTACCCCCATGGAGAGTGCACCAACCACCTTTTTTTCTGGCTGCATATTGTACATGTCCTGTAATTTTGAAAATTTAGATTTTCAGCTTTCGAAATTTGGAAATTCCAATATACAGAATGTTCTGAATTTCACCTACAAATAACCTGAAGTTCATCGATGAGAAGGTGGTGCATTATTCTAATATAGATTTTCCTGGGAAAACTTCAACATATATGGACGCATAAGATCTATGACCTAAACATAAACGTTTTAGTTGCACGACTAATACTTATATGGGAGATTTACTTTGAACTTTAATTGCATTCCAGCAATGTAAAAGGTGCTCATGTAATTTATCTTCCAAAATATCCTTTTTTTTTTTTAGTACTTCATTGCTCCTTGAAAATATCACAACAGGGTATAGCATCTACGTCAGTGTTCATAATAGAGGACCAAGTATATGATTAAATATCTACCTGACATGCTTTGGAGATGATGAACTTGATTCAGATCGCCAAATTGAATGTCTATGTACTGAACATTCCTGGAAGAAGTTTGAGCTCTTAAATTTATGCAGCCACACCTTAAGCATTTGTGGGCTGCCAGTTTGAAGGTGAATAATTTATTAGGTTGACCACCGTTATCCAAGTTATTTATGGTGGCTCTAAACAAGATTTCCGCAGCCTAGTCTATTACTATTATTTTAAACTAATTAACTTTTATTTTATCGATTATTATATATTGGAAAAAAATTAACTTTTTTGTCGATTTACAACTGATTCAGTTGCACTGCTGAATCGGCCGATTCACCAAATCAGCCAGACAAAGCCGATCCTAATGGCACAAAGTATAACAACTATTGCACATGGGCCACAGCAGATTTACAAATGGGCCAGATCCCAATTGAAACTTTTATTTTTACTACAAGTACGACTTGGACCCTCAAAAAGTAGCACCGGTACCATGTCAGTTTGTTCAGCTTTATATTGTCAGCCCGTATTAAATTTACCTAATTTTTTCAACTTTATAAACTCTAAAATTAATTTACAATATTTTCTCTCATTTTAAAATATGAAAAGAAAAACCCGTGCATCCATTACCGAGGGAACCATAACGTCAAGTCTTGCGTGGCAGGCCCTTTTCCCAACTCCGAAATGATATTCAATTATGAGAGACCTTTTCGTGCCACCTCGTGAATGATTCGTTTGTAAGTGCCACTATTTTCTGACCACAATTAATCATATTTCCAACCGTTGACACTGTGTTCGGTATAGGTCCGTTCATTTCTTTTTTATTTAAAAATAATTAATAAAATTAAAATATTTTTACAAGACTTTTATCTCCTAGAGGGATAATATAGTATTATCTGAACTTTTGATGCGTAGTTATCTCCTCCAACAATTGGATACATGAGTTAAACGGTACGTTCGAAATAAGAAAAAAAAAACATTTAAATATAGCAAGTTAAATATATAATAACATTATCACTAAAAATATAGCAAGTTATTATACTTTGGGTGAGAAAGAGAGAGTTATAAACCACTGCTCGGAAAAAAAGAGTTGCAGGGTTCCCGTATTCTTTTGCTTTTGAGATTGTGGGCTTCATTAACGTTAAAAACGTAGATAGCGAATATGAACATCAAACTAAATCGCTTGACTTTATGCTGTGCCTCTTGGTGCTATTACAAGTGATTATACTTAATACGTGGCTTTCTAACAACAACAAAAAGATCTAACGTGCCCTTTCCTTTCCTACACGAAAAACAAAAAATAGAACTTGTAGTGAATGAGACGTAATCGCACTCCTAGCAGCATAAAACGGAAGGAGTATATAAAAAATGACACATTGATTTTGAACTTGAATTGCATTAATGAAATCTCACGCCCCACCCGTCACATCCAAACTCACCAACTACACCAAACCCTCGTTGTTAGAGTAAAGACACAAGTGGCCTCAGTTCGAGACTTCATTCTTAAAAGAAAAAGGAAAGCTCTTCCTTAATGTTTTTAAAGCTCTTAAAAGGAGACTGATGAATTGAGAAGAATCCGAAAGACAACTCAGTTACAAATAGAATAGATATTAGTGGATGACTTATTCCTGTGTTTGGAATTCCTCCCTTTTGGCTGAAAAAATTTCAACACAGATAAGCACCATGAGTAAATTATAGCTTAAAATTCAAGAGCCAATTTAAAGAGCATGTCCTCCATTGTTTAAATAATATTTTTAGAGGTCGTTGTCAGTTTGACAACACTAATACATTATTATTATTTCATGAATTTCTTCCTAAAAAATAGAGAGCAAATTCGCAAAACGTTGTTTTATAAATCAGTTCCATTTTTTAAGGCAGGTTCATTGAACAACAACACCCTTTCAATATAAAGTTTTATAAAAATATATATATACATATAAAAGACTTTTTCGGTTCTGCTTACTTTTTAGATGTGTTTATTTTGCACAACAATGAAGGCGTGAGGCAGAAATTACTTTCAATATGGTCCGTTAACGCAGCGACCATTTTCCAGAAAACCATTTTTAACCCAGGCGGTATTCCGGTGATCATATCTCCTAGAAAATGAACGGCGGTGATCGTATTCGTATCTCATCGCAGAGGGAGAGGGAGCGAGAGAGAAGTTCACCTTGTAGGCTGCTCCCGGTGCGGTCTCCCTCATATCGTAAGCGAGCGCCTCGCCGTCTGCCGACGATCTGACGACCAGGAACGATCCACCGCCGATGCCGCTCGACATGGGGGAGACGACCCCGAGGCAGAGAGCGGTAGCCACTGCCGCGTCGACGGCGTGGCCGCCCTCCCTGAGAACCTCCGTCCCGATGTCCGAGCATCGCGCGTCGTCCGCCGCGACGACCCCGTGCGCCGCATGGATCACGGCCCCTTCGTCCCCGCTGTTCCTTGTCCGAAGACTTCCAAGTATCCGGGCCATCTGAGGAGCTCCGGCGAACACTCCGATCGTAACCAACACCAGAACTGCAAACATGGACCAAGCCAGACATCATCCACTCGGTTTAAGTGAAAATTGAGTAATGAAAGCAAAGGGCCGACTCGCTAACCAAAAACAAGCACCAGAAAGAGCGAGCACAGATCAATGTTCAGAAAGCAAAGATCGAGCTTGGAAATGAAAGACTACTACCAAATTGTGTCGGTAAACGTACTTGTTGATATCAGAAGAACGAGGGGAAGACAACTCCGCCGCCGCCAGGCGACGCTCTGGTTATGGCTGAGAAGGGGCGTCCTCTCCATTGGTGGAGCTTAAGAGGGAGAAGGGGAAAGACACAGATGGAGGAGGACTCTTGGGAGCTTTAATCCTTTTATCTCGGCTGGTACCGAATGATGACAAATGATCCCGGAGTTTTCGCGGGGGAGAATTTCTATTATCGCGACAAATTTTCGTCATAAATGCGAAAAACCGTGCAAACATTCTGAGAAAACTCTAGATAAGTGCTTTAACTTTTGCTCACACGACCGAGTACGGGAGCCTCTGCCAAATTGATCGGTTACATTTGATTGCCAATTTGTTCACTTGGATCTGATTAAATCTGCGGTATTACAATAAGACATTCTAGGGTGAACATTGTCTAGAATTTCTCTTACATTCTAAATATTTTGAGGCTGGGTGTTAGGATGTCACATCCAAAACCCTGAGGTTTTTGCAAAACCAAATTCATCAAAACTAGATTTTCTTTAAACTCAATTTCATAACACACAAACACTTTAAAAACCTCGTTTAAAGGCGTCATCTAATGCCCCTTAAGTTATATCATAACATAAAAAAATGTATTCTTCGCTTTAAGGTAACATAGGGCAACGGTTTAATCATTTTCATATTTCAATATGATAGTGCAACTGTAAAAAAAGTTTTTGAAACATATATATGAAGATAACTCGAGTGTTTATGGCATTTCACATATTGTCATAAGGTGAAATGCCATAACTAATAGCTTCTTTAATATAAATATACCATAACAAGCAACTTATTCAATGAATATGGTCATGGGAGCGTTGAAATTATGTCCAAATAAATGGGCCTTAAGTGATATTTAATGGATGTTTAAATGAGGCGGGGTCCGTCCACAGTGGGCGACGGGTTCGGTTGCGGTCTCTACTCCGAAGAACGGAAGGCGTGGGCCCCTCAGTTCCCTTGCACGCTACATCCACCACCCGAAAAGCTGAAGCATGGGCAGGGGTGTGGCCGTAAAGCTGCTCAACGTTTACCATATTTTCATATTGGTACCTACTTCCTGTGTCCTTTTCTCGTTGTTTTCTTTTCCACATCCACCACCTTATATAGTGAGTGGATTCTAAGAAAAGATCATTTTTATATGGTAGGGTTTACCTATTAGTTATTGGTCCTTGTTTCTAGCTAAAACTTCAGCTTTGTTAAAGGAAACGACAAGATGTCGCCTTTTAGTGACAAAGTTGGCAGTTGACGACGAAAGTGAGGCCTGTATAAGGAGATAAAGTATTTTTAAGACTGTATACGAAAATAAAAGTAAAACCGCAAGGTGTTACGTAAAAGTGTTCAGAAAGGCTGGAATTAAAGGCGTCGAATAATGGAGTTGTTTTTGGGGTCCGGAAATCTGTCGTACATCATTGGCGTGTAATTGAATCTGGACCATCCATCCGAATTAGTTTGTGCGATCTGAATTAAGATCCGGACAAAGGATTGGCATTTGTAAGCTCGACTCCTTGAGCTTGAGCTTAAGTTAAAGCTTTCCTTACAAACTACTTGAGTTTGAGTTTACACAAGCTCGACTCGACTCGACTCGACTTGACTCGACTCGACTCTGCTCGTGTTTTTTTTGTTTGTTTATCTTTAAGGAATGTTGGTAACTTTGATGAATTTAAACCCTCTTTTCATTGATTTTATTTTTATTTAAAGAAAAAAAAATGAATCAGTAGACATAAGCAAAAAAAGAGTCAATTTTCGAGCTCAAGCTCAAGTCAAACCATATCTGACTCAAGCTGAGCTCAAACTTGGCTCACCTGCCAATATAGCCAAACAGATTGAGGACCAACTACAATCTAAATCCAAATCCAAATCCAAACAGGAGATGAATGTAAGGCCCGGTCGTAGTGTAAATACCACTAATTGAAGCATTTAGACATGACAGCTACCATGTGATGGTGTAGGCCACTGCCTATGCCAGCCCATGAGACCTTCTTTTGTGATGAAGTTGGACTTGGGTCCAGCAATATGCAGTGCCCATGCCCACCCTAGATCCAAGTCATTGTCTCGCACGCACCTAACCTACTAAGTCTTTTAGTAGGGGCAGAGCCAAAGTGGGGGTTGCATGGGCCTTGACCCTATCTTATTTAAAAAAAAGATACACGTAAATTTTTAAAAATTTCACTTATTGTATATAAAAATTTTGAAAATTGATATTTCGGTCCTAGTCAAAATTTAAAAACTTTAATTTAGCTTTCTCTCATGAAAAAATTCTGGTTCCGCTTCTGCTATTAGTGCCCTTTCGAGAAGGTATCTTGTTCATATCCATGGTTTTAAACACATAACATGGCCTATTGCAGCCCATGAGAGCTGCTGTTGTGATGAAGTTGGACCTAGGTCCAGCAACATGCAGTGCCCACCTTAGATCTAAGTCATTTTCTCGCAGGCACCTAACCCATTAAGCCAGAGAATGGTTAGCATGGGCAAAGCAAGGTAGGGTCCGCATGGGCCTTGACCCCACCTTATTTAAAAAAAAAAATACATGCAAATTTTAAAAAGTTTCACTTGTTCTATATAAAAGTTTTGAGAATTGATATTTCGGACCTAGTCAAAATTTAGAAACTTTAATTTAGCTTCCTTTCATGAAAAATTTCTAGCTCCGCCTCTACTGTCAATGCTCTTTTGATAAAGTATCTTGATCTGACAGTTTTGAACATGTAACATGGCCTTTGCCAACCCATGAGAGCTGCTGTTGTGATGAAGCTGGACCCGAGTCCAACATGTAGTGCCCACCCTAGATCCATGTCATTTTCTCGCAGGCACCTAACCTAGTAAGCGAGAGAGTGGTTAGGAGGGGCTGAGCCAAAGTGAAGCTTGCATGGGCTTTTGCCCCCACCTTATTTAAAAAAAAAAAATTACATGTAAATTTGAAAAATTTTCGCTTGTTCTATATAAAAGTTTTGAAAATTGATATTTTGGTTTTAGTCAAAGTTTATAAACTTTAATTTGGCATCTTCTTACGAAAAATTTCTGACTTCGCCTCTGCTGTCAGTGCCCTTTGGCCAAAATTTTCTGTCTTGCCGCTGACACTAGCAAGCGACCCGCCCCGACATAGATTTGGTTGGTGTAAGTATAGTCACAGAAAACACGTTTTTTTCGAAAAAAACAAGATAAATTAAATAGCCATTTAAAACTTTAGAAAGGGCATTTTTTGAAAAAAAAATGTTTAAAATGAAAAAAAGGCGTTTTGAACACATTTTTTTCACTTTTTTAATTCCAAACAGTTTTTTTTTTTTATTTGTTACAAATCTACTTATCTTGATGTTTGTGTTATTAATTTTTCACTTATTTTATTTTTCCATCATTTTTAGTTTTTTAATTTTTTTTAAAATTTACCATATTTTTTTTATTTTTCTACATTATACCCTAAAAAACCTCATCATTTAAAACTCCGAGACATTATTATACACCTAACGTGATATCCCATTTTAAAAAGTTTGGTTCTCAAACTAAAACTGAAATTACTAGGGTTTGTTTAAAAATTAACAACAGTAAAGTAAAAATTTGTTTTTTGAGATGATACAAGAAGTTGCAGATCTATTGCTTTTTTCCTGTTCTCTCTGTTCCTCAAATGGTGGTTCATATGATTCCTTGCCCTCGACAGTACATTTTTTATTGCATAATCTTACATGGACCAAGATTTGTACAGAGAAAAGAGTTGTTGTTTTGTTGCTTGATTCGACCAAGACGGATTCTTCTTCATCTGCGCGCGGATTTGCAGGCCAAAGTACTGAATCGCCGGTGATGGATATGTGGGCGGCCGTGCTGGCAGTACAGAACCGTGAGTGCTTTGTGCCTTGACTTTGAAGAGATCGATTTCAAGGTTGGTACCGACGCTGTCAATTTTCCCAGTCCTGCAGGAAGATGAAATGCGCCATTGATCACGGGCAGGGCTTAGTTACCAGGTGCCAAAAGATCCGACTGTTTTTCTATATAAAAGATCAAAAGAAAGCTCCTCTTTACTTTCTTTTTACCAGTATGGTTATAAAATCTTACATAAATGTATGACCCAAGAGCCTTGACAACAAGACATATTTGGGCCATTTCACTGAGGCACTAGATTCATTCTCTACTGATGTTATAGAATGATGAGAACTGTAATGCCAAAATGAGCTTTGCTACATACATTAGAATTTAGACTTAAAGACATGAAGGAGATCAAGAGTTCAAGACATCTTAGATGGGGACAAACGCCAACTACTTAAAATAAAAAAAATTCTTTACTTGAAATGTTATGCCCAATCTAGAGCAGCAAGGATCGAAATCCTAAGTGGCGTTTTATTTGTAGCTAGGAGCCGGAAATTTGTGGCTGAAGGGCACTAATATGAAAAATTGTAAATTCAAGGGGCACCAATATGTGACAAATTAAATTATGCCATCAAATTAATTATGTGGGTCTGTGTGGGCAACTGCCCATACTTAGCTCTGCCATTGTGTTCTCCCTTGTCTTAGGAAGTGCCCTATAGGCAGGAATTGACATTTACGTCAAGAATATATATATATATATATATATATATATATATATATATATATATATATATATATATAGAGAGAGAGAGAGAGAGAGAGAGAGAGAGAGAGAGAGAGAGAGATCATTCGACCAAACAGCAAGATCTAAAAGCAAACCCCAAGTGATGAGGCCAGGGGAGGCAGGCCATTTCGATGCTATAATGGGACAAGCACCTTTTCCTTTGTTGCTCGAGTGGGACGTGACCATGAGAAGTTGTCGCCTGTGTAGAATCCCTGTCTATTTATGGAATTGGTTTACGATCCAGAAATTTTTATCCAAGGGGCAAACGTAAGAGCTTTGAATCGGGTCCAAAGAATCCCATATAACTGGATCCGGGTTTTTTTTTTTCTGTGTGGGCGGGTGCCCTGCCATTGGTGCAGAGGAAAGAAGATTTAATACTTTTTCCCTCCCTTATAAGAACAGTGTGTGTCTGTAGATTGTGGGCTTCAACATGGGCACCAGGTGGGTATCCCGCCCAGCTTCAGGCTGTCAAATCAGGGTCGGGCCGATTCAAACTTGTGCACAATTAAATATATATTATAAAATTATATTTTATATGTTTTTATATTATATATATATATATATATATATATATATATATATATATATATATGATATTTATATATTAAATATAAATGTTTACTTATTTTTTATTTATTAAAATCAGGTTCTTTTGTAGTGATCTTCTGGTATTTGGAATTTTCTTACTGATCGATATCCAAATTCAATTCCTTAGAAGCTGACATGGTTTCGTTAGTTATACATCTGGATTCATCTGAACCCGATAAGGTATCTTGTTTAGATCCACGGTTTTAAACATGTAGCATGAATAATAACTAGAAGTTGAAATTTGTAACCATTTAGAAGGAAATGCAAACCCATCACTTTTGTTGTCCCGTTTGGCTAAAATTTTTAGATTTCTTGACATTTGGTGTTTGCTTCGCAAGAAATTAAGTAGAGTTTTATCCTACTAATTAAAGCATTTAGACATGACAGCTACCATGTGCTGGTGTAGGCCACGGCCTATGCCAGCCCGTGAGACCTTCTTTTGTGATGAAGGTGGACTTGGGTCCAGCAATATGCAGTGCCCACCCTAGACCCAAGTCATTGTGTGGCACGCACCTAACCTACTAAGTCTCTTAGCTGGGGCAGAGCCAAAGTGGGGCTTGCATGGACTTTGACCCCACCTTATTTAAAAAAAAATTACATGTAAATTTAAAAAAAATATCACTTGTTTTATATAGAAGTTTTGAAAATTGATATTTTGGTCCTAGTCAAAATTTAAAAACTTTAATTTGGCCTTTGCCTCTGCTGTCTGTGCCATTTTTCCAAAATTTTCTGTCTCACCACTAACACTAGCTAACTAGTTAGAAAATGCTGGTTTCACATGAGCGATTAAGATCTAAATCATGGTATCACCATGCTTTGGGCATATTTTGCAACTGGAATTAACTAGCTATGAGGTGGAATGGACTTTCTATTAGTACAGGTGATTAAACTGGTCGAGACATGAGTTGATAATGGCGAACGACTCGCCGAGAAAACGTCTTTTTTTCGAAAAAAACACGATAAATTAAATGGCCTTTTAAAACGTTTAAAAAAACTTTTTTTTTTGAAAGAAATGTTAAAAACAAACAAAAACGCGTTTTTGACAAATTTTTTTCACTTTTTTTAATGCCAAGCAGTTTTTTTTTCTTTGTTTTTTATTTGTCGCAAATCCACTTATCTTTTGATGTTTGTGCTATTAATTTTTCACTTATTTTATTTTTCAAAAATTTTTAGTTTTTATTTTTTTAAAAATTTACCATATTTTTTCATTTTTTTAGCTCACCGTATTATACATGACAAAAACCTCGCCGTTTAAAATTTCGATACCTGTGGCTATAGTGTAAACCCAGTTCTTCTGTAGTAGGCTTTCTCGTTTCTTTCACATTTTGCGACTAAAACTGAGGAATGAACTTGTATACTTAACAGATTTAGTGTTAGAACAACTTCATGAAGGCAGCTCAAACTGCGTTTCTCGATGAAGTTATGGCCCTCCTGAAATGAGATCGTGTAGGCGAAGAAGCTGTTCGATTCTATCCCTCGTAAAGAAGCATGTAATGCATTATAAAAAAAAGTTCATTCAAAATGTATGCACCCTCTAAAAAGAAACACTAAGACCTCCTTTCCCCCTGCCACTATGGTCGGGGCCTATGTCAAGGTCCCGGAGGAGTAAGATATGCCCATAAAGTATAAAGTAGAATGTTGTGATCCCACCGTTTATAGTTCAAGGGAGTAACAGTCACGACAGTAGCGAAACTACTTGTTCGCTCGAATGGGCCACTGCCCACTCCAGCCCATCAAAAATTTCACTATAATGCGTTAAACTTACATTGTTATGACTTTAAATTTATATACAGTGCCTACACCAAAGTTGTGTCACCTATACAAGTGCCTCACTGATAAAAAATCTTGGCTCCGCCATTGAGTCACGAGAATTTCGTCTAGTCACCTATGCTACACTCCTTGGAGCATTCAAATGTATGAAGTCCAACATCTATTAATTGTAAAAAGAATTACAAGTTCTATAGTATATTTGCACATGATGATTCTTTGTTACTTGTACATTCAAATTGGTTTCCGTCATGTTTGAGGACAGGTGACCCAAAAAGATCTTGGAAATTAAGTTTGTTCCTTCATCCACCCTCGAGCCTCTTTCTCGCATTTCATCAGCTTCATTTCAAGCACATTGGCTGAGATCAAGGCAGTCTTGAGATAATTCATCCTGTGATAAAATTAAATTTTCAGAAGTAAATTTGCTTGTTCCTACATGAACATCGAATGTTCATTTAGAAGCAAACCACATCAATCTTTGCCTCAACTCGCATTTTAAGTAAGCCATGTCTTTATGTGCTAGCAAGAAGGACTTGATCATTAAGCACATTGATGCTATAAGAAAATGTGTGACGCCTCATTTTGAAAAGTTTAGGTCAATATTTAAGATCGTGAAGAATTTTGAAAGACTCATAAAAAGATTGTTAAATGATTGGTTGTCCTGGTTCTTATCTCTGTTAGGAGATGAACCAAACTACTAAGTGCGGATTAGAATCAGTCAAGCTCCATATGGAAGTGGGCTGGATTGTTACAAAATGCGGTCTATTTGATTGATGATTTCCAAATTAACATGCTAAAACTAATTCTGCAGTTCTAAAAAGTTGTGACAATGGGCTCAAATGGATCAAGTTCAAATTACATGAAACTGATGCAACAAAAAATGACAACAACTATTCCAGCTCGATTGCACTCGTCTCAATTAGGGGCGGAGCCAAGCTACAGTAACTTTAATTCGTAATTCGGTCTCCCTTATAAAAAATTACTAACTTCGCCTTTAGTCTCAACCATGATGTGATTATGAATATTGTACTTAGATCCAACAGCCAATAGCCTGGTTTCTTTTTCTCCAAACTTTATAAAAAACCAACATTGTGCTCCTGCCAAACGGGGCATTCTATATGTACATGATTGAGTGCAAAAACTTATGGATATATATGCTCTACGTGATCTATGGCGATGACCAGATTCTTAATCTTTAATCTCCAAACTAAACTATGTAGAAAAACATCATTTTTTTAAATTCTGGAATAATGATATGAAAAGTTGGTATTAATTTGCCAAATATTAGCTGCATATTCACACCCATTTTCAAATCCTAGAAAAATTGATATTATATGGGGTTGATAGAATATTGGTAAGTCTAACATAGTACTGAATTTGCTTGAGAGCATATGCATATTTTATAAGTTTTTTTTTGTAAACATAGTAGGCAAACTCATGAATCAGACCCGTCTAATTCTGGAGTCAGCATATCAATCAATTGGCTCGGGGACTTGTCCAGGTCAGGTCAGGTCACAAATTTGTTGTGTATTTTTGCTACAATTTGATCAAAAGGTTAAACACATGTCTATAATATAACGGCTAAATATCAAGTAAAGACCACTAAATGGCCATAGTTTGCAAACACAAACACGTAAACTACAAAATAATAGCTACTAATAAGTAACATGCGCTACATTACTTTATTTTTAATAAACAGCTATAGTATTATTTCTTCGTGTTATGGAACACTAGAAAACCCAATCCTCTAAAATTCAGTAGTATATAGTATATATTAGGTCAAGCCATTGATCCTGACCCACTTCGTTGGCTGGGTTTGCCAATTATATTTGAAAATATGGATATGAAAATGGGAAGTGTGATCTGATTAATGTCTTATTAAGAGCTACGGAGAGATACCAACTGTATTAAAATAACCTAAATTGTTAAACTAAGTCACTTGTCTAACCATTCTTTCTTTCTCATTAAAAGTATTTAACACTTTTTTTGTCTAACAAGCTTCTACGAGCATAGCATAGTTGGTAAGTTTGACAGACCAATAAAAGTCTGATCATCAGTTTGATTCTCTTAAAGATCGTTTGACTGTTGTCCATTAAAACAGGACAGATAGGATGTCATACTGTTGTTCTGTCTTTATGGACAACAGTCTCACTAACGACTTTTTTCGAGATATGTTGTTCTTGTTCTACATTCAAACAATGTTGAAGCATAATGTAGTTGGTTATAATTAGCTAAATGTCATTTTGTATTCCTTGCTATACATATTTAAGAGCAGGAGTCTCCTAAACAATAGTGATTTAATATCGTTGGCAGTAGAGCAAACTTTGTGATCAACTTTTCACATTTGTTAATATAAAAATGCAAGAAAAGACAATAAAAAAGAAATATAATTTTGATTTTAAAAAATATTTTGAGTTATCCACTTAGTCGGTTTTCTCTCAACGTAGGATTAAAATTAAAACAAATACAGTTTCAAAGGAGACGGGACAATACCGGGTAACTACTTAGGTTGTGGTTACCTTATGATTAGATGAAATCGTGAAGTGCCTCTCCGTTATTTTTTCTTTTGGGGCGTGAAATTTGAGAGAGAGGGTTTAAGAGCTGCCAAATGTAAACAATTTTTGGTTTCGATTCCAAACTTTCGTGGGTGGTAGTTCCTCCTTAGCCCTTTTCTTCCTTCCAAAATTTTTCGTGATTTCCTTCTTCCCGAAGTGGGGCTTTTGGAACCCTAGCAGAAAGGAGGGCCTGGCACCTTCTCTCCCACCAACTCTTCCTTCGTTTCTCGTGGTCGGAGAAGATTACGATGAGGTTTCAGGATAATTAAACAGAAGAGTGGCTGCCTCAGGGATAGGCACGGTGGGATCGGCAAGCAACGAAAGCACTGGGCAGGCTGCGGAAGCGGCGGGATAATTCTAAATCTATAGAGAAGCAGATAGAACATCAACGAGGAAATTTGGGTGTCTCGCGGGGAAGAGGTGAATCTCTCTCTCTCTCTCTCTCTCTCTCTCTCTCTCTCTCTCTCTCTCTCTCTCCAACTGCAGGATAGTATGCTCCACCATCAATTTCAGTCCCCAACAACCACCACCGTGCCCACCTCAGTTCAGCCCTAACCAGATTTTTTTTAAAAAGTTTTGATGCTGCATATTAATATGCTGAGTGTAGGTCGATTGGTTAAACATCTAACGATGATGGCGCTGCAGGAGCATCATCAAGTGGATTTCTCCTTCTTCTTTTTCCCCATATTCCGGACATGAACAAGTACATATCTGTTTGAGTAATAGAGATTTCAGGTCACAAGTAAGGGGTCAGTGGGTGCATTATAGAGAATAGCTCATCAAAGTCCTGTCCTAATATCTCGAGTTCTTTGTGGCTGGCTGAGGACGCCCTCAGGAGCGCAAGGACCGAGTTTCTGGTTTTTGCGATTAGGATTTTTGACCTATGGACTTTCAAAGTACTTAGATGGATACATAGCAAACATCAATCTATGTGTTCAATACGTCGGTAATTATGAAACTGTAGAACCATTTTATAATAATTCGCGGAGGTGCAAATAATTTGGCCTGATGCTTTTGCCATGAAAAAAGGTCGTACCATGCAATTGCTAGCTTCATAGATACTTCCAAATTTTGTGATACAGTATGACATATCGATCAGCTTCCTACTGTCTGACAAGTAATAAAAGGATCGACTGTTTTGTGCAGTTCAAATGATGTATATACAAAAATCGGACAGGGTATTGCTTGTACTGCTTGTATGATTGTGTTTTAAGTGTCCTTGTCTTTGTCCATTCTGCTTCCTGTACGCTCTTGACAGCCTGATGCGTTTCAATTCTGTTCCTTATTTGTTTAAAAAAATCGAGACATTGTGTTTGGGTTCAAGGTAATAAGGTTACCACTTAGAGAATGGGCGTTCCACCTATAATGGCGACACCTACACGAGCTGAATTCCACCATCTAAGCATATTTCCTCACCTAAGTGGATCATGCATGAAGATGTCAAATATTTCTTCTTTGTAGCATCAGTGTTATAGGACAGTTTAAAGGTTCTTTTTGGTCCTTCCCAAAAGTTTTGTGCTTGAATGACTGACAGTACACATGGCAAAACCATAAAAGCCAAGAAATTCTTGAGATCAGCTAAAACCAAAATGGGGCTCTTATTTCCGAGCCACATTCAACACCATGAACTCCTGAAACAAAAGTATGAGATTTAAGAACTTCTAAAAATACAAAAGTTGGCATTGAATATGTGAATCTGAAGGACTTCTAAAGGCACAGTTGGATGACATGCTATAAACTGGTTATAATTAACCCTGCTTTTACCTGAAACATGTTTATTGGGAAGCCTGGTTTACCAAAAATCCATGTTATAACATGTTAGGGAACTCCTGAATGCAATAAACTGGGTCAGGGGCTGAAACATCTGCCCTCCTGGCTTCCCCAAAACCAGGTTTCAATCAGATTTTGCTAAATTCAGTAAAGTTGTCATCCAAACATTTTACTGATTGAGTATTAGACAGAAAGCCTGGTTAAGAATAAGAACCAGGTTCATGCAGGGGTGGAATATATCAGTAAACCAATTCCTCAGTTCATCCAAGTAATAAGGAGCAGGATGGAATGTTAGTGGAACTCTTTCCGAAAATGAAAACCGGCTGTTGAGCGTCTAGGAGATAGGATGAAGGCACCTAAAAAACTATACCAGATGATGGGGAAGAAAGCAATATATCATGCCATATCACAAATTGTGTAGTATCTATGATGCTTACCAGCTCATGTTATCTGTTTTTTTCTCCGGTTTTTGTTTCAGAAAAAATCCAATAAGGAGAAATTGTGAAGTGGATGAGAAGTATAAAGTTGGTTATTTTGCACTGTGTCTAGGGTTTAGTTACAAATCATGAGGATGATCAAGCTTCCGGAGCCGCCAAGTGGTACCCCCGGGATGCCAGAGATATTTGAAGGTGGAGTTTATACTGTAATTCGAAGGGCTGTTGTCATTGGAAATGGCTTTGCTGGAGCAGAGAATCAGTGTCTTGGATTGGTCCGTGCGCTGGGATTGTCTGATAGGCATTCTTTATATGTAAGTTTCTTTTGATTATTTCTTCCTGTCTCCATTGATTTTGGTAGAAGGTATAGATATATGTTGTTAGCAAACTAAGTGATGGTTTATGGTTACATGGTTGAATCTTGTTGATTGCTTGGTAAAATTAACAAGTTTGTGGTGTTGTTTTGATTATTTTATTTGTATGTGCTCCAAGTGTTTTGGTCACAATACAATTGCAGGTTATGAGATTCACAAATGATTTTACTAGACAAGATCTTATGTTTTATGCAAAATCATTTTACTGTAAATTTCTTTGCAAAGCTGATCAATTGGCTTCCAAGTAAGCTTCTACAAAATTCTATAACTTGTAACTTCCCAATCTGATTCAAATAAGGTAATTGCATGGGTTGCTTGCTGAATGAAACTTAGTTGTGGGTATTTACTGCTTGAATTTGATCATGTCTAAATACTTGCTTTGTTTCGTTTAGATGATGAATCTGGTTTTGTTGTCACATACATCATATTTTGACCATTTACTTCTTAAATTCTGCAGCGTGTTACCAGACCAACTGGTGGTATTAATGAGTGGCTGCGATGGCTTCCAGTCTCTCTTCACAAAAAACTGGATTATATCTTAAGACAGCTCTGGGGTGATTCTCGAGTTCTATCATCCTTCAGGAAGAAACAGTTGGCACCATTTCCCGCTGAAAATGGCATGAAGGCAGGCCTGTCATCTGTTCTAGAAGCTGATGCAAGGCATATTGCTAATATGGCTCAGGAGACTTTTGAGAAGTATGATCTAGTTTTCCATGTATATATATGTGTATTTAGTTGTATGTTATGTAGGATGTACACAAGAAGATTTTCACATTCCGCAATCTGTCAAGCACATACTCATCTTTCATCAGCACAAGTTGTCGGTGTCAAATGGTTTGTCATTTTACTTTCAGGGAAGGACCTCTTCTGGTTGTTGCTTCTGGTCGAGATACAGTCTCCTTAGCAAGTTCTATAAAAAAATTAGCCCCAAGCAATGTTTTTGTTGTTCAGGTACTTCCTGCCTTATCTTTGGCTTCTTTCCTTTCCTGGTGTATAGTGTGCTTTCTTTTAATGGATGGTTACTGGATTCTTCATGTAAATATCTCTGTGTGTGTAGGTCCTTGTGGAATAATAGCTGTTTGGCACATGAAAAGGATGATACTGAAATTTTTGAATCAATAAATTGCATTCAGGCATCTGATTTCATCCTTCTATAAATAAAGAGTTGTGCTTTTGTTTTCAGCCCGTATGTCATTTGCATGGAACATGTAATTTGTGTTTTTTCTATGATATATGTGTGTGTGTTAAGTTATTGTTTTAGCTTTTAAGACAATAATGTATTTTATCGTGAGTGCAATTAGGGGTGGGCATGAAAGAAGTCTGAGCCAAGGTGGGGAAACTCTAATCTGGCTTTGCTGGCGCTCGGTTTGAACATGTTTGTTCAGCTAGAACTTGGCTTGTATAAGCTCAAGCTGACCTGAGCAGCCAAGGCCCAGAATTAGGGACAGCTGAATAGCTGAGCAGCTGCAGCAATAGGTTTTGACACATGGCATATTGCATACATGATACAGCCCAACAGGATATTTGCAGTTTTGCTATGCCAATGACATCTGACAAGATAACTGTATAAGCCTATAAGGTATATTACACGTATTATATTTTTCATTTTAATCAAGCTTATAAGAAGCGAACCTTCTCAGTTCCAGCTTAAGCTTAAGGCCTTAAATGGTAACTCAAACTTGGGTGGAGCTTGAGTTATTTGGCTCATTGTGCAGTCCTAGGTGCAAGGAACAGAAAAGTGATGTTCCCTAGTGGAACCCCTTCAAGAAGAAGAAGAAGAAGAAGAAGACAACATTTGAGTGAATGAGGAAAATGGACTGAATGACATTGCAGATGTGGAAAAATGAGGGGATTGCTATCATCATACCGAAAATTAAAGCTATTGATATTTATGAGTAGCAAATTTTCATTGGCTTGCATGTGAGTGCCTTAGAATCTTATATGTGATGTCCAAGTGCAAATGAAAAATCATAATTTTCTTGTCTAGTAGGTGATAGGTAACTTTGATGTTTTGAAGCTAAATCTAATTTAGTTATTTTGCATTTTTGCTAATTGTTTAAAAAATGGAGACCTTTTACCTTTTAAAAATTCTCTCGTTGTCTTCCTTCACCACTCTATTCATGCTATTTTTTTCTCCTTTTCTAACCTCTTTTCCAAGTTAGTGCTGGGTCTTCTTAGTTTCTGGTTAGTTGCTGATTTTGATACTCTTCCTTTTCCTTTCCAGTTATAATGAGTGCTCTTTCCTTTTTCTTGGTTTGAATATCTGTTCTTTATTTTTTACTGTACAATTTGGAATGGATGTGCATGTTTCATACTGGGTTTGCTTTTCAATTTCAGATACAACATCCTAGGGTAAAGTTGAATAGATTTGACATGGTAGTGACACCACATCATGATTATTACCCATTGACTCCTGCTGGGCAACAGCAGATCCCTCGTTTTCTACGAAGATGGATCACTCCATATGAACCGCCCAATAAAAATGTGGTACGCAATCTTATCAGCATGTTGATTCTTATGCTTAAAGAGATACTTGGATACTATGCCAAATAATCTAGAGTTGATCACAAAAAGTATCTGCCAACTGATTCACAGTTTTGTAACACAGGTTCTCACAGTTGGAGCATTACATCAGGCTGATTCTACTGCACTTAGGCTTGCTGCTAGTGCATGGCATGATGAGCTGGCACCTCTTCCTAAGCCTTTGCTCGTTGTGAACATTGGAGGACCTACAAGTAAGATTCAGTCGAATCACATTTCCCTATATTTGTTCAATCTTTCACTGTTCGAGCTTGACATCTTTAAAACTTCTGCAACTTGGTTATCTTAGTGTCATCTCATTGTGAAAAACTGTTTTGTTGGTGTTTGTCAGTTGACACTGTTCTGGTTTCTGATGGTTAGAACATACCATAATTTCGGCTGCATAACCAAACCTTTAATGGTTTCCTTTTTCCTTTTT
The DNA here is from genome assembly GCF_008831285.2 of Nymphaea colorata. Classification (NCBI taxonomy): domain Eukaryota; kingdom Viridiplantae; phylum Streptophyta; class Magnoliopsida; order Nymphaeales; family Nymphaeaceae; genus Nymphaea; species Nymphaea colorata. Next base: position 14,609,011 of record NC_045147.1, read on the forward strand.
TTCTCCTATTTTATTTTGGATGTCACTTAAGGTTGACTTTTCTGGTTATTGGCTCTCTTTTAATCTTTTTGCAGCTTGTCAGATTCTTTTAACAATGATAAGAATACATTAATTTTCTTTGTTATTTGAATTGCTAAGGAGAATTTTCTGGATATGTTTCCTTTTTGTCACTTCCTCTTCAGGGGGTGTCAGGGTGCCCTTCACAGAGTGCCATGGGACAAACCATCTCTGATGTAGTGTAGCACGTGGTTTTCTTGCTTCAAAATTCTTGCGATTCTCTACAGGTGTGACAATTTTGAAAGTAAAAACCGAAAAAGATCATACAGATTTTGAGTCTTAAGAGACTTTGCGCTGTGTATGAATGGGGATACAAAATCTCAAACAGAAAAAGAATGTCCATGAGGCGCTCTGTCCACCCCATCTAAGCAGGCCCTTAATCTCTTTAGCTCTACCAAGACATGGACTTGTGTAGCCACGTCCAATATTTCTCAGTTCTTGATACTTGTCATATGGATGGTCTGCTTTGCAGTGGGAGAGTAGTGATATTGATCTCCATTTATCACCATTGTCCTTTAATCGCATTAATTCTGTGGAACTGAACCAAAAACGATTTGGCTGAATAGAATATATGGCTGATTTTTTTCTGTTAGATGGCATGTCAATTTCTTTTACTTGACAAACAGAAAAGATGTGTGAATCGCCAACACCAGAAAATGGTCAGCTATATATTGCGAATGCCAAGTTATTCCATCTCTGCATTACTTTATAAGTTTTTCTGATTTTACAAACTAGGGAACTAAAGTTTCTATTGCAGGGCACTGTAAATATGGGGCAGACCTCGCCAATCAATTGGCAGGTTCGTTGTACAAGGTGCTGGCCACGTGTGGAAGTCTAAGAATCTCCTTCTCAAGGAGGACCCCTCAGAAGGTGTCGCTATATCGTTCATCATTTGTTTATTCTTTTGTCATCATATTATGTATCTTTAATAAACTTAAATCATGTTGTCAGGTTTGCGAAATTATTCTAAAAGAATTTGGTGGACATCCAAAGGCCTACATATGGGATGGGGAAGGTAATTATTGAAGATAAAGTAGAAATGCGTTGCTAAATCTAATTAGATTGTTGAATGATGAATGGTGTTTGACGATCACCTATGGTACACTTAGGTGCAAATCCACACATGGGTCATTTGGCCTGGGCCGATGCTTTTGTGATCACAGCAGATTCAGTTTCCATGCTGAGTGAGGCTTGCAGCACCGGGTATGTCTAGTGCATTGACAGAACTTTGCTTCTACCACCCCTTTTAGCATCTTTTGCTTATATTCTTTATCCTGCATGGTGCCCTACAGGAAGCCTGTTTATGTAATTGGGGCTGAGAGGTGTACATGGAAATTTTCTTCCTTCCACAACACCCTCAAGGATAGAGGTGTAGTTCGTCCATTCACTGGCAACGAGGATGTAAGTGTTGTACTTAGAAATCTTCATGAAATGTCATTTACATTGTTTACAATTTCTTAAACAGATCTTTTGAATTATTTTAGTTTTTCTCTTGAAATTTTGTATTTTCATTTTTTGAGAAAAATTAATCTGTAAACCTTTTTTAGTTCAAAAACGGTTGTGATTCAGTTCGAATTGTTTTTGTAAATCATTTTACAAAGTGAAGGGTTCAAAAACTGATTTTAGTACATTTGCCTTAACACTTCGTAATCTCAGCTTGGAAGACTGAGATCCGACTCTGATTGAAAATGCTAAAATTGTTGGTGGTCCTTGAGAATTTCTGGAATGATTTTCAAGATTCAAAGTTGATTAACAATGTCAAGATTGTTGTCGATGGTTATGTTTCTGATGATTCTCTGTGTCGGTTGGATGCTGCAGATGGCAGACAGCTGGAGTTATCCTCCGCTTAGTGACACAGCAGAAGCGGCTTATAGAATACGTGAAGCACTAGCAGAACAAGGGTGGACTCTTAAAAGATGATCTTTTGCTTATTCTCAGTTAATGGGAGACCCAGTCCTAAATTCCTAATTCAGTTGGAGCATGTTCATAATTTGAAGTCCTTGAAATAAATTTATTTTTTTGTTTGATAAAAAAAATGAGAGGTCAGTCTGCGGGAGGAGCCTTGTATCCAGATTTTTTGTTTTTTCTCCCCTACACTTTACAGTGTGCTTTGAGATATGTCGAAAGAGTGGAAAAATAAAGTGGCATTTACCCGGCCCGCCCTGTACAGTACAAAAATGCCGGTTTGAAATTAAAGCAGTTTTTTGCATTATTCTATTGCATTTCTTCGATTTTATTTCTTGCCCTACATTCTGAAATGATCCTTGGTTGTTTGCGAAGGGATGAATACCTGATCATCTCAGGTGCCTTCCTTGTTTCTAATTTTCCGGATAAAGACCTGTCTTTCTTCTTCTGGTTGGCAATTATGGACCTTGGCTTTGAAAGTTGCGACGGATATGCAAATCTTTTAGGGCTTTGTTTTGCCCTGAGCGCGAGTTACATACATGGGTAGCTGTTGGCCCCTGAATAATCACACATGGGGATGACTCTTAGCCAGATTCATGGGCGGTAAGGAATGGAACTTCAATTTATTTCTAATAACCTTCGTTGTATCTTGAGTGTCCTGAATGGAAAGAAAGGGTTGCTTCGTGGATTCATTTGGAATCAGAACAGGACATGCTTGCTGTTGCGGTAGATCGAATTTTGATTGTCTAAATGGGTTTTAGGAGTGCCACGAAAATTAGAAGTGATTTGATTGGCAATCCCTGTGTGTCAAGGGTTGCATGTTTGCGTGAGTTGGAGAAAACTCCACCATCCGAGCGAGAGGCTGAAACCCCTTCCTTCCCGCTTGCATCGGGGCCCCTAGCTACGCTTAGATATATCTATGAATGAAGATTTGTGCTGTATTTTCTACAACTTACGTCGAGATGCCGAGGAATTATAACCTTTCACCTACTGTGAAGGTGGTGATGGGGAAGAGAAGGAAAGTTAGGTTCCAGATGGTTGGTAAAGACATCCTCTTTTTTGTTTGCTTTGTGCAATGATCAACCGTCGGTAGGAAAATAAAATAATGTAGGAGAACCATTAAAATCTGCTGCAGGTCGACCAGATTCTATGGCGATTTTAAAATCAATAATCTTATGTTGGCTCATACAAGTCAATCTGGACCATTAAATCATGTTGTTTTCTGTTCTTGTAATTTTTGACATCTCAACTTTGTTCCTTGGTAGTTAACTTTATAAAAGCAAAAATGATATGTTAGACGGCTTGTTGGATATAATACATATACAGGGTTCGTTTTTCTCCAACCATTTTTCTCTCGCTTTTTCACTTATTTCTTCTTTCTTTCTCATTTTCTTTCCAGTATTACTTCTTTTGCAACCATTCTATCAAATCTAAGCTTAACGAATCCTAGAGAAGAAAACAGTTTCGAAATTGAGATGTTCCAATGGTTCAACATGTAGTTATTTTCACACAAAAACTATACAAGAAAAAAAAAAAAAAAGCCTTCCAAATCTTTTCCCGTGTTTGTTTGGGGAAAGAGAAACTGAGAAAGGGTGTCCAAGCCCGAGGGATGGCAACCTATGAGTAATGAAAAACTTTAGATTACGTTTGATTTCCCATGGATCATAGATCCACTGTAATCTGAAATCCATGATAACAAATGTGGAATTCGGCATCAGCCCCCAGTATAGATCTCAAATTCATGCTATAATGTGCAGAAGCGTGGATTTGAGATCCGACCGGGAAAGGGAGGGGGTCGGACCTCAAAATCCGTGATAATCAAACGCAACCTAAAACAAAAAAGACACCCATGGACTTGAGATCCGATTGGAGAAGAGGGAGTCGGACCTCAAAATCTGCGATAATCAAGCACAACCTAAAATAAAAAAAAGCCACCCAAATGTGTCATCCTTCTATGGAACAGCCCCTCAAAATGAAGGAATATGAAAGAAAGTCCCTGATCAGATCCAAACTCAACGAATCCAGCTCACCTGAAAAGGTTTCTGCAGAACTAAATTTTTGTTGAGGCTGCCCTTCGGAAATAATTGCAAAGAGGAAGTGCTAGCGTCGAGACGGAAACATGATCATTGATGGCATAAGAAACTGGTGAACATGAATCTACAGCAGTGACAATAACGTCACCATCAATACCAAACTGGCAGGCTCATCTCCAAGCTTCTCTCTGAAGTTATTGGCAAAATTTTCTATCCCTGTAAAGCTTAAAGCTGCCGGCGTTTGATTCACTTCTCACCCAAACAAATTTCCTTGGAAAAGCATCCCCAGGATGCCGCACCAATCCAAAAATAGGAAAAACATTTTGAAAGAAAGTTGATCCCCAGTTTTATTCCCTGAAGCAAACAGGCTGGATTGTTTTTCTGTTGGTGGCAGCTGACCTTACTGAACAAGCTGCCCTCAAACTTTTTTGTATATGTTAACCACACTTGAGCCCAGAGACTTTGTTGCTTGTATGGCCGCATAACCGGGCGCATAAAGACGCGGTTAGGAGACTCGCAACCGATTCATAACGAACCAAAAACTCTAGGGCATGGACCCGGGTCCAGTAGCGAAGCTACAACTACCCACACCAGCAACAAAAATTTTATTTAGTTTTACATAGATTTATTACAATTATTTACTTACTTATATAAAAATGAAAATTTTTACAATAATGCCCCATAACAAAAAAAATTCTGGCTTAGCCATTGCCGAGTCCAGTCGGGGCATTTTATGTGGCTGAATTGTGGTCCTACCTCGAGCCCAATGCGCGGTGGTCCAGTTTTTTTTCCAACTGATACGACTGTGATGTGTGACCGAATCGCACTTGCTTGAACTTTCACTCTCAGGTATGATTCAGGTAATTGACTTTTTCCTCGGAACACCATGAAATAGGAAAGTGATATCTCGGAAAAACAAATTGTCATAATATCTTAAAATATCTGGTTTTTTCTTAAACAATCTCAGAAATTGAAGTTCAAATCTCAAGTGTTAGTCCTAGGCAAGTCGAAGTATAATAAAAATATGTTTGAATTCCATGATAGCTGTCACGCTCCGGTGAGTTACCCTTTTAAGCTACAAATGGTGGAAAACGCGATACTTTTCGGCGGTAGGTTCATCAGACCCCGAAACTTCTCCTGAGTAAATAATAAAAAAAAAATATAATGTCTTTTTAAATGCAATTTGTTAGCGTTTGAAAGGAACATGCTAACACATCTACCTCCTTTTCCAAGAAGACAACACCAAGAAAATGATAGTGGGGGCCCCTAATTTTTGTAAGTTTTGTTAGGTGGGGGCCTTGAATCTAAATAAGGAACAGGGCCATCCCTTGGAACTGTAGTAATCAATATCTATAACCACTGCTTCGTAATTGTCGACCATCGCCAATAATTGAGATTCTTGAGGTAGGCCGCAAATTATTTGATAGCCAGCTAATTTCAAAAATTTTAAAAACGGGAAAAAATTTGAATCAATAAGTTCATGGTTTCTGGAAATTTTTATATTCGGATTTTTTTTTTCAAATTTTTAGATTATCCCCAAAACAAAAGGCAGCTTTTCAGAGGATATCATAAATTTGGAAGTTCTTATATTGGAGGAGGTTATATCTTAGCGCTTGCAGGCCTGAAAATGACAGAAAATGCCATTTTAGGTGAAATTTAGAACGGATTAAAAAAAATTCCGTTTTTGTAAAATTAGCAAAATATATATTTTTTAAATACCAAAACTGCCCCTTTGGGTAATTGAGAAGGGGCACCATCCCTTCTTATATGCATTGGTTGCAGCCACATTAAAGTTGAGAAAAATGGGATTCGCCGGTGGCATTTAGCCAAATTCAAACTCTAGTTGAGTGATTGCACATATATATACATATACACGTACATATATGATATCTGAAACATAAATACTACTAATTATGAACATATGAAATCTACCGACTCATTCAACCAATAATAAATGAGTCAATCAATAATAATAATAAGACAACTCGCAAATTCAATCGAATTTATATGATTGAAAAACAAAAAAAGGCATCTTTAGTCAACCCTGAAGGCACATGGAGGAACGACCTCTCTTCGAAACTATGAAAAGAATAACCACTTACCTTATTTAAAGAAAGGGCTAAGAATGTACTATGTTTTTACGGAAACACCAACAAGAAATTCTGGCTGAATTGCTTGTTTGGTTCGTTGTCTTGGCTTTTCATAGACAGTGTTGTCCTTGATGTAGAACTATAATATTGAAACAAAATGATATTCAGGTTAATTTTTCTAAAGGTTCTAAGGTTTAACAATATTGACTTTGTCTTTATTAACTCATGAAATCTGATTTACATGTCAAGTTTTCATAAGCCTTTTTTTTTTTTCAAATTCTAAATTTTCGAACAATCTTTATTTGCCCATAGCCAAATGGTATACAAAGAAGGTTTACAAATATCTGAAAAATCTTAGTTAAGCTCTTGGATTTGACAGTTGCGCATGGGATAATTGTTGACCTGTATGTATCTCTGCCGCATGTTCACCCACGAACCAACTAAAAATGTCAACAGGTCGGTGTTGTCCAATTGCAGACCCGAATTCCATGTGTGAATATGGATGCAAGTTTGAGAGCGTGAATCATTGATAAAATTAAAAACTTTTAAATCTCTTGAGAGCGTGAATCATTGATAAAATTAAAAACTTTTAAATCTCTTGAGAGCGTGAATCATTGATAAAATTAAAAACTTTTAAATCAATTCCTACCCTTTGTTAATCATTTCAAACGGGCCGTTACTGCTTTTTTTATAATAAAAAATGACATAATTGCCCTTACAAAGAGAAACTGCCCAACAAATTATGAACTAAAACCTAAGATACGTGACAATATTCTTAAAATTCATACTTTAAAAATAATATGTTTTTGTTTTTAATAATAATAATTATTCATGTGAGTGAGTGAAGGGTAGGTAGTTTGTTCTTATTTCAAAACCACGACACCGATTTTTTGTGTTGTAAAAGAAGAGCAACCAATATGCAAGTTGAAGCATAACAGAAGTGGCACTTCGAGGCACCGAAAGCAGACGCTGTAATCTAAGCGAACCTTCAGACTCTGTAATCTAAGCGAACCTTGAAAACATTTATCTTGTAAAATACTAAAATGCTTGTTTAGTAAAACGTGAGATCATATCTTCCTATGTTAACTGGATAAGACATAATCAGTTCCGGATAAGTTCACTTGATTGTAAAAAACAAAAATCGATCAGTGGCGAAATGAAGTATCAGATAAGAAGTGGGACCAATGGGGAAAATTCCTGAAAGCATAAAAAAAAAACGACAGAAAAGATATTAGAACGTTATCGACAAAGCATAAACGCGTCCCTGGTAGCTCCCGTCAACTCCGGTGGGACCTTGGCGTAGCGGCGAAGGGACAAACTCCTCTGGGTGGGGAGAGAGAAACATCAAACCCCGCGCACTCAGTTAAGAAAGAAAGAGAAAAGAAAAACAAGAACAAAAGGAAAAGGAGGAGAGAAGATGGAACCGAGGAAAAAAGTTTCGAAATGATAAAATAATCTTGAGAGAAGAAAACGAGAGACAGAATCTGGGGAGGTTTAGTGGCGCCCATTGTAACTTGTTCCTTACCGTTTCCTCTCTCCTTTCCTCCTTTTGCTTGCGGTCTTCTTTGGAAAGGAGGAAGGAATTTCTTTTCTCGTCTGGAACGAACGAGGGAAAGTCATGGGGTGAGTCGAGGCACGCAGAGGGCGAGGAACTAGGGCTCTGCTTCTCCTTGTTGCAGTTGGGGAGTTGGTGTTTGTGATTAATGCTAGTGCCTTAGTGCCTCATCGGCGTGGAGCGATGGGGTCGTGGTACAGAGTGGGAAAATCCTTGCAGGCAGTGGCTGCTCATGGGCTGCTGCTCGCGTTCACCGTCCTTTTGGTGTTGAAGCTCGACCATCGCGTTTTCTTCTCGTGGTGGTGAGTTCCATCTTGCCGTCTTTTTGTTATATGGTTTTGTTGGTCGGATGTTCTGTCGTGATCGCGTTGCTTTCTTTCCTTCTCGTTTTCTCTTGGAATAGCTGAAGAGGGAAGGCAATTGAAATATAAGTTGGAGAATTGAGCACGTTCTGTGGACTGCCTTTTCTGGGTCTTTTCGTCCTTCTTGGTTTTCCTAATGGTGGAATTTGATTGCTTTGGGCTCTGTAACTTTTTACCAAGTTATTTTCAGCTTCGGCTACGTGTGCACTATTCATTGGTCCGCGAACTCGTTGTTTAAGACAGGACGCAGTCGTCATGTGGGCTTGTAATTCTGCAGCTCTTTTGCTTTGCTGGTTAACTTCATCGACGATGGTCACTGTCAATGAGCCGTAGCGATAATCCTGATCATTTACGGCTCATATTAGCCTTGTATATATTTGGCAGGTTAATCGGTTGATGTTTTTTGTTAGTTGCATTTTGACTAATACCTACTCACTCTGTATTTAAGTGTCATCGGTTGAGACTTGAAGCATTTTCTAGGCCTGCCCAGATACCGTTATATGCAGGGCGGGCAGATACTTAACCAGATAAATCTGTAATGAAAATTCACCCATATTTCCTGTTCGATTGGTTCCTACAGCCAATATTTATGAGAAAATTGCTTGTTTGTTTTGCTGAAACAAGGAAAGTTCATAGTGTCTCACGTTCGTGTTAGAAGTGGAATTCGGATCTCTTATGGATTAGGGAAATTAAATATTTGTAGCCTCAAAAGTACAACACGAATACTGGGAATGTGCCATGTCTGTGATTTTGTGCTATTAAATTCACTTTTTGTTGCTATTAAATTCACTTTTTGTTGCTTTGATTTCATGAGCTACCCGTGTATTAAACTGTTCAATAAGGTGCTCTAATTGCATGGGCTTATGTGCATGATCCAAGCAGGGATGAATTCTTAATAAAACTCGGTATATTGTCAGCTTTTGTTTAGTCAGATGCTTCTTTATTGTACATGTGTGTCTGCATGTTTTACTGCTAGGTAATGGTCACTCTTGTGATATGTTTCCATAAGCCCTAATTATTTTATAATTCTCTTGCATGAAATGCTATGTTTCTGATGCAAGTAGTATTTTCAAAATTTTGCAGGATTGTTTCATCCACTTGTTTAATCGATTATTTCTATTTTCTTCCTGGTTAAATTTGTGTTTTTCAAATTCTGCAGGACCATTTTCATCCCCTTGTGGTTATTCCACGCAGTTGTTGCTCGAGGGCGGTTCTCCTTACCTGCTCCATCACCACCTCGTGATCGCCATGTATGGTTTTCATCTTACACTCCTTATGAGAAGTACTTCAGAGATGTGACATCTAGAATTTGATTTTTAGTCATTTTTTCAGTAATTGAAAAGTAAGGTTGCCTTTCTTTCTTTCACAGTGGGCTCCATGCCATTCTGTTGTTGCTACTCCACTTATAGTATCATTTGAACTGCTGCTTTGCATCTTTCTTGAGGGTCTCTGGGGTATGTATGTTATTCCTAATCAAATGTTGTTACTAAATTCATGATACTCCATTACTCTGCTGGCATTTTTGGAGTCATTCTGGCCTATGGATATTCCAAAATGGTTGATGCTTCTTCAGTTCTTTGCCCAGATTATTAACTTCAGTAGCCTTCCTGTGTTTAGTCTATGTAGCTAATAAGTCTTTGCATGCATTTATCACTTACCTGTTTTGAAGGTTTTACCTGCAGTGCATGGCTCGCCGGCGGTGAACTTAAAGATTGTCTTTCTCCCGTTGCTAGCATTTGAAATAATTATCCTAATCGATAACTTCAGGTACTTTCAATGGTTTGATCTAGCTGTCACTGAACCCTTGTGTTCACCCTGCTTTCTTTGGTGTATGATTTCAAGAATTTGTCTGTTTAATGTTGTATTAGGATGTCCGTTATAGTTTCTCCTTCTTGTGACTCCAAGGATTTCTTTTGGGAGCATTTATATATTACATATTACCTGTATAGTTTATATCTTGTTTTTGAGTGAGTATCAATTCATGTTTATCTCCTTGACTCATTCTGTCCATGCTAGTATGTTCTGTGTACTTCTTAATGCAAACAATGCCGGACAACATAGGTTTGACTTTTTGTGCTCAACATTCTAAGATATCTGCTTGTCTGTAATTCATAACGTACACAACAATTGCTTCTAGTGTATGCCTCCAGGCTATAATGTATCTTCTTGAAAATTCACGTTTTAGATGCTGCTCTTCATTGCATTCATTAACCATATTCCATTCTTTTAGGATGTGCAGAGCTTTAATGCCAGGTGATGAAGAGAGCATAAATGATGACGCCATATGGGAGACACTTCCAGTAAGTTTCTTTTGGATCATTTTGATCTTTACCTTTGTAACAAGTGCTATTTGGGGAATCAAGTAACACTGAATACTATATGTTTTTTGTCCACATGTATCTTCCTTTACTGGTCTCTTGCATTTTACTGTTTTCAAATGGACAAAAGCTCTGTAAAATCATCACAAATGGAAAGATTCAAAACATAGGTTGTCATGTTATCACAATACATGGGTAAAAAGTTCTGATAACAATATTTCAATTCAAGTTTTGATAAAAATTAAGAACTTTATTTTCTTGTTAAAAACCAAGTATGCTTCCAAGAAAAGCTACATATCTTTTATTTGCCTTAGACTAAACCTTCCCAGTATTCTCTTGAGAATGATATTTTAGTATTGCATGTGTTTATGTGCTTATGCATATGCTGCACAAAGGCATGTGGATGCATGCATCAAGTGCACAGCTAATGTACCCATAAAGTCATACAATGTCCTTAGGTGCATAAATTAGGCCTTTAAACCACCAAAATCCTAACATAGTGCCAGCTCTCCAGCTGATACTTTGTGGCGTACTCTTGGCTTGCTTTAGCCTTAGTTCTGGGTAGTTCCTGCTCTAGCCTTAATTCTGCATAGCCCCTTCCATTATCAGTGGGTTAACCGGTTCATCTAATATATGATGAACGTGAACGCAAGAGCTGAAAAGCCTCCATGCATAGGGTTTGTTTCCTGTGACCAGTCCATTGTAATATGGTTTAGGATTTTTCCATTTAGAAGCCTTGTGTTTACATCTTTGGTGCACTGTTTTTGAATGGATAATCATAGTTTGAAAATGCAGATGCATCCTTTCTGCTGTGCTGATTCAAGCATGATATGTTTATATGTGTTTGAATGTGCATGCAGGTTCAGTTTTTCTAATTTTGTTTTCATAGATGGAATCTGAGATCTTTGTGTCGGAAATGTGTTATGAAGTAGCAGTTATTATGACTTTTAGCACTGAAGTCTAGAATCATTGCATGCATAGAATGTTAGAATGTTGAAAAGAGAATCACTGTTTTCTACTGTTGAAGTCTTTTCAACAACATCCCTAGATAGGCCTGGCGTCGGGCCGCCGCGGGGCCGGGAAAAACCTGGCCCGGGCCGGGCCTGGGCCCGATAGGCTGCCCGAGTCAGCTCGGCCCAGCCCGATTTTGCCCATTTAGGATTAAAAAATATTTTTTAATTTTTTGTTTTAATAATATATATTTATTATTAACAAATATATTTTATATTTAAAAAAATATTTTATAATTAAAAATTTATTTTTTATTTTTAAACGGGCCGGGCCGGGCAGACCGGCCCGACGGGCCGGGCCGGGCAGACCGGCCCGACGGGCCCCATCGGGCCGGACCTTACCAGGCCGGGCCGGCCCAGCCCGATACCCACCCTTATCCCTAGATGCTGAACACCATTCTCATATTTAAGTCCTATTTGCTTTGTCTTATGGTATAACCTAAAATTACAAAGTTCTAATGATTTTTGGTATCTAAGATTCTAACCTGATACAACAAATGTGTGATAACTGAAATGTATGAATTGTATATGCACAGCATGGGCCTTTCAACTGCATGTTCTAAAAGGTGCAATGGTGGAGGCCCAAAATTGCTTCATCATCCTTTCTTTTTGTTTTTCTGTAAAACCACCAGTTGCGACAGCATTTTATAGTGAAGGATTAAAGAAAGCTTTTCTAGATCATATCGGAGGCTATACTGAGAAGTGCATCATACTGGTTGATTCACACTTCGATGCACTTCTACCCAATGAATTGGCATTCTTGATTAAACAAACGTTGGCTGTTAAACTACAATGTTGTTTCGACTAAAATAGTATGACAGAGAAAGGATGGAGGACAATAGCTGTTGCAAGTCCAGAACCTTCTATTTGACTGGGGATGGATCTTTCCTCACGATATGCTTGTATGCTCATGTGTGTTAACAAAATTATCCATCATTAGCACATGTGGAATGGGAAAATCACAACCATAAAGTACTAAATTTAAAAGCCAATCATTCTATCACACCTCTCCAAGTAACGTTTTTAACTTCTCATGATGGGTTCTGGACCTGATTGGAGATGTGGAACTAATTTAGATTCCAACACTTATCTTCTAAAGCATGGGTTTGATACAATGTGAGGCTTCTAGAGATCTGGGTGGCTGGAATGTGCCAGGAGGAGCTAACAAAGGAACCTAGACTGTGAGGGTTAATCATGAGGATGAAAGTAGTGCAGCAGAGAAAGTAACTGGTTTGTTTTCTGGAGAATGATGTAGTAATGAGCCTGTAAAAGAAAAGGAAAGGGAAAAACAATAACCTTGAACTAACTGCCAATTTGACATGTGGTTTTGTGCATGAATTGGTTGTCACATATAACACTGGGGGTTTGTCAAAATCTTGTTCTTATCCATTGATGTTTTATTGGATCTAATTTTTTGTAGAAAATAGTCCAGACTTAGATGTTTGTCAAAATCTATGATCTTATCTGTTCATTTTCTGTTGGATCTTATTGTTATAAAGGATAGTTCGACATTACCTTTTGTTCAAAAGGGTGAGGTCTGCTGTTTATCCATAATTTTCCTACTTGATAATGATATGTGCTAGCCTGATTATTCTTTGAAGGTACTAATCAGTTTTACCTTATCCAGCATTTCTGGGTTGCAATTGCAATGGTGTTCTTTGTTGCAGCAACTATATTTACATTGCTGAAACTATGCGGTAAAGTTATTCTTGTCCATAGTTGAATGCAGTTACAGTCCTTAGTTCAAATTGTCTTCCTTATACCAATGTCAAAGATTCAGTTTAATCTTCCAAATAACTGGAAAATTTCTCCTAAGATTTGGTTAGGTAATGGTTATTAATCATTAAATATTGCGAGTCTGTGACATATGGGATTTGTATAGACTTTTAAGGATAAGATGTGTTGGAGAAAAGGTTAGTATTTTAAAATTCTCGGGCAAGTCATTCACCTTCTTAGGAGGCTAAGAACGTGAAGAGTTCAATACTTGGACTGCATCTCTATTGACATAATCTGGTAGGACTCTGCATAGCCCCTGCTTGCATATAATTCCTTTTTTTTTTCTGGAAGCATCATTTTTAGTTGTTTGCAAAATTCTGAGTTTATTTGTTTGAGAGAAATTCTTATTTCTAGATTATTTATGAAAAACTGTCTTTAATTCATTAGAGGCACTCTAGATGCTCTTTGGGCTAACTTACATTAGACCAATAAAAGATTGTGGGCCTGGAAGTGCAAGGTTCAGTTCTTTTGTTTCTGAGTCTGCTTCAATGAGCTGGTTTATGTTTTATTTAATTTCTCGCCGTAAAGGAGCTTTGGAAGTCTCAGGCAACTACAAAATTTAATGACACTGGACTTTGCAGTGATAAGTGGACATACCTAGATAGGTTACATGTCAACTTCATGGGAAGAAAGTGCATGTTTACCAAGGTTTAAGTTGCCAGGAGTTGGCAGCTCATAATTGTTAGATCAAGATGATGGTTGGAAGTTCCTTTATGAGCTTACATGGGGCTTATGATCATTTGTCAGATTATAACTAAGTAGGACTAGCTTAAAGATTTGACTATGGTTAGGTTAGAAACCAATTACAGGGAAGAAATCGATGTGCAAACATGACATGTTAAAGTTCCTTGAATTTGAGAACTCCGTAAAACTGGTTTTGCTGGTAGTGGCATGTTAATGCAGCCACCTGTATTTCAGATTGTAAAATTTGCTGAGAACTAGGCGAATAATGGATCAAATCAGACAGTGGCACTATGTGGACTGGATAGAGCTTGTAACTCGTAAGACTGGTTAAGACCATTTTCACTTTGAAACTGCTTAAAAATAGCTTTCACTTAAAGGGCATTGTGAAAAGGTTGGGATTTTCTCTGTTTTTGAGTTTTCGGAATGAATTATAGCTTTAGAGAATAGGTTTTGGTATTCTTTTGCAAATGGGCATTTTTTTCTTCTAATAAATTCTTGATATCAGTAGGCTGTAGTGCACAGTTCTCATGGGCCTTGTATCAGAACGTAACTGCACTTGTCATTTTTACACTGCTAATGTTTGATTTAATCCAATGCAGGTGATGTGGGTGCTTTAGGATGGTGGGATTTATTTATTAATTTTGGGTATGATTTGTGCATTTAATTGTTTCCTTTAGGCGCACATGAAAGCCATGCAAAGTAGATTTATTAACTGTTCCTTGTGTACTTCTCTGGGCAGAATAGCAGAGAGCTTTTCATTTTTAGTTTGCACGAAATGGTCAAATCCAGCTATTCATCGACTGTCTCATCATAGAGGACCAAGTTCATCTTCACAAACTATTAGATATCTTGACTGGAACAGTGGCCTTGTGGTGTCAACTGAGGAGGATGAAAGCCAAAACCACATGTGCTCCCCCCAGGATATTGGTGGCCATGTTATGAAGATTCCAGTGATTGTGTTCCAGGTTGTGCTTTGTATGCACCTAGAGGTACTGTCGGACTATCTGTTTCATCCTTTCATACGTGGCAGTTGACTACTGCATAATGTATTTTGACATTAATTTCATACAATGGCAGGGTACACCACAAAGTGCTCGATACATCCCTCTGGCAGTACTCTTCTTGCCGCTTTTCATTCTTCAAGGCATTGGAGTTGTGTTTGCTGTATCGAGGTTGGTTGAGAAGATTATTCTTTTACTTAATAGTGGAAGTCGTACTGGAAGATATTTCAGTATCTCTTCAAGAGCTCGTGATTGGTTGGGGTTCTTCCATCATGGTTCAAGGTAAGACATCTCCTGTGTCTCTCTTCCGGGAGTTACTCTAATGTGCACTGACTTCCATTACGTGTGACATCTTAGTTTATTATACGCTATGTATTAGAAATCTTTTAAATTCTTACAGGCTTTTGGGTTGGTGGTCGATTGATGAAAGCAGTAAAGAAGAACAGGCCCGGCTTTTCCATTCCACAAATGCTGGGTAAGGATCCATATTAGTGCAAATGTGGTTTAAGTCTTCCATGGTGTGCAGTGGTAATGTGTGTCAGCTCCTTTATCAAGGTTGCTTTAGTGCTTTGCTCTGGAAATTGAAATGCATGTAGTTTGAGGGCATGGGGTTGTATACTTGTGTTGGATTCTTACATAGTATTATGAATTAGAGGAATTAGCACATGGATTTTTATGTTGAAGATGCAACTTGTTTTTTGTGCACGGGTGAAACATATATTGCAACTTAAGTATGTTTCATGTCAAAAGAGCCCAATCCTTTCCCTTTCTGTAAGTGTGAGTAATTATTTGAAGTGGCTTTGCTACCTGAGTTTGCTATGGTGCTACCATGCTAAGGTATTATCCATTGATGCTTCTGGACTCTGACCAACACCTAACTCCCTGACACTAGATGAACACTTCACTTTTTTGAATATAGAAGTATCTAAAAAGTTGAGTACCTGATATCATGTGCGTGACACTATTATCTGACATACAATGTGTCCATGACTCCATCCATTTCATATGTAACATATTAGTGACGATTTTCTTCAATGATCTTGTTGAGATGGTGCACAAACAGAAGAGTCTTCTCTCTCACTCTCTCTCTTTTTCTTTATATGTCTATTATATATATATATATATATATATATATATATATATATATATATATATATATATATATATATATAAACCCTTGATAATGACAGATATATGTATACATATATATGTATGTCATTCACTATTTTTGCCATCTGCTGGGTTCTGGCTGGTTGCACAAATCTGATCACATGGTTGGAATGTCTGAAACCTTTTGATATTGGATTTATGTTACAATTAGCCTAAAACTGTTGTTTTTTTTTCCTGTGATCTTATAAATCTAAACTACATATTGGATTTTTTTTTTCTGCGAAACATATAATTTTAAAAAGTCAACCATATCCATGCAGTTAGATTTGTGGACAAAATGGCCAGACCTTACACCCATTTGCATTGGAGCCAAGTCCAAGAATCTTATGTATAAGTATATTAAGGGTCAAAGTGTCTTTCATGGCAAGCTGTATCTTCAACTTTATACCTGCAGTGGCAGTCTGCTCGATCAATATGTGGCAAGAATCACTCAAATGTTGCATGTGTTTTCTCCTTGTTATTTTATTGTATTTAATTTGCATATTTGGATTTTTTCATGGGAAAATGGTTCTGTTGTTTTCTTGATTTTACCAATGTGGTTTTCTTATCTATTGTTCTCATTATTTGCTTTGTATATGTGTGTGTGTGTGTGTGTGTTCGTGTGTGTGTGCGCACGCATGCGTGTATATGTGCCTGATGAGCTTTTAATTTTTCTTTGCCATTAACTGTACAGGTACAACACTTTCTGTGGTCCTCCACCTGAGGTTGTAAAAAAGATGCCTAAGAAGGATCTCGCTGAAGAGGTGCTTAGAGTACTGCTGTTTTGTTGGATATAATTATCATCTTGAATTCTTAACGGAGACACAATTCGGTGTTTCCTAGTTTTGTTTTTTGTACGTTCATCGTGGGCTCATTTGCAGATTTTAGTGTCTATCATGTTCAAAATTCTGCTTTGCATATCCATCCTGTATCTTCTTATGATATTGTGTGCCTTTATTTACATATCATCTAAGTCTAAACTTTACACATTTCCAGGTCTGGAGGTTGCAAGCAGCACTAGGAGAGCAAGCTGAAATCACAAAATACAGTCAGCAAGAGTATGAGAGGCTGCAAAATGTAATTAATAACCCTTGTTGTTCAAACCATCTCTTATTATTGAATTGAAGGATCCATGTAATTGCTTTATGACTATTTCAACTTGTGGTCCATTGAATCCTCTTTTATCTGCATTCTAATGCATCAAATAATTTGCTTTGAAGATGTGACATCCCCATCTTGTCATGTTTATTCAATTTGAGGCATTTGGATTTTGTTGAACTGTGGTGGCAATTGAAAAGTTCAAGTTTTACTTTAAAATTCATATTCTGTTTGCATGTGCTTTAGCTGTGAGCTAACTGTTTTACTTCTTTCTTGATGATAATGTCGTGTAGGTTGATAATTCATTAGGATTTGCCAAGTTCATTCTGACTTGTACATAGTTGCAAATGCATCCATATGCTGTTATGGTCGACAAAGCCATCCTTGATGTTTGCAGTTTTGAGAGAGAGAAAACTTCGTCCTTTTATCACCGTAATAATGCTAAGCAGCTTACCATAGTTATGTAGTTGACAAATTGTTTTCTATTATCATCTGAAAGTGCTTGTATGCCATTTTACGTAACTCATTCATTTCTTTCACTTTTTGAAGGTATTGCCTTCATTCCATTAGAAGCAAATAGTATTTTTGGGGGGGGGACATACTTAGATTCAAGATCTAATTTGAAATGCTTGTCAATGCCCGATCCTGATAGGAGCGGATTTGTGTGGCTAGCTGTAAGGGATGGACATGTCAATAGCTCATAAAGCAAGAATTAATATGGGAACCCAAATTGCTATGATGATTAGCTGTTTAATTTACTAAAACTATGTAAATACGTCTCCTTTTTTATGTTCTTTGTTACCTCCTATCTTATGGTTTCCTATGTCATTGAGCAGGAGAAAGTTCTTTGTAGGATTTGTTTTGAATCTGACATTGGTGTGGTCCTGCTGCCATGCAGGCACCGCATCCTTTGCAGGTACTTTGCTCATATTTTCTCTCAGTGATTTCTATCCTAATTTCTGTTCTTCAGCTTTTGACATGCATCCCGATATTTTGACTCAGCACTTGTTGCGAGAAGTGTAAGAAATGCCCGATCTGTCGGATGCCAATTGAAGAGCGTATGCCTGTTTATGATGTATAGGCTAACACGTTTATTACTATAAAAACACAAGAACCACACTGAGGAGCTGGGATGCAATGTACAAATGACTTCCGGAGCAAATGTGATCCTTGTGCTACTTTTTCGAAAAGCTTCTGGCTGTTCCTTTGCTTTGTTCGAGTTTAAATGAAGAAGCATAAAGTGATGAGGCTGGAGGACATCGCTACTTGGATTTATTTGTAAAGGATTTTGCCCCTTGCTCCAACTGTACATATGTTATAGTTGATAATGTTTTTGGCCATTAGATTGTGTGACTACACCTGATAACACCATAGTTTTTTGTTTGGTTGGCGTGTATTTTCTTGTTTTGTTTCCTTTTTCCTGTACAAATGGTTGCTTGTTTCCTATTTAAGTGTTAGGGGGCGCAACATATGACAGATAACCTGCTTCGAAGTTTAAACCATATAGTAATGAATGGAAAAGGAGCTCTTCTTGAATACCCAAAACCTAACTCATCTTTCTGAAACCACTTAAAAGGTTGCTTTTTTCTCGGCTAAATAGTGGTTGTGGGGAAACCTTGTACCTTCTAGAGCTTGGAGAGGGAGGTGATTCACTGGAAACGGCATGAGTAAAATGGTAATCGTAACTATTCATGAGCTCTTATTGCATGCTGCATATCTATGAAGCATTACAGTGTTTTGCGTGAGATAATAGAAAAAGGGGCAAAAGCTGACTGTTATTATTGAATTATAAAGTAAACCATGTGGTTAAAGCAGCGACAGGGCCAGATTTTTTGGTTGAAGGGCATTAGCAATAAATTTTAGATTTTTAAGGGCATCAACATTTAAATGAGAAAAATTACCTTACGAAGTGCCAATATGAAATTTTTTTTTATCCGTGTGGGCAATTGCCACACCTCTCCGTATATATTAATGTCCTTTTCCTTTCATTAATTTATCGTTTTATGTTACGCCTTCTGACACTTGAAAGCTGGAAATAACAAAATTACGCTTAACTAGAAATCCCCTCCATGAGGGCCACCCAATACAGTACCCAACCTAATCAAAATATATATGGTTTGAAAACAATTTAGTTGGCCTTTCCTCTAATTCCTTCAGAGCTTGATTTGATCAAATATAGTTTGGACTTGAAGGCATTGGATGATATCAACGCGGGTCCTGATATAAGTAGCTTAAAACTTCCATTAAAATGGAGGCATTGGGTAGGGACTTGTGGGCAGTATAAAGCATCCACGTAGGTCTATTTCATATATTTGTAAATATACGATTGTGGACAGTATAAAGCATCTACATAAGTCCATTGTAAAAACAGTTTAAGACCTATGTAATTATTTAGGACATATGTCAATATGTTGAACAGATATGTAAATAATTACATAGGTTTCAAGGCACATTGACATATGTCTTAAATAATTGTGAGAAAGGCATAACGATCGCCTTAAAAGAAAGTCATAAAAAAGAAAAGCACTGACAGCAGTACATAAATAGGGTCTCTGGGAGGGGTGAATCCGTGATGCATGACAGCATTACAGTCAAACATCAGAGAAAGGCGAAGATGGACAGGCTATTCGGTAGGGCTCCTTGGCCTAAATAATCGAAACAAAAAAGATTGTGGTAATAGAAAGTGGAAACTATTGATGAAGTGTGAAGTTGTAGGAAATAAGCTACATGGTTCAATGCAAAAGAGAAGCCTCTAGACGAGGCTTAGTGGCCTGCATTCCTCGTTATCAGTCATTCTACATCTCTATACTCTGTGTGGTATACAGATCGTATACCTGCCGATAATTGAGAAAGAGATTGATGCGGCCATTGTCGAAGATGTTGAGAACGCCAGAACACGAGTGCCAAAAGGTTTAACGTGGTTCGACCTGTGTATATAGGTCGACTTAAGATTTTCTACGAGAGCGGTCCCCTTCACTAACAGTTAATGATTACAAGAGATGAAATGTCCTTGAAGATAAGGATCTGGTTTACAAACTAAGAAAGGTTGGTGTTCTTTCCATTTTGATCTCTCTCTCTCTCTCTCTCTCTCTCTCTCTATATATATATATATATATATATATATATATATATATATATATATATATATATATATGAATTCAGTGTTATGTGCAGGCTAGCTTGGCGCTGGGATGCTATGGCTGTCCTTGACAATGCTAATTGATGTAAGATTTTCAAGCAAATTAAACACAGTTTGCACCATCAAATATATATATATATATATATATATATATATATATATATATATATATATATATATATATATATATATATATATATATATATATATATATATATATATATATATATATATATATATATATATATATATATATAACACATATATGAATTCAGTGTTATGTGCAGGCTGGCTTTGCGCTGGGGTGCTATGGCTGTCCTTGACAATGCTAATTGACGTAAGAGCTTCAAGCAAATTAAAACAGTTTGCACCATCAAAAGGGTTCAGAATTGTGAGATCTTTCTCCTTTCTGTGCAGCCACAGTTGTGCTGTCCGTGTCCAAGAATTTGTGTGTGGACGCCACTCAACGTGCCTAAAAAAAGCAAGTGCTGAAGCCTAAGTATAAAGCAATAAAGGGCTTGTCTTCAAGAGGACAAAAACCAAATAAAATGTGCTTAGAAGAGGACAGAAACCAAATAAAATGTGCTTAAAAGTGTGTGGCAGTCAAATTAAAATTCAAAATCAAACGCCTCACCCAGCCCTTGGTTTTAGACAGAATAAAAAAAGGCCGTTCTTTTTCGTGCCTCTCACCATCTCTTGTGCCATAAGAGACACAAAAAATTTCTATGTTTTATCCTTGATGATTGGCACAACAGTTGGGACAGGGGTTGGTAGGTGGCCAGTTGCAGTTTCAAACTCTCATGGTGTTAATTATCTGGCCAGTTGCAGTTTCAAACTCTCATGGTGTCAATTATCTGTGCTGCAAAAGAGGCAGCATGCAAGTTTTGAAACATAGTAAGGGTCTCACCCCGAGGCATTGGAAGCAACCGAGGACAATGGGAAAGAGGAGAAGCATGGGGAGGGTGATTTGGCCTTCACGTGGGCAGTGGCATTTCCTCCCGCTCACCTGAAAGAATCTTCTATTTTTTGTCCCCTCTTACCTTTACATTTCTTTTCCAAAGAAAGACCTACTCTCTCTCTCTCTCTCTCTCTCTCTCCCACAAGCACATTCACACACCAGTAACTGTGGCATGCTCGCCTATGCCTTCACAAAGTTGCCATCCTCCATGCAGAGGCTTCTTATATGGGAAGGGAAGTGTAATTCCCTCTCCATCTGAATGGCAGAGATTTTATCCTTGTGGAGTTGTCTTTCTCAAAGGGTAGGTTAATAAGGATCCAAAAAGGAAAAAAAAAAGGAAGAAATCCCCTCATATCCTCCCTTTATTCATTTCTTTCTCTTCAAGGCTCATACAATGGGACACAAATAAATTGCATATAAAGAAACTGCAAGTAGGCATTCTTTTCATGCCATTCTAAAAAATGACCGGGTGAAAATTCTGTGATTTGGGGTTCTATTGACCTTTACTTTCCAGTACAGCCCTTAAGTTTTAGGTTGTGTTTAGCTTTCTCTTGTTTTACAGAGGTGGTTGTGACAGGACTTGGTAATGAAGAGCAACTATATCCTATGGATAGCAAGTGTCTGGTATGATGTAAATTGGTCCTCAAAGAGCTTTATGTATTTTCCATGGTGCATTCAACGTTCAATATGCTGCACATTTGTTAACGTTCATAAAAACCACAAAAGTCTTTGAAGGCATACGACGCCACCAGTTATTCTACTTGTTTTTGTTAGGTTTTCTATTTGTAAAGAAAGGAGAAACTCTTGCCTTCATTTATGTAGTGCCTTGGAGCTTTTCTTCATCAAAGGATCGATACAATGGCCTTCGTAATCCTTGTAAGTTATATATCTTTTTTCTTCCATTGTTTAAACATGATGTCACATGGATGCAAGATACATGTTGCTGCATTGCGGTCATTTGAGGTGTGGATGCCTTATGGGTTTTGTATTTGCTGTCGTGTATATTTGGCTATCCACTTGAATGATACTAAGGGCCTTTCTGTAAGTTGTTCCTCCTTTCCTTCTCACGTCGTAGCTGCCATATGCTATTTGTGCGTGGCTCTTAGAGAGAGAATAAAGATAGTGTGTGTGCATATATATATATATATATATATATAGTGGAGATTTTAGTTTCCTTATTCTTTTGGCCGCAACGGATTCAATCTTAATCCAATTTGTCATGTATTTACCCCAAGCAGTTATGATACATTTACATCCGTACTGCGGGTACCACAACCAAATTAGTAAATTGGTTTTGTCTGGCTTGTGTAGGCAAGATGCTCCACAGTACACTTGGGGAGTTTGGTAACATGAATACTGAGTTCTTTGAAAAGTGGTGTTTCAAGAGAGGCTGTTTGGCAGTTGAAACATTGTAACTAAGTGTTCATGAGTCTGCCCAAATTGATAGGGCAAATTGATGGAACACTCACAAAGTGTTTTGTTTACCAAACCACTCTTGAACGTCCCCCATTCATGAGACACTGTGTTCCAGTAACCCTATTATCAAATGCCCCCTGATTTGGTTGCCAATCTGCCCGTCCTAAATTACCCTTTCCTTCGAAAGGAGGAAAAATGAGGGTGCATGCTTCATAATGCAGTATTGTGTCTTAGCTATCAAACGGTGACAGCGAATCTCTATATCAAATTCTAAAACGCAGCCTTGTAGAAGTTTGTTAACTGAAACAGTGGGCCTGCCGATTCAGCTGAAGCTGTTGTGAATCGGACAAAAAACATTATTTTTTTTTTTAAATTTTTCAAAAGAAATAACTGGAGAAAAAATGCAACACTTATCAGACCTCACCATACCAGCCCCAGCCGTTGTTTTAAGGGCCGGTCTCTCTTGTCTTATCTATCACAAACTAAGAATGACAAGGAAGGAGAAAGATAGAACTACAAGTTAAAAGAAACAAGTGGAAAGATATATAGGCCGGTGATCACCTATAGGTTGCACCTGCGACAATCCGTTTCTCTACCTCATAGCTACTTCTTCTTCAATGATACCACCAAAATGGTGATCACGTTCCATGTCCATAATATATATCTTTTCTTCATGGCCTTCAACCTTCCACTTTTGATTATCTCAGCATTACCTTTCCTTTCACCAGTAAGTTCCAACCAAAGAGAGAGAAAGAGAAATGAATTACTCAACATTGTAAAACATGCCCACCAACAAGTTGTTGGGGGCACCCAAGAATCACCACATACCATTCCTGCAGTACAAGCAAAGAGAAATGATTTACTCAACATTGCAAAACACCGCACCCAACAAGCTCTTGAAATAAGTTTTTTTTTTTTTTTGATAATAGAAATATGAAAGATCAGTCTGCGGGAGGACTCTTGTATCCAGGTTTTTGTTTTTCTCCCATACACGTTACAATGTGTTTAGAGAGAAAAAGAAAAGAACCATACCTCTTTGAGGCAGGCAAGCCTACGATATAGAAGTAAGAGGGAGATTAGTAGCTACACTAAGAAGTGCATAGTACCACCATCCTTCAAGCCTTCTTTTTTCTTCTTTTCCCTTGTTCTTGGGTTCAGAACTGCTTTAAGAACTGGGTCTAAAGCATCACCAATTTGATTTTCATAAGTGCTATTTTTATAAATTACAAATAATAACCGCTTAAGAAGCAGCCCGACGGGGAAGGGGTGGCTTGGCCTCTCATGAACTGCTAATCTAGTCACTATTACATGGGGATTCTTTTTAGAAATTGTAGATTAATAATCTTCAGTTGTTTACAAGGCAGTTAACCACATATGCAGGCTTAAGTCTGAGGTTGACTCCCTTGGACAAAATCTCCATCATAATTAGCAACACATCTTAGAACATGACGAGAAGAAAGGAAAGGATGAGACCGGTGTCGGAAGAAGTACATAAGTTGCATATGTACATGACCGGAGAGCTACAACGGCGCAACAGTGTTTAATAGAATCCAAGCTCCCATGGCTTTGGAAAGGACTGTAGGCCTGTTAATAGCACTGGTGAATGCATGTCTAGCAGAGAAAACGATGCCGAGCTCATGGTGAGGTCGTCGGAATCCCAGTATGCAAGTGGCTTGTCCGTCCACCCGTTGCTGCCGTCGCCGTCATGATGGTCGTTCAGAAACAAGCCGCAACTTTCATTGCAATCAAATATGGAGAGAAGTGAGTCGTGGGTCATGTCATCAGTGGAACCAGAACGTTCGTTCTCTTGTGAGTTGCAGATTATCTGGGGAAGTTGAGCAACGAGCTCCGACGATGAACAGATGGCCTTGCTTCTAATCTCCTCGTCTCGATCTGCCGTTTCCTCTAATCTCATTTTTAGCTTCTTCTCTTTGGTTCTTTCTCTAGCTCGAGCTCGAGCCTTCTCCCTTGATTCTCTTGCAGCAGGAAGAGAAACAGCTCTTCTTAGTGAACCTACAGAGGCTTTGTGACTTGGAGGACGGCCCCTTCTCCCTCCTCCTCCTCCTCCTCCTCCTCCTCCTCCTTCACCAGTTTCTGTACCCTTAGTGGTGTCAAATCCCTGTTTGCTGGTGCCTTCCCAGTCAATGAGCATCCGGCCTTCGGCTTCCGATGAGATCCTCGCTGCCGGCAAAGAAGTCAACCTTGCGAGCTGCTTGATCGCCGGCTGAGCATTGTCCATCAGCCACTTCACGGTCTTGCTGGCCTTGTCGTAGCCAAGCAAGTCTTGCAGTTTGAAGAACTTGCGGGCAATGTCGAGGGAGAGCCGCATCCTTCGGTCTCTCATGCCTTTGGCGGTGGGGATCTTGCTGTGGCGGTCCTTTTTGCCCGGCTTCCTCCTGGGGACCATGGCCCTGCTAGCCTTCGCGACTGCTGGTAGCTTGGAACCCATTCCTGCCCTCCTCACCACCTCTGCTAGCTCACTCTCAGGTTGCTCGAATAGGAAGTTCATCCCCTTGAGCTGCTCTCCTCTTGCGGGTTCCTCTGAGACAACGCAAGCATCTCCAATGTTTGACATACTGAAGAGATTGAATTGGTTAATGGAGGGTGGAAGTAAAGTGTCTCCAATATTTGTGAACATATTTGGATGGTCACTGCGATGGAAGACACTGCATGGCTGTTTCTTGCACTTCGAATGCTCTATCTATAGAACCAGAAAGATGGTATTCTCAACTGTTGGAAAAGGAGAGAAAAGAGAAACATGGTGATGATAATGAAAGGGTGGTCCGTTCGGAAATAGAAACCTCGAGAATGGGAGGTAGAATCTGTGTGTGTTTTGTGTGTGCGAATTCTTTTTCCTTTAATAAAACAAGAATCGATATGTTGCATAAGAAAATGTAGATATTTCATCCTGTTGTTTGCTTTTGCTGTTCTTGATATATTTCTGTCAATAATGTCCGAGTCTAGTAGTGCGTAAGAGAGAGAAATAAATAGATAATGTGTGTATAGGGAAAGAATGGTCGTGGAATACCTGTCAATGCAACTTCACTTGGAGCAGAAAAGAAAACGACAGCAACTCTTCAGTCTCTTTCTCAATTATCATGGAGTATGCGATGTATATACTGCAGAGATGAACTAATAACGGCTTGATGATCTCGAGGCTTCTCTTGTGCATTGAAAAATGCACTTTATTTTCTGCAAAATTTCACTCATCGATTTTCACTTTCTACTACCACAACTTTTTTTTTTTGTTGGTACACTTGCACCAATCCAAGTACAATTATTTAGACCAAAGAGCTCTACTGAATGGCCTGTCAATCTTGGCCTTTCCCTGATGTTTGACTGTAATGCTGCCACACATCATTCATTCATCCCCCCTACCACCAATTCTCAACTCCTGCAGACCCCATTCATATACTGGGGTCTGTGCTTTTCTCTTTTATGGCTTTCTTTTAGGGCCACTGTTAGGCGGTTCCTCACC
The DNA here is from genome assembly GCF_008831285.2 of Nymphaea colorata. Classification (NCBI taxonomy): domain Eukaryota; kingdom Viridiplantae; phylum Streptophyta; class Magnoliopsida; order Nymphaeales; family Nymphaeaceae; genus Nymphaea; species Nymphaea colorata. The sequence continues at coordinate 14,635,040 of NC_045147.1, forward strand.
ATCATGCTTGGCCAATCGACCTTCTTTTTATCCGTTTTCAGTGGAAAAGCTGTCTCTGCCCTTCCGGTTATAAAGAGATGATGAACTTTCTTTCTGCACTTTCACTTGGGCATCTCACAAATGCATACATTACTGGCCATAGGGTGTTAAAGAAGGAATTGTTTCTTTCCTTTGAATTGGTTCCTCCTCTTCACCACTTTTCTTAGACAACCAACATGGGCAGAAAACGGAAATAGTCCAACCAACAATCAATAGCTCTGCTATAGAACTATCCTTTTCATGAATGCAACAAAAATGTGGCTCAAATTATGTGCCATTTTCCAATCCTACTTTTTACCTATCCATACGTTTATCTCCATTATGCAGCTACACAGAATTGACCAATAATGAGCCTTTCTCTGAGACAATCACTAGGACGAAAAAGAACGGGACCCATGTGATGGTTTCTCATGGTCAGGGTAACCTTATACGAAATAACGTGGTGAAAGTGGGTCAGGTTATCGTGCGTGATGACTTTATTGCAGATTGGAATTGTGGTGCGGAATCCAAGAATTCGATGCACGAATGCTGCCATTTCCCCGTAGATCTCAGTGGTTCGGATCCAGGTCGTCGGATTCAGCTTTTCCCAAATTCAACTCGATTGTAGGCATTCGATGTAATTGAATTCAGATTCAGACTTCAGCTTTTTAAATGGTGTTCAGATCCAACTAGCATAAGATCTAACATTTTATATGTAATCGGACATGGCTTTTACTGGCTTTGAGATAAATATCCGGCTCAAATTAGAATTGGGATATGAAACTGCATACCATTTAATTGAGCCAAATCGAGCCCAAGTTGGGCCAGCTCGAGCTTGACACGATTCAGAGAACTCAAGCTCGACAGAACAAACAAGCTCGAGTTCGACTCGACTGACTATACAATGCTGATGAGTTCGAACTCGACTTGTTTAGCTCGCTTATGTTAAGCATGTCTCGTCTCTTTTAACTCATGGAACTCGATTACATTGTTTAACTCGATTAACTCTTATAGTTGCTACTTGCTAAAGTATTGTGTCATTATAATTCAATATTCATTGTGCAGGCAAGCTGAATTGAGTTTAAATAAGTTAACTTCTAACAACTCGAACTCTACTCGTTTAATAATTTCGAGCATACATTTGAACTTGAACTTGATTCATTTATAAATAAGTCAAAGTTGAGTTGAGTTTTAATAAGTGAGTTGAAGTCGAGCTCGAGCTGACTCAACTCATTGTGCAGCCCCATTTAATTCTAATTAGTAACCAGATCTAAATTTCTTTTCTGAATCTCACTAAGGGGTTCATCCAAATTTTGATCGATAATAAGATTCCCAATATCAACTTCCCCCCTCGTAAGAAAAACCCTCTCGGATATTTTACTTTTCATTTTTGTCTTCCTAATGAAGTCTGTGATTTTTCTCACCAAACGGATTTTAGTAATTTCAGGCTCCAAACATGCTCTCCTGTTTTCAGGGCCCATATATATAACCTCGAGGACGGTCACTGGGGTCCCCTAAGTTCATAATTTTGAGAAGGAACAAAATTGACCAGAAAATTATACGCGTAGGTGACGCAATGGGCGAACATCATGAGATCAAGATGCATGTTAACACATGATACTCCAAATTAAATGGACCCAATAATCAACAGCTTTGGGCCATTGACACTCGCAGCATGCATACTTCAGTATTATATATATATATATATATATATATATATATATAACATAAGAAGATTTAAATCTACTGGACGTCACAACACAAGTTGTTGCTAAATGAACGAGGAACAGTCGCTACACTATAAACAATTGCCTGCAGCGGCTGTTTTTAATGATAAATTTTAAGTTTTAGCCGCCGGACATCCGGCAGATACGAAGGGTCCATGTTGGCCGGCTTTCTCTCCCCGATTCCACCCACACCTTCCTTTTTCCTCTATTGCCTCTCCCGGTGGTTCTCATAGGCGGCCCGCGACGACTGGCTGGCCGCTGGTGAATGATGTGAGGAAGAGAGGATGGAAGCAGAAGAGAGAAATGTGAGGCCTTAGAGAGAGAGAGAGAGAGAGAGAGAGAGAGAGAGAGAGAGAGAGAGAGAAAAGTAAAAAATAATGATGGTCCAATGCGGATAAAAAAACCAGACCACTTAAATTCGTGTTAAAAAGTATTTTAAGAAAATATGAACCTTTTAATGTATTTATAAGCATTAACTTAATATTGCTTTAATTCAAGTCAATTATGTAAAAAAAAATCGATCTTTCAACTATCAAAATACTGATGTTATGAGAGCCGTTTATTTTTTATTATTAAAAAAACATTATTTAAGTAAAAAAAGACTAAGAAATATATGTTTCTCACCAAATCACTCTTCAAACCATATGTATAAGGCTATATTAAAAAAATATTTTAATAATTAATTTTGATGGGTTCGGCTTTGGTCCCTTACTCAAATGCGTTGGCTTTAAACAACTTTCCTCTATATTAACAATGTATTGGGAACTGAAATCAGCTCTGTTGTTTTTCCAACATTGTCGTAGAACTGCGATAGCAAAAAAGAGTAAAGTGAATCAGTTTGCACAATGACTGCCTTTGAGGTCATCACATTCATAGATTTAAGATCAGATCCTCCTTCTTCCATCTGATTTTAAATTCATGGTTCTTAAGTTGCATGTATTAAACTGAGAATCTCCCATAAGACGTCTTTTAATGCAGCCTTGAATCTAAGATCTAAGGATATCAAAAGCAACCTAAGGAAGAAAAGGATCAATGTAGTTTTCAGCAAGTGATGAATTCATGGTCACTTAGATGCGAACAGAAGATTAGGGATCGACAGAATAACATTAGTCAATCCTCATGAACATTTGCCTTCAAAATATGTCGATCCTCATGATCATCTGCCTTCAAAATGCGTAGGTGAGAGACGGTCTATCACCTGTACTTAGACAGGTGATGTCTCCAGAAGTTCGGGAATGAGAGAGGATATTCTCACTGGTTTAAAGCTGTTTTATGGTGCTTTGAAGTGGCATCGGTTATGTTATGCTTTAATTTGCATATCAATACTCTTTTTTGCTACTCTTTTTTGCAACATAAAGGATTGACGCCATGGGAATTCAAAACAAGAACTGACCACCTATCAGTCTCGACTATTCCATCAACCCTTTCAAGGATCTCAACTTTTTTGTTTCATTAAGTTACTAGAAGGACATTCATTTCCAAAACATGCGATAGCATGAACCAAACCAATGTCTAACAATGCTCTTTCGGAAGAAAGTTTCCTTCCCACCAGATTAGGTGATATGAGTGGCTTACTGCATGCCGAATTTGGCAAGTGAAATGCATAAAGATCACAGTAAGTCCCTAGCTCTAAACTTTAGTTCTGTAAAAACCAAAACTAGTGAAATCTGCGAGTTTGCCTGCAGACCCGGTGAATTAGGCTTTGTACTTGAGAGTCGGCAAAAACTTAATTGTGATTGGTTTTCAAAAAAATAATGGAAATTACGTAATGAAATTATCTAAAATAAGAATTAAAATTTTTAAAATAATGAGCGACATGTGACACATGGTCACTCCAGCATCGTCAGTGACTTGGATTGATTTTTTAGGTGTGATTGTAGATAAATGGGCTAGCTTAGGGACCCTGATCTCAAACTTTGCATGTCTACACCATTAACTAGAGCAAACTCAATTCTCTTATCTTTTATTTTTTCATTTGTTCATTCTTTCAGCTTTAATGTTATAGGGGTGATCCCCCAGCCTCTGCTATATATATATATATATATATATATATATATATATATATGTTCAAGATTGTGCTTAATTCTCTGCCATCTCTATTTATTTCCTTTTATAAGTTATTTAGTCAAGCAGCTTGAGACTGAGATCAGCACTGAAATTCTCTTTTTGAACAGTACTCAAGGACACTTTCTATTCCTTTGGTTGCTGCCATTGACATGTAATCTGTCCAGGATCTAGGTGTAAATTCCCGAGGATATTCAAGATTGTACTTAATTTCCTGCCATCTCTATTTATTACCTCTTATAGGTTGTTTAATCAAGCAGCTTGAGACTTAAATCAGCATTGAAATTCTTTCTGAACAGTCCAGTCAAGGACAAATTCTCTTCCTCTGGTTGCTGTCATTGACATGTAACTGGTCCAGGATTTAGGTGCAAGTTCCCGAGGAACATCCTGTGTGCCAAGTGACCTTACAGCACAGGACATGCAGGCATATCGTAGTAGTTGAATTCATGTAAGCCACATTGGTTTAAGACAAGTGCGTGGATCGAATCCCCAGCCAGGCAAGCAATTCTCTACGTGGCCCAACATGTTCTTTCAAAATGTGAACAAGCTTCCCTCTTCTGCATTACTCAACCAAAAGTGGCGTTGGTCTTGTTATGATGACTAATGACATTATGTTTTCCTTTTATTGTAGCAAAACCTGGGCATATAGCTACAGATGGCAATCAAAACTCATGATCGATCGTTAGCAATGGCTGTTGAATTTAGCTATCTCTGTCAAAAGACAAGGGGATCATAACAAGCATTAACAGGGGTCTGGTTGGCACTTTCTGAAAAAGCTATTCCTTAAATAATAGCATTGCTGTGCTAAAAGCCAAGAGATCTAGGTTCTATGTTGGGGAAAGAAGATCAGATGTTTCGTACTGCAGAAGTGTTTAAAAATCATTTGTCTACGTTCCGAATCCACCGAAGTTTGTAGTCTTACGCTTCCAAGAACAAAGATCCAGGAGACGCTTGGTTCCCGTGATCTACACTCTAAAAATGACTTCAAATATCTTTGCTGAAGGGCTAAAGCCAAAGGGATTCCTCCATCTTTTAGATGCATCTGGAACTACTGCTTGAACTCATTGACAAAGAAGGTGCTTATTGGGTCTCCAACCAAATCCAGATTCTATTAGTTAGATCCCGTAGAGAAACAGATATCGGGCTAACAGATGGATAAAGGACTACATGCAGTTCTAACTTCTAACCAATTCAGAGCAGAACACATTGCCACAAGCTAATGCCATCAGTTTCTCTAAAATAACCCGATAGAGTAATCTGAACGATTCTCAGTAAACTTTTTATACATGAAGCCTCGCAATGGAACAGGCATGTTTACTTAAACTAGATTACAGGAAGATATCCAACCCCTCTGTTTTTGGCTTATCTCCATCCTCATCTTTCCATGGTATTATCATCTCTTGAGTTTTTTGAGTAAACGGAGAGTTAAATGGGAAACTAAAATCTAATGCTATACTTTTTTTAAGTAGATTAAGGGAGATTAGTTTCCTACCCTTGAGTAGGTGAAGGAGATATTTTAGCTTCTTCTGCCATGAGTTCAAAAAGCGGAAATTCTTATGGTCAAGAATTTAGCCCAAGCTTGGAAGCTTGATAACTCCTGATCCGCAACTCCTATAAGAAAGATTTTCATGTAAGCCAAAGTGTTTTTTGAATTTCAACTTGAGATCTAAATGACCAACTAGAATTTCAATGAGCGCATTTTCAGTCAAATCTCAATTATTAGTATTGGATTAAGATAGGGTTCAATTGGGGAAGAGAAATGCAATGGATGCGTGACACCAATATGGCCTCAATCATAAGAGAAGGGTCTGGATGGGCTGCACACACCCACAGATTTGACCGCATAATTTCTGCGGCAGGGGTAGGACCCTGACCTACCTTCATCTATTATTAGCTCATGGTTCTTTCCAATACCAACTTTTCTATTGTTATTAGCTCATTCTTTCCAATAAGGTACAGTAGCGTGCCCTTATTGAGTCAAAAGAGACTCTTCATTCTCTAAATCATTTATTGGAATTTGCTAACCCCAGAGGCAACTCTCCTGCCCATCTTCGCTGCAGGCCAATGAGCATACAACTCCCAGCTGACAAGATTTCTTTACCCACCGTTCCAAGCTTTCCAAGTGTTGATGCCCTAAGGATGCTCTAAAATGACGTTTTTGTTTGTTGCCGTTTGTTTTAGCTGACAAATGGAGAAACAAATAACATCCCACGAAGGCAGAATATTGAGATTAAGCTTAAGGTCGCTTGAGTGAAATCAAGAAGAATATGTTATCTAAAATCAAGGATGTGACAGGTTTAGATTTGGAAAATATTCTAAACATGCTATCGATCATGATTCAGAACCACATCCAGCATCCTAGCCGTGTACATCTCTAACTAAGATATGTCGTCACTTGCTACAAGATTTTGAATGGTTAATAGATTTTTGTCGCGAGCAGAAAGGCCGAAAAGCAGGGCGTCGATAAAGATGTAGATTGTAGAATCAATTCAACAACCTTTACAATTAAACCAACCAACTTTATCATTCACAAGCCAAAGGCATAAGCGACAACGGGTTCTTTTTTATAACTTTTTCACCTCTTTGGAGGATCATAAATTGCATAAGGCGTCGAAAGCGCCCACCTAGGAAGTATATACTGACTCTTATACCAGATGTCGCGTAATGCAGAGCCCTCGTATACTCCCCGCTTTCCGCCAAGAAAGTATTATATTATATTCCTCCAACGTTATAATAAAGGGCAATACGATTCAGGGTTCGAATTCAAAGCCCTCCTTTAACGCGAAAGAGAAACGAAAACGATCCACGTAGTCAGGCGTACAAAGCCATTGTGAAGGCTAGGGCTCCATTTCTATGGCGGGCATCCGAGTTGCATCTACGACCACATTGCACCTGCTGATTGAACGCGACAACTTAGAGGTACAAGCCTTCACATGATTCGTCTCCCATCGGCCACATCGTCATCATCCGCGCCACAATTATTGCATGCAACAGGCTGCATTTTGTACTTTACTCCCACTACCAGAAACCGAGCCACCACTTTTCGCATCTACCATGCTTGTGTTCTAAAAAAAGGAGATTGAAAACGATGGCCGCTTCAGGCTTTTCTGTGAGTGTAACGCCCAGGTCAAAAGATGTCACGTGGTGGCTGTTCCCACTTTGCAGAAATCCATCGTCGCCTACCAACTCAAAAGGAACGTGAGATATCAGAAAATGGCTACCCTTTTTTTGTTATGGCGACAGAAAATTCGTACATATACCTGATCCACCACGCCTGGACGGCCTTATTCTCTAAAGGGAGGACGAGCTCCAGTACGAACATGCTGTCATCGGTTTTCTCAACATCATCATCTTTATCCTTTTCCTTTTTAAATCATTCATAAAATTACAGGATGCTATCAATCGTTATTTGTGTTGTTTATATATATATATATATATATATATATATATATATATATCTTCAGTACATCGGCACCTCTATGACATAAAAAAACGAGATAAAAGAAAATGTCATGAGTTAGGGGTAACTTTCTACTAAACGGACACATACACAGACACAACATACAATCAGAACATGCTACTGTTTCACCAGAATGTAAGATTTTAATTTGGAGGGAGATTAGGGAAACTTGTTTTGGAGGAAGGTGTCAAATCAAGCATGGCAGTTACCCGCATAATAAGCTCTTCTTTTCTTCCTCCAACCTTAGCATTCTTTGCACTCAAAAAGCTCTTCAGCTCCGAGACTGTAAGAGATTCCAACTGGTGTCTCATGTACTGCTCCACTACCTACCCATGTCCAAGACAAAGGCATTAGAAGCCATACACTAACTTTTAAAAAAAAAAATAAGAATAAAAAATTAGCAGTCTCATTACCCTGCTGGTCATATCAGCATTTTCAAGTTGTGTGCAGGCTCGTTTCTTATAAACCGGCTGCTCTTCTCCACTTCTAATCTGAATTATATTTCATCGACTAAATTTATGAGTCTAAAGTCTAAACATGAAAATGTGCTCCACAGATAATTCCTGATTGTCCATTGAGAACTCAATATGCACAACAACAGGCGGTCACAATAAATCTTGTAAAACCTCACTTTCCAGACGAGTGCTCGTCCTATGCTGACAAATTGTAGTGGAGGTCTAACAAGCACACCAGGTGAGGAAGGCATATTTAATCAAAGATTAACCCATACTCTACAAGAAAATGGCAATCAACACATAGCATCCAATTCTGTTTGACAACTGCTCTAAATCAAGAAAGAGAGCAGGAAGCAATGACTGAGGACCACGAGTGACCCACGACAGAGAACAAAGGAGTGCAAGAGGCGATAGCCCAAACTATCCAAGTGTTTCAAGAGAGCAGCTCCTATGTTAGAGTAGAGGAGCATCAGCGACTGAACAAATATCAACGTGTAGGAAATTTGCAACTTTAAAGTACTTTTGTCTTAGTTACCTGCCCTTAGTCAGGCATGTATGAATTCTCCTTGCAAAGAAAGAATCATGACGTCGTTCTACTTCAACAAGTTTTAGTGAAGTATGAGACTGAGTCTTACAAACAAGGAACACATCTAATATATGGAAAATGCATAATGTGACATGTGTTTCCGTAACCATGCTATATAGAATAATATAACACATCTGCAAGTAAAAATAAACAAAAAACAACATGCAGCCTTGAACCTTCAAGGCCATTTAGGAGAGAGAGAGAGAGAGAGAGAGAGAGAGAGATCTTAGGAAAAGCAGTAAGCATTTAATGAAAGGGTGACAATAGATAGTGAATTCAAGAAGCTAACAAGCCAGTCCAGGAATGTATATTTGCAATTTTTGGTGTCCTGAATCAGATCCAAGGTTGAATTCTCTAAGTATGGTGGTTCCTAGTTCCAATTGCAAAGCATCTGCATACTGAATCACAAGAGTTGGTGAACATTGGAAAAATGAGACTCCCCTGTTGAATCTCTGTCAACAAGCACTGAACGTACCAATCTCCATCACCAATCACATTACTGTTGACGGATCTTATGTTTTGGGTCTGGGTCTGACCCAATCCAGTATGTCCTTATTAGGGCATACTTATATCTTTGTAACCCTAATCTTAACAGTGAATGAAAAATCTTAAGAGAGAGAGAGCAGTTCCTCCTCATCCGTGGTTTTTTTCCCTCTTGTTGGGGGTTTTTTCCACGTTACATCGTGTTCATCTTTTCTTGTCTCCCTCTATTTCGTGTTTCAACATGGTATCAGAGCCGTGAAGTTCCAGCATTACTGGTTGGTTATTTGTCTTTGTTCGTGTTGGAGGAGGGATTGCCCGGCACTATTTATAGCCCAACGGAGTCCTTCCCACGCCCGACACTGTTCATCGCCCGACGCACGACCGGCACTGTTCATCGCCCGACACATGTACCCGCAGCCTCGCCCATCGCCTGACGCTTGGTTCATCCAGGGAAGGGTGTGACACTGGAATTGAGAAGGAAGGCCATCGGTTGTTTGGACAGGTCTACTCTAGACGAGGTACTCGGACAGAGGAGGTGACTTGTGATGCTAGATCTACTTTCAATCCCAATGCCACTCCTTCCCTGGATGAACCAAGTCCTACTGTGGAGACTCAAGATGAGGTTGAAAAGAAGAATGAAGACCTTCCCATTGCCCTGAGGAAGGGTATCAGGTCATGTACTCAACACCCTATTGGTAATTTTGTGTCTTATTCCAGACTTGGCAAGGATTACAAGTGTTTTGTTTCTTCTTTTTCTTTGGTTGTGATCCCCAGGACTATTGCTGAAGCTCAAAGTGATTCCAAGTGGGCTGATACAATGAAAGAAAAAATGGATGCCTTGAGAAGAAATATGACATGGGAAGTGGTGAAGATTCCTGAGGCTGCTCACTTAGTTGGATCCAAATGGGTATATACCATCAAGTACAAACCATATGGAAGTGTTGAAAGATATAAAGCTCGTCTTGTGGCCAAGGGATTTAGCCAGAAATATGGAATTGATTACTTGGAGACTTTTGCTCCCGTTGCGAAAATGAAGACAGTTAGAGTTGTTATATCCCTAGCTGTGATGAAGGAGTGGAAGATGTACCAATTAGATCTTAAGAATGTCTTCCTCAATGGTGACCTTGAAGAAGAAGTTTATATGCGTATGCCTCCAGGATATGAAGAACCAGAGAAATGTTGCAAGCTAAAAAAGGCCTTATATGGCCTCAAGCAATCACCCAGAGCATGGTTCGAACGACTGAGACGAGTAATGCTACATCATGGGTACAAACAAGGAAACGGAGATCACACTCTGTTTGTAAAGAAAAAGGAGGGCAGGGTCACTCTCTTATTTGTTTATGTGGATGACATGATTGTCACAGGAAATGATGAGGAGGAGATCATCAAGCTAAAAGGGTTACTAGTTACAAAATTTGATCTCAAAGATCTTGGCAAGTTGAGGTATTTTCTTGGTATTGAGATTGCTAGGTCTAGTACTGGCCTTGTGCTAAACCAAAGGAAATACACGTTAGATCTGCTGGAAGAGACTGGTAAATTGCGGTGTAGACCTGCTTCTACCCCATTTGACACTGGGCACAAGTTGAGTCTTAGAGATGGAGAGCCACTCTGTGAAGAAGACAACGGAAGATTTCAGCGTCTGGTTGGAAAGTTGATCTATCTTACCCTAACGAGACCAGATATTACTTTTGTGGTGAATGTATTGAGTCAATTCATGCATGCACCAACTGATGCACATCTGAAGGCTGTGGACAGAGTACTATGTTACTTGAAGAAAAATCCCGGTAAGGGACTCTTGTATGTAAAACAAGAGACTGTGGAGATCTAGGGTTATTCTGATGCAGACTGGGCAGGTTGTGGTGATACCAGACGGTCTACTACGGGGTACTGTGTTTACTTGGGAGGAAATCTTGTCGTATGGAGGAGCAAGAGACAGGATGTCTGTTCTAGATCTAGTACAGAGGCAGAATATAGGGTCATTGCTATAGGAGTGTCAGAGTTACTTTGGTTAAAAATATTGCTGATTGACATTGGTATAGAAATTGAATGACCTATGAAGATGTATTGTAACAACAAGTCTGCAATCAACTTAGCCAACAACCTTATTCTACACGACAGCACAAAGCATGTTGAAATTGATCGTCACTTCATTCGTGAAAGGATTGATACGAAAGAGTTGATCTTACCTTACATGAAGTCTGAAGACCAAACAGCTGATGTTCTGACGAAAGCTCTTCCTTCAGCTTCATTTGAGAGGAATGTATCCAAGTTGGGCATGTTTGATATGTATGCCCAACTTGAGGGGAAGTGTTGACGGATCTTATGTTTTGGGTCTGGGTCTGACCCGATCCAGTATGTCCTTATTAGGGCATACTTATATCTTTGTAACCCTAATCTTAACAGTGAATGAAAAATCTTAAGAGAGAGAGAGTCTGGTGGCTAGTGGGCACCAGTTCCTCCTCATTCGTGGTTTTTTTCCCTCTTGTTCGGGGTTTTTTCCACGTTACATAGTGTTCATCTTTTCTTGTCTCCCTCTATTTCGTGTTTCAACAATTACAATATCAATTTTTCCATTAATAAACACTTTATACTTGTTAAAAATGTTTGCATGTATATCTACCAATCTTAAGATGGAGAGGATGGTTGTGAAAGGGAAAATGGAAAACAAGAAAGTGAAAAGAGAAAAGTAGGTGAGGGAGTGAGAAAAAAGAGTTGGGGATACCAGTCTCAGAATGGGATTGGTTGAACCCATTCACCAAAAATATACACATATACACGCACACGCACATAAATTAGATCCTAACAACCCACTGTTGAGTACAACCTGGAAACTCCCTCTTCTCTCTCCTTATCCAATGCTCGACAGTAAGCATTGAATGTGGGTGGAGAGAAATAGAGAGTTGTCACGATCAAATGCATTATATACATACATACATACATACATACATGCATACATATATATATACATGCACCCACTTTGTTTAGGCTACTCCAAGATATTCAGAAAGCTATCTGGAAGATGACTATTGCCTTTTTAGGACTGCAATACGCGCACATCGAGTAAATATCAAAGCAATTATCAAGCCAAAAACCTTTTCCAGGTGAGGCCTTTGTCTCCTGATTTTTTCCATCATCTCCAACAGTTACTATAATCTCAATACACAAATCCAAATGCTCATTAACACCTTTTTTGAAGAGCACTCCTTTATACCTAAAGTCAACCATGGAATTCCTGAATTTCTGAAACCATACATGTTGTCATTGCTTTAATCCATAGACAATCTTTCCCAGAAGGATGCATGGCTTTTCTCCCTTTTTGGTGCAAAAAACAGGAGGAAGTCATGTAGCCTCCTTTATTGAGGTCACCATGATGGCCATGGCTTATAGGCTGCTAAAGCAAGAACAACTCGTGGAATTCCACTTGATATGGGGGCAAAACATTCCTAAAAATGAATTCCATGAGTTCCCATTTCTTCTAGTTAAGCTTCATATGATTGAACAGTTCTATCACATATGAATTTAAGGATGTACTTTGCCCCATTATTTTCTTATAAACAACAGCTCCCCACTCTTAGAATTCTAGTTTTTGTGCAGGTAACAAAGTATGAAACTACTATTATACTATGGAACTTTTCGGAACTGAAGAATGTAAAAGCTTCATTTTGTCTCAGTCACATGTAAGTAACTAAAGAATATAAAGTTTCATTTATCTCACAGTCACATCTAAGTGGATGCAGGTGCAGAAAAGGGCTATGTCAAAACACCAGGGTCACCAGCAGCAATGTCTGGCAAGTACACAACCCCCTGCGGTCTTCTTTTGACATTGATTTTCAGCCATTGGGAAGGGAACTGAAGGAATGGAAGAGGTGGGAAGCTTCCGCTTTTAGAATGTGAGCTTATCCTTCTTACTTCTATAGATGTAGAGATACATTTTCTTACATGGTCATCAGAGGTGTGGGGAATGAGTGCTTCTTCCCTAATGCTTTGCTTTGCAAACACTTTCTCGAAAGATTTTGGGGTCTTAAGTGAGAAAACATGGCTATACATAGTCAGATATGTGAAAGCTACGATCAACTGCTAATAAGGAGTTGGGTCGTTCAAGGGCATACCATTCTTTATTTTCCATTTAGATCCTAAAATTTCTTCTTCTGCAATCTTTTCATCAGTTATCCTGGATTTGGCAATGAATATCTACAGCAAACTTGGTCTGAGTTGACAGCATGTATTGAAAGGTATACAATTTCCTCCCAAAGATATACTAGGTCCCCAAGTTTGACATTTCAAGTCTTTCAACTATCATTTCTGTTGCAGTGGTGAAATAAGAAGGTCTGTCGTGAGATGTGGAGAGAGCGTGGAGAGAGCGAGAGAGAGGGAGATAGAGAGAGAGGCAGCCGTATGGCTAAACCAAAGAAGTTGTTATTACATTAACCCTAATCTCCCTTATAAAAGAGATTAGGGTAGAAAAGAGATGTACAAAATAAATCAATGAGAAACAATGAAAATATTAAAGAGATCTTATAACTCTTTAATATTACGAAGAGCCTCCTAAAACATAAAACTTTTTTAATTCAACACTCCCCTTCAAGCTGGAGCATACATATTAAACATGCTCAACTTGTCACAATATCTAGAGAAATCACCAATAACAAGAGCTTTGGTGAAGATATCTGCAGCTTGATCTTTTGAAGGAACATGAATAGTGGCAATGGTTCCTGCTTGAACGAGATCCCGAATGTAATGGTAATCCATTTCAATATGTTTAGTTCTTTCATGGAAAACTGGATTGTTTGCAATGTGTGTGGCTGCTTGATTGTCACAATACATCTTCATGGGAAGTGGAATTGACACACTTAGGCTGGCTAGCATAGATCTAGCCCAAGTCATTTCTGTTGTTGTTTGAGTCATAGCTCTGTATTCGGATTCTGCACTAGATCTTGACACCACACCTTGTTTTTTGCTTCTCCACAATATAAGATTGCCTCCCACAAATACACAAAATCCTGTGGTAGATTTTCTACTGAGCCAGCATAGTCAGCATCATTATAGGCTTCCACTTCCAGAGTCTTGCCTTTCGTGAACAAAAGGCCTTTTCCAAGAAACGATTTCAGATATTTAACCACCATCAAGGTAGCATCCCAATGAACTTTCCTTGGTTTTTCCATAAATTGACTTAGTTTTCCACTGCAAAACTAATGTCTGGTCTTGTCACAGTAACATAGAGTAGTTTTCCAATAAGGGATCTGTAAGATCGAGAATCCACTAATTCTGTTTGGTCATCATGAAGATGTATACGTGGATTCATAGGTAAATTAGCCGGTTTAGCTCCTAGCATCCCTGTGTCTTGCAATAAATCAAGAACATACTTCCGTTGAAAGAGAACAACACCCTCCCTATTACGAGCAACTTCTATTCCCAAGAAGTATCGTAGAGGACCAAGATCTTTCGTCACAAAGTATTTTTGAAGAAACAACTTTGCATCAGAAATTTCTTGATCAGAGTCACCTGTCAGGATAATATCATCAACATAAACCACGAGAACGGTTATACCTCTGGAAGCCTTCTTGATAAACAAAGAATGATCAAGAGGAGATCTCACAAAGCCACACTTTGAGACTACCTCGAAAAACTTGTGAAACCACGCACGAGGACTCTGTTTGAGTCCATAAATAGCTTTCTTTAGCTTGCACACTTTGCCACACTCCCCCTGTCGTTCAAATCCCGGTGGTTGTTGCATATAGACAGTCTCATCAAGATCACCATACAAAAAGGCGTTTTTGACATCCAATTGATACATGTGCCAGTCATGGTGGACAGCCACGGAAATGATAAGACGAATGGTTCCCAACCGAACAACTGGAGAGAAGGTCTCAAAGAAATCCACACCGTAGGTCTGCGTGTAGCCCTTAGCAACCAACCGAGCTTTGTATCATTCCATAGAACCATCAGGATTATATTTCACTGTGAATACCCACTTTGAGCCAACAATATCACAACGAGGAGAAGGATCAACAAGTTCCCAAGTGCCTCTCTGTACTAAGGCATCCATCTCATCTTGCATAGCCCGTCTCCATTGGATGTCTAATAAAGCCTATTGGTGACACGTAGGAACTGTATGAGCAGCCAGAGCTTGAATGAACTGTTGCATATTTTTACCAACACCATCAGTAGACACAAAATGAGATATAGGATGTAAAGTACATTATCGCCTGCCTTTGCGAAGAGCAATAGGTAAGTCTTGACAGGGATCAGAATGAGTAGGGCTATGCACCTTAGATGTACTTACCTCCTGAGAAACGGTTGGCAAAGGAGTATGAGAAGGGTCCTGTCGACGTGTGTAGACCAGCGGAGGATCACGAAACTTGGACTCAACAGAAGAAGGAGATTCAAAAGGGAACGACTCCAAAGGAATAGGTAGTGGGTCTGGTGACCGTGGCATCTCAGTAGATATAGCTATATAGGAGTGAGGCTATAATAAGATTGAGACTCAAAGAATGTGACATCCGCACTGATATACTCTTTTTGAGTCAAGGGATCAAAGCATTTGTAGCCTTTATGGTTTCTAGAGTAGCCAATGAAAATACATTTAATGGCTTGGGCCCCCAATTTGTCACGTGTGAGTCCAAGAATGTGAACAAAGCATGTGCAACCAAATACTTTGGGAGCTACTGGAAACAAGGGTCTTTGTGGGTGCACAAGTTTAATAGGGACCTGGTTATCAATGGAGGATGAGGGTAAACGATTGGTCAAGTAGCAAGCAGTAAGGATAGCATCTCCCCAAAAATATGCAGGTAGATTAGTATGAAGCATAAGGGAACGAGCCACATTTAAAAGTTGGCGATGTTTTCGCTCAACTATTCCATTTTGCTGGGAGGTATGGGGACATGTAAACTGAGGAGAAATGCCATTATCTGAGTAAAACTTCATTAAGGTAGATGCCTTGAACTCAAGAGCATTATCAGTGCGAATGTTTTTAACAAGAATACCAAACTAGGTCTTTATTTCAATAATAAGGTTTTTGAGAGTACATACGACTTCAGACCTTTCCTTCAAAAGGAATACCCAAGTGACTCGAGAATAATCATCTACAATGACAAGAAAATAACGAAAACTTGACCTACTAGCAACTCTGCTAGGACCCCACACATCAACATGAAGAATATCAAATAGTCCACAACTAGATGGACTAAGACTCGATGAATAACTACTACAAGTGTGTTTGCCAAGTTGACAGGCTTCACACTGGAACGACTCTGGTAATGAAAGATGTGGAAGAAGATGACGGAGCTTGGAGACAGATGGATGACCAAGTCTGAGATGCCACTGGAAAGAGGAGGACAATGATGTGATTGATGATGATGCAATACCCACGGGATCCGACAGGAAGTAGATGCCTCCTTTCTCATAGCCTCCACCAATCGTCTTCTCAATTTGCAAGTCCTGAAATGAACATAAACCAGAGTCAAACGTAACACGACAATGTAAATCATTAATCAATTGTCCAACAGATAACAAATTTGTGGGAAACTTAGGAGCATATAACACATTTGGAATAGTCATAGACTGAGAAATCTTGATATCTCCATAACCCATAATAGGTGACCATCTACCATCTACAAGTCTCACATGACGTATCTGAGGTAATGAGTGTAGCACAGTAAACATAGAAGGTTTACTACAAAAGTGTCTCGATGCCCCTGAATCAATAATCCAAATAGTACCTGTATCATGTGAGATAGTGTCAACAGACATAGCGCTGTCGCTCATAACTGTGGAGGCCGACGGCTAAGTAGATCTGTGTGCTAGAAAGTCTTCATACTCTGACTTATTGATACTCACAGTCACTGTCTCAGGCTGAGAAGAAGATAAAGACCCATCTACCACTGATGACGCTGCTTGGGCCGATCTAATAGAAGATTGTAAAGAGTTAGTCCCCAGCTTCGATGTAACATTTCTTCCTAAGGGTGGTGCTGCGGTAGGACGACCATGTTTATTTCAACATCTGTCTTTCAAATGATCTATTTTCCCACAATAGGTGCACTGAAATCTCCCCCGACCTCCTCCTGACCCACGACCCATGCCTCTTCCCCTAAATAAACCACGTCCACGACCTCCTGAGGCTGCCAGGGTAGAGGCATGGATCACTAGAGGGTGAAGAGAGGGTCACAGCAAGACGACTGAGTCTGTTGTAGGCTTCAGCTAGGTCAGAGATTTCTGCTCCAGTCAACATCTGAGCCTTTGCTACTGCATATTCAGAGGATCAGAGGAGAGACCCTGTAGGAACTTCGCAACCATAGACTGTTCACAATGGGTCTTATAGCATGTTGGATATGGAGGACGTAATGCTTTAAGTCGTTCAGAGATAGACTTAAGGAAAGCAAAGTACTGAGCAAGACTTTGGTTACCCTGTTGCAGATTAAGTAGTTCCTCCTCTACCTGCAATATCTTGCTAACATTCTTGTCATTTGAGTAAGTTTGTTTCAAGAAATCCCACATTTGCTTGGCCGAGGTGTAGTATGCAATAGTTGATGCAATTTGAGGTTGCACACTATTCATGATCCATGACATGACAATATTATTATCTCCCTTCCATGAACCATATTTTCCACTCTTTTCAACAGGTTCGTTTTCTTCTATAACATGCTCCTTCTGATGTCCAATCACAGACATCATAAACACACGAGACCAAATCTCATAGTTAGATCCATCTAGCTTTACAGTAGAACCATAAGAAAATGGATTTCCTCCACTTTTAACCTCATGAGAAAAATCAGATTTATTAATTTCAGCCATTGCAAGTCTGCCCACAAATGATCACCCACCAAGCAAGCGGAAAAAATGTATATATAAATCAATAGCGACAGCAACTGATCAACAATAGCATAAGTCCAATCATCACACGGCAACGTTAGATGCAAACCACTATTCCACACGATAGACTGCTGTCCAACAGTCCCACAATAAATAAGTTTCAGCAATACAAATAGAAGACCAAAAGCACCAGCAATACAAGTAGAAGACTGCTGTCCAAGAACCCCACGATGGAGAAAAATCCAGAAATCCGACGCAAAAAAAAACACACTGCTTGCAATGGCTTTAGCAACCAACAATGTATCTACTTATGCATCTAACGCTGCTGTACCACAGTTTTATTTTCTACGAATCATGAATAGCAACGAAAACATTCAACATAAACTATCGCAGACTCCCACCCAGCTGCGATAAAAAATATATATGTAGATACCCATAGCTGGAGTCTATTCACGCAGATTTCATAGCGTGAATAGACTCCTCCACACGGGTCAGCTGCTGGAAAACAGTCAGCTCAACCCAGTCGTGTCGTGTGTAGTAGGAGAAGGAGACGGAAGAGGGAGAAGGGAAGGAGACGGTGGAAGAGATAGCCTGAAGAGGAGAAGTCGACAGCCTGATTCACGTCGCCAGCCTGAAGAGGAGAAGTCGACAGCCTGATTCACATCGCCAGCCTGATTTACGCCTCAGAAACGTCGACAACAGAATTTTCTTTTTTGTTTCTCACGTCGCCAGCCTGATTCACGCCTGCTCTGATACCATGTTGCAGTGGTGAAATAAGAAGGTCTGTCGTGAGATGTGGAGAGAGCGTGGAGAGAGCGAGAGAGAGGGAGATAGAGAGAGAGGCAGCCGTATGGCTAAACCAAAGAAGTTGTTATTACATTAACCCTAATCTCCCTTATAAAAGAGATTAGGGTAGAAAAGAGATTTACAAAATAAATCAATGAGAAACAACGAAAATATTAAAGAGATCTTATAACTCTTTAATATTACGAAGAGCCTCCTAAAACATAAAACTTTTCTAATTCAACAATTTCATTTGTTTCATTCCATCTTTGTTATTTAACCATGATGATCATATCATGTACATATAATAACAGAGTTTCTGCATATTAAGTTCAGTGCCATGTCACATGAGTGTGGATATGGGTTCCAAGCATTCCATTAAAAACTTTTAAGTGCATTGGACACCACTATATACACAGATATGTGTATGTATCTATGTATGTATGTATGTGTGTGTGTGTGTGTGTGTGTATAAGAGAGAGAGAGGTTCTTATTGTACAACATGTTTGAGAATGATATTTGTGACTGTGAACTAAACCATAGGATGGATGGCTAAGAAGTTATTCTGTGCTCCAAAATCAACGTATACATCTCTGGTCATGTTAAAAAGCAATAGCATCTCACATTAACCAAAAAAAAACATAGCATAACAAAATGATGATGTCATCCGCAAAATAATCGTGATGTCCAATTTGTAGACTCATTGTATTGTATATGTTCAAAACTAGCAAAAAATGTGCACCTACCTTGTTTTTCTTATAAGAAAGGATTCCTCCAAGTGCTTTGTTTTGGGTGGCTCCATCTGGTGAATGTAAAATGGGAAAAGTAGCAAAACCATTTGAAAGCAACTAGCTAAGTTACCAACTTATTATTAAGAAAAAAAATTAACCTGCTGTGTCACATGTCGAAGTGTTCTTGCACATTAGGGTTGTAGTTGGAGCCACTTCTTCCTCACTTGTAGGTTTGAAACTCTGGAAGCAATTTCAATTTCGCATCTGTTTCAGATTATTCATAAGTACTGACCATGTGAGATTAACTTTTAAGTTTTAACCTCTTTTTCCTGTGAGTTTGGCATCGTGATCCTTGGACTCCATCCCTTCCCCTAGCAAAAACCAGAATAAAAAATCACATGAAGAACTAGAGCATAACTGAAAAATAAGCATTTTTTACACACCAAAATAGCGTCATTACGTTCATTAAAAGAAGTTTCTCAACCAAACTTACAGTATTTGCAGTGAATTTAGAAGAATCATGCTTGTCCAAGGGAATATTGACAGCCTCTGTGATTTTCCTTGCGAAATGTAAGTTGGGTCTTCATGTAATTACTATGCATGGGACCTGAAACTTCTAGTACATGAAAGAGAAAATGTTTTTACTTGTAAGTTTCTGGAGATAGCTCTGGCTTTCACTTCTACCAGCAGAGAGTAATGAAGTGACCTTCTCTGCACCTGGAAAACAATGATAAACCCCAGAGGAAGAATGAACATACCCCAGAAAGCTTGATTTATCTCAAGAGAACTAACACAGAAATGCCATATAAAAGGAATATTAAACGGGAAAGAAGACATTTTTCTCATTCACCCACTCTCTTATAAAACATTGAGAAGTTTGAACTCAATATTTATGTAGTTATAATCAAGGAAAGATAGCTAGTTGACACTTACTCAAATGAAGCCTATCTATGATCTGTTTGTGACGCACAAAAACTGGTCGGAAGTTGGGTTTTTCTTTTGCAAAGGAACCATGAGAATCATCTAAAACACCTGCACATTCTTTCTTTTTCTGAATAAAGTTAAAAGTTTCATCTGACAAGAAAGCTCCTGGAGGCCTTGGCGTGCGGAAATCTGCAATCCTGAAATTAGCTTAGGAGGCCTTTATGAGGATAAGAGGGTCGTTCTCATACTGTGTAATAAATATACCACTGGCAGTAAACAGTGCAGAAACTCCGCAACCAACTCCCATGCATGAGTCACCTCCAGCTATCCCTGTCACATGTGTTAAGGAAAAGCTGCTACTTGCTTTTGTCCATAGTGATCTATCTGAACATTCACCAAGCTGACATGCTGCCTGCAGTATTCATTAAACACAAAGATCAAGGAAAATTTTAAGATTTCTGCTCCCTATGGTCTATATCAGCAATAGCAGCTCCGAGATAGGAGTAGCACAAGATATGACGACATCAAAACAAATTTTGAAGATATTACCCAAAAAACCCATATTCAACAAATTGGAAACCAACATCATAGTACATCTGAAAGCACATTCAAATTTCTTCCAGCATCTTCACATATTTAGTAAAGGATACCATTTGAACCAATATAATAACAATAGATCCCCAGAAACTGTTGTCAGTATATTGCAAAACGTCTACCTTAATTTTTAGATAACCTCCATCAAAGAAGTTCCACTCTGAAAAAAGATGAATAGAACGTTATTATTCACAAATCTGCAACTACCACTGCTAGTTCAAGATGATTACATATCCCTAGGAAACTATTTTAGATTGTCAACCATTTGCATGTCTCCACACCTTCTAAGGACTTGATGAAGAACTCCAAGACTGAGATGGACTTTGAAGCACGTACAGTTTGTGGAACTGGCATCAACCCTGAGCCTTGAAGAACCATAATGGATGGCAACCTAGGATTGATTTCCATGCATACGAGAGATCGATGTAACATATAATAACAGATTCTAAATGAAAAGGCATAAGATAAGAACACATGTATGACATTCCTAATTAGGGTAATGATAAGGCCTATGCTAAAATACAGAGCAAAAGTTGTTGAAAATAACCAAACCACTGGTCTTTTGTGAACCCTCCTTGAGTAAACTTCACTTTCAGAAAGTGTTCAACGGCCAACCCAAGACCATACTGTAGAAAAGGGAGAACAGAGAAAATAAAAATGAAAAATAATAGTATAGATGGTTCTAAGCATATATGCATCTAATTCACAACATTAGAGCACATCTGGAAGACATTTACCTTGTGAAGCAAGAGCTCTTCATAGTCAAGGACGATCTCGCCAGGAGGTGATCTAGAGAGACCTGACCTGCCAATTGCTATAGTATCCATAACTTCAAAGATGAAACTAGCTTATAAATAAGAGAGATAACAAATTTGAAAATTGTTCCGATGCCATCACAAAAGGAAGACAACCAAAAGAGGGAATTTAAAAGTTTTGCTGCATGATTATCAATATGGCATTGCTTTGCTGTTAACGGGAACAGAGATGTAACAAGAAAAATTTCAGAAGAATTGTCTGAGTCTTGGAAGTTGGATGACATGCTTGAAGACACTAGGCTTTGTCGCAGATGGTATTGATGCTGGATTGAAAGCATTTGACATTTGTGCTGCAGGACTTTTATAATTAAAATAATTTAAGACAACAGACCATTCCATGAGAAGCTTCAGTAGATTGCTTAATCTTCTTGATGAGTAAGGTAAAACTAGGGTTTGCATTATAAAGAGCTAATACTGAGAATCATGTTATTGGCTGTAGAGCAGATCAGTATAAAGCAAATCCAACACAGAAGGCCAGGAGACATGAATCTTCAGCTTTTTGAAGCTTTAGTACACCAGATGGTCTTCACCAACTGACCGCATAAACAAGTAACATCACTCAATGAAGTTTCTACCAATAATTGAATATGATTTATAAAAAGATGGCAGAAAAATGACAAATAGAAATCCCGATAATGTGGATATCGTTGTCCATATACTTACTGACAGGCCTAATTTACCATTATAAGCTAGATTCCACGCAAGAAGCCTTGCATTCAATGCTAAGTTTATCAACTCAAGCAACTAGCTATAGATAAACCTTTGTAAATTGTAGCAATGTCGTTCACATGTTGAAAATAGTGCAATTATATTGTCAAAAGAGAAGACGTTTTTATCAGGAAAATATCATGATACTTTCAAATTATCATCAAAAATTAATATCATGATAATATTCCGAAGTTATAACGATTAAAAGCTCCTTCTTATATGTACTTCCAGTGTACGTTTTCTATTTTTCATTCTAAATTTTTAAAAACTATTCTGAGTCTTCTGTTTTGTCATTATCTTTTTGTAAGAAACATAGAAGAAAACTCATAATTCCATGATTTTTCACATTATTCTTCATCTACTTTTCATTTTTAAAATTTCTGAGTTTTTCCCATGAAAAAAAGTGTGAAAGCGCTGCTGTGAAAACCTTACTGACAAATACCCGATTAACTTATACGTAAAATCTGAGCGAAGAGTTTACAAATTTGTATTCCCAAGCCTTCCCGCCTTCCTTCATTTCAATCTTAAGAGTAACTCCTGGAAGAAGGGGAGAAGGAGAAAAAGCACAGGGGGTTGGGGAGCCTCAAACCTATAACATGACCGTGCGTCAAAGTGGGTAGAACTGTACATGCTGTTACAAAGTCCTCTTTGTCGATGCTAACTTCCTTGTTGCTTTCAATTTGCAGCAATCCTGTCCCTATGAGGTCCATTACCTGCAAATGAGGAATGAGGGATATTTGAGACCCGACAAGTATGCACTTTTGGATTCTAGGGATCCCAAACCAGTGGGCATGTGATTTGCAATTTGCTTCAAAGGTTCTGGTGTGGGAGTGAGGGTTTCATCCAAGATCCAATATCTTAGTCGAGACCCAGTGACTTAAGCATGCTTCAATGACTTCTAGAAAGAAAGATTTAGACATTAGAATAGTTTGGACAAAAGAGTTGAGAGAGATACCTTATGTCTAGTAAAGTTGACAAGATCTGGAGACACGACAAAAGTTACGTCATTATCTGGACTAATTTTTGCCGTCTGCGAACAAGGGCAAGCAGTTTGTTAAGCCAATCCACTAGACACTTTTTTTTAAATCCGTTCTTTATTTTCCATATAGAATAATTATTCAAAAAGCAAAACTGGACGTCTTTTTAAGGGCCAACAGTCAAACCAGGGAGAACCTCATTATGCAAGTTATTATTCTTTTCACTAAACACAATTGGCCTCAATATGACAATGTAAAATAAAGCAGAGACGGATAGAATATATGAAACAAGAACCATGTAATGCATTAAGTAGACAAACCCAGTAGATAGGAGTGAACAGGCTTTTTGATGAAAAGAGACATCATTTCTGCGCGTATCTGAGATCATGCACGAAAGTGTTGGAAAGGAAACTAGACAATTAATGCATAGTGTCTATGCACACCATCGGAGCTATAGCACACCATGTCCAAGCTCCATGATAAGCTTCCTTTCATGGATGTCTGGATTTATTTCGGAGCTATAGCACACCATGGCTAAGCTCCATGATAAGGTTCCTTTGCATGGATGTCTGGATTTATTTCAGCATATTTACTATCTTCAACTATCTGGGTCTAAAGATCCTTTTGTACCTGAGAAGCATTAGAAATATTAAGTTTGGATTTACGGATCAGGGCTGAATAGAAAAATATCTCAGCTTAAATTTTGATAACTGTTACGAGACATATCAACTTATATGTACAAGAAAATTTCATGTATGACCATGGGTACCATAAAAGTGAATGCACAAGAATGAGGAAAACAGGGAAACCCCATCCGTACAGATTGTTCAACTTCCACATAGAGAAAATAAAGCAATTCCTAAGACACTGTTAAAAAATTTTAAATACCCCGACACCATCTTTTTTCTTGGACATGCGTCCGCTTTTGACGCCGCACCCTTTGTGCGCTTGCTCCCTCTCCTCTCAATTTCTCTCAAGCTTTCTCCTCCAACCGAGAATCCTATGGCCGAACCAGGCGATCGCCGGCCATCAGCGAGATCTCCAACGACTCTAACTGCACGGCATCATGGAAACGGCGCGGCGTGAGCCTCCCACACCACACGGTAAGTTCTCTTCTTTCTTTCCCATCATATGTTCGTTCGTTTCAGGTTTTAAGGGTTTCACCCTTCCAGGAAAGTGCACCGGCGGTGCCAGCCAACTCGGGCAACCACTTAGGTCATCGGCGGCACGGCACCGGCCAAGCCTAAAGTTATCTTTCGTTTTTGTTTAACCCCTTTTTCTTCTATATGTTTCTGAAACATTTCTGAAATCGTCGAGGGTTTCAGATGCGCAAAAGACCCTTCAGCAAGCTAAAACCTCGGTCGAGGGTTTCAAGTCGAGAGTTCTCAAGTTTTATTTTTTTTTTTTTTAGATTTTCTTTTTAATGAGATTATTTCTCCTAATACCACCTTCCAAAGTTTTGTATCCAAAGATTCCAAATAGCAGTGATCTCTTTGTTCAACATTTACTGACTGTATTCCTTGTTTACTACTAGAAGCAGTGGAAGAAACAAAATCAAGCAAGGATTACTTTGGTTTATGTTTCATTGGCTCATGGAGTGATGAGCTGAGCATCAGCAAAAAATCATGCCCATTGACCGAGCGGGAGATAATGTCATACCACTTGAATGGCGTATATGTCAGTTTTTTCTTCGTTGGAAGAGAAACTTGAAAAGAAGCTGAAGCCATCATCCAAGCATCTCCAGTTGGCATTCAAGAGCATGGATCTTAAGCTGCACTCAATGACTCTATTCACAAAGCTGCTCAGCTTGACCTCCTCCTCTGTCTCTACTTGACTCACAACCTTTACCAACACAAAACAAAACATTAGAAAAAAATGTAGTGCTTAAGTTAAAACTTCTGCTAACATCACCTCAACTCGTTAACCTTAGACGGTCCCTTCAGTAACAAAAGAACAGAAAATCGGGAAAAAACAAGGCAAACGAAAGAAACGCAGCCTGCAAAAATGCAACAAACTCAGACACTCATAAACATGAAAATAAATTAGAGAACCTTCAAATACAGAAAAAGGTATGCATTTTGTCTGAAACACAAACCATTTTCTAAAACCAGCATCACAACTATCTTACTAATGCAAGCGCTAAAAATCACTCCAAGAGTTCGTAACTTTCAGAAACATCACTATCGATATGTGCTTCTGTTCATCCATTCTTCGTCACTGAAATCATTTCACGGATTGTACCAATCATCCGTCTACAAAAGGCTTACGCAGTCATATAAATACAGAATTAACAGAGTATGATTAGAATCATAATCACTCAGTACTTTTTGTTTGAATAACAAGTAAGCTTCGAAATTTGATCACGTATGTGTAGAAACCTAGCCAAGAATAGCATTCGAAGGGGGCTTCCAAATACACTCACCCGTAACGTTCGTCGGAACTCTATGACAGCCTTGGATACCGCTTCTGACTGCGATCTCTGCCACAATTATGCGAGAGGGAGAGAGAGATGAGAGAAAGAGAGGCGCATGAAGTTCAGATGATCTAATGCGAAGAAGCGACGGAGTAAGGAGCAGATAAACGACGATCCGATCAAAGCCGGTCGCTTATCTAGACGAACCTGATAGACGATGTGAATCTTGTCGTCCTCAGCCACACAGGCGACGCGGAATTCCCGGGAGACTCGCCAGCAGAGAGTCTCGATCTCAAGGAAGAGGGAGCGCGGAGGGTGGGGCTCGCAGTGGAGCGTGAGTTGCAGGTCGATGAAGGTATTGTGCAGAGGGAAGGGGGTGGCCGCATGGAGAAGAAGCTTCTTTCTGAACATCTCTTCCCGCGGGTGCGCTCCTTCCCCTGACGATCACGATAATTGATTTCTAGAGATGGCGCCAAAACATTTTGGCCTTCCGAGTCCGAGATAATAACAAGTCGATCCTAGCGGTTCGAGTCGTTCCCTCGGGAGTGCGTCTCGGGTGAATTGAGTCGGTAATGCCTGTGGCGATCCAAGTTGTCATTGGGTGACGGATGTAGGATTTATTATTTAACTCGAGTATCTTATCACTATTTGCCGTTCAAAGAGTAATATACTGAAGGATGATGATGACCACGAGATTTGAACATTAACTCTTTGATTGTGAAACGTATTGTTGCTAGTTACGCCTATGCCTCTTAAAATAGAAAAAGAAAATTTTGTCGACAACATTGTAAACTAAATTCTATTCAAAGACTTTAAAACCTTTATATATATATATATATATATATATATATCCACTTACTCAACAAAATAGTCTAACCAAAAGAAAACATAAAAAATCAAATGGAACCTTACTAATTTGACAAGTTGCTTTGAATTAAAATTCACCTTTGCATCAGTTTATCCATTAATAGATTGCTACCCACCTCTCCAAAAAAGAAATGTTGGACATTTTAAAGATTGGATGACACTTCAAACAGTGTTTAGGTGACAAAACCAGATCTTCTAAAAGGGCATGGAAACACCTCTCCCCCTAAGTTTATTCACAAAAACCTAAGTTTCAAGCGTTACCCAACCACATAAACCTGGCTTTCAAAATTCATGAAAATTTTCGACTGTCACAAAGCTGAGTTAAATTGAGGGTGAGCCAATTAGGACAAGAAGTTTCATTTGTAAATCGTTTGTGTGCCAGTAATGTTGGTGTGGAGAATAACCCTGGAACATGCAAATTTCAAGTCAGGATATCCCAACTCTGAAAAAAAAAAAGGTACATTTGATTTGAGGAAGTTATAGGGGAGTGGTTAAAATAATGCAAACCAAGCTGACGATCCATTTCCTTTAAAATGAGAAATCTATGTCCCTTGCCTTGGAAAGCTACGGATCATTTGGATCATGCGTGGATTTGGTGCACAGTTTTCCAAACCGTATACAACTTGTTTGGTTTGTTAGTTGAACCTAAAGGTCCAACATGAAGACTGGTTGTTTTGATTTCCCTTTTCCTTACCAAATTTTAATTAAATGGAATATCTTTTAAAAAAAAACGTAAACGGAGTCCCATTTCTTAATTATAAGAAAAAAATAAGCTCAAAATGACAGGGAGGGTCCCAAACTATAGGATTTTTGGGTGAAACCCCCAATTTGATGCTACATCCACTATTTGAACACTCAATTTTGCTTAATTGGACATACCCTACCCTCCAAAACGAAGAAAGTCACACTAATCAGATCTACACACGCACA
The DNA here is from genome assembly GCF_008831285.2 of Nymphaea colorata. NCBI lineage: Eukaryota > Viridiplantae > Streptophyta > Magnoliopsida > Nymphaeales > Nymphaeaceae > Nymphaea > Nymphaea colorata. The sequence continues at coordinate 14,662,383 of NC_045147.1, forward strand.
CACTGTTCTTATGAGGGAGGGAAAAAGTATTAAATCTTCTTTCCTCTGCACCAATGGCAGGGCACCCGCCCACACAGAAAAAAAAAACCGGATCCAGTTATATGGGATTCTTTGGACCCAATTCAAAAGCTCTTAGGATTGCCCCTTGGATAAAAATTTCTGGATAGTAAACCAATTCCATAAATAGATAGGGATTCTACACAGGCGACAACTTCTCATGGTCACGTCCCACTCGAGCAACAAAGGAAAAGGTGCTTGTCCCATTATAGCATCGAAATGGGCTGCCTCCCCTGGCCGGCCTCATAACTTGGGGTTTGCTTTTAGATATTAGTGTTTGGTGAATGATCTCTCTCCCTCTCTCTCTCTCTCTCTCTATATATATATATATATATATATATATATATATAACATAATTAATTTGACGGCATAATTTAATTTGTTACATATTAGTGCCCCTTGAATTTACAATTTTTCATATTAGTGCCCTTCAGCCACAAATTTCCGGCTCCTAGCTACAAATAGAACGCCACTTAGGATTTGGATCGTTGCTGCTCTAGATTGGGCATAAAATTTCAACTAAAGAAATTTTTTTATTTTAAGTAGTTGGCGTTTGACCCCATCTAAGATGTCTTGAACTTTTGATCTCCTTCATGCCTTTAAGTATAAACCCTAATTACTTAGCAGAGCTCATTTTGGCAGGATAGGTCTCATCATTCTATAACATTCGTAGAGAATGGATATAGTGCCTCAATGAAATGGCCCAAATATGGCTTGTTGTAATTGTGGTTTCAGGTCTTGAAAATTTTAACTACGTAACGTAGATATGTTATTATCTCCATTCCCAACCTAGACAAGGCTCTTGGGTCATACATTTAGATAAGATTTTATAACCATACTGGTAAAAAGAAAGTAAAGAAGAGCTTCCTTTTGATCTTTTATATAGAAAAACAGTCGGATCTTTTGGCACCTGGTAACTAAGCCCTGCCCGTGATCAATGGCGCATTTCATCTTCCTGCAGGACTGGGAAAATTGACAGCGTCGGTACCAACCTTGAAATCGATCTCTTCAAAGTCAAGGCACAAAGCACTCACGGTTCTGTACTGCCAGCACGGCCGCCCACATATCCATCACCGGCGATTCAGTACTTTGGCCTGCAAATCCGCGCGCAGATGAAGAAGAATCCGTCTTGGTCGAATCAAGCAACAAAACAACAACTCTTTTCTCTGTAGAAATCTTGGTCCATGTAAGATTATGCAAAAAAATGTACTGTCGAGGGCAAGGAATCATATGAACCACCACTTAAGGAACAGAGAAACAGGAAAAAAATCAATAGATCTGCAACTTCTTGTATGATCTCAAAAAAAAAATTTTACTTTATTGTTGTTAATTTTTAAACAAACCCTAGTAATTTCAGTTTTAGTTCGAGAACCAATCACTTTAACAAGTCTTTTATAAGCCCGTGAAATCTCTCAGAATCTTTAACACAGTAGTAAACTTTTTAAAGTGGGATATTACATTAGGTGTATAATTTAGTTGGGGTTATGTGTTTGCAGAATTTAGCTTCAACTGAAAGCATCCACTCAATCGATGACTACCCTTTGCATTTCCTCTCTTCTCGGCTGCATGTACACTAGACCTCCTCCATGCCCTTCGAGTTTTTGTGTGAAGGAGGTACCGCTTTCTCCGGATAACCGGAAAATTTTGGTCCTCTGTCGTATAAAAACAACGGGAAAGAAGCCCATACAAGGTGAATGTTCTTCACCTGATTCAGGCTGATAATTGGATGATATTTCTATTAGTACTACTACTGCATGCCGTGCAATTTGTATAGTCAGAATCAGCCTCTCATGATTAATGCTCAAGGAGATCTACAATTTTGCCTTTTTTATAGTTTTTAATTAGTTAATTGTCACCATCTGATTGTCATACTGCTGTTGTCCCTGTTCTAAAGATTTTTAGTTTAACCTATATAAAAAATTTGAAGAGTTATATTTTGGCTTCTGTTATATTAAAAAAAACTCCAACCCCACCTCTGTTGCTACTGTTTCTTTGGAAATAATTTGCATCTGATGTCATTGCCTTTCAAGGTTCTTGTGGGGATGAACACCAAATTAGTGTCACGCTAATCATGGAGGACAGACGAGGGCTTCCTGTTGCTGTGCTCATCATCTTTGGTGGGCTTGCATTTGCTGCGGACCAGCTCATCAAATTCATCAGAAAGCACACTCCAGTTGTTCCTCTTTGGCTGATGATTGCACAATTGACGACACAACAATGCTAATTTATGCGATACTGAGATCATAATTCATAACTAAATCAATGTTCGTTTTGGTTTATTATATATAGAGTGTTTGACAGCAGGAACAATCATGGTGCTTGTATGAGTATATAAGAAAGAGAGGAATAGAACTCAAGTACTTCTCAATTATTAGGAAGTGTTCACATATTGGATCTGAGAGTATCTGGCCCACGAAGTTTCTGCCAGGTTTCAGTCACATGACTCTTCAGAATATATGGATAAGCTTCGTTAGTTTCTTATGCTCGTGGAGTCATTCATGAGAAGAGGAGGCTATATTTTTCATACATCTATAAAACAAATTTCTAAGTCAAATTTCTGAATTGGGGAGGCTCGACCAAGCTATACACGCTTTTTAAGGCACCCAACAAGTTATACTGGAGTTTTTTCAATGGCTCGTGCAACACTGTAGTTGACAGATGTACTTGTGGATCCACAGAATCCTAAAGCCACCCTAAACTCTAAGAGCGGAAAAGGGGAAGGCTTCAGCCCTTCTTTGAGTGGCTTATAAACTATCTAAGAGATATCTACAAGATTAGATTTTGATGTGAATAACTCTTTGAACCAATTTTCTTATTTGATGTAAAATATGTTGTTTAGATGACCAAAACTTTTACATTCTTCGGCTTTCAGCTTCTGAAATGCTGTAAAGTTTTATAAGCATGTTTCAATTCTTTAATGGTTCTTATTCAATGAAGTCCATAGATCACATTTATCTGGTCAAAGTTCCCATCTCAATAATAGAAAGACAAAAGTCATTGCTGACAAAATCGAAACCCATGAGTAAAAAAGAAAAAAAATTAGGCTATAATACAAATGTTGCAATGTCACAAATATCAATAAAATGGAAAGGTTTTTGTTGAGTATAATATGAGTATAATACGATAAAGTTGTTTTTTTTGGTGAAAATAAAAAACTAATAACTGAAAAAATGTTAAAAAATAAAAAAAATGAAAGAAACGTAAAAAAAAAAGTGTTTTTCCGTTTGGCATTTTTGTCAAAAAAAATGCTTTTTTTTCATTTTTTGGGATGACTTGTTTTTAACGTTTTTTAGTGTTTCTTTAATAAAATAAAAAAAACACGCTTTCTTTGACATTGAAATGTTGAAATGTAGTAAAGCAAGACAACTAAAGTAGAGATTGATCTCGCTTCTATAGATTGGATCGCATCTTCGGGTGAGATTTGCTCAATGACGGGGGATGAACGAGAGTTAACGGATATGCGGCCCGATTTAAGAGAGGTTGCTGATTGACGGCATGAGCAGTAGTTGGCCGTAGGCTTGTAGCTGTCCGATCGATCCTTGAGTACTTGTATGCAATCAATCCAGATATATTTTAAATGACACAAAAGAACATGTTTTTTAAGCACCGAGACAGATGACATTACTGTTGCGGATTTGACGTGAATTGTTTTGTACTATTCATTTACAAGTTTCCTGTTACTAATATTTACCGTTTCATCTTCAATTCTGTCTATAGAAATATAATTTTTTAATATTTTTATATAAGTTAAACTAAAATTTTTAAATTTTACATGTAAAATTTTGAATTTTTAAAAATATGAGGGGAAAGGGGGACTATAGTCCCCTGCCATGCCCTTACTCTGCTCCTAATCATAGATTATTTTTTGTTCTACTGAATTTGATTTTGGCCCAACTTCCCAGAGTTAGGGACATTTGATTCATAGGAATTGCCGAAATTTTGGAATGACAATTATGATTTTTAAAAAATGGAACCACTAAATCAAACTTAGCATTTTGATTTTAGAATTATGAATGGATTCCGAATCAATATTTCTGAAACCAATATTCAACCCTAGGTGGCCTGATTTTGATTCCAAAATCACTGTTCCCTAAGGAGCTATGCCCTAAAAAAATGACCAGATTCATGAAACATCGTAACAAGTGTTTTATGAATGTGCTCTACTTTTGGTGGCATGTTCACTAACAATATGTTGTTGTTGCTAAAGAGGGTTTGAGTCGAGTTTAGGACAAGATGATGCTTTTGCTGTCAAAAAAAAAAGATCTATTATAGCACAGCCCGAACATCAAAACAAGAACATAGGGAAAATGCAATGCTTTTGTTTTCTTTTTCACATATTTGGATTCAGGGGCAAAGCCAAAAAAATTTTATGACAGGCAGAATTAAAATTTCTCAATTTTGACACGGGCTGAAATATCATTTTTTGAAATACGTACTTTCGGCTCATCCTAAATACGTACAAAGCGTGAATAGTTCCTAAAAGGCATAGAGTGGTCGTTGAATCAGAATTTCAGAGGCCCTTCAATTGGGTTAAGCAAAAAGTTTAGGTTGACCTTGGGAATTTGAGTAGGGCTTCGATGCACCGGAGAAAATCAATATTTATTTTTTTTATATTTCAAAAGGAAATGGACACCCAATCTTTTCCCAACAACCAAAAGAGGGAAAAGGTAACAAAAATACAGTGTGCTGATAAGCCTATCAAATGATTTTGTATTTTTGTTGAGAGAAAAGGGGAAAAAGATGAATTTATATTAAAATGATTAAAATCCTATACATTCCTTTTTTAATAAAGATTATTCCAAATGAATCTGCACTTAAAGAGTTTACAACCTAACAGTTTTTTCATAAAAATGTTGTTTGGTAGGAAGAACGATGATGAATTGTCTAATGAATCTACCTCAAATATTAGGACAAGTGCATGATACAGTAAAACTATTGTTCTACAGTTCTACCCTCAAATGTTAGGTTAGGTTCATTATTGCTGCTAAATGACCCCGTTTGCTGTCACAGTCGACAGGCTGCAAGGGATTTGTCACTTGTTTTCAAACGTTTTAAAGTTTTAACCCTCACTTTCTTAGTTTTATAAGAAGTAATTCATAAACAAGTCCAGTCAGTTATTAACAAGTTGAGTTTCAGCGACTCATTTACTAGCTCGAGCTAATGTTTCAGCTCGACTCAACTTGTTTATTAAATGAGTTGAGCTCGAGTCGAGTATACACGAGGGGTTCAAGTTGAGCGTGAGTTACCTTGACTCATTGTACATTCATAATCACATGTGGTATTTTAATCAATGTATCATCCATTGAAATTGTCACTCAACTACATAGATGTGATCACAAAGATACATTTCTATAATAAGATAATCTCTAAATCCCTATCCTAAGAAAATTTGTAGAAAAGGCAAAAAAATTGGCAGTTTATTCTCCATAATAGTCAAGTAGGAAAGCATCGTCCCTAAGAAAGTTGGCGCAATCGCTTGGGGTAAGGATTGATAGGCAGTCAATCTCTAAGTATCAAGGGCATTAACCTTTTTACTCTAAAAAAAGGATCACAAAAACATAAGTTGAAGGGCATTATGAACAACACCTTGTGGCACCGACCAAAAAAAAGCGGCAGAACTTGTACTTTAAGAGGATAAAGGGTTAGGTGAGAGTTTTAGCTTTCTACTGACGTTGGGTATCCCCGTCTACCCATAGTAGTAAGGAATTTTGATTTTTTTAAATATGATGAATTATATATATATAATTCATCATATTTAAAAAAATCAAAATTCCTTTAATACATATGTGTGTGTGTGCGCGCACACACACATGTACACACATGTGTGGAAACAACAAACACTAGATATTTAAGAAATCATGTGCTTGTAGGAACCCATGTCTTTTTGCTGGGAATTAATGAGGTCCGTTCGCTTGACTAGAGGAGACTACGCCTCAATACAAGAGCCGAGACTAGGGATCCATACATACATTTTTCAAGGTAGGTACGGAGCTAATTGAGTCCCATCCTTGTGTCTACTTTTTCGCTGCAATTTCACCCAATCTCCAACAAAAAAAAGAAAATAAATGGAACCATTGTGCACTCTACTTAATCATAGATTGCCACGTGTCTTTGTCCTTGAATAAAAAAACAAAGTGCTTGTAATCAACAAAATAAATTGATGCCCTTTTTTGCCGTGTAGATATCGATATTATTTATACTATCTGAATCCTTCAGTTAATCATTGTTCTTCTTGTATTTTTTTTATTCTAATTGTGTTGCCTTCTGTATCCATATGAACTACTGGTCGCAGACAACATTTATAAATTATAACTCACATTCATCGCCCAGGGCCAGCACCGTTCTTTTACGGTGAGTGCAAACATAGATTGTATATGCCAAACCTTTTTTGGCGTTAAAACTAGTTAGAGTGCAAACAATGTTTATGCAGACTTTTATGTTGTAAGGTTTTTTGTTGTTAATTCAAAGTACCCTTGCGTCGATGTATTTTGTGAAATATGATTGAGTTTGAAACGACCAAGATATAAATGGCAGACTATTGGTCTTAAATACATTGTCCTCTACCACCCTTCACGGTAAGATCAAATTTCATCGATGCATTTTTCCGAAGGTCGCGGAAGAAGACTTCGCTGACAACTTGAATCAGATGTCAGTTAAAATTGACGATCATTTGAACCACGGGTGGAGTCAGAAATTTTTTGTTGTATGTGCCGAACTATAATTTCAAAATTTTAACAAGGGCACAATACAAGTTAAACTAAATTTTTTAAACTTTACATACACAATTTTGAATGTTCAAAATTCTGAGATGGGGATTCACGAGAGCTAACTCATCGTTTTGTTGTAAGTACGTAGAGTAGAATGACAATTCTAGGAAAACTGGATATATATTGGAGTCAATACAAACAAAAAGTTGTCTGTCATCACGAGGAGAATAAAAGTCTTTCCTAAACACACAAAGGCTGAAAGAAATCAACTCAAACAAGGGAGCAGTAGCTGCATGATGCCTCCAAGAAATGCAGCTCTAGTACATAAAGAGTCTTGTGGTTTCAATGACTCAAAATATAACTTCAAATCTAAAAACTTTAAAAATTTATATGTGAATGTATAAAAGATTGGTTTAATATATATAAAAAATTTAAAATTTCTATTTGGCAACTGTATAAAATTTAAAACTATAGTTTTATCCTTGCAACAAAAAATTTCTAGCTCTACCTCTCTATGAACCATTCTCGTTTTATGATAAAATTGGCTAGCCCACTTAAAGCATTGAAGAGTGATTTAATTTCAATTGCTAGCAACATTGGTTTACACATTAAATTATTGAAAGTAATTTTTCTTTGAAGTTCAATGGAGCATGATGCATTGTACATCGTATGTCTACAAATCAACTTTTGTGATAGGAGCTGTGAGGGGCTTAGTATAATTGGTTGGGCTGATGGGTTGGTGAAATACTTATGGCGTGGTAGCGTGGCAATCTAGTTGATGAGCATATCACGTGTTCACTTAAGTCTTAAAGCAGCCCTAAACCCCAAAAGCAAAGAGCTTTGACCCTTCTTTGAGCATGTTCCACTCACCAAATTTTTTGCAAGGGAAGGGGCGCCGGCAAGGGCCATGGTCTTCCTCAAATTTTGCGGGAAAATGTCATATTTTTTTTCTTTTGAAAAATTTGAATTTGTCCTCTATAAAATTCATATATTGTTTGGTGCATATACAAAATTTTGAAAATATAATTCAACAATCCGAAAAAAAAAAATCTGGCTCACCCCTCCATTAAAAATTAAATGCACGTACCGGAATCTAATGTAATCAAGTTGCTTTAATTAAATATGCTACCATCTAAGTACGTGGCACAAGGTTGACCGGCGCCCATTAAATTGTTTATAAGCCAACATGTCGCAGAGTTCTCAGGTAAATTGAAATTTAATGATCATGAATACGCTAAACTTTTAAAATTTAAGAAACATGTCGCCAAAATAACTCTCAGGTAAGAAAGGCCCTAACTTTTTAGTGAATGACAAAACAGTCTCCAAATTCAAAACATTGTTTTATTTATTTACTTGATTTGTGTGACATATTGTTGGGGATAAGCAAAATGATTAATTTCACTCTCACATAAGAGCCAAAGCCCCCTCCCTTTTTTGCCCATATGGTTCACTGCGGTGTTATGCTTAACATGAGTTCAATGTAAGACATCAGTGTTCTTGTGCAACCAATCTGACCAACTATGGTGTCTGATTTATGCGTGAGTAAAATGAGTGTTTCATCTTACTGCCTATATGAAAGCCCAAGTGTCATCCAATCTTTCGTTCTTATAAGATACATTTTAGTATCTCGAGGTGTTGTCCTTCACCACGCTTCAGTTTACGTGTTAGGTGGCGGCCTCCCATTTGCTGTACAGAGAGCGGACGCCCTAAAGAATCGAAACGAGAATTGACTAGTACACCTAACCAATGCGCCAACTTCCTTGGGGACACCTTAAGTGGCTAATAGAAGTAAAAAGTTTCTAAGTGGAACAAGTTCATTTTATTGCTTCAAAATCTGTGTATCTGCCTGAAATAATTGATCCATGTACTACAGCTGCATGGCTAAATTTAGCCAAAAAAAATCTTCAAGTAACAAAGTTACAAAACGCACGCACATGGACTCCGCCTAAGTTTTTAGAAGTTATACGAGCAAAACTCCCAACACACACATAAGTAAAACAAACATTCAATTTAAGGGTTCCGATTTTGTTTCTTTGTCTTAAGAACCGTAACCATTTCTCAATATCAGAAGACAAAATCTAAAAAAATTGGCATCCTACAACACATAATTGGAATCAGGTCTGATCCAGCTTAATCGAGAATCTGGATTCATCCAATTAACATAAGATCCAATATTTATATGTGAACTGTGATTGGCCCATATTCTCTTTAATCCATAATTGGATTTGGACCCTAACTTAGACTCAGTTGTGCAAAAGAAATAAACAAAAAGGATCTGCCAATAAAAATAAAATAAAACTTAAAAAAAAAAATCTGACGAAGAGAAATGGTTGGCAATGGAAGCAACCAATTTCTCGGATACCTTGTGGGGTCATTAGGAAAAAAGAAAAAAGAAAGACAAAAAATTGGAACTGGACAGCCCCTGGGACTCAAGTAAAGCGACAAGGTGGGGACAGGCAGTGGGTACAATAACACCAGTGTCCTTCTCTGCGTGACGTGTAAAATTACGAAATTAGCCTTCCCTCAAAAATGCATGGACTGTGTGATCTTCATCCTCCAGAGCCTGAGGGTCTCTACGTGGCCCATGCCCCTGGAGATCCACTACTCTTGCACCGCAAGATCCAGTCAAAATGTAAAATTTCCCAAAAGAGACTTCCTAATTTTATTTAATAGCTAAATAGAGCGACTAGCATTCTCCAAAATTTTTTTTTTTAATCTCAAATATTGCACATCATCATAAGAAGCTCCCTTTGGTGGTCTTAAAGATTGCATAAAATTTTCATCGACTCAAGTTAATTGATTGGTTCTCATAGTTTTTGGCTTTTTTTTTTCTTTTAAGTTTGAATGGAAGCTCTTAATTATGTTCTCTCTTTAGCATTTGATGTAGGTTAATACAAGCCTACTGACCATTTCCTTGATCTTAAAGTATTTGATGCATTTTCAATTGAATAGCTAATCACCAATTATCACATGGAGTTGGACTTTTAAAAAATTAAAATAAGAACTGCACTTTTTTTCTGAAAAAAAAAAATGATCGTTTATTGGATCTGAAAACCTTTTATGCTTTTTCAGCTATGGGTTTTGAATATCAAGAACTTTAGTAAATTAGATTCTCGACATCCAATGACTAATGTCCACTAGGTCAACCTTATATATGACATAGGATTGGCTCTTCTCACAAAAAAATAGTAAAATCTAATTAACTTGGATTGAATGCACAAGCAATTGTACGCCTTGTGTGTCTTTGGTTAAAAACTAATACCCATGGTTCAGTCTAATTATATGAATAATTTTGGTAAATCTGACTATAGGCAGAACTTGGGATCAATACCAAAAAATGAACTTCATCCAACAATGAAATAAACAAATTTTAACTTGAACTAACTATGGAGCTTTGACACAAATTCAAAACATCGAAATGAGGCAGATCGATCTCTATCGGGAGTTATTCCTCATTTTCTTTGCACATTTTTATTTTATAATCATTTCTTCGTAAAATAATTTTTCATGATTCTTTACATCTCCAGCATGACCACCTCATACAACTAGGAAGGTGAGATAGTTGGTTGATATTGTTAAAAGGGTTTCTATTTGGCTTGCAGATATTGCAACTTATATTATGAGAAAGGAGTTAATTGGTATCTTTCCATCTCGAAGAGGGTTGGCGCAATAGATGGTATGGAGGTTGGTAGTCGGCCAGTGTTCATCTCAAATTCTCGGGGCATTAACTTTTTGTATTACAAAAGGAAGGTCACTGGTGCACAAGATAAAGCATAGTGAGGGCGGCACCCCAAAACACTGGCTAGCATGTCCTGTACTCTAAGAGGATGAGGGGTTGGGTAAAAACTTCAGCTTTTTGCAAGGCAGTGAGAAACTTTGTTCATCGTTAATTGATGCCTTTTCCTACAGTTTATATTTTAGATGAGAATCATGTCATGAATCCACATTGTGGCATGAAAGAACAATAACATAACAGACTTCACCTCTCTTTATATGGGTCTGAGGTCCTTCCTGAGTTCTTGCTCTCTAAACAGTAAACCAATTGTCGCACAGTTTGAGGAAACAAAACAATTTAAAAAATATCACTATATTGTACAGAGATTCCGATGAGGAGATGACATTGCTGCCTATTCGATAGAATTGATAAAAAAAACCAATTTACTTTTTTTTTTTTTAATTTTACAGTCTGATGTTGAGCTAAAGACTCCCCATGTATCTCCAAGCATGTGCTTCCCAAGATCTGTCTGTACCAATTAAAATAACATCACTGCTACAAGAGCCAGCATTAGTTGTTTAATGGACCGAGTATACGCGTCTCTCACTAGATTCACATTTAATATTTATCATTTGCTCCACATAAGATTCTCTCTTCCAAACCTCCTAAACTTTCATTATCCATGAGCTGAGCTCCACACTGCTCTGATTGAACTCGGTTGAAGTAAAAAAGCATCGTATTTATACACAGGCCTCCAGAACGGAGGAAGGCAAACTCACACTCTCTCTCTCTCTATCTGTCTCTCCCCCTCTCTGTCTCTCCCCCTCTGAAGCCATGATACTCTTCTTCCATCCGAATGGTCTCTGCTCTTCCTTGCTCCTCTTGGTTATCATCTTCTTCTCCTTGTGCCTTTTCGCGCCAGCAAAATGCCAAAGTAGTGAGAGCAAAAGGACCAACTATCTTAAACTGAAGCTCCTGCACAGAAGGGCGCTCTCCTCGCCTTTCCACATAGAGGAAGCCATCGACGACGACTCCACCAGGCTGCTCTCTCTCTTCGCCACTCTTTCCGCCAACATCACCCTCAAGGCGCCCGTCGTCTCCGGCGCCTCCCTCGGCTCCGGCCAGTACTTAGTCGACTTCCGCATCGGCACTCCTCCGCAGAAGCTCCTGCTCGTCGCCGACACCGGCAGCGACCTTGTCTGGGTACGCTGCTCAGCCTGCCGCGACTGCAGCAGGCACCGGGCTGGCTCCGCCTTCTTTCCCCGTCACTCCACCAGCTTCGCCGCCAACCATTGCTACTCCCGGGCTTGCAGCCTCGTCGCCCACCCGCCACATTCTCGCTGCAACCACACCCGATTGCACAGCTCCTGCTTGTATGAGTACACCTACGGCGACCGCTCCGTTTCTTCCGGTATCTTCTCCAGGGAGACGGCCACACTCAACACGAGCTCCGGCGACTTGGTTCACCTCCGGAATATCTCCTACGGCTGCGGGTTTCGCGCTTCCGGCGCGAGTCTGACGGGGCCGAGATTCGCCGGCGCCAATGGGGTCATGGGCCTGGGCCGGGGGCCGATCTCGTTCGCTTCTCAATTGGGCAGCCGGTTCGGCAACAAGTTCTCTTACTGCCTGATGGACTACACTATTTCGCCGTCGCCCACGAGCTTCCTCCTCCTCGGCGACGCCCAGCAGAGGAACATGGCGCCCCTTCAGAAGAACATGAGCTTCACGCCGCTACGGAGCAACCCCCTCTCCCCGACCTTCTACTACGTCGGAATCCGCCGCGTGAGCGTCGACGGCGCGTTGCTGCCCATCGACCCTTCCGTCTGGGCGATCGATGACTTCGGCAACGGCGGCACCGTCGTCGACTCGGGTACGACCCTGAGCTTCTTCCTCGAGCCGGCGTACACGCAAATACTGCGCGCGCTCGAGAGGAAAGTGAAGCTGCCGCGGTTGGAGCGAGGGGTGGCGTCGCTGGACCTGTGCGTGAACGCCAGCGCCGACGAGGGAACCGCGAGGGCGAGGCTACCGAGGTTGACGTTCCACATGGACGGTGGCGCGGTCTTTTCTCCTCCGGTGAGGAACTACTTCATAGAGGTGGCGCCAGGGGTGAAGTGCCTGGCCATGAGGCGGGCGGAGGCGGGCGGCTCCGGCTTCTCCGTCATTGGCAACCTGATGCAGCAAGGCTTTCTCTTCATGTTCGACACCGAGAGGTCGCGGGTCGGCTTTTCCCCCGCCGTTTGCGACGCCTTGTGAGTTTGGGAGACAGGTTTTTTAAGACAGAACCGGGGAAATTGTTTGTTGGTTCCATTAAAACAGAGAAAAAAGAGATGATGTTGCCTTCTTTACTTTCTCTTTTCCCCTTCTTATTTTTTGTTCGTTTTTGTTGCCGTGTTTTCTACTTTTTTTTTTTTTTTTCTCTTTCTCCTTTTCGTCTTCTCTCTTCGCTTGCTATAATCCATTAAGAGAGGTTCTCCTTGCTCTTCTTGCACTTGCTCATTGAGAATAAACGCACATTATTTGGTCTTCTCCTTTTGTTGGTAGTCTTGAAAGGGCTTTCTTTGTCGTATGCTTCTTTTCCCTTCCTTCATTTTCCGGCCGACGGCCATGGACGGATTCGTGGTCGAGGGAGAGAAGGCCTGAGCGGATGTTTCGGCTCTAGCTTAAGACATATCCAGACACATTCATTTTGCTGGGGCCAAGGTCGTCGGAGAAGGGGCTCATTCAAGAGCGTTGGTGAAAGGAAACGATGAATTGATGCCTCCCTGTCTCTGCCCTCTGGCTTTGCATTAAAGCCTGCACGCTCATAGCTGTCCCCAGTCCCCATTATAGAGAGAGCTGCGGTACGGGCCTTTTATCCTTTTTTGTGGAAATTGAAGGACCGCGAAGTTTTCTCCATTTCCGGCTAAAATAAAAGATCACAGTCGAGTTTTGACCGGAGTTGGAGGAGAAACTCGGGGGGTAAAAACTTCGGCCTCGTTTGGTTGCTGATCTTTAATGGGGAGTGGGCGGATAGAACGATCTCGTCTTCTACGTGCTGATTTTTTTTTTTTCTTTTGTTGGTATCTCTAGCTCTTTCTCTCTGTGAGTCGTTTGGTTTCTTCTCTTTCACTCTGGTCCTTCTGGTTTGCATCTTTTCGATGTCGTTTTTTTCCCATATAGAGATCTTAGAATTTCATTTTCAGAGCTTACTATTTTGTTTTGTAAACAACAAAAATAACCGATTTACTATCGTCGTGCATTGAAAATTACCTAAAAAAGGAAAAAGAATTGTGCATTGGAAAATCAAGTAATTGGCAAAAATGGCTGATGAGGGGAGTCGGTGTGAATGTGATCAAAGGTCTTAACCACCGACCTGACACATCCCGGTATCACGCCACTCGAGAAGTCCAAATTCGCAGTCATTTTGCAGTAGGATCGCTGCCTTTCAGAATTGTTGTTTTTCCTTTTCAGGTCTTTTAAATTTAATTTTCCTTTCTTTTTCACTCATGTTTTTATCTTGTCTTTACTTTTTTGTACTTCTGTCCTGTTTGAGTGTGGAGGGACACAAACACCTAGCCTTCCTCTCATCAAAACGAAGGTTTTCCCATTTTTTCAGTTTTAAGTTATGTTGAGACTTAAATGAGAACTCGTTTTCCCATTTTTTCAGTTTTAAGTTATGTTGAGACTTAAATGAGAAGCCTTGATAAAGTCGAGCTTAAGCTCAATACCTAACTGTCAAGTCAAACTCCCCACTTTTCTGTTCAGTTATTCTCGAGGCCGAGCCGAGTTAAACTCGAGGTTTCATTAGTCGAGCAAAGATCGAACTCACTGAATTCGAGCTCGACTCTGCTCGTATTCACCCTAACATTTGCACTTTAAAGAGAAAGCCTACTATGGTTAGCAACCTAGCCACAGCACAAAGGGTATATTTTTCATTTAATTGAGCAATGCTTGTGTCTCGCCCTTTTTAACACGATTCTTTTTGGGCATACTTGTGTCTTCATTTGCTAAGCTGTGACGAATCTAACGACAAATTTTAATGTTACTTACCAATTTCGAATGAACAAGTAAAAAGGTAGTGGCATTGCTAATATGGTATACTAATATAATAATATACCAATTGGTCCATAAGGTTGAGATGAACAACAAAGGAGATCACATTAAAAAGAAAAGTTCACATACGTTTCATTATATTATCGGCCCAAAAATGTGGAGATGTTGTCCTGTCAGGTATCATCATCCAGACCATTTAAAACAACAGAAAATAATCAAAGATGGACAAGTTTTTTAGTGCTAGACCCATCTCTTTCTTTCTATATATATATATATATATATATATATATATATATATATATATATATATATATATATATAATCAATTTATGAAAGCTATTGAAACATGTAAGTTGAATAAATGTGAATATTGGTGGTAAGTTGTTTCCTATTAACTTTATTGGTGGTTCATAAGATGTCATGTATTTAATAGAATTATTCTTTTAAAAGAGAACACGGAATTTTATGTCTATTGCTGAGGCTGCAATTAAGTGTCATGTTCTTGGTACTATTTTCTCATATTAAGAAGAGAAAAGGAGCTGTGGATGAAGGCCACACATCCCATTTAAACCAATTGAATGGTTTCCCTAATAAATGGATCACGGCATGCATGTTGCCCACAAGGAGTAACTCACTCATTTCGGGTAAAAGCCCAACATGCCAACCTTCATCTCCAAAGGCACGTGATCGATTTTTCAACTCTCTTTTTGAGTCGGAAAGATCGAACTCCGCATGTTTATGCTCGATAAGTCTTGATCGCCTCTCCCATCATCTCCTCAGGACACGCCGGCGGCCTTTTCAGAGCTTCAAAAGCATCAAGTACACGCCGTTCAGCCGCTTTATTGCAAATTATCAAAGGTGCTTCAATGGAGGTAGCGTAGCTAGGTGGTAAGGTGGCGGCTTGCACTGATCCGAAGTTTGAATCTCATGGCCGCTATCGCAAATAGTGACAAGTGCAACACCCGAGTTGGACGACCTATGATAACTTCATTTACACACTCTTGGAGGTATAAAAGTTATGACTTTGAGGGTTTTACGATGAAGGCCACTTCATTTAAGTAAACATTAAAAGAAAATTACCAAAGTGAGATTTTCTTATTTATTATTCAAAACAAAAAATATAAAAAACAACCAGTGGTATCGATATGATCCATGTGTTCCGGTCCACAAGAATCACATCCAACATTATAAAGTTTCAAACATATTAAAAATGCACAAATTTTCATTAAGTTCAAGGCTCGAACAAGTACGGCAAATTCATTATGTTGATTACATGATTTGCCATGAAAACTCAATGGTGCATGACTTTTTAGCCGGATATTTCAGCAGTCTAACTTATTGATTTTATGCAAAAGCCAGAGTGGGGATTCAGTGTTTGGCAATCTCTACTTTATTTTAAGGTCGTAAACAGGTTTCGTATGCTAGAATTTGTAAGAATTCCTAAGATATGTAGCATTTTAGTTATTTGAATCGATGTTGAAAAAAACTGAGGTCATATATAGAAAGGATCCACATGTTTGATTTTGCAAAAATGAGCTTCCTATTGTCCTGTCATTAAAAACGCACAAAATGTTATAGTAAAGCTTCAAAAATCAGCATGAACTAAGAAACCTTCAAAACCACACTTCAAAAAAATTGACGGTGACAACATAAAACATCTAACCCATCCACATTGATGTTGTTCAAGAAACAACTTAATTTTGCATCGTTAATCATTCATTGAGCTTAAGAACAAAAAACCCTTAGAAAAGGCAAACTGTAAGTTATTAGAATGATATTAGCTTCATTAGCCACATTTGACAATTCATGATCAATTAAATCGAGAAAACTTGCTTGTCTGTTAACATTTAAAGTAAATATACAATATTTTCTTTATCAATGACAGAAACATCTCGATGAGAACTTACTTATATTAACAAAGTTGAACACAAAATTTTAACGTAAATTTTAGTATGGAAAACGGGTTATATTTCTGTGTTTTTCATTATTGTGGACTCTTTAAATATGTTGCATACTTCTCTCGTAAAAATTGTCTGTGTTCTTCATCATTGCTTATTCTTTGTTAATGTTTTTGCAGATTTCTCTCGTAAAAATTCAAACGCAGAGAGAAAGAGAGGAAAAAATGAAACAACGAAGCGCGGATTTCAAGCAAATCAAGGACGCAATGTGCATGATTGAAGTTCACGCATTTCAGCAACCGTATTAATTAATACCCAACTGCCAATGTGGGATGTCCGGGCTGCTCCAGTACTGAACTACTGTCTGTGGAATTAAAAGAGTGTCACTCTCAAGTGCTCAAAGTGGGACAGGTATCGTTCTCATTACTCAATAAACTAATAAATGTGGCCACGAGATCATCATGTCCTGGAGGTTCAGGGAAACTCCGTAACCAGGATGCGCCATTTTTACCATTGACTTCCTTTCTATAGACGCATATGAGAAAGAAGGAAACAAAAGCGCGAGAGAGAGAGAGAGAGAGAGAGAGAGAGAGAGAGAGAGAGAGCCGATAAAATAAAAATTTATACCAAAATTTGAGGACAAGAAATCCCCCAATACAATAACCATCACAAAGCATAAGCAAAAAGACAAAATATATAATACAATGTACAGTAAAACAAAATAAAAAGAGTGGAAAAAGAGTGAGAGCAGCACAATCACCCGGTCGCAGACGAAGGACGACGCCATGACCGAATGACAAAATGAACATCTCCCTTGCACAATACGAACCACTGGAGAGAGAGAGAGAGAGAGAGAGAGAGAGAGAGAGAGAGAGAGAGAGAGAGAGAGATTATATTGCCTGCCATTCCTAACACCGGAAGTTTTTTGGTAAATCCAACAATAGAATAGAATATATTCACATGCTCAAAACTTATGAGATTAAAAAGAATTAAGAAGATTCAAAACGTAAATTGAAATTTATGAGAAAATAAATATAAGAATATGAAGCATACGTGACTTTAGTGAAATTTCTCAATTTTATAATTTTGTATAATTGGAACACATTTGTACAGCTAGATTCACCGAAAACAATTTCAAATTGCTGATGTGCAGGTGCTGGATTGGTAGAAATTTATCTTAGTTGTTGAAAGTATCTAGAGAGACAATTGAGAGGGAGAAAACAAGCACAACATTAGTAAAAAGTTTGGCTGACGATGGTTAGACCAAGTTAACAGAGACACCGCTAATTGGAGGAAAAGTTATGAAACAGGTAAAAATATCTTGCATTCTTTTTTCTCTCAACTGCAATGTGGACACTGGATGCTTTCAACAGTTGAAATCATTGTTACATATCTATCAGAGAGTATATAAATATGTGTGTGTGTGTGTGTGCATTGTGCACTAGGATGGATGAGGGAGGGGCAGAGAGAGCTTACAGACTAAGACAGTCGGCAGAGCCATTCAGCATGAATCTGCTATTCCTGGAATCAGTAAACGGTGGTCTCCCGTGACAATGAATCAGAACATCATCAACCCTAATGAAGGGTAAACTTGCAATTCATTTACTTGGACTTGCATGCTCTCAAGTCTCAACTGTGGATTTTATGAAATAACCTGTTCACCTTAACAGTTGAACGAAAACTGTGAAATATGACAATATTTTAGTCATATATGTGAGCGTCGTTGAGCGTGTGTTTGTGATTCGTGAACATTCCAACAATAATTATCATAAAGAAAACAAGGTCAAAATGAAACATCCCTGGTGTATTGCCTGTTACGCGGGGTCTGAACATTGTATTCAGATTTAAGTTTCAAATTTCGAGTTGTGCGAGCTTAATGGGAACGTTTGGAGGTGAGACTCGCTTAGAGTCTGTCTTGTGATCCTCACTCCTCCTCCTTCCTGTCCTCACCGGATGAGAGGTTTGGCAACCATGTTAACATAAAACAACAGCTGTGTCACACAAGCATGTATGAGAAGATTTCTTATATGTTCCCCCAAATAATAAAGCTTGAACTATTCATTTAATCGACAGGCGATGAACAATGGCAAGAGAAAGATGAGTCACTGAGAGATTCAGTACAACTTCATCGAACACTGATGGCTAAGAGCATTTCCTGCCAACAAATTCCTTGGCGACCATTTGCAGTAATTCTGTCACACGAATGGGAACATATTTGGCTGCTTATCACATTAAAGTCTCCGGAAATTTCAGTCACAATCAAGGATACTTTATTAAACGAGAGCTCCTCAGCGATCCAGTTTACAACAATAGTTACGGACTTATTTCTGCATTCATGCCACTTTGTCTCTCCAGCAAAATAGGATTTGTGGCATAAGATTTTATTTTAGTTGGTGACTGGCCCTTATCTACAGCACCCAAGCTTTCCTTGATAAAAGGCTAGTTAGCACTTGGAAACCATGGAATGTTTCCAATATTCCTTCCCCCAACTTGCATATCAGATCATCACTGAGTCCAGAACCTGCCACAGGACAATATTTTGCACGCTGCATCCAGACATCTCGGATATAACAATCAAAGGACATGTTGACACCAGAGCAGAAGTCCAGGAGAGCTTGCCGTCACCCTGCAGCAAGAGCAGAAACCTACTAAGGCTTGCACTCCCCTGTACTCTATGTACATGAAAGTCTTAGTAAATTTGAGAATCTAAAGTGGTTATTTTAATGTCGGTATAAGGGTAGCTACTTGGCATCCATTGCTGGTCGTACCGTAAACCATGTTTCCTTTCAAATATGAGTAACCTGTACCCCACAAATCACCCTGAAATTTCTCAAATTTCTTACGCCAAGAGTTTAAACTTTAAACACGACTCTGAGCGCCTAGCCACCAACATACTTTATTACTGCTTCATCTCCTTCTTGAGAATACCGTGATAAGTGATTGACAAATCCTGTCTAATCCTTTATATGTATCGTTCTCTATCCTTGGAGGATTCTGTCTAAAATCTTGAAAGTGAAAAATTAATTGCTGAGATCTGAATAATTTAATACAGCATTCTCTGCTAGTTCTGATAGATTACCAATAGTCTTTACAAGAACAACATCCATCTCTAAAATGGTGAAAACGATTGGCATCTCTCACTATAATCTCCCGCTTATAACAGTCAGATGCCAGCTTCATAAAGTTATGGCAATCAATACATATCCTAATATTCTTCATGACCGTAATTGGGCACTCACTAGAATTTCTCATCAGCCCAAAGGCCAAAGCCAGCTTTTCGCTGTGGTAATAGAGTTGCTCTTCCTTCTGTTCTTCTTCCACCTCATGCAAGACCAGATTAGTAGAGGGGACATAGCCCTTATCTTTTAAACGCATTTTCATGTTTTCAAGCATAACATAGATGGCATCAGACTGAGGGTGCAGTTTATCGGCCACTCTGAAAATATGGACCTTATTTTCAATCTCTATCCAACTTAGCCCCGGTTCTTTCTTCACCCTGATCTCTTTCATCTTCTTCCTCACGAGGGCAGCTTCAGTCTGATTTCCGCTAGCGATGTACATGTTAGAGATCAACACATAAGGCGCTGACTTACTAGGCTCAAGTTCAAGCAACCTATTAGCGGCCCTTGCTCCAATTATCACGTCTCCATGAACCCTGCAGGCACTTAACAATGCAAGCCATATTATAGAATCAGCCTGCACGGGCATCCTCCCGATCAGATCCTCTGCCTCTTGCAAGCGCCCTGCACGACCAAGAATATCAACCATGCATGAATAGTGGTCTTTTAGCGGTTCAATTCCATGATTAACAGTCATATCTTTGAATATTTTGCAACCTTCATCCACAAGTCCAGCATGACTACAAGCAGAGAGTAGACCTACAAAAGTGGCACTGTCAGGTTGTACTCCATTTGCTTGCATTGCAGAAAACAATCCAAGTGCCTCGGTGGCAAGCCCATGGACTGCATAAATTTTTATCATTGAGTTCCAAGAGACAATATTTCGTCCTTTCATTTCTTGAAACACTTGAGCCGCAGAGTCTAATTTTCCACACCTTCCATACATGTGTATCAGGATATTGCAGAGTACAACTTCTGATTCTAAACCCGATCTAATGACCTGGGCATGAATTGTTGGGCCGTGCTGTCTTGTGGCCAAATTTGCACTAGCCTTGAGCACAATCGAAAAGGTAAACCTATCTGGGGACTCTCTGTGCCTCTTTAGCTGCCGAAACAAATCCAGAGCTTGTTCTGGACCATGCTGAGAGTAGGCAGTAATCATCCCAGTCCATGAAACAATGTCTCTAGTTGGCATCTCCAAGAAGAACACTTTGAAACAGTCATCTGCACTGCCCAAACTTGCATATACCTTCAAGAGCGAGGTACTCACTTCAAGTTCCATTAGCATTCCTGTCTTCGTGATCAGAGAGTGGATTTGAAGCCCCGGTGCCAGCCTCTCGAAAGAGGAACACGAGGACAGAATGCTCATCAAAGTCACACGATCTTGCCCAGCTCCAGCCCGGTGCAGCTGTATGAAGAGGCCAAAGGCTTCAAGGTGACGAGAACAACACTCGTAACCGGCGATCATCGAATTCCATGTGATGGCATTGGACTCGGGCATTGTGCAGAAGACCAACTCCGCATGTTGCAGCGAATCTTCACACCTAGAATACATGGTGATGAGTGCATTTCCAACATAAACATGAGGATCAAATCCTGTCTTGATGGCGAGACAATGCACCTGCTGGCCTTTCGCTGGCAAGCCCCCCAAGGAAGCACAAGCACTGAGCACGCTACCAAAAGTGTACTCATTGGGTGCACACATGAACAAACATTCATGCATTTGAGAAAATATCTCTAAGCATAGGCGAGGCTGGTTTCCCTGATCATAGCCACTAAGCAGTGCAGTCCAGGAAACCACGTTTCTTTCAGGCATTTCATCAAACACTTTCCGGGCGTATCCCAGCCAACCGCACTTCGCATACATATTGATGAGGTTATTGGAAAGAAACAAGCCAGGGCAGCCAACGTTGGTGATTAAGTAGCCATGAAGGCCTCTGCCCTCTGTGACACAACCAAGGCGGGCGCAGGCGTGGAGCAACGAAGCGCACGCTTGAGGATCGATTGGGGTCGGTGAGGAGAACGCATGGGCGAGAGCAACCCGAAGCGCGCGAGCAGTGAGATTTCGGGAGGTCGTCAGATTCATGTTCTCGCCGCCATTCTGAGACGAGAGATTGCAGAGCAGCCATGGGGACTTCCATCATGGCGCCCGGGCCATCATAAGAACCAACCGAACACCAGTGTGTTTCCTCTTGCCCGAAGCAAAATAAGTAAAGTAGCTGAAATATATAACAGAAACGCACACAACCTCTTGCGTTTTTACAGGTAGCGACTTTGTCAAGTGAAAAAGAGCTTGGCCAGGTGACCTTGTAACGCATAATGGTGAGTTTGAACGACTGTCAAAAAAAGAAAAAAAGAAAAAAAAGAGAAATTCAATTTGAATGGAATCGGTGAAAAATCCATTCGATCCTTAGCTTGTATGAATACGTCATTTAAACTAAATTTTTATTTTATAGTTGTTTTAAAATGCTTGTTTTTTAAATAAATAGAATAAAATTGTTCTACCTTACATAACATAATTCAGTTGAATCATTGAATTTGATTGGTCTATTACACCAACAGCTTAATATGTTAAATTTAAATCGTTATTTGCGAATCTACAACATATTCAATTGAACCATCATCAGTGTCATTTTTTTAACTTGATTTTTTTTTCTTTAGGCAATTTTTATCCTAAAGAAATCGTACCCTGTTTGAGAGGTGCTCATTGCATAGTGTTGAATTTGAAAAGAAGGAGAAAAAAACAGGCTCGGCTCTCACGCCCCTCACCATTGTGGTTTAAAAAGAAAGAAGACAACCGCATGAAATAACCAAATATACTGGCACTTCTACGTAAATTTCTCTCTCTCTCGTCTATAAGTAAGAAGAGGGACCTTCCATTTTCCCAATTTCTCTCTCTCCGTTGTTGCCGGGGGAAGGATTTGGCGCTTGTTATTGTGGCGGTGGCGCCATTGGTGCAGTGCTGAGCTCGTCTTTGCATACGAAGGGATGGCGAAAGCTCGCAAGCCGAAGATCGAGGAGCAGAAGCCGGAGAGCTCCGGTGCAGTCGTCCGCCACCAGAAGCTCTGCCTCTCCGTCGACACGGATAACAAACGGCTCTATGGGTATGGTCGTGTCGCTCTGTCTTATGACCATATCTGCTTATTTTATGTTATCATCTCGGTGGAAGCCCTAGATTTTTATGTTCGCGGAGGAATTTCTGATCGTGATGCTGGGATCGAAAAATCCGACCACCATGGGATCTGGTTGTGGTTAGCAGCTGTGTTACTTGCTTAATTGCTTCTGTGCATTTTCTTTTCGTTGATTCACGTGGACGTGGGAACATAGTAGTTGGATGTCTTTTGGCACTTTCTGTCACCGAAGTTCCACAGCATCCATTTATTTTGAATGATTTTTGTTTTTTGATCGGTTTGCATTTGTCTGAAAGACGATGGGTTGTGTTCCCTGGGGACCTTCTCAGTAGAAGCTACCGGTCTACCTGTCTTGGAATTGGTACGTCATTTGTCTACCCGGGCAAGGGTTTCGACGTTGGGGTTGTGAGTTGTGGATACAATGTGGTCGACATTTCAATGTTCTTGTAAGACAAGCTAGATGCTTCCTTTTCGATCCACAGACCCTCCGCTTTGGTTGCGCTAGGAGCTTGACTATTCATTGCTCTTTGATTGTCTGTGTTCTGCTCTGCGACATTTTTGTTGGGATTTCTGGTCAAAAGGATGCGTAAAACGCTATTATTTCTTATCCTTATTCAAGTGCTATGACTTGTGATCATTCTTTTCTGAGGGCTGACCCGTGTAATCTGTCAATTATCCTTAAAGGTACACCGAACTGAAAATTAGTCCACCGGAGAGCGGGATGGTAGGATTACATGCTGATAACATGACGATAGAAAGTATTTTGGTAGATGGCGAGCCGGCGGCATTTGAATTTTTCCCCCATTATCAGCACGTTGAAGATGAAAAGAGATGGGAGTCGGTGAACTGCACTGCTGCTGCTGCTGACGCTGCTAGCACGAGCTATTTGTCGTCTTTGGACAAAGAAATGGCTCCAAATCTGCTTATCCTGTGTAGCAAGAAAGTGAATTTAAGTACTGAAAATCAGAGCAGGGACGCTGCTGAAGAAAGGACACAACCTTCGTTGGGTGACAAGGTGGTTTTCCAAGATGCTAACTGCTACGAGCTTTGGGTTAATGAACCAATGATGCCCCTTTTAGCGTTTTCTTCTTGTGATCTTTTGTCCTTTTCAATCTGAGGATGAATTATTATATTTTCATGAAGTAGTTCAATTTTGTTGTGGTTTCTCATGTAGGTTGATATTGGATGCAGAATGTAAAATTGGTTCGCATTGATTATTGGGTAGAGAAGGCAGAAACAGGCATCCATTTTAGGGATAACATAGTCCATACAGATAACCAAATAAGGCGTGCACACTGTTGGTTTCCTTGCATAGACAGCAGTTCACAGCGTTGCTGGTAATGTTTACTCAATTGAGGTGCTTTATTGGTTTTCTGATGTTTTCCATTTAGCTGTAGTCCACATTTCTATGTAACTGGTCTGTGCCTTCAAGTAAGCTATGATCCAGAGATTAGAATAGCTAGATAAATGAATATTTCAGTCTGCCTGTCTGGGGTTTATTTCATTTTCTTTTGTTGGTCTTCCAGTTATGTGAATGGTTCCTTTGTTTTATTCAGCTATGATCTGGAGTTTACAGTGGACCATAAGCTTGTTGCTGTCAGCAATGGAGACTTACTTTATCAGGTTTGTACTGCCTTGTTCTTCTCATCTATCTTGTCATTAGTTTTTCATGTATCAGTGAGACGATAGTTCGGAAAAATTTTGAATGGATATTGCTTAATACTGAGTCTGCAGACTATGACATGAAACAATTTGTAGGAGTCATGATGGGGCATTATGCCCATGTTGATGTGGCTAGTTTATGAGTCCTACTTCTCCATTTTATCTATATCTTCAATTACTTTCTAGTCCTTCGTATAACTGGTTGTTTCAGTTTACAAAACCCTGCAATGGCTTCTTCTTTCTTGATTCCCTCCATTTGTATCATGTGCTTTGCTTGTTTGTGCTGCAATATGTATTTGCACTGGATATGCAGACCTCTATATGCAACATTCATTAATTAGCTATTTGCTTTTTGTCGAAAAAAAAATCCCAAATGGACTTCAATTTACTTTTCCTGATCATATTTCTAATTTTAGTGATACTTTCACATCTATGTGTTTTGAAGTCCTGTTCTTCCTGTTTCTAATGCACCTGTTTTTCCACAAGGGTGGCATTCTTGAATTATTTCTCACCCATAGCATCTTGAACTGCTGTCTTTGATGCGTCTTGAGACTCTAGAACCATAGAGCATTTTCCTGGATATGTTTTTTCCTGTTGAAGAATTAGTGCAGCTCTTGTTGCCTGAAAGACCAGATTTTCATACCAGAAAAACATTTTGTGTTAATGATGCCCATAGATTGACGACTTGGGTCATCTTCCCTAAGTAACTTATGCCACTGTATGTGCAAGAAAGGCCTGGGATGAGTTGCTAATGCAGGATGGCTTTATTTGTTTGAATCTTCATGATGGACAATCTTTCTTATATTTTTTGTGATGTACACCTCATCTTGATGATGGATTAAGTTGGTGTCAGACAGCACACTGTAGTTTTGCTGGTTGCTTTCTCTTATATTTCGTTATTGGCCTGCTTATGCTTCCATGCTTATCCTTGTATTTCTTTGGTAGTACTGTTTTTCACTTTTTCTTAATTCTCTTAAAAGCAAAAAAACTGAAATATCTCAATTTCAGTTTCTCCCAATTCCCAAAAAGGAAAAATTTCAATGTCAGAATCAACTCCACAACATACTTTCTTATCATACTATAACTTATTTCATTTCCCTAAGGAAGAAAAAATGCACATATTATTGGATGACTTAGAATGCATAGTACATCTCTAGTGGCCAGGCCATTAAGGGGTTTTATGGCATTTTGGAGGACCTTTATTTTGTCTGCGCTTATGGCTATGGTGATTCATGTTACCATTATGTTGTGTTTTGCAGGTTCTTAGTAAGGATGATCCTCCGCGCAAGACCTATGTCTATAGTATGAGTGTTCCAGTTACTGCAGAGTGCATATCGTTGGCAGTTGGACCTTTCGAGATATTCCCAGACCGTCAAAATGCAATGATAACACATCTATGTCTAACTTCTAACCTATCTAGGCTTCGGCATACAGTGGGTTTTTTCTTTAATGTTTATAGGTACTTGCAGATGTTTCATTCATCTTGATTGCTCAACAATTTTATAGAGGAAGTAGTACAAAACTACAAGTCGCTTTTCTTTAACATCAGTTTAATTTTTTGCAGCTATTTTGAAGAGTATCTTTCTGCATCATTTCCATTTGGTTCATACAAACAAGTTTTTCTTATGCCTGAAATGACTATTTCTTCTGTAAGCTTGGGGGCATCAATGTGTATTTTCAGTTCTCAAGTGCTGTTTGACGAGAAAGTAATTGATCAGGTATTTTGTGTTCCTAACACCTTTGTTATTCTCTTGCTTAACAAAAACAGCCAAGATGTGTTGAAAAATGAGATGCTTAAATGCGGCCACTTCATATAAATTTGGCAAGCATTTCGATGCTGCTCGACATGAACAGCTTCATGGAGCTTGCACTTATCTTGCTTTGGCTTGCAAGCTTTAAAAAGCAAAAAATTTTTGAATGAACAGGAAAGTACTCATTTATGGTAATTCACTAGAAATAAATTAACAGATAGTTCTCGATTTGTCCTAGAAACAGTTGTGTTGGTATCCTGTCCTATATAGACAATAGCATGCAATCTGCCCAAGACTCATTTTTTAGCAGATGAAGAGCTTTTCTTCCCCTCCTGGTTTTATTTTGATTAGCTTCTTGTTGTTGTTGTACAGATTACTTTGTGATAACTTGAAACAGTTTATTTTTTGAAGGTGCATGGCTTTGTATGTTCAGATTATGCTTCTGAAATGGAAAAGTGCATCATGTTAATGATTCTTGTGGGTTTTTACTTTTACGTGATCTGTTTTCTCCTCTGCAGACAATTGATACAAGGATAAAGCTGGCATTTGCCCTTGCAAGGCAGTGGTTTGGAGTGTATATAACTGCTGAAACACCAAATGATGGTAAACAGTTTAAGCATAAAACATTGACCTTATTTCAAGTAATTTTGTGTAACTTTGGCCTTTGCTGTTGAACCATAAAATTGCAGTGTTAGCAGATAGGTAAATGGTAATATTTATTAGCATATTTCCATCTTTATCTAATTAAAGTTCATTCCTGGATGTTTTGCAGAGTGGCTTTTAGATGGTCTTGCTGGCTTTCTTTCTGACTTGTATATAAAGCGTTTTCTTGGAAATAATGAAGCTCGATATCGCCGTTACAAGGTGCTTTTGCCTCCTTTGAAACTCTTGTCAACTGATCCTCTTACTTCTGACTAAATTGGTTACTTCTACTATTTTTTTACACCAGCAGAGCTCTTTAATCTTATTTTTTCATACATATTGTTACATATATTTGCTATTATTGAATAATTGTGCTGATTGTTTGATTTAAATGCTTGTCATATATAGGTAAAATAAAGGTAGTCTTGGAACCTGGATATTTGGTGAAATTTTGCCAATGAATTGACACCTAGTGACTAGTTGTTCGGGAATGTTATGGTTCATTTAGGTTACTTGTACCTTTATCACTTTAATGGCTATCCTGAGAGTGCATCAACTGGGCATCTGGCAATTAATACAGTGTCCAGCTTTATTTTGGGTCAATCACCCTTTGTCGTGAATGACTGTGTCTCTGTGTACATCACATTTATATATGTGCAGTGCATAGACAATGAAGTGTAGGTATATGACATTTAATTGTGTTGTGTGTGCCTCAAATTGTATCATTACTTACATCAACTATCAATGATGGATGGTTTAGTTGTTTGGTGGGTGTCTTTTGTTGCCGTCTCATATTCACGTCGTTTGATATGTAATATGAATTATGAAACTAGGGCTAAGTCGGGACTTAGAAGTAGTTAAAATAAAAAACACACCTATAAATCAACTTAAAAATTAAAAATAAGTTAAGTTGAATGAATCAGAATTTAATGTCTTTTGCATGAAAAATTGGAAAAAGTAACTTTTGTGCTTGCCACTTCCCATGTAAGTTGATGTTTAGGCATCTAGGTGCTTTTTGATTATGCAGGCCATATTGCAGCATAACTTGCCGTGCCTCCAGGCTGTTTTACAACTTTACATGTACCTTGGCTGCTAATTAGAGACACATGCATGTTGTGCAAAAGACAAATTTCTGACATGGTTTCTAGATATCATTCTTGGCATGAGTTTTCTTTAGTATTTTTTTCCTCAAAAATTGTCTTTTCTCCAAAAATTTTGGAAAATCTAAAAATAAAAAATAAAAAAGGAAATTATGGGCTTTAGCGTTTTCCTGCGGTAATATGACAAAACAATCACACAATTAGGAAAAATAACAAATAGAAGATATGTGAACTTTTTCCAAAAGTTTTAAAAGATGTGGTTATATTCCCATTGTAATATGTTGACATATAATTTTTTGTGATAAATTTGAAAGTAAAATTTCAATATTTGCAAATATACTTTAAAGTTTTTAGATATTGGTGACAAACTGATTTCCAGTCATATGAAGACTGTTGTTGCTGGTTGCAGAAAAATTGAAGGCATGGTTGAGAGGTCTCTTTGGGTTTTGTGATCTATATTTGCATTAATTATTTTGAGTACACAGATCATTTCATTCTATTGGAACTTTTTATGTGGCTCGCATTGTTTTTGTGCTGACATTCCATGTGTCTCATTTCTTCTTCTTTTTTCCTCTCTTATACAAAACCTGCATAACTGCAGGCCAACTGTGTTGTTTGCAAGGCTGATTTTGATGGGGCAACTGCTTTGAGTTCTTCTGCAGCTTCAACTGAGTTGTATGGGACACAAAGATTAGGTCTAATTGGAAAAATACGGTCCTGGAAAGCTGTAGGTTATTTCTCTTTCCCTTTTTCTTTTTTAATCATGTTTCACATTATCCTAACATATTGATGTCTTTCAAAATAGGTGTCAGTTCTTGAAATGTTAGAGAAGCAGATGGGTCCTGAATCGTTCCGCAAGGTGTGAATTCTTGTATTCATTGCCGTGATTTGCGTTTCGGTAGTTCTGTCGTAGGGTTTGTGCTAGAGGCAATTACTTTGACCGAGGATTTTCTTCCTTTTTCAAAAACATCCTGGAACAATAAAAAAATACTAGGAAAAGGTAGTACAACTGCATGAAGAAATGTTTAAGTACATTAGATGTTTGCTGGCATCAAATATAAAGTATGACATTTTAAACCTTCACTGTTTGTGACTTGTAATTTTCTTTATTTTCTGGCAATACATCAGTCTATCTTATAAACAGAATGCTCTGAACAACTAAGCTTTGCTACATTAGATGACAGTCAATACACAATGCCATAAAGTGCATAGAAAATAACCGTACCAGTGGGCCAATAATTGGATGTGTAAACATGTCATAATAACTTTTTTTTTCAGTTTTAAAAATTATAGACAAAGAAAAAATACAAAATGGGATAAAATAGAAAAAATAAAAATGCTTTTCTATAAAAACATGTCACACACAATTTCAGCAATAAGGATTCATCAATTTTACATGTTATGCAACATCATGGCCATCAAGAAATGAGCTTAAAAACTTATGCATCACAAAATAAACTTGTTTACTGCAAATGACAAACAAAAATAGGATTATTTATTTTCATTTTCATAATTAACTTCAAATTCAATTTCCTCCTCGACATGTGAAGGCTCATCGTGGTCTATTTTTTGTTAGTTTTCGATGTTGAACAATTCAAGATTTTTTTCTTGAAGTATGGTGGCGGGTTCCTCTTCAACCCATGGTTCTATTACATCAAAGTGCTCTCAGTTGATAGAGCCAACTTGCTCTCTGTGCTCTCTTGTGGAAGTTTTTTCTAATTGCCTAAGATAAATAGATATACATCTTTGCCTGAATAACATATTATATAGAACATGGACATGGTTACTCGACCTTTTGCAGTTTCTATTGTTAACATAGATTTGTTGGAAAAAACTTCAATTTCTTTTGTGTCCACTTGCACTGCATATCTAATTGACATTTTCACGGCAAAGCGTTTAAGGTTTGAGCAGTCACTCTGATACCTATATAGCTATATATTTAAACTTAAATGAAACTCTATGAAAACAACAAACAAAATTACTAAGTTACAAATAAAAAAAATGTTGAACTTTTGTGTATAATACCTGGACGAACTGGTGTTCTATTTCTAAGGGTTGCACCTCTTACCATGTGACCTTGATAATTATCATAGATGGTCTTGATGAGTCAGATTTTGTATGTCAAGATCAATGGCTAATATTTCATTGCAGTCTAATATCACTTCTCTATCCATTTTAAATTCTGCAGAATATCTCAATGTAAAATGTAAGTAATATGCTGCCTCATGAATGGTATGATAAATTTGCCAAACCACCTCTTATCTGGAGTCCTCTATATGGTTATATGCAACATTTTCCCTTCCTTGAGACGCTTTTTGTAGCCTCTTTTGCTTGGCCTGTAGTTTCATAAAGGTAAACTATAGCAAGCCTGTCTTAGTCAACCAATTTTAAGGCTTTGACCAAGCGTATGTTGATTTTCAATAGTTTTACACACAATTCAAAAAGTTAATTGTTGAATATAATATCCACAATTTTCCTTGACTTTCCCTTATGAGCACACAGACACACAACCCTTTCATTACATGATGACGTTCGCCTGAAAGCATTTCTTTGTTTCATTATACTCTGTCAAAAGATTTGTGGTAAATCTAGTTTTTATCACATAAAACGAAGTGCATGTATTGTAGAACTTGAATTGCATTGTCTGCCTGTTTTATCAAATGTGTGGGAGTTATAGCTATCTGAAATTGGATTGAAAATTTGTAGTAGTATGAGAAGGAAAAGAACTTTTAGTTGAGCTAGAAATATTCTAGCTTTACCTGGGTGCATGGCACAAGATCTTTCACCTGTTCTGCCTGCTCTTTCTGTTAGAATTACTTTTTGCATGCACAACTTTTCCTTTTGTCCTCGAAGTAGCTGTTGGGTGCATGACTTCTTT
Source organism: Nymphaea colorata (assembly GCF_008831285.2). Lineage (NCBI taxonomy): Eukaryota > Viridiplantae > Streptophyta > Magnoliopsida > Nymphaeales > Nymphaeaceae > Nymphaea > Nymphaea colorata. Next base: position 14,693,075 of record NC_045147.1, read on the forward strand.
CCTTTTGTCTTCAAAGTAGCACGTCTGGCCTTATACTAGCATCAGCAGGATCAGAAGTAGGAAGCTCAATATTGTCCTCATCCTCTACTTCTCAGGGTTCACAAGAGCTCATCTCAGCATTTTCATTTTCTTACAAGTTACAACTCTTGTTGGATTTCTAAAGGTGCTTGGGGCCACATTTTCATATGCCTCGGCCCTCTTGAATAAATGGTGTTTTAACCAAGAGATTCTTGTGGCTGTTTCCTTTTTACAAAACCTTCAAGTTGGCTTGATTATCATCGTGAGAGCACCATTGGCATGCAGGTCATTTAAAGTCATATCTTCAAGGTACAATAACGATGTGAAAGATTTTGTGCCTTTCACAGTAAAAATAGGTTTTCATGTACAAACAGAATTCAATCGCAAAATCAATCTGTCAGTCTCACATACACATCTAGCTTGAAATCATTTTTTTTCCTTTAAAATGATGTGAGTATCTAAGATTGTGAGGATGGTTTTATAACTCAAAAATGAAAAGATCACCATTCAGGCCCCCTTTATTTTTATGATGAAATACAATACATATCAACTTGTATCCCACTATGGCCCCATATAGTACGATACTGGTTGATACAGGTTGTCGCACCTTCACCACTGTTACATTACATATTGTACACTAAGTGACTAAACAAAATAGGCACAATATTAGTTTTGCCTACTGATAGGTTTTTGAGTTGCCACATAGTTTAGTGAGGCAGATAAATAGAAGTACACAGGACATTTCACCAGTTAAAACTACAGTAAACCATAGTATTGTGTCAAATATTGATTTCGTGCTGTTCTCTTATCTGGCCATTTAAAATTTTCATGCCACATTTACGCCTGGATTGACTTGTGGAAAACTTTTTTAGTTACAGGTAATGGTATAAAGAATTAATATATCCTGATGTATGTTGGTGTTGCTCTTTTTCTGTTTTTTGACCATTTAGATATATTATACACAAGGCCTTAACTTTCCTACAATTTTGAAGTTGATTCTGACTTATGTTTTGATGTCTCATGATGGTTCAGATATATGTTCACTCCCATTTTTGTTCATTCATAGGAGTGCTATAGTGTACTTACATTGGTCTCATTCTTTCTTATTTCATTTCATTTTCTTTTGTTCTTCAGATTTTACAGACCATAATTTCTAATGCAAAAGATCCTATACGACCCTCAAGGACACTTAGCACAAAGGAGGTGAGATATTGAGTTATTGACACTAATTTGGAAGAGGTAGATAAAAAAATAATGTATTATCTTTGATTTTCTTGAAGAAACATAGGTGTGAACACATTTTGAGAATTATATGCCGTATATTCATACAAATGAGCAATTAACTGATGCTTACATGCTCTCTCTCTCTCGTGCATGATGCACACATTTCTACATGCAAAATTGCAAATATATGTTCATTGTTTTCATTGGAAGATGTAATCTAGTAAGATGTGGGATGTTTTGACCTTGACATTGTTACATTGTATGCCACGGCCTGCCCTTGCTTATCCTTTAGGTACAGTTGCACCAAAGTGATTAGTCTTGATGCTTCCTACTTAAACTACACCTAACTTCCTCTAAAATTCTAATTGCAGTTCCGACACTTAGCTAACAAAGTTGGGAATCTTGAACGCCCATTTCTGAAGGAGTTTTTCCCGCGTTGGGTTGGATCCTGTGGATGCCCTGTATTGAGGTTAATATCTATAGTTTGTAATTGGAGTTTTTACTAATAATTGAAGATGTTGAATATCCTTGCTTGATAGTACCTTTTTTATGATTGAAGAATGGGCTTGTCCTATAACAAAAGAAGAAACATGATGGAGCTGGCAGTTCTACGTGGTTGTACTGCTGCAGCCGAGTCCACAGTTGCCATTTTCAGGGATAACCTGGAAACCGATCCACGAGGAGGTGATGTAGGATGGCCTGGCATGATGAGTATCAGAGTTCATGAATTGGACGGGATGTATGACCATCCAAGTTTACCTATGGCTGGAGATACTTGGCAGCTTCTGGAGCTGCAATGTCATTCTAAACTTGCAGCAAAGCGCATTCAACGGCCAAAGAAAGGCTCAAAACCTGATGGATCTGATGACAATGGTGATGCCACAAGTGCTGTGGATATTCGTTCTGGGTAAATGTGCTGGATCTTGGTTCCAAACACTCAAGTGCCTTAGTAATGCTAATGTTCTTAATTTTTGAACCTTTTGTTTTCCTATACTTTTTCAGCCTGGAATCCCCTTTGTTGTGGGTTAGGGTGGACCCAGAAATGGAATATTTGGCAGAAATCCATTTTCATCAACCTGTACAGATGTGGGTAAGAAGCAAAGTTTGACTATGACCCACTGAAATCCAGTATTCACGTGCTCCCCTGTGATCTTGTTCCTCATCCATCTGCATCCTCTTTTACAAACTTTAATTGTGTTCATGATACAATTCTGGTGAACCTCTTTAAAAGATATGAAGCACTTGCTTTCAATTTAAGTGATACCTTTATACTTTTTCAGTTGGCTGGGGCATATATAAATGTTGGATGTCCCTGGCTTGGTGGGCTATTGAGCTCCATGTCTAGGTTAACCTGGATTCCCTTTCTTTTGGTTTCCTCTATTTGCTTGAACCTGTATAGTTTTTACCCAATATTCCAATTCAATGATGAAATGGTTATATCTTAGTCTTAGCATTCCACGTTTTAAAAGCTCTTTTGTCCCCATTTGTTTTGTTGCAATAGTTCATACTTGGGAAGCAATGTGTCATGTCCATTAAATGGATTGTGTAGGTGCAGAATGGTTCAACCTTTGCTTGTTGTTTTCAAGATTCAATTTTTGTTAAGTCATATTTTCAAGCATCCATGTTTTGGGATTTCACTGCCATTATGTGCTTATGGTTCTTGATTCTTGATGCTGTTAATGTGCGATTCTGAACATTGAAATGAAGGATTGTTTATGTGCCTGTATATAAGTACATGCATATGTATGTCAATGTATGACAATGCACACTTGTTGAATGATACACAGAGAACGTAAAGCTATTTATATTTTATCTGAAAAGAAATTGTTTTGTTTTTTCTGTATGTATATCCTTTTTGTTGCGATGTAGTAATCTAAATGCAATTATATTAATAGTAAATAAGGCCAACACACGCTGAGCTTGACAACTGCCAGTGAACTAAGGCACACCGACACTCCCACAAAATCGTATCATTATTTATCTAATATGCTTAACAAAGCATAATAACGGTGGGTGCCAAAGCCGGTCTCTATACATGGGAACAAAAAGGAAAGACACCACTTGGATTAGCCATTGGCTAGTCCAAATGGCTAACTCAGCTAGTTATTCCACTACTCTAGCAGTTAGTCTAGGGACATCTTGTTCAGAAGTTACTGGAATACCACTGAAGGACAAAAAAATGAAATAAAAGAAAAATTGAAGGAAAGATGAAAAGCTCTAGCATATATAACCATCCCTGTATGTATGGTAACAACATGCTGTGGTGAACATGTAATGGGAATTGGTTTTGCCTGAATCATCAGACCAATGATTCACCAATGCTTTCTCTACCACTAGTGTTGCAAAACCACATGTTGTGATCGGGTCTTTGATTGGGATGAAGTCATGAAGCAACAACGTAACCACTAACCATAGGGAACCTGTGGCTGTCTTCCACAGCCAGACTGATAGGTGGGGGAGGCCAAGGCCTTCCATTGGTGGCAGGGTTACGAAGAGCACTAGGCATAATAGCTTCAGAAACTGAGGCAGCAAATGAGTGGATTCCTACAAGCAAATTGTGAAATGAGGATCTCCTAGGGTGGATTACTTGTACGTGTAATCTTTAAAGTATGTTCAAGTACATATACATACTGTCTACATTATCTCTTCTGTATAGACCCTGAATGTTGACTCTAGTTCTTTTAGACATTCAGGGACCCTAAATTTGGGCCTTCTGATTTAAAATCGGATGGCCTAGGTCTCCTACCCTCTCTCTTCCTGTGAATCCTCTCATTCATCCCTCTCTTCTCCTCTCTCTCTCTCTCTCTCTTACGTCTTTTCAATGGAGAGGCCAACCAGCTTCTCCAGCCGTCGCCAGCTAATAATCATTGAGTCCTCCTCTTTCCGAACAACACATACAAGGATACCTGCCAACAAATAGCCCCGATGCTGCACTGGGGCTCCCCTTTGAGAAGATGAGAGGGAGAGGAGAGAGAGAGGGAGGGAGAGGGGAGAGATCTAGGCCGTCCAATTCTAGATCAGACGGTCCAAACTTGGAATCCTTATGGGCCCGTTTGATGCGTTGGAAGTTGGAAATTTACTGTAGCTCAAGGAATAAAATTCAAATTTTTAAAAATTTTCCACCTAAACAAACTTGGAACGAAAAGAAGATCCGTTAAATTGATTTTTCAGAATGATATTTCTGGAAATATCATTCCACCCCAAGGGGTGGGACGAACTTTTTCGGATGAAAAAAATGGCCGTTGGGCTTGCAGCCTTACACGGAAACGATCTCACGAGGCAGCTGGTTGGAGCCCCTTGTGCTGCTTCCCTATGGCAGCTCCTTCCTCCTCATTCTCCAACTTTTTGGGAGTGAACGAAGCTGGAGAACCATGGCTAGAAGCGAGTGAGCCGTTTCAGCCTCGATTCTGCTCCTCGGATCATGTCCAGTGCATGCGTTGGCTGCCAGAGCCTTCTTATCATGCCGTCATCCACCAATCCACTGTTTCACGCTCGATTTCTTGAAGAAGAAGCTAGAGAATCGTTGCCGTGAAGATGGATTGAGACAAAGGGTTTCAGGCGTTCAGTTAGAGAGAGAGATAGAGAGACTCACCTTCAAAAGAGAGTTGTCAGTCACCGGCTCTATTGTGTCGCCGGTGATCAGAAGACGGTGGTCGGATGAAGAGCAAGGAGATGAAAAATGGGAAACATTGGCGACAAAGAGGAAGAACGGGGGATTCAACTTTGTGAAAACTTTCCAAATCAGTCCAATAATTTCAATAAATTTGTGAAAAGCTTGAAATGCTTTCAAAACAATTGCATGATCATCCTGCAACTTATTAAATTTAAAAAAGGCACACATTTCACCTCTTTCAACGTATCCCCATCCACAACCATCAAACTAATAAATAAATTGCCTGGAATCTTTATCCCATTCCATCAAACAGTAAGAGGTTTTGGAATATGGATTTTGTTTCCAATTCACCAATTCTAGAAATAAATTTCTGGAAATTTCTTTCTGTTTTTATATTTCCAAGGCATCCCTAGATGTTAACAAATAGCCAGCGTCATCATTCCGTTTTTCTATATATATATATATAATGGTTGCAAATTTTTTCATTATATGTATAGTATATATATTATGTATAATTATTGCAAATATTGGCTTTCTTTGAAAAAAAAATGCAAAAACTGGAAAATGGAGAAAAAATGATAAAAAGTTTTTGAGAAAATGTTTAAATGAAAAAATCCCATTTTTGCCTTCTTTTGAGGAAAAATGTTTTTTACATATTTTAAATTGCTTGATGTTTATTTTAATAATTTAGGAACTATTTTGGATTTATAATTGTGTTTGTAAGAAAATTAGAAGAAAATTCAAATTTCACAATTTTTATGTTATTTTTACATAATTTTAATTTTTTGAATTTCCTAAATTTCTTGTGAAAAACAGTCTTATTAATACCCGAGGGAAACCTCACTGGTAAGAATTCGAGAATGGTATCTGCGTTATATACGAATAAACACATACAAATCTTGCTTTATGTATGTGTAGCAGGAGCAGTACCGGTATGACACCAGTACGACACAGGTACGGGTACAGCGTCGGGTACGGCCTGGGTGCGGCGTTGACCGTTTCGGGTACGGTCAAAGTACCCAAGGTCGAATCCGACCATTTTCAGACTCGGTCAAAGTTGACCTAGTCCAAAATGGTCCATTGCACATTTTAAAAAACCATTTTTTTCCCTCTCTCTCTCGCACGATGCCTTTGCCCTCTTGCCTCTCCCCCCTCGCCCCTTTCACCCCTCTTGCCTTTGTCATCCTCTCGCCTCTCCTCTCCTCACCCTCTCGCTCCTTTTCCCCTCTCACCTCTTCCCCCCTTGCCCCTCTCGTTCCTCGCCTTTTCACCCCTTGGAACTCCCAAAGGACAGATTTTTTGTCTTGAAATTCTTAGTATCTACAAATTTTGGATCATGATTTAATGATTTATGAATATGCTATTTTGTTTGTAATTTTTATACATGTATATATATATATATATGTGTGTGTGTGTGTGTGTGTGTGTGTGTGTGTACGGCCATACCCCCACACCCAAGTTTTTGGAAAATGATTCGTACCCGCACCTATGTGACATAGGTATTAGTGCAAAATTGATCATCATTTGCTTTTTCTTTTGAAAATATTCCTTAATTCTGTTCTTCAGGTTAGTGTGATTTTTTGAAGGACTAACTTGGACTTGTGATCAAGTTAGCCTCAAGTTTAGCTCCTCTTGTACTCTGTGTAGTTAAATCATAAATGTGCTATGAGCTCCTAGTTGGTAGGCAGCATAAAAAGCCGAGTCATTGCCTACATGGTTTTGAGGCAGAACTAGTTGGTCTTCCTTGGGTGTACAGACAAGGACAAGAAGAAAGAATGAGGACTTGGAGAAATAAAGGATGAGTATGGGGGTTTTGAAACCTCTAACCTCGATCAAAGATGGAGAGAGAGAAAAGGTTGGAGTTTTAAAGTGAAATGGTTAAAGAAAGATAAATATTTGGTTAGCCATGCTGCATCTACCTGCCTAGTTTGCTGCTTGCCCTTGGCCTGTTGTGGAAATGAAGCTTGTACATGGATATGGTACTTTCCTTGCATGTCTTTAATTGCTTCAATATTTTTGTCAACACACATGATTTTTGTGTACACTTTTCATCTTTGTGTAGTATTGCATATTGTAATCTTTCTAAGCATTTGTGTGTTGAAGGATTGTTGTGTTTACCTATCTACAACAGTGCTTGACCTTCTGAGTCCTTGTTCTTCGTTCCTAATTTCATTACTGTGCACATGGCCTTTGCTTAGCAGATTAGTTATCATTAGTTGTTAAGCATTTCCAAGTTTATCTTGAGTTCAACATTTGCTTCCTCTCTGAAGTTGCCATGCATTTTCACCAATATCTTTATTATTTTTTTTAGTGGATTTGGATCAGCACATCCATTGATTGGAATGGTTGAACTAATGTTCGCTTCATTGCACTTTCTTTGTGCTGTTGTCTCAGATAAATCAACTAGAGAAAGATAAGGATGTTGTTGCACAATCCCAAGCCATAGAGACACTACAGATGTTACCTCAGTTGTCCTTTGCCGTCGTTAATGCACTCAATAATTTTCTCAATGACTCAAAGGTTACATATCATCCCATGGATGCTTCTGTCTTGAGCTACATCATACTCTGATTGTATTGATTCTAAATTACAGTTTGTACGCTATGCAGGGCTTTTGGAGGGTCCGTGTTGAAGCAGCCTTTGCATTGGCTCACACAGCCTCTGAGGTGCAATTTCATAACTCAGATATCCTTATGGACCTTATCTGGTTGTTGATATCGAGAAATGATGAGCCACCTGGTGTCATATCTTGAGTCTCCATGAGCATTTTCCATTTTCCTTAAATTTGCATCAGACAAAAGATGAAAAGTTTAGGTTTGAAGGTCTTCATGCTTATATAGAATGTTTGTAATTTCAACTTGATATCCTAGAGCTTAATAGCTTTATGCTCATGCTTTTTTGTCCTTATTGCTAATATATGGTGTTGCAACTGGGTTAACCATTCATCTGGTCATTAAGTTCGTTTCATCTTTTAATCATTTTAACATGTCAAATACTATGGTGTCGGCTCTACTATTTGATGGTGATGGTTAATTTTGACATGTAATTTGTTGTTGGAGATGAAGAGTTCCTAGATGAAAGTCATAGTCTGTCCTTTGTGGAGAAGTTAGTGTTTTTTCCCACAATTTGGGCAAGTTTCATAAGAATTCTATTGCCAAAGGAGGTGAACATATTCTAGATGGAAGTCATAGTTGATATTTTTTGATAGTCATGGTTCCTATGTTATTTTGTGCCGTTCTTCATTCTTATAATCATGTTTTTGCTTGCAGGAAACTGATTGGGCTGGAATGCAACATTTGATTAAGTTTTATAAAAGCAGAAGATTTGATCCTAATATTAGTTTGCCTAAGTAATGTGCTTTTTGGTTCTCTTCACAGCTATAAGCCTTTACATTTTTGGAAGCAATAATTTTGTATCATGGCATCATAGTGGTCTTCTCTTCCTGCTTTTCAGGCCAAACGACTTCCATGATTTCCCTGAATATTTTGTTCTTGAGGTAATGAAAGGAGGTAGGATTTGGATCATTTCATTGTTTTGCATATGTATGTTTTTTTGTCTTTTTCCTATATTAAATGTTTATCTGTCAGATTCATCCTTCTGGTTATATTTGGTTAGCTGTAGTACATCTTCCTTATGCTATTCTATTTCTGGTGTTGAAAATGTGGAATAAAAACTTAGCTGCAGTTAACAATTTGTTGAAATTTTGACATAAAAAACAATCTTTATCCTTGAAAATTTGTGGGGCTTAGTCATTTTTAAGGAACACATGGCAGAGTATGCAAGTTTTTAATAATTTCCATTAAAATTGTGAGAATCTTCACTAAAACATCACCGAATCACGTCTCTCCGTCTGAAAATAAGGAGGATGGAGAATAGAGAATAGAAGAAGGCAATGAAGGTAAGAGAACCGGCGGCCAATGCAGCCACACTATGCTTGATCTCTATTATTAAAACATAAACCTAATTAGGTTACAACAAAAAGAGGAATAAAACATGAAGTAATTACAAGAGGTGCCACCACTTAGACGTGAAGACATAAAAACGAAGTGGATCGGGTCTGAACAGACCCGATCCAGACCCGATCCCTTTACATTGATGCGTACAGACTTAACAGCCCCCCTCAAGTTGTGCATGAGATTTGATCATGCACAACTTGTTTTTCAAATCCCAAAAATGCTGCCCTGTAAGACCTTTGGTAAAAAGATCCGCTATTTGTTCACTGGTGGATATATAAGTGGGCAATATCTCGGCTTCTTCAACCTTCTGACGAATGAAGTGTTGATCAATCTCAATGTGCTTGGTACGATTATGCAAAATGGGGTTGAAGGCAATTTTGATGGCGCTTTGATTGTCGCATGGCAATGAGGACTGAACAATAGGTAGATGAAGCTCTCCAAGCAAATGTCGTAACCATGATGCCTCAGCTGTCCCTGCAGCCATTGCTCTATACTCTGCCTCAGTGCTAGATCGGGCAACGGCACGCTGCTTTTTACTGCTCCAACAAATGAGATTAGAATCAAGAAAAAGGCAGAAACCTGAAACTGAGCGTCGGTCATCAGGATCTCCTGCCCAGTCTGCATCAGTATAAGTATATATGCTATGTCCAAGAGAAACATTGGGACACTTTGTATAGATCAATCCATCCCCAAGAGTAGCTTTGAGATACCGTAAGATCCGCTTAGTAGCATCCATATGTCCTTCTGTGGGTGCATGCATAAATTGAGAGATCTGATTTACAGCATAGACTATGTCTGGGCGCGTAAAGGTAAGGTATTGTAACATACCAACAATGCTGCGATAGAAGGTAGGATTTGAATAGGCAGCAGTTCCATCAGAGGCAGCCAATTTAGTGTTTAGAACACTAGGAGTAGTTATGAGTTTGCAATTAATCATACCTGCCCTGGCCAAAATATCAAGAGTATACTTATGCTGCGTAAGAGTCAATCGATCATTTGCTCTATCAAGTTCAACACCCAAGAAGTACCGAAGTTCGCCGAGATCTTTCATCTTGAATTCTTGCTGCAACAGATCCTTAACATAAGATATATGAGAAGAAGAATTCCCAGTTATAACAATATCATCTACATAGATAAGTAACCAAGTGGTAGCTTCTTCGGTATGATACATAAACAAGGAATGATCTAGAGAGCTTCGTAGAAAACCAGCTTGTTGTATATGATGAGAAAACCGATCGAACCATGATCTAGAAGCTTGCTTCAGCCCATATAAAGACTTGTGTAACTTACAAACCCATTTTTGAGGATCATGAGTATTGTAGCCGGGAGGTTGCTCCATGTATACCTCTTCCTTAAGAATCCCGTGTAGAAAAGCATTTTTGACATCTAACTGATAAAGAGGCCACCCATATGAGACTGCAAGAGAAATAATCACACGTATTGTGCCCATCTTGATAACCGGACTGAATGTTTCATCATAATCTTCCCCATATTGTTGTGTGAAACCACGGGCCACAAGACGTGCTTTATGTCGATCAATGCTACCGTCTGGCTTATATTTCAGTTTGTAGACCCATTTGGAGCCCACAACATTCTTATCAGTTGGACGAGGGACAATCTGCCAAGTCTGACACTCATGCAATGCTGCCATTTCCTCATTCATAGCTTCAACCCAACATTTTTCCTTACTTGCATGGTGATAGGATTTTGGTTCGACCTTCTTGCTGACTTCTGTCATAAACAACTGAAAATCTAAAGAAAAGTTGTTATAACTTACCCACCGATCAATGGGATGTCGCACACGTTGGGACTGACGTGGGGCTGCATTAGGAGCTGATCGCCTAGAGTACACAAGGCCTGAGAACCGACTATGTATAGGTGAATCATGGGGTTGTGAGGATGAGGGCATGCTGTCCAAGGAATCTCTCACAAGTGTCTCAGCCTCATTAACATCTTGCTCCTCGTGCTCAATCAAACGGTCAGTCCCTTGTCTTAGGATTTCAGCATGCAGCCAAGTATCATAAATCTCATTTTTATCCTTGAGTGTCATGCAAGTAGCCTTGGGATCTTGTAACCTGTTTTCATCGAAAACAACATGCCGTGAAATATGAACACGCCCAGTTTTAGGGTTGTAACATCTATAACCCTTGTAGTTTTCTGCATACCCTACGAATCTGCACAAAATAGCACGATCTTGAAACTTGTTACGTAAGGAAACATCAACATGCACATAGCAAACACATCCAAAAACACGCAATTCCTCATAGCGTGGCTGCTCTTGATGTAATAAAAAATATGGGGATTTGCCATCAAGCAAAGCCAATGGCAGTCGATTTATAACATGCACAGCCGTATGAAAAGCCTCAGTCCACAATGTCATGGGTAAGTCTGTGTCATGCATCATGCTGAGCGCGCTTTCAACAATATGTCTATGTTTCTGTTCAGCAATTCCATTTTGCTGAGGAGTATGTGAGCATGAAATCTGTCTAGTGATCCCATTATCTAGTAGATACTCAGTAAATTCATTAGAAATAAATTCACCACCACCATCACATTGAAAATGCACAATATTACTGGAGTATTTATTTCGAACCAAGGCATGGAATTGAGTAAACAAACGGAAAACTTCAGATTTGTGTTTCATGAAGTGTATCCAAGTATGTCGAGAATATGAATCTACAAAAATGACATAGTACCTACTCCCAGAAGAAGAGGGAATTGGAGCAGGCCCTCAAACATCAGAATATATGGTGTCAAAAATCCTTGAAGCTCTTTTATTAATTGACTGAAAAGGAAGAGCATGGCTCTTACAAAGATGACAACTCGAGCACATGCTGGACTCACTGACTGAACTCAGACTGGACTTATCTAAGAGTCCGTCTGCAACAAGACTTCGAACAAAAGACTGACTACAATGAGCTAACCGACCATGCCAAATGGATGACTTATTATATTCTGCGACATTGACTTCATTATGACTTGAAGAACATGAATCTGGAGGGTGAGGTTTGGACAGCTTTGGAGCTTCTTCAAGGACATACATATCTCCTTTGTGAGTGCCCTCAGCGAATGTCTTCTTGGTTTGAGCATCCTTGACATAAACAGAAGATGGTGTGAATTCAACAGAGGAGTGAGTATCATCAATAAGTTTGGACACTGAGATAATATTTTTCTTGACACTTGGAACAACAAGGACATTCTTTAATGGAATGGAAGAAGAACCCATGGATATTTGTGCATTTCCAATGTGCGATATTGTGTGATGGGAACCATCTCCCGTGACTACTGAGCCTTGATCTAAATAAGGGGAAACACTAGAGAGATTACCTGTGTCACCAGTAACGTGGGCTGCTGCTCCAGAGTCCACATACCACTCTCCTTGCTCATTTTGCTTCAAGTTAAGTTTGGATAAGGCTGTCATTAGAAGTTGCTGCACGTCTGCTGAAACCTTTGAAGTTGGATTTGATCCAGACGAGGATGGAGCTGACCCCGCTACTGTCCTATTCTCGTGCCTGACCTAACTATTCTTGTTCTGAGGATTGTGCCAACATTATGATGTTATATGCCCCTTCTTGTTGCAATAGAAGCATGTCGGGATTCTCCTAGATGTGGCAGAGGTAGTATTCATGCCTGGCGGTGTTGGGAGAATCCCTCTTCCCATGCCTGTCTGAGGAGTCCAAGAACGAGTGCGATTTCCTTGCAGTGCGTGAGTTCCTGTGATCAATACATTGTGGCTGTTGGAAGGAACCAGATTATGTCGTTGAACTCGACTAGCTTCATGTTGAAAAAGCTTGGCCTTTAGATCTTCAAAAGATGGGAGAACAGGTAAGACTTCCAAGGCTGTGCAAAAAATATCAAATTCCGTTCCCAGTCCACTCAAGGCTTGTTGGACTTTGTCTTTGTCGCTGACGGGATGTCCAATTGCAGCAAGCTGATCACTAACACTCTTGATTTCATTCAAATACTCCAAAACTGTACGCGTCCCACGCTTGATATCCTGAAATTGCCTTCTTAATTGTAGAAAACGTGCTTCCGAGACTTGAGAATATGTTGTAGCAAGGGTAGACCACAACTCTAGGGCAGTTAAATCATCATCAATACCTCCCAATACCTCTTCTGACAAGGTAGAAGTGATATAAGCAACAAGAGACTGGTCGTGAGCCAGCCAAACTTCATATTCGGGATTGCTCTCAGGAAGAGTTTCATATTCAAAACTGATTTCACTTCCAGCCGAGGCCCCAACACCTTTATCTCCCACGACTGTCTTCTTTATTTCACGGTTAACATACTTTGGAGGTGCTGGAGTAGTCCCATCGATGTGCCCATACAGTCTATGGCTCTTAATAAATGGGACAATTTGGCGTTTCCAAGTCAAATAATTACTATGGTTCAGTTTTTGAGAGATGAGTTGTGAGAGAAAACTAGAGGATAGAAGAGGGGGAGCCGGCTGGTCCATGATTGAAAAAGAGGATTAGAACAGACGATTTGGGCAGAATTTTAGAGATCACGATAGAAATTAGGGCAAATTAGGGCAGACCGTGTGACTTAGGGCAAAAAACAGAATTTAGGGCAACAGAAATTAGGGCAAATCGTGGGATTAAGGGCAGAAACAGAGTTTGAGGATAACCACGGTAGAAAATAAGATTTAGGGCAGAATACTCCAAGCACGGCAGAAAATAAGATTTAGGGCAGAATACTTCAAGAAGAAATCACTCACCGGAGGACGATGTAACCTGGCTCTGATACCATGTGAGAATCTTCACTAAAACATCACCGAATCACGTCTCTCCGTCTGAAAATAAGGAGGATGGAGAATAGAGAATAGAAGAAGGCAATGAAGGTAAGAGAACCGGCGGCCAATGCAGCCACACTATGCTTGATCTCTATTATTAAAACATAAACCTAATTAGGTTACAACAAAAAGAGGAATAAAACATGAAGTAATTACAAGAGGTGCCACCACTTAGACGTGAAGACATAAAAACGAAGTGGATCGGGTCTGAACAGACCCGATCCAGACCCGATCCCTTTACATTGATGCGTACAGACTTAACAAAAATGACCTGCTCTTGTGTTTATATCATTGTCACAAAAAACGCCGTTATTTTAAAAAAAAACGCGTATTATACGTTAAAAACGTCTTTACCGTATAAAACGGGAATAAAACGCGTTTTTTTCAAAAAAACGTTTAAAAATAAAAGATGCGTATAAAACGCGTTTTATACCGTCTTCCACGTTTTTTAAGACATATGTTTTTAAAAGAAATGGCACGCGTGTAATATTTGTAAAAGAATTGGTTTTTTGTAACTTGGATGCTCCTTTTAATGGCAAAAACGTCTTTTTAAAGGATGGCATGCGTGTAATATTTGTAAACGAATTGGTTTTTTTTAACTTGGACGCTCCTTTTAATGGCAAAAATGTCTTTTTAAAAGATGGCACGCATGTAATATTTGTAAAGGAATTGGTTTTTTTAAACTTGGATGCTCCTTTTAATGGCAAAAACGTCTTTTTAAAAGAGAAAGAGGCTTATTAACTTCCCGCCATCCTCTCCTTTTTCCGTTTTGATTTTCTCATTTCCCGCCTCTTGCTGGAGTTCACTTGGGAGGGGAAGGGGAAGAATTTATTAACTTTAAAGTTTAAACTTTATTTTCAATTTAAACTTTATTTTCAATTTTTAAGTTGGCAAATTGTTTCAGACATGTACCTAAAATTTGTTGCTTATCTAACTATTTTCCAATGTCTTTTTAATTTCTCATTTATTTTATTTTTATATAATTGTTAGGATTTTTTTATTTATTTTTTAAAAATTTACCGTCTTTTTTCCCGTTTTATTCCCGAGATTTTTTTTCTCGCCGTATTATACCCGTTTTTTTCCTCGCCGTATTATACCCGTTAGCGTCTTATGTGACAATGGTTTATATTGGTATTATCTGATCTTGTATTAATCAAGTTTTTATTTCCTATAGTTTTATGTTTCTCATTTCTAACACGAATGGAATATGAGCTTAGTTGCACTCCCTACAGCATAAAAACTGGTGGGGAGTACTCTCCCAAGGCCTATGCATGCTTTGGCTTGCACAAGAGTGATTGGCCATGCGACCTATAATCTTGTGTTAAAGATTTCGTCGGGAAAATGGCTGCAGTGGAAAATCACCATCATTCTGTCAGTCATCTTGCTTGAGTGTTTGTTTTCCAAATAGACAAGTTTAGCATTTAGATTCTATTCTTAAAAATGTGGTTTGTGTTTAATGGGCTTGAAATTAAAGATTCTCCTACATTCATTTAAAAAAATATATTTCATATAAATCTGTGCTTTTCATAGCTTGTTGCATTAGACACTTTATATTAGCACCTTTGACCAGAGCCGCATGTTAGTGTCTATGTGAAAACAACATAGTTGGCAAACCCAACGGTTCGACTCAGGAATCACCCGAGTCAGCACGGATCATCCAGAAACTGGGCCACATCCTAGACTTGACCCATGTAAGACCGATTTTTAGAGGAATCGGGCCAGGATTGCTTGAATCGCCCGAGATTGTTGAATCTGATTGGGATTACCTGATTTATCAAGTTATTTCTAATCATCCTGTTTTAACTTTTATCGCCCAGTTTGACACTTAAAAGTCTAAACCAGCCTGATAAAGTTTACAAGTTGTCAGCAGGTTGTTCCCACTAACAACTTCGACTTAGAGAGAGAGAGAGAGAGAGAGAGAGAGAGAGAGAAGGGGGTTTGACCAAAGTGAGGTCACTGGCACCAGCTATTCATCTGGAGCCTGAGGATAAGGTAAGTGAGTCCCTCTTTCTCTCTCTCTGTCTCGTTCCAACGGGGATAGGAGTCTCAGTTCAGGAACCCCCAATCCCCCTTTGTCTCTCTTCTTGAGTTCCCTACAATGGGGATAGGGGTCAACTCCATCTCTCTAGCAGCGACGGATGATTTTACAAATGTGGTTGTGTTTCATTGCCTTATAGGCTTATACCTATTTCGAGTTATAAGCATATGATTTATAAATATGTGATTGTGATCTTTGTGAAAAATTATGGTTTGACTCTCCTGAGTCAGTCAGTCAACTCATTGATCCAGTGACTCGGTTGTCAGCTGATCTGGGGCTGATTCTTGTGTTTGCCAACGAATAAGTGCAATAGACATGTCGAACAAGACAACATTATATTGCTATGCTCATGTTAGGGCCCATCATAGGCTTAGTTTATTTCTCTGTGAGGTCTTAGGTTGTGCTTCCTTTTCATCTTTTCCATAGCAAACTCTTGAAAAAATGTAATGTACATAACCAAGAGGACATCATCATGCTGTTGTGCTCATGTTAGTGCCCTTTATGTGAATTATTTATTTCTCTGTGAGGGTTTAGCTTGTGTTTTTTTTTCATCTTCGCAAACTCTTAAAGTTATAATCATCTACTGTTTTCAAGAATGTATCTAGTCCTCTTAGCATATTAATGATTAATGGAGGGTCTGAATTGTTGTGTTTAAAGTATTTTGTTTCCTGGAAACTTGCTTTCACATATTTTGATGCCTAGCGGCCTCCACTTCTTGAGTTATTTCAAATCATAGTTTATACAAAGCTCCCCTTGAATATCTCATTTTTTGTTTCTGTGCAGGCTATACCACATGCGATTGCCAGGGTCAGATCTGCACATAATAAAAGTCCAAAAGAAGCTGTCGAATTTGTTCTACAACTATTAAAGGTATTAAGAGTGCATCCATTTGTTTACTTTTGAAGAATGATACGTCTGTACTAACTATGTTCCCCAGTATTTTTTGTATGTGACACAGACATTTCCTCTCGAGTTTGATATTGCCCTGGTATATGTAGTTATTGAAAAGCTTTATAAAAATGACCATAAATATATGCATCTCTATTCATATGGCATAGGTCTAATCCCAGATGTGGAATGAAAGATAGTGATGTGGTTGTATGATAAATCCAGTCTGAGCTGGGTCCGAGAACTTTTGCTTGAGATTATGGACTTAGCAGTGATGGATTTGGGAAATCTATCATGTGCTTTCAAATGTCTGAAAGCTGATTCAAACTTGAAGAAGATCATCTCTCTAGATCTTAGGAATTTTCCAAGACCAACACACCATCACCATCTTACTATTCCTTGTGAAAAAATTGTGGTGGTCCAGTGGGTTGCAAGCACCATGATTGAATACCAAGGCCAATTATGTAGATGAAAGACTAGTGTTTTCGGGGTTGAAGAACTGTTTAGGATAGGTAACCAGATTTAGGAATTAAAGGAGTGGGTGCTATCAAATCCCTGCCCATCTCCATCTTGTTCTGCTTCCTGGAGAGTGTCGGTGGAGGTGTAAAGAGGAAGAAGGGGGGTAATGTCAGAGGGAGAAGGGAAAGTTGGACCAAATAGGAAGAAGATACGAGAAGATTTGCTTATGAAAAGGAGTGAAAGGAAACGAGGAAAACATGCTGAAAAAGGAAAAAAGGGCAGTGTGGAGGAGGTCCCTGCATCTATCTAGACAGCACGTAGGTGGTCTAGCTTAGTCGATTGCATAGGTGCCCTAGCTTAGGCCTGTGGCTTGCCTAGATCACCTAGGCATTCTTTTGCCTTCCTATAAGACGGTTATTTTAGGGAGAAGCTCAATTTTATATTCTTCAGAAAATGATATGATAGTTTTTATTCTTTTTTGACATACTTTTAAACAAGCGATGGTACCTTCAACTTATTAGACATCAGCCATATTGGATATTATAGAAACACATGATCATTGGAGCAACTATATAAATCATAATTAGTTCTGAATCAGAACTTCAAAAAGGTACTGTGTATATGGCAGATGATCATGAGACATTATGTTTTTTCACAAATGTTGATTTAAACTGGATAACATGCTAGAGTTTGTGATTCAGTATTACACATGTTGGTTTATCCTGTCTAATATCTTGAAACTATTACTTTTGGTTGTTTTTGGACTGTCCTAGGTGTGTTTATGCTGCTCCCTTGTTTTATATGATACTCATCGTTTATCAATGTATGCTGTTTTTAGCAATTGTTCATTAATGTTTTCTTTGTCTAATAAAGAGTTAGCGGTTCCTTTTTCCTGCTCATTTACGAAGAATGACTCTTTTCTTTTAATACCTTTCCAGTACAATGATAACAGTGGAAATCCATACTCTGATGTCTACTGGTTATCTGCACTAGTTCAGTCCATTGGGGAGCTTGAATTTGGTCAGCAGGTTTGTGTGCAATCTTGTGCTTTTTGTCTTTATAGACTGTGAAGCTTTCTTTATGATGTTTCTAAATGATATAATCTATTTTCTCTTTCTCCTTTACATGATGACACTTTTCTCTAGCGAATCATTTCTTTACCTTCTATTTCCTTGTTTTCCCCTAAGTCACCTGGACGTGTCTGAAGGGTGCTGGCACACGCTTCAACACGACTCGCATGTGTGTGCTGATTCGGCACTGATGCGGCGGAATTGTTTTGACACGCGCCCGACTCAGGTCAAAGGTGAATCGGGTGTGGTCAAAGTGCTCGGATGTCATATTCGTCTGCAATTTTTTTTTTTGAAAAATTTTATTTCATAAGCCCCGATGGGTTTCGTCTAGGAAACCCTGTTAGCCGCTGCAGCAGCAGTCTGGGAAACCCTGTTAGCCGCTGCTGCTGCTGCTTTGGGCTGTGCTTCCATCGCCCAACGAGCTCCGGCAACAGCTCAGGCAACAACTCCAGCTTTTGCGACAGCCCCTCGTTCAGCGGGTTCTCTTCCTGCAACTACTACTGTGCTCTGGTGGCTGCCACAGCCAGCCTCTTGTCCAACTACAACTCCGGCAGCAACTCCTCCGGCGACAGCCTCCGGCAATGCTTGTTTCTCCAGCAAAAAAAACGAAATCAAGTTTAGGGTTTTTTATTTTTCTTGTTTATTCTCTAAAATTTAGGGCTTTACTGTAAATAGTGGTTGCCTAATCTGATTTCTTAATTAATCTTCTTCATAACCTTCAATCGGTGTTGTTCTTATGATCTTATCAATTTCTTCTATGTTAGATCAGTGATGTACCCTTCATTTCAGTCTTGTTTCTGCCCATCAGTGATGTACCCTTCATTTCACAGTCTTGTTTCTGCCCTATTCTCCATGCTTCTATTTATCTTTCCACCAAGTCTATTGTTCCTCTTTTCACTAATTTTTCTGTGGTGTATATAAATTCTGACTTCATTGACTGAACACTAGTGTTCCTGTAACCTCTATGGGTTTACATGCTACCGAATGACTGAATGGGGCTGAAAGTTTAATAACTATGGAATTTCCGGTGCTTTTTCTTAGTTATTAGCTATTAGTTATATATTAGTTAGTTTTTTTGTTTGTGTTTGTAGGAGGTTTAGGTCTAACAAATCTTTACAAGTCTAATGACTAATGATTCTGTCAACTATTTTTGTTCATTGTTATTTAGTTTTGGTTGAATATATATATTATATATCCACACCCGCACTGAAATTTTTTTAGGATTTGCCGCATCCTGCACCCGCAACTGCACCCCGCACTCAGGTGACTTAGGTTTTCCCCATATCTTACTTCCAATAATCATAAAGTTTCTAATGCTTAGGTAGCCTTACTTTTTCTGTATTTGTAATTAGTATTATATGATTCACATATACAGTTTTTGTTGCTTCATCAGTTCTTTGCACAGTTACAAAAGCCACTTTGACTAAGAAATAAGAATCAAAAGAAGAATCATCAGGGATCCTGCTCCAAGGACGGGATTGATTCCTGGTCACTCTGAAGCCCAACCCTATACCATTTTCATTCTCATATCATTCTTGCATTTCTTCTTTGTATTTTAAGATATTTATTTGTTTAATGATTATTCAACTTATCAAAATCATACACCTCCAATATACCACTTTCTAAGCAGTTCCTTGTATTCATTTCAACTTGCTTCTCGTTTCTCTGTCATCCAAAATTTTGAAAATGGCCTTCTCAGTTTTACTTCTGATATTGCTTACACATTTCTATTCCATTCTGACAGCTGTGATGTGCATGTGTTTGTGTCTGTGTCTGAAATGACTGCATCCTAATTCCACTTGTTGGACGACTTCCTGTTTCAGATTCCTATTTTGGCAACTATGTTTCCTTGACATGTGGATGTGCATCTGCATTTCATGTGTGTCGTATCACAAGTATATACTTGTGAATGTTGTGTACACGTTTAGTGTGTGTATTTATTTGATTAATCATTCATACGTTTTTATCTTTTATGATTCTTTATGTATGTTTATTTATTTTTGTTGTTCATGTTGGCTTTAGAATTATTTCATTGGTTTCCTTCTATCAAAGGTTTCATATAGTAATGCAATCTGTCATTGGGCACCATTTCTGCAACATTTACCTGGGCTTTTTTCCTGGTTGTGGTCCTGCTCTTACTGTTCTTATTTTCTTCCAGAGTGTTCTGAGTTTCCTTTCTCTTCTCAAGCGAATTGATCGCCTCTTGCAGTTTGACAGGTCTTCTTTTGTAAACGCTTTGATATTGATCTTTTGCATTCACTGAATCCTTTGGGATGAAATGCTCAGTCATATGATATGAACACCTTTCTATCAGGTTGATGCCAAGCTATAATGGGATTTTGACACTAAATTGCATCCGGACACTGACACAAATTGCGCTGAAGCTCTCTGTTGCTGTGCCTCTTGTAAGTTTGATTTCATATTTTACATGTTCTTTTGGATTCTGCTACTAAACTGCCTCTTCCTTGCATTCCAAGGACCGTGTTGTAGAACTCATAAGACCATTCCAGAATGTGGCTTTATGGCAAATTCGAATAGAAGCAAGCAGAGCGCTCCTTGATCTAGAGTTTCATGGAAAAGGCCTCGATGATGCCTTGATTTTGTTTATGCAATTCATAGACAAAGAGCCATCTCTGAGAGGTAATGGACCCCTTGTTTATGCTTAGCTGTCCCCAACCCTATTATCCAAGGTTAACTTGTTTTGCACTGCAGGGCAAGTTAAGCTAGCAAGGCATGTCCTGCGTATGTGTCAGTCGATTTGTGCATTTGGATCCTGTGATACCGTAAAGAGCACTACTCTTATTGGACTATTGCGTCATCTTGGGTGTTTAAAGGCCTTCAATAATGTCTTCCTTCGCCATCAGTTATTCTGCATATTGCACACACTTGCAGGAAGGTAAGCATGAAATATACTGTAATGAGACTGTTATGTCATAGGAAGAATTGTATATGCAATATATTGAAGCTAACTCGTTTTTATTACTAGGAGAGCATAAGCTATTTTTGAATGGAAAGTCCTGCAATATTTTCAAAATATTGCCAAACAGTATTTCTCGCATCTTTGTATATTTCTTTAGCTTATGTTTCCATTTTTTTTTGTTATTTTCAGATTTTAAAAGCTATTTTGAATCTTCATCAACGTACTTCTAAGAAAATTAATATAGAATTATTAATTTAATTGTTTTCGATTTTTTTATTATATATTCAAAATTTTCCTAGAAAAAGATTATGGAAAAATGCCCAAGAACAAGCTTGCCCATAAGGACCTGTGAACTATTTTTATGGGTAAGTCACTGTCACGTGAATCATGGGTTTTCAAAGATTTTGGAATGACACTCAAATGAGATGAGGGCTTTTTCAATCTCTGTTTGAAGTGTTTGTAACTGCGAGTCCCTGTTGATTCTGCGTTTGGTTTCTTTTTTCAGGCCTCCCACACTTTATGGTGTTCCCAGGGTTGCTGTGCACCCTATGCCGGATCCAGAAAGCTGTAGCGAACCACAGATTAGACCATCGATGCTAAAATTAAAAATTTCAAAGCCACAAGATCCGCCACCTCCTGAATTGACTGTAATCTCATCGGAGGCATGCCATTCTGCTGAAACAAACAAGGAAGCAGAAGCAGTATCTAATGGAACTGAGCGCAGGTTGCCTGTGGTAAAAATTCGAGTTAAACAGAACTCTATAATTCCTAGAGTTGACACGGAGCATCTGATGGAAAACTCTCAAGGAAGGCCAATTGAAGTGGATTTGGCAGGTAGCAGCTCAGCATCGGTAGATGCCCCTGTGAGAATCATGAGCGAGCCTGTCAGCATAAGCAATCAAAATGTTGAAGAGGTAAACTCTTCACATGACCATGGATCCCGGATGACTGCTAGTGTTGGGAGTGCAAAGTTTGTCAAAGAGGAAGACATCGGAAAGGAGTTGCAATGCACTGCCGATTCGAAGGGAGTGGTGTTGGTGGACTCGAAGAGGGTCGCATTGGAGGACCGGTCGTCACCTAGCACCAAGAATGATGATGTCGAAAGAGAAGCGGAGGGGTATGCAGCTATGCATGCAGACACTGTTCAGGTCAACAATCCCAGTAGAAGTTCAGACATGCACGATAGCATGGAGATAAATTGTTTACAGCAGAAATCAGACTTGAAGGTGAAGGTGAAGAAGAAAGAGAAGGAGGGGAAGCGGAAGCGTGATGACCCTGAGTATTTGGAGAGGAAACGTCTGAAAAAAGAGAAAAGGCGAAGTGAGAAAGAGAAGGCAAAGTTGGGGAACAAAGAAGCAAACAAAGGGGAAAATGTTTCAGCTGCTGTGGCAAGTGTTCAATATGCCAAATTGCAGACGACGAATCCTGCTGCGGTTGAACATAGACCAACAAACGTTGCGGAAACTAAAGCGGAGGCTTCTGAAGTTGGTAGCTCATTGCCTAAAATCCGACTCAAATTCAAGGGTCGAAATATAATTAGTCAGTCACAGCGAGATCTATAAGGCTGGATGGGTCGGGTTTAGCGCCAGTTTTGCTAGTCAGCTTATTTCTTGCTTGTTTTTTCATTTGTCAAGCAAACCGATCGCATCTTTGATCCTCGAGGTTGCTGGCAGAGCCTGTGTATCAATTCCATTGTAGTGTATCCACGAACCAAAGGGAAAAGAAAAGGCAGATGTTTTTCCCCAAAATGGTGTAGTTGAAAATTTATCTCAGATTCTCTTGTAACTCAGGCGGTTACCAAATTGATGTAAAGCATTGTAATTCCTTGTAAATTTTTATTTCATTTAAGAATGTCTATACCAGCTTGCCTTTTTTGGACGGTTTGTAATATCAGTTGTCGGCAAATGGGTGAGAACATGATAGATAAGCACACGAGCAGATCTATACGTTTCAACTGACTAGTTCGCATTTTCTTGGTCAAACTTGTGTAAACATTGGATCCGCTTTTCTTTTTGATGCGAAAACGATGCCGATGCAAACAACGATACTGATGCAAACGCTGAGGCCAACGGGAAGGAGGGAGGGCTTTCGCCTGAACTGTGAGATTGATCTTTTCACCGAAAAATTGTCGTTAGGAAAGAGACACAAGTTGGCAATTTTATTTTGGCGGCCGCTTGGGAGGGGCGTTCGAAAAATGGTTAGCAGATGTACCTGTCGAATACTCGCGTGAAGATGGTCAGGTCGCCAACGTCTTCCTTCATGTATTTGCACTACAATGGATCTCATGAATAAACCTAACTCAATCCAGTTTCCTTTTTTTTTTTTTTTGCGTGTATTTTATTTTCTTTTTTATGCTCTTGTGCTCTGATGACAGCTTTTAACCTTTTTTTATTGGGTTCCCCTTTTGCTCTCTCTCTTTCTCTCTGCTTCTTCTGGACATGCATCTCCGAAATGTCGGTATTGTGGTGAGTCTGGCGCTATTTTATAGGGAGATGACAATTTTGCTGCTCATACATAAACAAGTCTGTAGAACTTGAACCCAAAACTTAAACATCGCACATGTATACCATGTATGTTTTGAAAGAAACTATGGATGCGGACACATTTACGGACATAGCAAAACCAAGATAGTAAGATGCACTCCACATGTCCCGCCACCATCAGTTCTCCTCCTTTGTGGGAGCAGCAATGCGGTCCACTACGGATGATAGTGCATCCTTCGCCTCCCGGAGCAATTGAATGCTGCATTTAAGCTTAGTTCTCTTGTTCAAAATAGCCGGCGAGCATCCTCTCGATGCCTCCCAAGTGAGGCCCAACCAAGTCTTCGGTGATGCCGGCGTCCAGCTCCCCAGTCACCAGCTTGTCTACCTCCCCAGTCACCAGCTTTTGCAACGCAAAGAGGAGATGCAGTGCCACATTATCAATCAACCTGTCACTACGATCTTCCAATAGGCCACCACACCCTTCAATTTGAAAAGTGTCCCCCCTTTGCCAAAACTTGACCTGTTCCATGAATTCATTCGATCTTTTTGGTCTCCACCGTCTCCCTTACGCGCTCCACAGACAAAGTCCTCATCTTATTCATGAATCATGACACTTTGAGCTGCCCTTTTGACTGAGATCTGCAACTGAGGGTAGGACTCGGATCCGCCCTCTTTTTGATGCCGTCGACCGGCTCCGGCGATGCGATTGAATGTGATGAAGGAAGGCATCCAGCTGCGTACCATTGTTGTTGTAGGTGATCAGTCCAGCGGCAAGTCGAGCGTGCTGGAGTCGCTTGCAGGGGTAAGCCTCCCCAGAGGACAAGGCATCTGCACCAGGGTGCCCCTCATCATGATGAGGCTGCAGAACCACCAACAAGAGGATCCGGAGCTAACCCTCGAATATCAAGGCAAGTTCGTCCGTTCCTCCGAAGAGGACATAGCAGACATCGTTGTGGCCACCGAAGAGGTTACTGGCGATGGGAAGAGCATATCGAACACCCCCACCCCCCTGACCTTGGTGGTGAGGAAGAGAGGCATGCCGCACCTCACCATGATTGACCTCCCTGGTATAACAGGGAGAAAGTCACTTCCGAGGACTCGGTTACTTTGTAAGTAGACAGAATGAATTCATGGACACTTTTCAATTTGAAGTACAACCACTTAGGCCACTTTTTTTCTCACAACTTACACGGGAACTTTTGAAGTATTAGACTCGATCACTTGCCACCTATATCAGCTTCCTGTCACTCCTCGACTTGGGATATGACATCCAAATATGAATCATGTGATTTGATCCATTCAAGACTGATCCAGATCACCGTGTCGGTATAGCTGTTTGAATTTGTTTAACTTCAAATTCGGAGCTGGGGTAACACAAATTTAGGCACGTTGCCAAGCTTAATTGTAGTCAAGTGCGTCTAAATTTGACGTGAATGTGAAGAATGAAATTGTCTTGAAATTGAAGTGATTTGTGAGTGAGTCATCAACCAAATCCTCCATGGACACTAATTAATGGCTAAGAAGTGTAGAAAAGGGACATTGTAGAAGAATTTCCCATAGGTTGAGAACCATTGTAAGACCAATAAAGTAAGGCGTTTAATAAGAGGGAAGCATAGGTTTAATTGCCTCTTCAAGATGCAAATCACCTGGTCAGTGTATGTCTCTCAGCCAAGATTAAATGCTGTTGAATGCCATTGGTGTGAGATAAAATACCCATTCTCTTCACCCACAAATGTCTTGGAATTAGTTGACCATATCATCGTTCCCATAAAAAAAAAAAAAAATAGGGCACCACTTTTAAATATGAGAGAGAAAAGATCTTTAAGGGCCAATCTTCCCTTCTATTTTTAATGAGAAAACACATTATGGGCACTCACTTAGTTGCATTTACAGTGGACTAAAACTTCTTAGTTAATTAGTATTATATTTCCTTGGAGTTACGTTGATGTAAGCCTGGTTAAGTATCCCTTACATTTGAACTTTTAACTGCTTCGAACCTGTAAACGGGGAATTCA
The DNA here is from genome assembly GCF_008831285.2 of Nymphaea colorata. Taxonomy (NCBI): domain Eukaryota; kingdom Viridiplantae; phylum Streptophyta; class Magnoliopsida; order Nymphaeales; family Nymphaeaceae; genus Nymphaea; species Nymphaea colorata. Next base: position 14,718,551 of record NC_045147.1, read on the forward strand.
TTATACATTGTTCCTTCATTCATTAGGAGATGAGGGCACTCGACTTACATTCGTCCTCTCTAGCCCAACGGCATGATGAGTTCCAGCAAGTGTCTTTCCCATGTTCGCAGTTGGATTTTGGAGAGTATTATCTTCATGTTATTGAAGAGTGTTGATATAGGGTTAAGAGCAGCCGCTATCCACACCAAGTGAACCGATTTAGTCTCCCTTTTCTCTCCCTCTCTCTCTCTCTCTATATATATATATATATATATATATATATATATATATATATATATATATATATATATATATATATATATATATATATATATATATATATATATATTATATGTTCTTTTCATGCATATGTCATCTTGGACTGTGAAGAGAGGAAGTGATTACAGAGGTCCCCAGGAGCAGTGCTCTGCAGTCGGGGTAGATATGATGTGGATCTGAGGTAGCATGTTTGCCGATAAAGCATCTGTATTAATGGAGTAAAAAACATCTCTCCCTCTTTCTGCTTCTTACGGACATGCTTCTGCGAAACGTCGGTATTGTGGTGAGTATGGCGATATTTTAATTATAGGGAGACGACAACTTTGCTGCTAAAACATAACTAGTTATAAAAACTCATACCACAAGTCTGTAGAAATTGAACCCAAAACTAAAACATGGCACATGTATACCAAGTTTTTGGAAGAAACTAACCATAAGCAGAGACTGACACAAGGAGACGCGGACACATTTACTGACATGACAAAACCAAGATACACTGCAAATGACACGCCAAAATCAGTCCTCCTCCTTTGTGGGAGCAGCAATGCGGTCCCCTATGAATGATAGTGCATCCTTCGCCTCCCGGAGTAATTCAATGCTGCGGCTAAGCTGACTTCGCTTGTTCACAATCGCCGGCGATTCTTCGAGCATCCTCTCGATGCCTCCCAAGTGAGGCCCAACCAACTCATCGATGATGCCGGCGTCTAGCTGCTCAGTCACCAGCTTTTGCAAGGCAAAGAGGAGATGCAGTGCCACATTATCAACCAACCTCATCAGAACAATCTTCCAGTAAGCCACCACCCTCATCTTCATATCGAAGGCCTGTTCCACTAGCAGATGGTTTTTCTCCCTCAGGTGCTTGATGTCAACAAAACACCCTTCAAATTCCAGAGTGTTCCCCTTTTGCCCGAACTTCACCTTGTCCATGAATTCGTCCGTTCTGCTTATAAAGCTCGACCATGTGCTCCTGTATAAAGGATTGCAGGTGTAGTCAGCGATCTTTTCTGTCTCCACCATCTCCCTTACGCGCTCCACAGAAAAAGCTCTCATCTTATTCATGACACTTTGAGCTGCCCTTTTCACTGAGATCTGCACCTGAGGGTAGGACTCGGAATGCATCATGAACACTCGAAGAACCACAGTTTCCAGATAGCTCCACACCTTGTTGATGAATTGGGTCGGCGAATTGGAGACACGCCTAACTTTCTCGCGCAGCAAGAAGAGGAAGGCCACTCGAGGGAGGAAGTTGGGGAGACACATTCCTTGCGACTCCACCAACACACGCATCTCCTCCACCAGAAAATTAGATTGCAGCAGCCCTTCATCAGGATACTTGGTGCGCAGATCATTTGCATATTCGTCCAGCATCTTGGCCAGCCGCCCCGTACAGTGCATGTCCTCCGCATCAGGAAACTCCTCATACTCCCCTGTTGCACAAAACAACGACCGCAAAACAGAGAACATGCAAAGACGATGTTAACAGAGCTACTGCGAGAAACCAAAGAATACAAATCTAGTAAAGAAGAACCACATTACGATGGTCTCAGAAGTGAGATTACACTTTCCCTTTTAGGTCTCGTGGTGGTAATGGTTATGAATGTTCAAGTCACAGGTAACATTACCTCTTAAAATTATCTTCCGTAGCGACTCCTTCGAGGCACCAACTATTTTCATGAACGCCGCCATTGCATCGGAGACGGTACTCAAGCATTTGGGGAGCTCGTTCAGCTCCGCCATATTTTGGTTGAGCTTGTCGTTCACCTTGGTGACGATGTCCGGCAAGCACTTGGCTAGTATAGAAGCCTGAATCTGCGTCAGCCTTTGTGCCAACACAGGAACACCGACGATCGACTTATCGATCTTCGACAAAAGAGGATGGCTTCTGAAAAGCTCTGCCTCTGTCCTCCTCGCCTCTGCATATGATTCCCCGTCCCCGACTCGATTTCTAACACAAACATAACCGAGTCCAATGTTCACGTCATCGGAAGTGACTTTCTCTAGCAGGCCTTCCGGCGACTTGTCCACTTTGGTGACGACCGCAAGAGTCCTTTCGCCGGTTTTGTCGACGCGCTGCGACATGCGGATGGATTCACAGGTTGGGAAGTCGACAGTGGCGGAAAGCACATTTAAAATTATGCTCTCATTAGGGCTGATGTACTCCATGATCAACCCAGCGATCTGCTCGTAGATGTCTTCCGGCTGGCCGTGAACAGGCACTCTGGTTATGCCAGGGAGGTCGATCATGGTGAGGTCCGGCATGCCTCTCTTCCTCACCACCAAGGTCAGGGGGGTGTTCGATATGCTCTTCCCATCGCCTGCAACCTCTTCGGTGGCCACAACGATGTCATCTGCTATGTCCTCTTCGGAGGAACGGACGGACTTGCCTTGATATTCAAGGGTTAGCTCCGGATCCTCTTGCTGGTGATTTTGTAGCCTCATGATGAGGGGCACCCTGGTGCAGATGCCTTGTCCTCTGGGGAGGCTTATTCCTGCAAGCGACTCTAGCACGCTCGACTTGCCGCTGGACTGATCACCCACAACAACAATGGTAGGCAGCTGGATGCCTTCCTTCATCACATTCAATCGCCGAAGCCGGTCGACGGCATCCAGAAGCGGGCGGATCCGCTTCTCGTAAGAAGAGGCCAGGTGTACCATAGATTCGAGTTTGGGCTCCGCCAGACAAGGAGCAGAGAACCTGGGCATGGTCGACTAATTGTAAAAACGGCTGCAACAAATAGAGTGCAGGACTATGGACGAGAGAGAGGGAGAGTAGAAGATGAGAGAGACCACAAGAAGCAGGTAGGACTTTGTTGGCAGAGAAGATGTGAATGGCGGCATGGGAATCTGTTTGTGATTATATATAGAAGATTTAGGGGGGGAGGGAGGCAGAGATGCAGGCCGGTGGACCTTGGAAGACGTACTACCTTCATAGCGGAAAGCGAATTAAATTGTGAAAAGCTAGCTTTTCCGATTCACGATAGAAGGTTACGTGCGCGGAGAATTGTGCTACTCGTTCCGGTTCCGATTCACTAGTTATTTCGAGTCGGAGAATGGTGTTCGCCGTTTCGATTTACGAGACGCAGTAAAGAAGAGAAGTATATTTTGATTATTAAAAAAATTCTTTCATAAGTTTTTCTACTTTATTTTTAATTTCAACTTATAAAAAGTTTTGTTAGTATAAATTAAAAGTATTTTAGTAAGTAACCATGCTATTGCTAGGGCACTAATATGACACATATAACCCACCTCTCTCAAACCATCATTGCCTTTCCTATGTTTGATATGGAGGGCTGTGAGGTCCATGTATTCTTCCCCTCGATCGAAACATAATATCTAATTGGATGATTTATAATGTATTAGTTTTTTTTCGAATACTATAAATGATAGCATACACTTCTACAAATAACTTTACTTATGGAATTTTGTAAATCATCAATCAAGTTAATTAAACGACTTACAATCAATTCATGTAATTGTTAAGGTTTATTTAGTTCTTGTATGTTATGAACCTTTTCAAAACAGATGTGCGTAACTACTTTCTAAAGAAAACAAATAAAAAAACACAATAGTTGCATTTTTATGAAGAGCAACATCAATATTATTTCATCTTACTGCCCAGATAGAAGCCAAACCCCTTGCCCTCTTTGTTCTCACCCCGTTATGCTTCAACTTACATGTCTGGTGATCCTTCATTTAAAGTATAAAAATTTAGCGCCTCGAAAATTCGAAACAAAAAAATAGTCGCCTACCGGCTCTAGCCCCGATGAGGACCACAATAGCTATATTTTGGCTTGAAAAAAATATGTTTCGCATGACATTTTTGTGAACTTCTAATGCCTTGCATTTTGAAAGTCGGCCTCATTCAGCTTGAAACTCAGGTTCAGATTTGGATGGCAATTTAAAAATTGGATTGAAATCATAGTCAGGTTATGATATCAGATTTCATATTCGGATATGGCTTTTTTTCCGTTCATATTCAAATTTGAATTCATTAACAACGGAAATAATAGATATGCTTTAGTGTATAGTCAATTCAAATCTTATAGTTTCACTTAATCCTGTAAAAAGGTCTTTCTTATATATAAGAAGGAGGGCCCTCGATCTACGAGCTTAACTTCACTTCAACCAGATTCTGATTTGAATACTATTCAATTCGGTTTCAAATAAATGTCCAACAGGCAATATTTGTACATCTTGAAAGTTGGTTATTAACATAGCATAATGTAGTTCTGAATAGTTCGTGTATTTACGATTGCATTCACATTCAAATGTAAAAATAAAAGTTGAATTTAGAAACTCGATCACAAACCCTTCTTTTCCCAAAATTTGGCCCGTGACAAAATTTTCCAAAAGTGATAAAAAGTCCAAGGACTTGCAGAAAGCGAAGTGAATTGTGAAAGGCACCTTTACGAAAATTACACCCTTCACTGTTCTGGTCACTTCTCTTCCTCCAATCCAATATGAGGTTCATTTCAATACTAATGAATCAATGCCATCTTTTCTTACTTTTTTATTATGAACAATAGCAGTATTTCATTTACTCCAGCCCTGCATATAACATGATTTCGAATTATTTGAGTTGAAGTTCTTTCTAAACGAAAATATAAATCCTTAGGTTACAGCTTTTTTTACTGTTCCACTACTTTGGACTGAGTGTAAGTTGGAAAAAAGGTCTTAAAAGTGAGGAATGAAAAGCAAAGATGAAACATATCAGTAAGCTTGCAACAGAAGCAACTTATGAATGAAGGAAAGTTTTGTAAGAAGCTGCTGGAAAGCACGAGAACCAGTCCTTTCCCATCTTTAAGTTTTTTTCCTCCATGGGTACAGCGTTTAATAGAAAACAAGCAAAAAGAAAAAAGAACATTTATGATCAATCAAATCACAAGCACACAACGTACTGTATAACAATAAGGTTGATAAGAATGCACAACAAGTTAGCTCAGCTTGGCTTGAGTTGTGCTTTATGAAATGAGGCCGACTCAATTAACTTGAGTCTGAGCTCAACTTTCGATAAACTAAGTCTGAGGTCAAGCTTAACTCGTTTAAGTTCACTTGATTGATATATATGTTTTTTAAATAAAAATAAAAACTGCAAGAAGGGTATAAAATTGAAAAAAAAAGTTATCGTTATACTCTTAAAAAATAAGAAACAAGAAACACACGAGCCCAATTGAGTTTAAACGAGTCAAGCTCTTATAACACAAACTCGACTCGTTTATAACTCGAATTTTATTAACTCAAGGAGAGTTGGAGCTGACTCCAGTTTATTAGTTGTAGTTGACCGGCTGAGCTAATTATTTATGCTACATGTAGAATGGAGGGTTGCATAGTGGCAGAGCTCCAAGACCTGAGGTCATCATTATTTGCCCTGCATCGGTTGTCAACACCAGTAAGTAAGCTTCACGGTAGTTTTAAAGAAGTTGGTGGAGGAAGAACTTGGGGAAGAAGAAAAGATGGCTACTTAAAAGGCTTACAACAAAGACAAAAGAACACTTGGTTTCTTCTTTCGGGAGTGGATGAGAGTCAGATTCCTGTCCTCTTGCCCAACTTTTTATTTCGCCATTGTCATTGATTCTGAGCATTTTAGGAGAATTATTCGAGAGCAACTAAAAAGAGATGATTCATATATTCTTCTCCTCGATCCAAACATAATATCTAAGCATGTCTCTCTATCCCTACGCATGATTTATAATGTATAGTTATCTTTCGAATAACATAAATGATAGCATACACTTCAACAAACAACTTTGCATATGACATTTTGAAAATAATCATTAAGTTAATTACACGACTTACAGTCACTTCATGTAGTGTTAATGCATGTTTACTTCGTATATGCTATGAAGCTTTTCAATATAGATACGCACAATTACTTTTTGAAAACAAAAAAACACAATAGTTATATTTTTTGAGTGAGCAAGATCAAAAGCATTTCATCTTACCACTTAAATGATGAAAACCATCCCAACCCCTTGTCCTCTTTGGGCACAAGGCAACGTTGTAGGGGAGCCATTCCCGTCACACTTTATCTTCTATGTTAGGTAGCCCTTTGTTTAAAGTATAAAAAGTTTGCGCATCAAAAATTCAAAATAAAAAATGTCGTCTACCAGCTCTTGCCTCAATGAAAACTACAGATAGGAACACTAATCTAATAACCTTAACTTTTAACATATATATATATATATAATTATTAAAAATAAGTAAAATTTATAAAGCTGATGTGGGCAGTGCCCACACTAGTCACTATGTGCTCGGCCACTCACATGTTCCGGCATCAGATTTTAAAAAGAACCTACCGACAGTAGTTTGGAAAAAGGTGTCTTAAAGTGAGGAATGAAAAGCAAAGGGAGAACATAATGAATAAGCCTTCGAACGAAGCTATGTTCCAAGAAACCGGGTATGCCCGGAAGTCAAAGTCCTTTCGGGTATTGGATCGTATTGTATTAATGCACAGACCCGTATCCACACGTGTCAAGCCATATGGAACGTGTGGAAGGCCACGTTCAGCACGCGAGCTGCGGGTACGCCTGGGCACCGGGACAGGCCACCGCCGGGTACCCGGTACTCGGCCCGGTCCGGGTCCGGCCGGGTACCGGTACTCGGCCCGCCATGAGCCCGGGCCCGGGCCTTGACAAAAAAGTTTTCATGCCAAATTTATCGGGCTCGGCCCGGCCCGGCCCGGGCCTGCCACTGTGATCGGTGGCGGCCCGATAAGCCCGACATGGGTTTTCTTATTTTCTTTCTTAAAAAAAAATGAACTTAGAGAATTAGGAACTTAGGGTTATGAGTTAAGTTTTCTTTTCCTCTTTTGTTTCATTAAGAAATTTCATCGCCGCGAGCTCGAGAGTGCCTTCTCTAGTCTTTCTCAATGGCCATCGCCCCTAGGCTGCCTCCTCCGGTCCTCCCGTCGGTCGCCGCCATCGCACAACTGCTCTACTTGCTTCATCGTCGGTTGCATCGAGTGCTCCTCGAGAGGACTACTTTCTACTGGTTGGTGTTGTTCTTGTTTTTGTTATTCTAGTAAGTGCACATGGTTTACGAAGCCTGATGCTTGATATTACATGGGCCCGACCCGACTCGTTTAGAAACGGGCTGGGCCTCGGACCAGTCTGTTTTGAATGCCGGGCTTTGATTTTTTCATTTTTAACGGACCGGGCCGGGCCGGTCCGATGCCCAGCCTTAGCTGCCGGCGACTGGCAAGCAGTCAGTCTCTCGCCTTTTCGGGTCGGATCGGTTGAGAGCGAAATCCGGCCTCCTCCCCGCAGCTGTAGCCGCCGGGAATGATGACAAAATGATCGTGCCGCAGGGTACGGCCTCTGAGCGCATCCGCCGACTCAGGCCCGATGTGATGGGCAACCCCATGGGCCGACTCGACTAAGACTGGGCTTGGGGCGCGTCCGGTCTCTGGACTCGGCTGGGATCAACCAGCGCCTTGGCCAAGCCCAGCTTATCTGTAACGACCCAACTCAATTTTTTAGTTTGGGTTTTGGTTCGGCATGTTTCGATTCTCTCCCCATTTTACCGTTTTAGTTACAGTTTGAAAAATCGTAGGAAATATGTAAACAACCATTTTAACAACTGTTTTTATAAGTTTTTAAGATTGCTCCTGAAAAATAATGATCAAACCCACTCTTATGCTTCTGTTCTTGTTTTATTTGGTCAGAAATTGGTCCCTTAACAATTTTGTTTTCAACTTGAAAAAAAAAAAAGATAAAAACCAACACAATCAACCGATTTTTTCTCACAATTTTGTTTTCAACTTGAAAAAAAAAAAAAAACAACACTCACAAATTTAAACAAGAGACGGATCTTTTGAAGTGCCACATTGTTGCCTCGATCACTTGCAAACCCATATCGCTCCTCGACTTGGGATACGACATCCAAATATGAATCATGTGATTTGATCCATTCAAGACTCGTCCAGATAAACGTGCCGGTATAGCGGTTGAAAGAAAATCTCAGGTCACTTCTAAATGGTCAATGTTTTGGACTTAGTTAAGTATCCCTTAGGTTTGAACTTTTAACTTCTACGGGAAATTCATTTCACATTGTTCCTTCATTCATTAGGAGATCAGGGCAGTCGAGTTGCTTTTGTCCTCTCTAGCCCAGCCGGATGAGTTTTAATTTTGAATTTTTTTAAAAATGATGTAAATAATTTCTTGAAAAATAGAAAGAAAATTCCTATATGATCAGGCTTGGATCGTATCGATAAGAAGCCGACCCAACGTATATTTTCACCAATACACGTTGTAGCCAGTCTACATTTTGAATGTTAGGAGTGTAACAGTTGGGGTTAAGGGCTGGTAATTGTAGCCAGTCTACATTTTGAATGTTAGGAGTGTCAACTCTCTCTGCTGCAAAAGAGAGATCACCGATATACAAGTCATCTTGAAGCCACAAAAACAAGCATCTTACCTTAGAGGGAAGGGTCGAGCCTTGGCTGCTAGCCGCTGCTTGTAATTGGGAATCAATCACTAGCAGCCCAACGATCAGTTTGTTGGACATTTCGAGGCCAGAAAGCTAAGATATAGGAAGCTAAGATGTAGGCACGAGATGACACAAACGCTAAGGTAAGACTGAGTAGGCAAAGTTGCAACCAGTGAAACAGTAGGTTTCTTCATGAACAAAGGTAAAAAAGAAAAGAAAGAGCCAGTTTCTTGAGCTAGACAAGGTGAAAAGCCTAGCTTTCTGGACGGAAACTTCCAAAAAGAGATGGATATGAAACGAATCTGAAAAGCTGGTGGATCTTTTGATTTGCGAGTCCGACTTATGGTGGGATGAGAACTCGTGCTGCTTTATTTTTATACGAAGAGAAGAGAAGATGGGTTCCTTTGTATCCACAATATTGCTCTTGGAAGGTTGCCCTTGTTATGCATGGAGAATCATGTTATTAGAATATTGTGATCCCATCGTTTATTATCCAGGGAACTAGCACCCACAAAATTCAAACCAATGACATACCTTCTGTGTGAGCACACCTCTGACCAGTTATGTTATGTTCTTCGAGACAATTTTATAAACATATTTATAAAACACAACGTTTCTATTTCCAAATATACTCCAAGTTATCAAATTCAAAGTACAATGAGCTGAGTCAGAAAAACTTAATTTAAAAGCAAACCATCTCATCTCTAAAGCTCACCTGACATAGCCAACTAATAGAGCTCAAGTTGTATCTTTCCCTATAGATGGCTCTTACTGTAACAACTAGGGGCAGAGCTAAAATTTTTTCATAAGGAAGACCGAATTAATGTTTCTAAATTTTGACTAAGGCTGAAGTATCATTTTACAAATAAAATTCTATAAAACAAATGAAATTTTCTAAAATTTTACATGTAATTTAAAAAAAAATTAAAATAGGGCCAAGGCCCAAGCTGGCCCTATCTTGGCTCTGCCTTGGTAACAATGATTTGTTTATATTGTGAGTGTAATTTCATCAATATACTGTAATTGCAGAGTGGCCATGTGGGCTGTCGCCCTCTCATATAATTTATTTGTTTACATATTGGTTGTCTCCAACTATTTGTTTAACATCTTGCAATCATTATTATGTATTTGAAGGATGTAAGCTTTTTTTGAAATTAATGCTCTCACGCCAAAATTTATGGTTCTGCCATTGTAAGTTTTCCTCTCTCGCTTCTGCAGTCTGTATGGCTCTAATAGCGGAGCCAGAAGTACAAATTAAAAGACAAATACTAAAAAAAAAAGAATACCATCTTTCCGTATCTTCTCTCTCTCTCTCTCTCTCTCTCTCTCTGTATATATATATATATACATACAGAGAGAGAGAGAGAGAAAGAAAGTACTCTATGACTCCCGGACGCTTTCAAGTTTTTCATGGGGGGGCATGTTGTTTACACCACTGATGATCTTAGATCTAGAAAATGTGATCACTTAACAAGTTTATGCATATTGGCAAACTTATATCTTCATGGATAACTGATCGTAGTGAAGCAAATTAATTAGGGTTTTTCACAGTTGCGTGCACGCAACAAGTATACATCAAAGGAGGGTTTGGGTGATTTTGAATTTTTTTTTAAAAAGTAATGGCCATTTCAGACTGCGTCACGATCATTCCTAACCTTTTTAAATAGTTTCCTTTTGTATTTTAATGATGCGACTATGGTCATTGCACACTCAATCTCGTGCCCGCAGGGGTATACACAACCACCACGCAAATAACTGAGACTAAAATTGTGCACAATGTTCGTGCACAGGGGAATCCACATAACCACCGAGCGAATTAATGGAACTAAGAATATAGAAACAAAATCCAGCACCCAAGCGATGAATTAAACTGTGCACTTTTTTCTCAAAGGCTGTCTTTTACTCTAAGGCCACGTTTGATGGCCTGGATTTTTTCATAGGGAAGATTTTTTCAAGGGAAAAAATCCAGGGTAAGTTTACCTAAGGTAAAGTTTCCTTCTTCCATGCCATGTTTGATGGCCTGGAAATCTTTTTCAAGGTAAAAAATTCAGTGTTCGTCGTCTTGGTGAGGGGAGAAGGTGAAGCCGGACATCCCTCACCTCCCCTTACAGCCACACTGCACTCACCGCCATCACTGCTGCCACGCCATGGATATGGCTGGTCATGGGACGCGTCTGCGCCAGATCCCTGCTTGCCGGAGGTAAGTACAACCGAATGGGCTGCGTTGAGCTCTCCCAACTCCAGTGTGCATATGGTAGGAAAGGGGAGGAGGAAGAAGAGGAAGAATGAGTGAAGTGTGGGCCGCCGTGCAGTGGCCCTTGCCTCTTTCCTCTCCCTTCCACTATTAGTGGATACGGCCCTCCCTCCACCCTCCCTTATCCTTATGCGGCTGGTGTTGGCATCCATCAGTGCCAGCGTTGCCATGGAAGAGGTCTTGCGCTCCCTCTCGGCTTTTCACAGCGCCCTTCTTCTCCGTCGCCCTTCCTAATGGGCAGGAAAAAAATCCACGGAAAAAAGTCGGACCTCTGAAGGTCCGACTTTTTTCCGGGGTAAAGTTACCCCTATCGTACTGTTTTTGCAGGGGAAAATTTCCTGCGTTTGATATGCTTGTGAAAAACCGTACAAAAACGGTAAATTTCATCCCATGCACAGTAATATCTGCGCGCATCAAACGTGGCCTAATAGAAAAAAGTGGTCATCAATTCCTTGCAATTTTGAATTTGGGAATCGAATTCTCAGATGCCCATGATCCCTCAACTCCCTATCTTAGAGCATTAAGGGATCCAGGATGCATCCGCATATTTTCTGTCAAATTGCATTAAAAAAAAAAAAACTAACGATAACCAATCTAGATTAATTAATAATTGAAGATGTTGAATTTCCTTGCCAGATAGTACCTCTTTTTATGATTGAAGAGTGGGCTTGTCCCATAACAAAAGAAGAAACATCATGGAGCTGGCAGTTCTACGTGGTTGCACTGCTGCAGTCGAGTCCACAGTTGCCAGTTTCAGTGATGTAGGATGGCTCGGCATGATGAGTATCAGAGTTCATGAATTGGACGGGATGTATGACCATCCAAGTTTACCTATGGCTGGAGATACTTGGAAACTTCTGGAGCTGCAGTGTCACTCTAAACTTTGCAGCAAAACGCATTCTATCGAAGGTTTATTTCTGCAACATTGGGCACCATTTCTGCAACATTTACCTGGGCTTTTTTCCTGGTTGTGGTCCTGCTCTTACTGTTCTTATTTTCTTCCAGAGTGTTCTGAGTTTCCTTTCTCTTCTCAAGCGAATTGATCGCCTCTTGCAGTTTGACAGGTCTTCTTTTGTAAACGCTTTGATATTGATCTTTTGCATTCACTGAATCCTTTGGGATGAAATGCTCAGTCATATGATATGAACACCTTTCTATCAGGTTGATGCCAAGCTATAATGGGATTTTGACACTAAATTGCATCCGGACACTGACACAAATTGCGCTGAAGCTCTCTGTTGCTGTGCCTCTTGTGAGTTTGATTTCATATTTTACATGTTCTTTTGGATTCTGCTACTAAACTGCCTCTTCCTTGCATTCCAAGGACCGTGTTGTAGAACTCATAAGACCATTCCAGAATGTGGCTTTATGGCAAATTCGAACAGAAGCAAGCAGAGCGCTCCTTGATCTAGAGTTTCATGGAAAAGGCCTCGATGATGCCTTGATTTTGTTTATGCAATTCATAGACAAAGAGCCATCTCTGAGAGGTAATGGACCCCTTGTTTATGCTTAGCTGTCCCCAACCCCATTATCCAAGGTTAACTTGTTTTGCACTGCAGGGCAAGTTAAGCTAGCAAGGCATGTCCTGCGTATGTGTCAGTCGATTTGTGCATTTGGATCCTGTGATACCGTAAAGAGCACTACTCTTATTGGACTATTGCGTCATCTTGGGTGTTTAAAGGCCTTCAATAATGTCTTCCTTCGCCATCAGTTATTCTGCATATTGCACACACTTGCAGGAAGGTAAGCATGAAATATACTGTAATGAGACTGTTATGTCATAGGAAGAATTGTATATGCAATATATTGAAGCTAATTCGTTTTTATTACTTGGAGAGCATAAGCTATTTTTGAATGGAAAGTCCTGCAATATTTTCAAAATATTGCCAAACAGTATTTCTCGCATCTTTGTATATTTCTTTAGCTTATGTTTCCGTTTTTTTTTGTTATTTTCAGATTTTAAAAGCTATTTTGAATCTTCATCAACGTACTTCTAAGAAAATTAATATAGAATTATTAATTTAATTGTTTTCGATTTTTTTATTATATATTCAAAATTTTCCTAGAAAAAGATTATGGAAAAATGCCCAAGAACAAGCTTGCCCATAAGGACCTGTGAACTATTTTTATGGGTAAGTCACTGTCACGTGAATCATGGGTTTTCAAAGATTTTGGAACGACACTCAAATGAGATGAGGGCTTTTTCAATCTCTGTTTGAAGTGTTTGTAACAGCGAGTCCCTGTTGATTCTGCGTTTGGTTTCTTTTTTCAGGCCTCCCACACTTTATGGTGTTCCCAGGGTTGCTGTGCACCCTATGCCGCCGGATCCAGAAAGCTGTAGCGAACCACAGATTAGACCATCGATGCTAAAATTAAAAATTTCAAACCCACAAGATCCGCCACCTCCTGAATTGACTGTAGTCTCATCGGAGGCATGCCATTCTGCTGAAACAAACAAGGAAGCAGAAGCAGTATCTAATGGAACTGAGCGCAGGTTGCCTGTGGTAAAAATTCGAGTTAAACAGAACTCTATAATTCCTAGAGTTGACACGGAGCATCTGATGGAAAACTCTCAAGGAAGGCCAATTGAAGTGGATTTGGCAGGTAGCAGCTCAGCATCGGTAGATGCCCCTGTGAGAATCATGAGCGAGCCTGTCAGCATAAGCAATCAAATTGTTGAAGAGGTAAACTCTTCACATGACCATGGATCCCGGATGACTGCTAGTGTTGGGAGTGCAAAGTTTGTCAAAGAGGAAGACATCGGAAAGGAGTTGCAATGCACTGCCGATTCGAAGGGAGTGGTGTTGGTGGACTCGAAGAGGGTCGCATTGGAGGACCGGTCGTCACCTAGCACCAAGAATGATGATGTCGAAAGAGAAGCGGAGGGGTATGCAGCTATGCATGCAGACACTGTTCAGGTCAACAATCCCAGTAGAAGTTCAGACATGCACGATAGCATGGAGATAAATTGTTTACAGCAGAAATCAGACTTGAAGGTGAAGGTGAAGAAGAAAGAGAAGGAGGGGAGGCGGAAGCGTGATGACCCTGAGTATTTGAAGAGGAAACGTCTGAAAAAAGAGAAAAGACGAAGTGAGAAAGAGAAGGCAAAGTTGGGGAACAAAGAAGCAAACAAAGGGGAAAATGTTTCAGCTGCTGTGGCAAGTGTTAAATATGCCAAATTGCAGACGACGAATCCTGCTGCGGTTGAACATAGACCAACAAACGTTGCGGAAACTAAAGTGGAGGCTTCTGAAGTTGGTAGTTCATTGCCTAAAATCCGACTCAAATTCAAGGGTCGAAATATAATTAGTCAGTCACAGCCAGATCTATAAGGCTGGATGGGTCGGGTTTAGCGCCAGTTTTGCTAGTCAACTTATTTCTTGCTTGTTTTTTCATTTGTCAAGCAAACCGATCGCATCTTTGATCCTCGAGGTTGCTGGCAGAGCCTCTGTATCAATTCCATTGTAGTGTATCCACGAACCAAAGGGAAAAGAAAAGGCAGATGTTTTTCCCCAAAATGGTGTAGTTGAACATTTATCTCAGATTCTCTTGTAACTCAGGCGGTTACCAAATTGATGTAAAGCGTTGTAATTCCTTGTAAATTTTTATTTCATTTAAGAATGTCTATACCAGCTTGCCTTTTTTGGACGGTTTGTAATATCAGTTGTCGGCAAATGGGTGAGAACATGATAGATAAGCAAGCACACGAGCAGATCTATACGTTTCAACTGACTAGTTCGCATTTTCTTGGTCAAACTGTTGTAAACATTAGGAGATCAGGGCACTCGACTTACATTGGAGCAAGTGTACTACCCATGTTCGCAATTGGATTTTGGAGAGTATTATCTCATGTTATTGAAGAGTGTTGATATAGGGTTAAGAGCAGCCGCTATCCACACCAAGTGAACCGATTTAGTCTCCCTTTTCTCTCTCTCTCTCTCTCTCTCTCTCTCTCTCTCGATATATATATATATATATGTTCTTTTCATGCATGTCATCTTGGACTGTGAAGAGAGGAAGTGATTACAGAGGTCCCCAGGAGCAGTGCTCTGCAGTCGGGGTAGATATGATGTGGATCTGAGGTAGCATGTTTGCCGGTAAACCAAATGATCTGCGATAAAATTCATGGTTCATTAATCTAAGGATCTTAAGTTAGACATAAAATCCACACTTAAAATCCTCATTTACTTCTTTTCATTGAGAAAATAGATTTAAGATTTTGAAGAGAAAGGTTGAATTTTAAATTCACTGTTTCTAAATGATAAAGATATCAAATTTGAAGATATCAAACATCCTTTAAGAGAAAAGTTTCGTTTGAAGATTTTTCTAACCACCACATGGGCTGTCTAGTAGTTTTATTATTTTTAATTGTCAAAAATATGACTTAATAGATGGCTGCAATGTCCAAACGCAGAAGATTTTATGCCCAAAATGGCTGGATATATGCGCAGATCTAGATGATAGATATAATGGGCAGGGAATTAAACGATATTTTATTGGACATAGTACTACCCAATTCCGATTCAACTGTAATTTCCATGATTTTGTGGGGAACCCGATCCAAAATAGATCTGCATAGAAGCCTTTGAGAGGCAGTAATGGAGTAAAAAACATCTCTCTCCCTCTTTCTGCTTCTTACGGACATGCTTCTGCGAAACGTCGGTATTGGGGTGAGTATGGCGATATTTTAATTATAGGAAGACGGCAACTTTGCTGCTAAAACATAAATAGTTATAAAAACTCATACCACAAGTCTGTAGAAATTGAACCCAAAACTAAAACACATGTATACCATGTTTTTGGAAGAAGCTAACCATAAGCAGAGACTGACAAGGAGACGAAGACACACAAAACCAAGATACACTGCAAATGCCACGCCAAAATCAGTCCACCTCCTTTGTGGGAGCAGCAATGCGGTCCCCTATGAATGATAGTGCATCCTTCGCCTCCCGGAGCAATTCAATGCTGCGGCTAAGCTGACTTCGCTTGTTCACAATCGCCGGCGATTCTTCGAGCATCCTCTCGATGCCTCCCAAGTGAGGCCCAACCAAGTCGTCGATGATGCCGGCGTCTAGCTGCTCAGTCACCAGCTTTTGCAAGGCAAAGAGGAGATGCAGTGCCACATTATCAACCAACCTCATCAGAACAATCTTCCAGTAAGCCACCACCCTCATTTTCATATCGAAGGCCTGTTCCACTAGAAGAGGATTTTTGTCCCTCAGGTGCTTGATGTCGACTCCACACCCTTCAATTTCCACAGTGTTTCCCATTAGAGTTCCCTTCACCTTGTCCATCAACTCATTTTGTTTACTTATGAAGCTCGACCATGTGCTCCTGTATTCAGGATTGCAGGTGTAGTCCGCGATCTTTTCCGTCTCCACCATCTCTTTTACGCGCTCCACAGAGAAAATCCTCCTCTTATTCATGACACTTTGAACTGCCCTTTTCACCGAGATCTGCAGCTGGGGATAGGACTCGGAATGCATTATAAACACCCGAAGAACCACAGCTTCCAGATAGCTCCACACCATGTTGATGAATTGGGTCGGCGAATTGGAGACACGCCTAACTTTCTCGCGCAGCAAGGCGAGGAAGGCCACTCGAGGGAGGAAGTTGGGGAGACACATTCCTTGCGACTCCACCAACACACGCATCTCCTCCACCAGAAATTTAGATGGCAGCAGCCCTTCATCACCATAGTTGGTGCGCAGATCATTTGCATATTCGTCCAGCATCTTCGCCAGCCGCCCCGTACAGTGCATGTCCTCCTCATCAGGAAACTCCTCATACTCCCCTGTTGCACAGAACAGGGACCACAAAACAGAGCACATGCAAAGACGATGTTAACAGAGCTACTGCGAGAAACCAAAGAATACAAATCTCGCAAAATTAAAGTCACATGTAACAGTACCTCTTAAAATTATCTTTCGAAGCGACTCCTTCGACGCACCAACTATCTTCATGAACGCCGCCATTGCATCGGAGACTGTACTCAAGCATTTGGGGAGCTCGTTCAGCTCCGCCATGTTCTGGTTAAGCTTCTCGTTCACCTTTGTGACGATGTCCGGCAAGCACTTCGCAAGTATCGAAGCTTGAATCTGCGTCAGCCTTTGTGCCAACACAGGAACGCCGACGATCGACTTATCGATCTTCGACAAAAGAGGATGGCTTCTGAAAAGCTCTGCCTCTGTCCTCCTCGCATCTGCATATGATTCTCCGTCCCCGACTCGATTTCTAACACAAACGTAACCAAGTCCAATATTCACGTCATCGGAAGTCACCTTCTCTAGAAGGCCTTCGGGCGACTTGTCCACTTTGGTGACAACAGCCAGGGTCCTCTCGCCGGTTTTGTCGACGCTCTGCGACATGCGGATGGATTCACAGGTTGGGAAGTCGACAGTGGCGGAAAGCACGTTGAGTATGATGCTCTCCTTAGGGCTGATGTACTCCATGATCAAGCCAGCGATCTGCTCGTAGATGTCTTCCGGCTGGCCGTGAACAGGCACTCTGGTTATGCCAGGGAGGTCGATCATGGTGAGGTCCGGCATGCCTCTCTTCCTCACCACCAAGGTCAGGGGGGTGTTCGATATGCTCTTCCCATCGCCTGCAACCTCTTCGGTGGCCGCAACGATGTCATCTGCTATGTCCTCTTCGGAGGAACGGACGGACTTGCCTTGATATTCAAGGGTTAGCTCCGGATCCTCTTGCTGGTGACTTTGCAGCCTCATGATGAGGGGCACCCTGGTGCAGATGCCTTGTCCTCTGGGGAGGCTTATCCCTGCAAGCGACTCTAGCACGCTCGACTTGCCGCTGGACTGATCACCCACAACCACAATGGTAGGCAGCTGGATGCCTTCCTTCATCACGTTCAATCGCCGGAGCCGGTCGACGGCATCCAAAAGCGGGCGGATCCGCTTCTCGTAGGATGAAGCCAGGTGTGGCATATGTGCGAGTTTGGACTCCTCCTTGCAAGACTTGGCCATCGGCGACTAGTTGTAAAAATGGCGGCGACCAATGGAATGCAGGACCATAGACGAGAGAGAGGGATAGTAGAAGATGGGAGAGCACCAGAAGCCAGAAGCAGGAAGGACCTTGGTTGACAGAGGTGTGAATGGCAGCATGGGCATCTATCTTGTGTTTATATATAGAAGATTTTACTAGGGACGGAGGAAGAGATGCAGGGCTGTGGACGGTGGAAGGTGTACTACCTTAATTACCAAGCTAGTCGTTCCGATTTACGGTAGAAAGTTGAGTGCTTGGAGAATCGTGGTGGTCGTTCCGATTCGCGATAGAAAGTTAAGTGCTTGGAGAATCGTGGTAGTCGTTCGATTCGCGAGGGAACGTTTCCTGCGCGGATAATCGTGCGTGATGAGGGAAGTATATTTTGTTAATTTATTAAAAATTTCTTTCATATTTTTTTTTACTTCATTTTAAATTTTATTTTATAAAAAGTCATTTTCTGCATAAATTAAAAATATTTTAGTTATTAACCATACCAACCCACTAAAAACTGTGCACTAATCCGGAGAAAGTTACTCCCCTTAAAAATGTACAACAGGCCAGCTAAGCTCGAGCTTGGCTTGAATTGAGCTTTATAAAATGAGGTCGAGATCAAGTCAATTAACTTGAGTCTGAGCTGTGTCTGAGCTCAAGTTTGACATGTTTAAGCTCACTTGATTCATATATTTTTCTCTGGAAATAAAAATCCAAACTACAAGAAGGGTATAAAATTCATAAAAGATTATCCATATACTTATAAAGTTTAACAAACAGGAAAAACACGAGCCAAGTTAAGTTTAAACGACTCAAGCTCTTATAACTCGAGCTCGACTCATTTATAACTCGTGTTTTATTAACTCAACAGGAGCTCAAACTCAACTCTAGTTTATTAATACAAGTCAAGCTCGAGTGCTGAACTAATTGTACTAATTTGCATCCTTACATGTGGAATGGAGGGTTTCAGAGTGGCAGGGCTCCAAAAGGCCGAGATTATCATTATTTGCCCTGCATCGGTTTTGAACATTAAGCTTCAAGGTAGTTGTCAAAAAAAAAAAACAGAAGGAAAGTGATTGGTAGAGGAAGAGCTTGGGGGAGAAAGAAGAAGGCTGCTTAAAAGGCTTGGAATGAGACAACAGAACACATTGCATTTTCTTTGTGAATTGTTTTTGTTCATCCGTCATTTATGCACTCTTATATTTATGGTACTTATTATTACTTTCACTATGTTACCTCCAAACATAATATCTAAGCGTGTCTTTCTATCCCTTAATTGGATAATTTGTATTGTATAGTGAATTTTCTAATAAGATAAATGATAGCATACACTTCAACAAATAACTTTACATGTGGCATTTTGTAAATCATCAATCAAGTTAATTAAACGACTTACAATCAATTCATGTAACGTTAACGTTTGTTTTATGTTAGGCACCACATTGTAGTTTTGATGTTGCTTTATCAATGTCTTTTCTGTTTCTGTAGGGAGAGTTTTCCGGTCATTGTTCGTTAAACTTACATTTAGAAATTCGAATCGTCACCCGAAAAGTTGGTGTATATCCCTTTATAACTTGTGAAGCTGTGTCTAGGGATGAGGATTCCTGCAGCATTTTATTATATGAGAAGAAGATGAACGAGCGGGTTCCTTGGGATCCACATTGCTCTTGAAAGGTTGCCCTTTATCATATCACGGATGGAAAACCAAAAATGCACAAGAAGTCGGAGAGTCAGTTGCCTAGGAGAGGCAAACACAACAAAGTTGATCTCTCTCGTGGAACTCAAGAAGAAACAGAATGTTAATGACAATAGATTATTCACACACGTAACCTCAACTCCATGTTTAAGGGAAAAGAGAATAAGGCATGAAACGACAATCAGGAGAGAGGAGAGAGAACTTATTTAGTAAAAACAAAGAAGCAAGAAAGATATATGAAAGCAACTCACCAGCGTCATCTTTTAAATAATTTATGCATATCCACAAGCAGCCTATACGCATATTCATCAATAACTGATCTTATGGAAGCAACTTATATAGATTTCAAGAGACGCAACAAGTCCAAGGTCGCTGAACAATGGGTGCATTGCATGAATCTATACATGAAAGCGAAGGACGAAGAAAGGAAGAAAATAAATGGCTAGCACGAAGTGATGGTGCATTGCGTTGGATCTCTGTCTCTCTCTCCTAGTTAGTCAGTAGATTCAGTACCTTGAACGAGTAAATGGGAATGGGGAAAAGGAAAGAAACAAGAAAAGACTCAGAATGGACGTTCATGTATTGAGCGTATAACAAATCAGTTCAACTTAATTTTGAAGGCCAACAAAGAGGGCCTCCAGATAGACAAAGAAGTTGGCCATCAATGATTTGTAAAACCGATGACGAATATAACAAAAACATCAAGGATGAAAAATTATATGCAAGCAGTTAAAAAATTATATGCAAGCAGAACTAACCTTTGCAACCCATTATATATTCATCCTATGTGATCACTAGTTGGTTGCAAAATAAACTGAATTCGTGGGGCCTAATAACAGCTTTATTCCGTCATCTGACTATGTAAAATAGACTTCCCTTGATTATTGCAGAGATCAATTATGACAGACTTGGCTCAATAGACTTCCCTTGATTATTGCAAAGATCAATTATGACAGACTTGGCAAGCATAGTTGAAGCTAGATGATATATCCAGAAGGGAATGTTAAATATTGAAAGCTTGCTTAAGATCGAAGGCAATGAAAAGAAGACTTTGACGCATGCAGACATTAGAGTGGAAAGTGGCTCACAATTTGTGAGGACAACAAATAGCATCGGCCATATGTTTTGGTTGACATACAAAACCAAACATCGAGGACGAGAGTGGTATATTTAGCCAACCGATCCTCGACGAAAACGGACACCCTCGGCCTCATATTTATAGAGCAGGGCGGAGCCTCCACTTTCTCCTGCTCTTCGATACAGGACTTTTCTCTTACTCCCGCCACCCTCCGTCACGGTGCGAGCGGCAATGCTTTGGATGACGGTGCGTCCTTTCCCTCCCGCAGCAGCAACTGAATGCTTTACTTGAGCTGCGTTCTCTTCTTTACGGTCGCCGGAGATTCTTCGAGCAGCCTCTGGATGCCTCCCAAATGAGGCCCAACCAAATCCAATTATTGAAAATTATATCCAATAATTGGATTCAAATTTTGTCCTACATGAATGTCCGATCAAATAATTCAAATGCCATCTTCATTCTGCAATGCCGGTAATTAAATTCAAATATCTGAATGCATAAGCCTCACTCATGAGACAAGTGGTTTGACCTGCAACTCACCACGATAGTCGTTGGATTTGAACTTGGATGGATTTGAATAATATTTCATCTGATTCTGTTGTGGTTTTAAGAACAAGATTTGTACAAGATATGATTTTCTAGTCATGACTTATTTAGTTTCGCTGGTAACTGCCTCCACATTTATGAGTTTGTAATTTACTTCCTATTCATCCGTGCGTTCCTCCAATATGGTTAGTTGCTTGTGATGCCCTCTACTTAATTAGAGAAATGGCTTTATCTTTTCATGTTTTATTCGTGTCGACTTTATGTTGTTATTCTGTTCATCTCCTTAGTCTTTAAAACTGAATTTCTAGCATAATTGGATGCGTTTTTTTTTTTTTTTTTTTTTTTGGATAGACGGATTGTTTAAAATGCGTATTGCAATTTTTTATTTTCTATAGGGGCTGTTTGTCTTTGTGTGTCAAAGTTCTGAAATGACTGCATCCTAATTCCAGTTGTCGGACGGCTTCCTGTTTCAGATTCCCATTTTGGCAACCATGTATCCTTGACATGTGGATGTGCATCTGCATTTCTTGTGTGTCATATCACAAGTATATAAATGTGAATGTTGTGCACACATTTAGTGTGTATTTACTTGATTATTTCATTCATATCACAAGTATATAAATGCGAATGTTGTGCACACATTTTGTGTGTCATATCACATTTAGTGTAGAGTTTATCTTTAATGATTCTTTATATTTTGTGTTGCCTTCAAAATTATTTCATTGGTTTCCTTCTATCAAAGGTTTCATATAGTAATGCAACCTATCGTTGGGCACCATTGCCGCATTCAAATTTCCATATTTCGTTTTTGCAACATGTACCTGTGCTTTTTTCCTGGCTTTAATATTGACCGTTTACCTTCGAGGGAAGGGTCGAGCCTTGGCTGCTAGCCGCTGCTGGGAATCAATCACTAGCAGCCCAACGATCAGTTTGTTGGACATTTCGAGGCCAGAAAGCTAAGATATAGGAAGCTAAGATGTAGGCAGGAGATGACACAAACGCTAAGGTAAGACTGAGTAGGCAAAGTTGCAACCAGTGAAACAGTAGGTTTCTTCATGAACAAAGGTAAAAAAGAAAAGAAAGAGCCAGTTTCTTGAGCTAGACAAGGTGAAAAGCCTAGCTTTCTGGACGGAAACTTCGAAAAAGAGATGGATATGAAACGAATCTGAAAAGCTGGTGGATCTTTTAATTTGCGAGTCCGACTTATGGTGGGATGAGGACTCCTGCTGCTTGATTTTTATACGAAGAGAAAAGAAGATGGGTTCCTTTGTATACACAATATTGCTCTTGGAAGGTTGCCCTTGTTATGGAGAATCATGTTATTAGAGTATTGTGATCCCATCGTTTATTATCCAGGGAACTAGCACCCACAAAATTCGAACCAATGACATACCTTCTGTGTGAGCACACCTCTGACCAGTTATGTTATGTTCTTAGAGACAATTTTATAAACATATTTATAGAACACAACGTGTCTATTTCCAAATATACTCCAAGTTATCAAATTCAAAGTACAATGAGCTGAGTCAGAAAAACTTAATTTAAAAGCAAACCATCTCATCTCTAAAGCTCACCTGACATAGCCAACTAATGGAGCTCAAGTTGCTAACTGTTTATCTTTCCCTATAAATGGCTCAACCCTAACAACTAGGGGTAGAGCTAAAATTTTTTCATAAGGAAGGCCGAATTAATGTTTCTAAATTTTGACTAAGACTGAAATATCATTTTAAAAAAAATTTCTATGAAACAAGTGAAATTTTCTAAAATTTACATGTAATTTAAAAAAAAATTAAAATAGGG
Source organism: Nymphaea colorata (assembly GCF_008831285.2). Taxonomy (NCBI): domain Eukaryota; kingdom Viridiplantae; phylum Streptophyta; class Magnoliopsida; order Nymphaeales; family Nymphaeaceae; genus Nymphaea; species Nymphaea colorata. Next base: position 14,741,600 of record NC_045147.1, read on the forward strand.
CCAGGCCCAAGCTGGCCCTACCTTGGCTCTGCCTTGGTAACAATGATTTGTTTATATTGTGAGTGTAATTTCATCAATATACTGTAATTGCAGAGTGGCCATGTGGGCTGTCGCCCTCTCATATAATTTATTTGTTTACATATTGGTTAAACTGTGCACTTTTTTCTCAAAGGCTGTCTTTTACTCTAATAGAAAAAAGTGGTCATCAATTCCTTGCAATTTTGAATCGAATTCTCAGATGCCCATGATCCCTCAACTCCCTATCTTAGAGCATTAAGGGATTCAGGATGCATCCGCATATTTTCTGTCAAATTGCATTAAAAAAAAAAAAACTAACGATAACCAATCTAGATTAATTAATAATTGAAGATGTTGAATTTCCTGGCCAGATAGTACCTCTTTTTATGATTGAAGAGTGGGCTTGTCCCATAACAAAAGAAGAAACATCATGGAGCTGGCAGTTCTACGTGGTTGCACTGCTGCAGTCGAGTCCACAGTTGCCAGTTTCAGTGATGTAGGATGGCTCGGCATGATGAGTATCAGAGTTCATGAATTGGATGGGATGTATGACCATCCAAGTTTACCTATGGCTGGAGATACTTGGAAGCTTCTGGAGCTGCAGTGTCACTCTAAACTTTGCAGCAAAACGCATTCTATCAAAGGTTTATTTATTTTTGTTGTTCATGTTGGCTTTAGAATTATTTCATTGGTTTCCTTCTATCAAAGGTTTCATATAGTAATGCAATCTGTCATTGGGCACCATTTCTGCAACACTTACCTGGGCTTTTTTCCTGGTTGTGGTCCTGCTCTTACTGTTCTTATTTTCTTCCAGAGTGTTCTGAGTTTCCTTTCTCTTCTCAAGCGAATTGATCGCCTCTTGCAGTTTGACAGGTCTTCTTTTGTAAACGCTTTGATATTGATCTTTTGCATTCACTGAATCCTTTGGGATGAAATGCTCAGTCATATGATATGAACACCTTTCTATCAGGTTGATGCCAAGCTATAATGGGATTTTGACACTAAATTGCATCCGGACACTGACACAAATTGCGCTGAAGCTCTCTGTTGCTGTGCCTCTTGTGAGTTTGATTTCATATTTTACATGTTCTTTTGGATTCTGCTACTAAACTGCCTCTTCCTTGCATTCCAAGGACCGTGTTGTAGAACTCATAAGACCATTCCAGAATGTGGCTTTATGGCAAATTCGAACAGAAGCAAGCAGAGCGCTCCTTGATCTAGAGTTTCATGGAAAAGGCCTCGATGATGCCTTGATTTTGTTTATGCAATTCATAGACAAAGAGCCATCTCTGAGAGGTAATGGACCCCTTGTTTATGCTTAGCTGTCCCCAACCCCATTATCCAAGGTTAACTTGTTTTGCACTGCAGGGCAAGTTAAGCTAGCAAGGCATGTCCTGCGTATGTGTCAGTCGATTTGTGCATTTGGATCCTGTGATACCGTAAAGAGCACTACTCTTATTGGACTATTGCGTCATCTTGGGTGTTTAAAGGCCTTCAATAATGTCTTCCTTCGCCATCAGTTATTCTGCATATTGCACACACTTGCAGGAAGGTAAGCATGAAATATACTGTAATGAGACTGTTATGTCATAGGAAGAATTGTATATGCAATATATTGAAGCTAATTCGTTTTTATTACTTGGAGAGCATAAGCTATTTTTGAATGGAAAGTCCTGCAATATTTTCAAAATATTGCCAAACAGTATTTCTCGCATCTTTGTATATTTCTTTAGCTTATGTTTCCGTTTTTTTTTGTTATTTTCAGATTTTAAAAGCTATTTTGAATCTTCATCAACGTACTTCTAAGAAAATTAATATAGAATTATTAATTTAATTGTTTTCGATTTTTTTATTATATATTCAAAATTTTCCTAGAAAAAGATTATGGAAAAATGCCCAAGAACAAGCTTGCCCATAAGGACCTGTGAACTATTTTTATGGGTAAGTCACTGTCACGTGAATCATGGGTTTTCAAAGATTTTGGAACGACACTCAAATGAGATGAGGGCTTTTTCAATCTCTGTTTGAAGTGTTTGTAACAGCGAGTCCCTGTTGATTCTGCGTTTGGTTTCTTTTTCAGGCCTCCCACACTTTATGGTGTTCCCAGGGTTGCTGTGCACCCTATGCCGCCGGATCCAGAAAGCTGTAGCGAACCACAGATTAGACCATCGATGCTAAAATTAAAAATTTCAAACCCACAAGATCCGCCACCTCCTGAATTGACTGTAGTCTCATCGGAGGCATGCCATTCTGCTGAAACAAACAAGGAAGCAGAAGCAGTATCTAATGGAACTGAGCGCAGGTTGCCTGTGGTAAAAATTCGAGTTAAACAGAACTCTATAATTCCTAGAGTTGACACGGAGCATCTGATGGAAAACTCTCAAGGAAGGCCAATTGAAGTGGATTTGGCAGGTAGCAGCTCAGCATCGGTAGATGCCCCTGTGAGAATCATGAGCGAGCCTGTCAGCATAAGCAATCAAATTGTTGAAGAGGTAAACTCTTCACATGACCATGGATCCCGGATGACTGCTAGTGTTGGGAGTGCAAAGTTTGTCAAAGAGGAAGACATCGGAAAGGAGTTGCAATGCACTGCCGATTCGAAGGGAGTGGTGTTGGTGGACTCGAAGAGGGTCGCATTGGAGGACCGGTCGTCACCTAGCACCAAGAATGATGATGTCGAAAGAGAAGCGGAGGGGTATGCAGCTATGCATGCAGACACTGTTCAGGTCAACAATCCCAGTAGAAGTTCAGACATGCACGATAGCATGGAGATAAATTGTGTACAGCAGAAATCAGACTTGAAGGTGAAGGTGAAGAAGAAAGAGAAGGAGGGGAGGCGGAAGCGTGATGACCCTGAGTATTTGGAGAGGAAACGTCTGAAAAAAGAGAAAAGACGAAGTGAGAAAGAGAAGGCAAAGTTGGGGAACAAAGAAGCAAACAAAGGGGAAAATGTTTCAGCTGCTGTGGCTGTTGCAAGATTTATGGAAGAAGATTGATACTCCCATCAATCAGCAATATCCTACCGTTAGGATTAGATTGTGATTGTATTAAAAAAGGGAAAGAGGTCCTCTCCTAGTTTTTGGAAAGATAAAATAGCCGTTCTCGTGGTTATCTTCCTGTATAAAAACCCTCTTTCCCTTAGAATGTAATAGAACAGAGTGAATACAAAAATCGTCTTCTTCCTCCTCCGTGGATGTAGGCCGTAGTGCCGAACCACGTAAATTGTGTTGTTCTCTTGTATGATTGTCTCTCTCACGTTTTTTTATCACGTTTTTTATCATGGTATCAGAGCGGGTTCTGCGATATTGAAGTCGGCGCCTGCCAAGAAAACAAGGTTTCTGTTTTTGAACGAACGTGTTCGTTCCGGCGGTTGTTCATCACTTCGCCAGTGCTGTCTCCAGCGACCGTCTATTGCCAAACTCCTCAGACAACACCTCTGGGGAGTGGCGAATCCAAAGGGACCGATCTCGCCCCCGGAAAGTCTCCCTGCCGGCCGGAATCGAACGATTTCCGGCCGCCCTTTTTTCTGCCATTTTTCAGCACGCCTGTTCATTTGCACGCAGTCGCCGGCACGGATTTTTGTCGGCCGTCTGTCGGCGCTACTTCCACAGATCACCTTTCGCCGTGAAATCAGACAGGGAACATCACCTGGTAGTCCTCTTTCCATCGCATCGGAGCCCGACCCATCTTGGTGCCGGAGCCGGCCGAAATCGAAGGATTTCCGGCCGCCTATTCCCTGCTCTTTGAACATCTCCACCTGCGTGTGACAAGGTTGAATCCTACTTCCACCGCACCCTGTTTTTTGGAACTTTGTAACATGAGCACTGCTGAAATTTTCACTCGACGGTGATTCTTGTGCAACTTTATTCAGACGTTTCAGGATTTATGAAGCCGTGAGGAAGGAACGCTGGATTTTCTAAGTTCTGCCTGATTTTTCTTGCCCTTCCCTGTTGCACCAAGGTCGGTTTTCTGCCTTATTGCTCTTTCCATCCTTTTTTTCCTGTCGTTTCTGGGTGAAATTATAACCTGATGGCAAGTGAACAACAAAGACAAGAGGCTACGGATAACATAAGATGTTTCAATAACAACGAGCAAAGTAGTCAACCTCTGAAAATTACCAATACTCTTTTGAATGGTGCCAATTATCTAAGTTGGGCAAAGGCGGCTCGGTTGTTTTTAAGCGGGCGATCCAAGTTTGGATACATAAATGGGAAAATTAGCCCTCCAGACAGGTCAGATCCCAAATTTGACGATTGGCAATCAGAAAATGATATGGTGATGTCTTGGCTCATTAACTCCATGGAGCCCTCTATTGCGAATTTATTTATGTATCAAGAGACTGCAAAGGAAATTTGGGATGAATTAAAGCAACTTTTTTCCGAACAGAATAATCTTGCTCGGGTTTATCAAATTCAAGTCGAGATTGCCAATCTTATGAAGGGAGACAAACCACTAAACCTTTACATATGAAAACTCAAAAGCCGGTTTGATGAACTTCTGCAATATAGGCCAGTTACGACTGATCATGATATATACAAAATTCGGTTTGAGGAAGACAAAATTTTTAAGTTGTTGGCAGGATTAGGAGCTGAGTATGAAAGTATTAGGAGTCAAATTCTTAATACATCTCCTCTTCCCAACTTCAACAACGTCTGTCAAATGATACAAAGGGAGGCTGCACGAAGGCAAGTTATGAATTCCAATACCAAAACTGAAATTTCTGAAGAAAGTCATGAGAAAATGGCCTGTGTTGCGCAAGTCGAACCTGCCAAAGGGAATAAAAAACTCCCGAATAGTAACAGGCCTTCAAATGCCAACTTTAGCTATCAGAAAGGAAGAAACAAATTTAGATGTACACACTGCAAGCGATCTGGTCACACCCGAGAAAAATGTTGGGAGCTGGTTGGAAGACCCACAAGAGACAACGGATCGTCCTCCACCAACTCAGACTCAGCCAATTTTGTTACCAAAGACGATCTTGAGAAGTTCTTTCAAAAGTTTGCCAAGACCAATCTAATTTCATCTCAGCCCGTCAGCAATTCTGAAGGTAACTTTGCTTTGACTGCTACTTTAAATCCTTCTACATGGGTTATTGATACAGGGGCCACCGATCATATGTCTAGCGACTTAGCAAATTTGATCAATGTTGACAAAACAAAAAAACGACCAGTTTTTACTGCTGATGGATCCCCCATTATTGCTGAAGGATATGGTGAAACTAGGTTCTTTGAAAAGGAACAAAAATCTCAAGTTCTTTATATCCCTAATCTATTAGCAAATCTCATGTCGGTAAGCAAATTAACCAAGTCTCACAATTGTCTGGCTGTTTTTTCCTCAAATGATGTAATATTTCAGGATCTTGTGACGAAACGGAAGATTGGTAGAGGTCATGAAAAGAATGGGCTATACGTGATGGACAAAAACAGTTGCAGCTTCATGATGAATGACCAACAAAATAGAAGTTCTCATTACTGGACCTGGCATGCAAGACTTGGTCATATCTCTGATCAAAATTTGATTCGCCTCATCCCTCATCTTACAGTTGAAAAACATTCGTGTGATGCTTGTGAATTTTCTAAATCTATGAGATTGCCATTTCAATCTTCTACTGAAAACTCTAAAGAAATTTTTGATTTGGTTCACTCAGATGTTTGGGGTCCAGCCCCAGAAGTGTCATACTCTGGATTTAGATACTATGTTTCATTTATTGATGATAAGACCCGCATGACTTGGTTGTTTTTCCTTAAGTATAAGAGTGAAGTTTTTTGTGCTTTCAAAGATTTTTTCAAGATGGTACATACTCAATATGGAGTAAAAATAAAAAAACTTCGCTCTGATAATGGTGGAGAATATGTGAATGATGCTCTTGAAAATTTTTTAAAAGAGGAAGGAGTACAACCTCAATACTCATGTGCAGGTACCCCACAATAGAATGGAGTTGCCGAACGGAAAAATAGGCAACTACTAAATATTGCTCGATCTCTTATGATTCATATGCATGTCCCATTTCGTTTTTGGAATGACGCTATTGCTACAGCATATTATATCGTCAACAGGGCACCAAGTTCCAGCATTGAAAATCAAGTTCCCATAGAACTTCTTCTTAATAGAAAAGTTTCTATAAAGCATCTTAAAGTTTTTGGATGCAAGTGTTATACTCATATACAAGAAAAATTTAGGAACAAATTTGAAAAGCACGCTGTAAAATGTATTTTCCTTGGCTACTCCAGTAGAAAGAAGGGTTATAAGTGTTATGATCCTGTCACTAGAAAGTTATTTATATCTCGTGATGTGAAGTTTTTTGAACAGGAGTACTTCTTTGATAATCAAAGAAAGGGGGAGATGAACACCAAGGATCTCACCAAGCAGCCTCACACAGTTAAAATCAGCAATGAAGTTCCTCACACAAGCAAGCAGCTCGTATTGCCAATGGTTGAAATTAGCAATGATGTGCCTTGCGCAAGACGGCCCCATTTTGAACCTCAGTCTGACCTAGCTCAAAATGCCTCAAATGATGATAATGTGTCCTTGCTTCCACCTCAAAGAACTCAACAACGCGATACCAGCACCAATCCTCTCACCTCTTCTACTGAACCAAATCTCAATCTCAGCAACTCCAGCCCAACCTCTCAAGAAAATCTCATTAGACGGACCACTCGCTCCACTAGACTACCAACAAAATTTAGTGACTACTACACTTATCTTACAGCAAACAAAAACCATTCCATAGACCAATACCTATCTTTTGAAAATTTGTCCATTCACTACAAATCCTATATCCTAAACACATATTCCCAACATGAACCAAAAACCTACGAGGAGGCTAAATCCGATCCAGGGTGGCTTAACGCTATCGAAGAAGAGCTTGCGGCATTGGCAAAAAATAAGACATGGGATCTTGTTCCTCTACCCAATGGGAAGAAGCTGGTTGGATGCAAGTGGGTTTATCGAATAAAACACAACAGTGATGGAAGTGTAGAGCGCTACAAAGCTCGCCTGGTCGCCAAAGGATTCACCCAAACTGAAGGTATTGACTATACTGAAACCTTTGCGCCTGTTGCAAAAATGAGCTCTGTCCGAACTTTAATTTCTGTAGCAGCAAACAAAAGATGGCCTCTGACTCAACTTGATGTGAAAAATGCTTTTCTTCATGGAGAACTCAACGAAGAAGTTTATATGGAGGCTCCAAAAGGTACAAAAAATGAGCACGGGTATGTCTGCAAGTTGAAAAAAGCCCTATACGGGTTGAAGCAGTCACCACGAGCTTGGTTTGCTCGCCTCAGTGATGCTCTTATTAAAATGGGTTTCAAAAGAAGCAGTGCTGACCATACTATGTTTATACATTTGAAAAATTCTAAAATTTGTATTCTGCTTGTTTATGTGGACGACATAATAATGACAGGTGATGATACTGACTTTATGCCGCGCGTGAAAGGCTATCTCAATCAACTATTTGAAATCAAGGATTTGGGAATGCTAAGATTTTTTCTAGGAATTGAAGTTGCTCACTCAAATAAAGGAGTCTTCCTTTGCCAAAGGAAATATACGCTAGATCTATTGAAAGAAACTGGATGCTTGGGTGCTAAACCTGCAGAGACTCCTCTTGAAGCCAATTGTAAATTGAAGAAAGATGAAGGTGAACCTATTGAGAATGTTCAAAGCTTTCAAAAACTTGTTGGAAAGCTCATATATTTGACTGTTACAAGACCAGACATATCTTATGCTGTAAGTTTGATTAGCCAGTTCATGCACTCTCCTAGATCATCTCATGTTGAAGCTGCTCATAGAATTTTGAGGTATTTGAAAAGATGTCCTGGAAGAGGAATTTTAATGAAACGTAATCTGCCACTAGATGTTGTGGGTTATACTGATGCAGACTGGGCAGGAGATCCAAACGACAGAAGATCTACTTCGGGTTTTTGTACCTTTGTTGGAGGAAATCTTGTAACTTGGAAAAGCAAAAAACAATCTGTAGTTGCTCGATCTAGTGCTGAAGCAGAATACAGAGCTATGGCTGGATGCACATGTGAACTCGTATGGATTAAAGCTCTTCTGAAAGATATGAACATTGATGTACATGAACCTATAAAGCTGATATGCGACAATATGGCTGCAATTTATATTGGGGCAAATCCAGTCTTTCACGAAAGGACCAAACACATTGAGATTGACTGCCACTTCATTAGAGAAAAAATCCAAGATGGCACTATCGAAACTTGTCATGTCAAAAGTGAAAATCAGTTGGCTGATATTTTTACAAAAAGTTTGGCACGTGAGAAACATCAAGACATTGTAAACAAGTTGGGACAGATTGATATCTGTCCACCAACTTGAGGGGGAGATTATTGCAAGATTTATGGAAGAAGATTGATACTGCCATCAATCAGCAATATCCTACCGTTAGGATTAGATTGTGATTGTATTAAAAAAGGGAAAGAGGTCCTCTCCTAGTTTTTGGAAAGATAAAGTAGCCGTTCTCGTGGTTATCTTCCTGTATAAAAACCCTCTTTCCCTTAGAATGTAATAGAACAGAGTGAATACAAAAATCGTCTTCTTCCTCCTCCGTGGATGTAGGCCGTAGTGCCGAACCACGTAAATTGTGTTGTTCTCTTGTATGATTGTCTCTCTCACGTTTTTTTATCACGTTTTTTATCAGTGGCAAGTGTTAAATATGCCAAATTGCAGACGACGAATCCTGCTGCGGTTGAACATAGACCAACAAACGTTGCGGAAACTAAAGTGGAGGCTTCTGAAGTTGGTAGTTCATTGCCTAAAATCCGACTCAAATTCAAGGGTCGAAATATAATTAGTCAGTCACAGCCAGATCTATAAGGCTGGATGGGTCGGGTTTAGCGCCAGTTTTGCTAGTCAACTTATTTCTTGCTTGTTTTTTCATTTGTCAAGCAAACCGATCGCATCTTTGATCCTCGAGGTTGCTGGCAGAGCCTCTGTATCAATTCCATTGTAGTGTATCCACGAACCAAAGGGAAAAGAAAAGGCAGATGTTTTTCCCCAAAATGGTGTAGTTGAACATTTATCTCAGATTCTCTTGTAACTCAGGCGGTTACCAAATTGATGTAAAGCGTTGTAATTCCTTGTAAATTTTTATTTCATTTAAGAATGTCTATACCAGCTTGCCTTTTTTGGACGGTTTGTAATATCAGTTGTCGGCAAATGGGTGAGAACATGATAGATAAGCAAGCACACGAGCAGATCTATACGTTTCAACTGACTAGTTCGCATTTTCTTGGTCAAACTGTTGTAAACATTAGGAGATCAGGGCACTCGACTTACATTGGAGCAAGTGTACTACCCATGTTCGCAATTGGATTTTGGAGAGTATTATCTCATGTTATTGAAGAGTGTTGATATAGGGTTAAGAGCAGCCGCTATCCACACCAAGTGAACCGATTTAGTCTCCCTTTTCTCTCTCTCTCTCTCTCTCTCTCTCTCTCTCTCGATATATATATATATATATGTTCTTTTCATGCATGTCATCTTGGACTGTGAAGAGAGGAAGTGATTACAGAGGTCCCCAGGAGCAGTGCTCTGCAGTCGGGGTAGATATGATGTGGATCTGAGGTAGCATGTTTGCCGGTAAACCAAATGATCTGCGATAAAATTCATGGTTCATTAATCTAAGGATCTTAAGTTAGACATAAAATCCACACTTAAAATCCTCATTTACTTCTTTTCATTGAGAAAATAGATTTAAGATTTTGAAGAGAAAGGTTGAATTTTAAATTCACTGTTTCTAAATGATAAAGATATCAAATTTGAAGATATCAAACATCCTTTAAGAGAAAAGTTTCGTTTGAAGATTTTTCTAACCACCACATGGGCTGTCTAGTAGTTTTATTATTTTTAATTGTCAAAAATATGACTTAATAGATGGCTGCAATGTCCAAACGCAGAAGATTTTATGCCCAAAATGGCTGGATATATGCGCAGATCTAGATGATAGATATAATGGGCAGGGAATTAAACGATATTTTATTGGACATAGTACTACCCAATTCCGATTCAACTGTAATTTCCATGATTTTGTGGGGAACCCGATCCAAAATAGATCTGCATAGAAGCCTTTGAGAGGCAGTAATGGAGTAAAAAACATCTCTCTCCCTCTTTCTGCTTCTTACGGACATGCTTCTGCGAAACGTCGGTATTGGGGTGAGTATGGCGATATTTTAATTATAGGAAAACGACAACTTTGCTGCTAAAACATAAATAGTTATAAAAACTCATACCACAAGTCTGTACAGTGCATGTCCTGCCCTTTTCACCGAGATCTGCAGCTGAGGGTACGCTTCGGAATGCATCATGAACACGCGAAGAACCACAGCTTCCAGATAGCTCCACACCTTGTTGATGAAATGGGTCGGCGAATTGGAGACACGCCTAACTTTCTCGCGCAGCAAGCCGAGGAAGGCCACTCGAGGGAGGAAGTTGGGCAGACACATTCCTTGCGACTCCACCAACACACGCATCTCCTCTACCAGAAAATTAGATGGCAGCAGCCCTTCATCGCCATAGTTGGTGCGCAGATCATTTGCATATTCGTCCAGCATCTTGGCCAGCCGCCCCGTACAGTGCATGTCCTCCTCATCAGGAAACTCCTCATACTCCCCTGTTCCACAGAACAGCGACCACAAAACAGAGCATAAGCAAAAACGATATAAACAGATCTACGGTGAGAAACCAAAGAATACAAATCTCGTAAAATTAAAGTCACAGGTAACATTACCTCTTAAAATTATCTTTCGAAGCGACTCCTTCGATGCACCAACTATCTTCATGAACGCCGCCATTGCATCGGAGACTGTACTCAAGCATTTGGGGAGCTCGTTCAGCTCCGCCATGTTCTGGTTAAGCTTCTCGTTCACCTTTGTGACGATGTCCGGCAAGCACTTCGCAAGTATCGAAGCTTGAATCTGCGTCAGCCTTTGTGCCAACACAGGAACGCCGACGATCGACTTATCGATCTTCGACAAAAGAGGATGGCTTCTGAAAAGCTCTGCCTCTGTCATCCTCGCCTCTGCATATGATTCCCCGTCCCCGACTCGATTTCTAACACAAACATAACCGAGTCCAATGTTCACGTCATCGGAAGTGACTTTCTCTAGCAGGCCTTCCGGCGACTTGTCCACTTTGGTGACGACCGCAAGAGTCCTTTCGCCGGTTTTGTCGACGCGCTGCGACATGCGGATGGATTCACAGGTTGGGAAGTCGACAGTGGCGGAAAGCACGTTTAAAATTATGCTCTCATTAGGGCTGATGTACTCCATGATCAACCCAGCGATCTGCTCGTAGATGTCTTCCGGCTGGCCGTGAACAGGCACTCTGGTTATGCCAGGGAGGTCAATCATGGTGAGGTCCGGCATGCCTCTCTTCCTCACCACCAAGGTCAGGGGGGTGTTCGATATGCTCTTCCCATCTCCTGCAACCTCTTCAGTGGCCGCAACGATGTCATCTGCTATGTCCTCTTCGGAGGAACGGACGGACTTGCCTTGATATTCAAGGGTTAGCTCCGGATCCTCTTGCTGGTGACTTTGCAGCCTCATGATGAGGGGCACCCTGGTGCAGATGCCTTGTCCTCTGGGGAGGCTTATCCCTGCAAGCGACTCTAGCACGCTCGACTTGCCGCTGGACTGATCACCCACAACCACAATGGTAGGCAGCTGGATGCCTTCCTTCATCACGTTCAATCGCCGGAGCCGGTCGACGGCATCCAAAAGCGGGCGGATCCGCTTCTCGTAGGATGAAGCCAGGTGTGGCATATGTGCGAGTTTGGACTCCTCCTTGCAAGACTTGGCCATCGGCGACTAGTTGTAAAAATGGCGGCGACCAATGGAATGCAGGACCATAGACGAGAGAGAGGGATAGTAGAAGATGGGAGAGCACCAGAAGCCAGAAGCAGGAAGGACCTTGGTTGACAGAGGTGTGAATGGCAGCATGGTCATCCATCTTGTGTTTATATATAGAAGATTTTACTAGGGACGGAGGAAGAGATGCAGGCCTGTGGACGGTGGAAGGTGTACTACCTTAACGGCGGGCGGAAGGCGTTGTGAATTGTGAAAGGCGCCTTTACCAAGCTCGTCGTTCCGATTTACGATAGAAAGTTAACCGATTTACGATAGAAAGTTAAGTGCTTGGAGAATCGTGGTAGTCTTTCCGATTCGCGAGAGAAGGTTTCCTGCGCGGATAATCGTGCGAGGGAAGGGAAGTATATTTTGTTAATTTATTAAAAAAAAATTCATAGTTTTTTTTACTCCATTTTAAATTTTATCCTATAAAAAGTCTTTTTCTGTACAAATTTAAAATATTTTAGTTATTAACCACACCAGCCCACTAAAAAACGTGCACTAATACGGTGAAATTTACTCCCCTTACTGTTTTGGTCACTTTTCTTCCTCCATTCATTCCAATATTAATGAATGACAGCTCCTTTTACTTTCCAATTATGAAGAAAAATATTTCATTTACCTGAACGGTGGTGAAGTTAACATGATTTTGAATTATTTGAGCTGAAGTTCTTGCAATACCAAAATTTTAAAATGCACAACAGGCCAGCTAAGCTCAAGCTTGGATTCAGTTGAGCTTTATAAAATGATGTCGAGATCAAGTCAGTTAACTTGAGTCTGAGCTCGACTTTGATAAACTAGCTCAAGTTTGACATCTTTAAGCTCACTTGATTCATATATTTTTCTCTGTAAATAAAAATAAAAACTACAAGAAGGGTATAAAATTCATAAGCAATTATCCATATACTTGTAAAGATTAACAAACAGGAAAAACACGAGCCAAGTTGCGTTTAAACGACTCAAACTCAACTTATTTATAACTAAAGTTTTTTTAACTTTGGAGGAGCTCGAGCTCAACTCTAGTTTATTAATACAAGTCAAGCTCGAGTGAGCTGAACTAATTGTACATCCTTACATGTGGAATGGAGGGTTTCAAAGCGGCAGGGTTCCAAAAGGCTGATATTATCATTATTTGCCCTGCATCGGTTGTCAACGTTAAGCATGTCTATCTATCCCTTAATTAATTGGATGATTTATATTGTATAGTGAATTTTCTAATGAGATAAATGATAGCATACACTTCAACAAATAACTTTACGTATGACGTTTTGTAAATCATTAGTTAAGTTAATTAAACGACTTACAATCAATTCATGTAATGTTAATGTTTGTTTATGTTGGGCACCACATTGTACTTTAGATGTTGCTTTATCAATGTCTTTTCTGTTTCTGTATGGAGAGTTTTCCGGTCATTGTTTGTTAAACTTATATTTAGAGATTAGGTTGTATTTCAAAGCAATTCATGTTCACATTTTTCCTTTCACGTATAAACTATAAATTGATGGTACAAGAATTTATGAACTGGGCGGTGGGGTTTACTATCTCAGCCGTCGTCATTCTGCAGTAAGCATACTTTATTATGATGCTTTACGTATTTAAGTTGACAAAGATTCCTATCTTTTCTTATATAAACATTAGAAATTAGTCCTTTTGAAATGGAAGCTTTATTCCTTCTTTCTCAGGAAACGACACATTTGGGAAACAGAAACAGGGTGATTTGTCTATAAATTTTCAGATGGCATGAAAACAATTTCCTGCTTATGACACTTAAAAAGCACATTTTACTAATCATAATTCTACAACGGTAAAGTAGCGAAAGGATCGATTTGTCTTGCAAGTGCAACTTAGTGGCGTGGAAATTGGATATGTCAAATATTGTGAACAGTCGGGATTTTTAAATTTCTACATAATATAGCAGTTATTCATTTTAGAACAATGGTTATAATGATCGTCACCCGAAAAGTTGGTGTATATTCCTTATAACTTGTGAAGCTGTGGCCTAGGGATGAGGATTCCTGCAGCATTTTATATGAGAAGAAGATGGACGAGCAGGGTTCCTTGGGATCCACATTGCTCTCGAAAACGGATGGAAAACCAAAAAAAAAAAAAAAAGAAAAAGTCGGAGAGTTAGTTGCCTAGGAGAGGCAAACACTGAAGTTGATCTTTCTCGTGGAACTCGACAAGAAACAAGAAACAGAATGTTCATAACAATAGATTATTCACAGTTAACCTCAAGTCCGTGTTTAAGGGAAAAGAAAGTAAGGCATGTTGAAAGGACAAGCATGAGAGAGGAGAGAGAACTTATTTCCTAAAAACAAAGAAGCAAGAAAGATATATGAAAGCAACTCACCAGAGTCATCTTTTAAATAATTTATGCATATCCACAGGCAGCCTATAGGCATATTCATGAATAACTGATTGTATGGGAAGCAACTTATATAGATTTCAACAGACGCAACAAGTCCAAGGTCATGAAAGCGATGGATGAAGAAAGGAAGAAAATACATGGCTAGCACGAAATGATGGTGCATTGCGTGTTGGATCTCTGTCTCTCTCTCCTGGTTAGTCAGTAGATTCAGTACCTTGAACGAGTAAATGGGAATGGGGAAAAGGAAAGAAACAAGAAAAGACTCAGAATGGACGTTCATGTATTGAGCGTATAACAAATCAGTTCAACTTAATTTTGAAGGCCAACAAGGAGGGCCTCCGGATAAACAAAGAAGTTGGCCATCAATGATCTGTAAAACCGAGGACGAATATAACAGAAACATCGACGATGAAAAATTATATGCAAGCAGAACTACCTTTTGCAACCCATTATATATTCATCCTATATGATCACTAGTTGGTTGCAAAATAAACGGAATTCGTTGGGCCTAATAACAGCTTTATTCCGTCATCCTCCATTCTTCTACAAGCTTCCAATAACCAATTTCTTCTACGCGCTTCTGTAGAATTCAAGTGACCATAAAACTGACTATGTAAAATAGACTTCCCTTGATTATTGCAGAGATCAATTATGACAGACTTGGCAAAAATAGTTGACGCTAGATGATATATCCGGACCGGAATGTTAAATATTGAAAGCTTGCTTAAGATCGAAGGCAAAGGAAAGAAGACGCCATAGACGAGTTAGTAAGTTTCATTCAGGGAAATCTTATATCAGAGAATTGAGGGGGGTGAGGGTCGGTCCGGCAAGCCAACCCAACAACAGGTTCAACAAGTTGCACCGGCCATATGTCTTGATCACCGGCCATCGAGGACGCGAGTGGCATATTTACTCACCACGACAGTCGTTGGATTTGAACTTGGATGGATTTGAATAATATTTGATCTGATTCTGTTGTGGTTTTAAGAACAAGATTTGTACAAGATATGACTTTCTAGTCATGACTAAATTAGTTTCGCTGGTAACGGCCTCCACATTTAGGAGTTTGTAATTTACTTCCTATTCATCCGTGCGTTCCTCCAATATGGTTAGTTGCTTGTGATGCCCTCTACTTAATCAGAGAAATGGCTTTATCTTTTCATGTTTTATTCGTGTCGACTTTATGTTGTTATTCCGTTCATCTCCTTAGTCTTTAAAACTGAATTTCTAGCATAATTGGATGCGTTTTTTTTTTCTTTTGGATAGACGGATTGTTTAAAATGCATCTGCATTTCTTGTGTGTCATATCACAAGTATATAAATGTGAATGTTGTGCACACATTTAGTGTGTATTTACTTGATTATTTCATTCATATCACAAGTATATAAATGCGAATGTTGTGCACACATTTTGTGTGTCATATCACATTTAGTGTAGAGTTTATCTTTAATGATTCTTTATATTTTGTGTTGCCTTCAAAATTATTTCATTGGTTTCCTTCTATCAAAGGTTTCATATAGTAATGCAACCTATCGTTGGGCACCATTGCCGCATTCAAATTTCCATATTTCGTTTCTGCAACATGTACCTGTGCTTTTTTCCTGGTTGTGGTCGGGCTCTTATAGTAGTTCTTTTTTCCAGAGTGTTCTGAGTTTCCTTTCTCTTCTCAAGCGAATTTATCGCCTCTTGCAGATTGACAGGTCTTCTTTTGTAAACGCTTTAATATTGACCGTTTGCTTTCACTGAATCCTTTGGGATGAAATGCTCAGTCATATGATATCAACACCTTTCTATCAGGTTGATGCCAAGCTATAACGGGATTTTGACACTCAGTGGCATCCGGACACTGACACAAATTGCGTTGGAGCTGTCAGTTGCTGTGCCTCATGTAAGTTCGACTTCTTACTTTTACATGTTCTTTTGAATTCTGGTACTAAACTGCCTCTTCCTTGCATTCCAAGGACCATGTTGTAGAACTCATAAAACGATTCCAGAATGTGGAATAGAAGCAAGCAGGGCTCTCCTCGATCTAGAGTTTCATGGAATAGACGCAAACAGATCGCATCTTTTATCCTCGAGGGTGCTGGCGGAGCCTCTGTATCAATTCCATTATAGTGTATCCACGAACCAAAGGGAAAAGAAAAGGATGATGTTTTTCCCCAAAAGGGTGCAGTAGAACAGTTTATCTCAGATTCTCTTCTTGCAACTCAGGCAGTTACCAAATTGATGTAAACATTGGAATTCCTTGTAAAATTTTATATCAACGGGTTGTAAGTTAATTATCAATTGTCGGCAAATGGGTGAGAACATCAAATATAAGCACACTTGAGCAGATCTATACGTATCAACTGACTAGTTGGCATGTTCTTAGTCAAACTGTTGTGTAACATTGGATCCGTTTTTGTTTTTGATGCGAACGAAAACCGATGCTGATGCAACACAACGAACACATTTACTGACTTGCCAAAACCAAGACACACACCAAATGTGCCGCAACCATCAGTCCTCCTCCTTTGTGGGAGCAGCAATGCGGTCCACTATGGACGATAGTGCATCCTTGGCCTCCCGGAGCAATTGATGCTCTCCTTAGGGCTGATGTACTCCATGATCAACCCAGCGATCTGCTCGTAGATGTCCTCTGGCTGGCCGTGAACCGGCACTCTGGTTATGCCCGGGAGGTCGATCATGGTGAGGTCCGGCATGCCTCTCTTCCTCACCACCAAGGTCAAGGGGGTGTTGGATATGCTCTTCCCATCGCCTGCAACCTCTTCGGTGGCCACAACGATGTCATCTGCTATGTCCTCTTCGGAGGAACGGACGGACTTGCCTTGATATTCAAGGGTTAGCTCCGGATCCTCTTGCTGGTGGTTCTGCAGCCTCATGATGAGGGGCACCCTGGTGCAGATGCCTTGTCCTCTGGGGAGGTTTATTCCTGCAAGCGACTCTAGCACGCTCGACTTGCCGCTGGACTGATCACCCACAACCACAATGGTAGGCAGCTGGATGCCTTCCTTCATCACGTTCAATCGCCGGAGCCGGTCGACGGCATCCAAAAGCGGGCGGATCCGCTTCTCGTAGGATGAAGCCAGGTGTGGCATATGTGCGAGTTTGGACTCCCCCTTGCAAGACTTGGCCATCGGCGACTAGTTGTAAAAATGGCGGCGACCAATGTAATGCAGGACCATAGACGAGAGAGAGGGATAGTAGAAGATGACAGAGCACCAGAAGCAGCAGAGAAGGTGTGAATGGCAGCATGGGCGTCTGTCTTGTGATTATAAATATATAGAAGATTTTAGGAGGGAGGGAGGGAGGAAGAGATGCAGGCCTGTGGAGGGTGAAAGGTGTCCTACCTTAATGGCGGAAAGCGATGTGAATTGTGAAAGGCACCTTTACCAAGCTAGTCGTTTCGATTCACGATAGAAAATTTTGTGCGTGGAGAAATGAGAATCGTGCTAGTCGTTCTGATTCACGAGAGAAGGTTGCCTGCGGGGATAAATCGTGCGCCGTAAGGGAAGTATATTTTCTTAATTTATTAAAAATATATTCTTTCATAGTTTTTTTTTTTAAAAAAAAAAAAAACTTAATGAATGACAGCTCCTTTTACTGGTTTTTATGAACGAGAAAAGTATTTCATCTACCTGAGCTGTGAAGTTAACATGATTTTCTAATATATATACCCACCACCAAGAAAAAAGTGAGAGTAAGTTGAAAAAAAAATGTCTTAAAAGTGAGGAAATGGAAAGCAAAGAGGAAACATATGAATAAGCCTCCGAACGATTGTAAGAAGCTGCTGGAAAGCACGAGAACCAGTCCTTTCTCATCCTTAAGCTTTTTAACTCAACGGGAACATCTTTTAACAGGGTTTAGGGTTTATGTGACCAACTTTAATGTTATCTTCTAAAAATTCACAACTAAATAGAAAACAAGCAATAAAAAGAAGAACATTTATGATTAATCAAATCACACGTAAACAAAGTCCTGCAGATGCGAGCATAAATAGAAGCTCGAGACGGCTGAATCGATCGATCGGGCCTTTGAAAAAGGATTGAACAATTTTAAATTTTAAGTTCAAAACGAGTACGATGCTTTCTCTGTCCGGAAAAAACAGCCAAGGTCGGAAGTCGGCAAATTAAAGGAAGCAGGTCTCGATGGAATAAGAAGCGTGCGTGCTTGATTTTCAAGTGGGAAGTTCACGTACTTTCAGTAACTTTTATTTTTCACATTTGTCATTTACTTGCTAACATTTGATACATTATCTCTAAAAGGAAACTCTCGTGAGAAATATAAGCCAGCTTATGCTAATAGGAATGTACAACGAGTTCGGTGGCCCATCTTTATGTGGGACCCACATTTAAAAGTGGGTGTCCGGCCGAGGGTCTGTCGTGCTTTAATTATCTATCATGTGCTCGGGCCCAAGCTGAACCAGGCAGTGCTGGCCCAGGCTCCGCCTGGGACTGGGCCTGGGCCTGGGCCTGGGCCACCAAAGTGGGTCCCTGGCTTACCCACATTATAAACAAACACCAAATTTTACTGCCTATATGAGATTCTCAATAATTTCACATCCCTTCTAATCTCGAACCTAAGACTATCAAAAGCATCCTACGAGTTTTCTTTTCTTTTTGTTTGTCCTTTTCAATATCACTGCATGTACCGATCAAGTTGGTTGAGAACCGAGGGTGTATTTCATTATCCATCATGTGATCTAAGGTCTTAGAATCCCAAAGTATTAAGATTTTAGGTTAAGTTATAATAAAGCCTGAAATCCTATGTTGGAAATATTCAAAGATCACACCATGCATTTGTAAATCTTGCTTGTATCATGAAGGCGCACCCCTTCTTTTCTAACTTGAAAACCATGGGTTTGAAGCATAATTCTGATCTTACATATATGGTTCTAAGAACATAGAGTTTCTTAGGGCGAGGATTTAAGGCAGACCGCTTGGTAAATCAGATACTCGAATCTTAGATCCAAAGCAATCAAATACCCTATTTTGTTCTTTGACCGTCTCTCCGATTTCTTACACCAAGCAAATACTTCATGGTTGCATGATTTGTGTTGGAAGGTTTTAAAGAAGAAACAACTGGGGATGAAAATAGGAATCAAAACGCATATAGAGCCTACTTAACAATTTCAACGAAACCTTATCCTTTTGTTTTCAATCATGTAATCCTGGACTCATTTGGCATTAAGAACACCGTGTTTTATGAAAGAACACCTTGTAAGTGTTTTACGAATCTACCGCAGATTCATAGAACACCACATGTTGTTCCTAGAATTAAACTTTTGCTGCAAAAATAAGTCACCAGCGCGCATCATAACATCTTAAGATACTAAAAGCAAAGGATAAGAGAGTTTGGATGGAAGCTTGGGTTCTCCTTTCAAACAATTAAACAATTGTCCACCTCACTCGAAAGAACCGGAATAAGGTTTGGGACCTTTCTTTTTAAAAGGCTTATCAATAATATCTGCGACTTGTGAACTGGAGGAGGTCATACGTTATCGAGCAATCACGGAGAAAGCGATAGTCAATTTCGACGTCCTTCTTTGATGATGGAAAACTAGATTTATTATCATGGCGATAAGTGGTCGGAGAAAATTAGTCATACGTTGGCATGCTCACAGTGCCTCCACTTTCTCCTGCTCTTCGATACACGACTTTTCTCTTGCTCCCGCCACCCTCCGTCATGGTGCGACCAGTGACGGCGCGTCCTTTCCCTGGCCAGACAACAGTGTAGCGTATCGGCAGATACGTTTAATTTTGAAAATGTTTAAAAATGATGTAAATAATTTCTTAAAAAATAGAGAAAAATGAAATTCATATATGATCAGACTTGGATAAGAAGCCGACGCAAAATACATTGTGCGGCATAATAATCTACAAATTAATGGATCAAGGCCCATCAGTACTCTCAGTTGCATGATAATGGAAGTACTATGGCAGCAACAGTACCCTTTACAAATTACAGATGGAGATAGGAATCCCCTACGTGTGAAACACATTAAATTGTAACCAATACATCGTTTGGGGATAGGCACTTCTTTTTTCCTTTTAAAGAGGTCCTTTGATTACATCCGATTTTAAATAAATGCGTGGATATGATGTGGATCTGAGAAGCCGTAAAGACTGAGCAGGCCCGAATCTGTATTGTATTTCGGAGGGGGATGGCGAAACTCACAAGGTGGAGGGTTAGTCAGTGGTTAGTTTTCATTTCCCATTTTTAGAAGATCAACTTGGTGTAGCGAACATAAGAGTGGGTGCATATTTTTGAGAAAAATAAACCCCCAAGGCAGCAGAAGAAACGCTGGGCTTGGGATCGTCTGGATCAAAGAATATTGGAGGATGGACGAGACACTAATAAGGTCAGACCACAATTTTGACTTGGAAAAAATATGTTCCGCATGAGATTTTGTGAACTTATAATTCAGTTTGTGGGATGGCTGATAATTAGTTTATGTCATTCACATATTAACTCAAGCAGATATATAAAAAAAAATATATAATCTGATTAAACAATAAGATCAGATTCAGATTCAGATTCAAATCAAATTTAGTTTTAAATAAATATCTTACGTCCAATGCCTTGCATTTTGGAAGTCGGCCTCATTCGGTTTAAAACTCAGATTCAGATTTGGATGGCAATTTAAAAATTGAAATCATAGTCAGGTTATGATAACAGATTTTCATATTCGGATATGGCTTTTTTTTTTTTCGTTCATATTCAAATTTGAATTAATTAACAATAGATATGCTTTAGTGCATAGCCAATTCAAATCTTATAGTTTCACTTAATCTTGTAAAAAGGTCTTTCCTATATATAAGGAGAAGGGCCCTCGATCTACGTGGTTAACTTCACTCCAACCAAAATTGATTAGAGTTGAAGAATGTTTTAGTCATTCTTGAAATTAAAAGAAATTTGATTTCAATAAGTTCACTAACAAGAGACTTACCAATTGATTTCTATTTTTCACATTTAAGCATGGGAAGATGAAGCGAGTGATAGCTGAAGGACGTCATCAAAAGTGATTTTTATGTACTTGAAGCAAGAATAAAGAAGGCCTGCTTTTCAAACCATCAAAACATAGTCGGTTTAGAGATATGATACAGAAGGCTAGCTCATGTTAACTATGAGATTTCTGAACAGAAAAAAACAAATATGTAGTTTGAATGTTAAAGAGCACAATGTATTTGTTGGATGTTCTATGGCAAAATCCTCTCGTTTATCATTCTTTATAAACAAGAGACACAATCTTTTGACATACTCCTCTGTGATTTATGGGGAGCGTCACCAATAGTTTCAGTACAAGGGATGAGATACTATACAATTTTTGTTGATGATTCCACAAAATATTATGCCTTGTTTTGAGAAATTTATTACATACATAAAGAATCAGTTTAATAAAATAATCAAAATCTTTCATTCAGAAGGTGGAACAAAATTTGATAACAATAAGAATATAATGTCTTGCCATACACGCCAGAGTAGAATGAGCAAGGCTGAAAGAAAACATTAAATTGTTCCCTAGCTAGGCCTAACAATGATATTCTATGTTAATCTACCCCCAAAGCATTGGGTGGATGCATTTAATGCTGTTGGTTGGGTTTATAACAAAATTCCTACAACACTCTTAAATATAAAATCAACTTATGAGAAGCTGTCAGGCATGAGCACAATTACTCGAGAATTTTCTAGTGCTTATGCTTGAGAGATTATGCCAAACAAAAGCTAGAACCAAGGTCATTCGCTTGTATATTTTTGGGTTAGAGCACATTACATAAAGACTATAGATGTTTGTCAATTTGCAAGAATTTGGTTTGCCAAATTCAGCAATTTTTTTGTAAATTACGGATTTCCTGCATCCAGCAACCTCATCACTATTCATTTACAAAGTTAATTACTGGAGTCTGGTGATAGGACAGGGCGGAGCCTCCACTTTCTCCTGCTCTTCCATACAAGACTTTTCTCTTAAATCCTGCCGCCCTCCGTCCTGCTCCGTCATGGTGCGAGCAGCAATGGTTTGGATGACGGTGCGTCCTTTCCCTCCCGCAGCAGCAACTGAATGCTTTACTTGAGCTGCGTTCTCTTCTTTACGGTCGCCGGAGATTCTTCGAGATTCCTCTGGATGCCTCCCAAATGAGGCCCAAATCCCCGACGATGAAGCATGTAGCTTTCCTCGTTCACAAGCTTTTGCAGGGGAAAGAGGAGATGCAGTACGAGACATCGTCCACCAACTAACCTGATCGTCGCGACAATCTTCTGATAGGCCACTACCACCCTCGTCTTTATATCGAAAACCGGCTTCATTACCAAAAAGCAGTGTCCTATCTCCGCTGCCTGATGCTAACATTTCCATGCTCTTCAAATCTCGATGGAATCCCTACCTGTGGCAAAGGCTTCACTGTGCTGACCCCACTGTCAGAGCATTAGGGAACATTGATATCGCATCGACTCTCGTCGTTGCCCCGTAGCATTCTTGAACGCCGACCAAGCCCCGGTGTCGTTCATCTGGTAGCGGCGACGCTGCTCTTTGTCTCGCCGAATCCCTCTCCTTCTCGCTTTCTCTCTCTCTCTCTCTCTCTCTCTCTCTCTCTCTCTCTCTCTCTCTCTCTCTCTGCCTCCCTCAAGGTTTCACCGGCCAGTGCCATGTTTGTCGGTGACCTTCTGTGAGTCTATTCCTCTCTCTCTCTCTCTCTCTCAGCGTAAAAACACAAACACGGGGACGGGACGGGCGTACAAACACAGACACACACATCTGAGTGTCTCCTAATGAAGATCAAGAGCAGGTTCCATCTATGCCAGACCGTAGCTGATGTTCTCCTCTTATACCTTTGCTCATCTATCTTTGCTCGTCAGTTGTTTGATGGAATGTTTAAGAGAAAGTCCTTTGAGATTTGAAAATTTTGGTCAACAAAATTTTGCCTCTCCTAAGCGATTCTACACCCTTGGGTAGGGGGCACGAGTTCAACAATCTGCCTCTCACCAAATGATATAATAATAATATCATTCTTTTCATGTTGAGTAAAGATATTGAATTTAAACTGTTTCGTGTTGAGGAAAGATGTTGAATTTAAACTGAGCTGGCTAAGTCCGGTTGAAAATCTATATTGCAATTCTTGTTCTTTAGAGGGGCTGTTTGGTAGATAAAACAATTTGTAACTGTTTCTTGAATCTTAAAGATTGAGAGAAATTCATGAGATACATAAAAAAGTGTTTTATGAATCTGTTGGAGCATATTTATGAAACAACTGCAGAATGTTCTCATTTGATTTTCATAATTTCAAGGACAGATAGTTAATAATGTTAAAATCAACTACAGATGATAGTCATGATGGATTGGTGAAGGTGGAAACGCATGATGTACTCAATGATGTCCTTCATGCATTGATCGCAATCGCAACGGATAACCATTTCTGTTCATGGCGGATGAATACATTTGCGTAATATTGGAAGAATGGGAAATGCTCTACTTTTTCATGGACGCAAATGGCGGGATTCATGCACATGACAGTAAATTAACATGATAAATAGCTACAACGAATGAAAATATGTCAAGATCGCTGGACTAGTGGCTATCATGGTCACGATGGAGATTCAGAAGGGTGACAACAGGTGGTGTTTCCACCTCACCATTAACTTCATGAAGATATTTATATATTATTGTTTGCTACTGCATATACTTGATATATAGTGTGAGAATCCAATCTTAGCAGCTCTAACAACTTCTATCAATTCTTTATGTTGAATGATCACAGCTAAGTATTTGATGAATTAAGAATTGTATTGATTATGTCAAAGTTGACAAGATTGAAAGGAGTTCCGATCTGCAAGATTCCTTACATTATCCACGTTTAAGGATGAGTTATGCTGTAGGGGACTAGTGTAACAGTTGGGGTTCAGGGCAGGTAATTGCTGTCAGCCCACAGTTTGAATGTCAACAGTGTCAACTCTCTTTGCTGCAGAAGAGAGATCACCTATGTGCAAGTAATATTGAAGCGACAAAATCAAGCATCTTATCTTGGAGGGAAGGGTCGAATCAGTCACTAGCTGCCCAACGATAGGTTTGGTGGACATTCCAACGCCAGAAAGCTAAGATATAGGCACGAGATGACACAAACGCTAAGGTAAGACTGAGTAGGCAAAGTTGCAACCAGTGAAACAGTAGGTTTCTTCATGAACAAAGGTAAAAAAGAAAAGAAAGAGCCAGTTTCTTGAGCTAGACAAGGTGAAAAGCCTAGCTTTCTGGGCGGAAACTTCCAAAAAGAGATGGACATGGAACGAATCTGAAAAGCTGGTGGATCTTTTAATTTGTGAGTCCGACTTATGGTGGGATGAGGACTCCTGCAGCTTCTTTTTTTTTTTTTTTTCATACGATGAGAAGATGGGTTCCTTTGGATCCACAATATTGCTCTTGGAAGGTTGCCCTTTACCTTGTTATGCATGGAGAATCATAGACAGCAGAAAAGGTCAGAGATTTGCCTAGGAGAGACAAACCACAATAAAGTTTTCCTCTCTCGCTTCTGCAATCTGTATGGCTCTAATAGCTGAGCCAGAAGTACAAACTAAAAGACAAATACTAAATTTTAATAACTGAAAAAAAAAAGAATACCATGTTTCCGTATCTCCTCAATATATACATATATACATATATATACATATATATATATATATATATATATATATATATATATATATATATATATATATATATATATATATATATATATATAGAGAGAGAGAGAGAGAGAGAGAGAGAGAGAGAGAATGTTCTATGACTATCGAATGCTTTCTAGTTTTCCATGCGGGGGCATGTTGTTTACACCACTGATGATCTTAGATCTTGAAAATGTGATCACTTTACAAGCTCATGCATATTGGCAACCTTATATCTTCATGGATAACTGATCCTAGTGAAGCAAATTAATTGCGGTTTTTCACAGTTTTGTGCATGCGACAAGTATACATCAAATGAGGGTTTGGGGATTTTTTAAATTTCTTATAAAGTAATGGCTATTTTAGATTTTTTATGATCCTTCTTTACCTTTTTAAATAGTTTCTTTTTGTATTTTAATGATGCGACTTTGGTCATTACGCTCTCACTCCGGTGCACAGAGCATCAAGGGATTCAGGATGCATCCGCTTATTTTCTGTCTAATTTCATCGAAAAAAATAACGATAACCAATCTAGATTAATTGAAATCATTGGAAAGCAAGGAAATTTTCAAGATTGTATCTGTTCTTATCGTTCCAATCATGGGCCAACAGGAAAGAACGTCACAGTTAACACTGCTTGTGAAGTCTTGAAGAGTAAGAAAAAGGTTGTCTAATAATAAAAATATATAAAGGCTAATAAAGTTCGAAGTTCTTCAAAGTGAATAATTTAATTTAAAATCCATAACTCCCAGATTGAAATTTAATTTAAAATCCATCGTGACCAGAAGTATGGTTGATATAAACAGATCTGAAATGTACAAACCCTGCTTTTCCCAAAATTTGGCCCGTGACAAAATTTTCCAAAAGTGATAAAAAGTCAAGGACTTGCAGAAGCTACGCGCTCATGCAGACGCTTCCCTTCTCTTTCGTGCTCCTCCGCTTTCTTTCTTATTCGTCGTATTCATCATCGGTCTTATTCTTCTTGTTTCGTTCTCGAATCAGCGTTTCTCTACTCTCTTTGTGGAGTTGTTTCGGACATAGCAGAGAATCAAGAAGAAGTAGGAAGAGAGGCAATGGAGAAGAAGGGTGGTAAGCAATCGGAATGCCCAATCGCTCTGGGTGATCACTACGACGTCCTGGAGGAGGTCTTCAAGCACCTCGACGCGCGTTCCCTCTGCATTGCAGCCTGCGTTTGCAAGCAGTGGAAGCTCATCTGCGCCCACGACAGAACCTGGGAGCACCTCTGCAACCGACTTGCCCCCGCCGCTGCCACCACCGTCTCCGCTTTCACCACCAACCAAATCCGGTCAGTCGTCGTCGCCATGGGCGGCTTCCGCCGCCTTTACCTCATGTGTATCCGGCCCCTGTTCGAGCGCCTGCGGCCTCCGCCTGGACGCAGCTCCGGCGCCGGAAAATGGACGAGAGAGCAAGCGCAGCTGTCTCTCTCGCTCTTTTCGATCGATTGTTACGAGAGACTCGGTTCCGAATTGAGTGAATCGGGTTCCACGTCCCCATCTCTGTCCTTGAGATTCCTTTCCAAATTGCAGTGTGAATCCGGTGGTATATGCTGCGCCGGTCCAAGTTTGTAAGTGGTAATATGTAACCTAAAAATTCTCTTTCTTTTTCTTCTTTTGTTTGGAACACAAAAGTTGCACTGTGATGACTTGAGATAGGACACTGAGAGAGGAAAGATCTTCAACGGCCAATCTTCTCCTGTTCATAACGAGAAAACACATTATGGGCATTCACTAAGATGCATTTGCAGTGGACTAAAACTTCTTAGTTAATTGATATTATAATTCCTTGGAGTTAAGTTGATGTAAGCTTGGTTAAGTATCCCTTACATTTGAACTTTTAACTGCTTCTAGCCTGTCAACGGGAAATTCATTTTACATTGTTCCTTCATTCATCAGGAGATCAGGGCGCTCCAGTAACATTGATCCCCTTATATATATATATATATATATATTCATGCATCTGTCATGTTGGACTGTGAAGAGAAGAGGGTGAGGAGCTGATGACAGAGGTCCCCAGGAGCAGAGTTCTGCATTCGGGAGTGGCAAATTCTATTCACGTGAACTCTTCAGACCCGAATATGAAATCTCCCGGACGAATCCATATCATTGCTTTATGGTAAATTTCGGATGCCTTTTGTTCTAAACCACAAAAGCCAACGACGTCGAGTCCATGCAAATTTATTGCTTCTGTTCTTTCCCTGAGCAAACAACAGTGTGCGTACAATAGTGGGCCCAACCAATACTTGCATCGCTCGAGTATCGGTTTGATCACCGATGCAGCTAGCGTATCGGCAGATACGTTTAATTTCGAAAATTTTTAAAAATGATGTAAATGATTTCTGAAGAAATAGAAAAAAAAATCCTATGTGATCAGACTTGCATCGTATCGATAAGAAGCCGATGCAACATCTATTGTGCGGCATAATAATCTATAATAAATTAATTGACCAAGGGCAGAATTTGAGTTCATTCCATCAGTGATCACTCTCAGTTGCATGATAATGGTAGTACTAGGGCAGCTGCAGTACCCTTTACGAATTAGAGGGTAAAGATGGAGAGGGCTTGCCCTTGGGATCTCCTACATTGAGGCTTTCTGGTGCGCAACAAAAGGTTGAAGCTTTCGGTGTCTAGAAGTGCCACTTTTGATCTATTTTGGCTTGTATGTCGGTGACCCTCATTTTGGGACAAAGAGTGTGAAAGAAAAATTCAAACATGATCCTTTACTAATCTCCACTCTGACCATTGCACCAACCTCATTGAGAATCCCAAGGAGAGACTTTACATTTAAGAAAATGAATGGAAAAAACTTGAAAAAATTCAAACATCTTTGAGAAGAGATAGATATAGACGTAGGAATTTGTCGAACGAATTGCACTCCTTCATATACGTCAGGTGTTCGTTGATGAAAAGGGGTTGAGGAAAGCTTGAACTCAATTCCTACAGTGATGGATATAAGCACATTCAAAATTCTTAGGGAGTTATACATTTGTGTATTGACAAGACTGTTCACTATTTCTTGAAGTTCGATCTCTCCCTCGGATAAACCATATAGTCAAGAAAAACCATAAACAAAAATAGAAGAGCTTGCCTTACCCATAAGAAAATATTTAGTAGTAGCCTCATTAGAGTGTACATCTCTCTTTGTATATCCAGATAATACGTAGGAGCTGAAACATTTTGGAGCTACAAAAATAGTTATTAAATTGTTAGCACCACTTCAACTTGTCCCTTAAAAGAAAAAAAAACATGGCTTTCCTAAATCACTACTTTAGCTAAGGATACAGGTAGATTAGATATGTTCGATTGCCAATCCCATTGTGAGGTCTTTTCTGGTTTGAATTCAAATAGAATTCAGAGCAAATTCAGACCGTGCAGTTCCATTCTAAGATCCAACAAAGATCCGAGCCAATTACATGTAAATGTCAAAAAAGGTCTCAGTCCGGGTCCGATGCTAAATCACATTCCACAACCATAAAGGCTGAGCACGCCGGAATCTGTACGGTCAACATAGTTTAACATCTTTTGTTCAGAGGGGGATAGTGAAACTCACAAGATGGGTAGTTAGTTTTCATTTCTCATTTTTAGAACATCAACTTAGTGTCACATAAATGATAAAGCCGTATTTGGATGGAATATTTCAACAAAAACAAACCCCCAAGGCATCAGAGGAAACGCTGGGCTTGGGATCTCCTGGATCAAAGAATGTTGGAGGATGGACGACACTAATAAGGTCAGGCACGGTGCAGAGCCACGAGAGAGGAAGAGAAATGTCAACGCCACGTGTAAACAAGTCCACCCGGATTCTCTGCTTCGAGAATCGGGATTTTGATATATCTACAGTTTTCCCTAAGGGAGAGCCCCTCTCTCTCTCCCGTCTTCTTTTAGTTCTTCTGCAAGTTCGTTCCTGCAAAGAGAGCGTGGATGGCTTTCTCTCCCACGCTGGAAATCTTCGAGCTGAGCAATGGCACCCTCCAAATGAAGGTCTCAAACTGGGGGGCTACCATCACTTCGCTCCTCGTGCCCGATTCGAAAGGTTCCCCCACCTTCTCTCTCTCCCTCGCTGTTTCTCTCTCTCTCTCTCACATTCCTGTTTTCGTCTTTTTAGGCAATATGGCTGATGTGGTTCTTGGATTCGATTCCCTGGAGCCTTATATTGTACGATCTTTCCTCCAAATCTCTTTTCTATTTCTCTCCGTGCATGAAGTTAGTGCTTCATTTGTCTAAAGTGTGTAAAAACCGGAACCAATTTGCCATTGTCTCCATCTTTGATTCGTCTGTTTTGGGCATGTCTTGATCTCATGCTATGCTGATTAAAGGAAGAAGCATCAGCTGACTTTCTTTCTTAGTTCAACATTAAAGTGAAGTTTGGTCCTGCCCACCTCTTCAAGGAAGTGGATAGTTCGTAACATATTCCGGTTTATGTGGATAAAGGGGCACGTCCATGCATATAATTGTGTTGGGGATCTAGGAAAAATGGAAGCAGTTTGATCTTTAGATACACAGGGAGCTGCACATGTTCAATGTCTCTGAATTTATCTCAACTTGATTATAGCTAAAATCTCTCTTCTGTCCATGTTATGTTAACTTCTTTTGGGGGGGGGGGCTTATGTGCTTAGAATGGTTCTTCACCATACTTCGGTTGCATTGTGGGAAGAGTCGCAAACCGGATCAAGGAAGGAAAGTTCACTCTCGACGGGAATCACTATAGTCTGCCCATCAACAATCCTCCAAACAGTCTTCATGGTAATCAGTTTTGCAATTTTACTTGATTCCTTTTTTT
Source organism: Nymphaea colorata (assembly GCF_008831285.2). Taxonomy (NCBI): domain Eukaryota; kingdom Viridiplantae; phylum Streptophyta; class Magnoliopsida; order Nymphaeales; family Nymphaeaceae; genus Nymphaea; species Nymphaea colorata. The sequence continues at coordinate 14,771,295 of NC_045147.1, forward strand.
CTTGTTTAGAGTGTGCTATTCTTCGCTGCTGGCAGATATTTTAGTTTGGCAAATGAGTTATCTTATTCAATTCTTTATCTTGGTGCAATCTTGCTGTTTTATCTCTGGTGTCACTATTAAGAATAATTTTCGATGTTCCTGCCTTCTCAATGGGGTTTTCTTCCTAAAATTTTTTTATATAAGATGGATGGTTTTGGCTGTGCCAAAAAAATCTTTTTACTCGAGATCTTCGAAGTTTAAGCTAGGGAAATATAGCGCAAACTTGTGTTGTTCCCGGAAGGAATTGCGAGAATTATTATCTATAGTGGGAAACTTGTGTAGAAGTTTTTAAAGTGTCAATAAAGCAGAGAGCCTTAGAAGCCAGAAATTTTTTAACTAAAATTATGAAAATAAACCAACTTGATTTTTTATGGCAGTATCAGGATTTTATCACTGAGATACTTTCTGGTCATCAGTTTGAAATTAGTATCTGCTGCGTGCATTGGTGTTGTAAGTTCTCTAGAATTTCCACATATACACGCACAAAATCAATCAAAGATTCAGACGTGAAAATTGCTTAGTCTACTTGCTGTTCCAATGAGGTGAACTACCTGATGTGCTCTAGAGATTCCACGTATGTGCACATAAGATGTGAAAAGTTGCTTAGTATGCTTACTATTCCGAGAACATGAACTATGTATGTTGTGTAACCAAAAGTATATACAGATTTAAGCCTCTCTGATTTACATTTTTCTTTTCTTGTACCGTGTCAAACACCTTTATGTTCCCTGTTCTATTAGGAGGAGAAAAGGGTTTTGATAAAGTAGTATGGGAGGTGGTCGAACAGAAATCAGGTGATGAACCCTCCATTACATTCAAATATTATAGTCAAGATGGCGAGCAAGGTATTTTCCTGTTCCCTGCATTTTGTCCAACTTGACACCAACTTGTTAGGAGCTTCCTCAATATCTGATATTAAGAAACAAAATTTTGGCTGTAACCTATTGCATGGGATCGTGATGCTTCTGTAGGCTACCCTGGCGATCTCATTGTAAGTGCCAAATACACACTTGTTGGGAAGACAACATTGAGGCTGGATATGGAAGCAGTTCCACAAAACAAAGCTACTCCAGTAAATTTAGCTCAGCATACTTATTGGAACTTAGCTGGTCATAATTCGGGAGACATTTTGGGCCACCATGTTCAGATATTGTCATCTCATATAACTCCAGTAGATGAGTATACAGTCCCCACAGGTGAGATCATGCCGGTTGAAGGTTCTCCTTTTGATTTGAGGGATGAGAAAAAGATTGGGAGTGTAATCAGTCAGGTTCCTGGTGGTTATGATGTTAATTATGTGCTTGACTGTGGTGAAGAGAAGTCTGGCTTGAAGCATGCTGCTAAAGTCAAAGACCCATTGAGCTCAAGGGTGCTCAACATATGGACCAGCGCTCCAGGTGTTCAGTTTTACACGGGAAATTATGTTAATGGAGTTGTTGGTAAGGGTGGTTATGTTTATCAAAAGCATGCTGGACTGTGTTTGGAGACGCAAGGATTTCCAAATGCCATAAACCAGCCGAACTTCCCATCTGTTGTGGTCAAGCCTGGAGAGAAGTACAATCACTCTATGCTGTTTGAGTTTTCAGTGGAACAACAGCTGTAGGTGGCATCAACGATGTGTTAAAACTTGCTATCTTGTTTAGCAATATTCTCTTTTTCTCATGTTCTGTTGGCTATTTTCTTTTCCTTGTGGTCGTACTACTTTACCGTGGCATGTATCTAGCTTAATGCTACTGGAAATAAATATAGCGAAATAATGGCTTTTTCATTTTTCTTTGAATTTTAGTCTTAATGCCTCAGGCTGTTCATATAGCAAGCTGTAGTAAAACCTATTTCTCAGCGAGCTGCTTCCATCGAAATTCCCCGTTTTACCATAGGAGGATTCACACACCTGCCTTGGTAGATTGGCTGTTCCTAGAGACGATCATTAGAAGTTTCATGTTGTTTCCTCTCTATGCTAATATGCTTGGCTACATGGATAGTGTAGGAGTCTCCAGACTGATGGATGTCAGTCACTACTTTGAAAGCCGCAATGTTCATCCTTGCTGCAAATTTGAAGCTGGGTCCACTGCTGGGAGCACATTGAACTTCAGGGTAAATTATTGTTGGATGTCTACTTCTGTTAAACTTTCATTGCATCAAGTTTAATTCCTTAATAGTCCACTCACGAAGGTCGTGAAATCTGACTTAGTCTTCTGCTTTCAGGACTAGAATTTATAATTTTGAGGACTTTATCTGTTTCTTAGGTTAGTCTTGAGTTTTGTAGAAGTTGCATCACGACATAGACCAGCTGCCATCATCTAAAATAATTAGGAAATGAGGAATTGTACTGTCTTTTTCCCTTTTTAGATCCATAAATGGAGTGATTATAGAAGTCTAATTAGAATGTAGAAAGCTTTTTTGGACTGTGCGCCTATCCCAGATAAGATTCCTCCTTGATCTGCTGGAGAATAATTTCCTGTGCAGAAATTGCTAGGAAGTAGGAACGGATAGGCTTGAGCCAACTTCTTTTTATTTTTTTCCGAATAATGTTGCTGTGGGAGCAATTCACATAATGCACAGGCGCGCACAAATGTGGGGATATTGACATGTGTTAGCTGCAAAGTTAATGCCCCAGTCAAGGTGAAATAAAAGTTGATGGTTTAAAATGTTTCTTAATCATTGCAAGCATTCAAGGGCAATGTGCTTTAAGAAAGCAACTAATACTTTTCTGTTGATCCTTCATGGAACCATGAAATACCCATGAGAGATCTCTCGAATTCATTCTGCACATATATCTGTGATGAATGTCCTAACACGCGTGCACAAGCTTGTGCTTGCTTCGCATCATTATGCATCAGTTTACTCATTCCAAGAAAGCAACGAGGTGTGCTTGAATTGATCCTACTTCAGAGGGAATGAATCACTTCATCAGGTTTTCAATACCCGCATCTTCACACGTTTGAAGAATTGACCACTATATGTATAAGAATTTGTGGAATTACATGGATTTATTAAAATTAAAGATTATGTACTTTAATTGTGGAGATCAATAAGGTGGCATGTGTAAAGTTATATGTCCAAAAAAAGTGAATTTGGATGAGTATTTTGAAGAAATAGTATCTTCTGTATCATCAACTGAGTTGAACAACAGTTCATAAATCGCTCCATATAATTTTTTTATTCGTTTAGTCCATATATGCTGCGAAATATATATCTTAATGCTGCACTAGAAGCATATAGAGCATCTTTACCTGGGTCCGCTTTATGTGTCCATAGCTCAAGAGACCTATGATGCTAGACTTGATAACTCAATCCATGTTACCATTGTGGCTTGTCTTGCTATGTTCTTGTGCACTCAGTTATAACATGAAAATTTCAACGAGTCTAACTCCACAGATGCAGTTGGGTCATCCAAAAGTGCGGTTTAAGAAAACGCTGAAATTTAATGTGTATATCAGATTTAAATCACCAAAACCAGTGGATCTAAGTTGATTGCATCATGGAATACAATCTACATATTGGGATTTGGTTTCTTTAGGAGAATGTAATTCTGGAAAAACCTGATTGTGTAGTCGGACTTGTGAAAGTTAGTTGTGATCTGTCTAAATCGGCAGGTCGAACATACATAGTAACGTAGTTACGTAGGCAAACGTGACTGTGTGGTTGGACTTGTGAACGTTAGTTGGGATCTGTCTAAATCGGCGGGACAAACAGACGCACAATCAGTAGCTTATGGGCGCAAAATGTAGCCACCCTTACATACTGGAACTCGTAGTTATCTTTTGTGACCAACAAATCTGCACATCAAGATGCCAAATGATGAGCTTTCAAAGAGTTTGCATAGGCTGTTAAACTCTCTCTCTTAGTTTTAACTCTTTCTTTTTCCCCCTTGATATATATATATATATATATATATATATAACCAATTCAACTGAATCGGTGAATAGGCAAAATTCACCGGAATGTGTGTGTATTCATAGGCAATGACTGTTCAATCAAATTCTATTTCACTTTTTGGTCATAGCATGCTGTGAGCACTTTTAGGAGAACGCAAGAAATGCTTTGTAATGGAGTCGTGCTCATCCACGCTAAGCTTTTTAAGAATGCGTGTGGGATAAGGGATTTCGGGTATGGGTGGCCAACAGGGGTCCATAATGGATTTGACATTTGATTATTATAAGGCCCGTTAAAAATAAAAATAAATTTTTAATCATAAAATAATATATTTATTAATAATAAATATATATTATTAAAACAAAAAAAATATAAATATATATTTTTTAAACTTAAGCGGGTCGAACCGAGCCCGAAAAATGTTGGCACAAGCCCGGGCCCAACCGGGCCGAGCCGGCCCCGATGCCCACCCTTAGATTATTAAGACACCGTCACAATGGCAACGTGGATCTGATCCATCCCCAACCAATCCATTGCTTGGGTTCCAATTTTACTTGTCAACAAACCCCACCAATCATGTCCAACACTTCTTATCCTTCTACTACTTTTTGGGGACATTTTTGTATTTTTGAGCACCCGAACACATGTTTTGTGTTCAGGTCTCAAACATATAACTGTTTGGCTTGCCCTGGTAGGTGGAGTACATCATCCCAATTTGAAACTGTTCAACTGAGTATGGAAACTCAATCGGATTACTCACTGGATTTGGAGTGCAGTTTTGTAGCTCAAATCTGAATCACAGTCTAGAATCCAACTGAGGTCCCACCTGATAACAAACAAATGTCAGACATCAGCTTATGTTAACCGGATCCAAATCTGGTTTTGAAAGAAAACGTAATCTGATTTAGATAGAAACCTGGATCAGATTGCATAAAACCCGATCAAGTCTCATTCTATAAAAGATGAATGCGAGTCCGAACAGTTTACATCCCTAATCTTCACTCGTTTTAGTGGATAAGAATCCACGATCCATTACGACGTAAGACTATTGCCCCCTCTTTTTTCACTTGAAATTTCTTATTTAGTAATTTAATTTGGCATGAAAATCACCGACAAAATTTGTTGTGCCGCTCATGACAGAGCATATGCATCCATTAAAAAGAATAAGATAGGAAGTAGTTGAAATAAACAAGGGATTTTTTTTAAAAATAATCTCAATTATTCTAATAACTTCCCCATCTCTCTTTCCTTCTCTCTTTTACAGCAACACCATCATGCCAAGCTGGAGCTTTTCTCACGTGGTAGGAGCCACTCCTTCCTTTCCATATTGGCCCATACTGGTTTTTGAGAAAAGATTGTAGTTTTTGGTAATTTGAATTAGATTAAATAAAAAAACTTTTAAACCAAAAAAAAAAAAGAAAAACCCTGAAAAAGCAGGCTAACGTTGGCCCTCGCTTTTTTAATGCTTCCACCAAATTGTTTAATAGGAGACATGTTTCATTGCTTGTTTTAACTTTTTGTTATCTCTTTAGTGAAGGCCAAAGGTTCTCACTTTTTGTTATTCCTTTAGGGTTCAGAGCTGCTTTTGGTGCTTCAAGGTGACATTTCTACTAAACTTCGACTTGCATATCGGCCGTTTTATAGAACAATTAGTTGATGTCATGAGAGTTCGAAACAAAAACTGATTGCCAGCCAACCATTTCTTCATCCATTGTACCAATATGTTTCAAGTATACTTTCAACACCTTGTTCGGTGGAGCAAAAAATCTTAGCCAAGGAGTAATAATTCGAAAGTTTTAGACTTTTCATATACATAATGAAATGATTAGAAGACACTAAAAAGACACAAACATGAGGCACCAATATATAAGTAAATGGTTGGAGACAACAACCAGCATATAAATAAATAAATAAACTGTATGGGACTGTGTGGGCAACTGCCCGCACAAGCACCGCCACTGATTACATTCAAAACACTGAGTATGTCTTTCCTAATAGAAGGATGTATGGGGAATGAAGTTTTAGACTTCCTCGTCATTTAATATGTGTTTGATTGCCTTCGCCGTACAATGTTTACACCAGTGGCGGGGCTACTAGTGTGGGCACTTGCCCACACATACTCACGTAATTTGGCTTATTACATATTGGTGTTCCACTGCATTTCACTATACATTTAAGCGTCTAAATTTTTGAGTTGCTATGAAATAGTGCCTCTCAGCAAAAGAAGTATATGCTTCTGGTTGTACACTTAAAAGTTACATTAGCTTAGACAACAAGTGACACCTTACACTAGGGTGCATGATTTCAAAAGGGGACTCCAAATGAAAGACCGTCAAACTTCATTATAAGCTGCATTGCCAACCACTTTGGATTTACATCATTACCAAAAAAGCAAAAGCATAGAAAAATCACATTATTAAATGGCCATTAGGTGAACGTTAACCCTCAATTTATGAGGCAATAGAAATTCTTAACTTTGCATTGAATAAGTGGGCCTTGCACATTTTTGTAAAGTAATGAAAATAATAATAAAGGTGATATTGTACCATTTGGACTTCTATTCAAAGTTTTTACTTGCTAAAACATTCTCCTAATATAAAACACATCCACAACTCTCTCTCTCTCTCCCTTTTATTTTAATTATCTGTTTGTATCAGTCTGACTCGCTAAAGGGGTCCTGAAAGGCGAGATAAAGAAGCAAAAGCTGAATCAAAAAAGCAAAAAAGGAGAAGAAAGAGAACGTGAAGGATTCCCACTCAAGCTACTTTATGCTCTCTCTCTCGTTTCCTTCCATTTCTCGATCTCCCTTGCATCTTTCCTTGTCATAATCCAAGTGTGGCTAACGTATGAAGACCCAATCATAATAACTTTGGTACTCGGTTAATCTTATTAAGTCTTAGTTATTTGCCTATAGTATGTGGTAATCAAGGGTGGAACTGCCTCGAATTTGATTTGAATAAGCGAAGTACCGAACTATATGATACTGTATGTACATGAATCTGAAAAATGTAAAGAAAAGAGCTCATGAAGTGACGTCCATTAAATAAGCAGGTTGAAAGGAATTTGATCACTATTTTGTTGCTAGTTGCTTGGGACCAAACCCCTCGTTGGGTAGTTCCTTCTTCTTTCCCTTCCTCTTCCTTTTGTTCTCTCTCTTCATTAAACTAACATACAAGGGTTAGATCAATGCAGACACCTAAATATGCTCATTCAAATTTGAAAATAAGCATGGGAATTAGGGTTTTAATGGAAGAGGAGAACTTATGAGAAAAAAGATGTTCTATATTTTGATAGTACTGTTTTGATTCGAACATGGTGGACGGTGTCAGGGGATATCTTATATTAAACCATGTGAAGGAGAAGCTTATTGCTTGGACCTTTTTCGCAACTCTAAGGATGTGTTTGATTGCCCATGATTTAAACTTCTCAGGATTTGATAACTGTAGATTTATGATCAGACTTTCTCTTCTCTGATATTAAACCCTCCCCTTTTTGAATTCAAAAAGACAGAATAAGGATTTCAAATGTGGATCTTAAGTCAAGATCCACAGTTTGATAAACAGTCGTCGCACTTTTACCACATCAGCAAAGCATATCACATCATATCCATAGATTTTATATTTGAAGTCATCCAATGCTCCTTAAGGTTGGATTTGGTAGCCTTAGATTTTAGATACGAAGCTGCATAAAAAGTTATAACTTGGAAGATCATGATAGTAAATCTATTCTACATGTTAAAAATCATGGATTTAAGGTCGGATGGGACAGGTCTGACCTTAAATTTGTGGATTCAAAATCATAGGATCTCAAATAACAGCTGATCTCAAATCCACAAGAAAACAAACACAAACCAAGAGTGTCCAAAGAAAAGATCGAGGAGAACTGCTCAAATGTTTTGTTTCTCTTTCTCCAATTCTAAGATTCTAGGTCCAGCTAGCGGCTGGAACGCTCGGTTGGCAAGAAAAGCTGAAGTCATGCAGACCATTATACTAGAAAAGAAGTCAAAATGCACGTCGAGCAAGACCTGCTGCCAAAGTTGGACAGCTAGGATGACCGCCACTAAATTGAAGACAGAGCACGTCCACTGTATGACTTCCACAAGCTGACGGCAATAATATATATATATATATATATATATATATATTGCTCCAACTGTATCAGATGGCAGATCATAAAGCTGATGCAAGTCGGGCTGGGTGGTGTGTTATTTGTACACCTCAGTTTGATTCTTGAATTGCACTCTCTCCTACAAACATAGTAATGTTGATTTAGGTTGAAGATTGCTGTTCTTGAAACTGATATGACTGGTCTTAATCTTCCTTCTTTCCCCACCCCTTTCTCTCTCTCTGTCTCTCATATTTTGAAGTATAAAGGCAGACCGCAAGCCCTTCTTACAACTCTCTTCCTCCTGCCTTTCTAGTAAGTAGTAAGTATATATTTTTACGACAGATATAAATAAAGGTGGCGTTTAACTCCATGAATGTGCGTTTATTCGTAGCTGATCTTCTAAAGTATACATTTTGTAAGTTTTAAAATGTTTTGTAGATTAAGAAGAGTGAAGTACTTATGAAAATTTTGGACAGTTGATTTTCATGATGTTAAGTCGTAATTGAGCATCAGAAGTATAACCCTGTTGTTAAAATCAGTCATGTAAATAGGAAATTGCTGTTCTTTTTCAGAAAGGAAAAAGAAAAGTCCGTCGTTCATGTCTAGTGGTCATAATCTAGTCGCCTGTATACGTTCCTGTCTTTTGCGAGAGAGCTGACAATGATCCGCTGGTTCCTCGTTTGGTGCCGTCAAAAGATTCTACCACATTCCCCTGTGTAACGACTTCCTCCCATATTTTCTTTTTTGATCCTCTCCTGCCACTCTTCAGTCTCTTCCTCTTCAACAATCTCTCTCTCCCCTCTCCCTCTCTTTCTATCTCTTTCCTTTGTAAATACAGAAGTTGGCAGAACGATCATCAATGGCCGGCAACAAGTTTGCGACCATATTAAGCAGAAACACGTCGAGAATTACAGTCATCCTCGTCTACGCAGTTCTCGAATGGATTCTCATCATCCTTCTCCTTTTCAATTCCCTCTTCGCTTATGCGATCGGGAAGTTCGCCTCTTTTTTCGGCCTCAAGCCGCCGTGCCCGCTGTGCTGCAGAGTGGACCACGTGCTCGAGCCAGAGAAGAAGGTGGGGAGCTCCTACGCTGATACCATGTGCGAAGCCCACGCCAAAGAGATCTCCAGATTGGGATACTGCCTGAACCACGGGAGGCTGTTGGAGGCCTGCCAGACGTGCGAGGACTGCTCCCTGGAGCGGCGGTGCTCGCAGGGGAGCAGCCTCATAGCCTCCGTCTCTCTGGTCAGCCAGGTGGATGAAGGGGACGATAAGGAATTGCAGTGCTCTTGTTGTGGAGTTCGCTTGGATGATGGCTTTTACTCCAAGTATTTCTTCAGAAATGGATTGTTTAAACCTGCTTGGGACGTTTTGGAGTACACCAACAAGGGGACTTTGGTTGGTGAAGAAGAAGAAGAAGACGAAGAAGAAGAAGAAGATGGCGACGACGATGATGCAGATGAAGGTGAAGAAGAGGGACAAGAAGGGGACAATGAAAATGGGGAACAAGCAGAAGAAGATGATGATGATCAAGTTGATGCTGGTGTTGCTGATTTTGGAGATGATGGCGGCGAACGGAAAGAGGGGGAGGAGGACGACGACGACGAAGTGGTGGTGGTGGTGAGGGAAGAAGTGGTAAAGGCAGTTGATCAGTCAATTGAGAAAGAAACGAAAGGCAGTGAAGCTGCTTCTGCTATGGACGATTCTTCTTGCGATGTTATGCGCGTGGACTTGGAGTACTCTTGTGAAGAAGAGCGTGTAATTCCCGTGGAGTTGATAGATTCTGTGACAGAACAGAATGTGTTGAAGGAGAAGGCCGCCAAGGAATCAGATGATTGCTGTCATCAGCATCTGCTGGACGATCTTGGCGTCTACTTCCAGAGCAAATGCATCGGTAATGAATCGCCGGCGTATTCTCGTGACTACTTATCAGTTTTGGAGTTGGATGTCACTTTTGCCGAGAGTTCTGATCGGATAGATGTGGATTCACAGCAATCGCGTTCAGAGACGGTTGTTGCCGACCATGATGAATCCGGTGCTGTGGCCGTTGTTATTCCAACTGATGGAGATCGTGACGAGGAAGACTTGATTCGGTTCTCGCAGGGCCACGATCAAATAAACGGTAAGCTGGTGATCAGTTTCACCGTACAGAAGCCTAGCGTACTTTCCTTTTTGTGATTTTTGCAGGTTCGGTGAGACTTAAGTTTTTTAATTTGTTGATGAAGGAGCACCAGAAACAAAAGAAATTACTGATCTTCGAGAGAAGGTAGTAAGCTTTGTTGATGGAGTTATCCGTGAAGAGCCAGTGGTTCAATTCCAAGGATGTGAAGAGATCCCTTTGTCTGCATCATTAGACAATGACGATGATGATGCAGAAAAGGATATTGTTTGCAATGTTTTACAGGTTGAAGTAGATCAAGGTACATGAGATTTCTCTTCAGTGTAGGTTTGTTCTGTGTTTCTTTTTCATGAGTAAAATTTAATAAACTTCCACGATATAAACAGAGGTCGAACAAAGAAAAGATTCGTCCATTGGTAATGACAACTGCATTGCAGAAAAAGATGTTCTTTACACTGTTTCCCTCCCAGAGGAAGATCAAGGTATATGAGTATCCCGCAGTACTATTTTTTTCTTCTTTCTTCATGACAGATGGAAATCTGATTGTCAGATTCTCAAATAAACAGAATTAGAGAAAACAAAAGACTCTCCCTTTGGTGATGATAATGGTCATACACAAAAAGATGATGTTCGCATTGTTTTACTCGAGGAAAATCGAGGTATATTGGCGTTTTCCTGTTTTGCTAACCCATTCTCTTCTTTCAATATCTGGAAGATGGAAAACTGACACTGTTCTCGACATAAACAGTGCTAGAGGAAACGAATGATTCAACCATTGATGATGACAGTGGTAATGCACATAACGATGCTTCTAGAACTTCAATAACGGAGGAAAATGAAGGTACGCAAGGTTTCTGCTGTACCAGTAATGCCTTCGCTCCGTCAAAGATGACCATCTGATCTAGTTGTTCTGAATAAACAGAGGTAGAACAAACAATAGATCCGGCTGTCGATGATGCACGGAAAGATTCTTGTACTGTTCTAGTCGACCAGGAAGACCAAGGTATATGAGGGATTTCCTCTGTGCCAACTTTCATCCTTTTTCCTTTTTGTTGCTTTCTGCACGTCTGATAATTTCCAAATAAACAGTTCTAGAACAAGAAGCAGATTCAGCCGTTTCTGTTGACAAGGGTGACACAGATAAAGAAAATGATTCGCTCGCTAAGGAAGATGGAGGTATGTGGGGTTTCTCCATTATAAACTATTTTCTTTCCCCTCTCTGAAACAGATCTGGCATCATTTTCCAAATAACAGGGCTGGGACAAACAAGTGAGCCAGCTATGGAAGAAGTGGATTGCTGCCCTGCGTCTGAAATGGTGGTTGCGATTGAGAAGATGGAAGAACGCACAGAAGGCTTGTCTATTGCTTCTGAATTCAATGATCTTGACGAAGAGAAAGCACCTGATACGCCCACTTATATAGAAGGCATCCACACTCTGCAGAAACGATCAGTGATAGATAGGAAAGACTCGGGAACAGAGTCTTTTGATGGAAGTGTTGTAAGCGAAATTGAAGGTGGTGAAGCTGTAATAATCGAGCGATTAAAATCTGCCCTCAAAACAGAGCGCAAGGCTCTTAATGCACTATACGCAGAGCTAGAAGAAGAAAGGAATGCGGCAGCTATTGCAGCTAACCAGACCATGGCCATGATCACACGATTGCAAGAGGAAAAGGCTGCAATGCAAATGGAAGCACTTCAATACCAAAGAATGATGGAAGAGCAATCTGAGTATGACCAAGAAGCACTGCAGCTCATGAATGAGCTGGTGGTTAAGAGGGAAAAAGAAAAGCAAGAGCTGGAGAAGGAATTGGAATTGTACAGGAAGAAGGTTCTACGCTATGAGGCGAGAGAGAAGAGGATGGGGAAGAAGAAATCTAGGGAAAGTGCAGAAAACTTGATCTTGGACGATGAAGTTGGGAGGGGTCTGATGTCATCTCCATCTTCCAGCACATGGGACAGCGACAAACTCTCTGTGGATTCTGATGTTGGGGATGATGGCTCAGATGGCATCTTGGAGAGCAACCAGAACACCCCTGTTGATGTTGTTCTCGAATCAAGCAATGGGCATGAAAACACCAAAGAGTTGACTACCCTTGATGAGTCCCTTGCTGATTTTGAGCAGGAAAGAGATTCAATTTTGGAGCAACTCAAAGCATTAGAAGAGAAACTTTTCACATTATCTGATAAAGAGAGCACAATGGTATCAAAACACACAAATGGTAATGACAGAGAAATGGTTCCTGGAGACTCTGTTGATGAAGATCTAGAGGAAGCTTATCACGAGGGGATGAATAACGATCATGAACATTGTCATGAGGATGCTGACACTAAAGGTTTGCCTGGTCACTTTTCCAGTAAAAGGAAACGTCTCACTGACGGAAAATACACCGGTCCTAAGCCAAAGAGGCTACTTCCACTATTTGATGCCACAACCGGTGAAAATGGAACTGAAGAACAGGAAGAGGGGGATGGTTTCTCTCACTTAGATACCCAGTTCTCCGAACATGCTATGATCCAAGAGGAGGTAAAAGAAGTATACGAGAGGTTGCAGGCACTCGAAGCAGACCGGGAGTTCTTACACCACAGTATCAATTCTCTCAAGAAGGGAGGAAAAGGGATTGGCTTACTTAGGCAAATACTGCAAAATCTGCGTGATTTAAGGGCAGTTGAACTGAGAGCAAGAAACCTCGGAGATCCTATGCCTTGAATTCAAGTGATGTCTTCTTTAACTCTATATATTGGTACGACCTCTATCTTTGGTCCGTCTTACATTCAGAAGAATTGTTTTGCATCATCATGGTAAATAGGGACACACATTTTGCTGCAAAATTAGTGTTAATCAGTCCATATAATATTTCTGTTGGTTGATGCAGGCTGGTGATGAAGTAACACTCGGTGCCTGATTGGTTGGTAGGGTAGCAACAAAGGGGAGGGAGGTTTTTAGATCAAAGAGGCATTTTGTTAATGGTGCCTCCAACAAGGTGATATTTCCTCCTTACACAGTTTCAGTTCAACCTTTTTGTCTACCAGAACTCTTCATCTTCTTTTATATTTTTCTGGAGCCCATAGTTTTTTGTTTGGGTGTATTAGTAAAGACCCACCCATCTTTCAAGGTGAAAGGTGAAAACGAGCCATGAGAGAACTGGTTCCACCATCCTCTCTGTCTCCATCTCGGTGGAATACTGGCCCAGAGCTGGAAGCACCACAAAAAATTCCAGTGCCAGCCTACGTAAAACCAAATAGGTAGTGACATTAGAGTTTGTGAGTGTAAAAAGAGAGAGGATTTCCTCTTGACGTTAGTTTTGGTTGTGGTAGTTTATTTTTTGTTCTTTCATGACCTGTGGCTCCTTAGTCTATTCTGCTAGCAACTGTTCTCCTTCGCAGGAAAGAAAGTTGAGCAGATTTGATACTTTTGTATGTTTGGAAGTGGTCATCTGCTGTAAAAAGAATTTTATTAATTTTGTGTAAAAGTGAGTTTGTTGCTTGTTTGCCAACCTTTTCTTTGTGCAATTAATGTTCTTGAACAGCAATCTTTGACATTGACACGCCTGGTTTCATCATCAGTCCAGACAAAACAAACGAGTTGTTCTATAATGGTGGCATGGCCAGTCTTTTATGGTCCCTTCAACATCTTAGGTTCTTTGGCCCCTATGACCAGTTAATCGGCAGTTTTGGCTTTTCACTGTGATAACCTCAACGCCATGGGCGAGTGCCCGCTTCGAGACACTGACATTAAGGTAGAGACTGTAATGGGCCATGGGACATGCGGAGCATGTTCCAACTTAGTTTTCTGTCGCCTCTTCTTGTATGCCATCCTCAACAGAAAAAATATGCAAAAATTGTGCATCTTGGTGCCGCGCTATGTGTTTCCTGTATATCTGACAATGGAAATGAGTTCGTTGGGATCACCCTGAAGTTCACCAAATTCAATCTGTTATCAATCGTCAGTCCTCCATTGTTTGTTTCTTCAAAGTTTTATGCCTGTATGTTCTGTCTCCATGATCAAAACTGATATCCAGATGCGCTCGTGGATTCATAGAATGCAAGGACCTTCTTCCTGCCGGGCCCGGAGTCACGTGAGCACCCATTTGGATTTTTCGTCGCCTGTTTTGCTTATTCACCTGGCCCATTGGTCCAAGGAGATTGTGCGAAAATTTTGGCAATCAACGTTTCTATCTGAATGGTCGTGAAGAGCAGTTAGTTTATCAAAGAGGTCGTGCTGCGATCGCCGGCTTCAACTTGCAAAGGTAGTAGAGCAACCTCGCGTCGTTTGACCTTCTTATGGATTCTTTGATCTTCTTTATGTTCGACTGTTGGGGATCTCAAATTCACGGTTATCTTTAGTTGGAGAACATACTAATGTGTTTATAAGCGTTAATTTAATATAAGACATGTTTTAATGCAAGTTATTTTTTAAAATACGATTTTATACTTTATCAAAAGATTGATTTTATAAGAGCTATTCAAATTTTTTATTAAAGAATATCTATTAAATTTAAAAATTAAATAATTAAATAATTATTTCTATTCAAATCACTTTTAAGATAAGATCTACGAGATTAGATTGAAAAAAGAGGAAAAACACTTTAACGATTATTTATAATGAGTCTCATTTTTTGTTCATTACCTAAGTGGCATGGTATTTACCAATTCCTACATATAGTAGCAACACTTTTTTTGTAATGACTTTTAGTGACACAAAACAAAAAATAATCATTTAAGAGGTACTTGCTGATTTTTACTCTCTCTCTCTCTCTATATATATATATATATATATATATATATATATATATATATATATATATATATATATTTGGGTCAGAACCTTTTAAATTCCTGTTAAAAAAAATGTTTTAAACAAAATGTGAACATTCTAATGTGTTTATAAACACTAATTTAATGTAAATCATGTTTTAGTTCAAGTCATTTTTATAAAAATAATTGCTCTTTATAGTATCAAAATTTTGATGGTATAAGAGCCGCTCATTTTTTGACCATTAAAAAAACATTATTTAGGTAAGAAAACAATTAACTTAATATACATTTTTCATCAAATGACTCTTAAGATCATATCTATAAAGTTAGATTGTAAAAAAATTATTTTAATAATTAGTTTTATAAGTCTGGTTTTTATCAAGTGGTCAGGTTTTTATCTTATATATATATATATATATATATATATAACCTTTTTAAACCCCAGCCTCTCAAGGAGAATTTATGCTCTACTGTAATTTGTAAATACAACCTAGCATTGTGTAAACAAAGGGCCTTAACTTTTTGTCAAAAGAAAATCATCGACAATACTTTGGCACAGATGTACCAGACAAAGCAAAGCGAAGCTTCTGAGGTGGGTCACTAAGAAAATATACTTACAGAAATATCTTTATGGAAAAAGAAAAAAAGAAAAAAAAGGATTCATCCATAGGCAATATTAGGGATTTTTATCTTGTTTGTTTGAATACATACGAATTCAACCTTGCGCACTAGGAGTTTTTATCTTGTTTGTTTGGATATATGGGAATTCAGCCTCATCAATGCTCATTGCACTGCCATCAAAGCGAAGCTAGGTCAGGTGCCAATCTACGGCCTTTTAAAATGTCGCTAAAATGGGCCCGCATTGGTATCAGGTTATATAGATTTCACCGGTTGATATTTTTTATATTAGTCATTCATAGCTGATTTGGTTTGATATGTCGGTGATAAACATACTGGATTTTAGGAATCCCTATGTAGACATTGGAAGGGATTTTTTGTAAATTTTCTTTTTACCAAGAGATGAGGAAAAACACAACGTAAGTAACTTGTTAAAACTTTTAGAGGGCATTTGGTAAATGAAATACCATGCTTAGTGGTTTAAAAATCTGTCTTAAAGATTAAGACATATTCATAAAACACTAACGCGTTATTACTGAAATCGTTTGGCAACAATAATAGTATGTTATATTACTGTTCTATGAATCTGTCTTAAACGTTGGGGTAGTTTCATAGTCATTGTATTGTAATGTTTAACCAAGGAACAGTAACATACTGTTGCCATTACCAAACGACTTCTTAGAAGTCATTTGACAACAATAACACATTTTGCTGTCTCATAAATCTGTCCCAAAAATGAGGTAGATTTACGAAACCTCTGTAACAGTGTTCTATGACTCTGTTTCGTTTTTAGGATAAATTCATGGGATAGCAACAGTGTGTCATTGTCACCAAATAGTCTGTTTGTGGCTATGTTAAAAAAATTGAGTAGATTCATTGAACACTTATTATAATATTTTATTATTTTACCTCAATTTTTAGAGTATATTCATAAACAGTTACAGATTGTTCACTTTGCCAAACAAGCATTTAATGTAAGAAAAAAAGGTACTATAGACCTTCTTTGGTGCCGTCATATTTAGGAACCGGGCACTTTTCTCTCTAGTGAATGAATATTGAACTATCTTTCTGATCGAGATGTTCTAGGTCCTTGCATTACCAAACAACCTATCGACCCTACATGCATGTATATGACGATGCATGTATATGACGGTAGCTAGTACCAAATGATCAACAAAAGTCGGCTTAATTAGCTACTCAAGACAAAATCTCTCTAGACTATGTTTTCCTTTTCCAATATATTGTTTCACTACCGCGTGAGCTTCATAGGTCTTGTCCAGTCCATTTTCATCCCTTTAATCTGGAAAACCAACTTGCTTCCTGCCTAGCAAAAGGTCAACAAAATTAATTTCTAGATCTTACCACTTTCATGAATTGTTTTCATCCATATCTTCATGAATTCTGCATTCTTCAGTCATTTTACATCGCAAAGGGCTCTCATCGTGGTTTTTGCTGCAACTGCAAAAGCATGACAGGGAATCTTCCTCCCCGCATTCTCGTGAGACATTTTAATTATTCGATTGTGAATTGGTATCCATATGATGTTTACTATCGCCACTTAAAAGTAGTTTATACATTTCTTCTTGTGATCTTTATCATCCAATTCATAGAACTAGTATGTTTTCATTTCACAGTTTTCAAAAAATAATTCTAAAGATGTGGCATTGTTAGAGTCTACCACTTCCAGATTATCATGTCTATTCTCTTTCCATAAAACGGAGCCCTTCAAAATAGTCATAATAATACATTTTTTTTTTCTTCTGCGTGATGAAAAAGATCATAAATTGAATACACAAATTTAAATTCAATAATTTAATATAAAAGAGAAGATAACTGTAAGGTGAAAGAATGATGGCCATGAAAGATGTCTAACAGACATCTTGATAAACAAGTTTGTCAAGAATCTTTAAGTTTAACCAAAAAGAAATACAAATCAAGTTTCATTAAATATCCGAATCAAACATAAAGCAAACACGGTAGAAGAGGGTGTGGCCTCTACGCACAAAAATGATTTGCATGTTGAAATTCCTCAAAGTCAAATCCATTAATCTTCTCCTTCCCCATCTACAATCTCTTGATTTTCACTTGGAACCTTTTTTTTGCACTCAATGCATGAACCACAGTCTTTTGCTCCCATGGCCAGTTCATAATCTATAGAAGAATACGGAATTCAGTGACCAAAGAATGGAAACATATGCATTACAATCCACAATCATATGATTCAAATACATTTCTCTATCCGCTCGTTATTGCTGCAAGTAAATCATCTATTTTCCTGCAATCGGAGAATTTTAGCCAAATATGGTGGAATAACAAGAAAGGATTGGATATGATGTTTGTTTTTTTACCACCATTTAGCTTCTTTGAGTTCCCAATATAAAGAACTTTTTGGATTTGCAATTGTTAACTTACATATGATGTTTAGTTGACGGTCAATTTACCTTTATCACCGGGTAAGCAAGTGAGACCAACCACTTGACAGAGAACCAAAGCTTCCACTCAACCCATTGTCTTTTTAGAATACATGGTCTGCTGCTTTTGGTGTATGGGCGTACTGCCTCCCTACTTTGCTTCAACGTACTTGTAAGTGTTCTCTTTTTTACAATACAAAGGTTGGTGCCCCTGACACTTGTGCATTTTCTTCAAGTGGTCAATGAGAAAGAAATTTTACTATTTCACATTTTTTTTCAATAAATTTCACTTGATCAACCTAATGTTTTCTCCCCTTGTTTGGAAGGTGATGACATCATAGAGAGATGTTGACGGAGAAAACGTCTCCTCATTCAATCTTGATGGGTGAAAATCGATCGCTCCAAAGCTGGGGCAAAATCTTAATTTATATGAATAACGATTTCCCCCTTTTCAAGTGTCATTTTCTCAGGTGAGAAAGCATTTCATAGGCTGAAATCACATCACAGCAAATGTTTCCTCGTTTCTAATAACAGCTTACAAACAACCCTTTTCAAGCATGGAGCTGCATAAAAAGCTGCAAACTTCCTATTTGATAAGGCTTTTTTGCAAGAAGAAGAAGAAGAATGTCATGTCGATGTTGGTATATGGTAAGACATAGAGTTCAGTGCCACGAATCACAAAAGCATTTAAGAACATGATCTTGTATGTCAATTTTGGTAGGAAACCGGAACCCAGACCTCCGTGGTAAACCAAAGCAGACATAACTTCTCTTTCAACCTTCTTCTATACATGGAAAAATTATGAGAGGTGAAAAGAGTGGTGCTTTCTAACATTCTAGACTCTTATTATCACTATTTTTTTGGTGGGGGCTCTTTAGAATATAGAGGAATGTATAACAAACGAGCCGAGTTCGGCTCGAGCTTGAGTTCGAATTGAGTAACTGAATCCGAGCTCGAGTTGGATTCATTTAAACTCCTGTCACTTGATTCATTTATATTATTTTCTTTAAAGAAAAATGAAAACCAACTAAAGAGTGTTAAAATTTATCAAAATGTACCGACATGCCCTTAAATATTAGCAAAAAGGAAAGACACAATCTGAGTGAGTTTAAACGAGTCGAGCTTATGTAACTCGAATTTGACTGCATTTATAACTCGAGTTTTAACTCAAAGCTCAAGCTTGACTTGCTTATTAAATCAATCACTGGAGCTCGAATTGAGCTTACCAAGTGGGTCCAAATTAAGTTGGCTCGAATCGTTGTACATACCTATTTTAAAACACCCAAATTAAGGATGTTAACCGATCTTCTGAACATGTTTTGGGTTAGGCAGTGTTAAATCCAGAACAGAGCCGGTAATTTTATATAGGGATCGGAATGAATAAGTTTGTCAAAATTTTAAAGGGTTTATCTAACCATGGAGATTTTGTATATGTTGTAGTGGATTTTGGATATCTGTCAATTCAAGTTCTGAGTCCGATTTTGATCCAAAGTCACAGCCTACATAAAATATTTGATAGTTGTTGGGACTTGTGAACAAATTCAAAGGACATAAGACCTTCTTTGGATTATGACTAAAAGAAGGGTCCTAAGTAAAAATTTGCCTTTATATGATGCGTTCAGGCTTGATAGATCGAGCTTTGTTCATGGGGGTCCACCAAAGGCCATGGTTTCACCCTGCCAATGAAAAAAAAAAAATATACATTGAAAAAAATATAATTTTTTAATTACGTCATGTATTTTTTGGATTTGAATTCAATTTTGTCTTACCCAGATCCAGAGATTGGACTATCGGCCGCCGTTGAAGAAAATCTTGGCTCCTCCCTTGAAAGCAGGTCTAGTTGTATGGCTCAAGATCCGCTCATGACCTATTAAAGCTCCCGCTAAGGGGTATGAGTGGCTTGGATCTTTATTTGGGTTATGGGCAGGTCCCTAATAACTATAGGCGTTCTGATCTATTGTTTTAATCATAGTTGGCAAACCCGTTGATTTTAATTATGAGTTTTTCAAGTCGATTAGAATCATCTATTTACTGTTATGAGTCGGGGATCACCAAGTCAGCTAGGATCATCAACTAATTAGATGTTCTTTTTTATCATGAACTGCTGAACACTAAAGTTTATTATTTTTTGAATTGTGAAATATCACAAACTTTATTAGTTATACTTATATTACATGTTATTTCATTTTAGTTGACGAAAAAATCAAACGTACAGTCCCTACAAACTTACCTTCTTCATTTAGTTATATAAAAAAAATACATTGTAAAAATTTAAAAATTTATGAACTAACCCAATCGAGCCGTTGAGTCAGCTCTCTGACTAATGACCTAATTAGGCCAATTTGAGTTTGAGTTACAAGTTTACCAACTATGATTCTAATATACATTGTACTTAAGAACTCAATAGGGGCATAGCATAGCCGGTCGCACAAGGGGCTGGTTTTTAATTAGATTCGGTTCTTTTTTTTTTTTTTTTTTTTTTGCAATGGGTTGTAAACCTTCTGCTCTGCTTACTTGAATTTTTTTTTTCAATTTTTTTGCAATGGGTTGTAAACCTTCTGTTTACTTGAAAAGAAGGGCAGTAAGATGTGAGTTTTTAATTCACAGGAAAAGTTGCAAGATATGATGTACATCAGATGTGTTTTAAACTAAGGATTTATTTTCTTGTTACAAACCAAAGGTATGGAATCTCAAATATAAAATCCGAAGATCCTTAAAATGCTTTTGGCAGTTCACATCTCACATGATCTGCTTACTTGGATCAGGTACATGTGGAGTCTTCAACCTGGCATAACTTGGTGTCCAACCGAGCCCAAAATGCCCGTATACTATATGCCCACCGAAGAAGGGGAAAAGGAAAAATGCTTGGCCAGTGGACATACCAATAACATTTTCTCCTTAACATTATATTCGGTTTCTTCTTCCTTGAGGTCTCTGTCATCTTCCCTGATATATACAAGCAATTAAATTCATTCCGTGCTAAATCGTGATTGATGGCGAAATTCATCTGATGGGCCATCGTACTGAATTTTTCTGGAAACATTGGCTTCCTGAATTTAATTATTTATGTTAATGTAAATATTGTTCAAGACATTCCCACAGCCCCGTGATCTTTGCATTTTCCGTTAACTATCAGATATGGTTTAGAGAACGTGATGCCCCTCAGAAACGAAACCGGTAGAATTTGGTTAGCAAATATAATAGTAAAATTGTGGAAGAAGGGCCTTGGCCTATTGCAATTTCTACCCCAGCCTTAAAAGCAGGAAATGCTTATCTACGCCCCTCCTGATCAAACGGATAAATTTTCAGTAATGAATGTAAAGAAAGGAATGAGGTGAGAGGAGGAGCAACATACAGAGAGGAAGGGAGGCGGAGAGAGAGAGAGAGGAAGAAGTAACCGGCTTCTAGTTGACGCAATGATGGAAACCCATGTTTTGGTTAAATCACTCTGAAAGCAGGTGGGATCATGCGATGTCACTTCCAGGTGAGTACCCATCGAAATCTTCTATCGCATTCCGCTGATTCCTGGTTGAACGCCACATTCTTGTCAAATTCGAGGAAAACGTTATAGAAATCTTATGCTTGAGGGAAGTCCGAATTCGTTCGGGATCATGAGTTGAGAAATTATGGGAAACGCCAACGATTTTCAGTTTTTGAGCTTCTGAGCGGTACCAATCTGTCGTTGTTGTGGGATTGTGAGTGAGAAGTTACTTGAGTACGATCCGGCATGAGATTTAGGTACTGGGTCTGACTCTTGGCGTATGAGCATCGGCGTTTAGGGTAATGAATCGAGCTTCATCGTTGAAGCTAGACCCCTGTTCCCGGCCTGATTTGATTGCTCTTAGGAGATGGGTGGTCGCCTTTTGCATCATCCGGTTCGATTTAGAGCAGGGTCAGGTGATTGAGGAGTGCTTCCCTCCCGCTTCCGTCAGCCAAGATGAGGAGCTCAACGTCGCTTTCAGCTCCTTTCCCGATTCCATGTCTCAGAATCAGAACAGCGCGAGCATCCATGACTGTATGTTCTTCTTTCGATTCCGGAGGCGAGGGACCGCACCAGATGCCCTCAAGGCACAGGAAGACTCTGTACCACCGGATACTGTCAGGCCACTTAATGTAGAAACAAGGTCCAACGTGGATAATTCTGACGTGGTATCGAGTACAGGAGATGATGGCAATGATGAGGGTGGAAGTGGTGGTTGGACGAATTCTTCTGTTCTGAGTGCTTTGGCTTCTGTTCTTTCTCCGAGATCGATTGGCGGCGAGTCAAGTGGGAAACAAGTTTTCGATTCTGCGGAGTTGCATAACTCACCCCCTGTGGAGCATCCTCATTTGAGTGAGGATCATCCTCCTGCAATGCAGAGAGTGGGTAGCCAGAATGCTTCTGGTACTGACGGTAACGATTTCCTCTATGGATATGTTTTTAATAGGCAGAGACAGGATCAGAGGTTGAAGCGCGGGGGGGAGCAGAAGTCGGTTGTCATCTTGACACGTAAACCATTTTCGAGTGTCTTCAAGCCTTTGTTGCAGATACTGGGGCCTTTGTGCTTTGATATTGGTAAAAAAGCTCTTGATCATGTGGCAACCTTCGTTTCACGTTGGCCGAGCCCCGTTCTTGGTGAATTGATGGATCTTCCTATAGGCAGTGCTTCACTGAAGGCTTATCTTCCTCCTGCGTGCAGCTTGACTTCTGATTATGGGAGCTCCTATGACGAGTTTGTTTCAGCAATGGCTCCATTTCCACCTTTGAATCACTCTATCCCCCAAGGGTTGTTTCATGAGGCTGATCTTTTTGGAATGTTCAGGGGAATTATATTGCAGATATGGATGCTGTGGGAGCTGTTGATAATTGGTGAACCAATGCTCATCATTGCACCAACGCCTTCCCAGTGTTCTGAAGCTGTTGCCTGCATTGTTAGTTTGGCTGCACCTCTTCCTTGTAGTGTAGACTTTCGTCCATATTTTACTATCCACGACCATGACTTTTCTCATCTTAATTCCTTAAAGGAAGGAGATCAGTTTCCACCAATGATTCTTGGGGTGACCAATTTTTTCTTTCTCAAGGCTCTTCGTAGCATTCCTCATGTTGTCTCAGTTGGTGGTTCTGTTGCTAGTTCCAGTAAGACTCCAATGGCTGCAAGATCTTCTAACGGAAGAAAGCAGGACCAACAGGGTCTTCAGTTGTCATCTTTGAAGAAGTTTTCACCTTCAAATCTAATACATGCTGTGAAAATGAGGAGGGATGGACCTCTTAGCTTGATGACGGAGCACAAGGAAGCTGTTTGGAGCACCTATCAACCAACAACAAAGCCAGACACTGCTGTCTTAAATAGACTTGTTGATGCAGGTGTTACTCCAAGAGTTGAAGAGTCGATGTCTGTTGTCAATAATGAGATTTTGCGCCGGCATTTTCTAGAGCTCACTACCAATTTTCTCGCTCCTTTTGGTCCTTATTTGAGAGTTACAACACCTTCTGAAGGAACTTCTCCTTTTGTTGAGCCTCCTTCATTGCCATCATTTCACACTCATGAATTTTTGGGAAACCTTTCAGAGCGAGGACCGGGAAAGTTTTTGTCAAAAAGGATGCGAGCTAATTGGCTGGATCTATACAGGTAATAAGAGATAGGATTAGGTTATCCCATGAGGTTAATTTATCATACCTTTTGTTTGCATGTATGTGGCTGTATGCCACCCTGAACTACTCCTTGCTTTCCCCGGTAATAATTTGCATTTTTAAATTTCAATTTACATTAGGCACTTCTTGAAAGGCCGTAATTTCTCACCGTGGTTCCAAAGAAGACGTGCTGCTGCAGAGCAAGAACAACATCGCTTATGGAGGCAGGCCAGGATAAGAGCAGATGTACGCCAAATTACAGCAAAAATGTCTGAGCTTGAGATGGTTGACTCTTTCCATGCTATAGAACGATACTATCAGCGGGAACTTGAGGTGATTTTTTCTGGTTTCAGAAAATATGGATTTTTCCTTTGCATTTTCAAAGTTATTGCTCATTTATCTTGTTAAAATTATGATGCTCTCTTTGTCTGATGTCATGTTCTGTTATGCCTTCTTTATGGCACACTCTCTCGAAGTATTAATTATACCGCCTAGTGTGTTTCCACTTTACAAGGCATAGTTAGTTGCTTAGTCTTAAACTTCTTGTAGTATTTTATGTTCTAACTTTATTGGTTGTGTAGGCTCCTGATTTTCATTTAATGTGCCAAGGATTTGCTGTATGTTATGGTTGTTGGTTGAACTTAGATCACTTCAATCTCTTTTTGATGAAAAAGAAAGTGGACGGTATAGTCATCACAAGTTTTCTGGTTATTTTGATTAAATTAAGAAGCAGTCTTTTCGTTTGTCTTGTTACTGTTACAACCCAATCTAAACTGACCTGAGTATCCTGTCTGGGTAATCGCAACCCACCATATATTAGTTCATACATGGACAACTGGTAGCATGATATATGTATATAAATTAAACCCATGGAGTTTTCTGAAAAGCTTGTTGGGATCATTCTCAAGTCCTTTCTCAGGAGTGTTACAACAAAAAGGATGCCATCATGCCAGTACTTTTATAGAAAGTCATGCTCCATAGTCGGTAAGTGATGGAAGAAAGCAACAGCTTGCTATCTTTCCACTGTCAAGACTGGAAGGTGTTCACTGCTCTTTTAAGCCAGCCTCATGCGGTTTTTTTCACTGTGCAGGCTTCTCTTTATGTATCTTTTTCCAATCTTTATGCAGTAAAATGCCTTTAGCATAAATGCAGATTCCCTTAAGGAAGGACATTCATTCTTTACCTTGAGGAACCTGGAACCAGGAAGTTCAAGTAGCCTTGTAGATCTTTCTTTGTTCTTCTAAGATGCGTGCAGAAACATGATTTATTAATAGACCGTTGCTTAGTCTTGGTCTTGTTGTTTAGTTTGGTGACCCAACTTCTTAGGTTGACTCTGCTTCCCATTTTTATTCTTTGCTTTGAAATTATGGGCTTTGCTGCTGAGAAGCTTTAATTGTCAATGGTATGGGATAATCTGCAAGCGACCCACACTTTCATTTTTGGATCAATGTCCATCTTTCTCCAGCACACTGAGCCTCCTGGTGTTTTTGCTCCATGACTTGCAGACCTCACCCTGATGGTTGTGCTCCATGTGTTAGACTCCACATGGCCCTTCATATTCAAGGGAGTAAAACAATTAATGGAACTAATTTTGTGATAACTTCAAATTAGATAAGTTTTAAATATGCCAATGTTTTTTTTCTTCACTTCCTCATAGGAGTTCCTTTCCCCTGGCTAAGCCAGTTATGCGGTTGAATTTTTCCACTAAAATTTTCACAATTTATTTTGGAAGCATAGAAGTCCCCAATCTCTTTCAAAAGTTTCCTTGAGCTCTGATCACAATGAGGTGAGGAGATAAGCTATCCCATTCATAAACTTTTCATGGAAATTCTATATCCTCTAGGAATTTTGATTTTTAAAGTCTTTACTCTTACATATCTATAATTTCTTGTTTGCTTTTGAGTTAGCTTGTATATTTTCATACCTCAGAAAAATATTAGATAACTATTTCATAGCTTTGTGCATTATCATTTTCATGATAGTTATTTCATATAATTATTGTTAGTATCATAGTATGGTATTCCCTTTTCTGTCTTTCAGATTTCATCCAGGGTCAACAGTCAATCAATTTCTTTATAGGAGCCCCCTGAATGAAATATTGGGATCTCTTAACAGATGAAACATTGAGAGACTAAAAAAAGAAAAAGTTTGAAAATGCTTGCTTTCAACTTTGCACCATTGAATAACTTGTTTGTGAACAAACGTCTTTTTGGATATTCTCCTCCCTTCTATTTAGTCCAATTTATCTCTCTTCCAAGTTGGCAAAGGAAGAAAAGAAGAAAAATGGGGAAGAAGAACGATAAAAGAAAAGGTAGGAGAGGTAATAAAACTTTGAACAAGAAGGGAGAGAGATGGGGAGGTGATTCTTTTGTGCATACCTTCACACAAGCATACACTAATTACTAGTTGTCAATATTAATCTATTGTCTTTCAAAGACCTTTTAGAAAGAATTCACAGAGTTGATCTATGAAAGGTATTATAATATTTTTCTGGTAGTCACGTTTCCTGCGCATATATAATTTCATGTGCCCTTGTAATTCACGGTATCAATAGCTGTAGGAAGGGAAGCAAGTCAATTGGAGCTAACATTTTCAAACTTCCAATAAATTCTTGGATTTGGTTGCGGAAATAAAACCATAGCCGCAAATATCATTCTCATGTTTTTAATGGTGAGTTTTTTTTCTGGTATATTTTCATTTTTCAGCAAAGTTGTTTTTTGTTAGAAAAAAAACTTGGCAAATTTTTGTGAATGAAACAATCCTTAAAATTTGGTAAAAATAAAATAAATGAGAAATTAATAAGAAGACATAAACATAAGTAGATAAAATAATAAAAATAATGTTTTAATAATCATAATGCTTATGATAATAAATTTAATTGAAGTTGAAAGTTGGATTCATGATGATATTAACGTTAAAAAATAGAAGAACCAAAAAAGGGAAATGCAAAATACACACATAAATTTATTTTCATTTTTTAAAACACATTTTTTTTATTTGTCTCTTTTTAATGTTAATATTGCATTGTTTTTGAAAGGAAAAAAAGCGATATCTGTAGCTATGAATAAAATTGTTGAAAAATAGCATCCCGTAAGGGGGAGCTAAAATTCTATTTTCTGTTTTTTCAGAAATAATGCATTTTAATGTGGTTCTTCATTAAATATTGTAAACTGATTAACACAGTTGTTCCATTGTTGATGTTTCCTTTCTGTAATACCTTTACTGGTTGGAGCTTTATTTTTCATTCTGCTCTAACCAATTCTTTTCCTTTTCTTCCTTCTTGTTCATGCACTGGAAACAGTTCTGATTTCATCTTTTAGTTGCATTCTGCTAAAAATACTGGTAGAAACATGCATGAAAATGTCCTCAATAGTTCACAAATGATTTACGAACCTAAATATGAAACTAGTTATTTGCCCCTTTTTAGGCAAGATACATATTGCTTGTAGGCTGAATTTGGCAAATGCAAATTTTTCAGTTATAGAGAAACTGAGAAGTTTGCCTTAGTGCTGCAGAATATGTTATTGTGTCATATAAAGAAAATGCAGATTTGTTAGCCGTAATATTACTGGTATACCTTTCTAACCAGTCTCAAGTTCTACAATAATCTCTAAAAGGTGGTCACCCTTGGAAGTTGGAACTGTATTCTGAATTTTGAGAATGTTCTGCTGCCTTGGCTTTCCTCATGTTATCTAATTAACCTTGTTAAACTTTCTGGCTTATTTTGAATGCCATGCATTAAACTCTTCCATCATCAATTTTCAGTCTATGCGATCTGGACGGGGATGTGAAGATTCTGTACTAGCATGCCGCAAACTGAAGGGTGATTTGCAGATAGTTTTCAATGTTTTGCCAAAGGATGTGCAACAGCTCTTGCTTCTCAATCCACAGAGAGCTGCTCTTCTGCAAGGCAGCTTGGAGAAGTCGAGAGTTCCTGGCCACCCTTCAGTTGTGAGCGTCGCTCTGGAAAAAAGCTTTTCAGGTTCAGCTCGGTAATGAAAGAAATTTGGTGCCATTACATTCTCTGCACAGCCATCTCATTGTTCCAAAGATGCAGAAAAGAAAAGAAGCAGTGCCATGTTGCACAGTATGGCGATGGTGGGCAAATCCTGCTTTTAACAAAGAATATCTCATCTTTGCTCTCTTTTCAAGCAGTCCTTTTTATATTCTTCCTTGAGGTGGTGATTTTTGTCTCTCAGAATTCATTTGTCTTTTTTTTGTCTCCAATTGTTTGTTGGCAGGAATTGGTTTCCTTCCCATGCTTTCTAGGTTGTTGTAAACCGATTGACGGTTGAACCGTTTGCTCCAATTAAAATGATATAAGATTGTATTAATTCATGTCTCTCTCTCTCTCTCTCTCTCTCTCTCTCTCTCTCTCTCTGTGCCGAGCACTTTTTACGCATTAGGTTCTTCATCTGTGACATTGTATTTTATTCTGTCTTCGAGTTCATGGCTCGCTACAGAACCCCCCCCTCTTGTTCAGGTTCTTCATCGGTGACGTTGCTTTTTATTCTCTCTTCCAGTTCATGGCTCGTTACGGAACCCCCCTCTTGTTCAGGTTCTTCATCAGTGACATTGCATTTTATTCTGTCTTAACCCTTCTCTTATTATCCAATCCTTGCCCTTTCCTATGCTAAACGATTCACCAATCCCCAAAGAGAGAGAGAGAGAGAGAGAGAGAGAGAACAAGAAGATAACAGTATACAGCAGGACTGCAGGAAGTACCTTAGCAAGGAACACATGGCTGTTTAGGAACATTAATATCTTGCTTTTCAAAAATTTTGGGGAACTTTTCACATAAGCTTCCCTTTGTGCTTGACTAATGTTTGAGAAAGTTATCGCAGATTTGTTTTCCAGGTTCAGATCATAATTTGTGAGGAGCTTCACCCATGACTGGAGTGAAAAATTCAAGTCGTCCTGTGACTCGGGTGCCTCAGTTCCCAAATTACTAGAAGCAAACCTCCATGGACATTCCACTTACTGTGAAACTCTGAAGCTATACTTTTCAATGTTGACTTGGACAATTAAATAAATTAATAAAAGTACATTAATCAAATCGATACGTCTCCGTTTATTGATTGCAGTAAGAAAGTAAGATAATTTAAAATTTCAACATTTACATCCGACATTATCAAATTGTTTGTTTATAATCACTCACGTAAATTAAGCTGTTATTAATTATAACTCATCATTTTAACACTTAATTTTAGTTTATGATTCTCTTTACTTATGACCAACGTTGTAAAAATATGTGCATGAACAGAATCAGTGAGGCTGTAAAGCAACCAATTCGCTGATTCTTAATCGACTGTGAATACGTAAGAAATTACTAAATTTTTATTTAAAACAAACGAATCAATACAATTAAAAAATAAGAAATTTCCTTAAGATATTTCAAAAAATATTTTAAATTCACATGTGGCACTCTTGGACTGGCCACCGAATTGCTCAAGTGATTCATGATTATTCTGATAGTGTTGTTTCTGCATATATATAATCAATTAATCACATTTTTTTTTGCAATTGATTAATCGGGACTTGCCGTGGTACTCAGGTGCCAAAGTTTTTTGGATTAATCACGAGATTTGAACATTTTCCGTGTATGTACCGGAAGGGATGTGATCAGCCAGTGACAAGTGATTCTGATGCTGCCATATAATGCCATCCAGGTTCAATTTTCTAGAACCGGACTTGAATAATTTTTAAGGGCATGGCTGAGAACTATCTATAAACCCACCAAGAGTACATGAATTCATAACAAATAGTTCTTTGAAGACTGTTTAATTGGGATACAATGATGTAACTTTGGCAGGCCGTTGGGTTGAAGAAGAGGAGATGCTCTAGTACTTCCTATCTCCATCTCTGGGTTCTCAACTGAACCATGGGGATCCACTCATTTCTGTGGATGCTCTGATACCGTGGAAGATCTTGTGGGTATCTTTCACTTGGTCTAGTTACTGCATCTGCTTGGTGTTCCATGGTTGCTCATCTGAGCATTCATCGACATATGGCTAATAATAAATCTCCTTAGGGTGCTGACTTTTGCTTTTCTCAGAATCTCATTTTTCAATCCTTGCAGCTCACTGAGCTCCTATTCGCATTTGTTTAAACGAGAACGGTCAGCATCTTCCATTTTCTATGTTTATCCTTTTTCTCATTTATTTTGTATTCCAAATGGGCATTACATTATTCTTTTTAATGTTTGAAGAGCAAACTGTCAATCAATTTCTAAGTGCTGAACTCTGCAAACCCCCCTTGAGACCGATCAAGGCCCTTTTCCGAGGTCAGCACACCAATCCACACGTCCAAGTTGGATCTACCTGTTGTCAAGGCCCCTAGCATGATTGCTAGCGGAACAGACCTGGATGAGTCTCACCCTTTAACCCTACAAGGTCGTTTGGCAGCAGAATTACTCTCAGTATTTTATAAATCTGCCCCAAGGATTGATGCGAACTCTAAATTAATTTTCATGAATCTGTCTCAATCTTTGGACACGTAAATGTATTCATGCTGCCAATCTAAAGTATATTTGATCACTTCTGATTTTAGAACTATGATCTGATGTTGAATACTTTTGTTAACGTGGTAAAGATTCACAGTGAAATCCATAATTCTTATTCATCAAACTAAGATCTCAAATCAAGCATATTAAGATCCTCACTATACTTTTGTGTTGAGAAAGGTATGATTTAATATCAGAGAGGGCGGGAGGGAGGGTCTGAACTTGGATCGATGGATGTCAAATTCTTGAGGTGTAACACCAGAGTAGATGAAGGGCAATCAAACGTCTCCTTAACTAGAGGCAGGACATTATGAACACCAACAAAAAGTGCAAACATGACTACATGATGATGCGAATGAACTGTATGGAGGGTTAGAGACAAAGAAGAATGGTAAAAGATTAATTTAGTAATGTTACCTTGGTTACTCATGCTTACCTACCATTAGTAGCCTGGCCGTGGCGATGAAAAGGGTCCTCGAAAATAACTTTGAATAATTAGGTGTTAAGCTTAAATTATTACAACCTTTTTACGAATGGCCAACCTACCTCCGGTTCTCCTTACCGGAGATCTCCTTATTGAGTGCTTGTAAGGTAGTAGACTACTGGAAGAGAACAAGAAGACATAGACAGATAATTGATAAGAGCGCAGAGAGGAGCAGGAGCATAGCCAGGATTTTGTTTTTTTTTGTGACCCCCCACATAAAATTTCTAAAAGGTTTTTACATGAGCCAGCCATATTTTTCAAAAGTTTTATGGGGGCCAAACTACCACAAACTTGGGAAAATAATGTACATCAAGAACACGTAGAACTCAACATTATTGTAGGGTGCCTTGGAATGCATAATTTTGCATGACTGGCACCTAGGTCAAGAGGATTCCTAAACGAGGGTATTTTGTTACAAGTAAATATATGGCTTACAAGAATGGACAAAACTCAAAAGTAGAAAAGCGAACAGATGGAATAGTTTGCTTTTGATTAAACATGGTGCTTGCGTTTGTTGATCTAGTAAAAAGACTTCTACTAGGATTCGTGATTTATCAAGTTTAAAATTTTACCAAAGATTCGAAGATCAAGGACGCTGTGGGAAAAGGAGACGGGGGACAAGCGAAGATTCTGTTGGATCTGGTGGTAATTTTGCATTGAATAAAAAACCAAAAATTTAAATAGGAGCCGTCCTGCCTTGACTGGGTATTCAAATTCCCATCTTCCTGTGAAAGTTGTGGTGGGAGGCTGGGTCTCTGTTCTTCTTTGCGTTCTCCGGGATGTCGAGGTAATCGTCGTGTTACAGCTCCGGAACTGGAACCCACTAGCTTTCATTTGATCAAGCTACTGTCTTCTGTTCGATGGCTTCTGTTTTCTCTTTAATCAGAACAATTTGATTGGTTTTTCTTCATATAGGTCGCTTTCGTGATGGGGTTGGAATTTTCTATTATTTGCCGAGATGTTGGTCTCACTTCTTCTTTTTAAGCTTGGGGGCTTCTTTCTTTACATGATCGTACACTGTGTGGCCTTCTGTCGCTACTTGACTCGGATGGTTAATGGGTACTTGAAATTGCAGGGCTTCCTGGTTAGTTGACTGCAAAAGGATCGCGACGAAGATCAAGAGTGCATCGAGTGACCCGCAGAAGGTTGCGTGGAGAAGCAATCCCACCAGGACTTGCCCCAGTTGCAATTATGTTATTGACAACAGTGATGTATGTGCTCTGATTCCTACTTGGAAATTACTAGGGAGAGGGGATCGGTTTTTGCCTTAAAGGTGCTGTTTTATGTTTCTGTTTTAACTGTCCACACGATCCATTTGGTAAGTTGATAAATGATGGTGGAAAATAAATTATTCTTTCATGCTTAACTGACTAGGAAAACACCAATGCATGTTATTACAGTTGTTTTCTGGGGGACTTCCAATAAAATGAATGATAACTGCGGTAAGAAATCTGACTTATTTCGTTTTTTTATTCAAATGAATGGTCTCAAGAGAATCTTATACCTGAAGTTCATATTATCTAAAAGAAAATCAAAATGCATGATTAGAAAGAATCCCTGATGTTTCTGCCGCATAAGGGAGCATCAACAATTAGAGCTAATTCCTATCTTTCTGATAGATGAAACACGAGCAAGAAAGAAGAGTTCTGGTTTCCTGTTGGTAATGGATGTATTAGGTCACCAGAAGGATCCATGTCTTAAGTACTAGCATGTTTCAAAGAGGACCTGTCTACTGCACCCTATCATTCCAAAATCTCAATTGACATCTCAACCATCAGCCCTTCACATATCTACTTCTCCACTGGAAATCCTTCAATCAACTTCTGCATCAATTACTGCACATTCTCCATAATGCCATATGACTTTCAGATGGTAGTTCAACTATCGGTCCTCCATAGTAAGCAACTCGTAGTCTTGTACAACGGAAGTCCACAAAAGTTCTATATGATCTCTTGAAACTTGAAATTTTGAAGTGGCTTACATGGTTCCTAGCAGAAAATGTAGGTCGCAGAGAATTGTCTTCAAGAAGCAGGAACGAATGGTTGGTTCCTTATATAAGGCCTTTCTATCCATGTCGTCGATGTAAAATGTGTATAGTAACTTCTATATCAGGTCCTAATCAAGGTGCTTATATAACATAACTCATTGTAAAAACTACAGATTTTCTTACTAAATCTTTCTAAATCCAAAAAGACTATGATATTCTGGAAACAAGCTTAAAACGCATGCTGCATAAAGAGTTACCAAACACAAAAACAAGAAGTGCAGGTTGACAATTAATTCCCCATGAATTGCATAAATATTCAACGCCATAACAGAAGATATCCTCTTACTAGCCTGTTTACTAAAATATTTAAACTTCACAGCTTAAGCTGTCCAAATGCCTAAACTAATGCAAAATAAAGTTTATTGTCTATGACTTACTCCAACAACTAAATGGTCATAAAAGGACTTTTGGATAGTTAAGACTTTAGATGCTGATTTCTCACTTCTCCCAGTCCTGATAGCCAGTCTATGATTTATCTCTTTCCTGACCTCTCCCGTACTAAGTCACATTAATGAGGGGAGAGAGAGAGTTATGTGTGTGTGTGTGTATATATATATGCATGTATGACTACATATATATAAAGCTATTTGATCGTCACCAATAACCAAAATATAGTTGGATGTGACCTACGTAGTTTATTTAATAAATAAGAACCTCTGAAGCACAAAATTGATACTGTAGATCAAGAGTATTATAATGCACAGTGCATCAAATTTGATTAGTCGAAAGATCATATTATTTTATTTCCAAAAGTATGACTTGGGACATGATTTGTGATAAGAAAGCCATGTTGTATCTGTCTATGTCATTAAATCAGGTGAAACCATTTTAGCTTATGACATGTGGGCACACTAAAGCTTGAGGAACACCGCTCATTTTTTGTACACACACACACACACATACATGTATATATACCTTTTTATATGTCAATGATTGAATAATGTGCTCTAGGTTTTATGTTCCACTGTGTACTGTGCTATGCCATAAAACCATCTGATTATCAGATGATCAAAACAATTTAATGGATGTGATCTACATTAGTTTATTTAACAAATAGCAAGTTCTTGACTTACATCATTTCGATGCTGAAGTAAGACAATCAAGGGCATAAATATTCAATGGCTCACAAAGTGACAAAACATCAAAATTTGATGGTTTAATACATCATGCCTAAAAGTATGATGCTTACCAAAAAATTTTTGCTGAACCTATCCATATGATTAATCGGCTTATGTAAAAGATTAGGGCACACAGCATTTATCTCTTGTGCATACTGCATCATCAACTTTAATTTTCTTTTGGATCAAGGTATTGGAAACCACTACTACTTTTTATAAGACAAGAACCAAACATAAATTACAGAATTTCAATATGGGATGATTCCCATACATTCACCTATCACTTGCATTTCCAGGTTACTCAGGATTGGCCTGGTCTACCACGTGGGGTGAAATTTGATCCATCTGATCAAGAGCTTCTTTGGCATTTATCAACAAAAGTTGGGGTCAGAAATATGGCACCACATCCTTTCATCAATGAGTTTATTCCAACTGTTCAAGAAGAAGATGGCATTTGTTATACTCATCCCGAGAAATTGCCAGGTGTGTCTCTCTCTTTCTCTCTCCCTCTGTATGTCTCTTTTTCAAGACAATGTTTAATTCTGGTTGTCTTTTGGTGTTATAGGTGTCACTAAAGATGGAAGCATATCACATTTTTTCCATAGAACAATGAAGGCCTATAGTACAGGAACCAGGAAACGGCGAAAAATACAAAATGAACTTGATCCATACCTCGGAGATGTACGCTGGCATAAAACTGGTAAAACAAAGCCTGTAATTGTAGACGGAGTACAGAAGGGCTGTAAAAAAATAATGGTTCTTTATACGAGTACAGCAAAAGGTGGAAAATCAGAGAAAACAAACTGGGTGATGCACCAATACCACCTTGGAACAGAGGAAGAAGAAAAGGAAGGGGAGTTTGTTGTCTCTAAAGTATTTTATCAGCAGCAATCTAAGACTTTGGACAAGAATGAGCATGACGTGATTGATGAATCAAGGCAACCTACATATAGGAAAGAGGAGCCAGCTGACCTTGCAGATGTCTTTCCTAACTTGTCTTGTAGTAAGATCACTAATGATGATCTTTTGCAAGGGCAGGTATCAGATAGTAAAGAATCCTTTCCACAGGTAGCAGTCAGTTACCATAACTAATTGATTTTTGTGACATTTGAAGTACCAACTATTGTGAGGTAATTATTTTGGTGGTTGCAGGTGATTGATCCTGAGACAACAAATGCTGAGAATGGGGAAAGTAGTCAACCTGACTTGGAGACACTTGATCATCATAATTTGAAAGATGATACTATGGCTTATGAATCAATTCAATCCACATCCTTGAAAGAAGAGCCAGTTGTTTCATCAAATTTCATTGGTATATCATGTGGTGCTGTAAAGAAAAGTTCCAGTGATGATCTTGTTCAAGAACATGGATCACAGGGTAAACAAACTTTTCCTCAGGTACTGTCACATCTTGAGCCATGTTTATAGATGCTAGTCTACAAAAAATTAGGTCTCATTATTTCCAATGTCTCCATGTTCATGATTGCAGGTTGTGGTTTCCCAGACAGAGAAAGGTGAGGACTGTGCAAGTAGTCAACCTGAGTGGGAGAGACTTGAGGATCATAATAATAACTCAATAGCAGATCCTAAGTGGTGGGAGGGGGAGTCACAATTTCTGCTTGATTCACAGCAACTTGTGGAAGGGTTGTATATTTGCGATGAGATCCTACAAAGCCAGTCTTCCAGTGGCAGTGCTGCAAAAAAAATTGTACCTTGTTTAGCAGAATACTCTCGGATAGGGGCTGAAAATCTTAAGAAGGATTTAGAGGAGTGCCAAAGCTTGAATCGTCCAGACCTTGCAAATAATGACTTTGATACCCCTACAGATATTCGTCTGAGCCAGCTTGTAAGTCATCACATACTTGTCTTCTTCTTCTGGACGTTAGTCACAGTATGTAGGCATTCATTTGATGAATTCTGGATTAAAATTGTAGGATATACCACTGGATTCACAAGAAAGCTCATTGGGCTGGAATGGAAACAGACTTGATGATTAAGGATATGAGAGAAGGTTTTGTGGTCCTTCAGTGCAAAGCTTACAAACAAATGTTTCAGAGCCCTGCTTCACTGAAGGCGCACCTAAACTGCTTTTTGAGCTTTATCTCTTCTATTGTGTATTTATCTAGAACTCGTCATTAGTTTTACTACCTAACTGACTTTTGGACATGATGGTTCTTCTCTCTGTAAGAAGGTTGCCAATGGGAAGATGGAAATGGTGGTGCATGGATGGAGCACATCACATAAGGTGGTGCGGATACCAGTCCTCTTCCATGAAGTTAAACTAAAGGCACAGTTTTAATCATGCTAGCTGAAACTGTGCTTCTTGAATATATGTAGATGGCTTTAGTCCCATACAGTGCATTTGTATGTTTTCTCTATCCATGTAAAAGAATGCTACATCTATATTATCTAGCTCAGTTGATAGGATTTTTTTTGAGGCTTAGTCATGTACACGCTACTGCTATTATGATAAGGTCCAACTCTACTTTCCTCACCTCTTTGAGCTTTGCATTTGTAGTGGCAGTTGTCATAAGTACATACTAGAACTGGTTGATATTACGTGGTTACTATCAACTTATATGCAACTAGAGGAATGATTATACTGCTAAGCTATCGCAAGTAGTCGGGCACCTGGTGCATTGCAGATCTTCCTAATCTAAAAAATTAAATATTTTAGGTTCAGGCGAACTTTATAGGATGAATTACTTATATTAATACATGCAATATTGTCACAGAAAACGTGTTTTATTCGAAAAAAACATGGATAAAACGTGGAAAACAAGTCACCCGTATAACACGTGAAAAAACACGTTTTAAAAAAAGCACCAAAAAATAAGAAACGCAAAAAAATGCATATAATACGCGTATAATACGTGTTTATTTGTTTTTTTTCATATTTTTATTAATTTTTATTGTTTTATAATTTTCAAGATTTATTAAATGCTTTAACTTTTTAAAAAATTCACTGATATTTTTTCGAGATATTCAACTTTGTTATATTATACCTAAGAAATTCCTCACTATATCCGTACAAGTTTTTTGTGACAATGGAAAAGACATGAAGAAGAAGACATTGAGCATAAAGTTTTTTATCCACTATTAAGTCATAATGGTGACGAAAAGAGGAGCTTCGGCCTTCCTGCTTCTGAATTCAAGTGAATTATAATTCTTTCCACCTTTTCTTTTCATCCAAAAGTAGATATCTATATGTCAATCATTTCTACCGTCTAACTTATAAGTGATAACTGATGCTTGTTAGCAATCTGGTGATTTAGTTGCTGCACTCTGCTGATTGATACATTTGGCTCATTTTTCACCTAAATCAAGTTGTTAACGCCTAATGGCTTTTTGCAACTCGGTGCATCTTTTGACAGAATACTGAAAGTTCTGGCAATATTTTCTGTTAAAAAGGCAGACAAATCTTGGATCTATTTCCATGTTACCTTTCCTTTAGCTACTCACAAAAATTGAAATGCTATGCAGTGGTGGCAGTATCTTTTGCATTTACAGATATTACTTCCTTTATTTAACTGATAAAAGAGACATCCCAATTCCAGTGCCAATATTTCGCTGTGGAGTTTGAGTACCCAAATAATAAAAAAAAAAAACCTCTTTCGAGACATTTGAGCTGTTCTTATTCCTAATATAGACTGCTGTTTTCACTAGATATTAGTTCTTTGTGGCAGCCTTCTGTAAAGTGTTTGTGCTATTGACAAAAGACTGGAACTTTTGCACAAAAAAACCGTCATGAGAACATATCCATTACGCCTATTTCATCCTAATCTATTACTTTACATCCTCCCAAAACGCTCATCTTGATCGCACCAGGCATCTGTTCCCCTAGTGCAATTTCATTCCTGACCTTCCATAAATTCCATGGGTACCATCATCTCTTCATCCACTCACACAAGAATTTCCGCTTCCACCACCTGACTGTTTCCTGCAATTGGCCCGGGAGAGACACCAGAACATTAAAATTGAGTCCCAAGAACTTCGATATAGCAATAAGACTCCATTTAAAAAAGATGCGATCAATAGATTCCAACTCCTTTTCACATTGCCAGCATATGCTGGCTAATGACAGACCAAATCTCTGCAGCCTGTTTAAAGTCAGCAATTTGCCTTCAAAAGCCAAAAATCCACACCATTTGGTGCGTGGAGTAGCATCATTTTACCAGATTTTCTTCCTCAACATCATAACCTGACGAACTGGCCGGACCTTCCCACATAAGTTGTATGATTTAATAATTTGCTTTTAAAAAGTTATTACTCAAGTGCTTCAAGAAGCATGTGTACACAACAACCCCCCACGGTGACTTGCACAAGCGAAGCCTACCAAGTAGCCTTGTCATCCTCAACTCACTGGTTTTCATGCATGAACAGAGGACCCTTTCTAGAGAGAGAGAGAGAGAGTCCTCTCTTGGCAATTTTTTAAAGAACTTTGGGAGGAGATTGTTCACATGTCATCCCCAGTACAATATATTCTCCGGCTAATTTTGTATCACCCAGTGAATTGCTTTTAAGTTGAACTCGTTACTACTGCAACTGTTTATCTTTAAATCTCCCTTCTGAAGGAAGCGACATCAATTTTATGCAGGTAATGGTTTAAAGGATTTCTCTAGGTTTACACCACACTATGAGCACGCCATGGCTCAATGGTAAGGTCACATGAATCCAATCCTACAATGGCAATGAGGGTCCTCTCGATCTTCTGTTTATCGTAGTCACTGCAAATTCTACAATATTCTTCTAGAATAATTCATCTTTTCCTTTAAAACAAACATGATCCGATCCATTTCTGGGCTCGGACCCTTGGTTTGACAGATCCCAACCTGCCCCCTAGCAGTTTCGGCTCTAACCTAAAAAAGGCTAGGAACCATGACAATCATCTTATTAATGACCCCCTTTATAAGCCCTTGAAGATCCCTCACAATCTTCAATATAGGACTAAATTTCTAGGGCGTTACAATCCACCCCCCTTAAGGCACACGTGTCCGCGCGTGTGGGACTACAGGTTCGAGTGTTGAACCGACTCTGATACCATTATAACAACTCGACCCACTCTCGGGCTTGGGCCCCTGGTTTGGCGGATACCAATCCGCCTCCTAGCAGTTTTGGCTTCAATCCTAAAAAGGTTAGGAACCAGGACAATAATCTCATTAATGACATCCCTTTATAAGCTTTTGAAGATCCCTCACAATTTTCGATATAGGACTAAACTTCTGGGGTGTTACAATCCACTCCTCTTAAGACACATGCGTCCATGTGTGTGGGACCACTGGTCCGAGTGTTGAACCGGCTCTGATACAATTATAACAACCCGACCTACTCCTGGGTTTGGGCCCTTGGTTCAGTGGATTCCAACCCGCCCCCAAGCAGTTTTGGCTTTAACCCCAAAAGGGCTAAGAAATAGGACAATCATCTCATTAATGACCCCTCTTATAAACCATTGAAAATTCCTCACAATCTTCAATACGAGACTAAACATTTGAGGCGTTACAATCCACCCCTCTTAAGACACACGTGTCAATGCGTGTGGAACCATATGTCCGAGTGTTGAAACTGCTCTGATACCACTGTAACAATCCAACCCATTCCTGCGGTCGAGCCCCTGGTTTGGCGGATCCCAACCTGCTCTCTAGTAATTTTGGTTACAACCTTAAAAAGACTAGAAACCAGGACAATTATCTCATTAATAACCCCTTTTATAAGCCATTGAAGATCCCTCGCAATCTTCAATACAAGATTAAATTTCTGGGGTGTTACATGTGGTATGCAGAACAGCCACCAGCCACCAACTATGTTCGATGAAGCTTAGAACATGTTTGGCTTTGTGAATTAGGCCAAGCTCCGACCTTTAACCATATCTGCAGCAGCAAAACTGCAACCCCATGTTGAACACTTGCTCTCCTTGAAGGGCTGCTAAAGCTGCTAAGGGAACTTGCAAACTTGTGCTTTAAATGCAACCAATGCTAATCAATAGAAAGACACATTTAAATCTGTCAGTTATCGGGGTTATGATTAAACGAAAGTGAGCTAATTGAGAAGAAACTAATGTCCTGATTTCTAGATAATGAATGACGCGCAGGAATCTTTGTGAATGATATATGCCAACCTTATATATCATCAATGCACAGAATCGATCAAAACCTCAAACAGTGGGTGTATTAATTTTGAGAGTGATTCAAAAATTAGATTGATCATTTTTTAATTCTTCCAGAGAGAAAGAAAAAGGTAAACTCATTTGATGCGAATAAACTTATAGGTGTTTCTTTCCTTGCTGGCAATGTATTCATGCAATACGGAAAATTAGGAATGTTCTTCTATAATCACCGATTAAAACATGAGATGTGCTCTTGAAAATTTAAGTAAAGAACGTTTATAATGTGCCAGCTAATTTATTTCTAACGACTTCGACTGATCAATTTAGTTCGTTCGAAGCATCTCTTCTGGTGAACTAGGTTACATGCTCTGGACCAACTAAAGTGATCAGAAGTGGGTAAAATGGATTATTGATTACATGCGACAATAGCATGTGGAATTTTGTACTCACAATGCTTTATGTGGATCCAAGGTTCTTTAAATTTTCCTTGGTAAGTACTGGATGCGTATCAAAGTGCTTTATTATTGTCACATGACATAGTACTAATTTGGTAAACTATTATGATTATTTATTTATTATGCAACAAATTCAGGAGACATTGTTTTTTAGTGCTTCTATAATGTGATTTCATTAATCTCCCAACAGAGATGATGCTGCTTGCTCATTCTCCTTTTCTCACAGCTGCAACCATTGCTACATGGCTAGCTCCACTTTGAAGGGGAAGAAATTGAAGAAGCCGGACTGGAAATGTTAGGCAAAAAAAAATGTTTGGCTGACTTACATATAGATCTTCAGTACCCGTACCAGCACCCGTATCCGTACCGCACCGCGGTGACACAGTCAACCATGAATAAGAGGCAAAAGAAATCGTTGGGCAAACAGGAGATATTCAATCCCTCGTTAGGTAGAGGATGAAGAAGCGAGGTAGAAGATGATGGGTCAAAGAGGTGTGATTTTGTTATGGAACTTAGAGAGAGAGACAGAGAGAGGCTGTAACAAAGAGTTACTAAAGAAGAATGACTATGCACTCTCACAAATAGTAGACTAAAACATGCTTTAAATTATTTTCTTTCCCTGACGCAAATCTCTCTCGCAACTCTCAAAGATAACTATGATACTGCTGTAACTAAGCTACCATTATAAGAAAAACTCGATCGAAAAAAGAAAACTCTCCTTCACTAAGTCAATCAACCAAAATGGTGGTTAATTAATTCCTAAGCAAGAACTAAATAGGAAAAAAAAAAAAGCCACAACGCGATGCGGATGGTCAAGGAGCGGGTGGTTATCCATGAAGAGCCGAAACCCCCGGGAGACTAATTCTTATATGGTCGATAATCAAACTGATGATCAGATTTTAGCTGGCTCGCCAATCCAACTAGTTATAAAATGATCCCTTTAAAATGATGTAGATGGTAGCATGAGATCAAAAGTAGAAATAAATAAATGCTGAAACCCAAAACTGACGAAGGATGTCCAAATAGTCCAAAAAATGAAGTCTAAAAAACACGGGTGCCAGTATTTGGTGCCTAATACGTTAACCCTTATAATCTTATTCTCTTCTCCTGAAGGGGGAATGCAGTGCTGATATCTTAATAAAAAAAAAAAAGTGCATGTTTTAGATATTTTGTCAAAAGGAAATTTTTTCTTTTGGATTTTGGTCTTGAAGGAGACAAGTCTTCTTTTGTTCACCTTCAAAGGTAGGGCCTGAAGATATAACCACTAACCCACATAAGGAATAAGCAAGGGCCACACTTCTAAAAAGCGATATAAAAATCTGGAAATTAAGTAATCTAATTTAGATCATTTCCGTGTGAGCTAGTGCCACATAGACGAAAGCCGAAGCTTTCCCTTTCTCCCTTTGCTTCTAAGGTTTAGAACTGTATGGTGGCCCAGTGTGGAGACAGTAAACTGCCAAACTTGGTACTTCCGTTCATCCCATGGAGCACGACACT
This sequence comes from Nymphaea colorata, assembly GCF_008831285.2. Classification (NCBI taxonomy): domain Eukaryota; kingdom Viridiplantae; phylum Streptophyta; class Magnoliopsida; order Nymphaeales; family Nymphaeaceae; genus Nymphaea; species Nymphaea colorata. Next base: position 14,813,039 of record NC_045147.1, read on the forward strand.
CGTGAAAATCAAATAATGATGTGAGGCATTCACGCCCGCTAGCTTCAGATCATTTATTCATAGTCGGCAAACGACAAGAGTTGATAGGTAGATGTAATGCCTCCTAATGGCAGATGTGCTTAGACAACAAACAGTCTTTTTAAACTCATACAATGAGCTCAACATGTATTAAAGTATATCGTCTGTCAGCAGCTTGATTGTTTGTTGCAGCAACCGCTTTTACTAGCAATCAGTACCATTGTTTAAATCTGTTCTCTATAATGAAGTTGTCGTTGCCGTTCTGCGGTCTGGAGGGAATCCATAGACAAGATTGCTGCTCGTAGCTGGCGCTGCAGCATCACCACACTAGTGGCCAAATCTATAGCTGAAACTTTTTCACCGCAAATGGCAATTGAACAACCATGCAACTTTTTTGTGGAGGTTGGTGGCATAGGCAGTCTACGTCAATCAGCTTTCAATTATTGAAAACTTTGGATGAGTGGGAGGGTTGTCCCACCATCTGAACTAGAGACGAAGCCTCTTTCCCTTTCCCTTTCCCTTATCATAAGAGTTGCATCGGTACCGAGATCCCTGTGAGCTTCAACTTGCACCTACAAACCTGTAGACCCGCCCGGCCTTCTTGTTGAAAACTTGTGAGGCCAAAAGTTAAACCAACTTTTCTGGAAAACATTTGTTCAGAAAAATGGGAGAACCGCTTGAATTCTACTTTAATAATGCTCCGACGGCCACATGAACATGAAAGAAAAGAAACAGAAAAAAGTTCTCCAGCCTATTTTCTGACCAACAAGCGGTTCAGAAGCTGGCTTGATTGCTCAAAAGATGAAAAGACAGAGAGACGAAATCAACCATCCACCAGAGCAAGGGCAGAGACAAGGGGGGCTCGCAGGGGTCCTAAAAATTTAAAAAAAAAATTACATGTAAATTTAATGAACTTTTGCTTATCTTATATAAAAATTTTGAAAAATGATATTTCGATGTCTGTCAAAAACTTTAATTTGCCCCATTCATGAAAAAATTTGCTTCATTCATAAAAATTTTTTTTGGCTCTGGATGATATTGAGGTGGTTGGAGTTGTTCATCCTAAAAGACCTCTATAATCAGCACACTATCAAATGATAAATAGGTGGAATCAAGACATGCTGAAAAAATTATACAAATTTTTCTTTTTCAGCGATTTTTTATCCGTGGCTGATTGGATCGGCATCAACCAACAAAAAGCAATACGGCTATGATCAGCAATTTTGGTCATTTCATTTACATAACCCCGATTGTAATTGGTTTTGAATTTGATATCTAAAATCCAGAACCAAAAATGAAAGGATATGTAAATGAAAAGGTGATCCAAAGGGACATTTTATTTGGTGAAAATTCATCGTTGTTTATGTCTTTGGAATTCACCAAAGGGTACAATGCTTCATTTGAAAATGTGCAACCTTTTGTTATAGCCATAGATGGATATAAGGTTTCTTTCCTAGGCTCCATATAAAGTCCTCTTTTCCATGTACAATTGTAGCTGCATTGCTTTTACAATAAAATAATGATCTTAAGTGCACTTGTGCAAGAGTCAGAAAGTCTTTTTTTAATCTATTTTTCTTCTCAATGTTATCTTGTGCAGTCATATTAAATTATTCAAAATTCCAACAGTTATTGGCTGATGAATAGCTAAAAAAAATTTTTTTTTTTAAATATTATCTGTTGTTCGGACAAGTGGACCAAGCTTTTAGCATATTCAGTTCTCCTAAAAACTTGATGTAAAAGCAAAACCTGATTGGCGGAAAATCATGTCATACCCTGTCATCAAATGCACTTAAGATTTTCTTGAGAAATTTCTGATAGAGAGCCATCGATCTAGACGCAGGACCAAGGGCTCTCGTGTATGTACATCGTGGTTCTTAAGTTCAACTAGGGTCTGGCATTGGAAGAAGTTTAATTTATTCATTTATTTATTTTTCCAAATCGAAATTTCAACTTAGAGGTGTAACTTTGCCATTTATTCATCTATTGTAATGTTTTCCATTAAGAAGCAGCTAGTTTGAGAGTTGGGTGGAACAGTTGAGCAGTGATATTTAATGTGTTTAAAAAGTTGGGTGTCTGTCTATGAGTAGCTTTGAAGTTTACATTTCAAACTTTAAGGGCACTCACAAGTAAAAAAAAAAAAGAAAAATAATGAAGTTTCTACATATAAATAAATAAAATAAATTTTGTGGGCTGATGTAGGCAATTTCTCAAGCCAAATAGAAAACACCTCCGTTACTGCCGTGTACTCAATGCTAACATCTTTCAATTTCAATGCTCACACCAGCTACAGCATAGCTCCACATGCAAGATAGTGTTCGCCTTTCTATCAGCCTGCGGAGGTGGCGAGATCGAGTCAAGCGAGCTTTGTTTCATCCCTCTGATGCTCGTACCCGTAGCACTGCTACGACCAATTTATATTGCAGAAAGCATATCTCTCTTACTGGTGCTTGGCCCGCCGTGTATGTAGTTGCATCATTGTTGAAGCCGTGCCTACCAGGGTCCGTTGTAAATTAAAATGCTCTTCCGTAAGCTAGAGTAATTCTCCTTCGTTTTTGTCTGTACATACCCATCTTTTATGGTTGTCCTCTTCCTTTTTTTGGTGCAGTGTTATCGAGGAACGGAATGACTACTTCACGGAAGAAGTTGAAGTGGGTTGTGGCTACTTCAAGGAACAACATGAGATCAGAAAACAACATGAGATCAGAAACAAATGTACTGAGTTCTGAACAATTTGGCAGACTAGAAAACAGATTTCACGTGAGCTAGCATTCTACTGCTCAAACTTTTTTTCGTTTCTCTCTCTCTCTCTCTCAAATTTGCCTCCTCTCAATTCAATCTTGTCTCGTAGTGTCCAAAGAAAAATAAAACTCAGTAAAGTCCACTTTTCCTTCTAACTTCAGGCCCAAAGAATGAACGGTTGGTGTCCCAAAATCCACAGAAGGCCGATAATTTAGATACGATGGGCCAGAATCTTATAATAGGAAGCAAGGGTGCCAAGCACCAGCGGTACAAGTCTCTTTTTTATTGGGACCAGATGTTCCCTTCTCTCTGTTTGGAATTAAGATCAAACTGAAGCACTAGGTGTTCGGATCGCTTAGGGGAGCTAAGAATCATCATCCGACATGGCGGACATGGTACCGAAGCCTCCAAGCCAACCCATCTCTGCCGCCCCGACCGCCAGTGCCCCCGACAATGGCGTTCCGTCGAACCCCATCTCCGGTAACATTCTCATCATTGGTGCTGCCGGCTACATCGGCAAATTTGTGGCGGAGGCCAGCCTCGCCGCCGGTCGCACCACGTACAAACTTTGCCGCACCGGTTCGAGCAGCCCGTCCAAGGCTGCGGCCGTCCAGCGACTGCAAGAGTCAGGCGCCATCGTCCTCCATGTAAGCCAAACAGTTTAAGCATCGAGATCATGCCTTCTAAAAGATCATGTCATGCACAGGAAATTAACGAGGAGATCATGGTCTGATTAATTTGCGGATTGCAGGGTTCACTAGATCATGTCGAGTTGATTATCAACCTTCTGAAGCAATACAGAATCGAAATTGTGATCTCCGCAGTTGGTGGCGACGCCATTCTAGATCAGTTACCGTTGATTGATGCTATCAATGCAGCTGGAAGTATCAAGGTAAGATAAACTCTTAGTCGTATGGTTCGATATTTAACACAGAGGCCCCTGCAGCCCTAAGAATCAAGCACAGAGTTTATAAGGGCTTTTTGAATGAAAAGTCCCAACTTTTCTATTCACATGAATCTAACATAGAATAAAAAAAAATCAACATTTTTTAACTTTATCGTTCTCGATATTAATCTGCATTCATTTTTGTAGCAATTTTTTTTGGAAAACTACTTAAAACTGCTGAACGACACGGATGGTGGACTTAAAAATTATTCCCAAGTTTTCCATGCACATGGTGATACGATTCTGGCGTGAAATCTCCATCTATTATAAATTTAAAAGAAGGAAAGGCCCTTATCAGGCCAAGCCTACCTTTAACATACTGTGCTTCTTATATGCATGAATGGCATCGTTGCAGATTTTTTGCTCCATTAATCTACTTGTAAGCTGAAATAGTGCACTTTGTATAGTTGACAACGAAGTGATTAACTTTGCCAACTATCTGCAGAGGTTCTTGCCTTCCGAATTTGGGCACGACATTGACAAAGCGAACCCAATTGAACCAGCACTGACATTGTACAATCAGAAGAGAAAAATCCGGCGAGCGATTGAAGCCGCCGGCATTCCTTATACTTACATATGCTGCAACTCCATTGCTGGATGGCCATACTTCGATCAAATCCATCCTTCTGAGATCCCACCCCCGACTGACTGCTTTGAGATTTATGGCGATGGTAACGTGAAAGGTGCGTAACATGATTTAACCAATCATGTGAATCCCAGATGTTAGTTTCTCCTAACTGTTGCTGAACTGGTTGCTGTATTCAGCTTATTTCGTAGCCGGAGAAGACATCGGAAAATTCACAATTAAAGCTGCAGACGATGTGCGCACTCTGAATAAGGTGCTACACTTCCGGCCACAAAACAACTTTGTGACACTGAATGAGTTCGCATGCATGTGGGAGAAGAAGATCGGGAAGGTGGTGCCCAGGAAGTTCATCTCTGAAGATTGCCTCGTCCGCCTGGCCAAAGGTATATCGTTTTTGAATCTCAACCATGAAGTCAAGCAATTGTACTTCGACAGTGATCTGCGTCAATATAGTTCATAATTCCTTACAAAACTGAGCCTTAGCCACCTCTTAGTTTGCTGCGATGCCTATTTCGATAACAGCACCGATCTTGTGAACGGAAACCAAATTTCTAGTTCTCTTTTTGTCGGTAATTGAGATTCAAGTTGGTGTTTCTTGCTGTGGCTTTATAATTTCGACTTGCTGTGGCTTTATAATTTCAACTTATAGCTTCTGTGCTGTAGCCTTCATGGTAACTAATCAATCAATCAACTGTGTTCTTTGACAACAGAGAACCGAATTCCGAGCAGCATCGTGGCTGCCCTGACGCATGACATCTTTATCAACGGGTGTCAGTTTGCCTTTGAGATCGATGGACCCCAAGACACAGAGGTTGGCCGCCTCTACCCGGACTCACCTCTCATCCCTCTCAGCCACTGCTTGGATGCTTATCTTAGCAACGGAGTGGGGAGAGCAGCAAGCATTTGAGTTCCCTGGAATCTGCAGATATATAACTATTTCCCTTGATAAATGTTGCTCATCTCCTCATATTTCTCCTTCAAATGTTGCCCTTTTTTTATATATTTCAGATTTATGGGTTGTTCTCTTGCGTGTCAACAGAACCTCTAAGACAAAGGCTTCTTTTGTTAATAAGGTTATACGAGATGCCTGTCCTTTTCGGTTCTTTGTTCCAAATATATCTGACTGTGTAAGTTCCACGGTCGAGTATTCATTTTTTGTTTTGGAATGAACAAGACGTAGGTGTTGAATTTTGCCATCAAAATATGGCTCATAAAAACCAGCTTCTCCTAACCGTGTTCCAAGATGTGTAAATTCTCGGTTCTCTAAGCGTGTACAACTTTCATTCCCTTCGAAGTTTGAACAATAGTTACTCAACTGTAATTTGACTAACTATTGGACATTTAATTTTCACTAAGAAAATAGTACGGCGTCTGCGAACTTCAGCTATATAACAAAATATTTGCCTTTACCTTCCCTTGTTGTAGATAGGTCGTCATGTCAGCTATATTTTTCTTGAGCTTTGCTCATCTAAACTTTTCATAAGCTTTTGAAAGCATTTATTGTTATTGAGAGAAATAGTTCAGCTGGGCGCCACGGAAGTTGTGGTGTCTTTCTCCTTTTAATTTCTAGGTGTAATAATTAAGAATATATTGTAAAAAGTAATGACCTTGAAAGTTGTTTGATTACCTGAAAGTTTAGATCCACCAATATGATTGGAGATGCTTTTACTGATGAAGACAAAAGCCCAGAATTAAAAAAAAAAAAAAAAAAAAAAAACTATAGTTGATCAAACTAAGGATCTCAAGTCACCTAAGATCGAAACTTGAGATCCTTATATCATATTTACTGGCAACGGATATAATATAAAATCACTGGGGAAAGACAGACATCTCATATAACTTTATTAACAACAGATGGCCATTACGCTTACAGGTGACGTTGACATAAAAGGAAACAAACCATAAATATATGAAATATATAATAAGGTAGCAACATTTGACGTAGGAATACAAGGAAAAGAGCAACATATATCAAGCCAAATAATTGTAAATTTGCTGATTACAGGGGACTCGAACGTTGGCTGCTCTCTCCACTCCGTTGCAAAGATAAGCATCCAAGCAATGGCTGAGGGGGATGAGAGGTGAGTCAGGGTAGAGGGGGCCAACCTCTGTGTCTTGGGGTCCTTCGATCTCAAAGCCAAACTGACAGCCGTTGATAAAGATGTCATGCGTCAGAGCAGCCACGTTGCTGCTCGGAATTCGGTTCTCTGTTGTCCAAGAACACAGAATTGATTGATTAGCGACCATGAAAACTACAGTACAGAAGCTTGCAGTTGAAATTAAAGAACCACCAATAGGAAAATACCAACTTGAATCTCAATTACCAACAAAAAGGGAACAAGAAATTTGGTTGCCGTTCACAAGCTCGTGCTGTGGTCGATATAGGTATGGCTGCAATCTAAGAGGTGGCTAAGTCTCATTTTGTTAAGGAAATACGTAGTATATTGGCGCAGGTCACTGTCGAAGTACAATTGCTTGACTTCAGGTTTGAGATTCAAAAGGGAGAGATATACCTTTAGCCAGGCGGAGGAGGCAATCTTCAGAGATGAACTTCCTTGGCACCTCCTTCCCGATCTTCTTCTCCCACATGGATGCAAACTCATTCAGTGTCACAAAGTTGCATTGTGGCCGGAAGTGTAGCACCTTGTTCAGAGTGCGCACATCGTCCGCAGCTTTAATTGTGAATTTTCCGATGTCTTCTCCGGCTACGAAATAAGCTGATTATAGTAACCAGTTCAGCAACAATTAGGAGAAACTAACATCTGGGTTTCACATTATTGGTCAAATAATGTCACGCACCTTTCACATTACCATCGCCATAAATCTCAAAGCAGTCAGTTGGGGGTGCGATCTCAGAAGGATGGATTTGATCGAAGTATGGCCATCCAGCAATGGAGTTGCAACATATGTAAGTATAAGGAATTCCGGCAGCTTCGATCGCTTGCCGGATTTTTCTCTTCTGATTGTACAATGTCAGTGCTGGTTCAATTGGGTTCGCTTTGTCAATGTCGTGCCCAAATTCGGAAGGCAAGAATCTCTGCAGACACTTGGCAAAGATAATCACTTCGTTGTCAACTATACAATGCGCACCAGATCTGCTTACTAGTAGATTAATGGCGCAAAAATCTGCAGCAATGCCGTCGATGCATATATGGAGCACAGTAACTAGTTAAAGGTACGCTTGCGTCTTATAAGGCGTTTCTTTCTTCAAATTTGTAATAGACGGAAACTCCATGACAAAACCATGAGCTTGTGCATGCAAAACTTGGGAATCATACCAAGTCCACCATCTGAGTCGTTCAGCAGTTTTAAGTAGTTTTTCAACAATTTTACTACATAAATGAATGCAGATTAAATCGTGAACAAAAAAGAATTCTGATTTTTTATTCTATATTAGATTCATGCGAATTAATAAATTGGGACTTTAAATCTAAAAAAGCCCTTATATATAAACTCTAATCTGCGCATCAGATTATTTCACGCTCTCTCTTATGAATTAGATACTTTCGAGTATCTAACTTTCATCTATTCATCAAGTAATGTATACAAAACTGCATAATGTAGCGGAGACGAACAAAAGGCCAATCTGCTCGACAATTCACGGGACAAAGATAAATAAAACATACATATATGATACGTGTGCTTGCTACCCATTTGGCCGTCGGCCAATAATTTGAACCTTAATTTGTTGGCCTGTCGGACCCTTGTTCGGAATTTGGCTCTTTGAAGCAAAACACACAAAATTCAAAAAGAAAAGAAAGAAAATCCAAAATCTGAGATGGCAATGGAAATTTATAATATAAAATCTGATCTGCACATGGGGTCTTCATGACTTTTTGAAAAAGATGTTTTTTTTTTTTTTGTTTTTTACATCCACACATATTGATTGATTGAGGTTGGGAGCTTGTAATTTACTAGACCAGCTGAAGTTATGCTCAAGACGCTGTGGAATGGATGCTCCATGCTCAGTATTATTGTGGAGCATCTGTTCTGCGCGGGGCCGCAGGGGTTTCTGCGTTAAATGTGGAACTGTGAGAGTTTATCTTACCTTGATACTTCCAGCTGCCTTGATGGCATCAATCAAAGGTAACTGATCTAAAATGGCCTCGCCACCAACTGCGGAGATCACAATCTCGATTTTATATTGCTTCAGAAGGTTGGTCATCAACTGGACATCATCCTGTGAGCCCTGGAAGGCGCAAATTAAGAAGACCATGATCACCTCGTTAATTTCCTGTACATGGCAAGATCTTATAAGACATGACCTCGATACTAAATTTGTTTGGCTTACATGAAGGACGATGGCGCCTGACTCTTGCAGTCGTTGGATCGCCGCAGCCTTGGACGGGCTCGTCGAACCGTTTCGGCAAAGTATGTACGTGGTGCGACCGGCCGCGAGGCTGGCCTCTGCCACAAACTTGCCGATGTAGCCGGTAGCACCAATGATGAGAATGTTACCGGCGATGGGGTTCGACGGAACGCCATTGGCGAGGGCAGTAGTGGTGGTGGCGTCGGCGGCAGTGATGAGTCGGCCTGGAGGCTTGGCCACCACGTCCGCCATGTCGGATTATGATTCTTAGCGTCCGTAAGGGATCTGAACAACTAGAGGAATCGAGTTGCGTGCACTCATATGCCACCACACAAATATATAGAACAGGGTTGGGTTATTTCCAAATTGTTTTTATAAAACATATGTTTAAACTTTTAATTATTTCATAACTTTTTTTTTGGGTCGTCGAAACACCTTTTTTTTTTCTGACAAAGTGTAGAACTGTCTAGTTGATTGGACCCTCAAAACACCTTTTTTGGTCTTCAATACAACTTTTTTTTTTTGTTTTGAACTGTCTTTTTCCGCCGACATTCCACAATGTTCATAATTAAATTTTTAGTCAGTGGCAGAGCCACGTTGTAGCTGGGGTGGGCAATTGCCCACACTAGCTCAGTAAATTCACATTATTTACACATACAACTACTTTCATGTCTAATTAGTTGAAGTTATCATTAAAAACAAAAAGAAAGATACAACTACTTTCATGTGTGGACTCCGCTCCAACTTAAAAAAACACTATGTAAACGAGAGTCCTTGGCCACGCAACTGGATAGATATTTCTCATATATTTCTCAATAAACTATAAAGTGCATTTGATGACCATGATTTGTTTAAAATGCATCTGAGTGAGTGGCGCCATGAGAGAGAGAAGGAGATCAATGGAATTAACTATCCATCGAGCTCATTCAGCAAGGAAAATGACACCACGAAAAATGAGGGGAAAAAAATTATACAATTTTCTTTAGTAATTTTTAATCCATGGCTAATTGAGGGGCCCAACAGTGCCATAACAAAAATTTTGATTGAGGGGCAATAACTAGACTCTCGCTTAGTAGAATGAGTGTTTGCAAGACGCATACCAAACCCTAGTGTGGACAACACACGTGGCTAAACCGACCAGTCGCCTTAAAAGATTTTAAGGGTTGGCATGGACAGTGGGCCACACTAGTCACATTGTAGCTCCGCTACTAAAGTCTAACCATGGTTCATGAACCTAGAAATGGCTGAAAGCACTCCTTCTGGAGCAGCTTATATGCCATTGCTCTTAACAAGGAACCATGTTTTACAAGTTGAAAATGACTCCAATACTTCTACTTGTTAAATGGAAAACCCTCTCCTTACGAGGGCAGAAGTGAAAATCCTGTTATCATTAGATCGGTAATAAAGTTGAACTAAAACAATTTCCCCTTCGTTACCAGTATGGCTTGGGTGAGCCATTGCCCACACCAGCCCCTCAAAAATTTCATTATAATGTGTTAACCTTACGTTGCTATGATTTCAAATTTATATGCCAAAGTTGTCACCTACACAGGTGCCCCCATTGATGAAAAATCTTGATTCCCCAAAAAAATCGCTTTACCTTTTGATGAGACAGCAACAAGCACACTAATGATTGAATCAAGGCTCCACAAGTTTTCAATTTATCTTGGTGCAAGTTGAAGCACATGGAGATCTCAAGGAAGGGGCAAGTAGGGGTTGGTGGGGGCCTTGGGCCTTTGTTTAGCCAGTGGGATAACCCTCCTCATTAGGAGTTTTCAATAATTGAAATCTGATTGATCTAGACACCTATGCCAGTGACCTCCACCGCAAGTTACATGGTTCTTTAGTTGCCATTTGCGGGAATAAAGTTTCTTATAATTTAGGGATTAACCAGCTGCTTGGTTGATTGATATAGTGAATGAGAGTTTTCTTTTCTCTTCATTGAGTTTTTCTTCCAATGGCAGCTTAGCAACAGTGTTACCATAGGTATCGTTTAGAGAGAGATTAAGGCATGTTTTAGTCTACTATTTATGAGAGTGCATAGTTAATCTTCTTTAGTAACTCTTTGTTACAGTCTCTCTCTCTCTCTCTCTCTCTCTATTAAAGAATAACTATGCATTCTCATATATATATATATATATATGAGAGTGCATAGTTACAAGTTCTTCGGCCCATGATCTTCTACCTCGCTTCCTCATCCCCTAGCATGATGAGGGATTATGTATCTGCTGATGTCATGGCTGACTTACAGATAGATCTTTTGCCTAACATTTCCAATCCAGCATTTTTAATTTTCTTTTTCTTTACCAGCTACTTGCAAAAGGAAAATGAGCAAAGCAACATCATTTCTGTCGGGAGATTATTGAAATGAGATTATAGAAGCACTAAAAAACAACTCCCACCTTAATTCATTGGATAATTAATAAAAAAGAACTAATAGTTGTTTCGTACTATATGTCACATGCATGTTGGCTTAATAAAACTTTTTGATACGCATCATCTCTTACCAAGGAAAATATAAAGAACCTAGGATCCACATAAAGCAAAAGTCCACATGCTATTGTCGCATGTAATCAATATATAATCCATTTTTACCCACTTCTGTTCGCATTATTGGTCCACACCATTGAACCTAGTTCATTAGTACAGATGCTCCGAACGTACTAAATTGATCAGTGGAAGTTTAATTTTTACAAGTAAATCAGATGGCACATTGTAAACGCTCTTTACTTAATTATTTTCAAGTGCACGCCTAAAGTTTTTAATAAAAGAATATGCCTAATTGTTCTGTATTTAACAATTCCTCAGAACAAGTAAGAAAAGGCCTACAAGTTTATTCGCATCAAGTGAGCTTGTAAGCACGGTTCATAGTTTACCCTTTTTCTTTCCGCAAGAATTATAAAAGGAGATCAATATTTCCAAAATCAATTATGTAACAACTTGACTCACTATTGAGCTTGGGCCCCTGGTTCGGTGGATCCCAATCCGTCCCCTAACAATTTCGGTGTTGCTTGTCAATAAACGCCGGGGGAGCGCTTTTATGCCCTCTTCTACGCAGCTTCACTTATATAAAACATGTTTTGAATAGTAGCATAAAGTAAAAGGGGCAATGATAGATCTTTTTGCGAAAAGGTGGATTAAGAAAAACATCAACATAACAGGATTTTGACTTCTGCCCTCGTAAGAAGAGGGTTTTCCATTTAACAAGTAGAAGCAATGGAATCATTTTCAACCTGCAACACATGGTTCATTGTTAAGAGCAATGACATACAACCTGCCCGAGAGGGAGTGCTTTCAGCCATTTTTGGATACTGGCTGGTTCATAAACCATGGTTGGGCCTCAGTGGTGGAGCTACAGCGTGACTAGTGTGGGCCACTGTCCATGCCAACCCTTGAAATTTTTTATTGTGACTGAGCTGGAAGTGGGTTTAGCCACATGTGGTGTCCACATTAGGGTTAGGTATGCATCCTGCAAGCACTTATTCTATTAAGCCAGAGACTAGTTACTGTCTCTCAATCAAAATTTTGGCTCCGCCATTGTTGGGCCCCTCAATTAGCCCTGGATTAAAAATTACTGAAGAAAATTGAATAATTTTTTCCCTCATTTTTCGTGGTGCCATTTTCCTGCTACTTATCGTTTGATTGTGTTCTGATGGAGGCCTTTAATGATGAATGAACTAACTCGAGTAAGTTTTTGCAAACACATGTGAAAGGTGGTCATGTGTACTAGGGTGCACCGTGTACATAACTTGTGTACTCTTAACCCACTTTTAAGAATAGGTGTCATGCACATACACTTATGTAGGGGCGGAGGGAAGGAGGGGCCCGCTTAGGCCATGGCCCCACCCTGGCAAAATGAAAAAAAAAGACTTTTACATTGAAAAAAAATTATTTTTTAATCACTCTATGTATTTTTTAGATTTAAATTTAGTTTAGCCCTACTCAGATCCAGAGGTTGGACTGTCCTGACTCCGCCAGTGCACTTATGGATGATATGTGTATGTGAGTCACAAGGGGTTAAATGCAAGACCAAGGAAAAATACAAGCACACCACATTGTCCACGGAATTGTAATACACCAAAGCAAGCGGATCACCTTAAAAAAGTGACATCAAATCGGGCCTAGGATAACGTCCTGGAGGAGCCAGGAGGACTGAACTTTAACCACCAACTACCAGAAAGAATGATAAAAAAAAACTTCTTCAAGAGATCATAACTATATTTTTCAAAATCTTTACAAGAGTCCAATAATATTTTTCTAAGCTCAAATTACAAATGTTAAAAATTATAACAGGTATTCTGTTTTTTTTTTTTCAATATCTAGGAGGGCCGTGACCTAAGAGGGCCGACTTCTCGTGTCCATCCACAAGATATTTTTTGTGAATAATCGGAAAAGTCGCCGCCGTCCACAAGAATGACCTTTGCCAACCGCCGTCACCGTCGACGGCAACCACTTTTTCCTCCAATGAGATTTCTGTGGCAACTGAGATATCTGTAGCTTTTTCCGACAACGACGCCTCCGTGGGTAATTCCAACAGGCTACCCACAGTCAGCAACAGGGTTGTTGTACCGTTGCTTATTTCTGGATGTTTGGATTCACTCATATTCCTCCCCACAAAAATGGAAGGATCCATATAACCTGTACTTTCATCATTGTGTGTGGTTGAATTCAACCAGCAGCCCATTCTGGAACAAGAGCAGCAATTTGGCAGACTAAAAAACAAAATTCATGTAGACTTCCTGCTCAAACTCTTTTCTCTTCTGCCCATGAGACCCGCAGGTCTCCTCATCGTGCTTTCAATGTCAACTAAGGTATTACGATTCTAATGTTTAGAGTTCAATTCAAAAGAATAACATCTACAAAACAAGCGATAAACATTCTAAGAACGTGCTTTCCTAATTCATCAGCTATACTACTTTCCTTGTAGTCCCTTGTAATCTTTAAAAAAAAAAAACAGTTCCATTAAAACTCAGTCAAGTCCATTTTCTTCTACCTTCAGGCCTAGAAAATGAACGGTCGGCGTCCCAAAATCCACAGTAGGCCGATATTACCATTAATACGACGCAGGGGTTTCAAGTACCAGCGGTACAAGTTTCCTGTTTATTGGAACCATAGGTTCCCTTTACTTTGTTTGGAATAGAGATCAAACATGGATTAAAATATCTTTGTGTTGAGAAAGGGGAGGAAGAAGAAGAGAATGAAGATGATTGAGAAAATCAAGGCTGAAGAAGAACAAGAGTTTATTGATAAAAAGAATTCATACAAAGGGTGAAAGAGGATTTTTTTTCGTAAACCAGTCAAACGGTTCAATGAACTTATTCGAATAGGATCAAACTAAATCTAAATAAAAAAAATATTTTACGCAACTAAAAATTTTCAACTTTTTAAATGTAATTCTTTTTTCTAGAGTGGGACCTCGTCCTATCAACCTTTCCTTTGCCTCTTTACAACTCAATACACATTAAGGAACACTAAACCCGGTGGTGGAGCCAAAAGTTTTTGGCTATTAGAGTCTTTTGGCTATTGGGACTCTAAGCTTAAATGTCAAATGTTAAGAGGTACTTATACATGAAAAAAAACTCAAAATTATCTTACCTTGATACTTCCAGCTGCATCGATTTTTTCGCTTGTAAGCTGGTCTGGTGCGTTGTCCAAAGTCGACAACGAAGTGATTATCTTTGCCAATTATCTGCAGAGATTCTTGCCTTCCGAATTTGGGCACGAGATTGACAAAGCGAACCCAATTGAACCAGCACTGACATTGTACAATCAGAAGAGAAAAATCCGAAGAGCGATTGAAGCCGCCGGCATTCCTTATACTTACGTATGCTGCAACTCCATTGCTGGATGGCCATACTTCGATCAAATCCATCCTTCTGAGATCCCACCCCCCACTGACTGCTTTGAGATTTATGGCGATGGTAACGTGAAAGGTGCGTGACATTATTTGACCAATCATGTGGAACCCATATGTTAGTTTCTGCTAATTGTTGCTGAACCGGTTGCTACAATCAGCTTATTTCGTAGCCGGAGAAGACATCGGAAAATTCACAATTAAAGCTGCAGACGATGTGCGCACTCTGAACAAAGTGCTACACTTCCGGCCACAAAGCAACTTTGTGACACTGAATGAGTTTGCGTCTATGTGGGAGAAGAAGATCGGGAAGGAGGTGCCCAGGAAGTTTATCTCTGAAGATTGCCTCCTCCGCCTGGCCAAAGGTATATCTATCTCTCTTGAATCTCAAACCTGAAGTCAAGCAATTATACTTCGACAGTGATCTGCGCTAATATACTATGTATTTCCTTGACAAAATGAGACCTAGCCAGCTCTTAGATTGCTGCCATACCTATGTCGACAACAGCAATTGAGATTCAAGTTGGTATTTCCTATTGGTGGTTCTTTAATTTCAACTGCTAGCCTCTGTGCTGTAGCTTTCCTGGTCACTAATCAATCAATCAACTGTGTTCTGCGACAACAGAGAACCGAATTCCAAGCAGCATCGTGGCTGCCCTGACGCATGACATCTTTATCAACGGCTGTCAGTTTGGCTTTGAGATCGAAGGACCCCAAGATACAGAGGTTGGCCGCCTCTACCCTGACTCACCTCTCGTCCTTCTCAGCCACTGCCTGGATGCTTATCTTAGCAACGGAGTGGAGCCAGCAGCAAGAGTTTGAGTCTCCCTGGAATATGCAAATATGCAATTATTTGCGTTGATAAATACTGCTCCTTTCTTTATATTTCTCCTTTAAATGTTGCTACCTTATTATTATATTTATGGTTTGTTTCCTTTTATGTCAACATCACCTGTAAGGTGTAAAGGCCTTCTGTTGTTGATAAAGTTATATGAGATGTCTGTCTTTTCCCGGTGATTTTATATTAGATCTGTTGCCAGTAAATATGATATAAGGATCTCAAGTTTCGATCTTAGGTATGAGTTAAGATCCTAAGTATGATCAACTATAGTTTTTTCTTCTTCTTTTTTTATTCTGGGCTTTTGTCTTCATCAGTAAAAGCATCTCCAATCATATTGGTGGATCTAAACTTTCAGGTAATCAAACAACTTAAAAGGTCATTCCGTGGCGTCCAGCTGAACTATTTCTTTCAATAACAATAAATGCATTCAAAAGCTTACGGAAAGTTTAGATGAGCAAAGCTCAAGAAAGTATAGTTGACATGACGACCTATCTACAACAAGGGAAGGTAAAGGTTAATATTTTGTTATATAGCTGAAGTTCGCGGAGGCCGTACTACTTTCTTAGAAAAAATTAAAGTATTAAACGTCTAAGAGTTAGTCAAATTACAGGAGAGTAATTATTGTTCAAGACTAGACCCACAAGAGCCATGCCTCCAACTTTTGGCGTCTGAAAGTTATATATTCATATAGTTATTATCTTATATCAATTTTCTTTTCTTCTTTTGGGGGATGGGGAGGCCATATCATACTGAGTGATGGGGATGCTATACCTAGTTATTGTTGTCTTCTTACTTTAAAATGAGAAACAGTCAAACACAATAGAGTCTCTCTCTCTCTCTCTCTCTCTCTCTCTCTATATATATATATATATATATATATATATATCTGGTGAATGTTCTACATGATAGAACAAATATGCTTCGTGCTTAGAAAACTTTTCTTGCATGACAAAAGACCCTTCAATGCTAAGCAAGCATTTGAGCAAAAAATTAGTTTAGGGGTAAATATTTCTCGATTGCAGCAGCCGCTTTAATTTGCCATCGCCAAAGATCTTTGTATGCAAGATTGTGTTTGCATGTTAGACATTTGAGCGATAGACTTAGTTCATGAACTGATGAACTACATGAGGCAGCCACACGACACCCGGGTCACTGCTCCAACGCCAATTGAAAATTTTGTTGACTTTATATTCTCATGGAAAAAAAATTCTGACTCCGCCCCCGTGAGCGAGAGACTTAGTTCATGAACTCATGAGGTCTAAGGGATCTGAAATTCTTCTGGTGCATGTCTGAAGGATACCCTGAAATTAAAGATCAAGTTTTGAAGCATGATGATAGAAGATTGGACAACAAAATAATGTTGATCGGAAGATCAAAATACGTTAGAGACTGAGTCAAATTGTTATAAAAGCAAGTACTAAAAAAGAAGAGAACAGAGGACGAAAATAAAAATGTAAAACACAATCACTTCAGGGTTTGGTGGTTACATGTTCACATATACCGAAATGCCTTACGAATGAGCCTAGCTGGTCGAATTCAGTTTGAATCGGCTGGAGCTAGGCGAGCCAGACCAAGTAGCCAATGTTTGCTTTCATGCAAAACTCAATTTAATGCGGATATATAGCATGATTTGTTGATTTTTTTTTATTGATTTTCCACACTTTACATTAAATTTCTGTTTTCGGCGTTTTCTTTGATCTTGCATTTAAAAAATCTTAAAATTTTCTAATAATTCCATTGATCAGAAATTATGATTCTAATTCGATTTAGCTGATTGATCACTATTTCATTTTCATCAGACCGATCTACGAGTCAACTTTAGCAAACCAAAAGAAAAATTAAAGGCCCAAGAGAAAGCCATAAACTAGAAAGACAAATGCGAAATTATACATAGTACAGTGCCAATGTGCATGAAAATAGAGGGGTAGGCAATACATCACTCTTGTTCTTATCTTAAAAGTTTTTTCCACCCTTTCACTTTCACTCTGGCTGGCAATACATCAGACTCAGTGAGAAGGAAGTTTTTCAGATAAGAAATTCAAGAGATGATATCCAAACACCAATGTTTTAAAAGGACAGCAATATTTTCATATTCAGCTTGAATTGGACGAAATCAAAATCATGCCAAACTGACTCGATTATTCGAAAAGTGCCACATGTTTTGCTTTTCAATTATTTTTGGATATTTACAGAAGTTTTTATTTTTAGTTAAAGTCAGAAAGTCAATGTCTTGGATTCAGATCGCATATCCAGCCAAATTGCTCCAAGAAAAGTTGCACCAATAGTTAATACTGAACATGTGTAGATCGAGGGGGTGTGCATGCAATAAATACACACTTAAGGAAAAAGAAGAGGGGGTTGGAGTATTTTAGAAAAATTTTTAAAAACAAATCTGCATTGTAAACTTTTCAACTTTTTCATAACTCTTTCTACCTTCTACAAAGGCCCCTTTTTTGTTTAGTTGGGGGCATTTAATCATTATACACCAATGTACAAAACTTTCTTATGCACAGAGTTATTCAGATAGCCAGCTCCGCTGTATATCCCTCTGGAGGAAGCAACGTCAACAGCATGAGCAGGCCATGGCTCAATAATAAGGTCATCTGAATCCAATCTCACATTGTCAACGAGGGTCCTCTCGATCTTCTGTTTTTCAGTCACTGCAAACCTCCCCACATTATTATTCTAAAATAATTCATCTTTTCCCCAGACTATCCCTTAAAGATGACTCGTGAAAGTTATTTTTCTTCTCTATTTAGCTCAATGATCTTCCACTACCTCGCCATCCATGTGCAGTCTAGGCACATCCATGAAGCTCTGTTGGTAGCCAGGTGTGTTCAGAAACAAAGCAGCTACCGACTATGGTACTAGGCAATGAGCCGGACCCGATGGGTAGTTGAGTACTCATGTCATGGTAGGTCAGGTTTGAGCTGGTTATTTGACACGTGAATTTGTTCGATTAAAAAATTCTGACGTGCTAGCCAAGTTGGGTATTGGGGGCCTGATTCGATATATATATATATACTCATCTTTCCACATTTTGTACTTTGTTTTCTCTCTCTTTTTATTATATTTGTATAGATATACAGGATACATGACACTTGCAGTCGGCTCACTTAAAAACTTTTGGTGCATTGTAGAAGACTCCTTTAAAAACTCTTTATGTGTCATTGATGGTACTCTTATAAACTTTTCATGTATAACCGAGGATAAAAACTCTTGGCACATCGTTAAGGGTTTTGAGATGTGAAAATATGAATATTATAGGTTTCAATTATAAGTGAGCATCAAAACCGAATAGCCGAGAGGTAAAAAGTTGATGGTCAGGACCTAAATAGAAGACCATGTGCCAAAGAGGGGTGAATTTGGTTATAGAATTTAGAGAGAGAGAGAGAGAGCTGTAACAAAGAGTTGTTAAAGAAGAATGACTATGCACTCTCCAAAATAATAGACAAAAATATGTTTTAAATCATTTTCTTTCCTTGACACAAGTATCTCTCAAAGATGCCCATATAGCCAAGAGCACGATACTTTGGGAATCGAACTGATGACCTGGTGGCTTTAGACCGGCTATGCTATACCCTTTATGGCCTTCATTCAACGGGATCAATACATTGTTGGCCAACCACAACAGTGGGAAGTAAGATACAATGCCTCCTGAATTGTAGATGTCATTAAACAACAAACAATCTCTTTAAAATCTTATAACGAGCTCAACATGCATTACTTTATAGCTGAAACTTTATTACCCAAATCGCAATTGAACAACCATGTAGCTTCTAGTGGAGCTTGCCGAAGTAGGCTGTCTAGATCAATCAGTTTTTAATTATTGAAAACTTGTAGATAAATCCCACTGGCCAAAAGAGAGGCAAAGGATCCCACCCAAGGTGTAAAGCTGCGCCAGTGGCAGGCAGTGAGATCACCTTGCTTTTTGTCGTCCTGTTAAAAGTTAAGTGACTTTTGAGGAAATCATTTAGAAAAATAGCAAAGAGGAGAACTACTTTAATTCTAAAAAGAAAATTGAAAAAAAACAAAAGCAAGAAAGGGAGAAAGCGCAAAGATTTGAATATTGGAGAGAAGGCTTTGAATGTTGCAGTCATAATAGACTCTCGAAACAGGTTACATGTACAGGGGTGTGTAATGACCAAAATACTTTTGATTTTGATAGAGTAAAAAGGAAAGGTCTTTAGAAGGACCAAAGGAGTATGATAAAAATATTAACAGTTTAAATGTACACATCTTCATAAAAAAAATTTCTAAAATACCAACTTCTTTCTTTTGTATATTGAATGTATATTTGCTGTGCGGACACCCCTTGCATGAAACTCATCGCCCTCTTTAATGCCCAATAGGGCGGGTCCTCACAATGGGTCCATGTGGCTTTTATGCCCTCTTCTGCACAGCTTTAACATATATATGACCTCTTTTGGATAGAATAAGAGAGTAGAAGGAGCAATGATAGATCTTTTGTGAAAAGGTAGATTAAGAAAGACATCAAAGTAACAGTGACTTTTCATAGGAAAATGTCACTTACCGGCCTTTTCCCTTTCCTTCCCTTCACCTCGTTATTTACCAACCCTCCTCCCTTAATAGCTGGTAGGCTGTGTTTCATATTATGTCACTAACATGGGAAGACATATTTCTAAGTTTGATTAGACAGGCATCTTATAATTTTATGGAAAATTTTGTATTCCATTTTTGCCCTTATGAGGAGAGTGCTTCCCATTTAACCAGTAAAGGCATTCTAGTCATTTTCAACCTGTAACACATGTTGCCTTGTGAAGAACCATGGTATATAACCTGTTCGTGGCAGTGGCGGAGCCAAGACTTTTCATTCGTGAAGTACTTGCATTGATGACACAATTTTGGTGTGGGCATTGCATAAAATTTTAAGAGTCATAACTCGTAACAATGTGAAGTTAACACAATATAATGAATTTTTTGATAGAATGGCGTGGGTAGTGGCCCACCCCAATGAACAAGTAGCTCCGCTACTAGTTCCTGGAAGAGTGCTTTGGGCCATTTCTAGCTACTGGCTGAACCATGGTCGGCCCCAGTAGTGAAGCTACAATGTGATTGGTGTGGGTCATTGTCCTTACTAACCCTTGAAATCTTAGTGGGTTTGGCCACAAGTGGTGTTCACACCAACCCTTGAATTTTTTTTATTGTGATTGAACCGAACATGCTTCAGTCACATGTGGTGCCAACACCAAGTTTAGGTACCAAGCCAGAGACCAGCTTGTGCCCCTCAACCAAAATTTGGCTCTGCTATTGTTGGGCCCGTATTGCTTTTGTTAGTCGATGCCGATCGGATCAGCCATGGATTAAAAAACACTGAAAAAAATTGTGTAACTTTTTCCTCGTTTCTCGTTTTGCCATTTTCCAGCTACTTATCATATGATAGTGTGATAATGGAGGTCTTTAATGATGAACGAACTCAAGCGCCGCAATATCCTCTTGTCTTTACGTGATTTCCTTCTCTCTTTTATTAGTGATCAAGCCAGCTTTTGAACAACTTATTGGCTAGAAAATGGGCTGGCCGTAGGGAGTGGTAGGAGCCATATATAGTCACCCTTCATATTTTGCAAAAATCAAAATTATACATGTAAATTTTAAAAAATTTAGTTTATTCTGTATAAAATAATTTTAAAAATTATATTTTGGTCTTTGTTAAAATTTTTAAACTATAATTTAGTCCATGCCACAAAAATTCCTAACTTTAACCCTGACTTGCTGGATCACCCAACATGACAATTTTGTCGTTCAAGTTAATTATTCTTGAAATATTAATTTGTAATTGGTTTTGAATTTGATATCTAAAACCCAAATCCAAAAATGAAGAGATATGTTAGTGAAATTGTTCTCTAAGGGGTTGTTTAGAACCAATAACACACAGTTATTATTTGATAAACATTCTTAAAAAAAGTGAGGTAGATTCATGTAACACTTGTTATAGTTTTTCATAAATTTGTCTCGTATTTTGGTATACATTCATGAGATAGTAACAATATATTACTGTTGCCAAACTCTTGTAAAGAGACATTTTACCAAAAAAGGCACGTTGCTTCATGGAAAATGTGCACAAGCGTTATAATGCTCCCTCTTTAGGCTCTGTATGAAACCCTCTTCTCCATGTAGCATTGTATCCACTTTTCTTTTCCCATAAAATAGTGATCTTAAGTGCACTTATGCAAGGGTGAGAAAGATTTTTTTTTTATCAATTTTCTTCTCAACGCTATTTTCTGCAGTCATATTACGTTATTCAAAATTCCAACAGTTATTGGCTGACAAATAGCTGAAATGAATGAATGTTTTTTCAAAGACAAACAACTATAAAACAAGCTTTTAGAATATTCAAAACTTGATTTGAAAGCAAAACGTGATTTGCGTAAAGTCATGTTTTACCCGGTCATCAAATCCACTCAAGTTAAGAATTTCTTGAAAAAATTTTAATTGAGGAGACGTCTACCTAGATGCATGACCAAAGACTCCCGCTTACATCGTGTTTCTTAAGTTCAAGTGGAGCCGACACAGGGAAGTAGTTGATTTTTTTTTTTTATGATAACTTCAACTAATTAGACAGGTAACTTTAACTTTGTCATTGTTCATCTACTTTTAATATTTTCCATTAAGGAGCAGCTAGTTGGAGAGTTGAGTGGTGCCATTTGATGTGTTTAAAAAATTGGGTGGCTATCTATGAGCAGCTTTTTTAAGTTTCTGCTAGCACATACCAATATGACATCATGTGTGAGAGAGACAGAGAGAGATTAAATAGAGACAAAGAGAAGAAGAAGAAGAAGAAGAAGAAGGCACAATACCATCTTCCTACTATCATGGGGTATTGGCACATCAAACCCCTAGCTACTTCCTAGTAGAGGTTACTTAATAATGGTCCAATGAGATTAGGGGCAGAGCTTAACATTTTTTGTTTAAGAGATCACAGCTATATTTTTCAAAATCTTTGCATGAATCTAATGATATTTTTCCATAATTTTACAAGTCTGAATTTAAAAAAGTTAAATATTGTAATGGGTATTTTGTTTTTCGAAAATCTAGTGGGGTCATGAGCTTCCCCTCTAAGAAGAGGGCCGAACTCTCACAACCATAAGAAGTTAAGGATAGCTTTAAGATTAGTATCAACAGTGTTTTGCACCATCATAATAAAATTTGTTGGTGAACGATCTTATTCGAGTCCGGCCATCGTCGACATTGGCATCATGGAAAAAGTCGCCAATCCATCATTTAAAAAAAACTCAAAAGTCTCCTCATTCTCTTGAAGTTCAAAAAATATGTGACTCTCTTTCTTGTCTAACAACTAAAATCTATTTTCGTTTAGCTTCAGCTCAGATAATATTGAACGATTGGCATTCCAAGATCCACACAAAATAGATAATTTAGACATAAATCCCATAATGGGTCCCTTTTCTTTGTTTGGAATTAGGTGTTGGGTGATGTGCACAAGTGGAATGATCAAAAAAGTTTTTTTAAGAAAAAGATTATAAAATAAATTAAAAATCTAAAATATATAGTTTTTATTAAAAAATCGAAAATATCCCAACCTTTTTTTTTCTCTTCTATATATGTTTGTGCACGCCAATCAATTTACATGCAACTCGAGTCAGATTCATTACAGGCACTAGGGATCTCTCATCCGACATGACGAACATGGCAGCGAAGCCTCAAGGCCAACTCAACTCTGCTGCCGCCACCACCACTGCCCCTGTCAATGGCGTTCAGTCGAACCCCATCGCCGGTAACATTCTCATAATTGGTGCTACCGGCTACATCGGCAAGTTTGTGGCAGAGGCCAGCCTCGCGGCCGGTCGCACCACGTACATATTTGCCGAAACGGTTCTACCAGCCCCGTCCAAGGCTGCGGCGATCCAACGACTGCAAGAGTCAGGCGCCATCGTCCTTCATGTAAGCCAAACAAATTAAGTATCGAGGTCATGTCTTATAAGATCATGCCATGTACAGGAAATTAACGAGGTGATCATGGTCTGCTTAATTTGCGGTTTGCAGGGTTCACTGGATGATGTTGAGTTGATGATCAACCTTCTGAAACAACATAGGATCGAGATTGTGATCTCCACAGTTGGTGGCGGGGCCATTCGAGATCAGTTACCGTTGATTGATACTATCAATGCAGCTGGAAGTATCAAGGTAAGATAAACCCTTATGGTTCCATATTGAACACAGTAGCCCCTGCGATCCTGTGCAGCACAGGATGGTCCACAATTACACAAAGCATAATAATATGCATCGGTCGCATCGCTGTAGATTTTTGAGCTTGTAAGCTGATCTGGTGCACTGTTCATAGTTGACAACGAAGTGATTATCTTTGCCAATTATCTGCAGAGATTCTTGCCTTCCGAATTTGGGCACGACATTGACAAAGCGAACCCAGTTGAACCTGCACTGACATTGTACAATGAGAAGGCAAAAGTCCGGCGAGCGATCGAAACCGCCGGAATTCCTTATACTTACATATGCTGCAACTCCATTGCTGGATGGCCATACTTCGATCAAATCCATCCTTCTGAGATCCCACCGCCAACTGACTACTTTGAGATTTATGGCGATGGTAATGTGAAAGGTGCGTAACATTATGTGACCAGTCATGTGAATCCCAGATGTTAGTTTCTGCTAATTGTTGCCAAACTATTTGCCATATTCAGCTTACTTCGTAGCCGGAGAAGACATCGGAAAATTCACAATTAAAGCTGCGGACGATGTGCGCACTCTGAACAAGGTGCTACACTTCCGGCCACAAAGCAACTTTGTGACACTTGATGAGTTTGCGTCCATGTGGGAGAAGAAGATGGGGAAGGAGGTGCCCAGGAGGTTCATCTCTGAAGATTGCCTCCTACGCCTGGCCAAAGGTATATCTATCTCTTTTGAATCTCCAACCTGAAGTCAAGTAATTGTACTTCGACGATGATCTGCGCCAATATAGTACGTATTTCCTTCACAAAATAACACTTTGCCACCTCTTTGATTGCTGCCATACATATATCCACAACAGCACCGAGCTTGTGAACGGAAACCAAATTTTTTGTTCCTCTTTTTGTTGGTAATTGAGATTCAAGTTGGTATTTCCTGTTGGTGGTTCTTTAATTTCAACTATCTAAGAGTTAGTCAAATTCGAAGGGAGTAATTATTGATCAAGACTAGCCCCGTAAGAGCCATGACTTCTACTTTTAGAGTCTCAAAGTTCAAAGTTATATACTTTTGCGGGCATTCTATGTCACCCTGTATGTTATCCCATTGCTGAGTGAGTGCCGAAGGGTCCTTCCTTCACCTTTTTCTACCAGGGTTCAGTGTTGTTTTTGTTTCTTGAGGAGATGTCTTCAACTTGCACGTAGAACTCCTTTTAGTGGCATAAAGAATTGATGTTACGGAAGTTTGAATATATATATATATATATATATATATATATATATATATATATATATATATATATATATATATATATATATATAGAGAGAGAGAGAGAGAGAGAGAGAAGTGAGTCGCTTCTCAGTGCTCTACTGATTGATGGCTAAATAAAAATGGGTACCGAAATATCCAAGTGTCATTTAGAAGGAGAACTCCTCCGGATATATATATAATGGGAGGTGTTTTTGTCATATATATTTATATATGGACACATTGATTGTTGAAGTATTTGTTTGTATAATCCAAAAGCTAGTTCAGACAAAATCGATTATGGAAGTACTTGTTTGTATAGTTCAAAAACAAGATCAGACAAAATTGAGCTTTGCCATCCGATAATGTGTGTGTGTGTGTGTGTGTAAGAAGAGATAGCAGCATGCGTTTAATTAAAGTGCCCTGCAATCAGCAAATTAATGTACTTATTTATTTGCCTTGAAAAATGCAAATCCTTTAATTCCTTATATTAAGTTCATGCAACAAGCTGTGTGAACCAGTAATTGAGGGCATTTACCTTAAAAATTAGCTCTTCGTTTTTTGCTTTTTTTGCTTCACCTCTCAAAAGGAACTATAAAACGGGAAGATCTTGTCCTGTTAATAAGTGACGTAAGATGTCTTTGTGTTTTTTTTTTTGTTCTTGAGTCCTATTGATGCATCTCTCCATGTGTCTTCTTCTATATGAAGAATTATATATGCTTTGGGACGAGGAAGATATTGATGTTGAACTTAAGGTCATTTGGTAAATGGAACACTTTATGAGTATTTTATGAATTACAGACACTTAGTTGTAAATTTCATAAATAAACTTCAATTTTTATACAGATTCATAAGACACTTGCAGAGTGTTCCAGTACATGACTCGGTGAAAATTCTCTCAATGACTTCTCCTGGTTCTTTGAGAGGACGCATGTTTGGTTTCCTTGTGTAAGATTTTAGATTCATAGATTTAGAATCAGACCCTTCCCTCCACTTATTCTAGAACAAATAGTCTTTTGTCACTGCCAAATACATAGAAAGTGATTCCCTCAATTAGTGTGGATCTTAAGTGACTTAAAATATTTAGTTTGATGAACTAGAGATCTTAGTATCGATATTCTACATTTCAATAAAAGCATGGGCAATCACATTCATGGATCTAAGATCTACGATACATAATAAAACTGACCTTTGAAATATATACCAAAATAATTGAGGTGTTCCACATATAAATAAGTAAATGCTTATATATATATATATATATATATATATATATATATATATATATATATAATATATATATATATATATATATATATAATATATATATATATATATATATATATATATATATATATATATACATACCAGACCTATAAAATTAATTATTAAAATATTTTGTAATCTAACCTTATATATATTATCTTAATAGTGAATTGATGAGAAACATATATTAAGTTATTTATTTTTTTTCTCAAGTAATGAGTCCTTGATTGATAAAAAAATGAACGACTCTTATAACATTAAAATTTTGATAGTTATTTATCCCTTACCCAAGTGGTTTGCCATCTACCAATCAGTCAATCTAAGAAAGTTGGTAAAAACCAGACCACTTGGTACCTACCAGCAGTCAAACGGCTGAAAACTGTCATTAAATACTGTGTCACTAAAAACGCCATAAACTGTCACGGTACTATAAACCATTGCTAATGCTTCCACTACTCTATATTTTTTCTTAACGTAAGCTTTTAAATATTTCGGATGGCTGGCTGATTTCATCTCCTCTACATATAGTTGATACTAACTAATATGTAAATATAGAAATTTGCTGAAACTGTGTCGGCAACTGCCCACACAAGCCCACTTGTGACTATTCCCCTGACTACTTACAAATCAATGACACCAATGTCCAATATACATGATTTGTACAAAAGCTCAACTCCGTGGGACACCAATGTCCAATATGCGTTATTTCAATATGGCCGATTTTCAAAATGCATGGCCATTGGAAATAGGACATTTACTTAAAACTAAATCTGATCTAAATTCAAATCCAAATACCATCTGATATTTATGCATATCTAAATCCGATAGGATGATATGTCTTAAATCCAAATATTATATGATTTTTTAATCAGATATTAATATTTTTTTCATAATGGTTCTGTCAAATATCCGATCTAAATAGAATATTTTAACATTCCTATGCAAGATATTTGTGGGGGATAGAACGTGCAAAAATGATTTTTTAATAATTTCGAATTTGTAAAGACATATGCAATAATTTGGCAAAAATGGTTAACTTCCGGTGAATGATGTACATGATAAAACAAAAAGATGTTCGTATGCAACGCAGTGTTTGCTTGTAAAAGTCTCGAATGAGACTTAGGTCATGAATCGGTGAGGTCTGAAGGATTTGAAATTATCACGGAGCATGTCAGAAGGATATCCGGAAGATTAATGATCAAGTTTTGAAGCATGATGGTATAAGATTGGACAACTAAATAATGATCCTAGCGATTGATCAGTCACAGTTCTCACAAAAGGGGGGAGAACACAGAATGAATGAAAAAAAAAAAAAAAAAAAACTAAAACGTCGCCTGGGGGCAAGTAAATATGTTAATCGCCTGGGGGCAAGTAAATATGTTAATCGCCTGGGGGCAAGGTTGACCAGAAAAAGGCTCCTGTTTCCACCGGAATCCTTGAAATTCGGGTTGGCAATTAAAGCGAGTCAGAAATTGACTCCCAGAAAGGTGTCGGTGCATTTAGTATGACTATTAATATCCCTCTTGTTCTTATCTGAAAAGTTTTTATTTCACTCCGGCGGACAATACATGGCACTCAGTGGGAGGGAGTTTTTCAGATGAGGAATCCACGACACCAGTGTTAGAGCAATATTATCACAATCCCCTTGAATTGATTGAAATGAATATGTAATCAATATCATCTGCATGGACTCGGATTCAGATTATATTCCAAATAAATATCAATCAGTTAGGATGTAGATTCAAATTCGGCTTTAAATGTGAATTTAAATAGAATTCGTATTTGAACCCAATTTCAAATCTATTTAAAGAGAATATTTGATCCGAATAGAATGCATTGGACTTCATAGACCACGCACCAAACATTTAGAGACCAATCTTATTCATTCAAGAGCTACGTTATTTCTCCAGCTGATACACTAGAAAATCTTATTCATTCAAACAAAGTACCGTGTTTGATAGGACAGGCCGAGGTCTAGGCCTTCACTGGGAAGAAGAAGGGATAGACTTCATACTCCACCTTGCAGCTGCCGAAGAGGACTAACCCACGCTCCTTCCCGACGCAGCAAGTCTGGAACTTGGAGACGGCCGTGGCCAGGCAGCCCGAGCAAACGGAAGCAGGCAAGTCGCGGGTGCACTCCGCCAGCCCGTACACGGTCGTCTTCGCTCCGACCTTGGCCACGCCCGTGCCCAAGGCTTGCTTCCCCGGCGCCACCGCCTTCGCCGTCACTTCGGCCATCAGCTTCCCCACCGTCGCCTGGAACGCCTTGGCGTCGGCCGCGTTGGGCCCGTTGTTGTACGTGATGTAGTAGTCCATCCGGTCCAGCTTGCCGAAGAACTTCGTGGTGTCGTACCTCAGGTAGCAGTGCTGGAACCAGAGCCGCGCCTTCCCGTCCATGGCGCAGCGCTCCGCCAGCGCCGCCTTGGCCTCCTTCGCGCAATTGGCGCAGTCCGTGGAGTTGACGTCGGCGCGGCATTGGAGGAGGCCGTAGATGGCCGACCCGCCGGTGCCGTAGCTCGCCGTTGCGAATTTCGTTTTCGGCACACTGGCGACGAGCTTGGCGACGACCTTGTTGATGTTGGCCTTGATCGTTTGGTTGATGACGGGGGGAGTGAGGGGCGGCGGAGGGTTGGGGTTGGTGCAGTCGTCGCCGACGGGCGAAGGGTAAGGATATGGGTTCGGTTCTTGGCATGAACTCAATTGCAGAGCGAGGGCGAGCAGCAAGAGGGAGAGAAGATGCTGGAAGGATGATTTCGCCATTGCTGATTGATGGGCAGTGCTGAAACTGGCTGCCGCGTTCAATTATTTATAAAAGGAGGAAAGCGTGTGATGCTGATGGCTGACCCCGTAAAGGCTTGGTCTTTTGTTGACCATTCATGATTGACCTGACATGACAGGCAATTGGGCACATAGATTACGACTCTGTTCCATTGGAAGAATCCGTCACTCGTGTTTGCTTTGTTAAAGCAGCCTGTTCTGTTCTTTAGTTTCTGTCGTTGTAAGCATAGTTTAGGAGTCTTTCATCCTACCATTGATTGTGCTTCTTTTACCGCTTGATAATAAAAAGTTGATGTTGAGAGAGTTGAAAATGAGAACCTAGCAGTCTCCACACTGTTCATGACACCAACTCCTCGATATCTCCTATCGCTTTCTTTGCTTTCTTTGAGACGACAAATTTTGCCTCGACAGGGAGAGGCAGATGGATAAGTCGTAAGTAGCGAGGCCTGCGCAAATCCTGCCGACACCAAACTTGAGCTGGCCGATGTCCGTGGACTATATTTATCTCACATCGTCTTTAAACGGATTTGTTCCTTTAGAACAAAACGTGTATAACAGGTATCAGCAGATGAGGCGGCGGTTCGAGTGCTATCATCAGCACGAAATTTGGGTTTTGGCAATGGAGCTTTTGAGAGGTGTCGAGAAAACAGCAGATGGAGGGCCAGGAAAGCACGATGAGCTTTGCTCAGAAAAAGTGAAAGCAACGCCGCGTCCACTTTTAATTTGCTCTGCCTTCCCGGGTTCAATATGGCCAAAAAATGGTTCTGTCCCGTCCGCATGTCTTGTCGGTCCAAGGGAAAAAAAAGAGATCTCCTCTTTTGCGCAAGGAGCTAGATTGAAGGCTTAACTGGGAGTTTCATAGATTTCAGGATGCTGCAAGGTTTTACAGATTCATGGTGTGATACTTGGACTTTCTAAGGTTTTAGATCCCTGTTAAAACTTAAGGATCTCTTAAAATCTGAAGATTTGAGATCCTTAGATCTCGATTGGCCTATAGACTAAGATCTAAAGTGATCAGATGGACCATATGTGGGTTGTTCATATTCACAAGTGTTTTGCTCATGGAAGAAGCAATGAACATTCAAATGGGTAAAACTAGAATTTTATTCAGTAAAACTGCCAGTTAATTTTCTAAACTTTTTCAAAGCTTTTTCTAGATCTACTTAAATGTCTTCCACATTAACATATCTCTACTCAGTTCGAAGAATTTTAGAAATCAACAGCAAAGGCAAGATATCTGGCATGGTATTTACTATAAGGGAGAGAATAACATAGCCCTAGAGTTGGATCTGCTTTAGCTACCCATCCTTGCCGGCGATGGGACTGTCTATCTGACTATTGGGGGAATGCTTCCAAGTTTGCTATGTTCAATAGATTGGACGAAGAGAAAGAGAGAGAGAGAGAGGAATCCATTGGCCACCTGCTCATTCATTCCAAGATCGCAGCTAGATATTTGGAAATTTGCTGTCGATGGGTTTCAGGCGAGAATTCCTTGTGGACTTCGTCCAACGACTCAAATGGTGGTTGAATTGTTCTTCGTAGAGGGGTTGCATATAACAATTTGAAAGTTATGACGAACCAGAAATCCGTTTGTCAGGGGAAAAATCTTGGGGTGCCTGTGCATATATTTTCATATACGACGATTGAAATGTCAATGCAGTGAAGGAGCAAGATTTCCCTAAGTTTAACGGCATGTTTGAACGGAGGGAGAGTGAGGGAAGGGACAAAATGATTGTGTTTAGATGGGAAAGAAAGGAAGAAAAAATATGTGTATCTCCAATCTCTCCATTAAACCAGATAGAAGAAGACGTCCTTTGCTTTTCTACTGCCTCTAATTTCCGGATTGTATGCCTGTCTGTTCCCTCTGTTCGATTGCGCGTCAAAGCTGCATGGTGAAGTTTGTTTTTTGTTTCTGACGACTTCTCTTGTTGGGCATCGATCCATTCCCTGTAAATGTGATGTTTCTGATGGTTTCCTGAAATTTCCCTGCACCAGTCACCGTCATGCAAGAAATTTCTCATCATCCGATTTCGCCTTGAACCAAACAGAAACCTTTCGGCACCTTGTGTGTGAGAAGGAACTTTCAACAGAGCCACGTTTCAGCGTTAGGCCGGGCTTGAAAATGCGATCACCATACGATATCTCACCTTTGACAGGTTTGAATGTGAGGCAGTCGAAGATAACTGTGAAAACCACATCACCAATCATGTCCCTCACCTCTTTCAGTTTAGCTACTGTAGTCAAGTAGTCATTCTTCGTTTCTTCCTTCCTACTCGAGAAGTCCAAACCTCCCCGTAGCCCCTGCCCCAGAGGTTCAGGGCCTGCTCCGGGGTAACTGCAGCACCACCGTTTGGTGGTTTAAGAGAATAGCATCCTGAGAAATCAAACCGACAACGTGCTGTTAGAACATAGAGATTGGGTGGACAAGCCACCTGAGTGGCGGCCACCCATGAAATATTTTGATCTCATTCTATATTTTTAAACTCCTCATTTCTTATTAAGTTGGAGTGAACACAAGGGTCTGAAACCCAATCTAGTTTGCAGGTTTAGGCAGACAGGAGAATGAAGCATTTGGCATGAACATGGGCGAACCACTTCTACCAGATTAGATGGATGTTTTTTTCTTTGATACAAAATTTTGACTCAACAAGTCGAAATTAGCCTGGACAGCCTCACGTTGTCTTCTCAAGAGTCTGAAACTAAAATAAAGAGAACAGTCGCAGCCATGAAAACAAGAAAGGCCACGAAGAAAACCTGATAACGATGCCAATTAAGGGGGGGACAAAACTAACTGTATAACAAATATTTTGCAAAAAATAATTGACTGTCATAAAAGACATGCAAGTATTTCAAAGTCGCTAACAGTAGAGTGGGTAGATGTGTTTTTACTAACAGAAAAAAGATTCAATGTTTATGGGCCAACTTATTAGCTAGCATCCTTATCCGTATGAATTTCCTCATGTGGTTGGGTGAGAAGAATGGCATAGCAAGTTGAAATAGATGTTGGTAAGACATGAAGTGCACGTCGAAGTAGGATTGTACCAGCATCTCATCATTGAAACCCTCATCTTACTTCTATTTTACTAACAATAAACTTAGTGATGTTGCCCTCTCCACATAGAAATACTGTTTGCTGCAGTTTCAAATGGGAAAGGCATGCAGATTATGCCCTTCCTTACATGGAGAAAATTAGTGGAAGGTCGTTTGATGAGGTTGAATCTGATATTTTAGCACCACATTCCCATTTTATCACGCGAAGATGTGTGTCATATACTACACCCGCTGCTCACGCGAGATTCACTACGATATATCCTTTGAAACTAAAAAGTGCCACCTTGAGTGCTCCGTCCAGCTGGAAGAATTTGATCAAAGGCAAGCCGTTTACCATTATTGAGGGATACGCGTAACGGTTATCATCTGAAATTTCAGCAGTGTCAAGGGTAAGTGTAATAGAACCAGCGATGACAAGGGAATCATAGGATATGAGCAAAACAGACTACAACCCTCTCAGCTGGCACAAAGCCCAGTCATAACACACATGTCAACGACTCGAAATTGGAAAAAAAAAAAAGAACAAAACAAAACAAAACAAAACAGAGAAAACTGATCAACTCTAACCCCTTCTTCCTCTCTTCAAGATACACCATCATCAATAAAAAGCCAATATCTTATTTTTTTAAAACAATGAAATCTACAGAGAGAACCATTCTTCAAGCTCACTGATGGTGCAGGAAAAGTGGTAATGAGCAAAATATTCTAGACCGCTGCCACACCATTTACCACCCGAATTTTGCAAACTGCCCAACCCAAAGGCCAAGCATAAAGTACCAATAGGAAACGGCAGTGGCAGAGCGAAACAATGGCAGCTTGTAAGGACCACTCATATTGCTAAGTCACCGGCACTGGTGACTAAACTGCCAAATCGGATCTAGCTGGCCTCATCGGCACCTTTACACATGCTATGGCAACGTTTACATGAGTTCAGACTGTAACTAAAACTTAAACCCACCCTTACTCATGAGAAAACTCCCAGAAGAAATTAATAGGTTAATGGCAGTCTTCTACTAGAAGGATCTCTTACTCAAGGTGTCGGGAACTATTGAACAAGGTCAGCAAGCGTTAGTAAGAAAGAAAATAATAACGTGGTAGACGGACACTGTGATATCACTTGAGACTGCAGCATTGCCCTTGCCGTCTGAAGAACACACAAATGAGAGATGCTCATCAGGCTTCGTCTGTAAAAGTGCACAGAAGCTCCTAAAGCAGACCAACAATGGGTTTTAGATTTAAAAGGAGGAGACGATATTGCCAGAAGAATACTTAAATAAGGTTTGTAAATCAAAAGATCTGAATATTTAGAAGCATATTAAATGTCATAACGCACAAGCATTGTCTCCCAAACTTCAAACGGATAAAGCTGAAAGTGATTATGGGAGACGAGGATGATTCAGGGACACCACAAGCATTTTTCACATTTTTGTCAGTCAAAGAACTAGTGTAGTGAGGTCACATGTTAATTCGTCTCCATAAATTATCCTAGGAGGCTAGGAAGCAAGCAGTACATAACCCTAAAGATAGCAAACAATCAACTTCTGCATGATCTACAGGTATACTCCTGGACATGGATGTGATGGAATTTGTTAAACCACTAGTGAAAAATTGAATCGACTGGAAGGGTCAACAAATGACAACTTTTTTATTCAAGTCCAAATGAATTTCGACAACCATGTGCAGAGGATTGGAACAACTTTAGATAGAAAAAATTATTCTTGGTTCCTTGGTATTGACTCCTAGTTCACCATGTCTGAAGAGAAACGCTGGCAACAACTCCCTGATTTAGCATTGTAAGAGAGTATCCACAACCAAATTTGTCCATCAAGAGAACACCTATTAAGTGGTCCTTCATGAAGCAATCAACTCAAACACAGCAAGAGATCGTTCTTAATATCTTCTCTTATAACAGAATCCTTGATGCTCCACTCTAAGAAGCCGATAACTTCAGTCATAACAACGTCAAGTTTTCCAAATCAGAAAGACATGGAAACAATTACTTGCTAGCACAGTTGAACAAAGAAATATGAACTTCGAGAAAAGCAACTTTTCCAGTTTCCTTAATAGAAGATACTTTATTCCATGTAATTTTGGATCCTTTTCCAGCTTGAAGCACTTTCTATTTACATGGGGTCAAGTTTTCCTGCAGATATCGCACCTTTTTCCAAAGAGTTTTACACCCAAAACTTTTTTCATCATAATTCCCAAATTTTAGTCAATACTTTGTGAAACTGAACTTAGCTAATTGGGTAAAATAGATTCTAAACAAAAGATTGCATGTGACGAACAAATGAAAAAAAGAATAAACTAAAAACTTGCAAAAGATCAGAACTCAAAACCAAAACGGCAAACTGCAGTATAGGACACAACAACGACATTCTAAAGCTGCACTTGAAATACATTACTGAATAGCATAAAGACATATAGAGGCTCTGACAAAACTTATATACAAGCAATAAAAAGTTAAAGCATCCAATGACAAGTGAATATATATATATATATATATATATATATATATATATCGGCGGTTGCATCCAATGCCATGTTACCAATATCTAATACCACTATAACCCCTCGCAAGTCAAGTCCCTTTTTCATTGTTTTCCCTCGAGAGTGACAAGTCAAAGAGGTTCACAATAAGAAAATTATTTCAATCTGCTTTGAAGTACAAAAGGCCTCTGTTGAATAGGATATGACTTCAGATAGATAATAAGAAAGTGCTATTGAACATGTGGGTGAAAGTAGCTAGGTGCTACAAAAGCTATGATGGATCTAGTTGGGATTTTGTTTTTGCATCATAATACAGTTACACTATTTAAACTTGGCTTCATATTTCAACCCCTTCAGAATGGTCCTAACATATCTAAATGGATACAAAATTACAAATACTGACCTGAAGATTTAACACAGTTTCTTACATAGTATTGACTTGTAGACTGATATAGCATTTGTATCAGTCCGATATCACATAGTAACCTGAAGAATACTTGGTAGTACAGTTTATGATGCAATGCTTATCGTACAACTTCCACTTCCTCTTGTTTGAAACAAGAAGAATAAGGATGAAAAGTGGAAGAAACTTTTTCCCCCTTCCTTTCTTTTTGGCTTCTTCCTTCTCTCCTCTCTATGAGGGTTCATAGTTTCTTTCTGGTTCTTCTTCTTCCTTTCTTTCCTATCCATCTGATTCTTTGCCCCTCTTCCTTCATGTGATGCCTCCACACTTCGCCTCCACACTTCTTCCAAAGGCCATTGCCACCACCCAGCCTCCTTTTCTTCCAGCAACACCCCCTACATCATCTTATCACAAAGTATACATACTTACATAGTGAACAAACATATGAGGGTTCATAGTTTCATTCTGGTTTTTCTTCTTCCTTTCTTTCCTATCCATCTGATTCTTTCTTCTTCTTCCTTTCTGTGATGCCCCCACACTCCTTCCAAAGGCCATTGCCACCACCCAGCCTCCTTCTTTTCTCCTTTTCTTCCTGCAACACCCCCTACAACCACTTATGACAAAGCATACATAGAGAACAAAATATGAGGGTTCATAGTTTTTCTTCTTCCTCCTCTTCTTTCCTGTCCATCTGATTCTTTCCTCCTCTTCCTTTCTGTGATGCCTCCACACTTCTTCCAAAGGCCATTGCCACCACTCAGCCTACTTCTTTTCTCCTTTTCTTCCTGCAACAACCCCTACATTCCCCAGCCTTTTTTTCTAATTCCTTTGTTTTCAATTAGATAAAACGATGGACAGCATCACAATTTATTTTGCATGAATAAAGCATAGTTAAGCATAAGATTACTTACATGTTCATTTCCATCATCTTCACAACCATCTGCCACTTAAAGGAACCAATGGCATGTGGTAGGCAATGAAATCTTAATTTCCAAATGGTGATGAATGTCCATCTAAAGCTTACATTCCACCTCATGTATGTGAGGGATCAATGGCTAATTTTCAGGAAATTGACGGAATTTATGAATGGCAAGAACAGCACTGACACCACTGACCAAACATGAAGACAACGGTGACAATGCACCTGAATTCCTGCCACCATCAGCAGCAGCATCATAGAGTATTGAATTCAGAAAACAAAGAGCCTATTGAAATTGCTAGCAGCTGTTAGAAATGTATCTTCCATCTTTTTTTTTACATTTCAATAGTTGTACAGGATTTTGTCTCCAGTGGAGAAGTTCTTATTGGATGTATAATGACAGTGCTTTTATTAGTTTGTTCACTATCTGTACTTTGTTCTGTGACGTGCAAAGTTGCTAAAAGTTGAATCGTTAAACTATGGACCCTGACATTGGTTTAGTAGATGAAATGTGAAACTATGAGTCCATGACAATGCTTTAGTATGATTTAATCTTGTTCTGCGGATTTCTCATTTTATTTCTTTAGTTTTGACATTTTCTAAAAGATGTAATTTTTTATTATACATATTTAGGATACAATAACATTCAAAATAATAAGCTACATCAATAAACTTAACAGCGGCTGCTCTGATATGCCCCTTACAATATTAGTACAAAAGATTGGTTGGTTTCTTTGCAGGCTCTACTTCAATTGTACACTCTAATAGTGAC
The DNA here is from genome assembly GCF_008831285.2 of Nymphaea colorata. Classification (NCBI taxonomy): domain Eukaryota; kingdom Viridiplantae; phylum Streptophyta; class Magnoliopsida; order Nymphaeales; family Nymphaeaceae; genus Nymphaea; species Nymphaea colorata. The sequence goes on from NC_045147.1 coordinate 14,849,419, forward strand.
AACACCATGTTATTCGTTTTAACTTTCAGTTCATATCTGTCTGTCTCCATGGCAGTCTTCTTTTTGGATAGGCTTCTATTGAAGAATCTAAGTTCTTCAACATTTCAACTGATGTTACAGATATATATGCTTCATTTTTTGTCTTCAAATCTTCATTTTGCTTCTACCAAGAGAAGGGGTAAAAGGAGAGAAGTGGACAATAAGAGGAGAAGCATGCCATTTATGTGTTCCTCTCTTTTTAATTTCCCTTGCTGTTCTTTTATTTTCTTTCTTTTGGTTAGCTGATTGATTGGTACATGACGGGTCTCATTCTTGGTAGTCTAGATATCGTATTATTATGACAAATTGGAGGAGTGCCCAAGCTTGGTCTCGGACTCTCCTAGCGGACACTTTCTTTCTTACTACTTCTCGTCTTGCTGAACATTAGCAACGGTTGTACTTATAGAGAAAGAGAGGGAGATTCCAAAATTGATGCACAAATATGTACACAAGAATAAATTAGAAAATCAAAAGTAGCACGTAATACACTTTACCAGTATTTGGAAAACTGAGATTTTGAAATCCCAAGCGTAAGTAAACAGTTAAACTGCTAGATTTACAACCAAACGAGTCTGAGTGCCATTTAAAAATTAAGTTAGCGATTATTTTTTAATACTTTCACAGGTTGACAAATAGGTTTGAAATTCAAACGTCATCTCTGTTCTGCATAAACCACATAAGTACTTCAAAGTTCATATATAGGGATAAGAAACATCATACAAACAAGTAAAAGATTATATGGATAAACCACATGGGATCTTTGACTCTGTACATCGTTCCAGCATCATACTGCAAAAGATCATCATTCAGAAGGAACAAGCAAACTGTCAAGGTAAAATACACTTAACAGAGCCCAAGTGAAACCTGAAAGAATGACGCCCGTCGAGGAAAGAAGGAAATTACTTGCTCAGAGCAACGAACAGCGGAAATCAAGCACAGCAATGCAAGAAATGGAAATAAAAAGAAAGAGGAAGAAGAAGATGTAACAGTGAATGCATCCAGCATCATCACCGGAAGTTTGTATTACAAAATTATATACAAGGGAGAAAGACAGCTAGCTGCAAAAACCCCGCAAGAAAATTTAAAGCCAGAGATCAAAAGATAGACTAAACCTACTCGCGCGCTAATGATCCCGTTCAGATGCTCGACCCCAGCATCCTCATCAGCGAGTGCCAGTGGATCCTCTTGAGTTCCTCAGGTTGGAGACCGCCGTCTCCAAGACAAGCTTTAGCCGCTGGGACAGGACGTCAAACTCAGCAACCTGCTGCCTCCCCCACTCCTTCTTAATGTTGCGCTTCCTGCCCCTGCCGCCCCTTCCGCCGTTGCGCTCGGCGCGGCCGACCAGGACCGTCCGGATATCCTTGATCGACTCATCCAACACACCGACAACCGTCCGCGCGGTGATCCGGCCGAGCTCCTCATCTGCCTCGCTTTTGCCAACACTCTGGTCAGGATCAAGCACCTCCTGCTTAGGGCGCACAAGGGGAGAAGTCGCCGTCTTCGAAGGAGGAGGAGAGGGAAGGGAAGGAGGAGCGGACGCCGGCTCGTGGCGGATTATAACGACCGTCTCTTGCGCAGGACCGGAAGCGGGGCGCACAGAGGCTTCAACGGCAGCAGCAGGTGCAGGAGCGTCACCAGGCGTCTGGTCGCCCTCATCCAAGGCGTTGGGATTGTCGGAGCCCCAGAGCCGGAGGGAGAGTTCGTAAACGACCTTCTCGTGCGGGGTCTTGAGGGCGATGGCAGCCCCGCGGCGTCGGACGCGTGCGGAGACGTGCCGGAACTTCTTCCTCAGACGGCGGAGCTTCTCGGAGAACTGGGTGCGGGTGTAGGAGCGGGACATGGAGGCGCGAAAGCGATCATAGAAGCGGGGCATGTCCCTGGGGAAACGGTACCCATCGGAGCGGCTCTGGAGGAGGGCGCGCAGGAACCTGATCTCGTCCGGCTCCGACCACAGACGGTTGTACCTGTAAGAAGACCTGCCATCGGCGCCACCGTGGTCAGGAGAAGAGGGCAGATCGTCGTCGTCTTCGTCTTCATCGTCATGGTGGGCAGCCGGTAGAGGGGGATGCGTGAGGATGGCCAAGGGGTGGTGGGGATCATCGGCTTGAGGGGTTGTGGGGGTGTGTTGGGATTGAGAGGAGGGGGCCTTGCGCTTGACGGGGAGCTTGCGAGCGGTCTTGACGATTGGGGGCGAGATCGAGAAGGCGTGGTTGGGTGATGGAGGCGTGGCCATCCTGCAAGAAACAGGGTGCGCTCAATCGAAGCTCGCCCGCGGCCCTCCTTCTCCCCTGGCTTTCTCTCTCAGGGGTCGTCCCGTCCTCCCCACCTTTCTGTGTGTGCGTCACCACAACGGCGAGAGAGACGAGGGCTTTGCTCGTGCGACGACGCTTTTTAATTTTGGGCGCTCTCTTATTCCCCTTCTGGCTTGGTCCTCCGGGCTCTTTCACCTGCGCCCGGCTCGGTTCCCCCGCTGCGCGCCTCTCCCCGTCAACTTGGCGAAGTCGCTGGATAGGAGAAGCCTGAGGTGCCGGTGTTTGACCAATGGCCTGGGCTCGGTCCCTGCTGAGCATGGAACCTGGCGCCCCTTACACATGCCTTCCTGTCTTGTTTGTAAAGTTGGTCCCTACCATCTTTAGCATTTAAGTCCTTCTGGGGGTTGTCCTATGGTCCAGAGCCCTGTGATCGACTCTAGCATGGGTTCCCACATTATTAATGCTGAAATGAAAGTATTGGCTGTAAAGCAGACACTGGGTACGCAATTCCTGCCTCTTATTAACAACTTATCGACCATTCGACAAGGGCCGGGTTCCTGCTCTCTTATTTTGCCTTCTAAATGCTGTTTAAAGTATATCGTCAAAACCAGGTTTATGTTGTTTTGGGTGTGCTACCCAAATATACGCAAATTCAGACTTAAAACTGACTTAAAAAACCAAGGGGGTGTTTGAATGACACTTGGAGGCAAAAACCAAAATAAAAACAATGTTAAACTCAATTTAAGAAAAACCTAATTCGACAATACCTGGTTTTTCTTAAAAAAAAATGGGATGGCATTCAAAGGCCCCCAAAATTTCAACAAGGCTTTCTTTTACATAACAAGTTTCTGAAGACCTGTTCTCAATCTTCGAGTATTTGAAAACCTGTTCGCCTCTCTTTAACTTTCATGTTTTGAGATTGAAGTAGTTGATTTTACTTGGCCATTTACATCTGCAAATTAGCCTTGCGGAAATGGGCATCACAATTTTTAGCCACTGCCGCTCGACTTACCCTCTCATGAGAGAGTCCATTTCCCTTATTTTCAACTATTCTTCTTGGTCTTCGAATGCAATTGAACAAGAGTCCATACCTTAATGGAATCTAATTTTTAAATTTACAATCTGAATGTGATCTCTGACCTTGCACTTCACATAATTGAATCCAACTTTTAAATACACAACGGAACCTGAACCACATTATGATATGTTAAGAACCGTACTTCTAAACATGTATGGTTGTCATATATAAGATATTTATTTAAAATGGAATTCAAATCTGAATCTGTCAGGATATTTATCTAAAACCAAATCAGAATCCAAGCTCGATTAAACCATTCACATGTGAGGTATGAACTGGATCGCAAGTTGGTATTAACATGGTTATAGATTAGATTCAGGGAAAAGGGATCAAATCATATCCCAGAGAGGTTTAGGTAGGCTTTAGATTAAACGTGAATGAGAATGAGATCGCTAGATACCAGACATGAGCAGGATTGACTAATAGCTCATTGACCTCCATGGTGGTTAGCAGGAGGACAAATGAGAAAGGTGAAGCTGAAGACTTTAGATTAAATTCCGACATTGTTAAATCTCGTTCAAAGAGTTTCTTGTTGATTTTGTTCTCGTTGCATAGATTCGTGACCAAGGCTAGTCACAGCAAACAAAAACTTTCATGGGTAGGGCCATCTTCAATTCAACTGGAAGGACTTTGAGAAAATGAAAAGCAAGTGGGAAGTCAGAACGTGACTTGCTGGACTCCAGGCGCAATTGGCCAAGAAAAATGATGGCGGAAATCAAGCTCCCCACCACAGCCATTGTGGCCTCTGGTTTTGTGGGCGGCATTTTGTTAGATATCGTCGACAAACTTCATGTCCACGGCGAGAACGGCCAGATTGTGCTATCTTTCTTACCAGGCTATGTTCTTATTTGCCAAATGACGACAATCAACAGATTTTATCTGTCTTGAATGTTCGTAAAACTTGTTACTTTGTTCTGGCCGCATAAAGACGGTAAGGGCGAGGATCTTAAGCCCCAAAGTTTCACCATCTTCAGAATCGATCCTACCATATGAAAAAAGGTGTACTTTTTTTCGTCTTCGAACAGTTGGAGTTTGAACCTTGGGCCAGCAAAAAAGATACGAGCAAAACCGAACATAGTGTCCACTTTTCTGCAGCGGCAATCAATGCGTTATCACGTTCCTCAACTGCTCCCTTTCATCATCCAGAGACCGGAGACTTCGTGCCTTGGAGGAGAAGCCACCGTCGAAGCTTCCAGAACAACCACGAAATGAGCGGCTGGCCTTCTTCCCCTGTATAAATTACAGATCCCCGGAAAGGCTTCCCATCAGAAAGTCAAGAAAAGAAACAAGGGAAGCAAAAAGACTTTCACCAGGGCACACGCGCACGAGAGAAAAGATGGCTGTCGAGATACCCAAAGAGTATGGTTTCGTCGTCCTCGTTCTGGTCCTCTATTCCTTCTTCAATTTCTGGATGGCCTTCCAAGTTGGCATGGCCAGGAAAAGGTACACATATGGAGAGGAATTACTTGCCCTCCATTTCTATCTCTCTGTCTATCTCAAGGATTTAAAGCCCCTTCCTCTGTGACTGGTTAAGAACCCGTTTTTCTCCTTTTGTTGGTGAATGTTTCTTTTTCATTGTCTTCAAGGTATAAGGTCCCCTACCCAACCCTCTACGCTATCGAATCAGAGAACAAGGATGCTAAGCTCTTCAACTGCGTTCAGGTATCCCGTGAATGATTCACCATTTCTTTGATTTTAGACAGTTTCTTCCATTTGTGTCTTCGTAAGTGTGTGCTTAATGGCGGATGGCTGCTGATGGTTCTTTCTCTTGTTTTTGGCTGGATGGTGGTGATGCAGCGAGGGCATCAGAACTCGCTTGAGGTGATGCCCATCTTCTTTGTCCTCCTCTTGTTGGGAGGCGTTCGACATCCTCTGGTCGCCGCCGGCTTGGGGTTCGTCTACATCGTGGCTCGCTACTTCTACTTTACCGGTTACTCGAGTGGAGACCCCGCCAAGAGATTGACACTCGGGTACTCATTGTTTGATTCCATAACTGATAAATTCTCATCGCCGGCTCATGACTCTTGTAGATATCTACTGTCTTCTACTTTTAGTTGTTTAGGGCAGGATTTGAATCCAGATAAGACATGATCAACAGTTTGCAAGCCGTGTTTATGATCTTGTGAGCATGGCAGTTCGTCTAGTTGGAGAAATTGGATCCCTGAACACGACACTGATCGGGATTTCTGGTAATGGGAACAAAGAACGCCCATGTAAGAGAACTAGAAGATCTGAGACCAGATCAAGAGTCTTTTGATGTTTGTAACAGGAAGAAAGTGTTGTGTCGTGAAATTTACGATTTCATTTCATGAAAAAGTGGGATCCTTTCTCAAAAGATTCGTTAAAAAGTATTTCCTATCTTTGGAGGAAAGGGAGTTACTTCCTTTCGGAACGCATGGTCATCCCGCCCTGGAAATGCTTTCTGAATCTCTCCCCCTCCCCCCATTTTCCTAAAGTTTGGTTTCATGGTGGTTTTATTCTGATGAAATTTTGTTATCTTCCCATTACTGCAGGAAGTACAACATGTTCGCTCTTTTGGGTCTCTTAGGGTGCACGATTTCCTTTGCTGTCAGCCTTATTCGCGGATGAAGACGAATACATGACAGATTGGTCGTTTGCCGTCGTTTCCTTTGTTGTACCACTTGAGTGTTTGGAGTGAGATTGCTGTTCTGCTCTTCCATGAACTAAAAGAAGGATGCTTGCCTATCGAAATCTGTAGTTCGAATGCAATGTATCATCTACAGGCAATATCTGATTGGAACTCTTTTTTCTGGAAAGAAATGGTTCACATTTGGTGGTTTGGTACTTTGCCTTCTCATTCATTTGTTATGTAGTGGTCGAATTTCTCTTCTGTTCGTCCTTTGTTTCTTGAGAGAAGCCGCTTGTTTTGGTTGAGAAGGCCTGATACGGGTTTCGCAGATCCGAGTGACGAAGCAAGCTTTAACAGCAAGCGCCCTTGTGAAGAAATATAATCATGTACTAATTTAATTCAAAAACGAGATTTCCCAATTCAAAAGGTTGTTCCATCATTTGACTAATTTCTCACCGTCCATTTTTCATGTTTGAGGAGAGATATACTCCTTTCCACAGTTCGTTCTAAATGGACGTGGTATTATTGTTGACTTAGTGCCTCTACCTGCCGGTCCATGTGGATGTAACCTTTTGGAACTTTCAGAGCCAACTTCATTTTTGAGCGCAACTGGTGGTTGACTGGTTGTCCTTCTGGCCCTCTTTGTTGTTCCCTTGGATTCAAGCATCCATCGGCCTCAAAATGATTATGATTGTCGATGGCCAGCAAGGTATCAATGTAACAACCTTCCGCCGACTGGTGGTTGAGATATGGGTCCAATCATTTTATTTTCCTGTTTTGGGTTTTGGATTAATCACAAAAACATGATTTAAGGAATATCCAAACTTTAGGGGTCGTTTGGCAGCCATGAAAATGTCTCAAAAATGAAGGCAGCACATAGTGTTCCTCCCGTCAATGGACCTTATAAAGAACCAACTCTATCAAAACTGGTTATTTCATCCGGACACGTTCGCCAGATACTGTAAATACAGTATCAGGTGCATGCATATCAGGAAAAGTAAAAAAAACTAAGTCCAGCGAGTTTCCTGAACCTAAATCGCGAAAACTCAAACAAAGCAAGTTTCTGGACCATCCAAATCATAGTGCTGCAAACTGAAGCCCAGCCTCAAATCACATGCTTAAACGAACAACAAAATTCTAGGTTCTAGAAACCTGTGAAACATGACTTCTTTCCTGGGACGAGTAAAATGAAGTTCTGATTAGAGTTCAAAGGATTAAACTAAATTTATACAAGAAATCTGCAGCCAAAGGTTAGCCGGTAACTAACAAGCTCTCCAACAAATTTATGGCTGTGTAGAGTTTATGGATCAGTCAGTTCATACCACTCCAAAAAAGAATCAAACTCGGTTGTCATCTGATCTCTTCTCCAACCAAACAATGTTTCTAACAGGAAGGGTTTGGGAGAGTTTTCAACCAAAAGGAATTGGAACTTTCTTCCGGTGCTTCATTGTGATAAAATTCCCCAACGTCGCATTTCTCACTTGAAGACGTATATAGTATATACGATTGCCTATGGCCTGAGGCAGACTCATCTTTACACGATTGCTTGTTCTTTCGCTTCAAGTACAGCTCCATGCATCAAACTGAACCCCCAATTACTCAATTGACCACATTCTCTGGTTCAGGGTGAAGAGCCACAAGCTGTCGCCGTTGTCGCTCACGGAGGTAAAGAACAGTAATAAGGCACACGAAGAGGGTCAGAATAGTGGCATTCCCTTCATCCATAATGTTGCTCTGTATCCAAACCGCAACTTTAGGACAGACCCTCGGAAGTGAATCTAGGAAATCAACCTGCAATCAGTAACAACACAATCATGGACCACTAGCTTAACTTTTTCCTGCTAAGTATAACCAGATAGAGACACCGTACATGCACGTACAAGAGAATTTTGGAAACCATGTTCCTTTTCTCCACCAATTTGCTCGAACAAGTTAACAGAAAAGTTGGACCTAATTTCAAGCAAGGGTATATGGTAGTGGAGGGGATATACGAAAGACAGTAATATATATATATATATATATATATATATATATATATATATAATCAGTTTAGATCGGATTTACCAAGCTTTTGTTTGGCCAAAAATATCTGACCCCAAAACCTAACCCGGCTCTAGACTCAACATGTTAAGAAGCATAGATGAAGAATAACGAGGAAGAAGGAGAAAATGCCAAATCTCGGAATCCAAATGTTTGGCTTTTAACAAATTTGACCATGGACTTTTTGCTGATTGCAACCAAAGTTGCACCTTGCACTAAAAAATAACGGGACACTCAGCCTTTTAGAAGCACCTGCATTATAAGTTTTTCACACTACTGCTACTGTTCATGAGAACCGCTAAAATATTATCAAGTGCTGTCATGATAGAGAACCCATACTTCATATATTTGTTAGAAATGTCACAAAGGTTGAAAGGTGGTCACGGAAAATTTAAATTTATTTGATGCACGAAGGATGTAGCTTAAACCCTCAAATGTGCCTGTCGAATTCCCAGCACTTTTTTCAAAGCCAGTTCTTTCAACATATCCTTCTATCTTCCTATTAGTGATTGAGCTTGGTATTTGGATGGTTCAATTGATATACTATTACGGATGAAAATAACCACAAGGCAAAGAATTAATGGAAGTCTTACCAGAATGGTGTCTGGATAATTCATTCTTATCCAGACACTAAAAAGTGCAAGCATGACAGGTAGTTTTGCAGCTCGTTCATTGTCCAGGGCTTGGTCATAATAGCGCTTAGCCAAGTGGAGGTCATATGGAAGTCCTTCTCCATGTTCATGCATGTACCCGAGGTTGAACATTGCCTGAGCATTCAACTTAGAGTGCGCGTAAGCTTCTGCTGCACGCTCATAATCCCTGTCTGTACCCTGCAAAGCAAACATGGGAAGCATCCTTGATCCTTATCTCTCTTTCTCTCGCACACACACACAAAAAGAGAGAGAGAGAGAGAGGGAGAGAGTACCCGCCCATAATAATATGCATCACCAATGAGCAGCGCCGCATGCTCATTACCCTGTTCAGAAGCATGCCACCACAAACTATGTGCTCGTTGATGCCTTTCTGTGTTTGTACAAAATCCAGCTTCTCCCATGCATAAACTGCGCTCACCATATCTGTCAAGAATCCATGCTGCACTGCTCTGCGCAACCTCATATCCCATCTCTGCCATTCTTGAGTATATAAAGAAGGCTTTCCCTATTTCACCTTTCAAGTATGATTCAAGAGCCCAGCGTGACAAGGAACCCCAAGGTCCTCGTTCTGCAACTGATTTGTACAAAGTTGTGGCCTGCAAGCGAGAATACAAGAAATGGTCATGGCCTGTGAGATTGACAACAGATCTTGAAAGACACAATAAGCAGCATGATAGGAGTCAAGCTAGAATCATTCGGTGGACGAATGATTTCCATGTACCACAAATGATTCCCATATCCATTGTCACAGATTTTGGTTACAGTTCTGAAACCATCATGAAATTAAACATAGATCTCCCAAAATGATAATAAAAGAGAAAACAGTCTGGTCTTTTCAAGTATAATTTTTTTTATTTCAGTTATTATCTTTATTTCTTTCGTGTTTTAGACATGTTTCCTGTTCTCTTTCATACTTGTCTAGTTGTTTGTTTTGTCATGTCTCATAAATGAGGGCTTTCTATGCAAGGTTATTTCATTTTCATTTTTGTAGTTATCACCACTCTTAGTTTTTTACATGCTGAGATTTTTATAAGAGTTCCCCAGGATTGATAAGAAAATCTATAATATCGTAACTTTGTCCACATTTTTTCACTTGAGCCTTAATTCCTTGTTGTTCATTTTTTTTTTCTCAACAAGAGCCAAACTTTGTGACACTATTAGAAACCATGTTATTATTTTTAAGTAATTTTGCAATTTGGCCATCAAGTTATTGGCACTATATGGGCTCTTATTTAATTTTTTATATCCTTGAATAACACATCTAAGCATGTAACTTGCAAAAACTCACACACACACACACTCTCTTTCTCTCTCTCTCTCTCTCCTCGTTGATTTGAGTAATAGATACAAATCAGTCTTGACTATTACCCAGCGAAAGCGGAGTCTTATGATAACAAATAAACATCAAAAGGATACCAGAAGAACTCCAAACTAAGAGGACCTTTAAATGTAAAAAATAACAACCATTAATAAAAAATCAGTTAAATGATAACCCTTTTGCAGACCATGTAAATAAAGGTTATATAATCAATCAAATGTAAAAAAGATTATTAGAATATAAAAAAATAGAAAGGAAGAGAAGACACATTTTTTTGTTAAAGAACATACATGCAAAAGCAATCCTGAGATTTCTGCATCTAACTCAATATTATTAATACTTATGAATTCCTACAGTTTCAAGGATTATAATAGATTATCATTCAAACATCAATTCTAAATTTGTAGCTTAGTGACACAATTCTTTGGATTAATTATCAATATATGTGATTACTAATTAAGCCATCCGACTCAAGCCCCAATTTTAGACTTTTAGTTATGATGTGGTTAGCAAGCTTGCCTAAGACCTACCAATTAAGAGTGCACGACAGGCCGGGCCTGGGCCGTAAAAGGGCCTCCGGCCAGACAACTTCTTAGGCTGGCCGAGTCCAGTCGGGCCTGACAATATATATATTTTGTATGACATTTTTTATATATTTTTCATTATAAATATATGTTTATATATTAAATTCATATATTTTAAAATAATTTTTATTAAAATCAGGCTGCACCAGGCCATACGCATGGGCTCAAGCCCAACTTTGAATTGAGAGGGCCAGCCCGGCCCGGCCTGATGCCCAGCGTTACTACCAATCTAAGTAGGCACATGAAAGCATCTAGCTGACAACAAGTAGTCTGTTTTGCCACGCATTGATTAGGGGAAGACTTGGCTGCAACCAAGTCGGCCCAAAAGGGTCTAAAAGTTGAGAAAGGTTTAAGACTGCACGTGGACTAGAGAACTGAGAAAGAAAAAATAAATTAGAACAAAATGGTGATTTCAGATTAAGGACATGCATATTGCAGTTTGAACAGAAATTGCCTAATAGCAGAAGCCAGAGATTATTGATGGGGTGCAGGTGGAGCATTTTTAGAAAGACATAGCCGCAGGTGCGCGTGTTTGTGTGCATATATGTATATATAAATATACAAACAACAAAATTAACAAGTAATAATTAGCAAGCCACGATTCTATCAATGATTCAACCAAAAAGAAAAAGCAAATTGTTTGCTGCTGCAGCCACACCCAAGTTATGTTGACTCTGGTGCGGCATTAGTCAGTGTTACTTAAAAGATGACACGACAAGTGGAAGCCAGAGGCAGCCAACCAACAAGCGTTTGATGAATTGGAAGAAAACAAACAAAGAATATAAAAAGAAGGATTATCAGAACTTGAATTGGAAGTGGAAAGGGAATCACACTATTACGATATTTTGCTAACATTATTAACAGCATTCAGAATCTTCAGATAGTGATAATATCATGCAATATTTTCAAAATGTCAGTGAAATTGGTGACTATAACTCTAACAAAAGAAAATAATTAACAAGATTAATGTATATTTCCTTTTACAACCAAAACAATAAAAACTAATTTCTGAAAATTATGTCTCCAGTATTAATGAAACTTTAAGGCCCTTAATTTATGGCCACATTTACTTATTTAGGAAAAGCTTGCAAGAAGCATGACAAGAAACACAAGAGGCATGGCCGACACAACTGTACTGGATGGAAAGCAATAAAAAAGACAAAAATGAAGAATAAAAAAGAAGCAAAGAAAAATTCATTTAAGGGACAGGTACACAACAAGCTAATTATTGCTACAATGTGCATTAGTGTAATGGGATGTGGTTTCATCCATCCCTAATTATATTCAAGAATCAAGAGAAGGATGCAGTTCTAACTATTAAAGTGTGGAATGGACACATTCAAACAGTATTTGCAGGATACAAAACCTTGCAGTGTGACTCCAGATTACAGAGTGCATGAAATATGTAAGAACAGTTACAGCTTCACATGACACTATGACAGAATTTGCAAAAGATGTATCATGACCAAGAGGATGAAAGCCTCACAATAAAACAGAAATATTAGTAGCCCAAACGGGCAAACACTAACACTAGAAAAATTCAAGCTCCCAGTATATATATATATATATATATATATATATATATATATATATATGAGATCAAATACAAGAATAACGAGTTAAGGGCTTAGACAGAAATGCATAGTGTAGAATTCTACTACAAATACATCTCCAATACATACTAGGCGGACACAGAAGCATGACATGATTAATTGGAGGACAGTGCTGAAAACAATACATCCATTGTTTATTCAGCTCATAAGGGAAAACGGGCCATCCCAGCAGCCAAGAATCATGAACAAAGGATTTACCATCGCCAAATTCTTCTCTACACCAACTCCTTTCTGGAACATCTTCCCAAGTTGGTAATATGCCTTTGGTTGACCATAGTTGGCTGCAGCAATGAAATGACGACTTGCATCTGCCAGACTTTTCTTCACACCAATCCCTTTGAGATATAGCACCCCTAAGTTATAGTGACCACTCGGATCATCATGCTTAGCAGCTCTCTCAAAGTACTCCTTAGCCTACAGAGAAAACGTATTAATTCAGTAAAAACAATCTGAGAAACTTAAAGATGGAATGCAAAGTAGAAGATTATTTCATAGTTACACAAAAAATGACACCATAGAATTAACCAACATGACAGCTCAGAAAGCCATGGTTCAAAAGTTGATAAATATGATAGTAAAATATCTTGGTCTCAGAACTGCAGATGTATGATACACATCCAGGCGGCACATTCATTCACAGGGAATGTCTATGCTGCAACCGTAAGGTAATCTAAATGTCCTTACATGTCAAGAAAATAGATCTATATGCTCCAGTTGATTAGCTTCAGATATTCAAGTTGAAGGATGTCAAAATAGATCTATATGCCCCAGAATGCCTCTCCTTGCAAGAAGCATGATGATCTGAGCATATGCACGTGCAAACACACATATAGATGTCAAGGAAGGGAAGCACGTCAACTATCATTTAGCATGCATGCACACACACATATATATGGACAGACACACACACATATTCTGTCTATAATAGACTGCATGTGCAATCTAGCTGAGTTGTTTTGACACAATCTGATGGCATAGATATCTCCAGCATGTTTCAGAAGGTAAAAACTGAGGTTTTTTTTTTTTTTTTGGGTCAAGAAACCACATCTCTTCATTACACAAATTTGATGCATCGTCAGACATTGATTTTGGGGCATCCATGGATATACACAATGTTCCTACCACTTAAAAGTTGATCTCCACTAATCCAACTCTTTGGATGATACCTACAGGATAGGATTTACAAAATGCAAGAACATGAAAAAGCAAGCCGATTGCACATCCCATCAACAGTAGAAAATTCTAATCTTCATTCTGATCAAATGTTTGACAGCAGCCAACCCATCTTGTGGTGATCAGCACATATCTCTCTTGAATGTATCCAAACTCAATCTCTGGTTCATATCTCATGGACCAATCTTCCTTGCAAAGGCAAAAATTTAGAGGTACTCCTAAGACCCGTCGTCACACATAAACTAAGCAAACAATTAAAAGATGCTTGGAATGTGAGAAGCAGGGAAAACCCTGAGCTAATACAAAGGCAAGAACACTTCCCTGCAAAGTGCCATTAATTGATCGTAAGGACATCAGACAGACATGCATGAACCCATATACAGGAACAAAAACAGAATCACCTTGATATTAAACCACAATGGACATGTTGCACAATCTGACAAGGACTACCTAACACATACCCACACTCACACACACGCATGCCACACCTATGAAGATATACATACACATGTACATGCGTGTGCATGTGTGGAGAAAGCAACTTATTCATCACCTAGATGATAGTATCCAACAACTCGTAAGCACATTCAGTCAGACACAAATTATTTCAGTCAGCACCAATTAAGAATGAAAAATGGCCCCTATCAGCCATCATAATTCATTGGCGAGGTCAAAAGTCAAGCCTCTTCTCTTTATAACAAAGATGAAGCAGCAAAGGCCATGAGAAAGAGAGGTTGCATGTTCAGTTACTCAGTTTGCTGCTAAACTACATAATATAGAACAATGATAATTTCTGGTAATTTCCATCAGTCTCAAAAGGCACTGATTCGAAATCCTGCTCAGAGTAGACAGTTTGTTCCTTCATATGAATAATGCCTACATGGAACTTAAGATTCAATATTTAATGTGAGCTTCTTCCTTTGGTTACAGATGAATGGCCCAAAAACCATGACTAGCAGACTGATAAAACTGAGCTCCGCCTAGCAGCCAGATCAACCCCCAGGTACCCCTGAAGTAGTATTTGCCAAGTTGGAACATTTGCCTTGGAGAGCTTAGATCGATTCACATAAGTAGTTTTTTTTTTTTCAAACAGAAAAGAGAGGAGATGTACCACATGTTTTCTCCTAATTCCTCAATGTAGTTGCTATGCAAACTATGTCATGCAGATGCAGGTTTGGAGTATGAAAGCGGAAGAAAGTGTACATCAGGAAGACTTACAAACAGTCATATGAGAATGACACCTCTGCGGTAACATGCACAGATTCATGCAATATCACATATAGTGCTCCAGGCATCACGAGTGCTGGCTAAAAATCAAATGGCTGAAGCATGTTAAGACATACTAAACAATAATCAATGACCAAAAAAGAAGTAATGGATGTTTAGTCCTTTTTCTGTTTTGGACGTAGAAAACATTGTTTGAAATGGTTATAATTATTTCAAACCCTGATGACATGTACCCATGTAAGTACCAGCATAGGCATGCATTATGGTAATAACCATATGGCCATCTTACCCAGTAAGAAATCTTCGAATACATAAGAACTTCTCTCACTTATGGCTTCATCCAACCAAGAAAGTCAATAAATATGGCAGAGAACCCAGTATGCTCATCACATTTTCACCTCCAATTGTATCTCTGATGCTTAAAGACCATCGCTGGGAACTAGCTTCATCCCTGGACCCTACTTGTTCTAATCAATGTTCGAGAACCAAAGACTCCCAAAGACCTTCCGCAAGACAATGCTAGGCACTCTCATAAAAAATTGGAATGGTGGAAGATAACAAATGTATGCAATGCTTGATGCTTAATGGTTGGGCGTGGTACTGACCAGAAGGGACACAAAAGTACAAACTACATGCCGCTTATCTAGAAGGAGAAAATGAGAAGTTTAAGCTGAACACAACCGTGATTGTAAGCTAGCATCTTCTCAACAATACAAATAGCATGAAGTATGAACAGAAGCTAATAGCACTAGATAAAGAAAACAATGTCTGGCCCAATTGCTTCCCAATACCTAAATAGACAAAGTTAGGCACAAAAAACAAAGTACGCAAATTACTTGAATAATAAGAACGAAAAGACAAGACAACATCCTAAAAAGTAAGAATCTCTCTATACCTTCGTGTAGTTCTTCTTCTCTACGCCATAACCTTTAACATACAGGTAGCCAATTCCGTTGTAAGCCGAAATGAGCCGCTGCTTTGCTGCAAGCCTCAACCACTCCAAGGCCTTGGTGTAATTCTTCTCAACGCCAGCACCCCTGGCGTATATCTCTCCCAGGAGTTCCATGGATCGAGGTTCGCCCTTGTCGACAGCCTTCAGGAACCAAGAGAGAGCTTTTGCGTGGTCGCGTCTCACCCCTCGCAACCCGAAGTAATAGATAAATCCGAGCTTGTACATGGCCGCGGAGCTCCCTTTCTGCGCCTGGTATTCCGTAATCTGGAAATCGTCGTCTTCCTCCCCCCGCAGCTTCCTCAGCGCCTCCTTGTTCTCCTCGGCGCCGTCGTTGATCCTCACCTGGTCGACTACCGGCGAGTCCTTGGAGATCAGGAAGCTGGCGAGAGCAGTCTCTGCCAGCTCACCGTAGAGCTTCACCGACTTGTCGTACATCTCCTGTCGGAAGTAGGTGTAGGCGAGAGCCATCTTCGACTGTGGATTGCCGCCTTCAGCCGCGAAGTAGTGATAAGTGAACGCCTTGGAGGCGCTCCTATCGGCTCGGCAGCCGGCGCCGTGCAGGAACCCCATGACGGATTGGGCGTGTGCATGGCCCCGTCTCGCGATCTCGTCAATCGCGGCTACCGCCTCATCCATCGCGTCCAGATCGCCGGCGGCTGCAGCGTTGACCATCTGACGAACGCTGGAGAAGTACAGGGCGTCGTCGGCGGGGATGGAGGCGTTCCCGACCGGATCGGAGTCGAAGACAAGGCGCCAGGAGCCTGGATCGAGATCCTCATCGGGCTTGAGGTCGGCAGCGAAGTCGTCCCAATTGGAGGCAGCGGAGGAGTCTCCTCCAGCAGGTTCGTTGTCACCGGAGGCCTCGTCGTCGGAGGGAGGGCTTGAATCACCTTTGGGGTCAACGTTCTCTAGGATGAGAACCAAATGGCGGCCTAGAGAGGAGAGTGGGAAGGCGGAGAGGAGTAGGAGGGAGAGGATCAGGAGACGGAGGACCCAAGGAGCCCGATGCATCGTCGGAGAATCAGAAGACGGCCGCCGAGTCGGTCGAGGAAATGGCCGGACAAGATGGTTGTTAGTTCTGTCGAGACCCTCCCCTGCAAACGGGTTGGAATTTCCCCCGTATCGTATCCGATTTTTATAAAATGACTTCTTCTGTTGTCCATAAATTGAAAAACATACCTTCCTCCCACAAAAATAAACCAATAAATATATATATCTCTACATTCATATATATATATATATATATAAAAGAACATTTCAACCTCTTCGAATGCACGTTATATTATGTGATATGTTCAATTACATTCATCCCATGCTTTACATCAGGTTGCTGTAATTGGGTAGAGGATGGAGTTCAAAAAATTAAACAGAGTCCAAGAAAGCTAAGGGATTTCAGCTTATTATATGAATATATATATATATATATAATGTTATTATATGGTTAAATATTTGAAGTATATCGCTAAAAATGTCATGAAACTATTACTAAAGTATTGCAACTGTTGCCACATTATTAATCATTATTAATGTTTTGTAGCAAATGACTTTTGGTGATAAATTTTAAAAAATTTAGTCATTCGACAACATTTGGTAGTTATGCGGATTTTAATTTATAATTAATATATATACACTAAACGACGACTCTAAAAAGCTTATACAGACATGAAACCAAAGCCATCCATCTTCAATGGACGGCCCCTTGTGGAACTATTCACATGAAAAAATAAGAAACTTAAAAAAAAACAACAAATCAAAACCATCCGATCAAGAAGATGGATGGTTCAGGTTTAATGTCTCTTGATGACACCTAAAATCTAGAGTCACAGTTCAGTATATATTTAACATTCATAAGGAGAGTGTGAATATATATGTGGTTAAGAATTAAAAATCCAAAGATTCATATGATAAGATATGATAGTTAGACTATGAGGTCGATCTCCATTTCTCCAAGATAAAGGTTGATCATCCTTGATGGTAGAGGGAAATGGGTCGGCAAGGTTAGTTGCCTAATCAAATTTGTAGATTAAGAGTAGCTTTCCCTTTCCCCATCTAACAAAGATGATGATCAAGCAGATTTTCTACTTGGAAGAACTTAGTCATTAGTATTGGGTGTCTATGGATATCCATCCAAGCTTGGATGGCACCAAAAATTTTCTTCACTTTAGCTCTCTTGATTTTATGGACACTTGAAGGAGTACTTAAGTTGTTGCTTGGGAAGTGTAATTTTCAAATGGATTAACAAGTTTGAATAGAATTTCAGGCCAATGTGAAGCTTTTGAAGTCACCTAAGACTGAAAATGACCCTTTTGTTGCATTTGAGTCTAGCGAGTGTTCACCTAAAGAAGTGAAGTCCTCTAAGTTCATCTTAGGATTCTATTGATCGATTTTTTTTTTTTTAAGTTTTTGGTAAAAGTTAAGTGAGTTCTATGAAATGGAAAATAAAGCTGGCCCTGATAGAAAAGGAAATAAAGATAATCCTTCATCTAAAGATAACAATGAAACAGAATCCAATGATAAAGGAAAGATGAATTTAGGTTGCACCTCCGATCTTAGATCCAAGGCTGCATTAGAATGTGTTTAGTCACAGAAAATGAGTTTTTTTTTTTTGAAAAAAATATTAAAAAACAGTGATAATTTAGCTTGCCATTTAAAACAAAAAAAAACGCGTCTTTTTTAAAAAGCATTAAAAACGAAAAAAATGCGTTTTTAAAGCATTTTTAACATGTTTTTTTAATGTCAAACAGTTTTTTTATTTCTTATTTGTTGCAAATCTATTTATCTTCTGAAGTTTGTGTTATTAGTTTTTCACTTGTTTTATTTTTCTTCCATTTTTAGCTTTTTAAAATTTTTAAAAAATTACTGTATTTTTCTCATTTTTTTCTTATTTTTTTCAAGCTCGTGTATTATACCCGAGAAAAGCCTCACTTTTTAAAACTCCGAGACATTATTTGTGACTAAACTAAAGTTCAAATTATGGATCTTAATAACATGGATCTTGAATCCACGTTACATGTAAAAAACTGTGGATTTAAGATCGGACGGGGGAAGGGAGGTCCAACCTTAAATCCGCAGATCTGAGATCCTATTGATCTCAAATCACCGTCAATCGGTGAAACAAACACACCCTTAAGGCAACAAAGGACCTAGTGATGATAGGCTTGACAAATTTGTAGCCAGTATAGATACTGAAACCAAGGATTAGATGCATGCAATGGAGATCATATCAATGAAAAGCTTCTCCTCGTGAAGTTGTTGAGAGAGTGAGGAAAAGAGGATTAGGGGCAGAGTCATTCAGACTAAACTCGGTCTCATTGTGCATATGTTGGTTTTTCAAAGATGCTTGGCTCGCCTTGGAGCAGTCCTTTGTGTAAGCTTCGAACATGCAAAAACTTCATATCAAGAACGATCTTAAAACACCAAGGGCTCTTGTACCATGCATGGTAGATTACCTCACAAAGATAAAATTTTTGGTTGATTCTCTTAGTGTTGTTAATTAGGAGATTAAAGACCATGATATTGCCCTCTGTACACTTGTGGTCCACCTACTTCGTATGGAAGCTTTGTCATAACAGTTACTGACCTTAGGCAATTGCTTTCACTTCTCAAATTTTTAAGACTTACTGCTGAATCAAGAAAAGAGAATCCATCATTTACGTAGTTTGTATGAGCAAGTGACAAATGAATCTACTGCCGTGAATTAATAGCATAGTTGATCTAATCATAGTTTATGTATGTATTTTAACATCTCTCGGCAGCATGGACACGTTGTAAGTGTCTCATAAATTTGCTCCTAAGTTTGAAGCAGGTTTATGGAACAATAGTTTTAGTGTCCGATGAACCTGCTTCAATCTTTTGAGCAAATTTATAGGATTTTAACACACAAAGTACCTTTGCTACCAAGCCACCCTTGGGCTCGAATTAATAAAGACAATTTCTCTTGGTATCCTAGCACTGGTGCATTGATGATCACTATATCATATAATGAACCACAAAATATTGTTGTTGGGAATGGGGCGGCTCTTCCTATTACAAGTTCAGGCAATACAATGCTTAAAACTATGTTTCTCAAGCTTTAATTCTCTACAATGTGTTACATGTTGCAGGTATTCAAAAGCAATTACTTTTAGTTGCAGGTCTAGGTGATCCGAATATTCAAGTGTTGGACAATTTGAGAAAACAACCGTTCATGTTTTACATTCCAGTAACTATTAGGAAAATACATCGACTACTGTTTCATTATGCTGAAATGCATGTCACTCACTCTTCTTTTAAAGATCAAACATGCATATTTAGAGGGCTGCACTGTATGCATCAAAGAAGGTTTCAAATATTGTTCTTCTGTTAGTATACGATTTTTCAAGGTTTTGTTGGCCGTTTCCTGTAATGTATAACTCAGATGTTCAATGTCGTTCTTAAACATTTACAACCATCGTGGAAAACAAGTTGAATCTTGCAGTAAAGTTTTTCTTTTTGAGAGCTGGGTTTTTAGTTGGTTTCCTGTTTAGGGTTTTCAACATATCTGATTTGGAACAGATATCCAACCGAACTATTCCGAAAGAATCAAGTATGGAAAAAAGTTTAGTATCCGATTAAAAATTCAGATTTAAGAAGTGGTAGTCGTTCAGATTCGAATTCAGATATATATAAATATCTGATCGGATTCATAGATCGGATTTAGTTTTAAATAGTTACCATATATTCAATGCTCTTATGTTTTGAAAATCAACCAGATTCAATGCAGAATTTGGATTTGGATTCAAATGGCTTAAACGTGAGTTCATGGGCTGAAGCCTTTCAAACTGCCATTTATTTAGTAATTGCATGCGGAGTCGAATTCTAGGAGGGAAGATACCATTTGAACTTCTCTTGAATCAGCTTCCTCTTTAGAACTATTTTTGAATTTTTGGCACTATGTGCTCTCCATTTTGGTGTTTTAAATCGACAAAACAAGATGCAAACCAAAACCAAGCCGTGTGGTTTCATCAATCATGGAGTTCAATCATAAGGGTTACAACTATTTTGAACCTGTTTCGAAAATAATTTATATCTCCAGAAATTTTTCTTTAAGGAGGCTAACTTCATGT
This sequence comes from Nymphaea colorata, assembly GCF_008831285.2. Lineage (NCBI taxonomy): Eukaryota > Viridiplantae > Streptophyta > Magnoliopsida > Nymphaeales > Nymphaeaceae > Nymphaea > Nymphaea colorata. The sequence continues at coordinate 14,870,022 of NC_045147.1, forward strand.
TTGACAGTACTTCCATGCCTTAACCCGAGCAAAAAAAGGTCATGCAATGGTTATCTAAACCCAACTCAGTTCAGTCTAGTGGAACAGGACATGCAATAAACATAGTTATTTTGAATGAGTCACTTCATATTCTTACAAGTGGCTTTGTAATGACTTATAAACTTATGTTTTCATGTGTTGTAATGTATCCATTTATCATTGATCAAGTCCACGTATAGAGAAGACTATAGCTAATCAATTTGGGCACATAATCGTTTGTGATAGAGAGGCAGATGGGCCGTTTGACAACGGGAAAAATAACAAACTATTTTATGAAATTGTTCTAAAGATTAGCGCAGATTCATAAAATGCTTTAATACCCCGTGCCCTAGTTTAATTTTATAACTTCTTTTTTGTATCAAACTGAATTTGACCAAGGGGCACATTAGAATCGAGTAGATTGGGTGGTTTATGTCAATTTTGTTTTGCCACTTCATTTGATTATGAGACATTGTTTAATTTATATATGGATCTATCTGCTTTTTGGTCCTTCTTTTGTTTCTCTCATCCTCCTCATTTGTTATGTATTGGAGGTGAGTGCATTTATTTTGCTTATAGTGGAACAAAGTATGTGAAAAGATTGTAAGGCTGGGCACTGGGCCGGTACCTAGTACCCGGCCCGGACCCTGGCCAGGAAAAAGGGCACCGGGCCGGCCCGATAAGCGCGGGTGTGCCTAATAATTTTTTTTTGCATTTATTTTATTAATTTATATATATACATATATAAATATAATATCTTATTATGATTAATTATATTTAACAAAGTAAATTGGATATAGTTAATTTCTTGGTCTCTAATCGGCCTCTTCGAGCACTCATATATGTCAATTGGCAGCAGAAATATTTTGTAATTATTTCATAAATCTACCACAAAGATTGGGAAAGATTCATGAAATAGTAAGACTGTCTTTCAGCCCCAATCTTTAATTCAATTCATGAAACACTCATCAATTTCCTACTGCTAAACAATCCTATAATTAGAAGTTAAAGTTGGCATATGTAAGATTAATGCAAAATAGTTAACAATCTGGCCTTAAAGATTGCATATTGGAGATAAGATTGATACCACAGCCCTCCGCAACTTGTCCTCGTCGATTGGAACCATATTAAAGCAGTTATAGGCGGAAGCTAGGAAGATCGCTGTCCACTTGCTCTTTTGCCCAGTTCACTTCCAATACTCTTGCCACTGTCGGCCATTTTAAAATAAATGCCTTTTCATCTTCAATCTTTTTGAATCAAGCACTGAATCCGATCATCTTCGTCTTCCCTGACCTTCATATAATATACATGTATATGTTTCTCCACTGTTGCTTCTGGGCAGTCACCGATTGATGCGACGACGGTGAAACACTCGTTGGCCACTGACTGAACCTTCGTCTTAAGCGTATTCCGATCCCCATTTCATCAAAGCCCGAAAAAAAAGGTAAAACACAGTAAATGAAGCCATTCATCTCTCGAACAAGACTTGGTAGTTTAAGCAAGCTAATGCAGGCGATGGAGATGTCCACATTCCACCACTATTATATTCCTGTCACAGTACAACAAAGAAATTCTCCTGTAATATTATAATACATATTCACCATGTATGCGGCCGCTACGTAAAGAAAAGTGGGTAGTGAGAGAAATTCCATTTTTACTCTGCAACTGCAAGAGGGCTAGTGAGAGAAACTGAGACACTATTCATTCATTCATGAGAGAGAGAGAGAGAGGGTGGCAGGCAAAAAGGCAAAGGGGCAGTTTGGATTTAGAATAAGTGTGAAAGGCACGAGTCGGTGGCGATCAATAAATGAGAAAGCAAGCTGATGAGCCCTATGATAGCTCTCATCATCGTCACGTCGTTTTTGATCCTCGACTCCCGATATATCACTCCCAGAATTCCACGCCCCCACCATCTTCCCCCCACAAAGCTTTTCCCCTGTCTGATCTTCTCTCGTCGGCCACCTTCCCCGAGCCGACACCCCTTCTCCTCTCTCTGTCTCTCTCTACAGAGAAAATTAAATATAAATAGAATAAGCAGAGTTAAGAGATATGGAAAAAGCAAGCGGTCAACGTCTTCGCCCGTGTCCCTTGTGTATGTATAAATATGTATGCAAGGCTTCCGCAGCACGGGCAAAAGAACAAAGCAGTCACTTGGAGAGACGCTCACCGCCGACGTGAGAATTACGCAAAGATGTGGATGATGGGGTGTGGCGACACTGCTAGTTTAAACAACACGTCCGATTCCTGTCATGCCACCAGAAGACTCCGACCCATCATCCCACGCCCCCACCTCCTCCACTCTTCCCACCACCATTCCTCCTCCCCGTCCTCCACAGCCGCCGATTTCCTGCCGTTGAACATCTCTCCGTCCGGTGCAATTCCCTTCCGATCGATTGCCTACCCCTCTTTTAACCTCGTTGCAGCCTTCGCGGCTTCTTTGGCTCGCGCGTGGAGAAGGAGAAATTTGTGACTGGTGGTGGTTTTGCTTCTTGTGTGCAGGAATAGAGCAGAGTGGCAGGAGGGCGGAAGGGAGCGGCGCGCAGCAGGCTGTGAGTTCGCGCTGGAACCCCACCCCGGAACAGCTAAGGACGCTGGAGGAGCTCTACAGGAGGGGAACCCGGACGCCGACGGCGGAGCAGATCCAGTACATCACCGCGCAGCTGCGGCGGTTCGGGAAGATCGAAGGGAAGAATGTTTTCTACTGGTTCCAGAACCACAAGGCCCGGGAGCGGCAGAAGCGCCGGCGGCAATTGGAAGCGGTAACAGGGGTCGGCAGGGAGATTGAGAGCTCGGACAAGAAGGACTCTTCGTGTATGTTTGTTACTTATCTCACATCTCCATAAGCAAGCAAACGTGAATATATATATATACATAGATATCTTCAAATGTGTGAGGAAAGCTAGTGACTTTTATGGATACACACACATGCAAGTTCATGATACGTTTGTCTTTTGGTTTTATGATGTTGATCTCTAGCAGATACCAGTTGGAACGGATACGATGGGAGCAAGAACTTGGTGGCTTCCAGTTGCAGAGGAGAGGTAGGCTTCGTTCTGTTGATGGTGATTATATGTTAATCATGAGTATTATGTAGATTCACTTGAGAAGAGAATGGGAGGGAAAAGGAGTTGGGGGCAGGGGGTTGAAAAGTCTTGACGTTGGGAAGGCAAAAAGTTGGGGGGTGGAAGAAAAAAGCCTGTAATCTCTCCTTTTTGTCGGGATGGTAGGTTGGTGTAGAACTTGAAGTATTTTATTTTTATTGATTTCTTTTGGGTTTGTTTCGTTTGGACACAGGAGAGGAGGGTAGAGGACAAATGGGTTCGGTGGGATAGAGAATTACACGACTACTCCAGGCAGCAGCCGCAGCAGCAGCAGAACCTTGGTGGTGGCTGTGGTAGGACGATAGTCGCAGCAGCTGCAGCAGAGAGGGAGCAGGCCGCCTCAGCTTTACTGTTGCAGAGGATGCAGTATTCTTCCCCCCCAGCAGGTGCCTTGCTCCAGAGCCCTAGAGGTGCAACGGCCGTACGAGCCTGGGCTGGAGGGTGTGATAGAGAGGAGGAGGTCGGGGAAGCTGGCTGCGGCAGAGAGACGCTGGAGCTCTTCCCGCTGCGCAGCGACTCCTCGGCTGTTGCCGCGAGGCGCTGCTGCCACCCGCAGCAGCAGCAGCGGATTCACCTTGAGAATGATAGTGCACTGATGAGCTCATTCGTAGAAGAGCAGCAGGGGGCCCGTGGACGGCAGTTCTTCCAGTTCCTGCCTCTCAAGAACTGAACTCTAACACCCTCTCTCTTTCTCTCTCTCTCTCTGCCTTGATTTTCTTGGCATCTGTTCTAAATTTCTAATCGTCCAAGAAACTCCTTCACGGAATGAGGAAGTAGCATGTTAAGGTTTTGGTTGTGAAGATGACTCTTTCTCCTCATTTTCTGGGCATCTGTTCTTATCGTCCAAGAAACTGTTTTATGGGATTACAAATTAAGTGGTAAATATGAAGGTTTAGTTGTGAAGATGGTTCTCTCTCTATTTTTCTCATCTGTTATCATCCAATCAATGGCGTAATATAAAAAAAAAGGCTCGGTTTTATTTCTTTACAGGTAACGATTAAACTAATTTGCTTGTAGAATAAAGGATCAATGCATGTCGACGTTTAACTTGCTAGCCGATCAGTCATGTGTTCCGGAAAGCAACTGCATGCTCTTTCTAAAACAAAACAAACAATACAATTGGCGGGGAGAAAGAATGCCGTATCTCGACAAGAACTTGAAAATTACAGTTTATTCATTTCTTCATCGTCGAGCAAAAGAAACCAGAGAAAAGTCGTGCTGCTCGGAAACTGTTCATTACTCAACTGTATGTTGCTTTCCAACTTTCCCTCCACAAGGATGTCACATGTCCATTGCGCCACAAAGGAATTCCTCCATTTTGACTGGATTTTAACATGGAGAAGGAAATAGAAAGTCAGCTGGTCCTGTAGCATCCTCCATTGAATGCATCGGCTGAAAAGCTGCTTCTTTGAGCCAGGCGTTTTTAGAAGCTTACAGTTTGCATGTGTAGTGAAGTCAGACTCAGAGAGGGAAAGAGAGAGAGAGAGAGAGATTAACATTAAAGTTTCAGTGTGAGAGGACTTAACAGACTGAGGGGTTTCTCATTCTCTGTCCCCTCCCACAAAAAAAAAAAAAAAAACACAGGGTGGACCACGGATCATAGTTGTGCATGAAGCCTTGGAGGTCGTGCTATCGACAGAAGATTACATGGAATGTGGGGCGCCTGTTTCATGAGAGCGAGTCTGTGTCTGTGTCTGTGTGGTAAAATGGAGGAAGGAAGAGGAAGCTGAAGCTGCCATCATAAACCATCACCCTGACCCCGACAGTAACTAGACGGGCTCAAAAGGCCTATGATGAGATCATCATTGTGTATGCGCGTGTACATGTGTGTGTGTGAGAGAGAGAGAGAGAGAGAGAGATCTAGAGAGAGAGAAAAGAAAAGAATGTGGAGAAGCTGCATTGTCTCAGCACGAGTCTTCTGTATATATTCTCCTCTTGAATGCAGACGCTGGCTTGCTTGGCCTACATACTGATACTGCCTGTCTTATCACTTCACCCTTTGTTACCATCCTTCCTGTCTGCCTCCCCCATCCCCTCCATTTATTAGCATTCACAGCTCCTCTATGCCCTGTTTATTGCTCATCCTGTGCTTCTTTCCTGCTTCTAATACAATACAGTTAGTACTATAGTGTGCGCTGGTTTTTCATGTTTCAGACTAGGCAGGACAGGCCAGAACGATTGAACCAAAGGGGAGGACACCATTTTCAAACTCTTCTCGCTCTTCTTGTGGTCCGAGCCTCTAATGTATCCCTCTGTTGTTGGGCATGCGTCTGATTGAATTTATTTTTCAAGAGTTTGGCAGACTAGATCTTGCTGGGTTATTATACTGCAGAGATCTAGTAAGTACACGGCTACCCATGGACTGATGCTAACAACTCGGGTGACTCATCATTCTGTTGTCCTGTCAAAATTTGGGAAGCCCCCATTTTCAAATATCTGTCAATAGAATTATGGGTTCTGTACAAACATAGAAATGAGTTTCACCACTTGGGTCAAGTAGAGGGGGAGTAGTAAAGAGAGATGACTGTTGAAACCGAGTAGTTCCATCACTTTTTTCTCCAATGGCGATATGCTAACGAGTGTGATGAGAAAACTAATCGGGTATTTTTTACTGAGTTGGACGAGTATTTCTTTATAGGAGAACCCAAACTCTTGGTCTCTTAAGGTACAATAGGGTCAGATTTCTATGGATTGTGGTGCCACCCATCTCTGGTCCTCTTGATTTTTCGAATATTCAAAACAGAAACTACCTCCTATCAGTTTCCACCTCCGTCGTTGCATCAACCTCCTCGAAAAAACTACTCAAATACTTGATCCCAGTATTAGAACTCATCTTATTTACAGAGATTGCTTAATGACTTCAGGAAAACGAAGGATCATTACAAATTCAAACTCAATTGGTAGAGGCAGAGTGGGAAAACACTATTGACATCGTGGTTTGGCACTAATTTTTTAAGTTTTTCACTTTGAAAAAGATGAATGGTTGTCTTCTCTAAGATATATATATATATATATATATATAATCCGCTGCTTTGATTGTGAAGGCTATACAGCGTAGCAGGGGTAGGTCCCAAACCCAACGAGACATAATGCCATAAGTTTCATAAAATTTATAATGAAAAATGTTCAATTTTGTGCAGAAAACAAACAAACCTGCAGCTAGTAATGGCCGGTTAATTTGGTCCTTATCATTAAATGGCTGCCATTCAAGAGCTTCTGCCAAGGGCGAAAGGGAATTAAAGGCACACATGAAGATAATTAAAATGGTTTCATATTGGGAGTTGTGCCAATTCATAACAACATCTACTGCCATCTACCTTGCCACCCTTTTGTAGGCCATGCAGTCACTTTTCTTTTCAATATTGCTGTTGATCACGTTTGGTCACGATTAAATAAATCTAGAATTAATGTTCGCGTTCTGATCTCCACATTCATAGCTCCCCAGCGGCCTTTAAGGCTTAGCCTCACTCTGTCATGCATCTCTTGTTTTCTTTCTCTTCTGAATTCCTTTTTCCCTGAGATCTCTCAGGCATCAGCTTATAGCCAATTGCCTTCAATTGCTTGTGCGCCATCACGATAGACACTGTAAATTTCCACCTGCCTTCATTCATATCAAACCAATTTTTCACTCTTTAGAGCTCAAGGACATTTCTCTGTGGAATAGATACACTTAAGAACTGGTTTGTATTTGTGTGTGTGTGTGTGTGTCTATATATATATATAAGAACTGATTTGTATTTGTGTGTGTGTGTGTGTGTCTATATATCTAACTAAATATCTCGGCTTTCATATTAATTGTTTTAACATATATACTACACGGACGGAGGTGATCCATCCATGTACAATCCAGGGACTAATATATATAGGGACTAATGTTTTTCTCTTGATGCAAAAACCAAAGGCTGTATGGATTTAGTTTATGTGATCAACCGACTCTTTCGCTAATAAGTTATTCTTTGTACATGAAAAAGTGTAGTTTTATAAGTTTCTTGATTGTCGTCCTTCTGAGTTCATACAACGGATGAACACACAGTTACTTATGTATGAATTCCATGAGATCCAAGTTTGTTTTAGTACCCTCTTGGTGAGATTTTACCCGTCTAAAGCATATAAATGAACATTTTGATTTTTGAGGCTACAATATTTATCATTTTTTAAGACATATCTTCAATTTTTTAAAAATCTATATTAAGAAATTAATTCTCATAAAATGTTGATTCTTACTAATTCAATCTCGTAGATTTATGAATTACATCTTCATAGTTGCATAAAACGCTATAATCGTCAGCTGCCATATTTAGTTTCCAATTGAAATTATGCCCCACATACCCACAAACACACACACACACACAGAGAGAGAGAGAGAGAGCACATATACATATATATATATTGAATTGAGTTGCATGTAGAAACATCCAGATGGATGGACGGATGGCTAGAGAATTGGAGCATTATATGTATATAAGATTCCTTGATTTCTCATTTAGATTTGGAAGCAGAAATCTTCTGGTCGCTCACAACACGCTGCCAATGTTCCACCGATGCATGTGATTAGATAGAAATCCATATAGTTGGAGGATTTTACCTTTATATATATATATATATATATATATATATATATATATATATATAGAAAGAGAGAGAAAGAGAGAGAGAAAAAAAGAGATGGGGATTCTCTGGCAAGGAAGATCAGTGGAAAGTGTCCTGTTTGCTGCAAGAAAGAAAAGTTGCTTTTTGTTCAAACTGAGTGAGGTGGGATTTGAAATAGAAATGAAACAATCTACAATGTTGTTGTGGCTTCCCTCATGCATGCCTAGAGTGTAGGCAAAAAAAAAGTACGTAGGGGCAACGTAGGAAATCACGTGATCCTCTCCACCACAACATTGGAAAAGGGGAAAATGCCGTCATCCGGTGGATCAGTTAAAAGAAAAACACAGTTACATTTAATATTTTCTGATCATCTTCAAGCATGTCGGTCATTTGTGGGATACATGAGAAACTGTCAATTGGGAAGGCACGTTGGCCTTTGGCCGTCGGATTAAAAATCAAAAAGTTTCAAATTACCTCTAATTAATGTATTTTTGGTCTTACGATTCTTGATTGCCCCTGATCTAAGATCAACCATAGATTTAACATGAGACTTTTCGCTTTCGTGTATTAAATCAGACATTTTCTCAATGCAAAAAAGTAAAATCATTGGTTTGATGAATCATGGATTTTACTTTATTATCGTTCTTTTCCCACATAATAAATATCTGTCACATTAGATTCATGTATTTCAAATATGAAGTAATCAGGTGTCGCGCTAACTTCTTTACTCAGAAATTTTTAAGAAGAAAAAAAAAAGCACAAAATTAAATCCTTAATTTGTCTTTTGTAAACGGCAAGGAATGCTTGACACCTTAAAGATCGATTCATCAGCTAGAAAGATGGAACATTCCATTAGATAACCAAGTTTACTTTTATTTATTATATGGAAACCGAGTTAATACAATAGTATTTGACTTCTACTTCCTCCATTTAATGAACCAAATACCGTAAAGCCTAACGCAATCCGTGTTACTTTTATAGGGAAAAATATTAATTCGAGTCCTTGGCTCTAGTTATAAAGGCCTTTATATATCGATATATATATATATATATATATATATATATATATATATATATATATATATATATATATATATATATATATATATATATATATAAAGAGAGAGAGAGAGAGAGATTTGTAGACACTAGACGCTTAGGTCAGAAATAAAAAAAACAGACCATTCTATTTTTAATGGTTAAAGAATTACTTAAAAATGAAGTATAAATATCTTAATATATTTATAAAAACTATTTTGATATAAAACATGCTTTGATCCCAGTTGTTTTTATAAAAAATATTGGTTTTTTTATTATCAAAATGTTAATGTTATAAGGTCCATTTGTTTTTTTCCTATTATGAAAACACTACTAAAGTTTAACAAATGGTCAACTTAATATATATTTCGCATCAACCTCCTTTTAAGATCATATCACGTCTATTTTTCATCGGTGCCTGATTCCTACTCATTTCTATGTATATATATATAAGAGCTAGATATCTGTATTTATAGCTTTCACAAAAATTGCAGTTCTGTAAAGGAGATGCTAGTGGAATCAGAAAGGGAGTGGAATTCTATAATGGGCAGTTACCACATTTAGGGGTGCTAGTAATTAATTTTTACTCTCTTTGTCATGAAATGCGTTAATTTCGACCCAACTGAAATTAACCACCCAGTCCACAATCAATCACCGACGTGTTTTTACCGAGACTTTCACAAAATGCGGAAACTTCCACCTCCTGCCGGCGATGGTTCCGGCCTGCGTTCCCTTTGGCCTCCTTCCCGGAAAGCGAACTTGCCGGAGACAACCCTTGAGAGTAGTTTCTTCCGCATTTGGAAAATATTATGCCGCTGCTGGACTGACACCAAGTAAACTTCAAAACCAGATTGAGATGGGATGTCTAAGGTAGCTGGTAATTAGTCAGTGGCTGAATTTCTTACCTACTTTCTTTCATTTTTCCTCAATTTTATGTTGTCATATATATATATATAAAAGTGAGTGAGTGATGATTTTAGTTATCTAAAGTTGCCCAATCATTTAATCAGGGTCGAATAAATGGTAAAAAAGAAAAGGAGGAGAAAAAATGTAAATTAATAGTTGATGACCAAAATATTTATCACTTTTTTATTCTTATTTTTCTTTTAACTGTCAATTGTGTTAGATTGAACGGCACAGATTAGACCTAGATGGCTAAATGACTTTAAAATGGTAGATTCACCATTTAATTTTTCTATATATATGGATGCAGAATTGTTTGCGAGAAAGAGATTGACTTAAATTTCTTTAGTACGTTGTGCAAGTTCATCAACTTGTTATGAGTGTTTTTCAAGACAATCCTTGCATATAAAAGATGAGAATCATGTGGGCAGGACCTTTTTTTCTTCTCAAAACCAACTAAATTTAATGGTGCCCGTCAATTACTCAACGGTCAAATTTATAAGGTCAGAGAATAAATCAAGATGAATCTAGAGAGAAGTAATTGAAAAAGGACGAATTTGCAGAGTGGCGAACTGCAAGCTGGGAATGAATAATACATCACGAAAGCATAGCTGATCTGAAACTTAAAAAAGGTGAGATGAACAATAGAAACGCGCCCAAGGCCAAGGTGATCAGAATGTTGAAGATTTCGGAAACTTGGCCAAATCCTCCAAGCTGACGCGCGTACAGCCGATTCCAAGGTTCAGTAAATTTTGATTTTGACAATTCCATTAATGCATGTGAGCGAGACTGACTGATGTTAACACGTTAAAAGGTGGAAATGGCCGAGCTGAGGATGATTCACGGGTGGGAATTATGCAGATAGAGAGAAAAGAGAGAGGAGGAGTTGTCAGAGTTGTTTTTACATTCATTAAATTACTGTGTGCATTTTAACCTAAAATCTATGGCGATTACCGCCAGATCTATTCTTGACTTGGGATTTTCCATATATGTGCTCATGGGCAAAGATTCAAGACTTGAAAATTTTACTCAGGTTTGCTCTTGAAGAGAGCGGTTTCCTGTTCTCCTTTTAATTACTGTAAAGACGAGAAAGGAAAGTTTCTTCGAAGAAACTGCTGGTTGATGGTTCGTGTGGGCATCCTTGATGCAGTAGGAAGTCTGATGATGATCTTTCTGTGTTGGCCAAGAAGCCAACAGAACTGCACCTTATTTATGGTTAACAATTAATTTCAAATACAGAACAATGCAGATCGATCCAGAATATCATGAACGTGAATTCCATATGTCTTGTCGATGTTGGTTTCCTCAAACTAATAGATGATTTCGACCATCACCCTTATCTGATATATCTCTCTACCTGCGCAATGCCCTCTCTGTATAACAAGCTCCTGATATGTGAAAGATAGCAGTCATTTTCCAACAATGTCACCTCCACCTATGTAGGGTATCTTGATGGTGCCTTGCAAACATTTTTTTATAATATGTCAGGCCATATAATATATATCTTCTTATATATATATATATATATATATATATATATATATATATATATATATATATATATATATATATATATAATGAAAAATATGAAAGCTACAAGTACAATGTACAATGAAGACCTCCTTGTGCTGAAAGAACACGTTCATCAAATATGAAACCATGGTGATTGTGTTTATCTATCTTCATTAAATGTTGGAGAATAATATAAACATTCTTAAAGAAAAATAAACTTAGAAGTCAGGTTATTGGGATCCATAATTTCCATTCGTTATATACTTAGAAGTCACGAATTCCACCTTCTTATTTATCAGCCAACCTGCCAGATTTCGGCTGCTTTTTTTCTTTTTTTAGATTAATCAATTTTATAGCATGTATAAGCAAAAAGGATTAATGTAGAAATCAGAAATCAAAGAAACATTTCATATTTTTTGAAATAGCAAGAGTCATAAGCCATCGATCAGATTTTCGTGATTAATTTTTCTTTTTTTTACACAGACTTGAATATTTTCTCACTGGAAAAAGGAAGTGAAGGAAGCACGGTTAAAAACTAGCGAGTAAAAGGAAAATGAACAGGGGCTCTGCTTTTTGCTGCTTGGCTGTATGGAGGGGGTGGCGCCTGGGGATCTGTTCCTTCGCCCCCTACTGATAATTATTTGTGGTTTCCGGCGAATTTGGTCTTCCCTTTCTTTTAAGTTCTCTCCACAGATCAGCTGTTGTCTGCCATTGACTTTAAGATTGAAGTTTGCTTCACTTTCGTTGCTTACATGGAAAAAGTAAGTTACGGAGAGGGAGAGAGAATCAGGAATACTGACGAACATTTGGAGATGAGAGAGAGAGAGAGCCAACCTGCAGTTTTGTCCTCCATTTCTTTCATAAAAGTATATTTTATTCATAAATGTTAAATTTTACCTTTTCTTTTAAATATCTTGTTTTATTGATAAATGTTAATTATATGAAAGTATCTGATATTTAAATCCGATTTTGAGCCAATGTGAGAAAATTAATACTGAAAATTCCATGGAATCCGATTTGTACGAATACTATAAATTTGGACGTTTTTCCTTATTTTTTGTTGAATTTTTAAAAAGTGGTACTTGTTTACTGTTTTAGGAGAGGGGCATTTTCACTTTTCGTTCTAAAATAAATTTTTTACCATTCACGTTTGTCCTTACAACAGGTCCTCTCTTTTACTATGAAAGGTAATTTAGTCATTTCATTTCCAACCCTTAACACATAATCCCACTTTAGAAGCATGACATACTCATCAATTATTTACTCAAAGCCTATCAGGTGCTGATGCAGAATGATAGAAAGGAGATTAATATCCGTTTCCTTCGGAATAAATAACAGCATGATATTTTATAATATTGTTGGGAACGTATTAAAAATGAGGGTAACATTTAACAAATTTACACACATTTCTGGAAATCCTCTCCACATTTATCATTTAATTTTCAAGTTCTACGAGATCCCAAAACAGTCTTGAACTCCAAGGGTAGGGAAGAAGGATGAAGGCTAGGACCCTTTTTAAGGTGGCTTCTGCTCACTCGAAAGAAAAGAGTTTCTAGCGGTGGTGGAGCCAAAAACAAATTTTAGCTGAAGAGCATTGATCTATCTTATTATTGCAATTAATTAGGTACATATAGTGTTACAAGGCGTTGACATAGGTCTGGTGTGAACACCCCATATGGCTAGGCCTAAGTTCAACACATGATAAATAAAAATTTTATAAAGGATTGCACACGTTAGGGTGGGCAGTTGCCCACACCAGCCCACGGTAGGTCCGTTACTGGTTTCTAGTTACCTACACTGGTATGTAGGATTGAGCCTAGGGCCCATCAAGGTGCGCGCCCCACATCTTTTTGTGCCGCCTTGGATCTACGATCCGATGCTATCAAACACAATCTAAAATTCTGGAGAGTGGTGTTGACATCTGTTAATGAGGGCTGGCTATAGCTGATTGGAGAACAACATCATTTCCTTTTTATACTCTGTTCTCTCAAGCAAATCGGTTGCATACATCTTAGATTTAAGGGTATTATTTATAATTAAGTTTGATCTGCTATGGTTCGTCTTGATTCACGGAATAATCTCTTTGTCACAAGATGTACATATATGCTCAAGGCTCAATACAATAAAATAGTGTGTTTCTCATTCTCTACAGATGGCAGAACTTTCTTTCTTTCTTTCCCACTTTATTTCCCCACTTTATTTCTCGCTGGTGCAACATTCTTGCTCAGTTTTATTCTACTGCAATTCTGTTCTTTCAGAACGAAACTAAGAAAAAATTGAGATTTTCATTTGTTATTTTAATCAATTGAACACAAATCTGAATTCTGCTAGTCAATTGAGAATAGTGAAACTTAGTTTGATGATGCATGTCAATTGAGAATAGTGAAACTTAGTTTGATGATGCATGAATTGGCTCACATAATCAATAACTTAGTTTAGATGTATGAATAACAAGGTAATCGGGGGAGGGGCAAAAGTTAGTTTTCTTTAAAAACATTGGGGAGTCTGGTGTTTAAAACCCTTTATGATGTCATCCAAATGTGCCTCAAATGCCTCCAAAACCTGGTTTTAGGCTGTCATCAAAATGCTTCATATATATATATATATATATATATATATATATGGATTCCTATAGTTGGGTTTGGACAGAGGACTCCCCCAGCCTCTCACAATGTATGGGGAGAGTATTTAATCATGCCCACCCAATGCATTGCATTGGGTGGATGAGATTCGATGGAGGTTCAATGTGTGTGTGTGCATATATATATATATATATATATATATATATATATATATATATATATATATATATATATATATATATATATATATATATATATATATATATATATATATAGGGAGAAAGAGAGAGAAATGTACATGATTTGTAAGGAATTTTGAAAGGTTGAGAGAAATGAAAATGGGAACTTGTTAATTAATGTTACATGACTAAAATATTATTTCTCCTTGATTTTATTTCATTCTCTTGTGAAAAGATCAACAACCAAGATGATTCCTTTTAAGGAGCATTGGAGTCATGTACCTATCAGTCTCTCTTTCTCTTTTTAATATATATATATATATATATATATATATATATATATATATATATATATATATATATATATATATATATATATATATATATTATAGCTTTTTAAAGTTATTCAGCCATTTAATCAAAGTGGTCTGATTTAATATGATGAACGGTTAAAAGAAAAATAAGAAGAAAAAGGAGATGAGTATTTTCATTATCTAATAATAGTTAACATTTAAAAAAAAAAATTCAACCATTCATATGTTTTATATATATATAAAGAGAGAGAGACCTACACTAAAAGGAGATTAATCACCACCATCAAAGGAATAGACATATAATATCATGGGTGTTGCAACTGAAACAGAGGCCTTATGGATTAATGCATCCCCAATGCTTGCTCTAATTACAAATTAATTATTAAATGCATACACAAATTTGTTGCCTGCTTAATTTGCTTTTATACTTATGTACTTTAGGCTGTTTGCATGCAATTTGGAAGACAGACATAATAAGAGACCTCCACATACGTCCTCCCCAAGCAATTAACTACTTACCAATTGGGAAACTTACTAACTCCATTTTTACTGGTTATATGGATGGATTGTGGGATGTACGAATGAATAGCTTCTGTTTTTGGACAAACAAAAATAAAGAAGAAACTTAAGGGCGCCATTTCTGAGATCAAAGGTAATCGAGCACTGCGTCTTTCTGTGCAGGAATCTTTTCATGATGACATGGTCAAGGCTGCTCCTTCCCCATGCAAGATTCATCGAGTTGGATAAAGTACCGAAGGGTCAAGGCTGCCGCTGATCAGATCCTGTTTGAGATTTCTTTTCGTACTATATTACTCTTCTCAATTCTCATGCCTTTAGAAATATGAGAATTTTTCTTTCAGGAGCCAAACAATTTCGCGAAAGGAAATTTCTTGGTATCGGTCACAGGGTACCTGTTGATTGGGCTTCGGTTCAGATCGAAAAAGTTCAGTAATTTTATAAATGGTGGAAGCCCATGCAGCCTTAAAGATATCATGAACGAAACAACCGATAGGTTCAAAACAAAATCAAGAAATTTGAACTATTGTTGGTAAATTACATTGACTGCAACTTCTTTTTCTTTTTCCTCTTAGATCACACAGCGTATTTTTCAACTCTGCAGAACAACAGGGATGATTCACCTTGATCTGCAGAACATGAAGTCCCTTTGTGGAGATTTAAGGACGGAAATTTGGCTTCTGAATGTAATGTTCTCAGCGATTAAATAATCCGCACTTGCCCATCTCGATTCTTTAAGCGTTGTACGCAGAATCTCAACACCGCAATCGAGTAAGATCACAGGAGCTCGACCACTCCTCTGCTCTCCTCAGGTTACAGTACTTCCTCCTCATTCCGTGATCTTCAAGTGATGAACCATGTTCAACAACTGGTGATATCTGCACTACGCCCGTTTTATGTCCTTGAATAAATCCAAAACTTTCACAGCAAAAGGCATGCAAAAGTCAATTCTTGTCCCATATATTGGTATTCAAGGGCAAGCTGAATCGGGACAAAGGGAGATAAAGTGGGAAATTGTGTCACTCTCACATGTCTATCAACGTCACTGCTTCACATGAGGAAAAGGTACAAGGGGAAGTCGGGTCATTCCCCCTTGTGAAAAGAGAATTCAAGGCAAAGTTGCTGATTTCAAGACGCCCATCAAGCTTTGATCAGGTGGGCTCTTTGATGGGTGCAGCAGGTCAGTGAAGAGGTTTACAAGAACCCGTCGCCATGATCGCCCACTTCATGACTTCTAGTTGGCGTTCCTGTAAATGCTGAAGCAGTACTCTCGGATTATAATATTTATGTTTTCGGATTCGCTTGATCATATCTCAGGACTGGAGATGGGGTGCAGATGCTCGCTTTTATAAGAAATTAATGGCCTTCACATGGTGGTTCTGCAGTCCTTTTTTTAACAGGAAGATCAAAAGATGTTTGGTGGTTCTTATATATTGGCACTACTGTCGTTGTAGCAGAATGATGGGATATGATCAGTTTGATCTTTCTATTCACAAAAGCAAACATTAATGCGCTTGTTGAATCTGTAGAAAACTACGAGTGGATATCAGTATGATGTCGCCTCTGCAGTCTGCCACGCTCTTCTATCAAAGAACAAATCTTTTGATTAATAAGCTTGATCTTTGTGTTCATTGTCTCTCGATCGCTGAAAACTCCTGCAACAAGTTTGATCTCCTTAGCTTCTTCAACAATCTCTAAATAGTTTTAAAAGTTAGAACTTATAAAGTGTTAAACTTTTTGCTTTTGTCAAAATTAACCATGTAAATCACATCTACAAATTAGTCCCATCCCACTGAAACAACCTACAAGGCTCTCAGATTCAGATCATGTGAAGACAAATCTCACCTAAATTCGCTGTAGCTGTTGACGGAAGTAAAGTTAAGAAGAGCAATGACAGTGGAAATGATGGTATATCCAGCTAAGGAGATTCCTAACATGAGAATTTGTGATGAAACATTATGCTACCATTTTGTCCAGACTTGGCAATTGCATTTGTCACAACTAGAGAGAACTTAAAAAACATATAATCCACTACTGAGAAAGAAGAAGGATTGTGGATCATCGTTCTTTATACGCTATTATAGGCATCGGACTAGTTACATAAATACTCAGATTATTCTCATCAATCAATTGCTCGAAGAGTTGAAAGTAACAAGATGTTTCTTTAAAACTAGATTCAATGAACTTATTCTTGTCTCGATATTCATCATGCAGATGTATTAGAGTTTATTATGCTATCTTATTCGTTGCATGAACAGAATGAGTATTTTATCTTACTGCTAACTTAGTAGGTTACAGGCACAAAACATGAGTACCCATTGATATTGTTTAATTTTAAAATTTTGATTAAAAAATGAGTCTATAATTCTGGAACCAAATCTTTAATAACCAAGTCTACAATTCTTGAATGCAGCAAAAGATGGTTAGGGGATGTGGAGTCACAATTTTTTGGGGAATGATGTCTAAATATTAAGGGAAACTTCAAATGTAAATAATTAAAAAGTTAATGAGGTGCCAATATGAGATCAAGCAACATTTGTGGGCTGGTGTGGGGTAATTGAACGCACCAGCCCACACGTCCCTTTGCCACTGGTTAGGTCTGCGCTCGGGCCAAGCCACAACTCGTAACTGCGGCCCAAGGCTGGCCAGACACTTGAAGCCTTGGCCTAGGGCCAGCCTCATTAAAATAAAAATATATTTTAAAATATAAAATAATATATAAATTTAATTAACCATAATATATATATGTATATATATTAATAAAAATAATATTAAAAAGGACATATCAAGACGAATCGACCCTGTCTACCATCATCCTTATCTGTAACGTGGTCCAATGCAACCCACTTCAAAAAGCTTTTAAGTACTTTTCAAAAAATGAAGCTGAAAATTTGGGAACATATCCTTTTCCAACCATTTATTTGTTAAATTTATTTTAACACACAATTGGGTATAAATCATGCTTAATTGCATTTTTCGAGCATACAGCTGAACGAGCTTGGTGCCGATCGAGCTCAGGTTGCGCCGATGAGCTCAGGTCCGGTCGGCCACACAGCTCTATAGGTATTCAAGTCAAGGATTTGCAAGGCTAGCCATGCTTGTGTCACCGAATGCATGTTGTGGTTTAGAGTATGTTGCAGCTTACGTTTCTAATTAAACAAGATATCATTTGTAACTATTGGCTAAGAGAAGCTCTGAAACGTTTTGTTTTAACATAAAACTGTATTACTGTTGATGGAGATAATCAACTTAGCTTCCATTCCATTAGGGAGGTTCAAAAGATTGAGGCCTTAACAACTAGAAGTTTCAGCAATAGCATTAGTAGAAAGTTAAAACACCGACCAATCTCGAGAAAATTCAAAGAAATAAATGGGCATGTCATGCCTGAGACACTAATTGAACTTGATACTTAGGTGAAACTTCATTCTGTAAGATCCAAAGTCCGTTTGAGCGCAAAATATTTTCAAAATCAAAGATCCAAATTCAAAAATCTGGAGAAGCAACCGTCATTTGCAAAAAACATTAAAACATTGAAGCAGACATAAGGAAATATAAAGTTGATCACAACATAGTTTGCAAACCCATGACTCGGACTTAGATCGGCTGAATACTGAGTCACTAGGTCAGAGAGTTGATTGGGAAACTGGGCTGCATTAGGTCATAAATTTTTATACTGCATCCTTTTTATAAATAGATTAATGACGTAAGTTTATAGGCACTTGATGTTTGATTTTCATGAACTAAAACTAAATAACACGTAATATGACTATTTGTCTATGTTTGGTAAAGTTTAGGATTGTTCATAATTCAAAAAATAACACAATTCCGTATTTAGCAATGCACGACCAAAAAAACATTTAATTAGTTGTCAATTTTTGCTGACTTGGTGAACCCTGACTCATGGTCTAGTAAGTGGGTGATCTTAGTCGACTCGGGCAACTCACGACTCGGATTGAAGAGTTTGCCAACTATGGATTTGAATTCATTCTACTTATTTGGGCAAAAAATATAAACGGACCAAAGTTTAGGTCATATCCAATATTTACATTCATTTCAAATTCAAATCCCGACTAGAGAATTACATAGAGAGTGAAGAGAAATACATTGAAACCTACTAATGAATAGAAGTCCTGCACAAGAGAGCTAACAAATTTATGGAGTAAAGAATGAGATTTGAGAGGCATATCCAAACTTCACTCAAGGCTATGATGATCTTCCTTAGAAATTAGTGAAGGCTTCTCTTCTCTCCTCATATCTATGTAAGAGACAGAAGGTATAATTCGCAGTTTCGTTTGAGGGGAAGGATACCTTGAAAGAATGAGCTCCTTCCCCTACCTTGAAGGTTTAGAGCTGCTTCGAGATCTGGGTGACATGGTTTATAAATAAAATTAAAAATCAGTTTCCAAGCATGTTTATTGGGGCTCGGTGCCCTACTAATTCTAGTTGTTGGCTTCTTACTTGTTACTCTTTTGGCAAATCTCTTTTGGCAATTTGTGTTGTCTAAAAATGAAGTTAGATAAGCACTGTCTTATGGTTTTTGGTATTTATATGAGCTCGTAGTAAGGGTGGGCTACGAGTCGTGTACCTGATGGATAATTGGGTTCCTAACCTGTGATGGGTTGGGCTTGAACTGGTTATTTAACACTTTGGTTGGCTTGAGATGGGCATTGGGGACTAACTCGATTCGATATATTATTTAAAAACTCATCTCTTCTTATCTTTTATTTTGTTCTCTATGTCTCTCCGTTGGCATGAGACAGACAGTTGCCTCACTTAGAAACTCTTGGCATATCACCAATCATTCCTTCCTTTGGAAACTCTTTTATGTGTCGCTGATAGCTCCCTTAGAAACTTTTAACATACCATCAATGGATTTTGAGATATTAAATATAAAATGTTAAGGGTTTTACCTGATGGGTATAAAATTGACGATTAGAACTAAGCTAGCTGGGCTTAAACCGCCAACAAATACTTTGAGCCAACTTGAGCTCAATTTTACCAACATTGAGCCGATCCAGCCCAGCCCAGCCTTAAAAGAACTCGTCAATTCCTGAAGCTTCATCAGGTTGTCGTGTCACGAAGGATCTCAAACTGCATGAGAATTGTCGGAGATAAAACTGGCGGACCTCCGAATTTCTCTATCTTTGATTCTAATGTTTCTATTACTAAGGATCCCGCTTTACGTGGTCAAATAACAGATCCTACGAATCGGAATAGGCCAAGTCCCGAACGAGAAAAGAAACTCATCCCAGTGCTGCGAACTGGCCCCTTGAGTCTGGAGAGGCCGAGTAGGAGAGTCGATTGATCATTAGCGTCATCAGCTCATCGTCTTGTGTCGTTCGATCTCATTGCGCATTTTCGTCCCCCTGAACGAAGAGAGAGCCCCCTGACACCTGCCGCAGCGATGGTCCTCAGCTCCCTTTCCTCCCTCGCCTTTCCCGGCGTCGACGTCGCTTCAATCGCTTTCGGTTGCCGCGCATTCTCAAGTGTCTCTTCCACGCGCCTCTCTTCCCGCCACAGTGCCGGTGCCGTTGTTCATGGAAAGAGGTTCCAAGGTTAGAGGAGAATGGAGGTTTTCCTTTCCCCTGATTACATTTTTATGCTATTCCTTTGTCCATTCTTCTGCCTCTCGCTGGTGTGATATGTTCCCTTTGTGCAAGTATCGTTCTTCCTTTCCTTTGGTGGTGTTGGTTGTGATTGCAGCTAGAACTTGTATTTCTGAAAATTTGTGGTGCTACTGCTTTCAATTGGGTAGTGGCGCTGCGACCAGGTTGCGTAAGAGCTTCTGCGGCGTCGTCTGGTTCAAAGGAGTCGTCACCGCTGGTGGTGTGCTTTGGTGAGATCCTGATCGACTTCGTCCCAACAGTCAATGGCCTCTCCATAGCTGATGCTCCGGCTTTCAAAAAGGCTCCTGGAGGAGCTCCCGCTAACGTTGCCGTCGGCATTGCTCGCCTCGGGGGTTCTTCGGCTTTTATAGGCAAGGTATGCTCTGGCGTTTCTGTTGCTTCTTTCTCTCCCTAGTTCATCTTTAGGAAGAAAGAAGCATTCTCTGTCTCCCCTTTTCTTCGAATTTCTTTAACGCCATTAGAAGGTGCAGGGCGCAATTCTTCTTAAAATATGCGCCTGCGTTATTCTTAAGAATTAATTCTTTCCAATATTGCATGTGAAAAGGGTAGGCACGCATGTTGTTAGATCGATTCCTTGTTTTCTCCTTTTCCTTTTCAAATAATGTGATGTGAGAATGGGAGGCAAAGAGGTAGCAACATTTTTGCCTGGTCATTCATGAGTTTACCAGGGCTTTTGTAATTCGGTAACACCAAGCACAGAGAAATCACAGGCAATGCAAACAAAAAGAAAAAGAAAAAAAAGGAAAATGCAGCCCATGTTTCTCCACTACTCCTTGTAGAAGTGAATTCATTTAGGCTCTATGATTGTTGATCACGGGATGAACTTATAAACACAAGCTGCCAGATCGCAGGTATGATCGTTCAGTCTGTGATTTCTCAACTTGTGTCCAAAACAAAAGGCCGACATGTCTTAAATACTATTTGTATATGAACAACTGAATCACCGACTATAATCTCGACTCTATCTGCGGAAGAAGGATTTGGTTTGGGAAAATATTGCTGAAACAGGTCGATTTTTTTTATAGTAAAACTATGAGAAAGGAAAAGAAAAAATGTTCTAGAACTGAATTTCCTGGAAACTGCGGTATTATCACCATTTTGGAACTCCGCTATGTCTGTAGAAATGAAATTGTGTTTTCCATTTTTCAAATTTTGTAAGAAATTAGGTCTTGTAGTTCCCAAGACATGATATGGCCTCCACTAAGCAATTACCCTCTGGTCACATCAAAATAAAATTTGGTTCTTTGATTACCTTTCTAGCAATGTTTATGTTCCATTTCTGCACAGATAAGATTGGTTGTTGTGAATACATTTTCTAAATGCATGTTTAACTTCAAATTTTAAGATAATTACGTAAAAGAGACATAGGTTGGCAGATGAGAAGCCTGAACGGTAAGAGTAGATAACGAGCAACAGCTATAAGTTGACAAGATCCATGGCGAAGATTTGAAATTTGAAGGTGGCGTTAACACTGTTTAGAATTAAGGACAAATATGGGATTCTTGCTCTCCAGGGAATTTTTTACGAGTACCTATTGTAACAAACTGAAGATAACGCTTTTATTGTAGACATAGATATTGTGGACATTTTACTACTATCTTGATATTCATATAAAAGTTTCTCAGCAGATATTAAAGAACAATTGTCTTGATATTTTCATGATATGGTTCTAATTATATTCTCAAATGCCATTGCTGGGAATTTCTTGGGGAGATTTTTTTAGGAATGTTTTCTTATAGTTTTTTTTAGAACCAACTCTGAACATCATGTAATGTAGAGGAAATTTTTGTGTAGCGATGTCTCCTTGTGGGTGTGAAAAATATGCTACATAAATTTTTGCTTTTCCTCTCTTTCACCTTATTCTCTCTTATGTAGTATATTTTGCTGCAAGCGGGCTGGGGAGGACCCCTTTCCGTTTATTAAAGCAACAAAAAAATACGATAAAAAATGAAAGAATTAAGAATCACCCTGCAAAGCAAGGTGAAACACGAAAAGTTCTCTCTTATGTGCTTATCATTGAAAGTTCTTCCTGATACGACAGTATTGTGCTTATACTTCTGTTACTAGGCTTCTTTTTCCTTCTATTCTCATTAAGACAAATGCATCTTGAATCAGGTTGGAGAAGATGAGTTTGGCTATATGCTTGCAGATATTCTGAAGGAAAATAATGTAAATAACAGGGGTATGCGTTTTGATCCTGGTGCTCGAACTGCCTTAGCATTTGTTACACTGAAGGAAAATGGTGAACGTGAGTTCATGTTCTACCGCAATCCAAGTGCTGACATGCTGCTTCAGGAATCAGAACTTGATCTGGACATTATTAGAGCGGTATGTTGTTTATGTGGTTCTTTTAGCTGTTTATGAAGGTTATCCTAAACTTGATGAATTAGTTCTCTTCTTGCAGGCCCAAATCTTCCATTATGGTTCTATCAGTCTTATTTCAGAACCATGCAAGTCTGCCCATCTAGCAGCTGCAAAAGTTGCAAAAGATGCTGGTGGTCTTCTTTCATATGATCCAAATCTGAGGCTACCATTGTGGCCATCGGCAGAGAGTGCAAGACAAGGGATTCTTAGCATTTGGGATACTGCAGATGTTATCAAGGTTTCAGATTCTTGATTATCTTTTTCTCTCAAATTCTTTACTGCATTAGGGATCGTATGGCTGTCGTATGCCTGATACGTATAATCTGCTGTGTATTCCTTTTACTTGTATAAACAGATAAGTGAAGAAGAGATTTCTTTCTTAACTGGAGGAGAAGATCCATATGATGATGCTGTCGTCCGTAAGCTTTTCCATCCAAATTTGAAGCTTTTACTTGTAACTGAGGGACAAGATGGTTCCAGGTACTACACAAAGGTAATCAGATGTGATGGATGGAAAAAGATTATCCATCTGTGGGCCTGATGTGTTTCCCATTAATATAGTGCATAAATTTGTTGAAACCCCAACAAAACAAGGAAGAATATTAGGCACATGCCTGATACTTCAACATCAAGAAGTAGCTAAAGCATAAAAGTTAATGTTCCTCAGCAAAAGATTATGCTATTTCAATTTGAAAGAATAAAATTAGCTACGTAATTCTCCTTTAGAATGAAATCTCTCTTTGTGCCACAACAAATAATTTATTTTGTACAAATTAGTTGGCCTCTTTGGTCTCTTTGTTAGCCATTTCCCAGTCATCCAGTGGTTGAGAAATGGACTGACCAGATTTGCCTATGTTGGGTGGCCACGGCCTGTCAGTGGGTGCTAGAGAATGATTC
Source organism: Nymphaea colorata (assembly GCF_008831285.2). Lineage (NCBI taxonomy): Eukaryota > Viridiplantae > Streptophyta > Magnoliopsida > Nymphaeales > Nymphaeaceae > Nymphaea > Nymphaea colorata. Next base: position 14,893,663 of record NC_045147.1, read on the forward strand.
AAATCTTATGTTTGCCATCTCTGACAATTTCCAAACCCTAATATCCAGAAAATGGACTAGCCTGGGTCACTGCATGGGCAAACCTGGTAGTTGGTTGATTTTCTGCTAACCCAAGCCGCTCAATGAAGTGAAACTGTGAAACACCAAATATATTAAACTTGAAAATTTTTTTGTTACTGATCTGATCCAAAATTCTGCTGGTGAGTGACAATAAGGTCTATGACTCTATAGCATGCCTTCAATATGGAGGTTCTTAGCTGTATGATAAGAATAAGAATCAGTTCTCTTCTAGTCTACTCTCATAACTAGAGCGAGTTGTTGTCTGAACCCATCCTTTAGGTGTCTGAAAACTGAAAAGCATATCCTGCATCTGTACTGGCAGCAGATCCCTGATCCTAGTTTTCTTGTTTTTCATTGTGGCCAACTTTTTTATCCCTCTCCTTTTGATGGCTTGATTAATCACTTTTCTTCAATGTTTTCCTTTTCTCATTGCTTTCTTGTTTTAGTTTTACCCTTTTTCTTGCTGAAGCTAAAGAAGAGCCTGTGGCTTTCTCTGGATCTTTATATCTTATTCCATTTCTTGTTTTCCTTTGAGATCTCCCAGATTTTTCTTGTCAATGAACACATACTGCTGCTCCTGGCTTTTAATTAAAACACCCTTTAAACAATATTACTGATTTTGGACGATGGAAATGAATGAATAATAAACAACTGTTGGGAACACTTATTTTATGGAAAATACTTTTATGCTGTCATTCCTATTGCAAGTGACACTGCAATTTTGCAGCATTGCACCATTAATGTTTGATTGTTAATTACAGGACTTCAGTGGGAGAGTTGCTGGGTTCAACGTGAATGCAGTTGATACTACTGGTGCTGGGGATGCCTTTGTTGCTGGATTTCTCTCACAGTTGGCTGATGATCTTTCCTTACTCCAGGTAATCACATGTTCTTTAACCTCAGATTCTTTTCAAAATGAACATTTTAGCAATCCATGCTTTAATTGATTTTTAGCACTATCACCTTTCATTACAAAAGCTATTGGATCTTGTCTTTCCCTGAATGTGGTAGTAAAGGTTGTCCTACCTTTTTCAATCTAATTTTTGCCTCACTTTTGAGAATATGACCAGGTTCCGATCCTATACAGTTTCTGTGCATTTTTTATGCCTTTTCTCTTACGAATAGATTAACATACAATCAACTCTTATTTTAAACTATTATGTACTCAACGTTGCTACTTGGTGGTGATATGTCCTTGGAAATTGAGCCAAATTATTCTCTGTTAGTGTTGTTCATTAAGGATGAAAACCTGTTTCACAAGCTTATCACAGATGAGCCAAATCTGGGCTCAACCATTACAAGCTAGGCACGGACAAAAACATTTCTAAAATTTTCTTTGTAGTTTTTTTTTAATTGTTGAGCCATGTGCATATGATGCATGCATGCTTTGTGCCCATCTGTTCATGTATGAAGCCAAGCATCTCTTTTCCGTTGTTCGCTCCATAAGCCCAAATGTGAATGATCCAACCTTTGCCTATACGGCCTTATTGGAAATAAGCATTTTTCACGAGACCAGCTCTTTGTTTCCTTTGCTTCCCCTACCTATGACTAGCATGTTCTGAGAAGGAAGAAGACATCGTTGCTCTTATTGCCATTGGTATTATAATACCCTTCTCGTTTATCCTTTGTAAATATCGGTATCGACCCCTCCCTAGAATTAGGCAGGGGCCGATCATACCCTTCCATATACGGGTTGATCAGCCCTCTAGTGTAGTGGCCGATATTTCAACCAATTGATAACAAAAAAAAAAACAAAAAAATGGCTTGTACATCACGAGCCAATGCATACCTTCCGTTCAGGTTTCCTGTACAAGCTGGCAATCGATATTTACAAGATTGAGTTTATCAAGCTTCAATATACTACGGCCCTACGGGGTACATTTGCGCTGCAACACGTGTGACCGAGATATAGTTTTAGGAGTTAAACTAGGTAACTAATGTTGACATTACTAAATCTTGTCAACTTCTATTTTGGCAACTTTAGCTTAGTGATTCTGTGGTTCCAGCGGTGACAGGAAAGACATGTATTGGGATTCTTACTTGCTTAGGTTGTGGGCTAGATTGATATTGTCCTTGCTCGCAATTAGCAGTCTGTCACAAGCTGCTGCGGTATTGTGAAGTGTCAGAAAAGCAACTGCCATCAAGAGCTTTCCAGCCTGAGAACTTGAGATCTCAATATGAAAAAGGTCAAGATTTCAATACCCGGTGGGTTTGTGTTTCTGTTTTTGGCATAGTCTGGTAGTGGTTTCACAATCCCAACTTGCCTGCCAAGTAAAAAGAATATCATCATATACACAATACTGTCTCGTGGAGCTCGTATAAGTAAATGCCAGCATGTTCACAGATAATACGGTGATTTAACTTTCAGAATGATATTTATTTGTTTCAGGATGAGGGCAAGCTCAGAGACGCTCTTAAGTTTGCAAACGCATGTGGGGCGCTAACAGTCACCGAGAGAGGAGCCATCCCTGCGTTACCAACGCGAGAGGCTGTACAACAGGCAATAGTGCAGTTCGCTGCGTAGAATGCTGGCACTTGTCGAACCTCGTCATTCGCATTATCAGATCCCGGCTTAGTGACATAGAATACCTTCTGATACTACATTCTGTGGCTAGTTGTGATAACCGTGCTTCTCTGTTTCTTACAGAATTTTACGTGTTATGATCCACGCAAGCTCTTGTATTTTTGTTTGGAGGGCAGGTTCATTGAATTTTGGAAGCCTCCCAGCTAATAAAGTTATTACAATTTAATTTGAGCTCTTATTACAGCATTCATCAGATCCAATGAAAGTGAGTAAACGTTAAGTCTGTAAATTGCCAAGAAAAAAGAAGATAGAGAAAAAAACAGAAATTCGAATCCCGTTTTCACTCCTTGCAAAAGCATGGTTACATGTCTCAAAGGTGTGCCATTCTGTACCAACTAGGAAGACTCCTTATCACAGAACAGAGAAGACAATTTTTCATAAGATCCCCAAAACTTATCCCTAGAACCACCATCACCAATCAGACGTGTTCACGACCTCTTCAATCGTGGAGCGTGCCCAAGATGTCCTCGTCTCTATAAAGATGATACCTGAACATATTTTTCACACCATCATTTACAAAGGGGAAATTCGCAAGAGAGAAAAGGAAAACGATGAGAAATCACGAAAACAATAAATGGCAGCAATGTTCTAGGAAGACTCACTCTTTGTCTCCAAGTTTTACTTCGGTACCGCCATATTCGGGCAAAAGAACGGTGTCCCCTTCTTTGACAGATACAGGGATAATTTTCCCCTCTCTGTCACGCCCACCCGGTCCGACGGCGATAACCTTGCCAGAGTTCAACTATGGAGGAGAGGAAAAAGCACAAACACCAAGAACGGAGGGGTCAGCGGAGAAGAAGCAAGACTATTCATCGAGAGAGAGAGAGAGAGAGGGAACCTTAGTGGTCTTCTCCGGAAGAAGGATTCCGGCATTGGTTTTGCTGGGAGGAACAATCTTCTCAACGAGAACCCTGTTCAACAAAGGGATGAGGCGCTTCGCCATTCCTGTTTCGCTTCTTCTGAGTGATCTGCAGAGCCAAGAAGACACTGGTGGAAGGCGGGTGAAGACGAATATAAAGGAAGGCTTTCTCCTCCTACAATGGTAGCTTCTAGATGCTTGTAGAAAGCTTCAGTTAGGGTTTAGGGTTTTCGATCCAGGATTCATGGTCCCATAAATTCGTTAAAATTCACATGGGGTTCAGTCTTATCTCGGACCCGGTTTGAACTTTGGTCGCCTGGTGGCTAATGGGGCGGGTCTTCAACGAGTCGGATTTTATTCAGAACCCAACATTACTGGTTCGTTTTAAGCGGGTCTTAACATCTTCCTTTTGGAGTTGGATTTAATCGAAAACAAAGAGATAATAACGAATCTGGATCCACTTAGACAATGATGTATTATATATCGAGTTATATGAATATTATATTCAAATACAACACTAGGTAATGTCCGGCTCTAGTATGGCTTCCCTATTTATATTTATGTATTTATTTCCTGAACTTGTGCTTGATAATCTAACTGCTTGTTTTGGACCTGGCATGCAGTTCTCCATCTAAATCTGAACCGGTTACGCTAGTGGGTTATTGCCTCTTGATCTCCCCGGGTTACAAGAAAAATCAGATTTGGATCCGAATTCAGGCCTGTAACATCCTCTACACGCTAAAACGGGCCAAGGGCGTTCTGGTCAATCACTTACTTTTAACCTATAAATGCATGGCTGAATTTGATTATTTTGATGCACAAATAGCCTTTATAGCTTATCAAATCTCTGAAATTTTAGATGATGGAAATTTGGTTCTTTGGAATCATAAGTAGACATACAGATAGACTGATTTAGGAACTAGTTGCTGGGTTCTGAACCATGTTAGACTGTTAGTTCAATTCTTTATGTTTGGAATGCAAGTGGGGAAATTTTTTTCCTTCCAGTTTAAAAATATTTTTAGCATATATTGCTACATTATCAATAACTATAGTTAAAAGGCTAATAGTAAACTATCTTGGTGTTTTTCTTCTTTTTCGTTTGTTATACCAGTTTGTGAAAATAAATTTCGTTCTCAATTAACTGTGTTCACCATCATTGGTCTCACATTTTCCTGTAAATATGGGAATGAAGCACAGCATATATTAGCTGTTCTCATGGGAAGCTTTCAGCAGTTTTCGAACTGGATCTCCCGTCCAACCCCTTGCTCTCATAGTATATAAGGTCTGCTTTCGATGTCTCAGGATGCTACCTCCACCGTGCTTCAACTTGTTCATAGTGACTTTCCTTTTGCAGCAGAAAGTTGATGCCTATAGATTAGAAATGAAGACTGGCCGCCCCTTCCATTGTACCAACCTTGAGGGCAGAAGCTTTCAACAACTTGATTTTTGGAGAAACATATGAGCTTGTTCCTTGACGCCCCTGGTTGCATCTCAGAATTGAGAAGCAACCTTTACAAAGCCGGAAAACAAATTTGGTTATGCGAGTAATGATGAGTCGATGACTCGCACCAACAGGAGCATCCAACTGTCATGCGAATGGTTCTTATTTTCACTGTAAGCAGTTAAAAGAACCCTATTTCCACTGTAATTCCTTTCGGGGCTTCTCATTGCCTCTATTCTTGGATCCATAAAACTGGTGGCATGTTTTTTCTAATGTGACAAAATTTCACACAAAAATTCATGGATTGTCAAACTAAGGCTCCTCCATCAGATCCACGATTGAGAACTTCAGTTTACTCTTTTATATTCGCAAAAAGTTTGATTTAAAATCAGAGGATGGAGGATCTGGTATTAAAAAAATCCATGAATTTTAGATCTTGAAGATCTAAGATCAAACAAGATCAGAGGTAATCAAATGCCTCCATGATGAAAAGATTCGCAATATTTTTCATAGCATGGGGAGGAAAAGAGATGAAAACAGATGAACCGGACCTGAATTTATGAAAAGCAAGAAAGATATTAGAATGGAATCAAAACTAGGAGATTGGTTTAGCAGCTAGCTTTATTTGGAAACTGCGATAACAAATAATATCAGATATATCAAACAACAGGGTTCTGAGAAAATAACCTTGTGAGTTTAGCAAATCATCTTGGTGAAAGCCACCGTCCGACATCTACTAAAAAATAAGGCATCAGGAGAAACATATCAAACATATGAAACAACAGAAAGATTGAATGTTATTACTTACTAGTAAATAGGAAGAGAATGACATGATTTAGTGTTTCAATAAGGTCATGGTACAGATAGACGATAGTTACAGGCACAAGAACTAGTAGATTGAAAATTTACTAAACATAACTGTTGCTTCGTAATAGTGTCATTTTTCTTGAATCATTTCGGGGTGCTGGATAATGACAGATTCCAAACCATTTCGTGGCAGAAATATTTTCCAATAAGATGATATTCAACTTACATACATGGCTGCAGCTCCACAACCTCAGAACAAGTAAGCAAATTGAAAATCGGAAGATTCAAAAATCCAGCTATACAGCTATCCTCTAGACCAGATAATCAAATAAATCACTGGCAGCTGAGAACTTGTGGACAAACTACATAACGAAATGTACGTAGAAAATTTGTTCTCTAGGCTTCAACTGTTTCGTCAAGAATGGGTTAGCTCAGCTGTGATTATCGGCACATATCGATTCATCAAGAAACCATTCAAGAGAAATATGACAACTGTATTTACATGTTTTATTTCTGAACTTCCACGCAGTTGCTGGAGGTGTCCCAGAAGCACCTAGACTACCAAAAAAGTAACACCAGTTTTTTTGTGGGCGGGCTCTAGATAAATTTTATAACAATTTGATAAACATCATAGGTGATAATCATTTGCGCTCCATCTATTCATTGCTTTTACCCAACCACTGGTGGCGTGAGATATTCTGGAATGTGAGAGTCATTGTGAACAAGATGGCTCCAGACTGTATGTTCCAACACCCAACCTGGATGAACAAATTGCATAAGCCAATAATAATGTTGGTCCCCACAATAGGCCTGGTGAAAGGATAACCACCACAGCTCCATATGCTCGTGCAAGATAAGTACAGAGCTGCACCAAGGCAAATGCAGTTAGAAAAAATGTTTTCCCCTGTTACAACAGCATACTAAAATTTACAATCTTAATATTAAGAGATCACAACACACCGTGAAATTTATATACAGAACCACCATGCTTGCCAACAGGAGACCAGTCCTCGTCCAACCGCTGCAAATTTTGCATGATAATGCCTTTGCATTATGATCAACCCTGGGATTTTTACCATCAGCAGCCTCCTGCAAGCTTCTTGCCATTTTTGGCATCAAGGATTTTGATTTTTGGGAGCATCTTAATTTGCTACCAGAGTGTAAGTTGAACAGAGATCTTTCAGTGAACATACAGTAGACCAGAAGAAATAAAGGGCTCACTACCAGATACATGAATGGCAGCGTAATGGCCATTATGTCAAGGCTTGCCACGCTGTCCTTTCTTATTCCTCCAGGTAAACTAACTGTCCATCCGTGGATGGAAATGTGAGAAAGCATGCCATCCTCCGATGCAGCATGGCCCCAAAACCATGGAAACATCAGCAAGTACAAAAGATAAAGGGCCATTGAGAACCAGACTTTCCCATCACGTGAGCCTTCTAATAAGAACCATAATGGAAAAAAGATGTTCCTCCTTCGACAAGTTGGAGATGAAATAGAAATTGACATGGTCCACTTCTGGTATGACATGTTCTTCTCAATGAAATAAGTGAGCAGTTTTGGTAAGAAAAGTAGCAACAGGAGAAAGCAAATGTTTCCCCACAAAAGAACCTTGTATGTTGTGTCCCATTTTACATGTAATACTAAATACTCTAGCCATGTCTTCTGCAGATGCGCAGGTTTGCCATCCATTGAGAATGGCCTCAATTCAGTTGCAGTTTCATTGCCATGAATATCCACAGCCATCACTTGGAGCCAGAAGCGTGTTGGAGGCATATGCCTATACTTACTAGCATTCAAACTTCCACGATATAAGCATGATGTGCTACTACTGTAGCTCTGATGTAGCAGTAATTCTTCAACCAACTCAAAATCTCTGGAAGAATCAAATATTTTTGCCTTGACTTGATTGATGGGGGTGGTAGAGAAGATAAGGGCACTAACATCATCTCTGGCATCCGAACTTTTTATGTTCATACTATTCATGTTTCTTGAGTCAAGGGGATAAGTAACAAGGATTGCAGTCTGAAATCCCTTCCCAGGATGGAACAAGTCTGAAAGAGAAAGATCAACAAACGATACATGACCATGATCTATTCCTAGAATCCTAAACAGTTTATACTCCTTCCAGTCTCCAAGCTCCCATTCCCAAAATTCACCAACTACACCTTGTCTTGCACCAACTGTGTTTTGGATTAGGTGGTGCCTCCAAAGATGCTTACTGAATTTTGCATGCAAATGACCACATAGGTAAGCAGAAACTGATTCCCTTGCAAATATATTTTCATAACATTGTCCCGTTTCTGATGACCTAATAAATGACATAGGGAAATGGCCAAATACAACCTTGGTAACTGGCCCATCAAGATGAGCATCCCAATATTGAAGTTCTGAGCTCAAAGACTGCAGCCTCTTGTCGTTTGTATGTCCAAATAAATTTGATGGACAACGGAGGCCAACTTCTAGCGAATCATCCAAACCCAGAAATACATAATTCCACTCCTTCCCCTAGGGAAAATGTTAAACATCCAATAGACAATAAATTTGACCATCCTACTAGATTTGCTCTCTTATGGAAAAAGAACTAATTTCCATGAACTAACATGTGCAAAAGCAAATAGACGAATATTCAGGAACTCCGGCAGCAATTAGAGAGATGTTAAGAGAAGGAACACATACAAGATCGAAAGTTCATGTTAATCTCCTTCAAAAAAATTTTAGATTGACTGAATTTGATATACTGCTTTAGCATCAGAACCAGATAACAGCAGGTTTGACGACTGATTACCTATCAATGGTAATAGGTTTGCAGCCATATGGTCATGGTGTTCCTCCCATGTTACTATTGCCACCCTTCATTGTTTCATTAGAGCATGCTGACTTCACAAAAATAAATTCAATAATCAAACATGCCTATTTCTAATTATAATATGTTTTTTCATATGTGCAGAAAAAAATCAAGTCACTTCTAGAGTAGAAAGGTGCCAATTGTAGCACAATAATCTTATACCCGTAAAGCAACCAAAAAAGCACAAATTTTGCTGTTTATAAGCAATTAAAGTGTCTTCTAGTTCTACCGCAGATAGATGAATAATTGTGACACAGTAGTATACGTGCATGGATAGACCAAATAAAGAAGGTTTATACAAAGAATAACTTCTGCACAAATACAAATATATATTACTGGCTGAACCCCTTTTTAATTCATTTTGGAAACAACGGGTGTTCCTTTTGTGTCTAATTTATTGAAGAAAGAGATACACTGAGTCAATGGTATGTCGATGTTTAAATAGGTCGCTTCAAAAGGACTTAAAGCAGTGACGCTTAAAGGAGTGATTCTCTCTAAATTCGTAGCACAGTTGCCTCAATGCCCTATTGTTCAAGTTCAACCCTCTCTTTTTACAGGTTGACACTATGTATTAGGTGGAAGCATGTCATTTCCTTCTGAATCCAAAAAATTTACAGACATATTAAACATATTATACTATTTAAACTCAGAAAGATGTAGATTGCTAAAACTTATCATATAAGAACAATGTAGAAGAACAAACACGAACCAGATAGCTAAAGGAAAAGGTGAATCACCATGAGACAGATGCTCTGGACGGTGGTCAGCCTGTTGAATTGAGAGCTTATGCTATAATTTGAGAAAAAATCCAGCTTGTCTCCGACATAAGGAACTCCATACTTATCATGATTGCCTCTAATGTCGATGAAAGTTCTCAAGCTCATGCCACTTTCTTTAGCAACAGCTTCCATGGTCTGTTTATACTGGAGCCATTCAGACAAATCCTGCCGTGTCGTTGTTCTGTCTTTGCTTTTGGCATCTGCAGTGTCAGAATGAGAGCCAAACCAGTGAGAAGCAAGATTTCCTGCCGGCAAGAGAAGAACGGGCACAAAAACAAAAACAAAAACAAAAACAGAATCGCCCATTACCAGTAAGATCTCCTGTTATAAGAAGAAGAGACGGCCGGACAATTCTCAAAGCAGGAGCCAGCAATCTCTTCAGGTCATCTGCACGGTCAGGATGGTAAGAGCTCAAGTGCAAATCAGTAATCTGAACGACCCAAGTGACGTCCGAAGGGCCTCCGTCCAGGAAGAAAACCTCCCTCGACACAGAAGAATCATCGTCTTCTCCCCCTTCTTCTCGGGGCAAGGAATCCGCGTGAGAAATTGAGAGAAAGAGATACAGCAGAAGAAAAAAACGAAACAAAAACGAATGTGGTAGCATTCCCGACGGATCGTTGCGTGGTAGGAAGCATCGGGTTGTTCTCGAGAATTCACGAATTAGATCATATAAACGAAGATGGAATGGACGTGCTCGACTGTCAAACTTTCAATCCATCGTATCAGCCGCGGAACGATTCCAATTGTGAGGAATATGATTATTTTATTCGGCTTCGCCAATTCTTCTTCTTGCTTTCTGACAGGGAATATGAGCGGAAGCCTCGTGGCCGGAATACCGTTCCGTAATTAAAGTTTTATATTCTTCGAGATTAATCCACGGCTAACTTTTGATGGAATTCATGAAGATCCTTTCGACTTATCAGAATTTACAAGTATTAGAAGATAAATTCTATAAGGTCAAATGACAAGAACACTCTTGCTGTTCGTTTTCAACTTGTTACCTAATTTTCAAAAAATGGGTTTTTGACTCGTATTAAAAATCTTTAAGAACAACGTATATCAGGGATGCGCATCGTTTCACATCATCTTCACAAAGCATGACTTAAAAACAACTAAAACTCTTGCCAAAATGGGGATCCTTGTAGCTATGAAAAATCGAATGTAAGTCTAGCAACTTTGCCATGTTCCTATAGCAATTACCAAGTGATTGCAAAAGGCTAAATTATGGGAAGATTTTATGTCTCGATGCTCATAATCATCGGTCTTGATTTTTTCTCATTTGTTTAAAGAATTGTTTTTCGTTTGTTAATAACAAAACATGCAATTAAGTTAATGAAATAATGTATATGAAATAATCAAAAATTTATAAGATAATGAAATAACAGACGAATGTATGAGATAACGCTAAACATAAGTATAAAATAATATTTATGAGATAATAAAATATTTATAAATAATAAGATAACATATGGATGTATGAGATAAAGCTAAATAATGTTTATGAGATAATAAAATATTTATGAGATAATGATATAACAATATCAAGAGGATAAACGAAAACACTTTTATACGGCTTAGAGAGGTAATTTGGTAATAATGATATGCATATATAAACTGATGTTTTTTATCTTTATCAAATTCTCAAATCTTTTTCTTGATGTTTTCCTTTTTGTTCCTACAAAAAATTTATTTTTTGCATTATGACGCATGAAATTTCATACACCACGAAAACAAACGTATATAACCAGCTTTGACAGAGGGCAAAATGTCATGCATCTCCCTCCTAAAACCACAAAACGTGGCGTAAGGAGAGTGGCATAGGCACATTGTGCCCCTGGTATAATTCATATTCCCTGTTCATTCTCTTGACTTGGTGCATGAAAAGATGGTCAGTTGCATACATAATTTTATGGAGAGAGAGAGAGAGAGAAAGAGAGAGAGAGAACTAGATGAAGAAACACAATGAAAGTTTGATATTCTCAAATTTGAGATAGGAGTTTGATTTCAAATCCACGATAGGTGAAATTCACTACTTTTGGAGCAGTGGGTTTCACAAGTTTGGATCTAAGATCTGCATTGCGTTATGAAAACCATGAATCTATAGGCCGAAAGGGAGAAGGTCGAACTACATATCCAAGGTTTTAAGATCTACATGGATCTGTTGAAACCTTAAATATCAGACTTGAAGCTATCAGACATAATCCCACTTCGTGGAACAAGATATGAAGAAGGTATTGGCATACAAAAACTCGAGGATATGAAGAGTGGCTTAGGCACATGCACACACACGTACTTATTTGCATGTTAATATTCATTTCCATATATGTGCCCCTCAAGCACTGATTTTGATTTTTCAAAGGCCTAACAACTATCTGTGATAGGGAATTCTGTTTGTGTTCTGGGGCTGAGCCAGAGGCACTCATTCAATAAATTGTTAGACATAATAAAATGATCAAGGGGAACCAAGCAAATAATTAAGCGGATTCAAGTGTATGAATAAACAAATTGTTGGGAGCCACCAATGTGAAAATAAATAGATTTTGTGAGACTGTGTGGGCAGTTGCCCACACATACCTGCATATGGCTCTTCCCCTGTCTATATTGCTCTCTCTGTCCAATTTAGGGATATGAGTTCACTTTCTTAGGTCTAAGAACCACTTTCACCTTCTCCCAATCTTTTACCTTTCTGGTCGCAGTTCTGGACATACTAGTAGTAGCAGTTCACCATATGAATTCACTACAACTATCAGCATCATTTGCCCATCTCAACACCTTGATCCTGTTGTTTTTGGGCCAACTTTAAAAGATTGGATGTTCTTACAGAGAGAAGCTTCCAATGAAAATTGCTGAGAGATGGGCTTCCCTCCTTTATTGCCAAACAAAATAAAAAGAACATATACATGAAAAAAACATCATACTAACCATCAAAACAGTGAGAACCTAACTACAGTAGAGGTGGGGGCGCCTATAAGAGCATAGCAATCTGACCAAATCCCTTCAACACTCTGAATTAGCCAAATTCTTATGGACTGTCGGTTTCTGTATACTGCAACAGCATTTTGCCAATTTTAGCAGGAATGCTGCTGTTCCTGATATGTAATTTCTGTCTAAACCGATAGATGGCGCACGATTTTGCTTTCCATCTTCTTCTACCTTCAAGAAAGCCTTTCATCCTGTTTCCTCCATCCCCGGTTCTTGGACATGATACCCAAATATTAGAATATCTTGTTAAAAACATCTTCTCCTCATCTTTCCCATTCCACGGTTCTCTCTGAGGAGGCCCTGGTCAGTGCTAGTTTGAAGGACAGCAGCAGCACACCTTTTCCTTCTGAACTGCAAACCAATATGTAGATCAAAAAATGCGACCACTACCATGTATTGGGCACATGGAGAACTCAAACATTTCCTTTTTGAGCATCGTAAACACTTTGTGATCATCCACAACATGTCGAGCTGCAACTAGAGCACACATGGTAACCTCAACTCAATATAGAAAAACAAGCTTCAAACCCAGCGGCAGAGATACATGAGAGGTGATTGATGTGGGCCATTGCCCATGCCAGTCCATCAAAAGTTTCATTTTAAAAGTTCAGAGATGACTTAAAAAATTACATGGGGTGCAACCAAAAAATCCCTGCTCATACCTAAAGAAGGAAGAATTTATGCATCCAAATTTGTTGGTTTTCCTTGTTGATGTAAATAGAGACAAAGAATAGGCAATGAAGATTGAAGAGATAGAGAACTGTGGCCGTTGGAGCTTCTAAGAAGCGAGAGCTGGCGAAATGGAAATATAATTACCAAAATATGTGACGAGGGAGAGAGAAGGGGGAAGAGAGATATAGACAACAGAAACATGATTTCTAAACTAAATAAATCAAGTGAATAATGTATGCATGGTAAAATTTGATCCAAAAAACTTGTGTCTGTAAGATTTTAGAAGTTTACGTGAAACTTGTAGACAGAGCTTCTAAAAACTCATGGGTACCATCATGCCAAAGACAGAAATACGATGCTCTCAAAGCTCTGGATCTAGAATCAGATTCAGACCCAAATGTTAACAAAATAGGTTCAAACCAATTGGTTATCGAACTCAATTCTTCGACGAAATCTGTGGGGCCACAGATTCAGCTGAGGGGAAAAAGAACAAAAAATCTGTTTACAGAAAAATATGTGAAAATAATAAAAAATTTGAAATATTCTTGAAACATTATATTCCTGAAACATTTGACAGAAAAATATATGAAAATAATAAAAAATGTGAAATATTCTTGAAACATTTGACCCAAAAAAAAAAACGGAAAATTGAAACGAGGCACTTTAAATCAACCGCCAAAGCGAATCGACCGATACTGACGAGACTCCGAATTCTCCCCTTGGCTGATCCGTCAGACGGAAGAGAGAGAGAGATAGAGAGAGAGAGAGGAGGAGGAGGAGGAGGAGCGGACGACGACAATCGACAATTGCGTTGTAGTACTGAGGAGGAATGGCTACCTACGATCCAGAGTTGGTAGCCAACGTCCTCGCCAGAGTCGCCCTTGCGGGTGACGGCGCCGTTCTCGGCCTCACTGTCGCCGTTGTTGCCGTCCGCACGTGGCTTAAGTTCCGCCACAACTCCGCTGCCCTCAAAGCCATCCGTCATGCCCCTTCCGTCCGCATCTCCGACCTCCGCTCCCTCCTGTGCGACGCCGATTCTCCGGATTCTGCCGACGCAAAGCTTGTGGTTGTGAGAGGCCTGGTGCAGGCGAAGTCGTTGGTGGAGGACGAGACCAATGGTTTCAAGGAAAGCCTCCTCGTCTCGCCGGACTCCGGCGCGAGGGGCGTCATCATTCAAAAGACCCAGACGGTAACATAACTGTCGATCCTTGAGGTTTCTTTGCTGTTGATGCTGCTATTGTGCAATTGAGCGGGAAATAGTTCGTTCAGTTTCGGTTAGAGATGGGCGAGGTTGGGTCTTCTGGTTAAGTGTACAACTTCGTAGGTTCTGTTGGTATAATTTATTAGGTTTCCACCGTGTGGTATTAGAGAAAAACTCCAGCTTCGAGCACGAGTCTCAGAAGCGTAGACCTGACTTAAGAAGAAGTTTGCCAAAGACGAAAAGGACTACTTGAATTAAGGCCAAAGCGCAAGCCGCCTTAGTTTGGGTGGCCAGGGAACATTTGCTTGCAGAGTGTTGTCGAATGCTACGGTTCTGTTGATTTAAAAGACCTACCCATACGCATCAGAACCACTGTATGAATTTTTATATATTGGTTAGAATCGATTGTGAAGAGGATTTTGGCTAAATCCTTGTTCAGGATCCAATTCCGAAATAGGTTAGGCTATTCTTCAACCGGAATTTAAGTATCATTGAAAGGGAAATCGTTCACCAAGGAATGCTTAGAAAAGTCCAGTTTGAATATCAGAGTAAAGATGGATACAATTTTTTGTGGCGAAACTTGCAAAATTCCACAAGCGACTATAAAAAGGAGAAGAGAAGTTTGATCTTATTTCAGTTCTTTGTTCTTTCTCATTTCAGTTCTTTGTTCTTTTTCTTAACAACTAACTACAAGAAAATTTTATGGTCGTCACCCAGTTGGGGAAGAAGATATGGAAAAGTTACTTAGGTCGTTTCATCTGGAGTTTGGCATAGGTGCTCTAAACAAGTGCCTTAGCTAAAATTTAGCAAGCTTTCACCTTTCTAGAGAGTGGATGATTAGAGCTTTAGAGGCTTCTTCTTACTGGGTATGTTAGCGGATTTTCTCCTTTGCAGAGATGATGGTTGGAGGTTTTCTCTTCTTACCTGGGTGCAATAGCAAATCCAAGCCCTCCTGGTTGTCATCGCTGGATCACTTACGCTGTTCATATAAATATGGTATAGGGGCACCTCTAATCCACAGTTGTCCATTACTCGTTAGCTCCATCTGAGCAATGCATGAATGTGATGCACCAAAAATCTGTGGTTTCACTGATCAATATTAGGAACAGAGGGATCAAAGGCAGCTAATTATAATAAAACCATACAATAGAACTGATCCAACCAGACTCCTCACGCTTGGAAACTAGTGATTGGGTTCTTCTACAAAGATTTTGGATTTTTTCAGGAGAAAATTTAGTGGTTTCTCTTCTTCTCTGGGTGTGTCAGAGACATGTGGAGTGAGCGTTAGAGGTTTTCTCTTATTACTGGGCATGTCACACACTTGCCCTCATAACTGAAATCTTGGACAAATAGGCAAGATCAGCACATATGTTTACACCTTAGACCACCAGTAGGGTGATTATGAGTTATGTATGAACTAAGCAGGTTTAAATATCAACGTTTTGGTTGAAAATAGGAAGGCGTCAGTCTTAAGATTGATTAGTAAGTTGTCATTCAGTTAGTAGTTAGACTGTTTGGCCACGTGAGGTTTGTTCAACTACAAATGGTTTAAGTTGCTAGCGGAAGTTAGTATTGACCCTAACCTTCTCTTTCTCCTTCAAGTTTTGTCATTAGTTTCAACTACAAATCTACAAATAGCTGCTGGGCGCATAGTTTAGTAGATAAGGTGTTCCCATCCTTCATTTTTTAGTACGAATGGGTTCTGGTCTGGTATAAATTCTTAAATCCAAAATGCTTTGCAGATCGTGGGAATTTTTTTTGTGAAAAAGAGACATGGTCCTATATACAATAGGAACATGGTCTTAAGAAACACATACCTCTCAGATAATGCGCCTAAATATGTCTTTGACTTAATTCAAATATGCTAGTATGCATCTGATTACTTGTTTACTAGGAAACTAATGTTGGTTTAAAACTTCAAACTATTCTTGTTGAAATGTTTGATTTTTCACCTTCAAGTTTTTGGTGTTATAAGATCCTTTGCTTTTCTAGTTGCTCAAAAACAAATCTAAACCTGAAAGGTGGTTATCACTGTATGTCTCCTACTAAATCAGTTGTAAGGTTGGATTGTGAAGAAAAACAGGTTAACTATTCAACTTGTGTATTTGGAGCTGTCTGTTTTCGTCCCTGATGTCAACTTGGAATTTGTGAAGGATAGGTGATAGATGATTGTTTTTGCTTGAGACACCATTGAAACTATATGTAATGTCAAATTAGTGTGAGATGCCCATGATAGCTAAATTGAGAATTTGGTACACATAATTTGAACAACCAAATTGAATGCAGTGTTGTACGTATACGTATCGTATAGTTTGTAAAATACGATACGATACACCCCCTGTATCGTAAATGGGGGTGTATCGTGCCTGTATCGTACGATACGTACGATACATGCTCCCGTATCGTACGGTACGGGCTGATTTAAAAAAAAAGGGGCTCAAACTCCCTTTTTTTGAGTTTTTTTTATAAAAACTCACCCCTTCTTCATTTTTAACCTAGAGATTGTACCGCCTTAGAGGGAAATCATCAATTTTCACCATGAAATCATCTATTAAACCATGGATTTGTGCGTGGGTGGCTGATTCCCATTGGGAGGAAAGGTTTTTTTTTTTTTAAATCATGAAGATGAAGAAGAAGAAGAAGATGGAGATGAGGATGAAAATGAATATGATGAAAATTATAAATCTATGGTTATGAAATTATGATATAAATTATGTAATTGTTGACTAGTGCTTTCTAGATTGATATTGTTATGAATTTTGATGTTTACGAATCATGAACCGTAACTTTATAGCAATAATAAGTCTATTATTCTGTTAAACATGTTTTTTGTGAAGAACATATTATTCTTTATTTTTACTGATTTTTTAATGATTTTTTCGAATTTTTTCCTATTTTTTCTGATTTATTAAAAAAAAACGATACTGTTACGATACGTTGCGATATTTTACGATACGGCGTATCTTAGATCCAGACCGATACGGCTTATGATACGCTTTTTACAACATTGATTGAATGTGCCAAAGAAAGGAAAGATTTTATGAGATGTTAGGAGAACAAGCACATTCCTAATTTATACTGTATAGGTGACAACAACTTCAAAACAGTTAGTGCTCTACCACATCTTGTCGTTTCGTATCAGTTGTCTATACTAAATCTTGCGATTGATAGTTACAGTTTTATTTTTATTGACTGAAAAACTTGAGTCTTCTCTTATCAAAAAAGTGTAGTTAAAATCACTTAATTTGGAAGTGCAGAACACTTAATACATGCAGTGAATTTTAATTCATTTCTCCCGTTTTGTTTTTTGTTTTTGGCTTATTTTGCTTTAGCTTGTAGGTATTTTGATCTTTCATGCATGGTTCTGATAATATGCTGCTTATGAAGTGCTTATACAATGAGTGGAGAGGCATGTTTGGATGGACTTCTGATTGGCGTGCTTTGTTTGGAAGACCTATGAAAGAGCAAGTTGTAACATCTTTCAGAGGGGTAATGTTTCCATTTTTTAGCAATTTATTGTATATTTTCTCCAATTATCTTCCTTTTCATCACTATCATGATCCATGCCTTTGTCAGATACTTTCTCAGTGCTTCTTGGATCTAAGTTCTAATTTCTTGCATGTTTCCATTCTTGTTGAGTATGGTCTTTTCTCAGCTGGTGTGTGAAAAAATAAATCGTTGTTTCTAATTCTAATGGCAGAATAGTTTTTGTCACAATTATTGTCACAACTATCGTTTTCAGGTATTAAACGACGAGTTTTTCCATGTATAGTTTGACAGAGTTGTTTTCTCAGAAAATTTCAGCGAATTTTAAAAAAACTAAAAAGGGAAAGATCCTAACAATAACATGTCAAAAATTTGAAAATAAAATTTTGGTAACTGAAAAATGTAAAAAAACGTGCAGAAATGCAAAAGAAATGAGCAAAAACAGAAAAAAACGTGAAGAACATGTTTTTTCTTGTTTTTTCAGTTTGGCATTTTCTTTCAGAAAAATGCCTTTTTGCCTTTTTTCCAGCTCACTTGTTTTTAATGTTTCTTTTTCACGTTAAAAAAAATATGTTTTCTGCGACACTGGTCGCAATAGAGGTTGTCCTTTCCTTATTCATTTCCAAGTACATGTATGCTAGCAATGCTGACTGGGAAGTTCTTTCCTTGTTAAAGAGCATATAAGTTAAACTTCCTAAAAGCTATTTGGTGAGCATCTTATTTTAGTTGAATATTAACTTATTGGAGAATAATTGAAATAATTCACATAATAAATGACAGCTAAGACCTTGCATATTGTAGTCTTAAGTAAAATCAGAAAAAGGAAGAGTTTGGTGCCCCATCTAAGCTGCTGTTCTTGTTCATAGGCAGTCCTAGATGCTAGGGTTGCACCTAGAGAGTCTAGTCAGCCTAGAGGCTAGGTTGTGGAAGTGCTATCCAAGGGTACCTTGGCTTTGCTTTGACCTAACAAAGGCAAATATTTTTGTACAAGTGAATTTTGTTATTCTCTAGCTAGCCCTGCAGGCTGCAACAACTAGCTACACATGTATATGCATACAAAAAATAGTTAAATGTTCACATGGAAACTTTGACGGCCTATATAAGTTAGATATATCTCAGATGCTTTGACCTATGTTATTGAAGATGCACTTGGGCAGCCCAGGTGTGTCAGGTACTGCTCATTTCCTAGGCTTAAGTGATCTAGGTAATGAGCCCATATTCAACACGCTGGATGTTGCTTGGGAGCAACTACGCGACTTGACACCCAGGCTCTTTTCATGTTACAAATCTGTTATGTAGGCTCTCCTCCTCCTGCCTTCATACTACTATTCTTTTTTCGTTCTTCTCATGCCTTTGTGCCTCTCTCCTGCTTCTTGTTCTTCTTGTGTTTTTTCCTTTGTTTTTTTTCCTGGTTTCGTTCTTGCTCTTTTTTGTCTTGTTACTGTATATATATAAGATACCTACCATGTTGTATGTATAGTGCTATTATATATTACATCTGTGTATGATATGACTGTGTATAAATATGTAATACTTTGTGTGTTGTACAATCTGTATTATTTGTTGAACATGGTGGTGGTGTTTTATTATAAATACTGCTGGATTGTTTTTACAGAGAAATGCTTCAATTTGATGTTGAATCATGAATGTAATGTTTAGTATTGCCATTTATTAGTTTCTAACTTTCTGCCCCTTTTATGGTACTGTTTAAAATGCTAGCCTGTATTTTCTAGTTCTTATGAGAGTTAAAAATGGTTGCTTGTAGGGAGCCTAACATTTTGTTCGTTAAACATTAAAGCGTGATCGCATGATAACCAGCCTTAGATTGATAGGCATTTTCTCTCATGCTAGTTCTGGTCAGGTCTTGCAGCTAGTCATTGATAGAGACTGCTTCTCTAGTTATTACTTTTCTCTTTTAAATTTTATCCACTGATGAACAATTTTAAAATGAAAAGTATTTCTCACTTGGGCAATAACAATTAAGTACGAGTGAACTCTGAATCAGTTCTTCAATTTAAACACCAGAAAGCTATGCTGTTCACTATAATTGACAAACTGTACCATGCATAGCTTCTTTTTCATTGCTTTATACATCACTAAATTATAATAGTAATAACATTACCTAATAAGATATATTCTTTTAAATATATTTCATTTAAAATATGTGCACAGCAATTTTGTTTGTTTGTGTAATAGAGACACATTTGGCGTGCTTTCGTTTGTTATGGTGAGATTTAGAACTCCATGGGTCTTCTCTATCAGATTTACTGAAACCATATTGCATATTGATATGGCATAGGCAGTGATGAGGTGCTTTGTGTTTTACATGCTTGTCAACATCATTGAAAATTTTGATTTGGATGGCTGAATGTGTACTGTTTCTCAGGTTCCTTTTGTTATTATGGAGGATGTCCAATGGCTTCCATCTAGCTATGTGGATGTTAAATTGGAGGGTTCAGGACATCCGCTTCCCCTTGTGACTGTTTATCATCAGATGCACCCTGTTCAAGTTTCTCCATACACAGTTTTCCAGTGTGTCTTTGGACATGGATATCCTGTAAGAATTTTTTTTTTTTTTTAATCTTATGTGTCTGTGACTATATATATATATATATATATAAGAAAATTGAATGGTGAATCTAGCTTTTTAGAGTCACCCAGCCATCTAATCATGACCATCCAATCAAACATGATGGACGGTTAAGAGAAAAACAAGGAGAAAAAGGTATGGACATTTTTATCATCTAGTATTAGTTCACAATTTTTTCTCCTTATTTTTCTCTCAATCATCTATCTGCTTCAGATGGAAGACTCTGGTTGGATGGCTTGGTGACTCTAGGTGGCTAGAGTCATTTGCTCACTATATATATATATATATATATATATATATATATATATATATATATACACACACACACACTTTTTGTGCAGGTTTTTTCCTTGTTCAATTTTATAACATGTAAGATTTTTCATTTTCTAGTTATAGACTATGTAGAACTGTAAGATTTATCTATCTCTGTTGGTGTAGATCGGGCTACTAGATGAAGAAAAGATCCTTCCACCTGGAAGGGTGATTACGGCAGTTGGTTTATGTAGCTTGCAGAATGGGGTTCCGGAAATCAAGCCTTGCAAACAGCTTCCCTGTTTCTTGTATGAAGTTTCTTAAAGCCTAGAATTTGTAAATCATCATTGTACCTTTGACATTAAGTTTTACTCATTTATGTCCTTTAGCATGATAATGTGAATTTCAATGATTTGCTCATGCTGATTTTGCATAATAGTTTAGCACGTCTACATTATTGAAGGTGAACAATTTTTGTTTCTGTAATGGCTTGTTATCTTGTCTCTCTTTAGCTTTACCTTGAAGTACTTTTCCATGTGATCATATCAGATATAATAATTTGTTCTGTCATGCAGATCTGAACTGACAAAGGATCAGTTAGTGGCAAAGCTTGCCAAAAGTACTAAAGTTCTGTTCTGGGGTGGCATGTTGTTGAGCACCTTATCAGTTGGCATCTTAGCTTATGCAATCATTAGGTAAGTGATGAGGATATGATTAATGAGGTTGCAAACTGGAAAATTTTGCATATAGCAGTTAAATATGCTCCTTGCATTGGAATCTCTTTGACTATAGTTTATATCTTTGCTTAAGCAGTTAAGTGTAGGCAAGGCTGGTCACCTAGGCACCTGCCATTTTGAAATGTCTAGGTGCTGAACAGCCTGCAGGTTAGATCTTTAGAAAAGGAAAAAAGAAAGCTGCTTCTTCTTCTTCTCTGTCTCTCTCTCTCTCTCTTTTTCCTCGTTTCTTCTTCTTTCTCATCTTCTGCTGTTGGATATGTAGTTTTTTTCCCCCTGCTATCGTCCCCCCAGTAGCTCTTCTAGCTGCTGCTGCAACCTCTCCCAAAATACTGATTTCACGGAGTGTACTATTTTAGCGCTCTCCTAGATGGAAGTTGGCTTTCCTTAGTTACTCTACCCTAAGAAGTCACTCGCCATAAAACTGCTTGCCTACAGAAGTATTCTTCTTTTGTTGTCTCTTCTTCTACTTTATTTTTTACATTGTCGTGCTATATAATCTTTGTTTGACTTCATTAAATGCAACACTTTAAGCTTTATCTTCTTATGATACGCTTTTCTGTATGTTAGAATTTTAACTGTTGTTATCGTAACTTGACATTCAGATGTATACTGCTTGGAAATGCTTCAACTTTATTAATGACTTTAACATTTAGTGATAGATTTTATTGTTTTCTGTTGTGGCCTGTCTAATGCTACATAGTCCTGCCTAGTCTATAGAATTTCATTTACCGCCTAGACTGTATTTAGCTCTTTTGACAGCATAGGCTCCTTCCAATGAAGGTAGCTGGGAGGTAGGCTCCTTGCCTATATTAACCAAAAATCAGTATGTACACAAAATGAACAGCGTAGGCTCCTTCTGGAAATGATAATAGATGGTTTTTGTTCTAGTTTGTCCCCGACTCTCCGGTGCTTCAGGTCTATGGATGAACTGCCCCAGTTGTAAGTGTATATTCCACTGTTATTAATCATCTTTGATATGTTGGTATAACATGCTCTTAAAGCATAATTGCTATTGATAGTAATAATATTTAATAAGATTCTGTAACCACTGGTTTCTGGAGCGCATATATGGCCATGTCTACTGTCCATGTTGAAAATTTGCTGCATTTATCTATATCAGAGGTGAATCATTTACAAAATGATGTGTAAGTCAGGTCGTATTGGGCATTACTAATCACGGTGATTTTGCATATCTTCTATTTTTAAATTTAGTAAATCTAGTGTATTTTTGCATTAGAGCGTAGCAAGGTTGGTTTTGAGTCTTATCTCATATCATCAAGGGTCAGTATGATACATATCAGTCTATTCGGCTAGTCCAATGGAGCTTTTTATGGTTCCATTTAGAACACAATAGCATGTCAATGTGGCAGTAGGATGTTCGGTTGCTTAGGAAACACTACATTTCATTCAGTTTTTCAATGGGCACCTGCAGGGTGGGTGAGTTCTGCTGATTTTAGTAGTTAATTTAATCAGCTTCCATCAGGGAAAGGGGTTTGTCAGGCCTAGTTGAATAAAAGTTCTTGGAGGCTAAAATCTAGCTCTTTGCCAAATGGCAACATGCTAGACTGCCACCAAGCATTTTCTTCTTCTTTGATATAATTTTTTACCAGGGAGAAGTGACGTTTATTAAAAAAAATGTTTCCTTGTTTGTTTGTTTGTTTTTTTTTTCCATCTCTTGACCTCCTTATCAGGAAGGAAGCCAATCTGTAAACTTCTTTTCTGTTATTTGTCCATTCTACGAGTTTGACTATTCCAAATTAGGGTGCGTAAACTAGTTACCATAGGCTTTGGATTACTGAGCTTTCAATGCAGAATCCAAACGTTTCATTGTCATTTGGAAGTGTTCTCACTGTCTACATTTTCATGCATACCAATCGTACAGAACTTATGTGTGAATTTGTGAACATGGGCACATAGTTTTCTCACATATGGAATAAAATCTACAACATTTGCCTATGCTTTAGTTTTTGAACCTCGAGCTTCTCATGTCTCTTCTACAATCAGATAGGTAGATTCCTTCCATATTTTACAAGCTCAAGGGAATGGTCTACGTCTAAGACTCTAATTATATATATATATATATATATATAAAATTATTAGAAGAATCATCTTTCATGAATTATGATCTATTACTATTACAGCTTCACTTGAAATTGTCATGGGTGAACATGTCTGATAAAAACATTTGCCGTTGGCAGCCTGTACTTTTCAGCTTACAGTCAAATCTAGGAATTTGTAGTTACTGTCGTTTTCACCACAAATTGGCTCTATTCGGTTTCACCTGATATCAACATGGCCATGTTTTTTCCAGTCTTGTATGATGACATTTAAACAGTTGTGATTGATCTGTTGCTTTCAGAAACTGGAGCAGGTTGAAAGAGTGGAGATTTTGGAGGCATCCCTATCAAGAACAAAGCAATCCTCATGCTGATGTCCGTACAGATGATGTCTCCGAAGATGTTCCAGATGGCGAATTATGTATCATCTGCCTCATGAGACGAAGAAGAACTGCATTTATCCCCTGTGGGCATTTGGTTTGCTGCCCACAGTGTGCTGCTCTGGTAGAGCGTGAATCAAGTCCAAAATGCCCTGTTTGCAGACAATCTATTAGGGCCTCAATTCGGATATATGATTCTTGAGTTGTTTTGAGTACTTAATTATTATGTTTCAGCAGTCGTTACGCTAGCCAGGATAAATCCTCATCCCTGTAAATTTTCTCTTGTAGGCGTCCTTAACTAGAGAAGTACACCTGTTCTAATCCCGAACATTGTTCACATTTTCTTCCATTGATGGAGTTACTGATAAATCTCTTGCTTTTCTCCAATTTCTCCTTCGAGGACACGCTCTCTCCCGTGAAACAAGACCGTCTCTTGCTAATGGATCGAGTTTTGCTCCTTCTCCCAGCTTATGGTCTGTAGTGCGTAGCTTTAGGAAGAAATGACAAACTTTAAAATGTCACCATTTGATTTCCGGAACACCTCTTCTCAAGTCAGGACAGAAGGGCACAGTTTTCAACATCACCTTCTTCCTATCTTCCTCCGTCCGATGGCGAAGATGGTAGAACACTTTCAGGGATTAGGGTTCCTACCCTTGCCTGAAATGGGGAAGAATTAAACACAGCAATACAATAAAAAGTTTCATTTGATTGAGCCTAAAGATCCCTCAAACTTGATCCCTTGTGCTCTCTCTCTCTCTCTCTCTCTCTCTCTCTGTGGACAGGCGTTAATGAGCAAATTTAGACAATAATGTGATAATGGTTTTCTTCTCCTAACCTTGTACTAATCACCTTTGCGAGTTAAACTGTAATTGGTCCATGTTTTTTGGCAATGGGACATCCTGTCTTACTGGACAGCTGACATATTCATCCCTGATTTTTATACCTTTAAGACAAATGTGATTTCGTCACTTTAAAATATTGTTTTCAGTTTATGATGGACATATATTTAGCAGGATGGATTGTGTTACTTTTAAATTATTGGAGATGGGAAAATATCAAAATCCAATTTGTTCAAAATAATCTCAATCCCAACCAGCTGCTTCAGGTGGTATATAAAACGTATTGCAACATTAAATGGCAAACTTGAACCTCTTCTGCACTTTCAAGAGTCGTAAATCCTTTTCTACACAGAGGAGGAGATCATTTGGCTGTACATGTGTCTTCAATAACTCTTGACGTTTTATGACATTCTCTATCGTTTTCCCAAATCTAGGCATAAGTTCGAGATGTCCAAATTACTTACCATGACTAGTGGCCCTGATTTCAACCTTTGTAATTAAATCTCATCATCTTAGGGATTACTAGAAGAACAAATAAAACCTTAAAAATAGATTCATGGAATACTCACAGAGTGTCCCCGCAGCCAAAAACCCCCAAAGAGAGTCTATGTTTCCTTCACAAAATGCAAAATCCGTAGGCAAAAGGAAATTCTTAAAGGGCATTATTTTATTTGCAAATGGTCGCTGAATGAACTTCTATCTTGCTAGGTTTAGCATGACTAAAACAAGTTGCAGCATCTAGTTAGTTTTTCTTGATTGATTGATGCAGACGGCCCAAATAAGGTATCCATGCACCCGTTAGCGGTCCTAATCTCTAAACAATTAAACAAATTAGTGATTATGCATGCTTAGGTAAAAATGACGCATTTTGTGCTCATACTTCCAATTTGCATTTTAAAAGATGGAACATTGACGAATAAGGAGCCTTAGATTAGCTGGTGCCATGCGAGCAAATTTAAACTGCGAGAAACGTAGCTGCCATGACAGAACTAGCTAGGCGTGCAGGTCATCCTTCCAGTCCTTTGTCATCTGTTTGGATTCATCCTCATGGGGAGGAATTCCAGGTCGCATCGACTCCTCATTAAGTTGTTCAATGTCTTCTTCCTCAATAATAGCATGATCGGATGAGTATCTTTCAATATCTTTCAACTTATATCAAGGGATGCCTGCACGTAATATTCGGAGACAGATGAGCTACCTTTTACCATCTCTGATTTATCGGATGCTCTTACATTGGAATTTGAATACCACTTACAAAAAATCTATACCGTATTTGAATATGATTCTTGAATTCACAATCAGAATATGATCACTTTTAAGTTCACATCTAAATCTGACTTTTGAATGCATATCTGAATTTACATCTTATTATGATATGTTAAGAACTTACTCTCAAAATGTATAGATATTGAATATAGGACATTTAAAACTGAATCACAATAAAAATATGAACTTGGCAGGATGTTTATTCAAAATTAAATTCGAATTCAATCGAACGCCATTTCTTAAATCCAAATAAGACTCAATTTTCTAATCGTACGTTAAATTTTTTCTCTATCCTACCTTTTTTAAACAGTTTGGTGAAATATCCCATTAATTTAAAATCCCGATCCATTGACTTTTAAGTTATTTATTCATATTAAAAAAAATAATAGTAATATTGTAGACCCCATATCAACCAACCTCTAGAAGGGCCATTTCGAACCTTTTTTTTTTTATTTTTGTTCGCCGATGTTGTTAACATCGGATGAAGAGCTACTTATGCACTCTCTCTTGAAAGACCCCATATTATGTACGCAAGCCTGATTAATCAGCCATGGCACTGAAGGGTGTTTGACATCTTTCAGAGTGGATAGCCGAAAGCTTGGGCTATGTGCAAAAGAATATGGGAAGCGGCAAAATCAGAAAGGGGTGTTTAGTTAGAATAACATTGTGTTTTTAGAATACATGTTCCTTTGACATGTGTTTTAAGAATACCGTGTTCTTATTTCAGAACATATGGAGTGATTCTATCCATTATTTGGTTATTGGATTAAGAAACATATCTATGATTACATCTTATGTCCTGAACCCAAAACGTTTTGGGATCATGTACCGTAAGAACTTGAGTTCCAAGAACTCAATGTTTTTCTTAAACACCTCATATATGTATGACGTCGTATGAGATTGTGATAATCAGTGGAAGCTCCTGCATATGTGCAAGGAATCGAGATAGTTAAAAGGTGATGATCAGTTGAGAAGGAGCTGGATCTAAAGGAACATGAAAGGACCATGTTCAAACCAAATCATAGAAGATGAGGAAATGGACAGTGCGAGCGTAAATCGATAGGTTCAAACTTCATACGTATACCAAGTTAAATAAGTTACTAATCATAGGGGAAACACTGCTGAAAGTGAAGATGATGCCTTTCCAACAATGAAAAGACGATAATCAAGAAGCTTCAGCTTCGTTAGAAGAAGTTTGAAAACGATTGCATATGTACACCAGTTGTCCCCTGGTGTTGTGGTAGAATGTCCAGGATTCGAGGACTGGTCTTGAAGAGGGAGAGGAAAGGATTGCATTTAACCTTTGTCATCAACAGATACAAACTAACAGGAATAAGTTTGAGAAATGGATGAGAGAATTTACAGTTCTCTGCTGCATTTCGGGTTCTTCGAGCAAGTAGAAGAAAAGAGGAGAATAAGGCCGGCATTGTTGCATGTTATAGCCTTCTGATCAGGTGTTCAGGGTAGCGGGCTTCCAAAGAGAGCAGAAGGTAACAGGCTGCCCTTTCCAGGAGAGGGAGGCGCACCCTTCTTCCACCTTCATCCCCCAGTTGCCGTCGTGCTTCTTCAACAGCGCCCTCCCTGCCTCTAGCACCCGCTCGTTCAGCGCCACCCTCACGAACCCAACCTCCTCCATTCCCACCTCCCACCACCGCCCCTCCCTCTGATCGTTTCCCTGATCTTCGCAGCTCAATACCGCCATTCCCGCCTGCCTCTCCACCGCCAACCTCTCCTCACAGTACTTCTTTCCTTTGAACTCCACGCTCGTCGAGTCCAGGAACTGCCGAAATAACTCCGCCTTTCTCCCGAACCTCGCCGCCATCCCCACACTGGACCGGTAATCAACATCGTTATCGCTTAGCACGACGATCTCCGGCGACAGGTTTCTTAAGAAGCCGAGGATCCTTTTCCTCTCTTTACCCAACTGGTGCAGCCGGAACTGGAAGCAGATCGCCACCCTCTCCTCCTCCCGCACCCCGAGGTCGCCTGCCGTCAACTTGCCCAGCTCGCCTTGAACAATATTGACTTCCAGGCTGACGTTGACTGACTTTGCGAACCGCTTCAGCCTCGTCGGAAAGTCGTTGTCCGTTGGACCAGCGGCGAAGGGAGCTCCAGCGACATCCGCGACCACGGTGAGTCGCACAAGGGAGGGCGGGCCGCGGGGCTCGCACGCAAAGGCTTCAAGGAGCGTTGGCCATTGGATCCCGTGGGAAATGCCGATGTCGATGAGGTGGACGGTCCGGTCGGCGGCATCGGAGACGGTCGCAGAGCGGAAGGTTTCGAGGAGGGTGACGTTCGCAAGCGTGTAAGCGATGGTGAACCATGGGCTGAGCTCGTGGAATATCACGAGCGCGTGGTGGAAGAACCTCGGGTCGGCCCCGGCGAAAGGCGAGCGCAACGAAGCCGACGATGCGCCGGCGAGCTTGCGGGTGAGGGCCTGCAGGCCGTGGGCGGCAAGCCGATGGTTGACGTCGCGGGTTTCCGAGGAGAGTTCGCGGAGGACATAGAACTGGTGCTGCACCCTCGCCACATTCCGTTCCTCAATTGCCGTCGCGCAGAGGTTGAGGAGGCGCTCCGCCCACCGTGACTCCTTCCTAGCCGATGAAGAGGATAATTGAGCGGAGCCCTTTCGTCTTGGTGCATTGCTGCTGAGTCGTGCCGACGTACTGTAGGCGCTGCCGTCCTTCCGGCTCTGCTTGGCAGGTGGCACGATGTCTTCGTCCTCGTCAGAGAAGCCGGCGACGGCGACGGCCTGGACTGGCTGATCGCAGCAGAGAGGTGTCCACGATTCTGGGGAGTAAGAGTTGGAAAAGGGTGGCCACAAGAGATCGTCGACAGGGTCGAACTCGATGGCGTCGAGCCACTCTGAGAAGAGGTCGCTCCGTGCTTCAGGGCTCACTTCCTTAGAGCTCATCCTTCCACAGGGAAAAGGTTTGGCCGGAGATTCTGCCGTCGCAACAAACATGCACATGATGTTTCACTGAACAATCTCCCGTTAAACTAAATAAAAAAAAAAAGAAAAAACCGTTCAACATCAGCAAATCCATGAGAGCCGTGCTGCTTCCGCACAGCGCCAAAATTTTTAAGTGTTTGTGACGATGACTTTAACACAGTTTCATGTACTGCGTGCAACTATAATACGTGTTCTTGATCACGACTTCAACATCGTTTTTAAATATTGTTTACACAACGTTCCAAGCTAAATTGTTTTACAGCCAGCTGCCATGGCAAAACTAAGGGTGTGTTCGGCAGAGAGTTTTTCTTTAATGTACTTTTTAGAAAAAATAAATTTTTATTAGTCGAACGGTGAAAGAAATTTTAAACTTTGGAAATGTAAAATCGTAGATTGTTCATTGTAAAAGCTTTCTCAAAATCAAAATTACATATATAATCTCTAGAAATATTCATTTTGTTCTTAGAAAGGACTCCAATATTATAACAAAAGCTCTTTATAGGTGGGTATGAAGAGTATTTGATCACACTTATCAAAGAAAGAAGAGCCAAAACTCGCACCCCAATACATCTTTTCTTTAAAATATAAGACATGCTTTTGGTGCTTTGGAGTGTCTGCCTCCATCATACTTCAACTTGCGCATTTAAAACTCTGCTTGCAATACAGAAAGTTAATGCTAAACAAAAACTGCCTTTCTATCAAAACTTTTCCCCTCAGACCAATCCATTAAGCCAACTCCTTTAAAAACCACACTAAAAACTCTTTGATGCATAATTTTTGCTGGTATGGTGCGGCTTGGCCTGCAGGAATTAAGCTTCCTGCTTTTAGTTGAAATCTCACCGAGTACTAGAAGAACAACTCAAGCCACGTAGTGGAACTCATCTCCATGCTGAAAGGGAAACTGCCGGAAATTTGTTTTGTTGTTTCATATCTAACGGGTACGTGGAACTTTAATTTTCAGTGATTTCCTGAACTGATTCTAATCATTGTAATGTCTAGAGCGAGTTCATTCACATAATTATTCTCCTGTCTCTTGTCATCAAGGTCACTGTTTGGAAGAATCAGAACAAGCAAGCATACATAATCTAATTAGCCATGACGCATTGCTGATTGACATCGGCCATGAAAAACAATTTTGGTGGAAGATATTATATGCTAAATGTGCAAATTGTTATTGCGGTCATAACGACGTCCTTTTGCCATTCTAATGATTAAGAAGAAGAATAGAAGTAGGTGCACAATGACTTAAGTGGTTCAGAAAGGACCATATTCTTAATGTCTACATCTACCATCCCTGTGAGTCCGTTATTTTTGAACAAACATATACAAAAGATGCTGACCCTCCCTTATAAAACAGAAGTCTAGGGTTATATATATATATATATATATATATATATATATATATATATATATATATATATATATATATTATCAAATTAATACATAAATGGTTGCAGTATATATATATATTATCAAATTAGTACATAAATGGTTGCAGTCAAATAACTTTTAGGGTTGTTTAGTAATGGTAATGTATTGTTATTGTCTCATGAATCTGTCTCCAAAATATAAAGCAGATTTTTAGAACGCTCACAACAGTATTCTATATAAGATCTGCCTCATTTTTTTCAGGCATGTTCACGCAACAGTAACAAAATGTAACTATTATCAAACAGCCAATTTACTAACAAAGTACTTATACAAGCTTCTTAGTTTACAAAACAGATTCAAATCACCCAAAAGAGACAGTGAACAGAACACTAGCCAGGTGGTTACGGCCAAGTACCATGATTTTACTTCTACAAATTAAGGACTTGAAAGCTTTGTAAGTTTGTAATACTTCCAAAAAGCGAGTTGTTTTCAAGCATGGTAGAATGTACAAGTGATGGAAGAACATGCCATGCAACAAGTTGCCCAATTGGAAGTAGAATAGGTAAAATAAATGGCGGATAAGATGCCTTTTACTTACAGACAATTGAAGAAGCCATACCACTTGAATGGTATGCGGCTTTGGACGAATGGAACCGAAACAGGTCAAGATTTAGCAATTTTTTTTTTTTTGTTGTAGAAAGATGAAGACTGTAACAAGTTGGGCTCCTTTAAAGATGGCAAAAGAAAAGGTCAAATAATCACCATGGGAAGGCAGAACTTACACCATGCACTATGTCGAGGATGGGGATATTAATGAATTGGATTTTGAATGGGATGTACCGTTTACCATATCCAAATGTTTGCACATTTGAATTTAATTTCAGATTTGAATGCTAATGAAGAAAAGTTTATATCATGTCTGAATCCAAATTATTAGTTTCAGATCTAGATTTCATCCAAATCTAATCTTTACGTACAAAACCGAATCAGAACCATATTATTATATACTAAAAACTGACATTTAAAATGTATGGATATTGGATATGATAGGATACTTATTTGAAAATGAATCCATATAAGAGTTAGATTAGATATCATTTCGTATATGCTAGTTTGATCAGAAAGATGTTTAATTGTTTTTCACTTTCAATGTTTTTAAAAGTAATTTGGTTGGATATTCAATTCAAATCTAATCCATTGACATCTCTATTCGATGATGATGGTGTTGTAAATCTGATCAAATCTAATTCGTTTATTAAGTTGAGTTGCCTGGTTGTGACCTGAAAGTGAATAATTTGTTCATTATTTTTCCCATACCGGTTCTTCAAGGCACACCAATGTTGTCATAATTGACTTGAATCATATGATTCGATTCAACGGCCGATTTAAGAGGAGGCATCAGCCTTTAACTACTTTTTTTTTTTCCGAGTGTTAGTTATCATTTACTGACTTTCTAAGTGATATCATCAATTAATTAAGTTAATTAAAAGAAATGAACATAATGTTCATATTTAGCTAGTTTATATACATGACCACCTGGTTTATGTGACTAAATGACCGACGATACTTGCTCTACACATGTAGCTGTTTCCGCGCGCAAGATGAAAAGGAAAAAGTTGTCTCGCTGAGGTGCAAATAGTTAGGATTCGGCTGGGGATTCATAATTTATGATTGTTTCATATTTCATTTGAGTTCTCAAGTTGTTAGCTATTCAGGATCCGATCCATTGGGTATTGGAAGGGGAAGAAATCGGAAGAGGAGGAAGACGCAATTTTTGTCTTGTTGGCCTTCGTTGACGAGAGAAGCCGGAGGGAGGAGGGAAGGGAGATCGGGGTTTCGCACGCAGAGAGAGAGAATGGCGGCGAAGTGCCTGCATCGAATGTTTCTGGCTGTTGTATTGTGCTGCATTAGCGTTAGGTGTGTGCAAGGGATTTGGCTTAGCCTTCCTGCCACCGGAACCAAGTGCGTGTCGGAGGAGATCCAGGCAAACGTCGTCGTCTTGGCCGACTACGCCATCGTCTCCGACGAGAACGCCCATGATACCCAGTTCGTCTCCGTCAAGGTGTGCTTCAGTTTTCCCTTCTATTACTTACTTGTCTTCTTTTTCATGTTGTGCTGTGCGTGTGCTTCGGTGGTTTTAGATTGGTTGTTGAAGAGGGTTGTCGGTGTCTCTATGGATCTCGTAAGAACTCGATTGGGCGGAAAATACGTTTGCTTCGGATTCATTTCGAGTTCTGCCATTTATGATGTCAATTTATCTGCTATTGTTAAGTTGATGATTGGCGTGAAGCACCGGTATCTCTCCTTGTCTAGCTTCTGGCAGACGTGTTTCTTTTTTATTTCGATTTCGCTTTTTAAATGGTCTTATTTTAGAAATCCCTTTATTTCTGATCAAAAACATAGATGGGGTCCCGATAATGATGACCGAATTGATCGCTGCGTTTTCGACTTTTATAAGAAGATGAAGAGAAAAGAGTGTGAATGAGAACAATGGAAGAAGGTAGTAGAAGACGAAGGGACAAAAGTTCTTGGAATAAGGGCAAGACCATTAGAAGGGGGAAAAGAGGATAGAATCGTGGGTTTGAGGTTGCTTAAAGGGAGAGAAAGTGTATCCCCGGAAGGAAGGTTGATGAGGTTGTCACAAGGAAGAGAAAGGGTGCAGTGCTGGGTGAAAGCGTGATGAGCTAGTCCGGAATCTATTTGGACTATTTTTTTCATTTCCTTTGGCCGTATAGATGTGGAAACAAGGTTTGGCTTAGAAAAGAACAGTTCTTGAATCACCAAATTCTAACGAATATCTAGGTTTGTTTTTCTGTGATCTAAAAAACAATCGATGAATTTTTTTAAAAGATGATTGTTTGTTCAAGAACATAGGTATGATTGACTCACATCTGTTCCTTGGGGTTGGGTCAAAATTACTTTGGTTGTAAATGGGCCATGCTTAATGTTTTTGAGTTGTTCAGTTTTAGCCTGTTAGGTCATAATATTGAATCAGAAAGTTAGATTCAAAATGGTTTATTGGTTGGTTGTTTCTTTTGTTATTTGTCATGTATCTTCCATTTTCTTTTTCATAATATTGAATCAGAAAGTTAGGCTCACAATGGTTTCTTAGTTGGTTGTTTCTTTTGTTATTCACATATCTTCTATTGTCTTTGCACCAAATTGACTTGGCCTCCAAAGGTCAACTTGATAAAAAAGTATAGTGAATCCTTCAGAGAACACCAATGTTCTTGGAGGGAAACTCTCTACCTAGTTGAGAAAGAGGAAATGGTAGCTAAATTATTTCATCTTATCCTTGTCTTTCAACCAATTTTTGCAGCTCAATCGATAATAATTTCCTTTTTTGACAATGTCTTCCATAGGAAGAACATAGGAAGAACAATTAGCTTGGATGCCTATGCACTCATGAGCATTCACGGGGCTTAGGCTTGCTGAGGGGCATTTATCCAGCACCCAATCTTCTGCAAGCAAGTCCTGCACATTGATTAACCCGCTTGACTACTCCAAAAATATAATGTTCATCTCGGTGTTTAAGTAATCCCACTGCGCCATGTTGGTGCCTATTTGTCACTGTTGGCACATGGACATTGGGGCAGCCTTTAAAGCTCCAGTTCCACACTCCCATGGGGATTCCCAGATCAAGCCAGTTCTGCACTGCTGTTCTATCCCCTTCTTTCCACTTCCTGTGCAAGGAAAATTCTTTGCATTGCGGCCAGAAAACTTCTGGTTTTTCCAGTTTTTTGCTATGTCTTATTGTGCAGATGTACCTGACCAGTACATGCAAACAATTTTTTCACACTTTTGGAGTGTCTTATTTCTGAATCTTCTTTTGTTCCAGCTCAAGCATCCCTCATTGACATAGTTTAGTGAGTGCCTTGCACTCAAACAATAAATGCCTTTCGTCTTCTTTTTCCCTGTGGTTAGATCTATCAGTCATGGACTCAGTCAAAGAAATGTTTCTAGCTTGCTGCAGGTCTCACACTGCCACTGATGAAGTTAAAGCCTGTAATACCAATTGCTGTAGGAATTGCATTTGGTTGGCATATGGTTGTTTGAACAGCCTCATCTACATCTGTCTCTATTTAACAAGAATTCATATGATTCTCGTAATGTTCCTCTTTATGTTGAAATTCATTAGGGCCCATAGAGTCCAAATGATGGGATTAGGGTGAGCTATGTGCTGTTTGAACTACTGGTTTCAAGTGTAATCTGATATTTGTTGGCAGAAAAAAGTGATTTGATTCCCATAATATTCATCCTTAGAAATTTATTGGGATCCATAGAGTCTACGTTTTTACCCACGTCCCACAGGCCTCCAAATGCCTGGATGAACCAAGCATTTGTTCTGTTTGAACTTTGAAGTAATCATTTCAAGTGGTGATCTGATGTTCGTTGGCAGAAATACTTGAACATATCCTTTTTGTTTTGGTACCTTTCCTGTTGCTGTGGTGCTAAGAAATTTACTCACATGTAATGATTAACCATTGGAAAGAATCATAGAAGAGATATTCAACCAGAGAAGGTTTTTTCTTGAATGTCATGCTACACTTCTGCAACCCATTTGAAGGAGTAAAAACTTGTCTGATGGACTGTGAGGAGCTGCTTGATACTAGCAGTCTAGAGTGGCCCTTTTATCAAAGAAGTGAAAAAAAGGAGAAGAAAAACTACAAGCAGTGTCTTATGGGCCTATTACAAGTCTGGTGCAAACACCTTTCTGCAACATACTTTGACCTTCAAAGAAGTAAGTTTCAGAAAAAAGAAGATAGGTGGTTTGTTCTGGAGCAAGAACTCCTTGGCTTATGTGAGTATATAACTAGGTCTGCACAGTAAGTCGAGCTGTTCGAGCTCCACTTGAACTCATTTCCATGGAATGAGTTGGGCCTGAGCTAGGGAAGCTTGGCTTGCATGAACTTGAATAGGCTCATTTAAAGCTCATATATCACGAGGTCTTTCCCTATCTTATCACAAAAAACACTTTTGGTGTACTGGCTATCTTGGTTGCACCCTTCATGGTAAGTCTTTGGCTCAAACCTCCCTGTTGGCATTTCTTTTATGATATCAGAAAAAGGAGAATCTTTTTTAATACTTATCTCAATCTCTCTTAGGCTCATTCAGCCAAACTCAAGCCCAACATGAATTCAGGCTGAGCTTGAGGCAGACTTTTTAGGGCTTGACCCGATTTCAAAATCTTACCTCAGCTTAAACTCAGCTTGTGAACACCCTTATACGTAACTACTACCTTACATTTACAATAGCAGAAGCCTCAACTTCCTGTTTTTTACTCTCTAAGGATAGGAGAAATGCTAATCCAACATGCCTGTTGACAAATATAGCTTTTTGTGTATAAAAAATTTAAGGTAGCTTTAATTAATCACAAAAGTCTGATGTTCTTCCTCTATACTTTGCAAAATATAATTCTCTGTGACACATGCCCAAAAGAGAGGCTCTCAAGACTCAAACTAAGGTAGTTATCATGGTTCTATTAAGAGCAATCTTAAACTTATGATTCATTAATTGATATTGAAGGAATGTCAAACCAATTTTTCATTGTGTTCTTTAAGCTATTACGCTGAAGGGCTTATCATGTTCACCCTATATTTTAATGTTTCCTGCACGAGCTTTGTTATTTTTCCTTTTTTGGGAGTCCAATAAAACAAAAGAAGAAAAAGAAAAAGGACAACAAAAAGTTACTCAGTCGAATATTAGATGAAAGTTGAAACCTGCAATTTGGATTAATATGTCATAAGTTCTTGTTGGCCATACCTGATTATGTGTGGTGCATGACTGAAGTATCTGTTCTGTATTTGACTTTGATGGTTCATGCTCGACACGTGAATGGCTATACCTCCACTGCATTGTTTCTTCTATAGCTTGTTTAATGGGAGCAAAAGCTGATGGAAAGCACAGTTTGGCCATCCAAACACCAATGAATACTTACAGTTTAAAACCAGGTTTCCTAAAAACATTAATTTGTTGGAAATTCTGGTTCTTCCAAAACCTAGTTTTGTTTCCTTGACCTTCAAACAGGATGTATGCTCTATAAAGATTCCATGAAGTTGGATTTTCCAGCTAGTTTTATGACGTCCTCCACGAATTCTTTAGTTTTTCAATGGAGCATTGCTGCCTTCTGCTTAAAATCTTGTTTAATAATGTTGACATCTTCTATAATCCATTTGGTTGCCTTGAGGCTGGTTGATAGTCTGACTGCAGTCAGATTCACTGGTTTTATCTTTTCTATTGGTGTTGTTCATTTTTGGATTGGATTTGTGGAACTTGTGAAACCATGACATAGAAATTGTGGCATGCTTTTCTGGTAGTAGAATAGCAGGCACTGGTTTTTGTTTGTTGAAAGCCTTGTCCGAAACATTTTATTCCAGAAGTGGTCGCAGTGGGCTTCGTGCTGATTCCAGTTGATTAGCTAGCTCCGTAATCTCACTTTTGCAATTATTATAAGTTACAGAGAGGGAAAAATAGTCAGATCTAGGTTTTCATGTTTAGGACAGTTAGACTACTAGTTGATTAATAAGGAATCAAATTGCACGAAATATCATGAATATACCATCTGTAATTTCTAAGAAGAACATGTTACGGCTTGTCTTTTATTCATCGCTTGCACTTGGCTTAAAACAGGGTGTTTCTTTTTCAGGTGACATCACCTTATGCAAATATACTCTATCACAAGGAAAATGTGACATCTGGTCAATTTGCTTTCACAACAACTGAGGCTGGTAACTACCTAGCATGTTTCTGGTTAGAAGGGAACCACAATGGCTTGGGAGCAAATGTCAACATTGACTGGAAGATTGGAATTGCAGCAAAGGATTGGGAATCTGTTGCAAGAAAAGAGAAGATTGAGGTAATGTACTTGATAATCAGTTTCTTTTATCTGGCATTTGCCTGTTATTCTCATTTCTGCATTCATGGCTTTGCTTTACTGTTCTGGAGCAAACAATCTGTTTTTATGCTTCAACCTTTAATGAATAAAAAATAATAAAAAATATATGTTAAATAATAGATGCACTTTTATTGAAACAACTATGATTGGACTCTAGGTTTTTTGCAACGATGGAAGTGCCACCTTTTATAGTGGTCATCCAACGAGTTCCTTTCTTTTTTTCCAGTGACCAACTACCTTACATGTCTGATAGGGTAGAGAGTGACCATATTGTACAGATGATTTTACAGTGACCATATCTTAGTCTTTTGTAAGTTCTTGATCCTTTTTTTTCAATCGGTTGTATATAAATTTGGCTGTTTGACTAGACATCTCAATCTACTTTACAGTTTTACATGCACGACATACCAAATTAGGGAAATTCAACTTTTTGTTGAATATGTTATGACTGACAAAACTAAGCAGCATATTTGAGTACTTTCGTCTCTTTTCGGGTATGCTTAACCACAAGATATTAATTTTCTATTTGATATCTGTCATAGGGTGTAGAACTGGAGCTGAGAAAATTGGAGGGACAAGTTGAAGCTATCCATGAGAACCTTTTGTACCTAAAGGGCAGGTAAATATTCTATTTGAGTTCAAGCTGTAGGATTTGATAGAAAAATTCAATTAATAATTGGATTTTGGCAAAGAATTCTCTCAATGGATCCAGTGTGCAGACATTTGAATCGAATTACGTGAAAATAAGGATGTATTTGTTTTTTCCTTTTACATTGTAACAGGCATATCCCAGCCTGAATCCAATCCACTGATGTTTCTTTAGACTAATACTGGCCGATGGGACGGTGTTTTAGCTATTACATTTGCCTACGTTGATGGCAATGATTTAATGAATGCAGGGAAGCGGAAATGCGGATCGTGAGTGAACGAACAAATGCACGAGTGGCCTGGTTCAGCATCATGTCACTTGGTGTTTGCATTGGGGTGTCGGTTTTGCAGTTGTGGCACCTAAAGCGCTACTTTCAGAAGAAGAAGCTTATTTAAGATGATGCTTGACACAGGTCATGCTTTATACCAGTTTAATTTTATTTTTTTTTAACATCTTGGGCTTCTACGTCAATTTGAGATGTAACAACCAATTTGGAAGAATATTCTGTAAAATGTAGACACCTTCTTGCAGACCCTTGATGGATTTTCTTCTTAGCAGGTTTTGCCAACAAGTTCCGTTGATAATTGAAAATTGCAAACTTTATGGTAACTTAATTGCATGCCATATTCAATTTGCTTGCCATTTTCTATGGAAAGTTTGGGATATATCCACAATTTCACGTGTGGTATATGTCCCATTTATGGCTAATGACAATACAAATAAGAATCACATTATTCAATCTTGACTTTCCTATTCCGATTCTTGAACCTGCAAATTTCTTCAAAGAATTTGTCGGCGCTCTCATTGCAGTTCTTCATTTGGGAGACCCTAATTACCATCCTTCGGAGTCGCCTGCTATGCTTGACCAAGGATTCAAGTGTGTTCATCTTCTGTTCTGCATTTAGAGGAGATCTGACTGTGATAAGCACCTCTTCAAGATTGGGAATTGCAAACCCTGAATCTATCTGCAAAATTGTCTCAAAGTTAGGCAGACTCGACAACTGAAATAGTTTGTAACTGCGGCTCACATGTTAAAAATGCCTTACATTTCTTAAGCTATTCTTTTGGCACAGCGCAGCGAACATAGCACCATGGATCTCAAATTTGGTTATCTTTTTATGTGCATTGAAGAATTCCACCAGGTCGACCTCTGGAAATGGCTGCAGGCGATCAGAGTCACCACTGAATTCAATTTTCATAACCAGATGTTTCACCTCCGTTGCCGAACACAGAACTGAATTTACAGCATCCCAACACCATTGCACCCCCCTCATGGACAAAAACTCTAAAGAGCTCAGCTTCCCAGTTTCTACCTTGATGATTTTACCTGTTGTTGTGCACAGCGACCACCATCAGATACCATGTTAGAAAAAAGTCATTGCAGTCGTCGCAAAATGTGAAAGGGCACTCGTTGATTATGCAGGAAATCATATTTCAGTCCGACATATTTGATTTATGAAAGATTTCTTTATGATAAAAATAATAATGGAATCTGAAATCAGGTCAAGCCAAATTCAGCTTGTCAACAAAACAGAGAACAAACTTTGAGTAGTAGAATAATCCTTCTTGCAAGCAAAACCCTTGAGGCATCCACTCCAGTATCCAAGATATATTAAATACTAGTGGAACAAAGGTGTACAAACAGAACAAAGATATCCTTAACCTAAAATTGCCGAGTTCATAAATTCCAAAGGAACCCTAAAGGCGACTGGGACATGAGGCCTACCACGCACCTCCATTCCCGAACCCCTAGCTATCAAAAAACCCCGTTTCCGTTGTCTAACTTCCGCTTCAGAGATTGGTTTTCTTTCCAGGCTTCTCTGTTCTAAACACTTTTCATTTAAACCGCCGGCATTCAATAAAAGATTAATTTTTTTTTTCCTGAGATCGCAAATTTAATCCTAAATTTATCCAAGCAAATCTGAAAGACATGCAATACTCTTCTATCGTTTACATTTCCTATCACCGAATCTAGAACTGATCAATTAGTCGTTTTTCGGCACACATGACGGAACTTGGAAGGTTTCGATTTTCCAAAGAGGAAAGCGAGGGGACGCAGAAAGAAAGATGGGAAAAAGAGAAAAGACCTGCGCTGTTTGCGATGGAGAGATGTTTCAGATGCTGGTTATGATGAAGGCGAATCCGGTCGGCCCCTTGTATCTCAAGCCACCGTAGCTTCGGAGCGTTCACGGACACGGAGCAATCACCGAGGCCGTAGAAATCCAACCTGCACTCCTGTAGCTGCTGCATCTCCAGAGAGACAGTCCTAACCCCATCGCACCCGAGCAGTGCCAGGTTAACCAAATTTGGACACGAGCGAAGAAGGTCGGATAGAGAGGGATTGGTGAGGCGTGCCCCCACTATCTCCAGGGTGTGCAGTCGCCGGAGCGTGCACCACCGAGGCGGATCCGTCAGGAGGACGCCCCATAGTTTCAGGGTCTCCAACCCACTGACTCGGCTGATGCAGTCCAACTGGGTGGACCTCGCAGTTGTCGACGACGACGGTCTCTTCTCCCCCAGGTTGTCCACCCGAAGCTCGAGCCGCCTCAGTCCAGGACTTCTATCTAACCAAGAGCTCAGGCTGTCAACGGGGAAGGGGCAGAAGATGACCAACTCCTCCAAATCCAAACTCGACAAAATCATTCTCCCAACAATGGCGTCCGACTGATAATCATCAAAAGAGTTCCTCGGAAAATAGAGGCTCCTTATGAAAGGGATCGAGTTCTTCCATCGTTTCGACACACAAGTGCAGGACGCTACGTCTCGTGCGTTTTGAATGTAAGAAAGAATGCATTGGATCAACTCGTCAGGTAAGGCGTCCATCGACTAGATGCGACCAGAAAGGAAGAAGGAGAAGAAGTAGGAAAACGAAGAAAAAAA
The DNA here is from genome assembly GCF_008831285.2 of Nymphaea colorata. NCBI lineage: Eukaryota > Viridiplantae > Streptophyta > Magnoliopsida > Nymphaeales > Nymphaeaceae > Nymphaea > Nymphaea colorata. Next base: position 14,934,251 of record NC_045147.1, read on the forward strand.
AAAGGTAGCCTTGGTGCTACTGAATCCAGCAGACAAGAACCAAGACTCCCAACAACTCAAAACAGTGGTAGACGGGAAGCAATACAAAATGGATCACGGCTTCCTGGCCGTGAGAGGAACAGAATAGAGAGAAGACGGGTTGACGCCGGAACAGGCTGAGCGGCTTCGTTTGCTTGTCAACATTCCAGGCTCAGAAAATGAAAACTTGCCGAAGGTGAGATACCGAGGGAAGAAGAGAGGGATAATCGAAGAGGACGGCGGCTGCTTCCGTATACGATGGGGCACCAGACCACCAACAGGCAGACCCAACAACAGGGAAGACCAGAACTCTTGCGAGAGCGAGAACTGGCGGGTATATAAAATCCACGGCCCGCTCTCTTCAAATTTCAAACGAGAGAGAGAGAGCGGACAAAAAATTGGTATTAACAACGGCACCACCCAAAGATTTTCTTTCAAATGTTTGAATGAAGATTTCGAGCTTCGAGTATGAAAAGGGTCCAAAAATTTGGACCGACGGGTGGATGGGACTAACTCAGAACTTCCCTTTCTTAGTAACCAACATTTTGATCGTAATCCCAAGCATGTGCTTCTCGTTTATCAGTTTTCTAAAGACTATCTGGTGATGATGACCTACTTTTACCTTCGGACTTAACTTTGTTAAAAACTTAGTCCTACTAAGTGAAAAGAGAATTTTTTTTTTTTTTTAGAGCCTAAACAGATGAGTTCTTAGAAGGCTAATATCTATGATTACGATTCTCACATGTTCCCTAATGGCAAATTAAGACTTGTGCTCGTGTTTGATAAGTGAGCTAATGTTGGTCTCGCATTAGAAAAATCCAAACAAGTGGATTGCTTGGTAAGTTTGAAACCAAAGGTGAAAACCTTCTCTGACTCAAAATTAGGTTAAAACAAGTAGGTTTTTGGGCGGTCTTTTCCTTCTGTCCTTATTTCAATTTAACCGCAAAGAATTTAAGTTCACCACCTCCCTCTCCCTCCACCTTCCGCCCACCATTATCAGTCGCGGATCGCACAATTTTTTCTAGCCTTTTATGGTCGGAGCTAGCCGAAAATGGTGGGGCTGATACCATTTGAGCTGGATAATGCCGGTTCAGTCAATCTTCTTTATTGGGTTCTATTGGGCATCCGTCCAACTGTGATCAAGAAAAGGCTGCGGCTACTTGATTTTTTGTTTGAATCTTTGGAAAGCAGCCACCATTTGCTTTTCTTGTTGCACCATTTTAATTTTCGTTGACAAAATATCATTTGGCACCTAATCATGCCAAATTAGGTTTTTGGCAAAGCTGATAAACCCAAGACATCATAGTTCACTAACAAAAACTCAGTTTTTTTTTTTTTTGTGTCATCGAGCCGCTTTGGATGATCAGGAGGTTAATAACCCATCGTTTGAAGAAGGCCCGAAAGTTCCTCATTTCTCTTGTTTTTAGGGTTTTAAGCTATGTCGAAACCTAGATGAGGTACAATACACCATTCAACTCAAGAGTTGGAATCTCATCTTTATACAGCATAGGAGAATAACACCCACAAAAATCAAATACGAAAATCACCCACCTGCCCAACCAGTTATGTATGTCCTTCAAACAAAGCAAATATTGTCACTTGTCACTTTGAAAAGAAAAAGTTACTTTTTACCTTTAATATATAACTGTCTAAACAATCTGATTTCATTGTTCGATGGGCCATAATGTTTTAACATGTTCTTATGTTAGACGAGTTCATATATTTTCCCCAGCACTCGCAAGTGAATCTATCAAGATCTTCAATTTTTATCCATAAGATGTAGTATATGGCGGTGTGCCTTTGATTGAATACATCAAAATTGAAAACAGTATAATATATTTTGCAACAGTTAACTCGAATAGTTGCTAATAGCAACCAGAAGACAGAACATTAACCTTCAAAATGCAGCAAAGACAATGTCCATGAAACTGGCTAATGATAAAGATGGTGGCGCCGTAAAGTGTAATTGGTTGGAAAGAAAAAGCATGTATCGTTAGTGTCTCTTGGATATAATGTTAAAAAAAAAACTCCCAATTTTAATCTTCTTGTGCTTTTTGCTAGAAGTGCTGAAACAACGATTACATTTCCTCATAGCTTCCATTAAAATCTTAAACAATTTGAAGGATATGAGGATGATATCCTTTTCTTTCCAATGCACAAACGCTTTTCAACTTACAAAAGCAATGTTCTAAAGTACAAGTTCCCATGTATTCCAACATGGAAATACTTAGCTTGTGACCCAACGACCGAGCATTGTTAGCGAAAAAGAAACCCATATAATAAACATTAAAAAAAAGTGAGGTTTGCCTCTTTAGGACTGTGACCCGAAGTATTGCCCTGTATGGGAATTCTCCACTTGAATATAAATTGAAAATTTCTAATTTCTTTTGGCTTCATGTTCAGTTTTGGGTATACATAAGTACATACATCAAACTATATATATTGAATGGTGACTGTGTTTGATATACTTTCTTCTAGTGCGGTATAAATAAAACTAGTTTTAGACACAGTGCCTTTTATAATAGCAGCCGCTAGCTGAATATGGATTCGTTAAGTAACAAGTGGTAGAAGGTTCAAGAGTTGGATGTATAATAACTTAATTAGATTTCCAGAAATGTTGTATCAATGCAAACCGTAAGATACTTTCTGCTTGAAAGATGGAAATAACCGGTGAATGTCATTCAATCCCCAAGTTCAGTTCATCATCCGCATGCGGAGTTCAAGGGGCATTTAGAATCAATGTTTGAATAAGATCCAATATCTAGACTCATATCTGGACAACTTCAGCCTGATAAATGCGTACAAACTCTGTGTCTCTGAATTGAGAACTGAGATGGCTCGGTTAAGAAGTGCGGCTACGAGTGCCCATTGGTTACTCTCAAGGTGGATGAGTAAGAGTGCAAGAAATTAATGGTGTACGTGCAGGAGGCAATCCAAGGAGGAATGTAAGCCGACTTTAGGGCCCCGTTTGATGGCAGGGTAAATTTTTGAGTGGTAAATTTACCATGAATTTTTTTTTTTTTGGAAAAATATACATAAGGAAGAAAATCGATTCTTCTAACTCCAGACCATGTTTGATGGCCTGAAAGTTTTTTTTTCTGTTAAAAAATTCGCTACTTTTGGCGCACAGGAAAAAAAAGCACAGATACATGATTTTACCGTTGTGTTTTCAACAGTGTAACGCCACTTCAAAAATATAAGAAACGTAAATTAGTTCTTCTCAATTAACAGAGAAGATACATGAACAGGATCGTGAGTATTGCAAGGCTAATTGCAACGAAGCCATCTCCACATTGTTGACTTCGTAGATGCATGGAATCTGTGACAGAATACACAGAACCAATAGTCTTCTCTTAGATTATAACTAGTTAATGCACAAAATGACGCAAAGAATGCCCATTTTATGAAAAAATTATTTACATCAATTACCTACTTCACGCATACAGGTAATGCATGTTGAGTATGTTGCATACGGACTTGGCTTTGAGCTGTTGCAACGCCCCGTTTTGCAAATGTAGAACATACTAAACTCTACTGTTGAGATACTAAACTCTACATTTGCAACGCCCCGTTTTGCAAATGTAGAACATACTAAGCTCTACTGTTGAAATAGCAATGACACAAGTTCAACTTTTAGAATATGTGATCGGTCGATATACAAAGCCAATTACACATACATCTCACCAGAGGTAGATCTTCACATGCTTTTTTTTTTGTTCACCTATTCTCATATAGCAAGATATGAAAAGAATTCGTTTGCAGCTAGACTTAATTTCACTTTTCGGCTTTTGCTTGTGACTGGTTGTATGATTCCATGAAGGATATATCATGGGCATTTTTCTCACTGATATTACCAAAAAGGCTGAAAGTGAAATATTTTCATCGGATGAAAGGAAAGTCTTTATTAAGTGTAGAATGGTCACTTAATATATTTTAATCTTTTTTTCCATGAAGTGTGAACTATTTTATGAACTATTTTTTTCATCCATAAGGAAAATTGCTCTCAAGTTTCACAAATGCAACTGTAAAAAAAAGAGGTATTTTACCCACAACTTTTCATAGTACTCGAGGACACAGAAAAGAATAGTGTTGCTTAAAGTAAATGGCATCAAGACAACAAACAACTATCATAGTTGGTTAGGGTTTTACCATGCGCTAGTGTTTTACCTTTGATGTAGCGGCTATCAACGATCCTCTAACCAACCAGCATGAACATTTCACAACAAACAACTGATAGTTGGTTAGGGTTTTACCATGCGCTAGTGTTTTACCTTGCGCCGAGCAATATTGAGATCCTCTGGTTTGACGAATAGGTGGCCTTCTTGGATGTGCCAGCAGACATCGGATTTGACAGAAAATTTTACCCTGATTCATCGGATTCAACAGGAAAAATTTTTATGTGTTTGATTTCATAGTGAAAAGCGGTACCAAAATGGCAACTTCCTCCCCATCCACAGTAATTGTTTCACAGCCAAAGATGATATTTCAATGGTTAAGAGTGAACACTTAAGGTCATGCAAGAACGCAAGGGATGTGTGAAGCACGCAGACACCATGCTAGGCTCTCCTTAAGATTAGCATTTCTCTAGACTTCAGGAGCAGGGCGTCAAATTCAAGGTAACTTGGATAACGTATTCAACTTTTTGTGAAAATGAGAGAGAAGTTTACTGCTGTGTGCCATACGTTCTTAAGTCGACCCCGAGTATAAGTAGAGGCAGCGGTGGAAATACACGGGGGCTGTTCATTGCCCACACCAACCTACCCAAAATTTTATGGAAAACATTTAAAATTGCATTGTGATGAATTAGAAATTATATGGGATGCCAACTTCAGGTCTGAGGTAATGACTCTCCTCAGCCAAAGAATTCCTAACTCCGCTAATGAATGTAGGTAGGCGGTAGTGGGACTCGTTCTCAACGTCGATCAAGGTAATCTATGAGTGGCATAGAGCATAGGAACTCCAACTAAAGGGTGGTGGACCCATGGGAACAATCTTGGTTCATTTCAATGGCAGCGCTATTTGTTGGCTGGTGCGGGACATTGCCCATGTCAGCTCAACAAAAATTTTATTATAGCATCTCGAGACCACATTGACATAAAAATTACATGTCATGCGCACACCAAACTTATCTCGCCAAATCAAATGTCCCTTAGTTAAAAAACCATCAAATGTCCCTTAGTTAAAAAACCATTGTTCGATCATATACCCAAACCTAGAAAGAGATTTGTTAGCTGCCTAGGTACGTAGGTTGATCGAACCTTTCAGTTATGTTGGTACATAGGTTGCAAATGTATCTAGTTTATTAGCTGTTTGAACTCGTGTGGCCTAAGAGTTGTGGGGCTTTCATGATTTGGATCAATTTTCTGGGGTCCTTAGCGACATGCACCCAGCCATTTTGAGACTGAAAATTTGAGGCCTTTTTCCCTCCCTGAGATTACCAACCTCGTAATCGAGAGGATGGTTCAGGAAAGGAAGAACTTTGAGGATTAAAAAAAAAAGGTTACATAAAGAATATCTGAAAAGCAAAGTTGTAACACGGGTGGGTGTGAGATTAATCTGTGTCGCTTTAAAGAAGATCTAAAAAGGTTACAATGCCCTCATATACCACATTTTGATCTAAAAAGGTTACAATGGGCTCATATACCACATTTTGATCAGAATCGTTTAAAGAATATCTAAAAAGGTTACCATACCCTCATTTTGATCAGAATCATCTACTGTCGATTTTAATGAGATCAAACAATAGAGATTAAGTTGTAATTATAAAAGCTAAGTTATTTTTCAAGAGCCTAAAATACCCATCAAAGAAGAAAATGAATAGTCTTTAAGAAAACTCATTTGTTCCCTTCTTTCACCCTCACTTTCTCTTCCTTGAGGGTATTTCGGATTGTTAAAAGCAGCTTGACTTTTATATCTACAACTTACATCTACTATCTGATTTTCTTAGGATCAATGATTTAGATAATTCTCATATAGTCTATTATATAAAAGGTCTGATAACTACCTGTCTTCATATACTTATATATATATATATAAGTCAATGCTGTCATATGCCAAATAATTGTTGAATAGCTACAATTTTAAAATTAGTTGCTAAAAAGGCAAGGCATAAATCTTCAGTAAAGTCACCAACCACATCATAAAGCATGACTAATGCCAATTTACCGATTGTTACCGTTGAGAAAGGCTGGTTTCGCTGGAATTCCAGTTTAAGAGGGCGAAGTCAGGTTACCACATTACAGGCTTCGTAAGTGTTCATGTTCGACTTATATTCGTGAGAGAGCCATAGAGAGTTTTTCTTCCAAGGGAACTACATCACTGGACATTAAGTATATCAGCCTATAAATAATAAATCGTGCAACAGCCAAAAGATACTACAATATTCATCAAATTTTAATGAAAAAAACATTTCACTTGCATTCAAACAAGGTAGGCATGATAAGAGGAGGATGAATTTGGACATGGCAGGAATATCGACTCACATTGGCAGCCAGTTTTCAGACAAAAAACTAGTCAGTTTCTAGCCTTGGATAGAAGTTTCTTACCAGACTTTGAGATCTTTCTTGCTATTCATTGTAGAAATATTTCATAGATAAATCTGCTTCCGTCTTTAAAATTCAGTTATAATAACTTAAAAACATAAAATTTGTTTCCTATAAATGCCTTGCGTTGCGTCTTTCCTTTGCTGCTGCTATAAATTTATCGTTGCATGAGAAGTATTGCTTTCAATTTCAAACAACAAGAGCGAAGGAATCGCGTGTTCCAAGGATGCAAGGAGGACTACCACGTGGTGGGGGAAATTGATGGGAAGGCGGTACCTCTACCCACCCACCGCTTTTCTCCGCCTTGACCGACCTTGGAATTTTTTTAAGGACATAATTCCCCATTCTTTAATAAAACATCTACCATAATACCACCTTGTAGCGGATCAGGTTGAGGATAAGGTGCCGCCGTACAATAAACTGGACATTAATGCCGTGGAGAAAAAGCAAAGGGGCCGAACAGACAATGTATATGTTTAATAAGGGGGACCGAACGGACAATATGTATCTTGAAGATTACGATGTCCGAATGAAAAAGAAAGCGAGAGTGGGTAGGCCGGGGCCCCGGCCTTCTGCCTCCTTCATCCTCCCCGTTTAACTGCTCCTCTTCCGCCGTTCTGCTTCTTCGGGGGGAGAAAGAAGGAGGGAGAGAGAAAGAGAGGGAGTGTCTGTGTGTAACTGCGTATGTGTGTCTTGTGTTTCCCGCCGAGGGCAGCAGTCGGATTGGAGGATCTGGACTCGGAAGGGAAATGAGGCGGTGCGTAGGCGCCTATGCGCCCGAATCTGAACGAGAGGAGGGTATCGCTGTGAGCCCGCCGGATGATGATCGCCCGATCAGCGATCGGAGGAAGGAACCGTGCGTTGATGATGACTCCAGGTGCAGCAGTACCAGCTCCACCAGCAGCTCGTCGATTGGTCGGAACAGCAGCTCTGGTGCTGGATCCCGCTCCTCCGACGGCGAGGATGGCGGCGAACCGGAGGTGCAGAGCTCGTACAAGGGCCCGCTCGATGCCATGGATTCTCTTGAACAGTCCTTGCCCATCAGGTACAAGGCACAACCCTTTTCGGTTATTGATCGCTGAGTCAGGGTTAGGGTTTTCGAATGCCGTTCTTCCTCCAGATCACAGCTTCTTGGTTAGGATTTCACGAATTTCCGCAACCCCTCTTTTTTGCGGGGTGTTCTGGTATGATTGCAGGAAGGGGATCTCGAAATTCTACTCTGGTAAATCGAAATCGTTCACTAGCCTATCGGACGCCGCGGCGGCCAAGGATTTGACGAAGCCGGAGGACCCTTACAACAGAAAGAGGAAGAATCTTCTTCTCATGAGCAACATTTGGCAGAGGAACCACCATATCGGCCAGTCTTTACGGAGTTCCGGGAGCGGTATCTCGAAGAGGCAAGCCAATTCCTGCCGATGCTTGGTCACGCTCGCCGATACTATGAGCAGCTCGGAGAAGGAGGTGGCTAACGGCGGAGATGAGAAGCTCCGGCAGCAGTTACCCCCACTTCCTCCTGGTGGGATGTCTTCGTCTCGTGCCGGCAACCACGGTAGCAACACGTCGCCACCGCAGTGGTCTTTGGCGTCTAGATCGTTCTCTTTGGTCGATTTACAGGGGTTGACCTCATCAGTGTGCTGCCCGGAGAAGCAAAATAACGCCGTTCATTGATCGTGGGATCTCAACCGTGGTGGTGGGTGGTCGAGTGTTCTTCTCTAACGTTACTCTTTGATGTCTTTCTCTAAAATCCTCACGCTGTTTGTAAATTATCTGTGGCAATCGGAAGCATTACATCCTTTCTTACTGCTTTTTTGTTTTCCAATCCTAAATCGTGCCACAGATTTGCGGCACTTTTTCGAGTCTTAAAGTTGCAGATTTCCCATCTCTATATACCTTTTGAGGCCATGGTTTAGGTCCGGAAAGAACTGTTGGGGGTCCTCGGATTTATTACCAACCAGAATCTGCACCAGGAATCAACTCTACAATAAGCTTTGGACGTCAGAAGCTATACAAACACGCCGAACACTAAACGACAGAAGAGGCAACAGAAAAAAACTTCCAGGGGAACCTCATTCCGCAAACGGAATTTCGTTCTTTCTCCTCCTTCAAAGATTTGGATTTAGTTTTTCAACTTATGATTCAAGATCTTTTTCTTTTTTCATTTTACTGACTTTTTTTCTTTTTTGGCAATTTGCTAGAGTTTCTCCTCTCTCTCAAACCTTAGAATGAGGAATTCCTGGTTCTTATTGCTGGAAGGGACTAATCGTCATCTAGGAATCATAAAAAGGGGAGCGCATTTTCTTCCTCAGATGCATGCTCTTCGGCTCAAACAACGTTTTGTAGTGTCTGCAATCACATCTCTCCCTTTATTCCAACCCATCCCTTCTATTTATTTTATGATTGAGGCTCTCCAGCTCTTGAAGGAGCGTCGGGTAGACGACTAGATAGTACTTTTCAGGGAGCAACAAAAGATGCTAGCTCTAACCAAGGAAGCTGCTATGCCTAGATTTTCACCCGAAGCTGACCGTGAACGTGAAAGTGAGCGAGTTATATCTGCACGGTAGAAGTGATCCATGAAGATGCTTGCTTTCTGTGTTCAACGCAATCGCTACACTATTGACTGGGTGAAATGGCATTGCGAGCCAGATAACTCAAAACGCTTTCTAGAAGTACATTATTAACTCCACAAGATGCAGGGGAGGAGTCCAACGCAGTTAACAATGATAGAAACATTGGGGGAAATGGCCCAAGGGAGTAAAGCGATGGGTTTTCTGTACTCTAAAGACTTAGCAAAGTGACCTTATAGAGCAATGTAAAACTCGATCCAAGTTGGGGGAGTTTGGAAAAACTCATTGATGTCAATTGACCCCTTCCATTCATATTGCGAACTTATAAAAGAAATTTGATGCCTCAACTTTTCGAAATACATTCAGATTTATTTTGCGTCCCGAAAGTCACCTGTTCAAAACGAAAAAAAGGTTTATTTGCAGCAAAGTTGGAACAGAAAGGGAGATCAACTAGGTTCTTCAAGTTTCTCATCTAAATGAGAACAAATTCTTGCCCTAGCAAGAAGAGAAAATTATAACAGCTGGATATTATTGAGAAAAATATGATCACACTATATGGTAGTCATTACGAAGAGAAAATCTTTGGCAACGTTTGCATATTAATCTAGAGCTAATTATGCAAACATCCTTTCGGAATTGAATGAGAACGAAGTCCACACAAGGCGACCACAAGAAATTACTCTTTCAATCATCGTCTTTCAACATTTTCCGGTCAGTTAAAAAACATTATATAATCAAGAACATCTTCATGATTCATAGATGCATGATTCAAAGGAGGCGTGTAGTTCAATAAAAATATAAACAGGAGAGGCTGGAAACCTCATTGTCACCCCATGCCAACTCCAACGATTTGTACATCAACGGATAATTTACTTAACAAGTATGAGTGCACGAAAAATGAAACAAAATGAATAAGTCGACTTTCCACTTAATTGACTGGCAGTTAACAACCACGTACTCACATGCCGAAGTTCTGGTTATTCCTCAAATTTCAGAACTTCCTTTGTGGATCTAAGAAGACCATCGACACGGGCGAACTTACTCCGACACAAGGGACTTGGACACAAATAAGACAAAGCCAACGGAATACATATATTGCTGAATTAAATATTTACAGTTTTCACAGTTAAATGAACAGAGCATCATGACTAACTGGAAACCAGCGATCCGGAAGCTGTGATAGGAAGCAAGCATATGACAACAATTGATCGTGTGTTCTATAAGAGAAAGAGAGAGGAAGAAACAGAGAGTTGCAATTACAATAATAGTTTTCATATAATTTACAGTTACATTCGCTTCCAAGGGCAACTTAGGTTACCCAAACTGTGAAAGTACATCAAAATAAAACGGTTTGAATGACGAATACAGAAAATATGCAGATTAAATTCTTTAAAAAATTTCCTAAGATACACATCAGGGAACAGATCTTCAACTGCTATACAACAACAGCCGTTACACCATGTTCAATAGACTTCTCCCAAGGCCTTCGTCATATGGTTTAACAATGGATTTCTTCTATACAAGGTCCATCTGCAAAAGGACCGTACGGGATATGTACAATGGGGAGCTGCAAAGCGATTACGCCAACATTTGAACCCACTTCTCAGTGATGTAGAAGGAGATGAAGAGATGGCATCTCATGCAAAAACGATGGCATTTCAACATCTTCAGGTTCAACAGATGGGATGGCTTGGGATAGATCTTCGGCAGAGAACGGAATGCTGCAGACGTAACATCAACTTGTGAGAAATAGCTGCGATCAACTAGCTCAAGAGCTTAAGGTATAGATTAGACACCTAAACACGAAGATATCCTTCAATGGAACTATATACTTCATTCAAAGATTTGACTGTAGAGCCCAATTTGCCACCAGAACCTTGGACGAGGATGACCAAAAAATGTAGAATGAATTTTATTTCGTTTGCTTTCTGTCAAAACCCTTTCATTTATCTATTTATCCTATGAACTTCCATTGAAGAAAGGTTATCCTCTGGAACCAATTATGGTTAGGAGTGAATTTTATTTATCACTTCAACATGAGAGGTAGAATATTTTACAGGCGCACATCAAACTACAGCATATGATCATGGTACTAAAGCATACTAACTTCAGAGTTGAGGAAAGTAATTAAACCTGGTTTGGACTGACCATACAGGACGAAACAAACTTGACCAACAAACCCCTGACATCCCCACCGCCAGATAAAAGTGGATACGATCAAATATTTGCACCAGTGCATTTAGGAATAAAGTAGTATCACATTTCACAATAAAAGTGTGCCTCAAAGAAAGAAAAATTAGCCAACATTTTCTACGTGAAGATTTCATCATGAAAATATGCTATTGTCTTTGCGTGTGGCCAAGGGATCCACAGATTTGGAAAGATATCATCCCTAACCAAATGTTGTCTGGCCTATCCAAAAGCAGAGCTGCGTCAGAGAAAAGTGATGGATGCAAGACTATCAGAGGCGAAAATGTACAGCAGTACCCAAACCACTTGCATCAGGTATGCAAGAGTGCATAAACAGGTAGGTGCATGATCTTTAATCATGCAATTGAAGGATGCCATAAGTTTCGCAAACCTACAACATAATAAGGTGCACTTTGGACCACATACCTCAACACGTTTGTGCAGAAAGGATACACTGTAGACAAATTAGCAATTTTTTCCATGATAAAAGAGTGCCACTATGCTTGAAAAATGAAAAGCTATCTCCATAAGTCTAAACATTACAAGACAAACCCTTCTATTATTGGCATCTGACTGCAAAGTAGAAAAGACAAAAAGAACATTTCACAGATGTGCATGTGAAGACAAGTTTGCTAATAAAAATAACGAGACTAGAATGAATACACCTAACCCTTTCAGTTGGAAAAGAGAACAAAATAGAAAGAGACATGTTAAAACAACTTTTGAACATCACACATAAATTTACAATAGAAAACTAAGTGTTCCATAGCTGCAGCCAATAGATGCGGTTGCAGAGAGACAAAAAAATCTGGATGCTGGAAAGATAAGTTTTAATTAGATAGGAAAGAAAGGGAACCACATATTCTGAATTTAAGCAAAATACATCCATTTCAAATCTTCCAGACTAGAAGGCATTTTAAGCACATTTTAAAGGTAGCATAATCAAACTTCCACAATGCAAAAGAACATATCCCTATTTTGCTCTGTATATGATCAGTGTTCAATTGTTCCATCAAATGCCTCAGAACTTAATTCCAATGAATTATATATCAAGAAAAACAGAATACCAGGACATCAAAATTTAAAGATAAGAACTGCTATAGCTATAAAAAATTTTGTTGCAACTGACCTTAGATCATCATCCAACAGAAAAGAATTTGTCATGAAATTTGAAGAGTCCTTGCTCACAATTTCTCTCATTTGAGCAACAACCTTAGCCACAAGCAAGCACAGAATAGCCTTTTAAAAATGACCATACAAAGAAAATTGCAACATAATATGGTATCTAGATCACAAAGAGTCACCTCGTTTGACACACTCTGAGTTCCATACTTATCATCCCAGTACAAGGTGCAGATTCGATAAAGTTGTTGGATGGTCAAAGCCTACGCAAGATTTCAACAAACAACTTTGGTTGAGTTTAACAGAAAGCAGACAAACAATTTCAGCCAAAAATCAAAGTAAAATATGTATGTTGCAAAATGAAATTCTGGTCAAGTATATATCATACAGGACAAAGATCCTGTCTAATTTCATTGAGTGTCTTCCTCCTCTTCTGATGTATCACCTGCAGCAATCCAACTTCAATCAGATAAAACAAAAACTGATGTAGATATAAATTCCTAGGTAGACCTCAAAGAAAAAATTATGAACTTACCAAAAATCCAACAGCCTGTCTGATGTATTTGAGCTCATGCCAAGAGGTTCCTGCATACTAATATTAAGTACAAGTCAGTGAAATAGGTCAATTCAATTTAATTATTTAAGTCAGTACACTAGATTTCCTTCATACTTCTTCTGTCACATCAGAAATCCAACGCTCCAGTTCCGCAAGACCAGACTTTACATATTCCCCATTGGAAAAAGTGCAGCATTCACGCCGCAACAAAAGGCTGTTATCAATGATAGACATTAAGTGACAATTAAAATTGTACATAAAAGAGCTACGGAAATGTTTTTGAAGCACTGATGACCATACCTGTTAAAAAGTTGTATATTAATGAAAGAGAAGACTTGAGTAATTAGTTTGCGTATCAGAAAAGAGGGCACCTGGTTACATTCAAATTAACGCCCAATTCTTTCAGTTGGCATTTTCACCATGAACAAATACAATGATTACAGATAGACACACTATGAAATAAAAGCTTTTAACTGATTACTGACACAGCCAATATACGAACATTGTGCACGCACTACATTAAAATAGAACAAGACATGAATAAGTAGGGACAATACACAATTTAACTAAGACTCACATCAGGAATGAACTTACCAATTTATAAACAATAAAAAACATGAAAAAGCATTATACCTTAAAATGCAACTTTTGCTTACATTTAAAACAGATGCATACAGACATGCATGCGTGCACACATTCTCCCATTCTCCCTCCCCCTGCCCCTAAGATATATAACTATTTAATGTGTCTAATGGCACTCCCCTTTACTGTGTATACATGATGTAACAACCAACTCCTCTGGATTTTCACTAAACCTTTAATGAAAATCTAGATATGGTTGAATTGATGGTCAATGCTGTATCCATCTAAATTATAAAAGAAAAGCATAAGTTCCCGATATCAAAAAGTAGTGCTATGAATCAGCAAATTCTATTATTAGACAAATATCTTCCATATTCTGAAAGTATTTCAATTGTTATTCCCATTTGGAAGGCCGCTGATGATATCAGCAAAATATAGAGAAGCTTTTAAGATATAACCAGAAACAACAAATATCATGATATTATCACGATGTCAACTCAAGATTTTAGAAAGGATCCACTTTTATCAAACCTGTAAGCATGTCATTTTTTTCCTTTTTGTTTATTTTTATGTTTTCAAAAAGCATTTCTGCTAGTTTCTCCAAAAAATTACTAGAAAGCCAATTATAACAAAACCTTTTCCTTAATACTTTTCCAACTTAGAATCTTCCAGGGTTTTTTCCAATATTTCACAAGGACACTCATACTATTGACAAGAACCTCCAAAAAATTTCTTGTAGAGAAAATGCCAAGAACTATATTTGTGATTGCAGTTTCACTTTCAGTATAATAAATACCATAGCTATTTAATGAACAAAATGTTCCACAAAGTGGCAAACCGCATTAAAAAATGTGCAACTAAGAACCATAAAGCACCAAGTAGCATTTTCATTAACTTGGTTGAAGACACTAAAACTGAGGTGTGCATAGGTCTAGTTACATAGGCTTAGGCACTATATATAGATACAGACACACACAGCGAGAGAAAGAGAGAGAGAGTGTGTGTCTATTGTTTCACAAGTTATAGTGTGCCTTGCATGCTCTAACATAAGATATAATTAACACAATATGATCATATAAATAGAATGAACATAAATTTTTCTAACAAGTCATGCTCCAAATCACACTTTCAAGAAATAAAATTATACATTCTGAGTCATTGATTTGCTATGTCCTTGATTTTCTCCCCTACACATCGAAATGATCCAAGGCATAACTTGGATATGTTAAATGGACTATGTGAATCACATCCATCAATGTTTTTTCTTACCTTATGAAACTGAGTTTTTCGCTAATTTTCCGACAGAAGCACTGATAGAAATTCAAGAGAATGTAGAAAGAAAACCCAAATAATTGAATGTATATATTCATTCAAAAAAAACTCAAGGCAGTAGCATGATATTTTCATTTTGGCAATTAGCAAGATTTTCAACATACGTTTTTCTCTGTTTGCTTATTTTTGACATTTTTGCAATGATATTTCATAAATATCACCACTTTCAGGGTTGAACTTCTAGGAGATTAAATAGGTTCAGAATGTGAAAGGAAAAAACATTTGTTAAAAGAAGCAAGATTGAAAAGTGTTTCCCACGACACGCAATTTCCAATTCTAGATGGAATTTCAGTAACCCCAGCAACAACTGCCAAGGAAGTTGGTTAGCAAGAAAATTTAGTCTATGAGAGATAAATGAAAGTTGAAAACGCAAAGATGCTTCCACTGAACTGCCTCAAGAAACATCAAAATGAGCATACTCACATAATTTTCCCGTAAACTATCCATTAATGAATCCAAAAATTTGATGATATTGTCCCAATGACTGCTGAGAGACTGCTGAGAAGAGCCAAGTGATGATCTTGATGTCTTTCCAGGAGGTACCTTTGCAGTTTTAGGTGCCTTGCAGACAAAAGGAATCGTAAGAAGCTCATTGTAATATTTTGCACCCCAAAGACAAAATGATTTAATTTTAAGCAACATAGAAGTAATCTAATATGTAGGGAAATTATGCAGTATTAGAGTCAAACAATGAATTTTGACTTTAACAACTTCCACTACAGATTATTTATAGTTTTTTCAGGAAACTTCTTCAGCACAAGTCACTTGGTATTACTATTGTCAAGCCACATATAGAACATTAAGAACATGAATCAGTAAAGTCATTGATTAGTATTTGGAGCTTACTATTGTTATCAAGCCTCTTGAAAAAATATCAAAACATGATCCACAAATTATATGTATATTTTCAGTGAAGAGTGAACCAAATTTAATAACCGGAAGAGAATGGACTCTAGAAAAGGTTTTAAATGGTAATCTTTGTACCAAAAAAAGGCTCTTATGGCTAATGAAAGATTCAAAATTATACCATAAATGGGTGCGAAAGGATAGATAGATACAATACAATTTGAAGAGAAAAATGAAAATACACCTTCAAAGACCAAAAAACAGACGTTTTTCAATTGAAATGCATGTAGGACAGTAGGATGCTTTCCAAAGAAGCATCATACTTGGGGAGCAAAATATAAAAATATGCAACTCAAAAGTTTATGAATCCATCCTGGAAGAACTTGCACGTAAGAAAATGTACATGGATGACAATAATGTCAATATACAGATCCGTAGTTTAGAGTCTTTAGACAGAATCTTAAACCAAGATTTGGTCGTTAACCCAGTCCAACGAATTAGGCCATCAACTATGGAATAAAAGACAAACAAGAGTTCAAAAACCAAATGTTCGTGTGAAGCAATAAGCTACTAAAAAACAAGTCACTCACTAATTACATAATAATTGACGAGTTGCTCAAGAGCAGATTGTCAAATGTCCATAAAGCTAAAATAGCAGTACACCCACAATGCCATCAAATCAACTAATAAAAAAGCAGTAACTATGATCAGGCAAACCAATAAATAAAAAAAATATTACCTGAATGCAGAGACTTAACATAGGCAGTATGTCCTTTTTAACATTATCACGAATCAAGCCAAAGATCTTTTCTAAGCAAGCAGTAAGTTGTTGCTTAAAGAGTATAGCAGGATATCGGGCCTCTACATGAAATGCACAATCACGAGTTCCATTAAGTAGCAAAGAACTAGCATTTGAAGGAGATTTGAAGCTCTGCGAAATTGGAAAAAAATCATATTCAGCAAGGTGAAGCCAACTTGCATTAAACATATTTTATCTAAAGCACCAGATACAGCTTCAAGTGGTGACTTGAGCATGGCACCTAGGCAAAACTAGGTGCATTACACAGTCAACATAAAAAGGAAACCAATAATCTACAATATCAAGTGTTAAAATTAACAATAAAACTGGACTATTTTTCAATTTAAAACCTATGATGGTCAACTAACAACAAAAGAATCAAAGTGCACAATGACATTGACACATTAAACATTCCATAACACGATAACCAACATAATTTGAAGTGTGAAAAATCAAACTTAATGAAGTTGAAGAATTAAAGTTTCACGGCTGTGCAGCATAAGAAGAGCAAATTTACAATTTTTTCAATGTTATAGAGAATGCAAAGTCTTCTAATTTCCTAATTACCAAATATTAAATCTCTAACTACAATTTTTATAACCACAAGGCTTAAATAAAACTTAAAGTACAGATCTAATGTTAAAAAAAGATTGAAGACAAATCCTCAACACAATCACAACTTCCATGTTAATATTGCTTGTCATAAATTGGTTCCTATTATAACTCTTGCAAATAAGGAAACCTTAATACCATAAATCCTTGACATCAAAGTCTTGCATGCCCTCAATTTTTTGTTTCACATTAACAAACCTTCAGTTGTAACTCTCTCTCTCTCTCTCTCTCTGTGTGTGTGTGTGTGTGTGTGTGCGTTTTGGGTGCATATTCATCTCATTCATTCTGCTTTTTCCTTTTCTGCTTTGTGAAGCTGCTGTTAGGACCTTCCAAGTTTCCAACAGCTACCCTTCTAGGAGTAAGAAGGTGTAACAGCTCGAGAGGCCACGCCTTGTGTAAGATTTGGGACTATTGTACCTTGTTTCACTTATTTTATAGCATTGTTTACGCATTATGCTTGTCCAATTAGAGATTCATCTTCCCGTTGGTAGTGTTTTGATCTATGTCACACGGACACGGCAAAATAACCCACGTATCCGTGTTGACACACGGACACGGGTGCGGACACGGCTAGGACACGGCAAAAAATAAAAGTCATTAATTTAATGTTTTTTTTTTCATTTTATCAATTTTTTATGATGCATCCAATTACTTCCATGAACAATCCTTTCAGATATTCAGTACTTTTGTGATAAAACACATTTTCTAACAAGATTGTAAGAGTGAACTATTAATTTAATGTTTTTTTTTATCTTATCATTTTTTATAATATTTAATGTAGCCGTGTCTGCGTATCCAAAAAAATGAAAATTGCTGCATCCGCACCCGTATCCGCACCCATATCGCATCCGCACCCGTATCCCCATATCCGCACCCGTATCGCATCCGCACTCGTGTGACATAGGTTCTGATGCACATTGAGTGTGAGACAGCCCCTGTGAGATTGGTGATTCTCCAACATTGATCTTCTAGATGGATTTTTCAGGCGTTCCAGTATAGAGCTGAGCTATAACAGCATACTCACTGAAAGAAGTCAGACCGTATCAAGCGCTAAGACATGTTGCTGTAAAACAGTTGAAAAATCAAGTAATTTTTATAAGGCAACTATGCAAGAAATTCACGAGGGTTCGACTCTTTCCTACATTATTATGTTCAAATGCGCAACATTAACAAAACTAACATAAACAAGAAGACAGAAACTACCCAAGAACCAAATGGACAGAAAAAAAAATACAGTAATAGAAGACAACTCACCTGGGCCATCCTTCCAATCAATCCTGTCGAACCTGTTCGACGCTGGGGAGTTGAAAGAAAGCCATTTGTTTTTAAGTTCTTTTGCAGGAGGCACAAAAGAGCCGAAGCATTGGACAGCCAGTAAGGGAGAATTTTCTTCTCATCCTCAACCTGGTATAGATGAAACTAATGAGGTACATGGTGAATAATAAACAGGATGTCAGGATCAGATGCTTGTGTCAGTGCAATACTAAGTGCCTTAACAGAATGGTTATCTAAACTTCATCCAAGTAAAGGAAAAATAACACAGTTGGTACATCTGGTTGATTGTGTCATAATGCTAAATAATGAGAATAAGAGGTGAAACCCATGAAGAGAAGCATAACCACATTTGCAATACAAGCAATAAAAACCAAGTATGAAGCTCAAAATTAAATATAAGAATAACAAAAGGAACAACTATCCACCTCAAGGACATCATTTATGGCCTCAATTATGCGGTCAAAAATAACGGTCCTTTCTGCTTCAAAGGCATGCCACCGTAGAAGGCATTTGAAAATGCTGCAAGCTGCTACAGGTTTGCCATTTATATACCCCAAATCCTCTCTAACACACCTCAGAACAAACTCCTGATTTTCCTGGAAAGGATAAGCAACTCAAACATGGATTACATTCTTGAATACACTAACTACTTTTATGGTTGCAAGAGAGATGGATCTGTTCTGAGGGTTTCCCCACTTTCCATTGTACCAGTCCAACTGTGACCGGACATTTAATGCATTTAGCTGTCCCTGATCCATCTCGGTTGCAAGTTCTTTTTTTACTCAAAGGAGAAAAGGTTACCTGATGCCTCTCACTGCCCACTTTCGACCGTCTGTCTGTCTGAGCAAGTGGAGCAGCTCTAATAATTCGAGAAGGGGTTGGTGATTCCTACAAGAGTGACAGATCATAGATGATGAGTTTTACCTGCATAAACTTACAGAGCACACCATACACAATATATTAATCAATCAACCTGACACAGTAGAGCCCTAAAATATGCATTTATATTTTATATTCACACCAATCCTCCATTTTTTAGAAATTATTACTCTCTCCATTTTGAAAAGAGCACAAGGAGATTGGCAAAATATTGTGACTTTTTCAGAACAATGCCAAAAAAGTATATTTCATAATATTATATCAAGATATTTACAATCATTTTCAGGGACTCTAAAGATGCCCTTTTCATATTTCTACCACTTTTCTCGCTTATTCTATGTTTTCAGAAAGTTATTCTACTTATTTTTTTATATTTTTTCAAGAAAAATAGTAGAAAACATATTATGTCCTAATTTCAACATTCTTTATATTTTGCCTGTCTTAGATTAGAAGTTCCAGAAGTTCCTAATTTCCTTCCGAATAAAAAAAAAATACATCTTGTAAAGAACTTCCAAAACAGCAGTGCCAAACAGTTGCCCCTTTCGCAAACAATTAAGAAAGGATATCAAATGAACGGACAAAAGACTTAAGCTAACTTACAAAAAATTCCTTCCGATCTACCATTGGAAGTTCATGCTTCTCAAGGTACCCCTGGTTCATCATAATAAATACACTAGGTAAATGAATGGCTCCAAAGAATATTCTTCCCAAGCTATGACCAAGTACAAACAAATCATAAAAACTAAAAGACAAGGAAACCATAAAAAATCAGTCTTCATTAATTTGGAACCAGAAAAGTCCGACAGCAAGTAGGCAATGACTGCAGAAAAAGGAAGACACAATAGGCTTTAAGAATGATGAATAACCTCTAGAAAAGATTTAGCAACTCCAAGTGTTGCCTGCCTGGTACCAGGAGAAATGCTCAATGCTTTTTGACGCAGGACACGATTCTCATCCTCCAGGTTCAACAACTTCTCCTCAAGACTAATATGAATTGAGGGTAAACAGGAAAAACACACAAAACAAGAAGCATATTAAGACAACAAAAGACAAAAACTCACAACATGACAATCAGAATATTGCATGAGAACAATAAATAGACAACTCAATCACAGGATAAGTTTCATCATCAGCAAGTTGCACTGATCACACTTCACATGAAGGTCCATAGCCACATATATTGTGTCTTTTTTGAAAAAGAAGCGATAAAAATGTGAAATACATATTTAACGATGAAACCTGCTAAATATCGCGTATTATTTAAAAATTGGCACATTAAAGAAGACACGAAAAAGCATGATAAAATCGTGTTTATTTCGCGTCTTATTTATACTTCATTTGAAATTTTGTAAACGGTAATCGTGTTTTCTCGTGTCTTATTTATAGTTCATTTCAAATTTTGTAAACAGTGGCATGACAGTAAAATTCAAATGTTTTAATGTTAAAGCAGAAAGAAGGAAACCCTCATTATTTTAGAGACAATTATATCGTAGAGTTTTAGAGGAAACGAGTTTTGGGGACGGGAAGAGGCGAAGTTAGGTTTCATAATTGATTTGGGAGACTGCGTGGGTCGTGTCTGCTGCATTTAAGAAGGTAAGTCTATCTTGTCTGTGCTGATTGTTCTTTATTTGTTTGTACTTTGTAATAGTTTATTAATCAAATGGAAGTAAATATATGTTATTTTGACAAAAACAACCATGAAAACACCGACATACTTGTATTGGGTGAACAGGAAAGACATTGCTTCTGCAAACAATAGAGAAGAGCTAGTTTCAGCCTCGCAAGAACAGGTAATTTAAGCCTTTAAGCTATCATAGAAGTGCTTCACAGTATACCAGTTATGGAACTACCAGGGGAGTAATGATCAAAAGAACTAATTTATTCTTTTAGGGTTATTTATTAATTTTTTAAAATTTACCTTTTTTTGGATGAAAACAACTCATCGTATTATACCCGAGAAAAACCTTGCCGCTTAAAACCCGAAAACAGTATATGTGACTATGTGAAGGTCACAATATCAGACTTGCGACTAAAAGTCATAAGACTAAAGAGCATTCCTTGAGGCAAACCCTCTTGTACTTTTGCATTGTTTGCATGAGAACTTTGGTAGTCAAAAGATGCAAGTAGGTCCCATCTAGGTTTTCAGCGCACAAGTCTAGCATCTGAAGAGAATGTGAATATTTTCTTTGTTTTTTTATTTTCTCTGTAGAAAAAAGTATCTTTGTTTCTTCAATTGCTCTAAATTATATCACTAGTTTAACTGTCATCACTTTAGAAGTCAATTTCAACAATTTTCAGTTAATTTCCAATTTTCAGTCATGACTAGGCTGCTATATAGACAAAAACGTGTCTGATCTCCTCAAACATACATGTGTTTAAAATATAAGATTTAATAGTGAATTAACATAATGTAGATCAGGTCCATGTACTCAAATTCAACAACATAAATGTGAAAAAATAAAAAATCGCAAAACAGAAGTAGCCTCAATTGTCCTATTTCAGAAAAAAAAAAAAAGTCACTCTTAATACCCAACTCCTGAGGCTTTTTTCTTCTTAATTGTGATGCCGTACCCTTAACAAACAAACTTCTATTATATATTGTGGGTGTGAAACTTTAACAAAGAGAGACCCAAAAATGATCTAAATAGAAGAAAAAAACTTCAATATTTTGAAAAATAATAATTTCCACCTATCTAAAAAAGAACAATGGCTTAAACTTAGCAAGTAACCCACGCAGAGGTAGTGCAGGTAGGTGCCTCCTGTTGCTTGAGTAACCCAAACTAAGAGGAGGAGGAAGAAGAAGATGGGGTAGGATGAAGACGAGGACTCAGAAGAACCCACCAGGCAGTAGCAAAGGGGAAGGGAGCTGACGCGACAAAAGAGGGAAGGGTGGCTTACAGGTGGAGAAGAGAGAGAGGAAGGGTGAAAAAAAAAAAGAGACGAGAGAGTTTTATCAATTTCCGTCTCTACTTTTATTCTATCTACCACTTTGTAGCTCACAAAGAGACACTTAATCTACCAAAACCTTTACAATCTACAAAGCCTTCTTTTACAGTTTACAAAGTCATTCTTCTCACAAGTATGCATAAAAACACATACAAACATAACATCCTCACCAATGTGACATAGCTATTAACAGTTCCATTTTCAGTGAATCCAGTTAACTCAATCTATAATACACAGCAACAAATGCAGTCATATATACGACGTTGAAGCAGTAAAGCACAAAAACCAACCCTATGAACAAGAATTTAAACCATAAAAACATTACTTACATAATTTGATGTCATTCCAAAGAAAAACAACACGTGTCTACATCCTAATCAAGCAAAGTTGCATTCATGGTTTAACCTTAAATACTATGTTGCTTTGTTAGGATGCAATGTTTTGGTTTCAAATTGTATTCCTTATAGCTACCAACAAAAGCATACATGGTGAATAGACGAGGAACAAAGGCAGAAAAGAATGAATATGAAGGTATCCTCACAACATTAATTAGCTGAATATTCATAAAAGTTCGAAAAACCTTTGCATGTTCTGCTGAAGTTGTAAGCATTTGGACTCTGCTTCATGCATTTTGTGTTCTTTTTCATCAATATTTCTTTGAGCCAGAAGAAGCTCATTCTCTAAAATCATATTTTTCTCGCGCAAAGAGTCAACCAAACCCTGCAAGAGGAAGAAGCATGAACTTCATGAGAGATTGTGATAGTACGAAAAGAAAAAGGTCAAAAGAAGATGAGAGCTCTACATTTTAATAGCCTTACATACCATCTCCACCAACAGAATATATTTGTTTATCCCATTAGTGAAACTTAATAAGCAATACCAAAAGGAGAAAAAGCCTTACCGAGGAACAGAAGAAATCCATGCACTACGGAATTGTATTGAAAATGTGTTGCCTTTTATTTACTATGTATTAGTGCCCCTTGGCTAAATATTTCTAGCTCTAGCACTGCATGAAAATGATTTTTCTGACAATAGTTCTTCTTTTCTCATGAGTGCATTTTTTTATGCTATTAAATAGATGACATTACAGTTATGGGAAACGAAATGAGTGTTCTAGTCTCACTTAAACAGGTTAACTGTTTATTTGAGTCTACTCAATGATGAGGATATATTTACTAATTCATTGAACCGTCAGCCTATCTGTAAACCATTGGGGAAAACTTGGTAACTTCCAAAGCGACTTATTGGCCTTTCTGAGTAGACTCAAGACTGATTTCAACCAGGTCTCTATTGAGTGAAGCAGGTATATAAAGTTATAAACTGATACATACATTTACATGGCATGATTCTAGGCATGTATATTTACATGCAGCATGTTCATGACATACTAACATATCCCCAACCACCCCTATTCTCAAGGCCTTCTCAACACTCATCTTTATTTCTTTCCTCTTAAATCACATGCCCACCTTTCTTTTTTCTTCGATGCATAACCTATACGCCTTCTTCTCCTCCTCCGTCTTCTCCTTCCTCTTCTTACCCTTATTCTTCTTCCTCTTATCCATATCCCTGCTTCTTCCTCCAATATCCTCCCTTAAGTGTTTCTTCACCGTGTCCCCCAAGGGCCCAAGCTGTTACCCCTCGTATTCTTCATCTACTTTCTTGTCCTTTTTCTTAAAATTTATTTTTAAATGCAACTAATTTTCTGTTAGATGTGCTTTTACAGATTCTGCACTTGCTCTTAGTATAATCAGATGCCTGGTTTGTCCTTTTCTTCAGATCTATTCCCTGTAGAACTCAAATAACATTCATTATCAGGATTGTAGATTGGCTATTATTATCACAATTTTTTTACCACCAATTTTCCCTCCAGGCATCTAGGAAATGGCACCTAGCATTCACCTGGACCAAGAAGATCCACCAATTAAATGCTTAGTACTTTTGATTTAATAAAAGATTTTCACAGTGATGAATCTATGTCACACAAGTGCGGGGTGTGAGTACAGGTGTCGCATTTTTCAAATAAACATGAGAGCAGGTGTATCTAGAAACAACAAAACTAAAAATTAATAAGGTACACTCAATCAATGATTTAACGGAAAAGAAAGCATGCACCAGCAATAGGTGGCAACGGTTTTGAAGAGTCTGTGTGACCTAGATTGAAAGTTTAGTAACTTTACATAAGTGACACAATAACATCCGTGCATGTCAACTATCCACAGTCCAAAATATCAGTCTTGGCTATACATCAGTAGTGGGAAATGATTTGGATCTTAAAGATTTATTTAACAGATCTCAAGAAAGTTGCACATTAAATTTCTGGTACCTTCACTGTCTCACAAGATCTTCAATCTCTCTCGATGTCTCACATTAAATTCATAGTGTCTTCAAAATCTTGTTTGTAGTCGTAACTAGGTCGCTATTGTGTGATATAAATAACATCACATGGTTGAATGAACTGGGATGACGTGTAGACTTTCCTAGAAATCAGCATTTCTAATTTTGAGAGTATAATTGTTTTCAGGGAAAGAACATTACATAATCCTACTCTTTTTGTAAGTACCATGATTTCAAATTGTAGAAACACGAACCACAGAGAGAGAGAGTGGAGAACAAACACACAATCTACGTGGAAAACCTCAGAGAGAGGTGAAAAACCACGGGGAGGCTCTGACCTAGGGGCTCACCGCAACCCTAGGAGAGAGAAAATTATATTTCACATAATCCAACACTAAACACAAGTGACAATATAAAGAGGGAGAGAGGAGAAGCCGCCTAGGGTACCGAGCCCGCCTCGGTACCCGCGCCCCATAGAACCGGGTCCAGATATGGACCCGGTTCCCATAACAACATATTCTAACACTCCCCCTCAAGCTTGGCATACATGTCAAACATGCCAAGCTTGCTAACATTCTTTTCAAATGAAGAAGTACAAAGCCCTTTAGTTAAGACGTCTGCAACTTGATCTTCAGACTTCATATATGGCAGAATCAGCTCCTTTGAGTCAATGCGTTCCCGGATAAAATGACGGTCAATCTCCACATGTTTGGTCCTGTCATGTAGAACTGGATTATTGGCAAGATTAATCGCAGACTTGTTGTCACAGTACATCTTCATTTTATCTCCCAGTTCCACACCAATATCAGTCAAAAGAATCTTCAGCCACAGCATCTCTGTAACCCCCATTGCAACAGCCCTGTACTCAGCCTCAGCACTAGACCTCGAACATACTTCTTGCCTCTTACTTCTCCAAACAACTAGGTTACCTCCAAGAAAGATACAATACCCTGTAGTAGACCTCCTTGTGTCAGTACAACCTGCCCAATCTGCATCTGAGTAGCCCTCAATAGTAAGTTTGTCTTGTCGAGTATACAGCAGCCCTTTTCCTGGGTCATTCTTTAGATACCCCAACACTCGTTCTGCACTCTTCCAATGACAATCCGTGGGAGCATGCATAAATTGACTTAGCACATTTACCGCATACGTGATATCAGGGCGAGTTAGAGTAAGATAGATAAGCTTACCGACTAGCCTCTGATATCGCCCTTTTCCTTCCTCATCCAGAGTGGTGCCCGTCTTGATACTTATCTTAGTTCCCGACTCCATAGGAGTAAGATAGGGCCTACAACCAAGTTTACCTGTCTCCTTTAGTAAGTCAAGAGTGTACTTCCTTTGATTCATAACCAGCCCTGTCTCTGATCGAGCAATTTCTATCCCCAAAAAGTATCTCAGCTTACCCAGATCCTTGAGGTCGAATTCTTTAGCTAATCTCTCTTTCATCTTTCTGTTTTCTTCTTCATCACTGCCCGTGACAATCATATCATCAACGTAGACAAGGAGAAGACTCACCAGACCATCTCTCTGCTTTATGAATAGGGTATGATCTCCATTTCCTTGCTTGTACCCAGTAGACTTCATAACGATCCTTAGTCTCTCAAACCAAGCTCTAGGCGACTGCTTCAAGCCATACAAAGCTTTCTTGAGGTGACAACATTTTCCCTCTTGAACATACCCGGGAGGCATGCTCATATAGACTTCTTCCTCCAGATGGCCGTTCAAGAACGCATTTTTAACATCAAGCTGGTCCATGCGCCACTTCTTGTGCACAGCAAGAGCAAGAATAACCCTCACAGTCTTCAACTTTGCAACAGGGGCAAAGGTCTCAAGATAGTCGATCCCATACTTCTGGCTGAACCCCTTTGCAACCAGACGAGCTTTATATCGATCTACAGTGCCATCAGGTTTGTACTTCACGTTGTAAACCCACTTAGAGCCAACTAAGTGTGTCCCTTTAGGGATATCAACAACTTCCCATGTTTTGTTCTTAGCTAACGCACCCATCTCCTCCGTCATAGCATGTAACCACTTGGGATCATCCTTAGCATCATCCACCGACCTGGGAATAACAACTTTGGATAAGGTTGTGATAAAACATTTGTAATTTGTACTGAGCTTAGCATAAGAAACAAATCTCTGAATAGGGTGAGAAGTACATGACCTGGTGCCTTTGCGCAAAGCAATAGGGAGCTCTTCATTCGATGGACTTGGGTCATCCGGAGAGATCACAAGATTGGGATTGGTTCTATCCTCATCACCAACATCTTCCACAGTAGCTTTCTCCTTTCTGACATAAACCTTGCCAAACAAGTGATCCCGGGCAACAGTGGGCTGAGCATCCACCGTGACCCCTTCCATATGACTGCCCTTCTCATTACTGACCGTGACCGTGTCAATCACACTGGGACTAACCTTGTAATCCAAAAACTCCATAAACTGAATCAGCTGATTAGAGGAATACTCTTCCCCTTTGTTCCCAAGACACTCCCCCTGAAGAGTATTCACCGGAAAATACGACTCATGTTCATAAAATGTGACATCCCTCGAAACATATACTTTGGAAGTAGTGGGATCCACACATTTATACCCCTTCTGAGTGGAAGAGTACCCCAAGAAAACTCCTTTAATAGACCGGGGATCAAGTTTTTTGAGAGTAGGGCTATGATTATGCACAAAACAACTGCACCCAAAGACACGAGGAGTAAGAGGCCACGGATTCTGAGTAGGCCACAGGGTAGAATAAGGAGACTGACCATCCAGCACTCTAGTAGGCATACGGTTAATGAGATGTGCACTAGTGAGAAGTGCGTCACCCCAATACCGCTTCGGGACATGACGTTGGAACATAATGGCCCGTGTAACATTCAATAGATGACGATTTTTACGTTCAGCTATACCATTCTGAGGAGGGGTATAACTACAAGAGGTTTCATGAACAATACCCTTTCCTTTCAAGAATTCATCAAGGGATTGGGAGACATATTCTCTTGCATTATCCGTACGGAAAGCTTGAACAGTAGTATGGAATTGAGTCTCAACAAAGGCAACAAAGTTTTTCACAACTGCTGGAACCTCACTACGTTCTCGCAACAAGTACACGAACGTGCATCTAGAGTAATCATCAATAAGCGTCAAAAAATAGTGACAACCACCACACGTGGGTACTCCAGAAGGACCCCAAACATCGGAATGAACTAAGGCAAACGGATGAGTGGATTTATTCAAAGAAATAGGGTATGAAGCCCTGACATGTTTAGCCAATTGACACACTTCACAAGCGAAGGAGTCAATGGAGACAGAAGCAAACAAATGAGGAAACAACTTCTTTATTAACTGGAAGGGGAGATGTCCAAGACGCTCGTGCCATCGCAGAACAGTAGATCTATCATTCACACCAGACAAGTGACCACTCGTGGCAGAAATCAACGCTGAAGCAACTTGTACCGGCAGCCTGTAGAGCCCATCAGTAACCGAACCAATCCCAATCTTCTTCCCCGTCACCAAGTCCTGCAGGGAACAATGATCAGCAGAGAAAATTAGATTACAGTTTAATTCTTTAGTAATACTGCTGACAGAGAGTAAGTTCACAGGAATATTTGGAACATGCAGGGCATTGTGGAGATGGTATTTGTTCAGCAGGGACAAGCTCCCTTTCCCAGCCACAGAGATAGAAGACCCATCTGCCATAGACACGCGTTGCTTGCCAGAGGAAAGTTGATATTCTTGAAAGAGTTTAGAGTCCCCTGTCATGTGGTGAGTGGCTCCACTATCAACAATCCAATCACCAAGAGAAGGGTTACCTTGATCAGTCGAGGCAACGAGGGCTTGGGCTAGCTGAGCCCCTTCAGACGTGGAGGACTCCTCAGGGGTAGTAGATAGACGGCTGATGTACGCCTGTAGCTCCTTGAGTTGAGCAGGAGACAACTTGGACTTTGCACTACTAGAAGAATTGCTCTGACTGGAATCAGACACAGTAGGGCTACGCTTGCCAGAGGGAGGACGACCTCTGACCAGTCTCTTCTCGGGATGAAGATCCCAACAGAAATCCACCGAATGCCCCAACTTGTGGCAATGAGTGCAATGTCGGGCAGGACGCTGCCCAGTCCCTGAGGCACGGCTGACAAAGGCAGAAGGGCCATGACCGGTGTCAAGATGCATCACCTGGCGACGTTGTTCTTCAGACTCAACACGAGCATATACTTCCTCTATCCCCGGAATCTCATCACCATTAAGAATCTGGCTACGAATAGACTCAAATTCATCCCGCAGGCCTCCCAAAAACAGAAACGTACGGTCCATCCATTCCTTTTCCCAGTAGAGGGAATGATCTGAACCGCACGTCCACTCATCAGTCACATGATAATCTAGCTCCTCCCATTTGGTCTTCAGGGCAGCATAGAAGGCAGCAACAGACAAATCACCCTGTGTCAGAGAGTAAATACTGCGTTTAATCTGATAGGTACGCAGATGTCTCTTCTTGCGACCATACATCTTTGCAAGCACAGTCCACATATCAAAAGAGGTCGGCTTCCGCAGAATGAGGGGCTGGATATCGGATGACACGGAGCTGATGATCCACACCTTCACTTGGCTGTCCTCCAACGCCCACGTTGCCCATTGAGGATCAGATTTGATGGGCGCAGGTTTGTCGCCAGTGATGTAAGAGAGACGCCCACGGCTAGTAATCCCAATCTCGAGAGCGGCAGACCAAGATAGGTAATTGTCCTTGGTCAGACGGATGGAGGTGACCTGGAGCGGCACGTTCTCAGTCTTGGAGGCGCTGCCCGTGTCAAGAACGGCATCTTTTTGAGTCCCCATCGCTTCTGCCATCACAAACAAGCACACAGCAACAAGAGGCACAGCAGCGGGAATGAGGCAACGGCGACGGGAAGGAGGCAGCGGCGACGGCGGCGGGAATGAGGCAGCGGCAACGGAAAGCAGGCGACGGCGCAACACAGAGGCCACCCACGGTGGCAGAAACAAAGAACGGCCGAACGGAGGACCGCGGAGGCGCAACAGAGGACGGCGGAACAGAGGACGGCGGCGGCGGAACAAAAGGACGGCGGCGGCAGAGCAGGGCGACGTCACAAGTGCAGCAGCGGCGCCGGAACAGAGGACGGTGGCGGCGGAACAAAGGACAGCGGCGGCAGAGCAGGGCGACGTCAAACGGGCAGCAGCGGCGCCGGAACTTCAACGGCGTCGGGCGACGAAAAAACTTGACGATCCTCGGAAAAAACGCTTCTCCAACTCCGCGGGCTCTGATACCATGTAGAAACACGAACCACAGAGAGAGAGAGTGGAGAACAAACACACAATCTACGTGGAAAACCTCAGAGAGAGGTGAAAAACCACGGGGAGGCTCTGACCTAGGGGCTCACCGCAACCCTAGGAGAGAGAAAATTATATTTCACATAATCCAACACTAAACACAAGTGACAATATAAAGAGGGAGAGAGGAGAAGCCGCCTAGGGTACCGAGCCCGCCTCGGTACCCGCGCCCCATAGAACCGGGTCCAGATATGGACCCGGTTCCCATAACAACATATTCTAACACAAATTATACTACCACAACAAGGTCAAAATTATGCATAAGTGTGTCTTTGTGTGTGTGTTTGAGAGAGAGAAACGACTGGAAGACAGAAACATACCTTCAAGGACAAGTTCTCTTTCCTTTCTTCTATCATGGAAACAAGTTTTGTATCCAATGATTTCTTTTCCTTTGCTACATACTCTAGATCTCTTTGAAGCACCACGTTTTTCTTACATTCTTCAGCTAAATTTAATTTAGCATCATCCAGTTCATGTTTCAAATCTTGCAAGGCATTCTGAAGCTTTGTCATTTCCACCATCTTCACCTCTTCAGTTGAGGCCTACAATTGAGATGAAAACAAAGACATCACAACTACTTTCTCTAATAAGAAACACAGAAAGAGAGGAGTTTGACATCCACATGCAAATAAGAGGGACGATAAAAAAATCCATTACGGATATATGCACTAACAGTTTCCTTGCAAGATTAAGAACATAAATGGATGCATGAAATGTGCAAGCAAAGCAGACACCAGGAACAATACCAAGCAGAAGTAATCAACAATCAGACAGTCTGGAAGCATAAGTTAATATAACTCAGTTAAATTAGGGCTGGTCATCGGGCTGGACCAGACCAAGGGTTATGAAGTATGCCGCCTACCAGGCAGGCCGGCAGCCTTCCCAGCAGTAGAGCCCGAAGGCAGCGAACAGTGGTTTTCTCGCTGCTTAATTAGAAAGGAAAAGTAAAATATAACAAATTAGACTTCATTTACTTGTACAATGTACATACATGGACATGAATACATTATCAAACATAAAAACAGATAAACATCTGTTTGCTTTCGTGCATCTCACATGCAAATGCATTACACATTCAATCCCAGAGGTTCATTTTATTTATATCATTGACAGGTATTAGCAATGAACAACATGAGCAAGAGCAGAACTTCCTACATCCAAACTCCAAAGTGATTGTTGAGGAAGCAGGTTATTTCCAGATTCTAAGACAACCTCCCTTAGCAGCAGCCCAAAGACAAAACAAGCTTATATTAAGCAGAGCAAACAAAGAGATCAAGTCCAGATGAAAACAGAAACTTGATAGCACTGGACATAGAAACATGAAGTGAGGGACACCTAGGCACAACTTTGACTCACAATTACTAAAAGCTCATAGTGAGGGCAAAGCAACAAAAACTCTTGGAAACAGGAAAAGAAACCCACTCGCAATCTTTTCTCCAGTTGAAGGCGCAAACTAAGGTCTTCCAACCGCTTCTCAAGCTTAGTTTTAGCTTCACGCAGTGCACCGGCTTCATTTGCTTCCTGGAGAGTTAACCAATTTACCATGTAAAATGGCAGGACATTATAAAAGAACATATTTTCTTAGAAAACAGTCATGTAGACCACAATGTATAGGACTCTAATTGATCAACAAAAAGAGAGCAACTGCATAGAACGAAGCCATCAAGGAATAAAACGAAAGTATTTATATTTTAGTAAATAAAATGATGTGATACAAAAATCTCACAAATATGAAAAGAATAAATTTATTAAAAGGGAGAATCAAGGCATATGACAAAATTTTAACATTTCAATGAACAATAACTATTCTCAGCAAATAAAAGAAAATCATCATGAAGTCAGGAAGGTGTATTGCCAATATCAATTCTAGAATCAGACAAACCAATATGCTTAATGCATACTCTGAGTTATGTTCCAACTTCTAAGGACCTTTAGCAAGTCTGCCATCTGCTAATAAGGCTCAGAAGCTCATGACTTCACATTGTCTCGAGATGATCTTCCAAATAGACTCAGCAACAAAAGCCCAAATCTTACACATATATAAATGAACAACTAAGTCACAAGGGTGTGCCAAACGTGGTGACGCACCCAAGCCGACATGGGTGCGAGTGCGCCCCGACAAGGCACCAGACTTTCTTAAACCGAATCGGGTGCTGTTGATCGCACCCGCTCCCTTTTTTATCTTGTTTTTCTTCTCCCATCTTTTCCCTCTTTCCCTCTCCTCCACCCTTTTCCCTTCTCTCTCTCTCTCTCTCTCTCTCTCTGATGAGGGAGAGATTCCTTTTCAAAGTATCAAAAACTTGCAAGTCCTTTTAAAGGACATCAAGTTTTATTGGTCTATATCTTAAATTTCTTACTGAAGGTTACAAGCTCGATCATTGTTTTTAAAGGACAACTAAGACAATTAACTATCCTCCTATAAGGAGGAGGACCAGGTCTCTCATCCTTTCATTATTTTATTTAATGAAACTTTGAATTATGTATGAGATTAAGGTAACCTTGATAAAAATTAAAAATATAGACATATAGAAATATAGAATTACTTACATGACATATATATATATATATATAAATTGGTAAAAACCAGACACTTAGGTCAGGGATAAAACCAGACCCTTTAATTTTTTGCTAAAAAATTATTTTCAATAGAATATAAACATCCTAATATACAGTTCACAGGAAGCAATGCTACCTCAGAAAACAAATCAATTATAGGGAGTTTGATTTCCTTAGCCAAGGGCTAGCAAGACATGAACCAGAACTAGTATATGAAACAACAAACCAGGAACCCATTCATTCCTAAACTCAATGCACCTACCTACAAATGTCACTTATACTAAGAAGTCAGCAGTACAAAAAACAAGTTTTTCACAACCCAGAATGAGCATAAGCGGCCACGTCATCGAGTAAAGCAAATGAAAGAAAATATCCCAGCAATAATCTTCAAAAGAAAGGTGATGCAAAAATGTAACTATTACACAACAGACACCTATACACTGTAAAAAAAAATACCATTTAATACACGTGATTTCTGGAAACTTATATTATAGACCCTTCCTCTGTTAAACATGTTATATATATATATATATATATATAAAATCCTCCAGCATACGGATGTCTCACACACACAGCCGAATGCAATGCAGATGCGTGTGAGACGTCTGGATAGACAAAGGATTTCAACCTTTATAGAAACTAGATTCAATACTCAGACTAAGGGTCTCACACATGCAGACACGTGTCCCTTAAAAGGGTAGATTGTAACACCCTTAAAGCTTTGTCCCGTATTGAGAATTTTGAGAGATTTTATGGGCTTATAAAGGGTGTTATTAAGTGGTTGGTTGTCCTGATTCCTAGGTTGTCCTGATTCCTACCCTTTAGAAGGCTGAAACCGAAACTGATACGGGGCTGGTCAGTATGCGTCGCACCAAGGGCCCGAGCCTAGTGTGTTACATGTATGTTCTCTTGTTAAACATTATTTCTTTTTTTTTTTTGTATACGTAATTTTGTTTATTAGGTGAGCTAGTAACTGCCTGAACTGAGCTAGCCATCAGCTAACTCCACCTCAGCTTGATACATGGCCTGTAATGTCTGTTCTCTTATGAATTACTGACAGTTATGAAGTGGTTGTTCTTTGGAGTGCTCTGGCTTCATGTCCTAGGTTCATGTGAGCCTACTGTTTCATTCGGAATCCAAATCTCTTTTTGTGTCTCCCCATATGAACTGATTACCTTACCAACCTAGAAAGCTAGATATCAAAAAGGTGATGAAGATGCCACTCCATGCTAGTTGGAATATTTTACAAAGAAGTGTTGCATATACCAGTCTAAGCCTTCGAAGTTCTCTTTTAGAAAGCTTCCGCCTCCAAGCACATTGAATTGCTATTACTGAAGTACGATATCTGTGGAAAAAGGAATAGGCTTTCCTCATCCTCCAAGCACCCTTCATTCACAACAAACAAACAACCGAAAAGTCAGTAGCCAAAAAATTCTTTCATACACACTAAACAAACGATTAAGATGTTCATCAGCTACAAGTCAACTCAAATGCATATAAACAGAAGCTAAGGTACAACGAACAGACTAAGTACTTGAAAGAGTATTATTTACAACAAATAGAACATGCAACCATGTTTTCATCCTCCAACAAAGGAGAACCAATTAAAATTTTGTATTTTGCAAGTAATAAAGCATTTATGTGTTATCTTATAAGTGCCAACTTGATAAGAAAAATGAAGATTGGGAGACAGAAAAGCAAAACAGATCTGATATTATTACCATACTTTTGCTAACTACCTGATCTTGAAATTTGAAGCAATTTTTTTTCTTTAAATATTCTCCCTGTGTTTCATTCTCTTTCTAAGTCTGCCCACCTATCTAGGCTATTAGAACAATATTTCCACGGCCTTATTGTAAAAGCAGGAGAATACAACACATTGATATAATCATCAAGATAGAAACTTACCCAAAAAAAAAGTTCAGGTTAATGATTTCCCAGAGATGAAAACGTGGTTAAGGCAGTACTCAATTGTTTTCGTAATACATCTAAATATCTAATCATAGCATGAAAATTTTCAACTATAATGAGAATGTCAAGACAAGAAGGAGCATCACTCTCAGTGCTACAAAAGATTGAAGGCATGACACACTTGAAGAACATGAAGTGAGGATAAAACATAAGCATCAGGAGAACATGCCAAAACTACATAAAAAATGTTTTAAAAATAAAATAGATGCAGTAGCCAGAAACAATTAAGAAAAATGGTTACTAGCAAAAATGATTACTGACAATTCATCTGCTACCTTGTTCCTGCCAAATACAAACAGAAACCCAACACACACACACGATGCTCACCCTAATCCCAGATAAGGGTTCCCTCCCAAAGGGATCAGTTACACCCAAAACTCAGCCATAACCCCAAATTACTCTCCCGACTCTTATTTATACCCATTCCCAGATCAGTCCATTGGACCCGATCTGCTACCCAGACTCAGAGACAAGGTACAAAAAGAGGGCTAATCACCAAAAATGAATCAGCAAACTATAAATATAAGAGAATAAGGCCTTACAAATGCATGCGATACAATATGTCACTCAGCCTCACTCCACAAACCACAGCATACATCCAATCACCAGCCGTCCACAAACGCCTACCAAATGTATACAATCCCTACACGAGCAAATAAGCCTGGGCACCGGGCCAGGTACCCGGTACCCAGCTCGGCTCGGGAACGGGCCCGGGCCTTAAAAATTTCAATTTCGGGCTTATTGTGTCGGGCCCAGCCCAGCCCAGTAATTACCGGGTCGGGCTCGGGCCCGCGTCTGTAATTGTCAGGGGCCCGATAAGCCCGACAATATTTTTCTTTAAAAAAAAAAAGAACTTGGCTTAGGTCTTAGGGTTTTCTTTTCTTCGCCCTTCAAAGACTCACTCCGCAGTCCCCACTCGGCCACTCCCCAGAGGAAGAACAGAGAAAGAAAAAGTGAGAAGAAGGGGCTCGCAGAGTTGCAGCCCCGGAGGATGCAGGGAGAGCGGCCGGAGAGCGGCAGCGTCGGCGAGGAAGGGTCTCGAGTCCCAGAGGAGGAGGCGCTGGCCAGTACGTGACAAGAGTCTTGACCAAAAAGTTTTTTCTTTTTTTCCACTCCCTCTGTGAGAGGAGCGAGTTGCCTACCTCCTCGTCACCCATCAGCTGCCTCCTCCGGTCCTCCCCATCGGATGCCTCCTCTGGTTCTTCAACTTTTAGGAAGGGTGATGGGAAGAACACAAACGGTTCAAGGTGCTTCAAACTTGTGGCGTTGTCATCTCAGACGTATCTAGCTGTCGAGCAAGGATCTAACAAAAGCCTAGGTGTCTGGAGATCCTCCCTGCACAATTTCAGAATTTTTGAAGTTCATGGGAGAAATCTATACATTTTTTAAGTACCGTCTGTCTTCAAGAAGCCAGCTGCGGACTGCTTCCCCATTTCTGTTCATATTTGGGAATTATTGCACCGGTGATTCGTTTCAAGTTTTCAACATTATCCTTACTTTGTAACATCTGTGAACTCAATTAATATGTGAAATGTGTTATTCTTATTAACTATGAGAGACGATTGGGCTGAAGAATCACCTATCCTCTGTTGTGGAAGAACCAGGGAGCGTTACAGCAAGAAAACCCGGCCCTGCTCGGCAATAATCGGGTCGGGCCGGGCCTCGGGCATACACTCAAGCCCGAGGCCTGACCTGGTTAGAAACGGGCCGGGTCTCGGGCTGGCCTGATGGCAATAACGGGCTTGCATTTGAACATTCCGGCCCGGCCTGATGCCCAGCCCTACGAGCAAACCACACCCAATACACTGGGAAGGCTAGGAAAAAGGTAAGAGCTTGGACTCGACCTCCAACTCTGGAAGTCTTCGGCCAGTCTCACAAACTCAATGGCCGTAGCCCCAAACCACCCGGAACCCATGTGACTATAGGGTCAAAGGATAGTCTCACAGGCCGGTTCCTTTCCCAGCGACTACTCCCCCCTTTAAAAAAGACACCTTGTCCTCAAGGTGTCAGAAGAGTTCTCTTTGTGGTTCGGCACCCTTTTCAATTGTCATTTGCTGAGCACTTGATGACTTTCTTCTACAGCTGTTAGTTCGCTTGTTAGTTTGAGTCTCAATCCACACAATAGGGTACCTGAAAGTTTCAGTTTGAATCCCACAAAATGATCGTTCCCTCTCGAGAACCTCTGCCACCAGGTAAAAGTTTCCAATCAGCTTCTATTGTTGACATTCCCCTAGAGAAATAGGTCCACCTGCTGCAACACGCAAGAGCTGCCTCCAAATCACCAACCACAACAATTGGTGTTAAGGATGAATATCCAATCATTTTCTGTCGCATTTGTTTTTGGTCCCAAGTCTCCCAGCCAACGACCAGCATCAAAAGAATCAGAATGGATGGCAGCAAAATGAGATGAAGGTCACGAACTTGATCACCCAGAAAGGAAGATAGATTTGTCAGCTCATCTCTTGTTAACACATTTAGGAAATTTGTGAATGTATCCCCATTGCATTTCTTTGTTATTATATAAGGCCCGAATTTGATTGCTTCACTAGCGTCATTCACTGATCCATTTATTCCAGCTGTCCTTTCAAACTGTTTCATGCTCCACAGACCAAACTCAGAATCAAATAGCCTAGAATGACCAGATTGTCTGACAAAATTTACAAGTGCCTCTGAAAATCGTTTCCCATTCCGTGGCAAAATTCTATAGGCACGATTTTCACAAAAGAGAAAACCACTTACTAAGCTGCTAACCAACAGGAACATGGGCCTTCAGAGGCGATTAAACTCTGCACAGTTAGTTGTAAAACTCAAACTATTGACTGAAAATTCCAGTCCTCCTTCAACGTATATCTTAATGACATGATTAGCAGTGAGATAGACTGGGATGCTACCAGTACCAACAGGAAGCTTTTCATCTTCAGAAGGGAGGGGCATGTTATGAAATGAACAGATTCCCATCAAGCATCAAAACCATCTATCAGTGTCTAGTGCTATACACGCTCCCTTCCATACTAAGTCCCTCAGCCCTAGCTTTTCAATCCAAAGCCCATGCAACCATTCTCTAAATTCCCACTGTCCTATGCAATTACTTGCGCACCAACATGAGTTGTAATGGTCATTGTCTTCACCTAGAAAACTGGATAAGTAATTGATATCCTCAATTTCTTTCATTCTCTTCAACGCCATGAAGTCCAAGCCCTGTGATGCTCGTTTTTGCTCATACACAATATTCCAAATGCATCCCATCTCTTCTAGTGGAATGTGTGCTGACTTGGCCTTGTATGCTGATTCTAGGACAATGGATAGTAGAAGGCGTTTTTCTATAGTCAAAGTTATGGGAGTACCTCGATCATCATACTCAAGCAACTCATGCTCAATTGAAACATCAAGGTAAATAACGTGCATTCCCAATCTACTATACAGTATACACTCTGTCATTAAATTTCTCCTGCAATGAGTAACAATTTTGTTAAAAATTGAAGACAGGAAAGTAGCTACCTTCCAATAACAACTCAATATAGCCTAGGAAGTAGAGAACAGGGAGGCGATTTTGACATCTGCCAATTATCCTTCAGCATTTCCAACATTTCCCCACTCTTCAACATGTACCAAGACAATTGTTGACTTCACAGAGATGTCATCCATGCAAAAGTCAACTCCAAATTCAAACTGCAACCAAATTTCCTTGAGTAAGAAAAGCTGTATCTGGGTTGGAACTTTGTTTGGTGGAGCGTTAATGCATAATAACATCAATGCTCAAAGAAATCCTTCTCTATTGTATGAGATGAGTAAAAAGGAATATAGTTGTATGGCTAAAACTGGTTGTGCATCAGCACTGCCGAGTGGCACACTTCCTCACATTCTTGGCCACTAACCCATCGCTCGTGAGCATTAGTTCCAAAGTCCATATCTCTTCTATAGCTGAATGGAAACAGGGTGGCAATTTTCATTCCATTCCAAAACACCAGGGGTGTTGTATTCTTGCAGAAATCACTTTATATTTTTCCCTAATAACAGCTGTTGAAAATTATCACTCAAAAGCATAGTCAGCACATGAACAACATAACCATACATTCGCCACTTTTCCATTTCTCTTGTGTAGCACTCAGACAAAATCCAGCATGCACACCAAAGTCCCAACTGATTGCTTCTCCCTCCACATTCAGACCTCTTGGTGATGTATCAGGTGCAATTAATGCAACATCCTCGATAGGAGCTGCACGTTGAGCCCCAGACTTGATGATAAAGTTCTCATCTGAACATGTAAGTCGAGACAACCAATAGAGCACAGGGAGCTTCTGAGAGTCCGGAGAAGGAGGGAAGTAGATATAGAAGGTCATAGAGCAGCCGAGTGTTGGACTGAAACGGCGGTACCTCTTGTTGTAACCCCCAAAAATCTTGGAGCTACCAATCTTCGTCAATCCTTCCATTTCCAGCAGAAGATATCTCGAGGATTCATAGAACCCTAAACCTCCCTCTCTTCCTATGTCCAATCCACTCAACGCCCCACCAGCCATGGGGGTTGGTCGTTCGTAACTTGTTGGTTTCCCACTTTTGTGAGCATGTTTTGGGAGTTTCCCTCATTTCACCCATGGTCTTATGTTTGATCTTATTTGCAGGGCTATTGCCATAAGAGCTATGCAGTAGTCCTCCAACAGGCTCTTCTTACTCATGAGTTCAGTCCAAACGTCTATGATTATCCTCCAAATCCCCTGGCTTTATCTGCCCTATTCATTTCACTCATGCACCATACCCTTTGTGCAAGGGTTTCTCGACTCCCTCCCCATCCACAAGAGAATTCCCAATTCCGTCAGGGTTGCCTAAACATATCGACACAGTGGCCAAACCAGCCATGAGGGTTTTCCTGGTTGCAATACGCGCTTTCATCCTTGCGTAAGGCTGCAACTAATGTTATCCGTATCGTACGATACGGACGCGTATCGTACGATACGTATCGTATAGGTCGAAGAAACCTATACGATACGTGTTTGATAAGCGATACGCGTCCGTATCGTACGCGTATCGTCCGTATCGTGCAATACACCCCCGTATCGTACGATACGGGTTAAAACACATTTTTTTAATTTTGAAAGTTTAAACACTCCTCCCTCTCTCTCTTCTTATATTTAAAGACTCCAAGAGACATAGGAGGGAGAGATTTTGCTCATTTTCATAAAAAATAACCGAGGATTCATTAATTTGAGAGATATTATCGTTGAATCATGAAAGATGATAACTATATGTTTTAAACTGTGATGTAATCTAAGTCCTAAAACTCCAAGTCCTAAGATTCTATAAAATTTTCAAGTTTAAAATTGTGATGGATGCTTATTATGTTATTTTGTATATCTAATTTCTTATTTTTGAATGTGTTGTTGATAATTTGATATACATGAATGTTTCTTATGAATGATGATCTTTTTTATATTTGAATACTTTTTTCTTGGTTTCTATTTTTTTGTTCATTTTTTCAGATTTTTAATGATTTTTCTCTATTTTTTCTGATTTTTAAATATTTTTTAAAATTAAAAAATTAATTTTACGATACGCTACGCTACGTTTGCGATACATTACGATACGGCGTATAGGTCGGCCCGACCGATACACGATACGCTATGCCTTTTATAACATTGGCTGCAACCAAAGCGCCCTGGCGCTCCACCAACAACTCCTCTCTTGAGGGAGCTGTTTCTCCTGCAACTTGTCCATCCCGACACAAAGATTCCATAGAAACGTCAAAAAAATGGTGTGTACATTGTCTTTTTAATGTTGGCTAGGACAATGCCCCCATAGCCTAATCGATGCTCACCAAAACTGACAATGGCTATCTCCAGCATGAATGGACAGGGGCGGAAACTGAAAAGAGGTATGGACCAGTTCTTACAGGGTAACAACGGAATCTTTGATTTCCATCCATGTCGATTCATGCTGGAGACAGCCATTGTTGATTTTGGTGAGCACCAGTCCCCCCTGCATGAACTGATCTATACCTCTTTTGGCAGCATCAGCAATTTCTTGGCGATTTTCCTGTAGGTCCTCTTCTTCGTTGCTTGTTATCGCTTGCTTAATGAACTCCTCATGAGGAGGTTCGTTGTTGCTATCGCGAAACGCGAGCAAATAGAAGATCTATTTAGCCGTCTCTTCATCTCGAGGGACCGGCGCTATGGTTGCTTGGTGCATCGTTTGCTTTAGTATCCATGTATAGAATCTCTGAGGTATTCTCTGTTTTGTTCCCTGTTGAGCAATTGTTCCAACAAGTCACTGAAAGCCTTCTATCCAGTCATCATCATCCCCAATCTCCGATCAATGGATTCCAAGGACTGCTCAATCTTCCCAAAGCTCCTTTCCATCGCCTCCAGATGATTGACCATCATTTGGCACTCTTCATCGATTGTTTGCGAAAGGATTCAAGAGTTGTGAGATCCTCAATAGTAGACATTATGAAGAGGGTGGTCCAGCTTGGTGAGAAAGATGACTGGCTCTGATACAAATTGATAGCGTTTGTTACCTTGTTCCCACCAAATACAAACAGAAACCCAACACACGCACACGATGCTCACCATAATCCCATATTAGGGTTCCCTCCCAGAGGGATCAGTTACACCCAAAAGTCAGGGATAAAATGAGAATTTGGAAAATACTATTAATAATACGAAACCCGATAATAGAAAATGAACGCATATCATAGTGAGCAACAAAAGCTTTTAGAGAAAGTAAACAAATAGAAACAAATTGCAGTATTTGATATTTTGCACATACGGAATATAAAACTGAAATGTGCATATGTGTGCACGCATAGGTTGTGTTGCATGTGCGTGTTTTCCTCTATGTATACAGATACAGGAAGAGGGAACAATAGTAACAAAGGGGTGAGAATGTAGAAAGAAAACAAAGTTTAAAAGTTAAATTAAATTAGTTATCTCTACTCTATAATTACTAAGATATCATTTTTATCATTTATGTAGTTAATTTTTTCATGTTTTCTTATTATATTTTGATTTATTTTTTAACTAATTTTCAACATTATTTTCTTTTAAAAAAAATTGCAGAGATTTTTTTTGAGAAAAACAAGGTTGCCAAAAATTTACATGAGAAAATGACATAATGATTAGAGTTCCTCACTCTAATCCCCCAGGAAAAACACCAGAAAGCAAGAACAGAAGGGGAAAATACAGAAAAAGAAGGGAGATTGGATAACAAAAGGGGAATTAGGGTTTTTAATCAACAATTAGCCCTAAACAAAAGAAATAGACCGTTTCAAGAGGCCTAACCCTTAGATCCGAATTGGATCTTGGGTCCAATAACTAAGAAGATCCAAACCCAAAAATAACATCAATGTTCAAATAAACCTAAACAGATTCGAATATAAGAAACGATCTGCTCAAAACTATACTGCGTCAGCAAAGTTGTCTTTTAAAACCTGAGAACCATTGTGACAATTATATACATACACACACACACACATATATATATATATATAGTGTGTGTGTGTATAAGAATGCAAATGCAAAAAAGGAAGTATACATTGCAATATCTATGTCCTGGCAATCTTTTGAGAACATTGGTATATTTTGTCAGTATTTTCATATATAGAGATACTTTGCAATAAAAACATGCTGTCTCAATATAACGTTTACATTTTATGACCATGGGACAAATATGAGGTACATTTCCTTGTGGCATGCGTTCACGAAGTGCGGACATGTTTCTTTTTTTTTTTCCTTTTTTCGGAACTCTGAAACAAGACATTTTTTTGTGTGTCTGCGTGCATTGAAGCACAGTTTTACTAATAATGGATATTTACATTTCTAAAAGTCTATAGGAATCAAACTAGTTTAATTTGATTAAAATTTCAAATGCCTTAGCATCTTACTCAAGAACTAAGGAAAGAAACAATGCACTACTGGGTTATGTATCAGATTGAGGTTTTGTTTCAATATCAAGATTCTGAATCATACTTAACCAGTTGCACTACCACCCCACTCACAGATGCTAATTGGCCCTATTGCTAACAGCATGTAACTTTTTATCATCCTCAGATGTAGACTTTTTACCTTTTCCCAAGTACTCTTTCTTGGTGAAAGTTTCCATTTTATGATTTCTAATTTTTTTCCTCCCCTAAAATTTTCAGCAAATTCTTGCTACATTTTTCTGATGTCATGAGAAACCAATAGGATATCGCTAATTCTGGTTACTAGAGTTTATGACATCACATAATCTATATAGACCATAAGTATGGATGGCAGCCAATTTTGCCAGAAAAAGAAAGAAAAAAGGCGTCCATGAAGGAAATAAAATTCAGAAATTGCCAAACCCAGAAAAAATAGCAATAAAAGCAATCAATAATAGCCACACAATAAAATAAACGACTTAAACAATGTCATGCTAAGAGCACCAATCTGCCTAAATGCTGGCAAAAATTTAATGTTTCTGAAGGCATCAAATAACTAAAAGCTAATCATCATATAGAACCAAAACTGAAACTAGTTAGCATGTCACCTAACTGACATGGATACGGCAATTTAGCCGCTGTGCACATGTCAACATGCTGACATGTGGGCATGGGAACAGCAACACACTTGGACATGGTTTCTTAAAAAAACATATTATTTTTTGCATTTTTTTATATTAATTTTATCGTTTTGTATATTATTTTTGCATATTAAATATTAATTATCCAAAATGTATTTTTCACTTGTTTCACATTTTTCTCACCTGCTTTTTATTGTGAAATTTTGCACACACATACATGTATATGCATATGTACTTTTTGGCTTCCCTGTATCCATAATTTTGCCGTGTCCATATCCACTTCCCTATACCCGTACCAGACTACCAGTATCCGTGTGACTTAGCTTGTCACAACTGCGGAAACCAAAGGGATGATGCAGTAAACTGTTTGTTGAGAGTCAAGACAACAACCTGAATCAGTGTAGCCGCTCTTTGCTCCTTTACAAATAGGAATTTTTGGCGCACAGACAAAGCACGAATACAGGCTTGTACGACAAGAACAGATGAATAAACTTGCAAATAGGCATTCCTGAGCAAGTAACCACGAACATATTTCTGAATTACAATGGATGCAAAATATTTTCTCTTAGCCACATAAATGCTTCGTGCAACAAAACCTGCAAGATGAAAGACAGCAAATTCATGCTCTTCTCATAAATGATCCAGGAGAAAAGAAAAACAGGTATCTTGAAGCAGCATGACTATCTTTTTGTTTAACTACAAAGACAGAAAATTGTTTCAACCATTGTCATAAATATCTTTCCCAGGTATTATTCAACGAGTTATTTTTCCCAAGAAAATCTCAAGTGTCCACAAAATTAAAAAATATATAAAGATTAAGGCACACACAGACATATATATATATATATATATATATATATATATATATATAAAATTAATACTTTTTTAATTTTCTACAAACTTATCAATAAGTATTCAAAATAGTTTTTAAAATTTTAATGTAAAAATGGAAATATACACTGGAAATACATTAAAAATAATTTTCATAAAAAATAGAAATACATCACAATGACATTATGATGTTACAGCAAGAAATATTTTCATGTGATCATTTGACAATATCATAAGATTTCCAAATAAAATGTCTTTCCTCTTCGTG
This sequence comes from Nymphaea colorata, assembly GCF_008831285.2. Classification (NCBI taxonomy): domain Eukaryota; kingdom Viridiplantae; phylum Streptophyta; class Magnoliopsida; order Nymphaeales; family Nymphaeaceae; genus Nymphaea; species Nymphaea colorata. The sequence continues at coordinate 14,978,337 of NC_045147.1, forward strand.
GTGACAAAAATGCAATACTTGCAAAAATATGTGCATATCAATTTGTGACTATCGATCCAACTCAAAATGGTACAGGTGCAAATGGAGCTAAAAGGAGGTGTAACATAAAAGGGAGCATACCACGACATGCAGCTTGAAGCTTAATGGCAGCAGATTTCTTCAACATAAAGTCTTTGTATGCAACAAATGTACGCCAACACCCTTGGATAACTTTCGCTGCATTATCCAAGACCTCAGCGCGTTTACCATCCAAAACAGCAATTTGGCCAGCTCTAAGAAAAGCTTTACTTCTACCCAGCTGCAAATGTTTTTAATTATTGCAAGGTCAATCAGTAAAAAATATGGAAGAATTTAATAGTAAGAGCAACTTGATACCCCAGAATGTTTTTTAATTGAATGAACCTGAACTTACTTGGTAATTTTCAAGTCCCAGCTTTCGAAGAAGCTTGTCTGCCACATCCTTTTCATCATAACTGATAGAAGGTTTTATACAACATAAGTTCTATGTGTGGTAGCAGTACAATGAAACCAGAACTCATTTAAATGAAGGATCTAGACATGACAACAACAGAACAAATACATCATACATGAGCTTGATTGGACAAGCCAGCAAACACAATCTTGGTACATCAGCACATGCAAATAGATGACATACATACAAGGGAGTGACAAGCAGCTATCAGAGACAATCAAAGGCAATAACCACTACCCATACATGTCTGCATATACATGTGCACATAGATACATACTCATAAAGCACCATAGCATCAAGAAACCAAAAAAAAAGAAAGAAATGTCCAGAAGATGCATAGAGATGCAAGTATAAAACACAGTAAATAAAAATACATAAAAATAATGACAAGAATATGTACAGGTACGATTACACAAATGCATGAGATCATGTTGCATAGACACTCAGACAAGAGCATCATAATAATGTGAAACCAAAAAAAGAACTGAACATGCATTACACCTGAGACAGAGAGATGGGAGAGAGAGAGAGAGAGAGAGAGAGTCTGTATGTGTGTTAATAACGTGAATCAAAAAAAGAAAAAAACAAAACATGCATTTGCGTGTGTATGCCTGAGACAGAGATAAGAAGGAGTGTGTGTGAGAGAGAGAGACAGAGACAGAGACAGAGACAGAGATAGGACCATCTAAACTCTTTTAAACGATATACAGAATGCAGCACAGAAAAAGAAGATCGATTTGATTTTGATAGGTGATTTAAGAATAGAAAAGGGGCTGAAGGGACAGAAAGGCAGTTGGCATGACACAATCATCACAAAGTTTACGATCTCAATTAGTAGCCAAGACATTTTTACTGATAAATTTAGTTTTTAGCAACACATGAACAAAAGATCCAATTTATTTATAAGAAATTGTGCTGTAAACAGCCTACAAAATGACACAAATTCAGTACCATACACAATAACGCTAAGTTCATCAAGATATTAATCATTCTACAATTTCTGGTCATGTAAAAGGAAACTTACAAAAGTTCAAGCATTACCTTCCATCCAGAAATTCTGGGCCCAGAATTCCAAATCGGTCCAAAAATTCTGCATAAGTCCTCCTGGTTGGGTAACCAGCAAGACTTATCCGCACAGCTTCAAGAACACCCTGGCAAGGAGGAGGAAAAAATGTAGTCTCATGGTAAAAAGAAACTAAGTCATCATCATCCAAAGAAAGAGTAGCTGTAGCATGTCAAAAGAGCCAGAAATTGTTGGAGCAGTAAAAGTTATAGATTTGTCATAGATAATTAAAAGAAAATGATGCAAGATCAACGTAATAAACCACAAAAAAAGGATATGAAAAGAAAAGCAATGTAACAACTCTATCCGATCAATAATCCCACCAAATATCCAAAGCATGCACATATCCAATGGAGGAATAACGTCAATGAAGGTAAAAAACAACTCCAGCAAGTAAATAACTGCGTCATTTCTAGACAGATAGCTATTATTTTGCCCTCACATTGTCCGTAACGAGTCACAACAAAAGTAGAAGAACACCACAGAAGTAAGTCCACCGTGTCATTTCTAGACAGATAGCTATTATTTTGTCCTCACATTTTTTTAACTTAAAACAGATTTTGTAACATTGTCCTAAAACATTTGCATCAGTTGATCAGCTTGTATACTAGCAAGGGATTTCAAAAGTACTACAACGTTTGCATTTTATCCTTCACCTAACACTTTTTACAATGCATACATCAACAACCCACTAATTCAGACTGCAACATTTATGCCTCAAGCATATTAACACATACACCTCGTTTTTTCCATGTGTTACACTTCGAAGCAATGCAAGTTAGTTTGAAATATAAATGAATTCCAAGCATTATTAGTATTGATATGCAAGTTACATGCTTCATAACGCATTTCCTAACTCCTAGTCGTCCAAGGAAACTTCAATATACTTCTACCATCAGCTTTTCAATTCACCAAATATACAATAAGCCAGAGCACTAGAGATCTCTAATGCTTTAAAAGGAGAGCAAACAGCCTATCCAAAGTCATCATGCTTAGTTCCTTAAAATTACATTCACCAAACTTTTGCACTGATCCTATCAAGATCAAGATGTTTATGCTGATTTGGAGAGAATCACCTTTTGAGCCAACCTTTCAAGAAAAGAAGAACCATTCTTATTAGTTCAAAAACTTGATGTCTAACTTCTTGATTGTCGAAGAAAACCAGACTCAGAGAACTCAAGGATCCAAAAGTTAATTTTCACATAATTGACAATGTAAATATGTGTAAAAGGTCAGTTTACAAATTAGGAAATTGAAAAAACAAATTCATGTTGTATGACCAACAGATTTGCATGGTATGTGCCAACAAGAAAATCACACCCCACTAAATTTTGATTCGACTGCATTATTGTGAGTTTATATGATAGCTCTATCATTTCAATATGACATACAAGTTGTTTCAATGTCATGAAAATAATATAATCAACGCAAGGAGAAAAGGCTGTCAAAGTTTTTTCTGAAGTAAAGAAATGATACTAACTCAATCAGCAAAGATCAGAGTTTCATTTTCATCTCAATATCTGCCTTGATTGGAAAGGCTTAATACAATCATATAGATGTGGAAATGGCATCTTACCATGCTATCTTTAATGAATCAGAAGAATCGGATGTTAAGACTACAAAATATCAATAATCAACAATCCAAGAACACAAAGCATGCAAAATAAGTAATTAACCAGATCAAGTTTAGTTTAACTTTAATGAATCAGAGTAAATACAGCTAAATGGAAAAGGTTTAAATGTGGTACGTCTCTCTGAAGCTGTCATATGGGCATGGACAAGTTTATTTAGTTACTTTTAAGTCTGTTCATCTTACCATTCATTTACAAACGAAACAAAAGAAACCAAAAAAAAAAAGAGTGTTCCAAATTCATGGCAAATTTGGAAGCTGGACTAACATGCCTCGGGTGTGTTGACTGCACCAGACACCATCACAGACATGTCTGGGCTGTCTCTGAAGCCACACTTATGTCTAAGCATGTCGACACTGGTGTGGCTCCTCTGTAGAGGTGTCTGTGACTCATAGCACTGAAGGTGGATGATGTTAGTGTACTCAGAAAAATGGTGACTGATGATGGGGCATGCTGTTGGATATGGTTCTACAAGCACGAAATTAGTGGTAGTTGTTGCAATGATAACGCTTTCCCCCTACCCAAGAAAAAAAAAATATAGTGGAACATGATAATGTGTTCAAGACTGATGATGGATATGCTGTTAGAGATGGTTCCACAAACATGACAACAAGGTTTCCCAACATCACAACAATAGCGGTCATCACAGCTCACAATGCAAGGATAAACTGCTAAGCATTAAAAAGAACCACCAATATTGTGACGCATTTTATTGGTCACATATAAGAAACTGGAAAAGAAAATGCTGCATTGCATCCAAAGTAAATCTAGGTAGTCATGAATAAGAAGCCAAAACAAAATACAAAGTGACAGCACCTTCAACATAGGACACTTACCCCACATCGCAACTGATGGAGTACGCTCTGATTCTCAAATTTCTGAGGCAGACTATAAGAGTTTGGTTTAATACAGCGAACATAGTGAGGCTCTGTAGACTTCAATGTTTCCATCAATGCTTGAAGTTGTTGCTGCAAAAAGGTATTATAGATTAAAATCATTGTTTATGTAAAAAGCATACATCACTAAAATATCAGGGCAAGTGACAAGCTACATCCAAAAAATATAAACAAACAAATGGACATTCATATATCTGATTATACAAGAAAGGCTTTACAGAAGCCACTGAAATAGCAAATATTTTTAACTCGGACTCTGCATTACCAAAAAACTGAATTTAAATGTCAAAAGTAATATTGCCAAAAAGCAAGGTTGCATAAATATCATAGACAACAAACAAACGTGAACCTCATAGCACACTTGTGTTTTCCAGATTATAATGCCGCTCATTGATGACGAAAATTTTTTCCAACTTAGAGAACAAGCATGCTATACACCTATGCATGTAATTATAAGGATAAGAAAGCAGTGGGAAAAGAGACAGGAGAAAAGTAAGATAGCGCTAATCTTTGATAAGTTTATGAATAACTATGGTATGGACAAGCTTGCAGAAGTTGGCAGCAATTATAACAAGAGTAAAACATCCGACTACAGCAGAAACCACCAGCAAGCATCTCAAACCCTGAACAAATAACTCGATGATAATTGACAAGGGGGGCAAAAAGATATGGTGTAAATAAAGGTTCTTAAATAGACAATTATTTATATGATATATTGGATGCATTTGTCAGTTATGAACAGTGCATATATGAATATCAAACAGTTTAAAATGAATTACAGTAAATACCTTGAATTTAGTAGCAACTGATGAGAATTTGTAAGACGACTTGGAAGATTCTTCCGGTAATGAAGGGAAAAGTCCAGCAATAAAAGTGCACTTTGATGATGACATTAGGTTGTGATGCTCCACAACAACATAATCCCGATTCTTATCAAGAAAAGATTCAGTTTGATATGTCACCTACAAAGCCAAAGTGACCTTTAATAGTGAGAAAATGTCAGCATACTCCTATGTACTTCAATAAACTTAACAACAATGATCAGCAACAGAAGACCTACTTTGCCTGCATAGTGAGAGATAGTAAAATCAGTAGGTGAATACTTTGGCTTTTCAATCCTAGGGTTTCCACGAAAGCTTTGGAACAGCCTGGTAGAGAAACTCTCGTGTGTTGACTTCGGAAACATGCTGCAAAATCAGCATATAGCTTGAGGCACGCAAACACCGATAAGAAAAATACAGAAATACATATGAAAAAGTTTATAGTACCATGCTTCATTCAGTAGAGATATGATCCCAATAGGTTTCTGCATGTGAAAAGGCAAGAAAATAAATAAATAAGTATTAATAGAGAATCAAATAATGATATTGCAAAACCAAAGTAAACTAATTTCACAGTGATGGAGGTCCATAAGAAGGAAAAAAAATACTAAAATTCAAATGTCTTGCAATAATTCAACACTGTGCACATTGTATTTCTCGCACATTCAAATTTTCAACCAACATTCATCTCCCTCCAGCCATCTTTCATGTCCTTGAGCAACCAGCATTTATATATAACTCTCTACATTTTTTATAAATGGTCCACGCTGGAAGTATGTGGCCAACTGGTTAAAAAGCAGAATTTACATCTTCTCATCCATTGAGGAACCAAGAGGCTTTAACAAAACATAGACATTAGACAGCAAAACAGATCAAGTGCATAATCAAACTACTAACACCGATACAGTGCAGCTGCTAAAAATATGTTTCAGATGTGCTGGCACACAATATTCCTTAGTTCCTTCTAACTCCTAAGGCTATTGCTCCTGATGGACAATAAATAAGTCCAACATCTAGATCCATATCAAATTGTCAATTCATGTACACTGAAATAAAGTACCCTCGGTGTATGATATACATTGATTCAACGGACAACCCTTGCCAACTTTATTTTTCACATAAAAAAATAATAAAATAATAAAGTGTCCTAAAGTTTCTTAATCTCTATTTCTGCCAAGTTACTTGATGACATCAGCGTCTCCCTTCCTCATCAAGAAAATGCAAACATCAAGAGATGCCTTTCTAGCAGGCAAGAAGGTTCCCACAACTCTAATTATTCTCAACATCTGTTAAAAACTTAAAATGTAACCTTCCTATATATGAACGTCAATTTGTTGAACTAGCCAGTAACTAGCTGCTGACTTAATGGTAAGTGGGATTTTGGGCTGAAGGTTAGTTGATCGACAGTTAAATAAACTGACTGGCTAGTCGAGATTTTTACTACAAAGGACACCAAAAGGACTAGGAATTATCTTGTAAAGTACCAACACAAACTTTTGGAATTTAATAGGCATTTTAATCTCAAATTAATTGAAGATTAGGAGACTTATTTGCATTTAATATTGCAATGATGAAAAAACTAAGCAAATACATAATGCATTTGTGATGACAATGTTTGATGATTATTAGTAGTCTATGTAACATGAGCACATGTAATAGCATGCCGCACATGTGTCGATACACAAACTGGGACACAGGTGCAGCAACACAAGCAGGTGGGTTTTCTTATAAGGTATGGCTTAGACCAGGTCCAAAAGGTATGGCTTAGACCAGGTCCAAAATGCTACCTTTTAAAAAGAAACAAACTCTGGAAACTGCTCACAATTTAGGAAAGAGGGGAGGAAAAGAAAAAACTTTGCCTGCTGCTCATGATCCTAGAGAGAGAGAGAGAAAGAGAGAAATACCAACTGGTGTTGCTACAGCTGCACAAATGGTGCTCCATACAGCAAACACTGGACCACCAATGGAGAAGAAGCATTCCTCCATATGTTAACATGGTTAATACACGTCCCTAACAGTGTCCTTTTTTCTTTCCTCAAAAGACATGGGTTCTTGCAGGCACAGATAAAGATCATAATCACAAATGCCCAAAACATCCAATCACAACGGTCAAGAGGGGAATGAGAGGGAGGATGGGAGAATGCTTTCAATAGAGAGAGAGAGAGAGAGAGATTAGGAAGTTCCTAATCCTTTTAGTACTTAATTTTTGCTCATACTAAAAAAAGAAGCTCGAATTTTGAATTATGGTCACTAAAAACTGTTGCAAAAGGTGCCTTTGTGATGATACTTGGTAGGCCATGGTTTTTAGCAATGGAATGCACCTTTTTTTAGCGACACAAAATTTTAGGGAAAAAAAACATCCAACCACAGAGGTAGCGGGCTGTTTTCAATTTTTCTATGTATGTACGTATATGTGTGTATGTAAACAATCTAAATTCTACACTAAGTATATATCAAAACTTAAACAATCTCTATGTGTGTACACCCCCACATTTTTAGAATTTGTTGTGTCTGCACCGGCACCCATGTGACTTAGTACCTCTATCATAGTGAGGACAGCCTTGGAAATTGATGCAACCATCATGCCTGAAACTAACACATATACCCATGCGGTGGATCCTAACCCACTGATAGCCCACTTCAGATTGCACCTGACTATAAACCAGGATGCAAGGTTGTCCAAGACCATGGACATTAATATATTTCAAGCTTTTAAGTACATAACCATTATTGTGCTGATCGCAATTTCACCCCCAAGGACCACATATCACCATGTACGGATCCCAGGTCTGTATGTTGACCATGATACCAACACCAACTATAATAACTCGGCTTAAAAGTAAACTGAGTGCTATGCCAACCCCGCAACAGGATGTCACATTCAGGAATTGTGCTTTTTATGATTCATAGTGGGGCAAAAACACTTATATTGAATAACGTGTAGAGCCTATTACAGATATGGTGAGGGAAGCTGATGCACACCCACTTGGAACGCAGACAGGAGCAGTTGAGAAGGTTGCCGAGGGCGTTGAAAATGTCTCGGTCACGGTTGCAATCGGGGCAACGGGAGACCGCAAGCGCCAGTGTAGTGAGGATAACGGATCAGGTGGGCAGATCACAGCAGAGGGACTACCACAGAGTAAGGGTATTATACGCACGTACAACCGACGACGCCGAGGGGTAAGCGCACAACGGGGCAGTAGTAGCGAGCTATTGCGGACCGAAGTAGTCTAGGATGGACCAGCAGGAGAGAGCACAGACCAACTTGAGAGCGTGGCGGCAGGGACCAACCTGGACTGATTCTTTCTATTTTCTTTTGGTTTGTGTTTTCATTGTATTTTCTTTCGATTTTGTGTTTCGATTTTGTGATTCGTACTGGCCTCAGACTGAGACGACGGGTTATGACATGGGACAGTCCAGTGTATATAAGCTGGAGACTGCGCACAAATTGTATTCTTATGATTTTGATATCAATGAAATTGAAACTTTCTCTCCCGCGCGAGAGTTCTTGCTGCTGGATTGTGGCGCCTTCGCCGAAGAAGATGAACAACTGTAGAACCAGAGGAGAGGAGCTGGGAGCTCTACCGAAACTATAGGCAACGGAATTTTGAGCAGCTGGGCGAATCCAACCGAGGTGCAGATGTCTTCCATCCCAGAGACATCTAGAGGCCAGGGCGGAGGAAGGAGACTCGGTTGAGGAGCGTGGATGCCGATCATCCGAGCGCTTTTCTGAATTGTTGCACGATAGTCGAACGATCATCTCTAGTGGTAAGATCCTTGTCTCTGTGGATTCTCACCGTGAGGATGACTTGTTGATCCGATCGAAAGAGAAGAAGATGTTGACGCTCTGATCGATTCAAGATTTCTCGTACGAAAGGAGTAGCTCGGTCTGATTCATCTTAGATCAAAGGATTGGAGGAGGAGTTGAAGTGCTGGCAAGAACGATCCCTGTTACAGGCAGATCGCCTAACGTCTGGCTTAGATCGGCTTAATTTCTTCTAAAAATCGGATCTTTCATGTCGCAACTGATGCTTACTTGTTGTGGATGATTTGCGACGAGCAACGAAGCTGAATCTGTCGAGGAATTGGAAGATTGAAGACGAAGAACAGACGCTGAGTTTCTATTCTGAAGCAGTGACAGAAATCTCTGATAATCTGTAAATTCCCGACGATCGGAGACTGATATGAAGGCAGAAATGGCTCAGATGTCTTCGTAATCATTAGAGGATCAATCTGGTGAAGTTTTGGAAGAATCCGAGCTGATTTGGATAGTTCACCAAAGCCGATCGGAATCACGGCGGCAGATCGCAGAAATCGACGGCGTTGTTCCTGCGATAACCAGACTTTGGCCGAATTTCCTCCTCAACGAATGGCCAATTGGATACGAATTTGGGGCTGGTTTTTGAAGCGTCTAACCTCCAGATCTTAGCTTCCTCCAGACCAAATTTCGCGATTTTTGAAGAACTGTATGCCGAGATATGATTTTTTGAAGGAGCAGAGGTCTGAACGCTGGTTTCACACCTGCGAGAGGGATTCTTGCCAGTTTCCCCTATTTCTGTTACAGATTTGGGTGAAATCAATTCTCTGGTGCATTATCCATGACTCAAGCTTTGATTAATTGAAGAATATACATCTACTTGATCTCTTGATTCATTTGCAGCACCAGATCCTTTGTTGCTAGCTAACGCGGTGAGCTGGTTCCTAAGCAAAACCTGTATTTCTAAAGAGCGCGCTGCCGGCGCTGAACGGGGCACCTGTTTCCCCCTTTTTCAACAATCAACAACGGTTCAATCGATCCTTGGTGACGCTCCTAACCTCCTGAGATCTCCAGATTATCTCTGTGTCAATTTCTGCAGTGACTGCTAGTTTCTATAAGCTGCTGTCACAGAATTCTCAGGCGAGCAGGGACTGATCAGCAGGAAGACGACGAGCTGTTGTAGAGTTGATCATCGAAGGGATGAACGTTGGCGTCTAAAAAGCGTCTGCTACCCCCTAATCTACACAAAACAAGGGTTTCTTACACGATTCGGTGAAGTGCAGAACCACCTTGAATTTCTGTACTTTTGGTTTATCAGTTCTTGATCTGTTGTGTTCTTGTTGAATTGAGGTGAATCCGAAGAAGGCGAACTCAGCTAGAAGATCACTGCAGCTGCTGATCGAGGAGGCGATTGCAGTGGTGAATTGCTGAATACCAAGGATTATTTGGCCTTCTTCCTCGGTGAGTGCTGGACTAGCTCCAGCAAGGTACACACAAACCCCCCTATAGCTGTGTGGGAGGGTAAATTTCATTTCCAACCAACCTGCGGGTTTGTAGCTGATCGGGGATCCTCCAAGGCACGACTTGCCAAAGAGACATTCTCAAGCTACCAGACTTACCTAGGGCAAAGGTTGTGGTTTGCTCCACCTAGGGATTGTATAAATGGTTTGGCATGGATGTATATGATGGTTGAGTGAGTGAGAGAACAATTTGTATCGCTAACACTTGTAAAGCCTCACATTCCCACTCTTGATTGTAGTAGGTTGAGACTTTTGGGAGGGAAAATCCACTTGTATTCCAGTCCTAAGGGATGTATTCAGTCGGGGATTCTGTCCGACTTGGGATCGAAATTTGTATTCCCTATTCTTTTAACCTCCCTCGGCGTGTCCATCCCCAATAGATCTTGGGAAGCGACTGCAACTTGGTGATACTTCAGCAGCTGCAAGGGCAGGTCGCATCAAAAGCTAACAAATAACCAGGCTTCACAGAAGATTATGAAATGTGAAATAGTGCGATTAAGAAAGCAAACTCAAAGCAAGAGAAAAAGAACAATGCAAACTATATCAACAAGCTTGTTCAACCCAAAGAGAAGGTAGTTGCTTTTAAGTGAAAACTTGCGAGCACATAACCTATTTATGATTTACAAATGATGGCAACTAGCAAGAGTTCAAATGCAGAAAAGAGCAATTATGCGCTACTGAGCATCCTATAGCAGAAAAAAGCATCACCGCCCTTAAAGGGCATTCTACAGTATCTTAAATAACCAGGACCAACAGTGTCATGAACCAACCCTCAACAAATGCATCAATAATATGCAGAAGTGAATAGCCAACAATGTCTTATCCAAATCAAACCATAAATTGCATGTCTAAAAGCAAGATGACATTAAAAAATAATGAAATTAGAGAATAAAGGAGCCATCAGTGTGGAAACTAGTGAACACCTTTTCAATCAAATCTAAGACATCCTGATTGTCAATAAATTCAATATAGCTCCAGTTGATCTTCTCATTTGAGTACTCCTCTTGCTCTGTCTTAAACACATGCTGCCAAAAAGGAGCAGAAAACATCAAAAAATGTGAATAATAAGCAAAGAACTTCAACCATAATTACAACTCTGGATGTCCGTACCTCATTGAAATGCTGCTGAAGTTTTTCATTGGCAAAATTTATACAAAATTGTTCAAAACTGGAACAAAAAGAAATTTAACTTATTAGAGAATGATCAAGTCTAGAAATTTTAGAAAACACTCATGAACAACAAAAGCAAAAAAACTTAGAAAAGAAGAAACTAGGAAGATAAGGCAAGAACTAGAAAAGAAAAAACTAGTAAAAGATGCATCAAGTAAACTAAGATGCCATTGTAAAAAAATTCATTAGCTGCAACAGTATGCAGATAAGAAAGAGACAAAAAAGGACCAAACTAAAAGCAAGATGAGATCATTGTGCTTCCACCCTAAGAAAACATAAATGATAAAAAGTATAACTTCATTCAAAATAATTCTGAGTACCTCCAGTCCCCAGTTAAACCACCACCGTCAATTGCACAAGGCCATAAATCAGTTCAAAATGATGCAGGAAGATGATAAAAGAGAAAATCACACATTAACTAAGTGCATATAATGAGAGGAATCATGGTTTGGAAGCTTAAACACCAAGCTTTTTACAAAGAGGAAGCTCAGGGAAGCTCAAGCTCAATTTGACGGAAGTTCATTCCCTTCAAAATGAGAAACCACCTTCTCAATTGGCACACTTTTGCTGATTAATCAATTTCCTCATTCTTTCCGTTGAATTATCCATGCTTCAACTTACATTTTATATTTTTTCCAATATCACATATGATACTCTATCAATATCTAAGCTCTCAAACAAGCACCCAGGGCCCCCTAGACCTCAAAGCTTGACTAGCAGCCTAGGCTAGCACACTTGCTAAGCAACCAGCTACACTAGAATGACTGGGCCATCATCTAAGGCACCTAGTCAGTAGTCACTCGAGAACTAGTTTTTTTCCTTCAATACAATAGATTTTTTTCCTTCTTTTCCTTCTGCTTCTTGTTTTTCCGTTTCTTCTTCTGCCATCTGAGGCAGATCCTTCTTTTCCTTCTTTTTCTACTATCTAAAGTATTTTTTTTTCTTTTTTATGAATATTTTTTGAAGCAGATCATTTTTCTCATCTTATATGAGACTGCATTATGTACATAGGTGTATGTACTTTCAGGTATGGTTACAATTACAGCTCGTGTTATTTTTTTGTCATTTTAAGTCTGTATTTGACACATACATATATGAAAGACAATTAACACGCAAGGCTAACATAGAAGCTGTGAGAATTTATTTTCACTCTTTTTCTTAACTAGATTGGCATTTTCAGGCTTAGTTTAGGCTTTTAAGTTGCAAAGAGTCAGATAAAGGGTTTACAAGCTGGTTTTCAGGAAATTAGAAGATTTTATATGCTCTATAACATCGAAAATTGCTGATGCCGAATTGCAAGCTTGCTCTCTTTGTACTACAGAACCATTAAAGCGTAATTATTCAATTTCATTTAATTTGATATTTCAAACTTTTGATTATTTTATCATCGTTTCATGGAATGTTTAATATGCTAATGAAATGTTATCATGCATTTTAATTGTTTTTTAGTTATAAGTTGGTAGTTGACTAATTGTAGTTTGTTTATTGAATGTGTTTCATTGCTAAATTTTAACAAACAGCATAGCTTTTGATTGGGTCTAGCTGCTTATCCTTTAGAGGGAAGGAAGGGAGGCTAATGTGCCTTGTGTTGCCTAACTCCCGCTAGGCTAACCCTTAGCTCTTCTACCAGCAAATATTATTTTAATTATATACATTATTCTTTGGGTATCAGACTTTTACTTTCTTTCACAATTTTAATTTACCATTTTCACTTGTACAAATTTTTCCTTAATTAGCTGTTTTATAAACACATTTGGCTACCAGCTGCACACCAATTTTTTACGCTCAATTTGCAGAGCATTTCCTGTTATATAATATATATATATATATACACACACACACACACTTAGGTGTGTGACTTAACCTGCATCGTTGGGCCTATAGATACAAAGTCATATGATACCACCAAATTGCATCACGATAACATACTGCAACATAACATCAACATATTCTAAATTTATTTCTTTAATTCAAAAATCTTTTTTGAAAAAAACAAAAATAGCAATGAAATTCAGGGAAAAATCAAGAAAAATATGTTCTCTACAAAAAACATGTCATACATAAATATAGGCTTATACAGCTATGAATATTCATCAATTTAAGTATTCAACATAACATATTCTAATGTTGTAAGCCATAACACATCAAGAAATAAGTTTTACAGCACCATAGATCACAAGATGAAATTGTTTAATGGCAAAGAACAAATGAAAATATCATCATGATTATTCTTCATCTTCATTATCGTTCTCGTTGTCATTTGCACCATCTTCTTCAAATTGAATATCTACACCGAAATATCCAAGCACTCCCTCAAATCGACAATTCCTCCCTCAAAACACTGATTTCTTCTGGAAACCAGCAAGAATTCTCTCTCCTTCAATTCCTAAAAGTGTTTACAATTGAGCGGAGGAAAGGGTTTAAAACCCAATTGTAAAAGAGGTGACTCGACCCCTATTTTTGTGTGTTGTCCTGTATTGTAAGTTACAGTAGCTTGTATCCTACGCTATAAGGTATGTATCATATGATATGTATGACACACATGTAATACACTACTGTTTAAGATGTGGGTGGTATTTTAGTTTGTACTTCCTAAAAGATATTGTACATCTGTATAGTAAAATATGCACGACACTGCATATACATGTATTTGTAACATATGCGTGTTTAATTGTGTGCATTTATGTGTATGGCTTGCCTGATTCATAATCACATTGTTTTTACTCTTTATCACATTTCATATTCACAAATATTGTTTTTGTGTTTTAAATGGCAAGGTTTTTCTTGGGTACAATATGGTGAGCTTGAAAAAAAGGGTAAAACTAAATTTTAAAAAAAATATATAAAACTTAAAAATCGGGGGAAAATAAAATAAATGATAAACTAATAAAACAACATCAAAAACTAAGTATATAAGCAACAAATAAAAATTAAAAAATAGAAATGAGCAGTCTGGCGTTAGAAAACATAAAAAATAGCCTAAAACGAAAAAAATGTGCAAAAAACATTTTAATTGCATTTTTTCGTTTTGGCACATTTTCAAAAACAAAAGCCGTCTTTTTGCTGTTTTATTTGGCGGACTTTTGTTTTGCATTTCCAATGTGTTTAAAAAAAACATTTTTTTGTGACTATGTTACATTTCACACTTTAAATATACAATTTAATCAACCATCTGGTCTCAAGTAGTCTTTCTAGGGCACTTTGACCCACTTGTCTTTGTCTTCTGCTTTTGACAACATGGACTTGGCTTCAGTTTTCAAATAAAAGATGTGTGCTTGTGCATGTAATACACGTACATGTACACGGCTATATATGTAATTATGTATATGTGTTTAATGTGTATATTTGTATATGTGGTTCATCTTCTTTTAATTTCACACTGACATTTTATGTCTTCTACTACTTTTGACACTTCAAAGTTCAAAAATCCTTTAGTTGATTTCACTTCAGTCAACCATTTGGACAAAGTCCCAATTAGTCCTTTTAGGTCACTTATCAACTTACTCTCAGACTTCCCATTTTAACAACTTAGAATGAGCTTTTGTTTTGTAAAGTAAAAGAAAGTGTGCATGTTCATGTGCACATATCTCTGCGCGCGTGTGTGTGTGTGAGAGAGAGAGAATGTTCCAATAAGATAATTCAAATACCTGTTCTTCTTGAAGCATTCAAACCCATATATATCCAACAATCCAATCTGCACCACAGAATCAGGATCTTGCCCGACTGACTTGTTGATTTTGTCAACTAGCCTGCACATCAACAAAATGAACACTTGAATACAGAAGGCCAAAACAGTACCCTGGGAACCAAATTTGAAAATCTACCAACCAATCAAATAAGCGAGAATAAACTGTCTTTGCTAATGCATCTCGACTGGCCACTGCAGCATTACAATCAAGAGCTTTTATGATATTGCCTTCACGAGTCTGTATTGAGCGTGTACACAATGTCGCAAGCAAAAGTTTGGTATTACACCTGAATCACATAAGGTGATAAATTTATAAATTTAAGAGAAAATTGGTACGCCAGAGATGGTAGATGAATACTTTAAACAACTCGGAACCCTGTTAGGAAGGAAAAACAAAATGGAATTATGAGAAAATAAGTAAACAACTGAAGGACACTAGCAAGCAGCATGAGGAAAAACGCCATGGCATAGTAGCTCTCGAATAGTTATGATTCAAGGCAAATATACTTGTAATGTTCAGCAATATGAAGAGCTGACATGCAGCAGAACAGGGACCAAAAAGAAAGGAGGAGGTTAATGGCACTGCCATGAAAAAAAAAAATAAGTGGCAACAAAAAGTCATTGCAGCAGTATTTTTACAACTTGGCATGGTGGTAATAAATCCTTTCTAAAATAACTAGTTAGAAATATTCTATTAATACTGCATAAAACAACATCATCAACAGTTTGACATATGTATTGTTATTATCAGCTACCGACCAGACATAGATACATCTGTATTTAGAGGGTTCCAGAATCTAATTACTGCATCCATTACTCCTCTCAAATAAGTTCAAAAAATAACACTTGCAGGCACTACAAACATATGGAGACTTTCTATTGCCTTCAAAATCTCTTTATTTCTACTGTATTTTGCAGGAACCACTAGTTTTGTATACAGGAAGCATAATAAACTAGTAAAATACCATTAGTTTCTTGTACTTCTAACCACCGGCTGGCTCCCCTTCCCTACTAGTCGATAGTTTATCTCCAAGAGGACTTTATCATGCACATCTTGCAAATAAGTAAATTAGCAGAAGTAGATATGATGTATCAGCATATCTGACGTAAAATACCAGGTCTGAAACTACTTAGCTTGTGCAGACAGAAGAATAAACCAAATATATGCTGTGTTCTTTTTGTTTTCCGCTCTTTAACATTGTGTTACATTGAAGTAATGACCAAAAGATAGCCATCCCAAAATAGTATTGATCGTACATTTCATGGTTGTCTTCCAAGTTAACATGGGGAACCTCTATGAGCTAAAAATTAGAGAATATTCTTAGAAACAAAATGAACATTTCAACCGTAGCCAAAAGTATCATTCATGGCTGTTTCTAAGGAAGAATATTCAAGGGAATTTCTTCAGAAATAGTTTCTCCTTGAATAAGCTCTGGAGGTTTAACATCTAACAATAAATAAATATATAAAAAGATATTCCCAGTTACTATGAATAGGTATGGAAGAACGCAACAGCATACAAACAGTAGTGGTACATTGGAAAATGGAGTAATGAAACCTACACACAGAAGCCAGTGATGAATCTTGCACAAACCATTACCACCAAATACAACTTGCTAAATGTAGCGCACAAGTTTAAGACCTTGCTCAGTGGAGCCAATTGAAAAACCTTAAATGAATTACAACACAGTTGAGACATCCTAAGTTCCTTACTTAAATAGATCAGCTGCCATCTGCAAATGAAGGCTAGATTTGTTATCCTTAATAGTTGACGAATCATGCTCCCTACCAGGAGAAAATTGAATGTTTCCAAGATGTAGGATAGCAGCCAGAGTTCGAAATATTGCTTCCTGTCAAAAGCAAGAATGACAATTTTGTAAATATATCATATCCTGCAACTATTTTTAGTAACCAAAAACAGGCAACCTTTTCAAGCAGACCTGATCTTCAAGGCTAATGCCCACGATATCCATTGCCCTCCTTGTCTTCAAGTACTCTTCTGCATTATTAACTCCATCTAGCTCATAGGTTTTACTCTGATTCAAATAATAAAATGAGCTGGGATTTCCAACCTTGTACTTTTCAGCATCCTGTAGGAGAGCCCCTTTAGCCTATGTATTTTGTGTAGCTAGCAACATGTTAACCTTTAATTATTGTGTATAAATTGTTGTTAGCAGATTATACGAAAATCAATATGGCCTTCCTTATCATTATTCTATAAAAGCTAAAATGAGTCAAATGACCACAATAAAATAAACAAAAGTGATATTTCCCACCCTAACAACAGTTTGAATTTAAACAAACAAAGACCTGTCTAAAGCTTTCACAGGATGCATCTTGAGTACTTTCATCATCAGCCGAACTTGCACTGGACACAGATGGATCCGGACAAGATACCAACCTTTGACATGCTGCACCAGACCCAGATCCATGTATTTGCAAAGCTACTACAGAAAGGAGATCCACAGCATATATAACATTCATGTGTGCAAGACAGTAGACCCAGTCTATAGATTATACTAGCTAAAAATAATATTTTACAATTTTACGTTAGAAAACTGTGAGACTCACCGTGTCAGTTGAACGTGGATCCAATATCAAATGTCATAACAGGTAAAGCACACTTGGACTCAAATAGCAGTGTTGCGAATATTCATCAATGTATGTGTTTGCTCACTGATAAGGCATATCAGCCGATATGGATCACTGAGCATCAGTCTGTTTTAATTTTTGGATTTTCAAAAAAGGGATATCTTAAATTGATTAAAAAAAAGAAAAATACCTTGTATTTTGTTGTCAATGGATCGTTCTAGCAATACATATACAGACAGATATGGAGCAATATTAGTAACATCAGGCTTATATATTAGTAAGTCAATCCCTTTCATTGTAGTCAAACTTATATTGCAACAGGCTTTGTATAAGACAGCTATGGGTCGGACTTGAGCCACCGATACCAATGCATATGGCATTATTTGCTTGGTCCCAAATTTTGATCCAGGTAACCGTTAAGAATGGAATTGGACTAATATGTCCATCTTATTCTGAAACATAGTCACAAAAAACTTCCTCATATTTTAAACAACAAGGTTTTTCTCAGGTATAATACTGCGACTCTGTGAGCTTGAAAAAAAAGGGGAAAATATGGTAAATTTTTAAAAAATTAAAAAGAACTAAAAATTAGAAAAAATTAAAATAAGTGAGAAACTAATAACACAAACATCAAAAACTAAGTAGATTTGCATCAAATAAAAAATAGAAAATGAAAACAAGCAGTTTGGCATTAAAAACACGCGAAAATTTTGAACACTTTTTTTTCGTTTTGGCACTTTTTCAAATAAACTGCATTCTTTTAAAGTTTTAAACCACTGACTTATTCATCATGTTCTTTCACATTTTTTTTCTGAAAAAAGCACATTTTTTGTGACTATGTTTCTAACATTTTTGTATTATTTAGGGGTAAGATTTTTCATGAATCTAGTGCTTTTGGAGTTCAACAGATCCAACCGATCAATCATCCAAGACTCTGCCAGACAACACTGATCAGGACTAGTTTATCCAACTCGGTCCAAATTGGTTCACTATAGAGTATAAATAAATAAATATGTACATGCATGATTGAAATAATACAAGGACACATACATCTATACACATCCAAATATGCAGGTGGACATTAGCACCAGTACGGATCATAACAGAAAAGGTTTATGTTGAATAATATGTGTGAGGTGGTATTTTTGAATATTTAAGAGTTTAGGAAGAGCTCTTTATAAATAAGTGTTTTATTTGTAGACCTCTTTTGTAATTTGTTACTTCACCCTAATTCTCATTTAACATGAGATTAGGGCAGCTTTAGTGAATACGACAAAAAGCTCTCTCTCTCTCTCGTTCTCTTCTCTCCTCTCCCTTGGCTGCACGTAACATGGTATCAGAGCCCAACCTTCCTTGGGACTGAAACCTCTCTCACCGTGTTCATCCTCTGTCTCTTTCTCTTCCTCTTCTTCTATTCTCGTGGATAGTTTTGAGAGCACGACAGGCTGAACGTGCATATTAGGCTCGATCTAGGGTTTTCTCAAGCAAAAGATTAAAAACCCTAGATCGATACCTTGTTGAAGTGGACGTGGATGGAAGTTGCAGGTGTCTCCCTCACGTGGCAGAAGTTTCCTTTGTGGTCGGTGGTCACTACTTGTTGAATGGAAGTCGCTGCAGCCGTGGATATTGCAATCTTTTTTATTAGCCGTGGATCTGCCCTAGGTTTCTATCAGGTGTGGATCTGTCCTTCCTTTTGTTGGATGTTGCAGCTGTGAATATGAATTCTTTTTTATCGTGGATCTGCCCTTGCCGGTGTTGGATGTTGCAGCCATCGATCTGCTCTAAGTTTCAGTCAGCCGTGGATCTGCCCTAGGTGATAAAAAGGCCGTCGATCTGCTCTAAGTTTCAATCAGCCGTGGATCTGCCCTAGGTGATAAAAAGGGTACATTTTTTTTGTCTATCGTAGAAAACCCCTTATCATTTGCATACTTTATCATCCCTTTCGGCGGTATATATTAGTGTTGTTCTCTTTTTGTGGGACTTGCAATGGAGCCTGGACAGCAGTCTAATATGGGAGACAATTCTAAGATCGAGTCTCATACTGAATACAAGGTGGTTGGGAATCCTTTCTTCTATGGTTCTACTGTGAAATTAGATGGTCACAACTATGAATTCTGGTAACGAATGTTTATGATATCTGTAGTAGGACATCAGAAAGACCACATCATTGAAGAAGATGAACCGAGTGTTAAAACTGGGAAATATACCACATGGAAAGAAGATAATAGTATTGTTATGTCATGGATCATGAACAGTGTGCAGACGGATATAGCTCCAACTCTTGCCTACTATACAACTGCCAAACATATGTGGACGTTCTTGAGAGAAACATATTATCATGACAAGATTGTCTCAAAAATTTTACAAGTTGAGGAACAGTTACTCAAACTGCAGCAACGTGAATTGGAACTATCTCAATACTTTGCTTCAATTGAAGTTGGGTATGAACAATTGAAAGCTCTTCGACCTCCATACCAGGCATGTTACAAGACGCATTTTGAGTAGACTATGGTGGCTAAGTTCTTGGCTGGTTTGTCCCCTAAGTATGAGGTAGCAAAAGTTCAGATGCTTACTGGAGCAGAAATTCCAGATCTTGCTGAGGCATATAATAGACTCAGTAGATTTGTATCTCTCTCTCAGCCCCAGAGTGAGTCACGTTCTGCAGCCTTAGTTGTGTCTGGAGGGCATGGACAAGCCACTAGGGGAAGAGGCTCAGGTCGTGGTGTAGGGGGCAAAGGAAGATTTCAATGTACATTCTGTGAAAAATTGAGACATTTGGAAGATAGATGTTGGGAGTCTGGGACAAACATGGTAGACCGGCTTCTACTTCCCATGGTAGGGGATCTAGCACTTTAGGGGGGCAGAGGGACCTTCTCTTCTCATATTCCTCTAGGGCCTGCCCGAGCTGCTACACCACTTGGAGACACTCCTTCCTCGACGAATTCTGAGAACTCCACAGTGACTATGAGTAAGGCAGAGTTTGATCAGCTTATGGCTCAACGATCTCTTCCTACCACGATGTCTACAGCTACCTCCTCGGTCATGGTGGATTCCTCTTTATCTGTTGGTAGTACTTCCCATGAACCAGGTACTATGTGGATTATTGATTCTGAGGCTTCGAAACACTTTTGTAGTCAGTCTCACATATTTACTTCATTGTGTCGTTTTCCACAGCCTCAACATGTTAGGCTTGCCAACGGAAAGCTTTCTTCTATTATGGGAATTGGGGATGTTAAACTTCTTGGTTCTATCCTTCTTTCTCATGTTTTATATGCTCCAAAGTTTCCTGCTAACCTTCTATTTGTTACTCAGTTGACAAAACATTTGCATTGTAGAGCCATATTTGATCTTGGTTCATGTGTTTTTCAGGACTTGCAAAATGGGAAGACGATTAGTGGCGGCCATGAGGACAAAGGAGTTTACCTACTGTCTGAACCAGTGGAGAGCATGGCATCTATGGCTCTATCTAAGCCTACTCCATATCAGTGGCATCTTCGACTAGGCCATCCTTCATTATCCAAGCTGCGCAGTGTTCTCCCTAATATTTCTGTGTCTGAGTCATTCCAGTGTGAGGCCTGTCAATTGGGCAAACACACTAGAAGTAATTTTCCTTCTAGCAGTAGTATGTCGAGTCATGCAGTTTTTGATCTTATTCATGTTGATGTTTGGGGGCCCAACCGGGTTGTAAGCCGGGCCAAATTTAGGTATTACCTTGTTATTGTTGGTGATTTTTCTCGTCTTAATTGGGTGTTCTTGTTAAAAGAGAGGTCTGAAGTTATTTGTATTCTTCAAAATTTCATTATTGAAATAAAGACTCAGTTTGATTCCATTGTCAAAAACATTCGCACTGATAATGCTTGTGAGTTCAAATCCAATACCTTGCTACAGTTTTACACCAAATATGGAATATGCCCTCAATTCACTTGCCCCCACACTTCTCAACAAAATGGTATTGCCGAACGTAAACATCGTCAGCTACCTGACATAGCTCGTACTCTAATGATACATAGTTGTGTTCAGGCGCAATTTTGGGGTGATGTCATACTCACTGCATGTTACCTAATTAATCATCTTCCATTCTCGTCTATTGGCAATCAAATTCTCATTCAAATTCTCTATCCAGATAGACCTCTGTTTTCCCTTCCACCCAAAGTCTTTGGATGTACTTGCTTTGTTCACATCCTTGGTCCTAATAAAGACAAACTTGGTGCACAATCAATTAAATGTATTTTCATTGGTTATCCAAAACACCAAAAGGGTTATATTTGTTTTGACTCCCACACTCATAAGCAGTACATCAGTGCAGATGTTACATTCTTTGAGTCACGTCCTTATTTTCACTCTACTCCATCACTATCAGACACGTCGTCGTCTATTCATTTACCTATCCCACTGGTTCCCCTACAGTCTGTTCCTTATGATTCATTCCCTAGTGTCAGCAGATTCCATGATCCCCCACTGGTATACACCCTCCGACACGTTTCTGCTCAGGACTGTCCACCAGTCGCTTCTCAGGATGTAAGTATTTCTGATGTATGTTACTACTCCTGCCCAAGATGCTCCTGACGTGTCTTTAGACTTAGCCATTGCTTTACGCAAAGGCAAAAGAGTGTACTCTTCATCCTATATCTCAGTTTGTTTCTACTACTGGTATTGGTGGGCGTCTACAGCAATTTGTGTGAGCCTTGTCAGTACATTCTATTCCCTCCAGCCACCAACATGTGTTACTTGATCCTAGGTGACGGCAGGCTATGCAGGATGAAATGGAGACTCTAATGCAAAGGGGCACATGGGAATTGGTTGATCCTCCATTTGGTTGTGAAGTTGTGGGCTCCAAATGGGTATTTACCATCAAGTACCTATTTGATGGCTTAGTGGAGCGCTACAAAGCTCGTCTTGTAGCAAAAGGTTATACCCAAACCTATGGGATGGATTTCTTTGAGACTTTTCTCCTGTGGCGAGGATGGGCACCATACGTCTTATTGTCTCCGTTGCAGTACATTATGATTGGCCCTTATATCAGCTGGATGTCAAAAATGTCTTCTTATATGGAGATCTTGATGAGACCGAGTATATGCAACAACCTCTTGGCTTTGAACGTCAGGGGGAGTGTTGTAAAGTGTGCAGGCTAAAGAAAGCTATATATGGCTTGAAACAAAGTCCTCATGCTTGGTTTCATAAATTTTCAAAAGTTGTATTAAAATGTGGTTTCAAGAGATCTCAGCTGGACCATTCATTATTCGTCAAGAAAGGATCTAGAGGTACTGTGGTGTTAGTGGTGTATGTTGATGATATTGTGTTGACAAGTGAATGTGAGCAGGAGGTAGCTCATACAAAAAAATTTCTACAACACTTTGTTACCAAAGATCTTGGCCAACTACGATACTTCCTTGGCATTGAAGTTGTTCGTAGTAAGGAAGGAGTGGTGTTATCACAAAGGAAGTATGTTCTTGATCTGTTACAGAACACAGGGATGCTGGGAGCTAAACCTGCAACTCTTTCTATGAACCCACGGGTACACCTATTTGATGTAAGGTGGGAGTGCACCTAGGCTCATGCCCAGTCATGCCTATATAAGACAAAGCATGCCTGCGCCTAGTCCATAGAAGTTGAAAAGACACTCAGTGATGCAGCGGGGTTCTTAAACACTCTTTAACAAGGACTAAATAGCGCTTGTGGAAGCTGAAGAGATAGTCTTCCACTCTTTCTTCAACATGGAAATGGCTATTTAAGCAAGCGGAACGCCCACATTTCATTCATGTTCAACTTCAGCCTTCTGTTCCTAGCCTCCTGCTCAGTTCAGCAGGTTTGCAGCCCTCCAATGCTATAAACTTTTACACTTGTCTTCAACATACAAGTATAATATAAATCATATAATATTGACTGTCATAGGTTGTCGCTATATATCACTATTAGTCATATTTTATAACTTAATCATTAATAACTTGATAATTAATTTATATAATTTCGGTGGCATCCTTCTGCATTGGCGGTGAGTGGAGTGCCACAATCCCGTTCTGGTTGGGCAGTGTCTGTCCTTTTCACTTCGTATTACTCTTTTTGTTCACTTTTTCTAACTAACCTATATATTAACTATTAAGTTATATATGACAATGTGACATATTATATAATATAAATTATATAAATGTAATACACACAGTCATATAACTCATAATTAGTGTAACAGTCGCTTAATTGCCCCTAGGCACACCCAGGCGTTAGGTGCAGCCTGTTGCCCAGGCTGTGCCTAGCAACTTTGATAACATTGTCATCCAGTGAATGAATGTCCTCCAAGATTTGAAACTCAATCATATAATGAACTTATATTATTTGAAACAGATTTAAAAAACTATGTTTATTAAAAAAACTATGCTCCCTGCATAAATAACTTAGTAATACATAAATCTCAATGCACATAAAAAAAGTACCTTTCCAGAAGCACATAATTGGTAAAAGCAATGGTAATTCCTTTCAGGGTCTGTTATTTGCACCACCCGTGATCGCTCCAAGAGGTAGGTTCTTATTGCAGCACCAGAGATTCTACCACTTAAGTCAAATTGGATTTCAACAAATTTTCCAAAGCGACTGCATAGAAGAAATTCAGGGGAAACGTAAGCGTGACAACTAACAACTGCAAGCACGAGAACTCAAGAAACAAAATGAAAGGTATAAATGATTATTACATCCAACATCAACAAAACAAAGCCAAAAGCATGAATCTTAGATGAAAATTCATCAAAAGGAAAAGAAAAAAAAAAATACTACCTCCAATTTAATCAACAATTGACATTACAAACTTATATGCCTATAAATAAGCCTTATCACATATTAGTTAAACACACGAAGAGTAAAATAAATACGGAAACAAACTCAATTCAGAGAGAGAGAACAAAAATCATTTACATTACAAAGATGCACAATTCACCTTGAATTGTCATTCCTGACCGTTTTTGCATTACCAAAGGCCTCTAACAGGGGATTTGACTGCAAATAGGAGCTTTAAATTAATTAATGAATGTTCACAATCAGCCGTGAAACTAATGCAAAGTTCATAATATGATAAAGAGAAGATGAAGAATCTGACTTCAAGAACTTGCTGCTCCACTGTACGATCATCACCAGCAGCACGACCACCCACATAAGTAAGATATTGCATTATCAATTTTGTAGTCTCCGTTTTCCCTGCCCCACTTTCTCCACTAACCAAAATTGACTGGCTCCTCCCTTCATTCATCATAGCTCTATTCTCATAAAGTCAATAAGGAAGCAAATGAGTGTCATTCGTGGAAACAGGTGAATTCCAACATGTGCAAAAAAATAAACCTGTATGCAGCATCAGCTACGGCAAAAACGTGAGGACTCAATTCACCGAGTGGCTTGCCCTTGTATTGCTCCATCATATGCACATTATAGAGATGAGGAAGCTTTGTGAATGGATTTACAGCAATTAGGATGCTACCAGTGTATGTCTGTCCAAAGAAAATTTCTTTGAAGCTCATAAAGGTCAGACAATATTAATATATTCATATGAATATATCATAAAAGGAACAATTGACATAACTTTGTTATTGATGGTATAATAACAGCAGCAAACAGCATTGTCACCATTAAACAAAGATGCAACAAGAATCTCCTCTTTTAACGGCAGGTTAGCAGTAAATTTGCCAGTAATTTACTTACGTAAATATCATTCAGTGCATATCTTCTAGCAAGGTTATGTAGAACACCAGGTTCATTCAAATATGCTAATTTGGTCATATCATCAACTCCACCAAATTCAGTTTCTGGATCTCTCAGAAGCACCTGCTTTAAAGAAGCAGAAACCTGCATAACCAAGTCATATCCATATTATGGTGAAGAAACTTCTAAAACAAACAGAAGGGAAAAGATGAAAACAGAACAATTTACTAACATAAGGATGACACAGGAGCATGGAAATGAAAATCTCCCACCACAATCTTTGAGAGTAAAATAAGTAATAAGGGCATATATGATGTGTAAATGTTGAAATACCTTGCTTCCAGAAACTGTCACCAAGGAGACATGCATACCACTAACAGTGAGAACTTCAGCTTCCACCCATGCATGTTCTCTATCTTCAACCCAAACTTTGGATCCCTTATGAATATTTGGCTTAGCATCCTAAGATCAGTGATGATATTTACAAAAGTAAGAACCAGAATTTTGACTAATTGAATTGACTGATAACAGAAACAATATGGTTCATGGACCACTTATGTCAATAACAAAAGACATGCAAAACTGCCAACTGAAGTTTTGAGTAATTTATAATCATGAAAACGAACTATAAGTAAGAATAAAGAATTTGCAGTCTGTTTATGATTTCCACACTTCAAAAAAAATAAAGCTAGATATCCAAAAGAATTCCATGCTGAGGAACTATAATTAGTAACACTGATTAATTATGTGGGCTGACCTTATCTAGGAGAAATTAGTGTCTTCTGATTGAAGGTCATTTTAACTTGCCAGTTTGTCCATAAACATTGGCCTAAATTTATTTGAGATAAGCTCAAGAAAATCAGTGCGTTCTTGGCTGTCCCTTGTTCAGTAGCAGGCCTTTGCAACTCCTTCTCCTAGGAGCACTATTGCAACCCCCTACCTCCATTCCTTAGCAAAAGAAAAAAGACCAACTAAAGAAAAGTAGGGCACATGAGATTCTTTTTATACAATTTCAGCTGATCAGTTGGTCTACATATTGGAAATTAGTATCCACGGTTTGTGAGTCATCTGATTTTTTCTTTGTGTACTTACAATAGATGAACATAAAAAATTAAAATCCAAATATTTATTTTCTAACATCTTTTTTAAGACATATGAGTGTATCCAGATTCTGAACAGCTTTCCATGGAAAAATCAAACGTCCAACTGTCTTTAATGGTTTTTTTCCGTAATGACTATTTTTCATATGCTACCACTGCAAACCATCTCCTCATCCTATCCAAATATAAGCTGCACCTGGTCTTCCCACATGAATGCAGATTAACTAACAAACACCTTCATCACAGCTATTAATCGTGCATCTTCGCCCATCAGACATCAGCTACGCCATCATACTTTGTCATTCATTATCGCTGATTGATTTCCAAATCTATTTTAACAGAAATCAATGCTGTGCTTCTCTTAAATAGGCAGCAAGCCTATTTAAACCCTTTCCATCTTTGTCCCTAGTAAACTC
This sequence comes from Nymphaea colorata, assembly GCF_008831285.2. NCBI lineage: Eukaryota > Viridiplantae > Streptophyta > Magnoliopsida > Nymphaeales > Nymphaeaceae > Nymphaea > Nymphaea colorata. The sequence goes on from NC_045147.1 coordinate 15,005,143, forward strand.
GCTGGGGACTGTAACATTTCTCCTTTTCTCCATTTAGATATAATTAATGTCGTAAAAATCATTAGTTACTGGGCCCACTGATCAAATTAGGAAACAAATAGCCCCTCTAAAAAGTCCACACCATGCATTGCGGCACGGATCGATACTTAACTCATCAACGACATGCTTAGCATTTTCAAGTATTTTTTCCGCAATAAATCGACGAAAAGGAAAAGAGAGGGCTTCCTAATTTTAGTAAATAAAGACGACCGACCATTAGCCATGCACACTAATGGCGACGTCCACTCAAGCACCCGATATTCCTATGCCTTCTAATCATGCAGCATCTCATTAGATGCAATTCAAACCAAAAAGGAGAAGACCTTTCACTTTGCAAGCCCCACAGGCAAAATGAAGAAAGGACCAACGGCAAGAAGCAGTAAGTTATGCAAATAGAATAAAAAAAGTAAAATAGAAAATGAAACCGAAAAGAGGGGGGAAAAAACATAAGCCGCTCCTCCAAATGACAAAATTAATCATAGTCTTCAATAAGACGCCAAAACGAACCAAATTCTAGTGTCTGAAATCGTAAGAACCACTCCGAGAAGCGATAAACGAAAAGAAATATTCGGAGTAATCATACCATCGCCTGGACGCAATTGCGCTGCCCGTCTAAGGACGCCATTGAGCGCCAAATTCAAAACGCTCAGCAAATCGCAGGGAGATGACCCTCAGGTCTCAAGGAAACTCCAACCATGGCGTCATACGAGCACCAATAACTGGAACAAGCGACGTGGAGGAGCAGCACCGACCAGGCCAACAAAAGCACGCTTCAAGAACAAACGATTCCAGGATCTCCAGAACAGGAAGGAAGAGAAACCGGAGAATAATCTCAGAAACCCTAGCAAGGGGCTGTCACGGAGTTCCCGACACAGGGAAGAGGATCTTCGCTAATTTTCAGCTTCCCGCTCTAGCGGGCTACTTGTACTCGACGCAAGCCGAAGTAACCGCCCTCGTAGCGGGGGAAATTTTCCGATATACCTCCTCCGGCTCCCGCCCACGCTGTTTTGTCTTGGGCGTTCTAACCGCCCCTCGTTTTGAGCGTAAATCTCAAGCATGCCACTTTCGGGAGAGATGTTTTTGCGGGAGACAATGGGCCAACCGTCACCAGCAAGGGGATGAAAGTCCCATCGCTCCAAAGCAACAGCACCGTCGTCCTCTTCCCTCGGCTCATGGAGGACGACGGTGCTCCCAACGTTCCTTGTGGACATGAAAGGTAGATCATACTTCTTTCATGGCCGCCTGCGTGAGCTGCTTCGCCCAATCTAGGTATCATATCATGATTATTGTTGAGAGTAGCATCACTGTGTCCTTACAATAACCATTGGTTCCCTAATATAAACTTTGGAGTGGACCATCCTGTCGCCCACTGCCTCACATCCAGTTTGTAGTGAACTCTGATGCTCTTGTGGAACAACGAATTCACGCTCAATGTTATTCTAATCATTTAGTTGTCCGATACACCTCACAGCGTACTCTACTTCATTCATCTTCCGGCTGCTCATTACCTTCTTATGTCATTATTTGTTTTGAGTATGCTTAAATACATGGAACTTTACTATAGATCTGGAGCTTTAGTTCAAATTCGATAGAAAGTTTTACCTCTAGACAAACACGAGACTTTAGTGTGGGAGTCGGGAGTTTTGGAGCCATTATGGAGCCTTGGTGTCAGCATTAAAGTTATACGAAGACATTTTTTGTCTGTTGACTTCTCAATGCTTATAATAAAAGTTCCATGATATCAAACAATTTGGGTAAATGAAAGGTAGAACAAAAATTCCATGATAAAGGTATATCGTATTAAATACCCAACCGGCATTTAGTTTCAGGTATTCAAATGCTACCTTAGGAACCAAATGCGTGTTTGCAAACTTGGAACTAAATACCTGGCTAAATGGAGGGTATAAAAAATAATGTTTGTTTTAGCATTCACATTATGACACCGAATTAAGCCTTTCCTACTTGCGGTTATCCTGGCTTTCAAACACATCCTAGTTTTATTACTTTTTCTTGGCTTGCATAGAAGTGTGTGGTCTTTCACCTAACATAGTAGCATAGACAAAATTAGTTCTTTGTCATTGCCATCATTATTTTCAAAAGCTCCTCGCCACGTGACTTGTTTAACATATATTACAAATGCATTTGTACCGAATTAATTGACGTACTAAAATAAAGCACGCAAATATTAAAACAAATATACTGGGTATGCTTCCAATGCACAAGATCTTGATATATAATATAACTAAACTTTGCTCCATATATTGTGATACAATTATTTCGCTGAACTCCAAATGTCGTGAACCAAGCATTCACACTGCTTTCATTTGGCTGCTATGTGGGCATTTACTTCCACATTAAAAAAAGGCCAGACAATATATCAAAATGATATATATTTATACAAGATAACTATACAACTTGTAGCATATCATGGTGGGCCATAACCCAAAGGTTCCATGATTGAAACCTGGCTCTTATACCAATATAACAATCTGATCTACTCTCACATCGGACCTAGCCTCCTGGTCTGGTGGATCTCAACTTGCTCTAATACAGTTTTGATTCTAATATAAAAAAAAAATGTTAGAAACCAGGACAACAAATCACTTAAGTAACCCCCTTATAAATTTCATAAATTTGTTCACAATTTTAGATACATTACTAGACAGTTTGAAGTGGGGTGTTACAATTCATTCCCTTAATGCATATAAGTTCGCACATGTAAAACCCCAAGTTTGAATGTTGAACATACTCTATAATGATTCAATTCACTCCCATGGTTTCTAGTTTAACATATCTAAATCCACCCCAAACAACTTCAGTTATAGTCTAAATAAAAATTAAAAATCAAGACAACCAATCACTTAAGTAGTCTCTTGTAAGTTCCTTAATACTTCATGTTCTTATATAGAGTACTGAACTTTTCAAAGTGGGGGTCACAACTACACTAGTTGTTTACTAGCTTGGAAGAATCCCAATAAGCCTCTAATAAGTTTACTAGCTTGGAAGAATCCCAATAAGCCTCTAATAATCGACTATCATCTTATGTAACCATCAGAACTGATTGTAAAGATGTGATAGTGAAACAACATTTCGTGCATGTTAATTATCAACCCTTTTATAGATCTTCAATAAAATAAATTAAAGGCGTCTTACATGCATCTTGCCAACCGTAGTATGGTCTTTGAAGGCATTGCGACTAAAAGAATAATATTAGAAAGACACGCAACTCCTAGTCATGACTAAACAAGGACACTGTAAGGACCCGATAATTCCCCATAGAAAGAGTATATTTTAGCAAAGTTCTCATGTCTATCCTATTAAAAATCTGTTTTTTTTTTTTAGTGTCACTATCCGGCATATTCCTCACATTCTCCTCACATTTCCAAGCTCACCTTATTATACTTGAGAAGAACCTTACCATTTAAAATTCCAAGACGTTATTTGTGACTATACTTTTAACTTGCTCATTCGCCACCCCCTATCCGCTGAACCCCAACGCCAGAACTAGTGAAAACTTATTGTTCATGATCCAACTCCGGCGACCACGTTGCCCGCTACTCCAAAATATATTAGATCTAATAACATGCGACGAAAAGCATGCCTGTAGGCAGCCAAATTATATTTAAATACGTTTCAACTCAGATCTACACCAAAAATTGTTCATATATAGAACATCGGAACTTAGTCAGAGCCCGGATTAGATTGGAATCCGATGAATATATGCAAAAATTATATTTCTTCATTTTTTTATCCGGAATGATGCTATATTCTGAGTAGAGTCAATAGCAATTGTAAACCCAAAAGACTTCAGAAAAATCAGAAAATAGCAATTGTAAACCCAAAAAACTTCAGAAAAATCAGAAACTTGAAGCTCATATTTAAGGCGATGGCCACATTGCAGCTTTCTCCGTCCGCAACTGAACACTGAACGCTCAACCCAAACTCCGACGGCCAGTCGGCGATTGGCCCCCCGGTGGCGTTTTAGTAAAATTTTCAGTGCACAACGTCTTTCTTTCTATTATCTGAATTGAAGGGCCGGTAGTTAAGAACGCCACGTGTCGTCGCGGAAGGCCGCGGCTCTTTCTTCTTCAATTAAATGAAACTAATGAAACGAGTTAAGTGCCGTGCCCCTCCACCAAGAAAAAGCGTGCGAGGGAGAGAGAGAGAGGAATTTATTCGAACAAGAAAGGATGTATAAGAAAATATAAAAGAAAAATGAATGCTCGAATAGTTGGTTGGTCCACACTGACTTTAACTTATAAATAATGCTAATCGGTGCAAAATTTGATATATAAATATTTTTTGAAATATTACCGAATATTTTTTTATAGGAATAGAAAATAAACAGTGAGCAAATCTATATGATGTGTAAGTAAGTACTGACAATACCGATTTTAGGGTTTCTAAAGAAAGCCATCAGTTCAAAATGGTCAGCATGCATTCAACCGCATCACAAACTTAAGAAGGACTTTATATAATCACAAAATTCAGGTAGCATCAAATATTAATGAAATCACCATAGGTACAATGGCTACTGGGGCACCACCGGATCTCGATTTGAACTTTTTTTTTTTTCCCCAAAGATTTGCAGCGGGAACACGCAAACTCCAACGGCTTTCTTTATTAGATAAAGCCGCCGATGGTTCGCTGCCTCAATCAAATGGCTCAGGATGCGTTTCTCCAACGCGTTACTTGTACGATGCTGTTAATTTAATAGTTTCACGGAAGAACTGAATTGATGGGGGTGAGAGAGAAGCGAAGGGGTTCGTTTTCTTCTTCGCCAAGAACGTCGATGGATGGGCAAGCCCGTAACTTCCTTCCCATGGCCGCTTCCCCTTCGAGGGTGAGGTCGAGCCTCTAGGGTTCGGTTCCGCGACAAAAATGGGACTCGAGCCAGAAGGCATCAGCTCGGTAACAGGTGGATTCTCGCCGGACGCCGCGTGGGCGGTGAGGCTTTGTACCTTTCTCTCTCGTGTGCCGTCAGCCGGCTTCCGTCCGGATGCCAAGTTGTCGCCTGGTTTTGTGTCCGCCGACTTGCTGCCATGGCTTTTTGTTCCGGCGTGGAGAAGGGAAGCTCCCTGTATTGGAAGAGGAGCTTGGTCTTTAACTCGGGTTGCAGAAGGGTCCTGAAATGGTCGAGTCTAGATTGGATCCTGTACAGCCAAGATAAGATGTAAAAAACGATAGGAACCAAAGAAGTTTTGAAAAATATTCACGATAAAATTCAAACATAAAAAGGGGTCAATCAGGAAGCTTTTTCTTCGGAGAAACAATTTTCTGGGTAAGGGTGCTTTATGGTAAGAACAAGAACTTGTTTGAGTTAAGTTAGGAACTGTTTGATTTCCCACCTTAAATCTCTGATTCTAATAAGTTATATGTGTTTGAGAACTGTGAATTTAAGATCGCCATTATACTTTAACATGGATCTCAAGTCATAGCGAAGTGAGGTCTGACTTGACGCTTTTAAAATGGAAGTCGTAATGTAATTTTTTCATCTTTCAAACGTAAGCTTTTATATTTTTGTTACAAATAAAGATCTTAAATCCTCGAATTTAAGACCAAAACTATCATAGATCCGAAGTAATCAAGCACACTCTTCTGTCATTTTGATATGCCAAACAAATGGATAAAATGGACGCCATGTCCATTTCGAGACGAGCCCACATAGACATGAGATGATAGTCTTCATGCAAAAAAAAAAAAAACATCGAAGAACGCGGTTCATGTGTTTCCTGCGGTTATTCCATTAGCGCCAAAATGGTTGTAAATTGTGTTTAATTCAAGAGGGCCCCTATTACCATAGTCTGGTATCTAAAAAATTAAAGCCAACATTCAATTAAAGTATTTACATACATTTAGTTGATCGAAGTCTGGTCTGTTTGCACTTTGCACTTTCTCTCTTTATCAGGGTAAAGGCGAAGCTGACTTCCATGAACATGTGGTTTTAAAAGCTCGAACCTTCATTTTTTCCAAAGCAAGACAACTTTATTTTACATGCTTGAGAAGCCCATTTTCCAGGACTATGAAACTTCTTTTTAATTTTTTTTTTATTTCCGATCTTATTTCTTGATCAAACATGTCAAGAGTTTCAAGAATAATTAAGGACAACAAAGTATGTACAATTGATTACTATAGATGATTGTTATGGTAACATGAAGTGTCACAACCAACTGCTTGGACTGTATAAGCATAGACGATGCACGACGGATGCAGCTCATTAAAAAACCTGCGCTCATTTGAGAAGAGAATAAATTCAGAAGAAAAAGAACCCTGCAGGAATCATTTTCATTACCTCTATCTGCTTATGTAGTCTCCTTTGTACCTCCATTTGCATTCTCCGGGCTTCTGATATGTGCATACTCCTACCTAGCAGAATACCATTTAACCTGATCACTGAATTTCTTATGGGGTTGCTTCCGTAGCCTGAATCACTACATGGTAGAGCCACTCAAAATTCAGGTATAACAAATTAGTGATGAAGAAGCAGGTTAGTTAATATCTTGAGAAAATCACGTCCAGGAAAAAAGTGACAGAAGAATAGCCAATACGACCACCACCAAATGCAAAGAGTAAAGCAAGAAAACTAACTGGAGTTTTCAACTTTTACTTTGGTGATTCTAGATCACTTTCAAAACTCATGCCATGACCTGCAAGCAAAACTCATTGATTAGCAGGAAATCCTGTTTACTTTGGTTACCATACATTAGAAAAGCCAAAATAGGTTAAATTACCCTTCTGAGAATGCAGCAGAGATGCATATACCCATGAAGAATGTGAAAATCATGGATAAAACTTGGATGATACACTTTCTCAAGAAAGCTGTAGTATATGGTTGTTGAATATAAAAGCAACATTCACAATCATTGAATCTTTCTTGTAAACAATTGCTTGACCTGAATTGAACAAATGGCTGTAAAAAATGCTTTACCTGGTTTAGTTCATCAAATGATTCAGTGAACAAAACACATATTTGACATGTTTAACAGATAAAATTAGACTTATTTTGCTAATATTTGACATTCTTCTGCAATAGGATAAAGCTACATATCACAATATTCCTCCTTAATCTATGCGACTGGTTTCACTTATTTGAATCTAGTGTCTTTGAGATCATTGTAGTTTTAATACCCATGTTGGAAATTCAAATCTCTATCACCAATCTTCTTAATTGCCTCAATATCTTTATGGATTTATGCATGTCTGCAAACTTCAGAGTCTACTGCATCAACTTAGGCGAAGTGGCAGCATGTAGTCCCATTAGAATTTCCATCAACATGCCTTTGACAGAAAAGTGGAACTTGTTCAAAGTTTTTCATTTTACAGACCAATATGCACAATGTATTACATATTTGGTCAGTTGCTGCTGCTTCTGAAGAGATATCTTGTTCCTTCTTTTAGTATTGATAGGCCCTGGCAGAGGGAGAAAATGAAGGACTGAAAGCATTTGCTTATGTCTGATGTCAAGACCATGCAGAACAGTGCTATTAAATTAAAAGGGAGACGAGGAAAAAGATCCATTTATCTAGTCACTGTCTGACCTTTGATGATATTAAGCAAAGGTGGAACGGTGGATTCCTTCTTCCATTTAAGAAAAAGGAAGGGTTTGAGCTAGTAACACTTTTCCAAGAAGGCTTATCCATGTAAAAGAGTTATATATATAAATACACACACACACACACACACACACACAAACAGAGTATGGCATTTAGACGGATTAATATATAGCATGAGACTAAATTTAAGCCTTAAACTGTGATTGTATTTGTATGCAACATTATTAAGTGCTTCTAGAAAACTACCACATAGATGACAACATTAGACAGTTATCATTAAAATGTGTTACGTTTTGGAAAACAAACCTCTGCTCAGATTTGGGATCAATGGACCGAATAGTCAAGAAAATAGGGTAAGAAAGATTCGCCATAGAATCCCCTTCACTTCCTGCATGTCCAATGCCTTTGCACCTTCTCCAGCCACAGCCTGTGTATGAGAGGGCGAAGAGATAGAGAGAACTTGAAGGATCAATGGTGAGTAGTGGGGAGGAGAAGACTGGGGTAGAATGGTCTAAGGAGGCAGGACTCCACCATCATTTTTCTTTTTTTAGTTTAGAACATCTTCCTTGTCAATATCATTTATCTTTTGGAGAAAGAACCGAGCATGATCATACCAACATTAACAGTTGCAGCCAGATACAGTCGTTTCCTGTTGCAATCCCTCAGATTCTACTGCAGTTTCATAACCTCCCTTCTAAACCAGATGGTTTTCCACTCTTCTTCTAAACCTGTGGAGGATGGGTGCAGATGATACTTTTAGTGATTTACGATCATGTGAGAGAAACGGTCTGAAAGGAAGTGTTGACCTGAAAGAACAGGCCCTGATCATGTTATGGAAACTGCAGAAATGAAGGCAAATAGCTCGCTATTATTATAATCTATCTATGGTGAATATCATTGTTGAGAAGAATAAGGGCACGCCACTGTCAGATCTACTTTGTGCTAAACATAACCTTGGATCAGGTTGTCACATTCAGTTCTACATTCAAGCAACAGAAGCACATGGAAATGTAGCTACTAATTTCACTGCTATGGGAGAGAAAGTACTCACGAGTCATCTTTGTTTTCTTCAAAGGGTACAATCTCAATCCTCATTGGTAGATATATGGGTGAAAGTACGTGCATGGCCTTATATTTCTTAAAAGGTTTCATAACAATTTCGTTAAGTGAATTTTTCAGTAATTTGTGGATCCTATCACAGTAACAATATAGCTATGGGATAAATTGATAATAGCTTCTAAGGCAAAATGTCAGAAACTGAGAGTACAAAGGGACCTTGATTCTTAGGAGCTGCTAGCAGAATCACTCAGTAGGTCTGACGTCTAAACACAATAACGATTCCAGCTGCGGATCTCATTTCTCAAACAATACTACTTTAAATTGCACTTAGATACCACTTCTTAATTGTGGATTTGTATTGATTTGTCAATAGTTCACGTAATTTCACATCACTTTTTAATAGTTTTCTTCTTTACTTCTCATTCAGTTCAAAGTACGTTAATTGATGAAGTGAGAGGGGCACTCGAATGATTTTCTCAATCCAGGGGGCAAGAAACAATACAGTCCTCCGCCATTGGCTGAAGGAGGGGACACAGATTCCCTGCACTTGCCAAATGTGTGTGTGTGGCGATCAGGCCTGAAGGGATTTCAAGTGTAAATGGGCCAAAAGATGCTGGAGATTGGACTAGCCAATGGTTATTTGGTGGCTATAGAAGAAGAAAAATGCTGAGCTTCATGATAGAGGGGAAAAGAGGCAGAGGAGACTGATGGGACATTTACAGGGTGGAGTGATTCGTTTTCTCTGATAGAAAGTTTGTGGGGCAGTCTCAGAAAATTGCAGTGACACTGCGATCGGCTGCTGCGTACTCAAGGGCTTCGTTGAGATTTGGAACTTGGAAGTTGGGAGGCAGACGAGCTATTCGATGGCCTATTGGCCAACTTCTCTTGCTAAGTGGATGCATTGGAGTGCAGGGAGCGGGGAGCCCCTTCTCATTGGAGGCGGAAACTGAGAGATGCCATTCTACTCAGCATGGAATTGGGCTGGCTGGTTATTACACAGCCCATAGATGGAGTTTATAAATTTGTGATTTTGGAATCAAGTCCGGATACTAGGACAATGCAGTTGCTGAATTTGTGTAAGAGCTGGTTCATTATCAGATCTTCCAGCGTGCAGGGGTTCTTCATCTGTTGTACACTGCTGGTTTTTTAGCTGCAACAAAAGTCTTCTAACCTCATAAGCATGTCAGCTAGTACAATACTTTTAACCCCTTCTTCAATAAAGTTGGTTATATATGTCACCTCAATCAATACACGTAATTTTATGCATCATTTTAAGTATAAAAAAACCATGATTATTATACAACAATCTTTTTGCATGAATAAAAAAAGACAAAAAAAAAAGGATTTGATAAAGGAAAAATTTGTAGTTCATATATATCTCGTTATAACTAATATACTCATTTAAATAGTAAAAAAACGTTTTTGCTTTTTTGTCTCACTTATACCGTTATCTCATTATCTCTAAATATTTTATTATCCCATACTTATGTTTAGTGCTATCTCATAAATCCATCTATTATCTCATTGTCTTATAAATATTTTATTATCTCATAAATATTATATCATACTTATGTTTAGCGTTATCTCATGCATATATCTATTACCTCACAAACATTATCTTATACTTATGTTTTGAGTTATCTCATACATTCATCTATTTGTTATCTCATTATCTCGTAAATCTTTTGTTATCTCATAAACATTATCTCAAACTTATTTGTTATTTAATGTATATTTGTTATGCATGCACATGCAATGTTTAGGTATAAAAGTAAATGTACATGTTGGTAATAGGGTCCACTCTTAGCTATTTTTGTATTGTATGTCTAGGTGGTGCACGTAACTCGATCTCCTTTTTCAACTAGAGATCACCTTATACCTATGAGAATTCAATCAAACACGAACACATGTCCGAACCAACTATCAGCTTGTCTAGCTATGCTACACCTCTTATTGGAGCCGGTGTTGCGTACACTTTATTTGGAAGGAAACAAGTTGAAGGGACAACTAGCCTAGAGAGAAAATAATGTCCTTCCATGGTTTGGACTTTCAACTTTTTCTTTGACTTTGGCACGTTAGGATGGTCAAGTGGTAGTCGAGATAGATTCATATGCAAAGCAGGTTATGTGTATGTTCCTGTGTGTGCAATAACCAAAGCAACCTCATTAAAATAAAACAACTTTTTAAGAGGGTAAAAAAGAAATGGTCAAAAAGTGAAAAGCCTAACATGTCTACTTATTTTATAAAAAAAAAATCAAAAAATACCCCCACCCCCCTTGGGTACATAAGTGGTCTAAATCACCTGTCTACATTGCAAAGCACCATTACTCCAAGTTGATAAGGTGGAATCGTATTTGGTTCATGGAACGGAGATTGTATAAGCCAGCCTTGTATACATAAACTTTTAGCTAAGATGCATCAATAGTTTAAATTAAGTTTGGGCGTTGGGCCGGGTAGGAAAAAACCTGGCCTGGGCAAGACCCGGGCCTGATAAGCCGGCTCGGGTCCGCCCGGCCGGGCCCCACCCGTTAAGCCCGTTTAGATTAAAAAATTAATTTTTAAAATATATTTTATATTAAAAAATTATTTTATAATTAAAAAATATTTTTAAATTTTAAATGGGTCGGGCCGGGCCAAAGATGAGACCCAAGCTATTGGATCTGGCCGGCCCTTACCAGGCCGGATCGGGCCAGCCGATGCCCACCCTTAGTTTAAATTGTAAATTTCAAGGGTCACTTATTATATAGATAAATAAAAATGAAAGAGGCAGCCAGATATAAACAAGCCAACTTTTATGAGCTGGTTGGCCTGCACCCGCCTCCCCTACTGGTGCATGTCATCCTGGCTGCCACCAACAGTGAGTGCCCTATTTTAGACTACCACGTGCTACTGTCATTAAATTTCAAAATTAATTATTAAAATTTTCATTATTTATTTATTGTTATAAAAGAAAAGTCTTTAAATTTTTTCTTTTTTTAAGGCCTATTCATAACGACAAATCAATTAGTTGGAACCAGCAGCCTTACCGATTTAGCTCAAAAACCCTTCACTGTTGAAAAATGATTGAAAAACAATATGTGGCGCCTCTCTTGAATCGCCCCACAGGAGTGAACTAGTTTTTGATCTCCATTCATTCAATCCCCGGAAGGTAACCGGGAACAGCAACCTAATTCTTGCTAATCCAGACAGCTCCTGCATCAAGTTCAAGTTTGTTGCCTTTTTTAACCAGCCGAACTCGAGGCATCGACATCCCAGATGATCTCAATGATGCATTAAAAGAAAAACTGAAACATAGAAAGCTATTTATTATTACATAATTCAGAGTAGAACTCGAGAATAGTTACTAGGACAAAGAACAGAGTGGATGGCCTCATCTAACAATTAAGGACACCATCCTAATGAACCTTATTTCATAGACGTGGACACATTCATGGTTTGGAAGCATACAATTTTCCAGACTTAAGCAGCAGTGAACATCAGCGCTGCCTGCATGAAGAGCTCATATGTGAAAGTAGCGGAGCCCGGGCTTCTCTCCTGCTCCTTGAACGTTTCAGTCAGCCCCTGCGTCAATGGACAACCACTCATCAGTTTGCAGGTTGTCAATAGAGTGCCTTCACGACAACCACCGTGAAACTCTCTCTTTCTTTTTTTTTTTGTGTGTGTGTGTGTGTGTGTGTGTGTGGAGGGGAAAGGTCGGGACAAGGTCCGCATTAGGCCACACTGTTGCCTAACCACATTTTTTCTGAATTGTCAAGATTGTGGATGAACTGCTGAAGAACGGAAAAGTAAAACTGGTCTAGAATTAATAAAGGCCTGACAGCTAGTAGAGCGCCTGCACCGTAGATTGTGAATATATGATGATACATGAAGATGCTCTTACCTTAACAATGACGCAGCACCTGCAAAAGAAAGTACCATAAACTTATCAGTAAGGCACATATTTAACCCACAGAATGCTGTGAACAATTTAGGGAAGGAAACAACAGAAGCTACATGAGCTTGAAAACCAGAGCTAATCCAAGCTCCTAAAGTGGGGATCAATGGAAACGGGCATCAGCAGGGGCATGGCTTAAGTAAGCAAGCGTTAGAGTAAGCACGATGAAAGGAGAGCAAGAGCATATCCACTATCTGGTGTTTTATGTAGTTGGCAGTATTAAAATATCCTTGTTTTGGCATCTCAGCAGTTCATGGCATGCATTAAGCAATCCTAAAGCCAAGAGCAGGCGTTGAGATGTCAAAACACAGAAAATGCATGCCTTGCATATTGCTTGTTAATTTTTCCAAACTTCTAATTTAATTTTCTGGCTACTGTTATGGGACTCTACTTCACCTAATCAAGGAAAAGCAGAGGGTTCTTCGTTTAAGTCTAGAAGATGAGAGTCAGATGATGAGTACATACTGTATGAACTTGTCGTATGGAACACCGTTGCTGCGCTTCTCGCGAATGTACGTAGCGATCATGAGATTGACGGCCTGGGGAGAAACGGGGAAACCCAGGCTGTTGAGAGCGGTCCTCAGTTCATTGCCGTGTATGACTCCATCCCTGTCCTTGTCCGCCTTGCAGAAGACATCCTGCAGATCGAACCATACCGAAACAAAATAATTTGTTTGCACTGAAGGAGCACTAACTTAAGTACTTCAATGAAGCCATTCATGAATATTGACGTACCCTCCATCGCTTCAGACTGTTGAAAAGAACCACAAATTCCCCGGGCCCTGCAAGTTGAACACGTAGAATAATTAAGCAACTCAAGTTTTCAGTTCGTACACGCACAATCCTTTATAGATTCTGATGATATAACTCACATACTGCCTATTTAACATTTTTCTGAAGAAACAGAAGGTTTTTCCTAAAGTGGATTACATAGTGGATGAGTTATAAATCATTAAATGAATTATTCAGACGATCGGGCGTCTAAAAGGAGAAGAGTTGTACAGAGCAGAAGGGGAGGGCGAGCTAATTTACCAATGCGGCTGCGGGTGGCGTCCTTGGAGAAGGTGCACATGAAGAAGCGGACGGTTCGGTCGGTGAAGGTGTGGTTGCACTTGGTCAGCGCCGTCCGCAGCTCGCACTCGTCAATGGTGCCACTGCAGTCCTTGTCCACGGCGTCGAAGGCCTTGATGACCTTCTGGTCCGTCCCCGGCGGGAAGGTGCAAGGTTGCGCCGCGAAGCCGAACGGGTCGTACTTTTCGCCGTCGCGTTGATTTTGGCAAGAGGCCATCTTGGGAGTGGCTGCGGAGAGCTTTTAGATCTGCCTGTGCTGTATCGTGAGAGGAAATCGGTTGCTAACTCTTGTTGGTTCAGCTGGTACTCTGTGTTCGCCCTGCAGCGCCTCCTCCCCTTTATATGGAGGAGAATGCGGCCACCATGAATCGGCGTGACAGACACGCCATTGCGAATTCTCTTTCTCTTCCTTTCCTTGCGGATGATAAGGCATTGCAGACCAGGGCCGGAAGTACTTTGAGCTTTTCTATCTTATCGTTTCCTTCCCTTCCCTAGTCAAATTCGGCTGCCATTGTTGGCAGCTGGTTGTTTTAGGCAGATCAGATTGTTCACATTGCAGACTACACAATAATAAAATACCAGAGAAAGGAAATCTCATGACCTTTGCACTATGGTAATAAAAGTAATTTCCTCTCAACTTAAAGTGTAACACTACAATTAGTTTTTTCATTTTTTTTTAAGTCAACAGGCTGCTAGCTTTGATCGCCTAGATTATTAGCTTCCATGCACTTTTTTTTTTAAAAATTATATATTATCTTTCTTTTCTCTCTTCATAAAAATTAAATATTTGTCCCAGAAGGCACTTTGCATGCCCCACCTAGTAAGCTAAAAATATAAAATTGTCCTCAGAATCAGGTTTAGTTCTATATTTGAAATGTGAACTTGTCAATGTTTTTTCATATGCTTCTGAACATATTGAAATATCATAAAATTTATCTATATCCATATTTTTCTTAAAATAGAATCCTGTAAAATGAATTTAATTTTTCCTCATGAACGAGGAAATAACAATAATTTTGTCATTTTAGCAATAATAGATTAAGGAACTTTGGTTTTCTTTTCTTCTAATCAACAAAATAACAAATAAATTTGGATTAGGTGAGGTTTTTAAAATTCAATTTGAATTTCTTGTGGTCTTGGCAAATCAAAAACAGGAGCCGAAATTTAGTTTGGGAGGCACTAGACTACTAATGCAAAGAAATGAAACTATTTGTTTGAACTGAAACAGTAACATTCAGCATCAAGAACCATTCAATGAAAATAAAATTCATCAGTCAAACCTTGATTCTGTAAGAGCTTGACAAGTTCTCTTCTTTCTTTCGAAAAAGTACTCATTTCAATCTTGAAGGTCATTTTCAATGAAATTGTTGAAGCTTATGAGGGTCAGATAAATTAGATAAGGCCAAAGCAAAGTCAGCAAAACCTGCTTATAATTTGTGAGCTCATCACTTTTCGTAAGCATACTCGCAAAGCTATGTTACTAATTAATTTTATCATATTAAAAATATATAATATACTAATAAAGTTTCCTCTTTCTGGATTTTTTGTTGCCCCTTGCTCCATCATCTCCACGACTAAGAAGTAGCACTAACAGCCCAACACTTGTTAACTTTTCCTTTCGCAGACAATATCAATCGACTTTCGTGCAAATCTTTGTTTGTTCTTCAAAGAAAGTGTCGAACGTAAGAAAATTTTATTGCAGCACCATAGGTGGCAGTAGATGCCGCCAAGAAATGGACAGCTCGAATTCAATCGGCGCGCTTTTGTTCCATAAATCATAGCATTCACAACCCCATGTAATTAATTACGTCTAATGCATGAACCACTGGTTAAATAAATTCATGAAGACATAGACAGGGACACCGATAAAAGACTTTATTCGAAGGAGCCAAGTTGAAAGGAGCACTGAGCCTAATTGAGGAGGGAATAATCCATCCATCGTTGCGATCTTTGACCCCTTTTTCTCTGATTTTGGCGGTATCTGGACGGGCCGAGGAATCGATGCCTGTCATTCCACCCTTATCAGAAGTTAACTTTATCGTCTAAATCAATTATCGAGGTATCCACGTTGCCAGGCAGAAGGTGGAAGATCTATGAGTGCAGGTGGCAAGAGATGAGGCGGAATCGAATTCGATTCCATGAAAGTGAGACGACGATGATGAGGTGCACGCCTGATCCATCTCTTCTTTAGTGCAGCGCCTCACAGCCACCGTCAATGCGTGGATAAGAGTCAGGTGGTTTTGAGAGCGGAATCCCCAGACAGGAAGAATGAGCGGCGAAGCTAATTTTTCCTCGCAGAGTCGAGAATACCAGGCTTGTTGCCGTCGAGCACGAGAAACCTCTGTGTGCTTCGCTCTTCACATCATCGACTCTTGAGAGTGGGATGGTTTTACTTTTCTAAGCTCACTAGAGAGCAGTTAACAACTTAACATGACAAAGAAGGGGATGTTTTTGTAATTAAAAAAAAATGTTTTTTTGTAGTTATTTCATTCTTTTTTGTTTATTTTGATTTTTATTTTACTAAAAACTTGTTTTCTTTAATATGAATGAGGGGTACTTTTGTCATTAATTATACTGACGCAAAAAAAATTCATGAACACATATAACAACCAGGTTTGTAAGCTCACTTGTTACAGTTTGGGCTTTGAGTGTTTTTGGGGATCCTTGAATAATTTTTTGTATAATACCCTTTTGATCATTTTAAAACTTTTTTTTTTCACTTTATTAAAGGTATTTTATTCATTACACACTCTCACATCATGTGCACAACGATGTGCGTATAACCAGCTTGAGTGTTCGTTCGGTAAAAGTGAGAACTCTACTTATTGAATGGAAGCATGGTCACATATACACTCATGTGCATTTTGTGTACTTATACATATAAAGACCATGTGTATGATTACTACTCTACCAATAGGCATAGGCTAAAAAATTTTAAAATTTTAAAAAGCACCAATATGTAAATGAGAAAAAATATTTAAAATATCAATATAAAAATAAATAATTTTTTTGAGGTCCAAAATACATGCACGGGGGGCGCTTAGGCCATGGTCCCACCCTAACTAACTTTAAAAAAATAATTACATTAGAAAAATAAAAAATTGTTAGTTATGCAATGTATTTTTTTTTATTAGGGTTCGGTTTGGTCTTATCCAGATCGAAGGTTGAGCTATTTGGCCCGTCTCAAAACAAAATCCTGGCCCTGCCCCTACCTGAACAGAACACACACCTACCTCCACCCATGAGAGTGAGTTAGATAGACATATGTCATGGGGGTTAGCGCTCTTTCATAAATTTTGATAGGGGAAAATTAAAACGCAAACACAACTCTAGATACTCTCGGAAATATTCAAACAATTACATGCTTCAACTCTAGATACTCTCGGAAATATTCAAACAATTACATGCTTCAAGATTTTACGACAACTCCTTCGCAGATTTTGACCGTAAAGCCAGGTAAAGGCAAAGCATTAGGAGAAAGGGACGTCGACACCGAATTTTCTCACAAACGGTACTGCTGGTGTTAGCGGAAAGCGACGGCAATATCGAAGTATCGTCGGAAATTATTCTCATAACCAGTGTGTATCACTCATAATAAGATTGTCATGATAATTTTCTGCTTTCTTGAAGCTATCCTTCATATTCTTTATCATGTTAAAAAAAAATGAAAAGAGGTTTAAAGGGAAACATGAATCTTTCACGGGTTATTATTCTTATGTGCGAATCTAAAGCTTATCGGAGAATAAAGAAGGGCCATCGGTCGGCCGCTTTCCGATACGGAAAGGACTCCTTATACTGATAAATGCTGCTTTTTCCTGAACCGAAAGGGGCCGTCCGAGGGCCCAGAAAATTGAAAAAATGGAGCCATATGAAACTGTAAGCACCCCTTTTCACTTAGATCTTTCTCTTTTCCCTTCATTATCGAATAGAACTTTGTATCTGCTTCAGAAAACTACACAAAACCTATGCCAATCCAAAGAGAACTTTACCACCCCCATGCTAGAAAGGCACTCCTATGACAATGTCTCTATCTTCGTCCTCTTCAATCCATAGGCCGCAGTTGTGGTTCAGTAAAATTTCATTTCCGAGGAAGTGAAGTATATGCTAGTTTGACAGAGATTGTCATCAGTCCGTAGAATCCCGTTAAAAAAATATAAAGTTATATTGTGCTATAGTCTCAAAAAATACGAACAAAACGCAAGAAATACGTCAGCCATTTAACAAAACGCAAAGGACGATTTTTTTTTTTAAATAGCAAAAGTTTGTTTTTTTTCACTTTTTTAAATGCTAACTAGTTTTTTCAGTTTCTAACTTTTAGTTGTTGCTTATTACTTATTTTTTTTATGTTGTGTTATTAGTTTCTCATTTATTTTATTTTTTCTTAATTTTAAGAATTTTTTAAAATTTACCATATTTTCCTTTCTCTAAAGGTTGTCTTATTATACCTGAGAAAAAACCTCGTGACTTAAAATGCAATAATGTTTGTGACTATGTATTATATACAGTGGGCTAGTACCAGAGGTAATTGCATATTTATATATGAATCCGGCATGGAAATTTAGTTATTTACATATTGTTTACCCCTTAAAAATAAAACTTAAAGACTTAATGCCCCTTAAAATTTTCAGGCTCCACCACTGACGTACAAATATTATAGAGTTAACATCTTTGTCAAGTACCGTAAAGAGTTGAGATCCTGGGAGCTGGATATTATGTTGAATCGAATATGAAACCTGAGGTAATCAAATGAACCTCTTGGATAATGGCAGAGATATATATTTATGTCTATTATATATCTATGTCAAAAGGGGCTTAAGGTGGGATGGTAAGAACTGGATCAGATCATTTTTCACTTAGATAATGGCAGACATAAATCAGATTATTGGGAGTAGAAATTTTGTAGCGAAGCATGTAAAATGGAGTTTGTTGATTATGAAAAACACACCTTGGTTTTCTATGGTTAACTAGTTGAAATGATGCATAAGTTTATTTCTATCAAGCAAAAGTCCTATGTTACCTTCAAAAGGAGCACTTGAGAAATATACCTAACTTCATGGATGCACCAGATTTCCCACTGCATAACTTTTGAGCAGAAACTAACAAATAAAACTAATTGGATGCTATGAAAGAAAAAATTAACCAAGTTAAACATTTGATATTATAGGTATAGTTAAAGAGTCAAATTCAAGCTAGCATCTTAATAGTTATCTTATATATATGACTAGTAACTGATTTAAGTTAGTGATTGACTTGCTTTAAATTGACAGAAATGATTTTTTTTTATTAAATAGTGCAATGGTTAGGTATCCTTTGTTTCACTGGGGCGCCACATCAAAAAGTTAAGCGCGGTATTTTGTCATCGTGTAGCCTTTGAATGTGAAGTAAGCATTTTCTGCTTAAAAAGACGAAGGACGAACAACCGCAGTGGAATTTGAAAAGGAGAGGGAAGGAAGCGACAAGACAGAAAAGCTACACGTTCGATCCGCCCCTGGTCTGTAATGCATTATCATCGGACCCGGATAGGAAGACAAAGAGAGATTCGTAATGGCGTGTTTGTCACGCCGATTCATGGCTGTCGTTCGCGTTCTCCTCTATATAAGAGGGAGGAGGCCTAGCATGGCGAACACAGAGTAGCGGAAACAACAGGAGCACCCGATTTCCTCTTAGTGTTCCCAAGATGGCCTACTGCCAAAACAGCCGCGAAGACGAAATGAACGACCCGTTCGGCTTCGCCATGCAGCCTTGCACCTTCCCGCCGGGGACGGACCAGAAGATCATCCACGCCTTCGACGCCGTAGACAAGGACTGCAATGGCTACATTGAGGAGTCCGAGCTGCGGACGGCACTGTCCAAGTGCAACCAGACCTACACCGCCCGAACCATCCGTTTCTTCATGTGCGCCTTCTCCAAAGACACCACCCGCATCGGTAAATTCGCTAGACAGCCCCTTCTACTGCATATAACTCTTCCTTTTAGACACCGGATCGTCTTAAGAATTCGTTTAAGATTTGATCCCAACTCTCATCTATTATATGCATAAGCAAACTTTCATTCTATTGTGTTTAGGCGGAATAGACACCAGGAAGGTGCATCGATGAGAAAGTAATTAACCATCGATCATTTGAGAGAGTTTGACAATAGGAGCACTTTGTTAAATCTGTCTTCATTGATAGACCTCCCACCCAGCTAGTTTTCCATAAATGTTGACGACAAATTCGTGGAACACTGCAATGTTCGTGTTCTCAAACATCCCTTTTGATTTCACGTAACCTTACATCCCATCTCGTGCATGGGGGCGTAAAGTTGAGCAGGAATTCACGTTGGGATGTGGTTTATGCTTCTTATTTATTGATTAATTTCTTATGCGACTTCAACTTGCAGGACCCACGGAATTTGTGGACCTTTTCAATAGTCTGAAGAACTGGAGGGTACGTCAATGTGAATAGTTTGCATTAAAAAGTACTGAATTAATACTCATTTAGTGCAAACACATTCGTAGGGTCTCATAATTATGTTGAAGATTGGTTTCGTTGGTTTCTGCAGGATGTGTTCTGCAGGACTGACAGGAACAGGGATGGAATCGTTGATGCCAATGAACTGAGGACTGCTCTCAACAGCCTGGGCTTCCCTGTTTCTCCCAAAGCCGTGAATTTCATGATCGCTACGTACACTCGCGAGAAGTCCAGCACCGGAGTTTCCTACGACAAGTTCATAGAGTACGTGACATCTGACTCTCTTATCTCCTAGACTTCAAGATCAGGAAGCCTTTGCTTCAAGTTCGAGAGGTAGATTTGTTTAGATGAAGTAGAATCCCTTAATAGTTGCCAAACTACATATAGGAAGTACGTAAGAAGCATCAATATGCAAGGCATATATTCAGGAGCGGAGGCTGGTGTGGGTACTATGTGGGCAATTGCCAACACAAACTAACAAAAAAATATTCATTTTTATATCGATACTTCAGGGTAATTTATCTTTCTCATTTACATATTGGCGCTTCTTAAAAAATTTAACAGTTTTTAACTAGTGCCCTTAGCCAGATTTTTTTCGCTCTATCTTAAGTACATGCCATACTGATAAGATTGTGGTAATTTGTTTTGCAGGTGCTGCGCCATTGTTAAGGTAAGAGCATCTTCACCAATCAACTATTTACGCATAAACTGACAGTCCAGATCCGGAGGCGCTAATAACTATAAGTCCTGCACTTCTAGAGAAGTTTTTCTTTTCCATTAATCCTTTAGCTGTTCAAACAACAGCTTTGAGAATCTATGATTTCTTCAATGTTGTTCCATAGGATCTTAGAGCCATCACTTAACCCAACTGAAATCAGGATACTGCTCCGTATGATAGACCTCATAATATGGACCATACAAATAGTTACCACTCTTGATCTCCCTTGATAACCGTAGCAATGTAATTGTATCGAGGCAAGTTCCAATTTTTCACTCGATCGTTGGCGCATCAACTTGCATCTCAGTAGTATCAAATATCACACGACTGGTCCTAACTCCTTTAGTAAAATAAACTGGTTCCAAATAACTGATGGCATATATATACACATACATATATTCAATTGATATACATTCTTTCTCTATATAATCATTGTCCGCATTATTCACATGACTGTATCCAAGTATGTGACAAACTAAAACAATCTCATCTTAGGCTAATCTTACTTTGAGTCTAGATAACCAATCATCACCCAAATGAATTGTATGCAGGGGTAGGGCTAGAAATTTTTAATTGTACGTGCCAAACTATAGTTTCAAAATTTTAACAGGAGCTAAAGTATAATTTTTTTTATATATACTAAACTATTTTTTTTTAAATTTAAGTATAAATTTTTAAAGTTTTTAAAATCTGAAGGGGAGCCAAGGCCCATGCGAGCCCTCCATTCCCTCTGCTCCTGACTGTATGTGGTCCTATTCTAGCGGCCTGAAGCTCACCTCAGTGCCTTGTCGAGCATATTCAGACTCACCTTGTAGCTACTTTGATTTGGAACCTAAAAGGACTGGATGAAGATTCAACGACTAAGTAATGAATTCTAATTACATAAATAAGACATTGTCTTTGATGGGTGTTAAAACTATTTACCAGTCAAACTCAAACATGTGCAATTGCTGACTACTCTCGGGCTGATTACGATGTTTGTCTGTTCGTTGATACAGGGACTCAGCGAAAGGTTCAAGTGGCAGGAGAATTGCCCGGGATCCGCTACATTCACGTATGAACTCTTCATGCAAGCAGCTCTGATGTTCACTGCTGCTTAAGGCCGCAAATCTCTACTTTTCCAGGACATGAAGATGTTGAAGTGGACTAGCTAGGATGGCATCGACATTTATGAAATAAGGCTTATTATGCTATACTTTCCTTATAACAAAATGTGGCTATCCAATATATGATGTTTGTGGTAGTAGCAACTTTGGAGTACTATGAAATTATGCAATAATAAAAGGCCTTTTTATATATCATAACTTCCATGGTCATTGAGAATTCGAGATTATCAGGGATGTCAATGTGCACCAGGGCTCTGGTCAAGAAGCATGGCTAACTTGAATTGGTTAAGCCAAAGTCTTGTTACATTTTCGTTTTTTTCCCACAGTCTTAACGAAATCCAAATTCAAGCACCTGGTCAGGTTAGCTTCAAGTTAAAACATTCTTCTTCATATTTGACAGACGGGGTCAAATTTGTTTATAGAAAGTCGAACCTAAGACTGAGATGGACCTAAATCAGGTTAAGCTGAATCCGTATGAATTTTATTCGCTAAGGCACAAATCCAACCTATGGCTGCACTATTTTCATTAATTGCTAGAGGCGTTTAAACATATATAAAATATGCTGCCATCCAAAACCATGCCATCAATTAGTCCAACAAGCCTCTTGTATGCATGAACATGTGTTCCCAGTACATATTCACTGGTTCTTGTCACATGGAACTAGCGTCCAATTTGTTAAGAATGAGGCACTCTCACATTGTCTTCATGCACCAAGAAAATAAAAATCCGAAAAGAAAGAAAGAACACACAAAGATTTATGTGGTTAGGAAACACGGTTCTCTTACATCCACAACCACCACACAAAGCAGTTTTCACTATCACAGTAGAATACAGAGTTTAAGGCAAAATCCAAAAAAACAAAAAAATAACATAAATGCCCTTACAAAAAAATCGACTTAGGAAAGCCTATCAAATATGGATCGGGCTCCACAGCCCAACACATATGTCCAGTGCTTGTTTAACATCAGCTGGACACACCTGTAAACATGTCCAGTGTTTGCCTCTACTGCATATGGAAAACACGGACAACTATGTATGGTCATTGTATGTGCCGGCGGCCTATCTGACTTTAGTTTTCTGGTCAGTTCATAACTGTCTTCAAGAAATGCATTTCACCATGACCAAAATCAAAATGCAAAGTCGATACTTTCCACAGAATTTTGGCACGATCCACGTTGGTGCTGTGAGCAAGGGCAGCCTTTTATATGATAGCATTCAGGTATGCGCTGCTTTTTTGTGTATGTTATGGTATAGCAAGTGACCTTTCAGCATGACTACCTGGTCGAGTTTAGTCATTCTTCTTCCATTATATTTTGTATTTGAATTCATAAGTTGATCCTTTCTGCTTTTCTCATGTCTGTCATTTACAAAATTTGCTATATAGTTTATATTTTGTTTGGCATGTATAGATGGAAAGCATACGTTCTTATTGGAATAAGGTGCTGCGATGGAAAAGAAGACTGCTGATTTTGGCAACCGATTACCTGAATAACCCTAACTACACAACTGAACCTCTTAAAAATAAACCACAGTAGGCCATCAGCTACAATTGCAAAACGCTGTTGATCAACGCTGGTGGCATTTGGAATTTTTTACGTCGTTAAAGTTCAATGGATGTGAGCTATTGTTTGTTGATGGCACAATGATATGCCATTAAATTCACTTTAACATCTGAATATTATAATCAATGATGGAAACCATGTTGTACTCATCAAAGAACTCATCCAAATGAAGCATAATTATGTCAACCGGGAGTTATTGTGATTTAATATGACATCTAAACACCCCATTTTTGACATCTCCAAGCAGAGACACACACTCTCTCTTGTTCTCTCGCTTAGGTAGCAAAAGAAAAACTATGCATATTCATGCGAAAGGATTGGGCTGCAACTTTGATTCGCAAATTGAACATCATGTCGCGTCTGTAATCGAAAGGGCATGCAGTCACCCTTAATGACGACTGTGAGATAAGTATTAGACTTGCAACCCCAAGATAAGGCTTAGATTTAGAAGGCGCCAAAGTCCAGGTTGGAATCTTCATAACTCATAAGGATAAACATCACCACCTCCACAGCTTATCCATAGAATGGGAGAAACCAAAAAGCTACGGTCAGCAAGCTGCGGCTCGCCTAAATATGGGAATAATCCAGTTTGCCTTTAAAGACGTAGAGAAACTCCACTTTTTCTTTTGCCATCAGATAGATTATTTAAAATTAGATGCCAAAACTGCTTCCGCAGGCATGGGCAGGTAAAAAATTGAGGTTGCGTTTGGATGACAATGAAAAAAAAAGGTTTATGTGAAAACTTGGATTTGTAAAAACCAGGTTTTCACTTTCTAAAACCTAGTTTTTGTTTCACTTTCACTTTTTAAAAACTATATGAAATCTTTAAATATTATCTATAAGATATTATTTCTATATTCTTATCATTTAAGAATAAAAGAAATGGGAAGGGGCTGAAAAGTACCATGGTGATGCCTAAAGGCACCGTACGCTGCTCAGAGTTTAGATGTCGAAGCTATGAGGCATACATAAAATCCATCTCAAATACTCAGACGATGTATGCAAATTAATTAAGAAAGAAATTAAACTTTATGACATCAGCAACCATTAAACTTCATGGCGTGATCCTTCATGGCATGGATCAGAGGATTTTTTTTAGGGGATTTTTTTCAGGGGCGAGCGAAACGGTCTATGGGTCGGGTCAAACTAAAAAAATTGATTTTTTCAATATAATTTTTTTTTTTCCTGTGCTCACCCGAGCCATGGCCCAAGCGGCCCCCCTCCCTCTGCCCCTTTGCATAGACAACCATGATGCATTAGTGAGAAAACATTACAAAAGGCTCATTAGATCTGAACATGTTGGAGCGTGGAGCTTGATCCCTTTGTAACTAAATTCCACCTTTTCTGTAGACACCATTAATTTAAAGAGGGCCAACATTTTTTGTACTTGTTCAAACCATGTAAATTCGAATGATAGAGGGCCTTGTCTTTAAACAAAATACACACAAAGGTCAGCACCCTAATCAGTAGCGGAGCTATATGCAGGTTGGTGTAGATCACATTTGCTAGATGTATTGATGCGGCCCATAGCAATTTGCACCTTTGTATATATCGGTACCTTTAAGAATCTAAAATTGTTTGGATTAATACTCTCATACCAAAATTTTTGACTCCGCCGCTGACTAATCCGGAACCTGTCATTTACTAATTTTAACATTTGACGGCCAAACTATAGCCTACATGTATAATATATTTCCTCAAATTCATAGCCAATGATCCGATCGACTACCGGTTGCAAATTATATATAAGTTGTTGAACCCATTTTGCTTGTCCTAACGGCGACTTTACTTGGAATACTTCTGGTGACACGAATCTAGCGATTGAACCAATTAGTGTACATTAATTCTTTAATTAGAACAGCGAAAACGGCGGACACATTCGTGTATTCTTCAGAGATTGAAGGAAAAGGTACTTAGAACACTTGGTTCGAGGGGAACCCCAATCGATCGCAAAGGGATTGCTCGGGTGCCGGAAAAGATCAGAACTTCTTACCAACGGCCTCCTTATAAAGCAGAAAAAAGTAAAAGTGATGATACAATTGGAAAAAAGGTTGGAGCCAGAGTACTAAAAATGGTAACAAACTAATGTTAGGAAGAAGCCCACTTTTTCTTTCCCACTTACAATACCTGAGAAAAAAACCAAAAAAAAGAAAAGAAAAGAAAAAGACAAATATTTTATGTGGTTTGGAGACAAATTCTCCTAGGCTCATGGCTGCATAGAGTTTTTTAATATCACAGAAGCATCAAAGAATGCAAGAGACCGTTAAGGTTATGGCAAAACCCATAACAAGCAAAATTACACAAAAGTCTTTATAAAAAAATCATCAATAACAACTAAAATAATGATAAATCAAGCTCCACACTCCAACAACTAAAATAAAGAAACACTACGCGTGTAAAAGCCAAAGGAGTAAATGCGGCACCTGGCCCTTCCCTAAGCATACGATAAGGTCTACGATTCCCAGAACGTAACGTCCTTCGTCGTTCCTGGTTGGTGATACGGTTGTTACTACAAAGTAACACTGCGAATTCACATTGACAAGTTGCCATCTCTTACATCAGCGGATTATAGATCGATGCAAGGGTTTCCGAGTCCTATCACCGCTTCTGAGTTGAAAAATGATGAAGCTCAAATTTAGCTTCAACTACCTAGTAACTTATGGGCTGAATGTAATTGAAGAAGGTTGGAACTGCTGATCATGGTCAGTGAATTTTATCACCCATATATAGACATGCACCACCAGCTGTTCTTGTCATTAATTCATGGAGGCTTGGCACCTGCTGGTCGTGAAATCTGTCATGGACGTTATGTGATGTAGTAGTTACACAAACAGGACGTGGAAACCCGACCTGATCAACTTGGAGGGCATTTTCCTGCTTGGTTTTTGGGCCGACGTCAATTAATATAGTTTCCTTCTTATCTACATTGTACTCTTCTAACGATAGCATTAAATTCACTTTGACATTATAAAACGGCCTGCGCAGTGGCTACAGAAAGGAAATCAACGCCGCCTTCGCCCGTTCTTTTTTGTTTCGAATATGGCTTCTTACCCCCTGCTCACGTTTTTCCTGCCTTTTCTCTTCCTTTTCATTGCTCGCCTGTTCAATGTTTCTGATGCTCAACTCCTCTTTCAGGTGAAGTCATGAAGCTGTAGGAGAGAGCTCCAATGAGTTTAGAGTCATGCCTACATTGCTGGCGTAATGAAACCTTAATTTAATTTGTAACCTGGCACATAAGCACTATTAAGCCTTGATGCCTCTTTCTTTATTTCTTTTTGGCAGGACTAGTATTAGAAGATGCGGATATGTTTAATCAATGCTTTAATGGGAGTGAGTTACATGCCGCAGTTAGGTGCACGCAACCCATATACGCCATAAACACGGAGGGGACATTTTTGTATTTAAAAAAAATGTTCTTCCTTGTCTTTTTACTCTTTTTCTTTTCATTTTTATTCTTACAAAAAAGTTTTCTTTTTTTGAGGGTATTTTCTTCATCATAAATACACTGGTTCATGAAAATTTGGTGCCCTGCCTTGCTAGATTAGTGTGGCCCTAATGCTAAGCAAGGGGAAGATATCATGAGGACTCTGAAATCCCTTCTTTTTTTTTTCCTTGACGTCAGGGTTGAGGGTCGACATGAATCATTTACTGGACTTTCACCAGTTCACCGGTTTCATCAGCTAGATTATGCCCATAAGGCAATATATATATATGTGTGTGTAGGATTTTCTATTTGTTAAGATATATGTTTTTGTATTAATTGATACCCTTCCAATTTGCCCTTAAAAGGGGTTCCTTTTTCTCTTTTTCCTTTCAATTCTCTTTTTTTTGGCTTCTAGTCTTCACCTGAACCTTTTCTGTTGTCAAAGGATGCTGCATGTTCGCATAGAACACTATTCATGTGCTCGACCCCTCACAAAGCACCACGTCATCTCTCAAAAAGAATGATTTTATAGGCTTTTTGATTTTGTCCTTATAAATGGTGCATTTTTTGTGTTTCTACATTCCCGAAATTCGGTGCTTGTGACGTGAACAGCATCTACGCCGGATTTTGCAGAGAGAGTCGATTGGGTTAATAATTTCCAGCGACAATTTGCATCTAATTTTTGACTGCGTATAAATGTTCTAGAATTGTGAGTTAGGATGTTCGTCTTCGGTAGAAATGGAACCATGCACTTGAATTAATTGTTTTCAATGTCAAAGTCACGCCTGGAGGAGGAGAAGTTCAAAGAAATGCATACTGATGCAAGCTGCATGCTGAATTATACTGATAATATGAACTGATATTTTACAAGTCGATATTTGTAACATCATATGTCTCGATATAAAGATGTACAGAGAATGATCAGTACAAGTTCACACGCTTTTGATCTGCAGGGGTTCAACTGGGAATCATCAAAGAACCCACAAGGATGGTATCGAGTTCTCAAGAACTTGGTGCCACAGATAGCAGAAGCGGGCGTCACTCACGTATGGCTTCCTCCACCCTCGCAGTCTGTTTCTCCTGAAGGTAACCCAAATTCACCTACCATTGTTTTATTCTCTCATTTTCATGGTCCGCAAAACTACTGCATAGTTGCTTCTACAATTTGAGGCCAATTTTGCTTCTTTAGAGGGGACCAACTTTAGAGATTGAATTATCACAGGCCATCAGTCTTCAAATTACCAGAATTCAACCTGCAGAAGCAAAATACTTTTACAGGCATCAAAACAAACGGCTATATGCATGTATACATCCTTAATTTTTCACACAAACAGTGTCTGCCTTCCACTTTCTCATATTTTTTTACAGCTCAAGCCTCAATTCTATCGCATGCATTAATTAACCTTGTAGAATTCCTCCCATAATTATAAGTTCTTTGTTATAAATCATCGACATAGGTTACCTGCCGGGCCGATACTACGATCTTAATGCATCAAAATACGGCAACGAAAGGGAATTAACGGACCTCATAAGGACATTCCAGGCATCAAATATCAAATGCATAGCCGACGTCGTGATCAACCATCGGACGGCGTCTCGGAAGGACAGGCGCGGCGTATGGGCTGTGTTTAGTGGTGGGAAGGGCGACAGAAGCCTCAACTGGGGGCCCTGGGCCATATGCAAGGATGACGTTGAGTACTCCGACGGCACCGGAAACTACGACACAGGAGATGGCTACGGTCCGGCACCGGACATCGACCACCTGAACCCCAGGGTGCAGAGGGATCTCACTCAGTGGCTCGTCTGGCTCAAGACCCAAGTGGGGTTCGACGGCTGGCGGCTGGACTTCGCAAAGGGGTATTCGACCGCCATAACCAGAGGCTACATACAACGGGCCACGCCGCAGTTCGTGGTGGGTGAGGTGTGGAGCTCGTTGGGCTCCGACCCAATTCAAGGCCCCGAAGCTCACCGGAGGGAGCTGGACAACTGGGTGAAAGAAGCCGGCGGAGTGGCCACTGCATTTGATTTTACCACCAAAGGAGTGCTGCAGTCTGCTGTGACGGATGAGCTATGGCGGTTGAAGGACCCACAGGGAAGGCCCGCCGGTCTGATCGGAATCTCGCCAGAGAAGGCTGTGACGTTCATAGACAACCACGATACAGGATCCACACAGAAAAACTGGCCTTTCCCGCCGGACAAAGTCATGCAAGGATACGCCTACATTCTCACACATCCTGGAATCCCTTCAATTGTGAGTACTATATTCACTTCTCTTTGACCGCAACCTCCTTAATGTTTTCTTTTCACCAAAATCAGCATGACGATCCACAGTTGCATATCGTATATGCTCCAAGCAAAAATCTTGTCAGTAGTCAAGAAAGTCTTGGTCGAGTAAAACACAACAAAATTTATGGGTCTCGAAAAATCATGTGAACTAAAAAGTTTTGCATTTATGAACATGTAGAAACAAGAAGATGCTTCAGGTCGTGCACACCTTTTGAAACATATAATGCTTTTGTCTATACCATACCACCCTTTGTAAATTTTGCAGTAATTATGAGTCCTAACTTTTTGAACAATAAACTAATATTTGTAAATTGTACACAACCAAAGGATGTCCAGACCCTTTCAACTATATACTAGCATTTGTAAATTGTACACAACTAAGATAGTTTGGCAACAAGAACACTATGTTCCTGTTCCATGAATTCACCCTTGGGGTGTAACACTAAAACAAGTATTCCATAAACTTACTCTAATGATTGAAATAGATTAATGAAACACCTACATAGTATTCCTTTTGCCAAACGATTTGCAAAGCAAAAAAGAAATAATGGATGACAGGTAAAAGATGTCTCGCTAACTGGCATATGCTTATACAGTTCTATGATCATTACTTTGACTGGGGTTTGGCTAAAGAGATAAAGATGCTAAGCGGGATCAGAGCGAGGAACGAGATCAAGCCTCAGAGCTCGGTTGAGATACTTGCTGCAGAAAGAGATATCTATGTTGCTAAGATTGATGGGAAGGTCATCACAAAAATAGGGTCAAGGTATGATGTTGGTGGTCTGGTGCCTCCAGGGTTCTGCTTGGCTACTTCTGGGAAGGATTATGCCGTATGGGAGAAAATATAGGCAAAAGAGATTTGCTACTTACGTGTTTGGAGGTTTCCATTTCTGTTCATGCAAGTGAGGAGACACTTCGTTCACTCATTCATGTAGTTGTGTTTTTTATGAACTACTGTCAGCATCATTTGAAAGATTGGATGAGTGAGTTAGTAAATAAATAAAAGAATGTTAGACTCAAACTTTGCAATGAATGTATCTACAAGCATTAATCCTCCAAAACGGAGGACTTTGGAGATTCAAAGAGTTGGCCTAGTGGCAGCGACCACAGCTGTTTGGCGGCAGTTAAGCTTCTGTTCTCATAAGCGTCAAACTCATTATACCAGACAAATTAAGGCGTATTTTTTAAGATAAGGAACATACACATGGGTTTGACTACCATGTGTATAAAACGCACGCGCACACACACATATTCATAAATGATGAATTGGCGTGGTTTTGCTAATTAGCAAGTCAAAATTTCGACACTGAGATCAAGGTAAAAGGTCTGACCTAAAATTAGAGGAGCATTTAAGAGTAAAGTTCATGGATTCCAAACGCCCATGAGGATCATAGGACTAATCAAACCATGAGAATCTCAGGACTAATCAAATCAGAAGTAATTAATTCCCCCTAAGTGCCTTAAAATGAGTCGATAGTAGGACACTGCATCCTTCAAAACCCCTCTTCACTCTCTCTCTCTCTCTCTCTTCCTAAGAAGAGAAAAAGAAGCACAGACTTCTGCATCTCTACTTGCACATTGTGAAAAACTGGCCTGCTACTTATACGTATGGGATGCAAATTTAAGTCAAGCTCACTATGAGGAAATGAGTCCTTAGCAGACCAAACTACTAATTGAAGATCATTATAAACATTAACTTTAGCCATATGGTAGGGCGCCAAAGCATAAAACAAACCCCATCAACCACCGTTTCTTCTTCTTATGACTTCCGCCTTTAAACGTTGAATTTCTCCTGATCACAACCTATGGAATTTGACAACCTAATAACAAAAAAGTGTAAGCAAATTAATTTCCTGCCTGATCTATGGACCAATTTGAAATCGAGAACGTTCATTTTACCTTCATGATCAACTTCACGTGAATCCGCTTTTATGATATTCAAACAACAAAGGTGTTTTCATCTACACTACTATCAACAAGAAAGTGAAATAAATCAATATTTTAATATAAACATATAACTAAAACAAATCAGGTTCTAATATAATACAAAACGTATGTCCTGATCCGTGCCCTTTTCAATAACAAAAGCTGATATAGATTGTTAATGATTACTTTACTTCAACAATCGGCACTTCAAAATCTAGTCAAATTGGAAATTGTACATATAGTTTGACCGTGTACCCATTCCGATGGCGTCAAACTTTTCCGATTGTTAATTTCCCTGGTTTCAGCAAACAGGTGGTGCGTGGGAAGCGTGTTCAGTAATCGTTAACTTTCCTGGTTTCAGCAGCTTCCAGCATGAGAACGGAGGCCTTTTCCGTTATAAGAAAAGTTTGAATGACAAGAGGAGGCCAAATTAAATTAATAAATGTTGAAGTTGGATACATACATGATTAAGGCCCTGCCATCCAAGCATGGCCGACCCCATGACCAAAATGCCATTGAGCTTATAAAAGGAGCCACTCCATATGAAGAAAGATGAAAAATATGCCTTTTTGCAAAATCTTAAATTTTTAAACATTTTGAGAAATCATAAAAATTAGAGAAAAATAAAGTACACGAGAAACTAACAAGACATCAAAAGTAAGTAGATAAACAATAAATAGAAAATAGAAACAAGTAGTTTGACATTAACAAAAAAGTAGAAAAAATGCCTACAATGAAAAAAATTTTGAAAAACGAGTTTTTTCCGTTTGTTTTTTTGATATATATATATATATATATATATATATATATATATATATATATATATATATAATGCCTTTTTACTCATCTTGTCGGCTGACTTATTTTTCATATTTTTAACTCAATTAAAAAAAAACACGAATTTCATGACTATGATTTAAAGTGCCACTTACTCTACTTGAGGAGAGCTGTTTGACAGCTGTAACAATTATATACTTTTTCATGAATCTAACTAGTGGACAAACTGGTCTACGTTAACTTTAGCTATTTTTTTTTTCTTTTGTTGAGGGAGTACTTTTTATTTTGTTTAAATGTATTTCCTTCTTTGTTGAGAAAGAAATTATTTTGCTTTTTTATTTGGTCTTTACACGAGCTTTCCTTTTTTTTTTCTTTTTCATTTGCAGAAGGATGATATAAATTTACTACGATCATTTTTTTTAGAAAAAAATACATAATAAAATTTAACCATTTTCTGATTTGAGGCCATGTTACAAGTTTTTTTAAAGTAAAATTAAGTGTGTTTAGTACACATTGTAAAAATTAAGAGAAACTTTTTTTCTAACAGTTAAAAATTATTGTTTTATGGTTCTCCTCAATAAAAATTTAGTTGAGCATTCTTTAACCGTCACCACGAAACATAGCAAGAAGAAGCAATAGCAAGAAGAAGCAAGAGGCAATCCTGCATGGCATCTCTAAACTAATCCACGGTCACTACTGAAGCAAAGCATGAAACAACCAAGAAATGAGCACAAAGCTCCTTACACGACGGAGAATGAAGCATTTCATAATGATGAAAACACAACATAAACCAAAACAGCAACAACTTTAATCGGTAGAAAAATAAAAGCTCCAAACAATTGAACGCGACAATGAAAAAAATACAAATATGAACCCATCGAGACGTCAACTAAAATCCGCAATGAAAAAGGGGCTAAAAGAAATCCCAAATCAATAATCAATTAAGTCCCCAAATCAAGAACCGAAATGGGCAGATGCAAAGAACCAAAGAAGAAGAAGGGGACGTGGGCGAAGGCGGCTACATGGGGACGAGATGTGAAGTTGGTTGCTTGGCGTCGAGGATTTCTTCAAAAGGAATCGACGGTGAAGGCGGAAGGGATGGGAAGGCAGCTGCTTGGCGACGAGAAACACCATGAGAGAGGAAGATAGAGAGACGGGGTGGGGAAGAAATAGGGTCAGATACAGAGATAGAGAATGAGATGACGTTGCGGAAGCAGGAAAACGTTGCCAATGGAGCCGGAAAACGTCCAGTTGTCGTTGTCAACTTCCGGGAACCCTGTGGCTGGAGCAAGGCAGCGGTGAGGCATTTATCATCTGAGGTAGAGACGAAATGAGTAGATGCAAACCCCTGAATCATAGACGATGACGGTGAAAGTTCATCCGGAGGTCGGACTTTTGAGCGGGTGAACTTTCACCACCCTATTGTTTGGTAGGTCGTGAGTACAGCGAAGTAAATTTCACCTCACCGTATAGTTTTTCCCCTCCCCTCTCGTTTTATCTCAGCTACCCATTCAATATGATTTGCTTATGTTTCTGGGCCACAATAAGTGGTTGAAACCTTATCTGGCTATAAATATACATAAGGCCCGTCCTCGTGTGCGTTACTTTAGTCATCAGACACTTTGAGCATATACAGAAGATGGATTCAACGTGGAACGATTCTTCTTATTCATTTTGACTTATCCTTGACCCCTCTCAGGAAACTTTTGGTGCTTTGGTTTTTTTCTTTTTTAATCTCTTATGATACCTTGGCATTAACTCAGTTCGTTTCACATTATAAATACCCCTTTGTAGAGACCTAATGCAGGGCAGCCCATCCCATTCAACAGCTTTCCTTTTCTTTTCCCATGGCTCCCCTAAACAAGCGATTCTTCTGTTCACTTCTTTCTCTTTCGATCTTAATATCCTTGCAGTCTTCCTATGCGCAGCTTCTCTTTCAGGTATAGAGATGTTGCAGAAAGGAGCGGCGCTCAGATTCATCTTTGGTTACCTTGTTTTTGGCTTTTCGTGTATATAATGACTTACTGGCTGATGACTCTTTTTATGATGGTGTCTACATATTCTACGGCTTTTCTTTCTTACCAATAAGTTTTTACGTATCAATTTGAGTAGTAGACTTCGCCACCCACTTGAAGGCATTCCATGTAAGCAAAATCATAGATGCCTTAAGTTTTGACATGGTCTACGCCCTCGCCGGTCAATGGGTTTTTCATTATGACTATCACCGAGAGCTCGTGACATATTTTACACGCCGTCCTAGACGAGATCAAGTTGAGTGCACTGGGTGGAGCATGAAACAGAGTATGATAGTCATTTTCAAAAAAATGTCATTTTTGGACTTTAACTTTTTCACCATCTTTTTTTGTCTTGTAAGAGGCTCTCCTTTCTACATGCTAAAATGTATTTTGGTCATTACATACTTTCATGCGAATTTTTTTTTTTTTTTTATGTACAAAGATGTGCACACAAGTTTCAATCTAAGCAGTGGGGGGAGATAGGTGGGTGGGGCATGGGCGGTTTATGCCCCCACAGAGCCTATTATCTAAAAGCATAACTTGGTTGAACCTGATAGACCTAGGTCGGTCTAATTATACAAGACTCTCAGGTCACTATTTCATGAGACTCGGGTCACTGTCACACAACCAATTAAAATTTTATTAACTATATATTAACGTCTCATAGACTTTTTTTTTTTTAAACTTGACCCCTGGATCTATTTGGTGTTCCCATTCGTTGAAAAAGCAAAAAGTAGCTAATGGGGTATACGTCCTCTATCCATTTAATTCTCTCCCTGCGAATACATATGGGAAAGGACAGGAACTTTGATCAGTCGATGTGTTAAAACAAGTAATTTATCTCTTTGCTTAGTGAAACCATCCATAAATAATCATATGAAATGAACCTTCACAAGTTTTGTCACCAATGAAGGCCACCATATCACAGCATCGTCGGGCTAAATTCCATGGTCCTCTCTTTTGAATTTAATTTTTCTCCCTTCCTTTCCGTTGACGAGTTAGTAGGACTAATCCGTCCATGTTGAAACCTTCTTTATTTTAGTTTAGGAAAGTAACCACGTGTTATGTCTGATGGAAGAAAATGCTGAGCACCACTGACTAATTGTATGTAGATTCTTTCTGAGATTATTCCGTAATAGTTCCACACCTTATTAATTTACTTTAAGCTCATCCTTCGTGTTTTATGCTTTCTGAATTCGTGTTCTTCAAACATAATGTATCCGTCCTTCCATCTTTTACCTTAATGGATTGCCTAAAATTCAAATTTTAATTATTATGGGTTTGTGGGTAGAGAAATTAAAATCTGTTCACCCTGTACTGCACTTTAACTTTGTTCCCTGCCCTGCATGCATCTTGTGTATCCATATTTGCATGTGCTTTTCATAATTCTGTCGTGCAATATCAAACGGAGTCCAGGAGTTTTGACAGAAACACCATGCATATAGATTTTATACTTAATTTGTTCTCCAGTATTTGCATGAAACTCATATCTCAAACCGTGCATGAAATTTGATTAGTTCATTTGTTCTCCACATATCCGTGTTGTTGGTTCAGACCTTCAACTGGGAATCGTCTAAGAACAGCCAAGGGTGGTACAATGTCGTGAAGAAGTTGGTGCCTCAGATAGCGGAGGCTGGGGTCACTCATGTCTGGCTCCCTCCACCCTCGCAGTCGGTTTCTCCTGAAGGTAGCCATTCCTGTTCTTGATCTCAGTCGCTCACCTTCATTTGTTTAAATAGCGTATCTGTTCATGATCTTTACGTTCTTTGTGATCTCTAAATCTTTTCTAAGATGAAACAGATCCTTCTTTTCACTAGAAAGCGTTCGCCTTATTATCTATAAGTTTACCATCCTTTTAAGTAAGATCTTTGAGATAATGAAGCTCTTCTTCGATTGTAAAGCTGCTATCTTAGCTTGACTTGAAACATAAAAATGGTAAATCAACTAACTATGTTTTGAAACGAAAAGAGAACAGTTACAAAAATCAAGCAATGACAAGTTGTTTTTTAAGTTATGCAGGCTACCTGCCTGGAAGGTTATACGACCTGAATGCCTCAAAATACGGGTCGGAGTCCGAACTAAGAGAACTGATAAGCGAGTTCCATGCATCGAACATCAAGTGCCTTGCGGATGTGGTGATGAACCACCGGACGGCAGCCAAGAAGGACGGGCGAGGGATTTGGTGCATCTTCGATGGAGGGAAGGGCGACGGCAGCCTCGATTGGGGTCCCTGGTCCATCTGCAAGGACGACAGAGAGTATTCCGACGGTTCCGGCAACAATGACAGCGGAGACGGCTACCCTCCGGCACCGGACTTGGACCACCTTAACCATCGAGTGCAGGCCGAGATGACGGAGTGGCTCAACTGGCTCAAGACAGACATCGGCTTCGACGGCTGGCGTCTCGACTTTGCCAGAGGCTACTCACCGGACGTGACCAGGGGCTACATTGAGCGCGGGGAGCCCCAGTTCGTGGTGGGCGAGGTCTGGACCTCGTTGGGCCAGGACCCTGTTCAGGGCCCAGAGCAACACCGGCAAGAGCTCGACAGGTGGGTGAACGGCGCCGGCGGGGTCGCGACGGCGTTTGACTTCACCACCAAAGGGGTGCTGCAGATTGCTGTCAACAATGAGCTGTGGAGGTTGAAGGATCCTCAGGGAAGGCCCTCCGGGCTGATCGGAATAGCACCGCAGAAGGCTGTGACGTTTATAGACAACCATGACACAGGATCCACTCAGAAAAGTTGGCCCTTCCCGTCGGACAAGGTTATGCAGGGATATGCTTACATTCTCACACATCCTGGGATACCATCCATTGTGAGTATGATATAGTTCAAATTCGTTTACTCGAATTTAGTAACGAAATTTGGATTCCATCAATGACCAACTTGGTTAAATATATATATATATAATATGCACTTTCATACCAAACATGACTCTGAGCTCCATGTTCGGTTAAGTCCAACCAAGATCTAACCAGATTACATATAAAGACAGATCTTATGGTAATTGGTTCTGTATTCGAAGCTCAACTCTGAGATCGGTCAAATTTTGGGGTTTCTTTGGACTTAAAATAAAGAACGGGGCACCTAATTGCTGATAATGCAGTAGCCAATATCTAATTAGTTGCCATCAGATGTCGGACCTGATAGTTGAATGTCATTTGTGCAAGGTTTCTTGTGTGAATAATCATTAAACTGGGAAATCTTCATTTTGCTCTTAATTTGGGCTTTTGCAGTTTTATGATCACTACTTTGACTGGGGGATGGCGGAAGAGATCAAGAGGCTGACGAAGATCAGGGCTGAGAACGGGATTGAGCCGGGAAGCTCATGTGAGATACTGGCTGCCGATGCAGATCTTTATGTAGCTAAGATTGAAGGGAAGGTCATCACAAAGATCGGGTCGAGGTACAACATGGGGGGCTTGATACCACCTGGGTTCCAGTTGGCCGCTTCTGGCAATGGTTATGCCGTCTGGCAGATGAACCGTTAACTAGGCAGACTGCCTCCAAGTCCCGCACCCATTGCGTCATTTGCGAGGAGACTTTTCTTTTTTTGCTTTTCCAGCGTCCTTCTTAGTTTCGAGGCAGGATTTTCTTCATTTACTGCATCTCTGTAGTGCGGTCACCCTATACACTCGATCGTTAAATGCTTTTCTATGTTCGAAAATGGTCATCAGGATAACATTTGTAGGGATGTAAGTGCAGTCAGAATCAGTTCAATTAAGGAATTACATCTCCAAATATGGCTACAGATACATCTTCATTAGGTCTGGATTTCGGTTTAGAATTAGGAGTTAGTACTTGAAAGCTCATGAACCATTTATGCGTGCAACTTTAACGTATAATTAATAGGCTATGGGCTTCATATATATACGGTGTCGAGTCACTCAAATTTACTGACAACAGTGCAGCCTCCCTGCATCTTCTCACCAAATGAATACTCCTAGTTCGAACACTGAAATTTTAATTTGAAGAACCCTGTGCTTTACACCGTTACGTACAGGGAAGGGTAGTACACGTCAGATGATATATCTTGAGGGGCGCCATTTAAAACACTTCCTCATTTGAAACACTGTCTCACGAGATATTTGGCATCCCTTGTATATTAAAAGCTCTGAAATTGGTCTCC
Source organism: Nymphaea colorata (assembly GCF_008831285.2). NCBI lineage: Eukaryota > Viridiplantae > Streptophyta > Magnoliopsida > Nymphaeales > Nymphaeaceae > Nymphaea > Nymphaea colorata. The sequence goes on from NC_045147.1 coordinate 15,043,193, forward strand.
CTGTATCACTTCTTTCGTCCAATACAACTGAAATACACTCATGAAACGTTCAGTCTGACTTCTCTCCCTCTCTTTCTTTCCATTATATGCACAACTTTGTCAGTCGATGTCCAAAATATTAAAAAACATGCAACTTCATGATTGCTGGTTCAGAATTATGACCTTGGTCTATTCAATATTCGATCTCCAAACAAGCACAAAATGTTTGGATGTTCATGGTGCACATAACCACCTTTCTGAAAAAGCTCCCTATTTTTTTTTTTTAGAGAAAGACAAAAAATGCAACCCACAATGCCGCATGGGCGGCTTAATGAGTTGACAACTGGTTTCATCCACTCGAACTTGGAAGTATGTTTGGGTGCAAGTGCTGGTGGCTTAGAGGCACATGTCATGCTGGGGCCGAATTCATTGACGGTGAGTTGCAACAGATATCAGTCGAAAGAGAGAAAGGGGTGGAGTACTTTAGAGATTTTTTTAAGAAAAAATGCCTGTCTAGATTTTTTAACTTTTTCATTACCCTTTTTTTTTTGTCTTTTTTGGAGGATCTCCTTTTTATTAATGGGGGTTATTTTTATGAACTGGAGGTAATCTATTTCTGATCATTGTATCTGCTGATAAATGACTTTTTGTCTATCCGTCCGCTGGTGCATATATCCATCTTCCAAATATCTGACCACGAAGGTTCAAGACGCCTCAACCATAATTTGTCCACAACATTTAATTTTTCTGGGAGTTTTCGGCAAGTCATAAGGCCATTATCAATTTAGCCTGTATGCCGCCGCCATGAATGGTACCTGCCCCAGCTTCTCTGCCGACCTTATGTTATCTTGGTTTCCACGTTTCTCTTCCTGTGTCTAGCCGGACGTAGTCGGCATACGTAGCCGGAATATCTTGGATAAGCTTCACGCGCACGCACTTGGATAGGGCGAGGGAGTTGTCGGCAGCTCAGCATTAACACTTTCCGTGGAACAACTAATGCAAGCGTTTCTAGAGTTATTTCGCCTTACCATTGAAGAATGCTGGGTACAGAACGTTGAATTAGAAACGTACAAATGCTATATTCTACGGGTCTTGTATCCAACGTTTACATTCATTTCAATGGATCAAATATATACACTATAACCCAAGGTCGAACGAACTGAAATTTCGCTCCTGCTTCGTAGTTGTCCATAAAAATGCGCCTCCCTGTTAACAAGTTTTAAAAATTTAGATCTGCTTTTCATAATATATGTGGCAGACAGATTGCAAAGTGTTAGTCTTATGCAGTCATCCATTTTAACGAACAGCATGCATCTGATCTTTCCTAAATTCACATTTATGAGTCATATAACTTATCTTCAGTATGCTTTTCCCTTAAGTGGACTGTAATATATAAACTCCGAAAAGAGGTGCATAATTAGAATCCAAAAGGTATAAAAGAAGCAGAGCATATATATATAATCATAAGTGTTACAGCTGAAGTCCAGGCTTATCTGAAATTAGATGATACAGAGTGAATGCAACAAGTTGCAGACGGGCGTGGTAAACGATCAGTGTGTATCTAGTGCACCTGTTTCTCAGCCACGCATGGGGGGTGTCATCTGGCAGCAGCTACTGCACCGCTACCGACTACTCTACCCAACGTGGCTGTTGTAGTCGACGTTGTGGATAACGGTAGTTGAAAAAGGGAAAACAAAGATCGAAAGGTTCTAGCCAAGCATCTTATCCACAGACTCGAAGAACTGCCAGCAGCGAAAAGTGGCGGCCATTCTCCTGATCCAAGAAATTAAACCTTTTCATGATAGTCGGTTTATTTTTTCGACTGCCATTAGTTTGAGAACTTCAATGTGTGCAGCCAGATGAGAGCAGATAACCAAGAAACTCCCCAGCTAAACAGTGAGCACTAGTCGGCTCCAAACAGATCCTGAATTCAATGATAAACACGTTATCACACAAAGAAGCCGGACCAAGATTTTCAATAAATGAAAGACTGAGGTATGCTTTCAGCCAAGTCAATGGCCTATACTCAAAATATGGATCCATAGAATGTGGGTTCCAATGAGACCCACAAAATTAAAGAAAACAAGGATGCTGCTTCGAGAGGATTACATATAACGGGAAAACAGATTGTATGCGTAATACATACGTTCGTCCCGTGGGAACCTTGACTCAGAATTTTTGGCTTTGTATGATCAAAAGCGTCACTCGGTTCGCTCAGCTAGGGTAAAGCGACCGCCAACAAACTCAGGCCATGAGCTCGCGAATTTTGAGTCTTCCTACAGGCTTGACTGGGACGTTGGTTATCCTTATGAGCAACCGACTTGGCTCTTTCTACCTTATCTGCATTGTCGTGTATGCCCGCTAGCATTAAATTCTCTTCTGCTTATAAAAAGACGCCGTCCGTGAGCAAGGAAGAACAAATCATAACTCTTCAACAGATCTCATTCTTGCTCTCGCTCTTTGATGGCCGTCCAAAGCAGGACATACCTGCTCACTCTCCTTTTATCCCTTCTCTCCCTTCTTCTTCTCCCCCATTTCTCAAATGCCCAGCTTCTCTTTCAGGTAATCATTTAGGCTATACGTGATGCATCCGGTTGTATAATAATATTGCGTACATTGAGTTGACGTAGATTGGTTTTGCTTAGGGGTTCAACTGGGAATCGTCCAAGAACAAGCAAGGTTGGTATCGCGTGCTCAAAAATTTGGTTCCACAGATAGCAGAAGCTCGCGTTACTCACGTGTGGCTTCCTCCCCCTTCGCAGTCGGCTTCTCCCGAAGGTGAGGTTTTATTTTCTTTTGACCCAAAATTTCCAAAATTTTTTGTTGGCTGTAAATGCTTCTTATACATCGATAAAAAGTGATTTTACTACATGAGACGCAGGTTTTCTGTCGTGCAGAAAAAACATGGGTGGCATCATTAAAATTAAAAAAACAACATTATACAAAATTGTTTTTCTACACCCAGCTGGAATTATAGGTATAAGCAACCCACAATATATATATATATATATATATATATATATATATATATATATATATATATATATATATATTCCGACATCTGAGGAAACAAGTTGGTCATTTTCATGCAAGTCTTTGACTGATCGATCTGCGGATAGTGACAGAAAATCGTAATATAAAGGCCCCTCCCTCTCTTACACCGTGACTCCGTTGCTTATTCTGTATTTGCTTTTGTCTGGCGTGACGGTTGATTAATTCAGGATACCTGCCGGGAAGGTATTACGATCTTGACTCGTCAAGGTATGGAAGCGAAGCGGATCTGAGAGAGCTGATAGCGGCGTTCCACGCAGCAGGAATCAAATGCTTGGCTGATGTGGTTATCAACCACCGGACGGCTGCCAAGAAGGACGGGCGAGGGATATGGTGCATCTTCAATGGAGGCAGGGACGACGGCACACTGGACTGGGGTCCCTGGGCAATCTGCAAGGACGACACCCAGTACTCGGACGGTACCGGCAACCTCGACACCGGCGAAGGCTACGGTCCGGCGCCGGACGTCGACCACCTTAACCCGAGGGTGCAGAAGGAGCTCACCGCCTGGCTCCAGTGGCTCAAGACCGACGTTGGCTTTGACGGATGGCGTCTCGACTTCGCCAAGGGCTACTCGACGGACGTAACCAGGGGCTACATCCAGCGAGCCCAGCCCGAGTTCGTGGTGGGCGAGATTTGGAGCACTCTGGGCTCGGACCCAGTTCAAGGTCCTGAGGCTCACCGGAGGGAGCTCGACAACTGGGCGAGGGGTGCCGGAGCGGCGGCGTTCGACTTCACCACCAAAGGAGTGTTGCAGGCTGCCGTCAACAATGAGCTGTGGAGGTTGAAGGACCCACAGGGAAGGCCCTCTGGTCTCATCGGAATCGATCCGGAGAAGGCCGTGACCTTCATAGACAACCACGACACGGGCTCCACCCAAAACTACTGGCCTTTCCCTTCGGACAAAGTCATGCAGGGCTACGCTTACATCCTCACACACCCCGGGATACCTTCAATTGTAAGTATATTATATGTGAAAATCAGATCGACGAGTTATTATTTGGATTAACATAAGGAATCTTTTCTATCTGTCCGTGCATGTTGTTAACATTTGATGAAAAAAGGAGGTAGAAAGAGTTGCTTGAATTGTGATCTTGATTGTAATAAAGGGAGGATTATCTTGCTGTTGCAGTTCTATGATCACTACTTTGACTGGGGATTGGCTAAAGAGATCAAGATGTTAAGTGGGATTAGAGCGAAGAACGGGATCAGGCCTCAGAGCTCCGTTGAGATACTGGCTGCAGATAAAGACATCTATGTTGCCAAGATTGACGGGAAGGTGATCGCAAAGATAGGGTGCAGGGTCGACGCAGGGGGGCTCATTCCTCCTGGCTTCCGCATGGTCACGGCCGGGAAGGACTACGCGGTGTGGGAAAAGATTTAGGGAATTGATTATGCCCATATTTCAGTCTTGTATTTACTGATGTTTTTCCTTGTTTGGAAACGAAATGTTCATCGGTGATCTCGTTTTGCGAGACCCGTGTATCCTCTTTAAATGGGTAGTCTTAGTCATCTTTTGCAATGCCACTGTGTCTTATCGAGAAATTTCTATTGATGAAGCAACCTTGTCCAAGCTTATGCATCCTTACGAGCTCATGATTTTCCATCTGCAACTGGCCTTCGAGCCCCAGATGAATCATGACAAGCCGCAAATGATTCAAATACGAAATTAACGTTTTTGAGAATGTTTTTGGAAGACCCAAGACAACAAAAATCTGCCATAAAAATAAAACGTTTGCATATTATAACATAGAGAAGTGTTTCTGCAGTAAAATATCTGTAATCAATGTCAAGTATTAAACTGAACAAGTGGATATGGACATCTTATTGCATCACTTAGCGTATAGGGCTCAGATTGATGGTGCGGCTATTGCATGGTGCTACTGGTTGGTTTTGGTTTCACATCAGAAAGTGCTCAGTATCTATTTACATGTATTAAGGTTGATATTAGACAGGCACGAGCCCAACTCAGAAAAGCCCAAACTAAGACTCTATCCGATTATTAATTGCATACATATATTTTAGTTGCAACTGAAGCTGGATATCATCCAATCAGTTGACACCCTTAAGCAAACAGGTTGTTCGTTCAGAAACACAGAGGAGCAGTATAGGAATGCACAATAGCTGTAGGGATAACTGGATAAGTAGAGGCACTTTGACACCAAATTTTACATTTGATAGTCTCTTATTTTTCTCCGATACCAATTTTGGCCAGCTTAAAGGGCCTTGTTTCGCGGTTAAATTAACAAATTCATGCTTCCTCAGAAATTTTCACTCCCTCCAAAATAAATCGTTATCTTTCTCTCTCTTTCCCTCTTCTTCGGTGGACGTGTAAGGAAGAGGACGACGAATTTGGGAGACGGGAGGGGCAGGAACCTACGGCTCCACGGCCTCCTTCGTCGTGCTCGATTACCACTTTTTCCTAATCGTCTTAGCCTTTCTGTTCTTCTTTCTCCACAAAATAGTGTGGTTTAACTTTAGAATCTGTTATTAATGGTCAATGAGGGAGGATGTAGATCCCCACAATCGATAACTTAGCGCCTCCTCTCTCTCTTCTCCCTTCTTAATCGATAACTTGACGCCTCCTCTGTCTCTTTTTCCTTCATTGTCTGCCTTAATAGTTCTCCCTCTCTCTGTCTCTCACTCTTCCAGGTTGTTCATTGTACTAGTAAAGTCCAAACGAGAAAGAGCATCATCCATTCTGGAAACCCTGCAGTCGTTTTAGCTGTGTTGTCCCAAACTCGATCACTGTTGGCGACAATATGGTGATTGATTCCTTTTCGTTTACTCAGTTTCCTTGTAGGAATACGCTATTACTATATTATCGGAATATGCTACCGCTAGAATCATGCAGGAACTGCTAGAAAGAGCAAAAGAAGATCCCTTGACAAGCTGATCTGATCCATCACGCCCAACGATTTCAGTTGTGTACCAATGCACAATTCACAATGGGCATTTTGAAGCAGTAAAGCATAAAAAACCATCCCAAAGTTGCAACTCCTTGAACAGCAGTCATGTTAACCTTTGGACTCAAATGTGTTAACTATGCTAGGTTAGTCATCCCCAATTTGCGAAAGACAGAAAAAGGGCATAAAATTAACAAGCGGAATGGGTGTCAAACTCAACTAAAGTTGCGAACAAAATAGGAGCAAACAGAGGGCTTCAAAAGGGCCACCGGAGAACTGCCCAGTCAGGTAAACTGCCTGGCGGGGTACGGCCCTGAACCTTTATTAGCCAAAATAGCGAAGATATTGGAAGTGCCTAGTCAAAATTACAGAACACTATTGGAAAGAGTACCCAACGTTTTCTCTTGGAAAATTTGTTCTCTGTTATCATTGAATTACAATAATATCGATTTTTAACAGCTGATCAACAACATCATTAGCTTTCGATGTTGACGATGTTCAATATCGAGGCTGCAAATCTTTCTCTGACAACATTCGATGGAGCAATGTTGCATGCCCACTTAGGCCAGCTTGAGCAAATGCATCCAGCAGCCTATTCGTCAAGGATACGTCATAACATGGTGCTGTAGATCGCTTCCATTCATCAATGATCTGTGCTGCTTGTTTTGTCCGTCCAAGCATGATAAGTGAAGAAAGAATACTAACATAATTTCTACCGGTCATTTTCTGCGAAATCATCTTCAACGACTTCCATATTTGAGAAATCATTTCACCGTTTCCTAAACCAGCATAAAGGATAATAAGAAAATCATATGTAATCCACTCCCTCTGAGTAATTTTCTTATCAGTTTCAACAATAGTATTCTCTGTATTCTCAAGGCGGCCAGCAGTAATATAAATATTGACTAGTCTCACGTACATTTTCCAACCATCACTGAAGTTAGGGTCACAACTCATTTTATCCAGGATTCTCCTTATGCTATTGATATCCAAGGTAGCTGCACACGCACTTATCCAGAGGTTGTATGTGAACAGGTCCGGTGAAATCTGCTTATCACTCAACTCTTCAACAAGAGCAGAAATTTTATCATACCTAGATTTTGACATGTACAGTGTCATCATTTCATTGTAGGGGAGTATACTCAATGTTGAGTTTGATTTCTTCATCTTGTCAAAGAGCACCTCAGCCTTTTCAGTAAGCTTTGCCGAAGCATAAGAATGAAGTAGTGCAGTGTAGCTGGCACACGTTATTTGTGCTGGGGACAGAGCCTCAAAGTACCTTTCAGCAGCATCAATGCCATGGACTTTAGTAATCAAGTCAATTTGATCGGCGTAGTCTCCAGCTGATAATGTGTATTCATGATGTTTCCCCATCCACTCCAATATCTGCAGGCATTTACTTTTTGTCATGCCCAAGATGTGTTGCTCGATTCAGGCTTGTACAAGATGTATTTCAAACTATAAAATGAATGAGTCCAAAAAGTGCTTAAAGTAATGATGCTGCTGACATATGCAGTATGGGTTATAAAGCTTCTTTATCTACTCTAATATCTGCAGACGTTTACTCTTTGTCAAGCTCAACATACATTGCTTCGTTACAGCTTAAACAAGGTTTATTTCAGACTATCTAATGATCACATATACAGAATGGCTTAGACAGACTTATGAAAGATGTGATGAGAAAATAAAGATGAAGGACAAGCTATGCTATTAAAACATAAAATAGAGTGGTGGGCATGATTATATTTATGGTAACATTGGGAAGAAAACTCAAGCGAAGACGATTAAATAGGAAACCGTCAAGGCCATAATGTATCCTAGAATGCTAGAAATCGTGTCCCCAGTAAATTCCTGCGTATCTAGAAGCATCTTCCAAGTGACTCTCAGTATTTGCAGCTAAAAAAGGGTGAGACTTTCTCTGAACGTTTACGGCATGCTTATTTTGTTTTACAACTTGGGAAGTCTCGAGCATAAATTACAGAACAAGCAACAGAATCAGTGGAAGCAACGTTTACGACATGCATATTTTGTTTTACAGCTTGGGTTCATGCACAGTTTTATGCTATTAAAAGCCTTTTCTTTACCACGAGGTTTCTTATCTGGTAGAGGATTTCATGTAAATGAGAATATTGCGATTCTGATACATCTTTCTCTGTAATCTCCATGGCCAACAGAAAATGATGCTGCCATCATCCAATATACAGTTTTCTTTAAGTTAATTGTAGTAGAAAGCACGCAAATTTTGTTACAAATCCTAGCTTTCTTTTTTCCATATTCCACAAAGTTGCCAGTTTGCTTTTGGAACTTCTGCGTCTTGCAACATCAACTGGCACCAGAGCCTAGAATTGAAACTTCTCAGAGGATCTACCTCTTCTGTATAAGAAAGACCATGTAAAAGAAGACACCGGGAGGAAATGAAAGATAAGTGTCTTCACCTCAACATTGATATTATTAAGATCACCTACGTATCATGCACAAAGAAATTACGCAGATAAACAATCACAAGAAAAATCCTTTCCCAAATGCCGGATTAATCCGAAATTACGATCACCACGAATCCAAATGAGGGAAAAAAAAAAAAAGAGGCGAAACAAGAGAGAAATGATAGGGAATGCCTAACCTCAAGGGCGTGCTTATAACGACGGCTTCTGGCGAGCTGCTTTACTATCCCTCGGAGCTCCGATTGCTCGACGGTGCCGCCTTCGGCAATCCACTTCTCGATGGCAGCGGCCGCACTCCGCCTAGGAGTTCCCAACTGAAAAACCCTTCTTCTCAGATCGTCCTCGCCATTGTTGTCCGCCGACGCGGACACGGAGTCTTCCTTCTCCTCTGTGACAATCTCGCTGCTCCTGAAAGCGGCGAAAGTCCCTCTAGGCGGAAGAGAGAACACGCTCCCTCGTCTGAGAAAAGGAAGAGTCCCATGATCTCGCTGCACAAGTTTCCCATATCGAGAGGCTCTGTCACAGATAAAAGGGATCAGAAACACAGAGAGAGAGAGAGAGAGAGAGAGAGGCGGGGGAAGGTACTACCTCAGCAGTAAGGAAGCGAGTCCATGACGGAAGGCCGCCACCATGGTTCCCAGTGGTCGAGATGGGGAAGCGTTTCCTGATTTCAGGCTTTCTCCGATTCAAGGTACCGAATGGGTGATTCTACCTGTGTATGAACCGGATTCGATTCGTGGGATCACTCAAGTCAAATTTCACTTACCGTATATCTCCGATCTGCTGAAATCCGTGGTTTTCAAGTCCAACCTCCTTCTCATTTTAGATTCATGCTGTTTTCCACATAAAGTATAAGAAGTTGATATCTATGATTGCGGTAGATGCTGAAATCTATCATGGATTTGAGATTTCCTCTGAACTAAGATCTGTAAGGAATCAAACACAACCTTACGAGCTTGTCATTTGATAAAACTCTGGAAGCACAATTCATTCAGTTTCCTTTAAATAAATATAAAATTATAACATTGGTCAACACCGATGGGAAAATGCTACTTTGCCTTCAAAATGCCCTCTTATATATGTTCCAGTGACAAACCAAACTGACTTTGTGAAAAACTCAATTTCGATAAAAAGATGTTTGAAAAAATTACTTAGCAACGCTCAAGTTTTGAGCCAATAACAAAGAGACCCTCAAGGATTAGAAGTGAACAAAGAGAACCCTAACTTTTGGCGTATATTTACAAATGGCCACCTTTGTTTATAGAGAAGAATAGAAAATGTTTTATTTTTCTTTATGACAAAAGTACCCTGCTAACTTGATGGTGGCCTTCCTTCCGTTCACAGCCATTAGTCGTGCATGAGGAGGTCGTACATGAGGAAGTCCCTGTTGCCCCCTCATCCTGCATAGAGGGAGGCGAGGACGACATGCTCTATAACAATTCGATTCACTCATGGGCTCGAGCCTCTGGTTCGACGGATCCCAACCCACCCTCTAACAGTTTCGGTGAACCAAAACAATCATCTTATTAATGACATCCTTTTATAAGTCCTTGAAGATCTCTCACAATCTATACATAATTAAACTTTTGTGTTATAGGTTCTTGTCTGCCTTGGCATTTATTGCAGTAAAAAGAATTGGTGTTTACTGAATTTTCTAAGGTGAAAATGAGTGTTGTTTGGAGGCACCCTGTTCCTATAATGAGAAATTTGAGGAAGGGGGTGGCTTTCGTTGGGGCTGAGGAGCTCAGAGAGGGCTAACATGCTGTGGAAGCAATGGCTCTGGAGATCGTCTTTTATACGTCTTTGCGTTCTTTGGCCATGCGATGCCCAAATCGGTGATGAAAAAGAAAACAAAATTCTAGAATAGAGATGAAAGTTTCAGATTAGCTCTCAGCCAATGGTTGTGTTAGGGCAGGTCACAGTTCAAGATCTTACTGAAGCTTGCTCATTATTTTCCTTTCATTTTTTAAGAAGCATTGATGAGAAAGAGAGATTAATTGAAGCTGTTGCTCGGGGAAGACACGCCAGCCAACAATGCACTGCTTGTAAGATCCCAAAAAACCATCTATTTTTTTGTGTCTTACATCTGGCTTTTACGGATTTTGTACTGAAATTTTCAATTACAGATCTGCAACAGGTTAGTGGCCAGTTTTGCAACACATTGGCCTGATAATAAGGGATCTTACATTACTTTACTGAAGCCGCCACTACATTTTTTCAGATTATGTGTATATCCTTTTGCAATAATTTTGTTATTCAGATCAATGATTTAATAATCTCTCCCTCTTTCTCTCTACCTGCAAACTATGTCACAGTGAACACATGACACAAGCTACGTGTACAACCATAAAAGACTGTTCGTTACTGAATGCTTTCGTTGGCATTTCAACAAACAAATGGAGGCATTGGCAATGAGCGTCTGCCACAAAAAAGATATTCCACGAACGAACATTGTGCACAAAGATGCTTCATTTTAAGAAGGATTCACAATAACAAAGCAAAAACATGCAACCGACGAGGACAGTATTCTCAAACGAAAGGCTGTCGTATAACGTGGCATTCCCCACCCATTAATGAGATGCGACAGAGGGCCGGAAGAAAAATAAAAAAAAAACAAAAGAAAATCTCTTTTTCTGTTTCAAAATAAGGTCGCGGGTCCTTTCTTTAACTTTGGTGGGTACTTCAGTAAATTTGCTCATCACGAAACGTTTTTGGTTGGAAGCAGTCACAAATGTGGTCATTTGTGAATAGCTATTAAAATTTGAGGGCCCTTTTGTGCACGCCCAAAAGGTGAGGAGCATTTATATGTAATTTTTTCAAGATGTTTATCAAAGGAGATGAATAATCTACGGCACCATGTTCCATTCAACAAATAAGGTTTAAAAACAGACTAAAAGTTGTTGTGGTAATGAATGACAAACTTAAATTTAAAAATTGCTTAAAAACATGCATAAAGTTTTACACCATTAATAAAAAATTACTCTTAGGCAAAAAATTTGAAGACAAATATGGTAAATGTTTTTCTTTATAGAGTTGGGTAGTTATATGATCAGATCTAACCATACGGAAAAAAATAGAGTACAAAAATTTTGTATGTTTATATTCAATTCACTATATGATTTGATGTTAGAACAAGTAATATCCAAATAGTCTAATATAACAAGAGCTATATTTACATTCACATCCTCACTCATGATTGCAACATGAGCTAGAGAACAAGAAAGAGCTGGATGAATCGAGGCAAAGATCCACTTAAAATCTCGGAATATGTGAGTTTGGTCATGCCGGAAATTTTGAAAGGCTAGTTTAAATGGACCCCAGGCTAACAGGGGAGGGGACATCTGCCATTGCCTCTTTAAAGTTGCAATTTAATGTTATTAGCGGCCCTCATTGATGAGATATCTCTAATTCCTCTCGTTCAAATATTTATAAATCTACCACTTCTTTAATATTTATAGATCTACCACCTCTTTAGAGGTGAAGGTACAAATTTTTTGTCACAAAAGGCCAAACTCAAAATTTTAATAGGAGCTGAAATAAAAAATTTTCAAATTTTTTTATGGATATTTAACTAAAATTTTTAGATTTACATATAAATTTTTAAAAAATTTGAGGAGGGCTATCCCTCGGCACGGCCACCATCTCAGTAGATTCTATGGAGCATCCATTATGTATATGCAACATTTGGATTATGAGTTATCCAAAATACAAATCGATCCACTTATCGGAATTTGACAAAACTATAATGAGGCGGCGGATTTAGGTGGTCAATTGACTGCTCAGGCCAAACCTTCCTTGAGATTCGGTCAAGATCGAGTACTTTCTCAAGCCGGCCCATCTGAACGTTTTATCTTATCGTTATGGTAACTTTTTGCTTCAGGGAAGAATTGAGATCAGGTGACTCGAATTCCATCGAGTAACATTAGCACATCTGATTCTCTTGCGATTTATACAGCCAAGAAAACGAAGAACTCTCATAGCTGACCGACTCTTAATCTTCTTAAGGTGAAAGATGGGCAGAAGTGAGAAGACAGCCGGTCGGAGGAGGGGAGAGGCACCGACCTCCATCTCAACGATGAAGCAACGATCAAGGTTTCCCTTTCTTTCTTTCTTTCTTTTTCTTTTTCTTTTCTCTCTCTCTCTTCAAAGAGCTTAACATAGCTGTTCTGATAAGAGTTGTGAGATGAGACACATCTCGCAATACTCTTTCTTGTAACATTGAGATTGATAGGGTCAGTCTATCTCTGAAAATAGAAAACCAACAACCCAAGATTGTAGTATAAGCCATCATCATCTTTCTCTCACTCATATGCGTACACACAAAATCACAATTATTATTACAGGTTAGATGATTATATATATATATATATTTGTTCGTGCAAGCATGGTAGAATAACTCTGTCATTTTTTTTTACTTCAGAAGTTGCATATTTAGCTGTTAGCACAAGCCATTTGTAACTTCTAATTAGTGTGGTAGTCTTTAGCAGAACTACATAAACATACTTAGACCTGAGTTGGGTACTTTCTAATGTCAGAAGAGTCTTTCTTTTTCTTTTTTAGAGAAGTGGGGGCGATGGGAGAGGTGAGACCGTGAGAGATAGGCGATAAAAAAGTGATTTGCTGTAACAAACCCAACCTAATGTAAAGGTTCACTAAATAGATAATGGGAAACATCTTCGTTGGCTGTCTCTAGTTGGTAAAATTTTTGGAGCATTTGCCATTGACCCGAAAGTTATTACAGGTTTTTATTGTAAAATATTAAAAGTAAGAAAAAATTATGTTTCTTATGCTTTTGGTTAACTTGGCATTATTCGACTTTAGTATGAGCTTTGGGTCTCTGTTTATCAGACCTTGCCAGGCATCGCCAATCACCGACACTCCACTGCCTTGGTAGTTGAATCTTTTGCAGTACTGTTGACGATTATACTTATTATTATATGAACCAAATGATAATAAACAACTATGTGTGGACAATTAGGATTTATATAGATAAGGTGTTCCCAACCACAAAATCTGATAGCTAATACAATTCAATAATGCGATTTCAATAGTTTATTTAACAACCAACAATTTTAAAAAATGCATGGGTTGTTGCGGGAAGAGGGAAGTAAAAAAGCTTGGTTCACTTCGCCAAGACTTATGTGTGAGGAAAATCAATAGCATAAGATATCAATGGCTTATAAATCTTGGTGGTACATTTGGGAGGAACTCAACATGAAGGTCTTGGCAGCTCTTTATGATCGGATTTTGTGGCATGTTTTATTTCATTCTTTTATTTTATTTTTAGGGTTTATTATTGTAATTAGAGGACTTTTTGTCTCCAACTTTTTATTATATATATACATTTTATCAACTTTTTATTATATATATACATTTTATAAGCTCTCTCTTCCCGTATATATATGGTTTAAAAGATCTTCACGTATACGTATGGTAACTTACATTCAGGCTCAGGTGCATGAACGGGTTTTAAGGTCAGGCTGCTGCGCGTGGGCCGATTTTCAGGGCCGTTGGATCAAAACCAATAAGCTCAAGTAGATTCAGCGCCAAATAGGAACACTATAGTTCTCGACGGCGAAAAAATCTCGCGCTTCTGCAACCATGCTTGGGAAGGATACTATTTTATTTCGTCTGAAAATTGAACGTGTAAAACTCACATGAAGGTTATAAAAACAATATAAATGGGAGTACCCAACATTTTGGTGAATACATATTAATTAATTTCTACGAAAAAGGTATTTTAACTGCCAACTGGTGACAAATGGACCACCGGCGGATCAGTGCAGTGCAGGAGAAAAAAATAAGAAAAAAGTTGCTGAAACTGCCGAGTTTGAATGCAACATGCTCGGCTTGTAGCCTGAAGAACCACATGTCCATATAGGGTGCGCAGAAGAACAATATCATTGATCAACAACTTACCAAATAGACAGTGAAGTGGCTTGGACTAGAATGGCACAAGTGGATGATTCTGCAGTGACGGGTAGACATGGTGGTTGGAAGGTTGCCGAACATGGCGCCTTCCTTGACATGGGCCCAGGGAAAGAGAAAAAGGAAAAAGAAGACGAAAGAAGCCCGCTTACCCGCTAACCACATTTACCAACAATCTTTCTCGTGTTCAATCTCCTTCAATATGATATGGGCTGAATAATTTTGTCGTATACAGATGAGTTTTATTGATGGGGACATGGGAAACCGCAATATTTTTCCGTTCTGTTATGCTCTGTGAGTTCTTTCTTCCTCTCTTGGTTCTGCTCTGCGAGCTATTTCCAATAGTTACAGGGCCTCGCTGGATTAAGATTATTCCGCATTAGGGAGATGTTCCTGTTGCCCACCATGGTCCAGCAACGGGAATCATGCTCTTCTGCCTCTGCTTTTTCTTTATTCTCAATTTAATAATACCGACGTCAGGAGGAGGAGAGCGGATCCACTGGAGACCATGAGATTATCGCAACTTTAATGATCATAATGGTCGGAGATTTACACGATGGATCCTCTCTTTCTCTCTGGCTTTCTCTCTTTTATCTGCTGCTCCGTTATTCTCCTTCCCCTTTTTCTTTTTCCTCCACGCTTGCTTCGGTTACCACGAAAAGCATAAAACTCCGTGCTTTTGTCCTCCTTCGATTTTGTGGGTGATTATTTATTTGTTTTTGCTGTTTTTAGTTCTTTTTGGAGATCTGGGAAAATGGGATGCTCACAAAGTACGATCAGAGTCGTCCTCAGTGGAGAATGGACGGAAGATGAGAGCGGCAATGAGGTCTCTGTAGCGTCGGAAGGGCAGGAGACGAAGATGATGCTACATAGGAAGAAGAAGAGGAAGTGGGGGTTCAAAGCGAAGCTGCTGGGTTGCGGAGTGGAGTTGCAGCAGGAGGAGGATGAGGAGGACGCCTTACCGGAGAACGACCACCGGGCGTGGTTGCTCGCCTCTGCGGAGGGCGATGGGAAGAGCACCGCAGCGGATGCTCCGGACCCGCAGTCGATGCACTCTTCGTTCCGTTTCAGCTTCGGGTCTCAGGCGGAATTCGACGCCCTGAACCCCAACGCCACCGTTCTGATGCTCAATCTGGAGAGGAACTCGGAGGAAAAGACGCTAGATTTTCAGAGAAGGAGAATCCTGTCGCTTGAGCGGAGCATCTCCACCGTCTCGGAGTCGCTCCTTCGATTCACTTACGGCGAGATCCGGTCGGCCACCAATGACTTTTCCCGAGGTGGGTATCGTCCCTTCCGCACCAATTTCGTGTCCTTTCATCCCTTTCAACTTCTTCTCAGTGGAGAGTTCGTCTTCTCTTGTCTTCTTCAGCAAAATCAGGGAGGCTTTTCGAACACCATTTTGGGATCCTAGTTCCAGTTTTTTTTGGATTCCCTCTTCTGAATGCCGAATGCGGATAAAAATTTTTCACCCTTCTTCTCGTCGACCTTTTTCAGCTTCGTTCCCGAGGGAAAGTAATGGCTTCTTCGATTTTGGGTAGTAATCGTCCTTTCATTCTCTGTCTCAGGGAGGGTTTTGGGAAGAGGGGCACACAGCTGCGTGTACAGAGGGCGGCTCCGGCTAGGCCGCGCCGTAGCCATCAAGCGCCTGAATAACGCCGACAAGGAGTGCTCCAAGGACTTCTGCAGAGAACTGATGATCTCCAGCTCGCTGGACAACCGGTTCGTCGTCCCGCTGCTGGGCTACTGCGTCGACGCCGAGGGCCTCTTCCTCGTCTACAAATTCGTCTCCGGCGGCAACCTCGAGCACCACCTCCACGGTAACATTCCATCCCGTGGTTTCGACGGCCACGATTTACAGGTCTTAACTCAGGCGCAGACGAAAGAGTCATCGGGTACCGTTGGTTCGAAAAATGCAGGTAGGAAAGGGAGGGCCTGCCTCCCCTGGTCGGTGAGGTTCAAGGTAGCTCTCGGTGTGGCTCAGGCGGTGGCGTACCTGCACTATGGCATAGAGAGGTGCGTGGTGCACCGAGACATCAAGCCCTCGAACATCCTCCTCTCTTCCAAGAAAACCCCCAAGGTGCGACGCTAATAACCAGTCAGTTGTCCTCCAAAAGGTCACGCTGATTTTTCCGTTGGTGTTGCTCAAAGGGTTGTTTTGGTAAATTTTTTTAGCTGTGTGATTTTGGGCTGGCGACGTGGACGTCCGGTGCTTCCATTCCCTTCCTCTGCAAGACCGTGAAAGGAACCTTCGGGTATGGATGGAAAACAGAGTTCTTTTTGGTTTGGTTTGGTGTGTGAGTTCGATGGGTTTGTTTTGATCCCTCGGTTTCTCGTACCGAGCAGGTATCTGGCGCCCGAATATTTTCAGCACGGCAAGGTGTCGAACAAGACGGACGTGTACGCCTTCGGAGTGGTGCTCCTCGAGCTCGTCACCGGCCGGAAGCCCATCGAAACCGGACGCTCCGCCGGCGATGAAAACTTGGTTCAGTGGGTGAGCCTTCTTGTACCTTATCTTTACTTTGTTAACCCAGTTTCTATTTACTACTCATTTCTCTTATCAAGACTTTAGTAACCTGCCTTCTAAATTGGAAACTATTGCTTCATAAACATTGGCTTGATTTAGGGCTTGTTTAGTGTTACGCTTTACCTTTAACAAAAAAAGATTGCAAATAAAAGTTCTAGAAGGAGAGGATAGGACAGCTCCGGGTTCTATTTCTGTTCTGGTTTTATCAAACAGTGTACAGATCCAACTGCAAATGCGTTTTGGATGATGCCAAAGTGTGATAAACTGTTTGGATGATGCCAAAGTATGCGTGCATCAAAGGTTTTATGAACCGTCAAAGCTACGGAATTCCCAAGGTGGTGAGACTTTTTTAACATTTATGAAGGAAAAGGAAATGACTTTGAGGAGTCGGGCGTTTGGAATTTAGCATGTCACACTGACCATAGACGTGAAATGTCAAAAGAAAGTGAACAAAATCACTGTGTTGGGAATATTTTGACTCGACTGGTTCTATGGACGACCTGTCATTTGGATGGTCCTGTGAGTGTGACAAGAAAACTTACACCTTGATTAATATGGTTGCTGTAGTTTTCACCTTTTTCTAGAAAGCATTCCAACTCATTGCACCTTTGGAGACGCTTGTTTCACCTGCTCGTTGTCGTGTCATAGGTGTAAGTTTGGACTTTTTTGTACCTTGTTTATGATTATTCTTTCTAAATTTCTATGGAAATATAGATCTATTATTTCTTTGCTGACAAGCTTGAAGATTTATATCAGGAAGAGTTGGGTTTCACTTTAAATTTTGTTTTGTAAAGGATTAAACAAGGATTTATAGCGCAGAATTTCAATAGAAGAACAAAGGAAAAAGAGAGAAAAATCTCTCTTATTCTAGTGCTGAAAGGTTATACCAGAAATTGATATCACCCTTTTCTAATACAAAAATCAGCTTTTTTTCTTTGCAAACAAGCTCATATTGCACTAGCATCTGTGGATGAGGTCACCGGGTGGGCGACCAATCTCAGATTCTTAAGGGCAAGGAGCACCCAATCCATCTCTGCTTTGATTTTCACAATGCCTGTTTGGCTGTTTCCTCTTGGTGTCAATTTTCAACCGTCACCCCGCAGGTGACCTGATCTGCTCCCTGAGAAACCCCTTGAGAGGTGCTGTAGAGTCACTTTCACAGGCTAAAATTTCAAACAGAAAGCTACTTGAAACCTGAAAGTTAAACTCCTCCAACGCCCATCGATTCTCAATCTCACCTCATGTTGTTCTAAAGCAATGGACTCGTCAGAATGAACCATTTCATCTTGAGAATTCGATTAACTGGTGGCAGATTGTCATCTGCTTGATGGGTCTGGTCGGTGACGTTGGCGGATTTGGGTGTTGCAGGTGAGGCCTCTATTGCTGGGGGAAGGGTCGGTGACGCGGCTGGTGGACCCGCGGCTAAAGCGTGGCTCGTACAGCTTGAAGCAGGTGAGCCGGGTGGTCCGGACCGCAGCCGCTTGCATCAGCAGCGAGGAGTCGAGTCGGCCGGGCATCGACCAGGTGATCAGGATGCTGAGAGGGGAGGAGGCTGCGGCCGGCGAGGAGGCCGTCTTCACGGAGACGGGTCTCTACGGTGGGAAGGGCGACATGGGGAACCACCTGGCTCTCGCCATGTTGGGCGTGACGGAGGCCGACGACGGCGACCAAAATCGTTGGTAGTTAAATTGGAAAGATTTTCCCACCTGTTCTTATTTTCTCTCATTCCCACGATATTCTTTTCTTGCTTTTCTTTTTTTTTCTGTTTTCTTTGTTCTTTGGTTGATCCACTATGTAGAAAAAGCGTGGAAAAGGAAAAAAGATGAGAAGGAAGTTTGAAGATTGTACAGATTTCTCCGTGATTCTTCATGTTCACTACATTTTCTCAAGTTGTTCATAAAATTCTGCTATTGGCTCTAGGGGACGTGACCAAGCACTCCAGCTGGGTGGTTAAGTAGCTTTTTCTCATTAAATGAGTTTCATAGCATGAGGGGAATGGGTAGACAATGTTACTTTATAGACAAGTATAATCCAACTACTGTAATTAATTTGGTAGTCGAGTTTCTAGGTTTGAAGATATTCAAGAGCACCAATAAGAAACTTGTGTGTCTTTCAGCCTCAAGTTATACACCCATACATGGTATAGTGGGTGTAGCTTAGCTGGTTGGGTAGGCAGGAGTGTGAAGGTACGTCACCTGCAGTGGCTGCTACTTTCGGAGACTGTAAATGTAAAACTCTAGTTGATGGGTACATTGTATTCCACCCAACCCAACGGATCCCTTGACCTTGGTAGTAAGGAGAGTGGGAGTTGTTAACCTTCTGTTCATTCAGAGTTGCCCATCGAGATATGGTAGATTGTTAACTTCTTCCTCTACCGAAACTGCGCACCCATATTGTGAACTTAAAAGACAGTGGGGTAATAATCATGACATTTAAATAATGCCTATCCCAGTAAGGCAGTCAAGATCAAACAGTTGGGTTGGGTCTGCCTATTGATTGAGGCAACAGTTTGGTTCGCTAGATGAGTTGCTATTTTAATGGCGGAAGGCTTTCCCTTTTGCTTCTTACACGGGCAGATACTTCATTGCGATTGAGAGAGCCTTATAATAAAATTTAGAGCACCACGTTACCACGTGAACAACACTTCCTTGTGGGGCTTGTTTGCTCACGGTCGCGTGCTTGGAACTTTTTTTCTATTCGAAAAGTCGCTTCTTAGTCTCAATCTACGATATCGATCCGTGGACTTTTTTTTTTGTTTCTGCATGTTTTGAAAGCAAGCTCTGGTTGGCTGGCAGGTAAATTTTCTTTGCTTTTTCTTTTCACAATCTGCTGCTAGATTCGGCTTGAGTAAGAAGCGAAATTGGGTTTTCGATCCCCTAAGCGTAAACATTTTATACTTTCAAAGACTTTTTCCAGATGGAGCAGCGCCATGTAAAAGAATAGTGTTCTTTAAAGATTGTTTTCTTCTTTTCATAGAAATTTTCTCGTATGTGAATTTTAAAGTATAACAGCGGTTGGTTAAGAGTAGGGGAGAAACAAGGTGAGATTCCGAGAATGAAAGTCTTCCAATGCCAAGTACAGAAAAGAAAGCAGGATTGGCCAGAGCAGTGCAGCTCCTTCTCTTCTCTTTACTTATTTTCATCCCCTAGCATGTGAGGAGATGCCAATTAGGAGTACTTTTCCAGCTTTCATTTTTTTTTATTAAATTCATTTTTGTAGCATGAAAATTTCCAACTTTATTCCTGTCTTATTGTAATTGACAAAGTCAGCTCCTACATATGCAATAAATTCAAATTCATCAACTCGTCATTCTAGCCGTGACCGTGAGTATTATTTCAGCCTAGTTTTCACACAACCAAGTAATTGTGCCATCGGCCAAGATCTTCCTGTACCGCCTACATCATGTTCAATCAAGGTCTATATAAGGGTGAGCAACAGTCTAGGTATCCGATGGGTAGTTGGGTATGATGGGTAGTTGGGTACGCAGCCCATAGAGGGCCGAGCTTGGGTCGGTGACTCCTTTATAAACTGGTATGTTGTCAAGTGTTTTTGAGAAATTAAATTATAAAATGTTAAGGATTTCAAATATGGATAGATATCGAACAAGTACCCGATGAGCATACAGTTGACGATCCGATCCGGCCAATAACTAAGTGGGTCACTGGCAAGAGCTTATGGCCAGTCCGAGCCCGGCTTTGACGAGCATTGAGCCGGCCTGGCCCAGCCCGATGCCCAGCCTTAGGTGTATCGTTGCCATATCCATTTCATATGATGTTCATATATTCACACTCAAATGCGAATGAAAAAAAAAAACATAATATCACATCCCACTTTAAATTTGAAATTTGAATCCGATGCAAACCCAATTTTTAAATTCACAACTGAATTCAAATCTAACTCTGAACCATATCTGGTTGCAGGTCAATTTTTAGTTTTGAATCCGTCCGATTTCTTACTCAGATTCGTTTTACATGTATCCCAATTTCTTTAAAAAGTTCGATTCGAATACAATCCATCGACAACTTCGATGCCACTTGTTCCTTTAATTTCATTGTTTCTGCATGGTAGTTAGACATTCTATTAGAAAATCAGCAAACTCAATGCAGATTTAGTTAGAAGGTTTTAAAAATATTTAGGATGGTAAGTGGTGGTGACGATGTACATGACCTGTTCTGCAGCATTAGATTGGGAAGGATGTCCCACAAGTTTGTATTGGTGCCTGATTTCCTCAAATGACGTGCTCTTCACAAGGTCATCTGATCAATCTTTCAACTCTCCGTCACTCTGCTTGATGTCACCCGCAAGAACTATCTAATCAATTTGAACATTGAGCGGTGGTTGAAAAATCACAAGATCGATAATAGTTCATAATGGCCAAAACTCTTGCATATGATATAAGTCAAAAATTCCTAGAAAGCAGCTGAAATATGCCAGAGAAGAGACTGAAAGGTAAGGTTGATAAACAACTAATCAGTAAGAAACTCTGCTCAATAAATGCCAGAGTTGAAAAAAGTAGAGGTGGAGGAGGAATGAACGACGACAAATATTAGTGGTTTAATTAACTCACAAGGCTTATATCTATAGAAAAAAGCAAGCGCTTTGCAGCCGTTTGATTTATGCCCAAATTATTACAAATTAAGCTCCAGGCCCTGCGTCAGTTGCCCAAATATATATATATTAGTATGTATATAATATAAATAATTTTGTGCCTCATCCAAAATTGAATGTTATACACGATTGCCCTCCTAACTTGATGCTTTGCCACTGCTTGCGAGAGAATGAGTGTCTTTAAGATAAAAAAAGTCTACCTATTATTCCGACCAAGATGCGTTTCCAGACATGGAACCGTTGGACCTTATAAATTTAAAAGTAGATGGAAAGTTACAAAGTCTTTGTTGACCAACCAGAAGGTGTTGATGTATAGAATCAAGCTACTTTATAAAAAAATTACAAGCTCTCTCTCTCTCTTTTCCTGGCACAGGTCCTTCTGATATATGGGGGTTGTTTGGGATAGTTAGATGGGGTGTCTGTTAGACTCTCACACTCCCTTAACCCACCAAGAGAATAGAAACTAGAAGAAGAGAAAGAGAAAAAAACACACAAAAATTTACCTAGTTTGAAGACAATGTTCTCCTACGTTCACAGAGCAATTTCACTATCACAGTAAAATACAGAGTACAAACAAAACAGTGCCCCTCATAAACATGAGATTAATAATGTCAAGGACATTCTGTCTAAGAGACTATACATGTCAACGACAGAGTATAATGTATCTTGGAGCTTATTCTTTTCCTTTGTAAGTGGGACAGAAAAGTGAGACGCACAATGAAAAAAATAGTAACCAACATGAGTGTCATTGGCACCTAGTCTGCGCATCATTATACTGTTAAGACAGATCAAAGTTTCCACAGTATATTAAGGCACTATGACAAAGCCACCACCTTAGCAATGATAACTATATAAATAATATATCCTTTGTGAAAATAAGTACCGATTCTTGTGATATGGTCGTCTACTGGATGGAGCTTTAATGTGTGCGTGCTTGCAATAATTAGGTATTATGACTGCCAACCTGCTGTCAAGTAATCTGGCCACTTGAATGGATAATATGAGCGCAGAAATGTGAGAATAAGAGAATATAGTTTTTTATATGTTGATCATATTTTGCAAGTCCAAACTCAGGCCACAGAATTTTAACACTTTATATATTCTAGTCCATCATTTGAAAAAATAGTTATTTATTACTCTTGACATTTTTAGGCAAGTAGAGTGTGTATATATATATATATATAACTGGTGGATATGTGGCAGAAGTTGACGACACTAGCTCTTATTTATTCAACGGAAGTATGAAACTAGCTAAAAATCCCCCATTTTTTTCCCTATTGGTCATGATCAAATAGTTAGCAATGAAAAATGATTTGCAACAACCAGAATTTTTTATCATTATAAAAAATTGAAACCAACTCCCTTTCTTTCTCTCCTCATCTTGATAATGGCGATCATTATACTTATATATGATTTTATGATGAAAGTTGGTACATGATAGACCTAACTAGGCAATATTTCTTTTGTTGCCTAAATGAAGTTATTTAGATAATACCTGCTTGTAGTAGATATAATCAACCACCGCGGATGTGTCCACTGCCCATTTTGGGAGTCTAATCTACCAAGTCGGATCACAGTTTCACCTAAGCTTTTGAAACTATGAAAATCTTTTGGGGTCGATTATTTTGTCATTCTTTTGTGTCATGCCTTATTCCCTTTTCTCTACTTGGCAGGGTTCCGTCATTTGAGATGGCTTAATTAGTGGTCTCAAACAGCAGTTTTACCCTAATTTTTCTTTAGCTTTAGGTTATCTACGTATATCTTATAGCTGGTGCAGGTTTAACGCTTAAAGGAGATAAACAGAACAACCATATCTCTAAGCCTTTTTATCTGTTACGAGAGAACCCACATCAGTATATTCAACCAAGAACATGCTCATGTGAATCAAAAGCCGTGAGAAAGTGACTGCCATTAGAGGTTTATCATAATTTTTCTCCTCAGGGCAATTCGGCAAAGGTTCCCCCATCGATGTTCTATATGAGTTCAAGTCAGGTTTTGCAGTTCGATTTTAAAATTTTGAGGTCGAGCTTTGTTGGTTTGCCTTTGCCCTTGGTATTGGCGTTCATAATAGTAGTGGTAGCCTTTCTCATCACAGAACTTGAGTAGAAAGACCCCTCTGAATCTTCTATACCTTATTTAAGCATACCGCCCAAGAAGATTCTCATTCCCAGATATATTGTTCAGTGGACTCTGAGTTTTCGCGTTCCCAAATTTGCAGCAGAACGGGAGTGGCAAAGTTTAGTTCACCATGTTCAAGAACTTGGGTTTTTAAGACATCGCCGTTCAAAATGCCCAAGCTTCTCTTTCTTGTTCCCCACATTTGATTCTAAAACAAGGAAAAGGTTTTCTGGGAATTCATCTGTTCTTTGAAAATTTGTGAAAATGTACACAAAAAAGAGAAAAAGAGGAGTGAGTTAAAAGAACTGTTTTCTCATGCAATGTAAACCTATGAGGCAATTTGAACTTGGAGTGTCTTAAAACAGCGGATTTCTAGAGAGTCGCCTATTAAACAATTGCCCATAAAGCAATGATGAATCTCCCAAAAGGCAAGAAGACAGAAGATAGAACAGGCTGCGTGGGAAAGAAACTTACTGCGCATGCTAAACTTAATATCTTCCAACTACAAGACTATTTGTTGATCCCAAACATTTGAATTATGGATCAGACTAGCGGAACCACCTCCAATTTTGGGACATGGAATGCAAGGACACAGAGCAGCTTTCTTCACGGCTGCCCTTTCCAAGTTGAGGATAAGGAAACAATGGCTTCAGCAAAACTGTCAAGAACAAGCCATCCAGCCCAAACTCTGCAGCAAATCTGCCCTCTGGAGCTTCTCCGTCACTTCTCCCGCTGGATTAGCCTACACCAACTGCATGAGACAACCACCTACTTAGATCATAATTAAAATTTCATATAACAAGTATTGGTTGATAAGCTTGTAGACAATCATCTATAGGGTGATCTTCTCGACTTAGTAGATCACGTTTGCTATGGCCAGCCAATAATTTATGACAGTCCAGATGGTTTGGCTGAAGTAGGAACTTAGTACAATTCTTGTCTTTTGTTATACAAGAACTTGCGTGACAGTCTCCAAAAAATAAGGAAAACGTCCTAGTCCAATCAGGCAATCTGCAACATAACAGGACTCCGATAGAATAGCACTTAATGTAGCAGTAAATTCAGTTGACCGACCGAATTAATCACAAACAAACAAAGTTCGGTAAGTAGACGAGATATACAGGTATGTATGCAAATATTATAGGCCATATTAAATCTCTCTGCAATAAAATGTGAAGAAATCGGACACGTTTGGTCAGTTATTTGGATGCATTATCATCTCCATAGTAACTTCATAATTTTAAAAGTTCTAACATAACCAGGGAATAGAAGCTTAGAATGTTAGCCTGTTAAAACAAATTATTTTCTTGCATAAGCAAATCGAGGAAGTTTTTTAAGCGAAACACTTCGCAAATGACGGAATACTACATACAGTCAGAGAATAAGCTCAGACAAAAGAAATACTAACGGTATATAAGAAAAGAACCTAGACGTTGAAAATTAATTATGATGAATTTTTCGAACCCATTTTGAATAACATTTTAGATTCAATACCTCTCAGAAGAATCTAAATAGAGGAACTCTGTGGGCGAAAAACTCATCCCGGAATCTGTGGACGTGGAAAGCCCTCTTTCTCTTTGGCATACATGCCATCCCTGAGTCACTGCAACCCTCTCTTAGTCTCCCTCTCTGACTCTGGCGAACACACTGGCGACCCTTGCTCACTTTCCGGTGGCCGGGCATCTATAAGAGTCTAGTGACTGGCCGGCATTTTGTCGGCAAGAATGGTACACTGAAGAACAACCATTTCACGAACCATTTTGTCTTTCAAGAGGGAAGGGCCTCCAGCTGATAGACCTTCCCTCTTTCTCTCCCTACTGCACGAATAGTTGCCAAAGTCTCTCAAGAGGGGGACCTTATTTCCTTTATATTCGTTGTTAACATTCATAAAAGAAATTTAACATACCTTCAAAAACAAACAAACAAAAAAAACATGCCTGAAGTGCCGCGGCTCATTTCATCCATTAAATTGATGCGTACACCTCACTAGAGTGAGAGATCGAGTTGCATGCACAGAGATGTGCATGCAACATTATACAGTCAAAAGAAAAAGAAGGGGAATTGAGATATTTTAGAAAATTTTTATAACGATACGTACATTTTAATCTTTTAATATTTTCATAATCTCCTTTCCATCTCCCTAAAAAACTCCCTTTTTTAATTACACAACCCTGTACATGTTACCAGTTTCATTCTAATGAAGCATACTTGCGCGTTCAACCATTTCCTAATGCATTGGGAGAGCTGATGCACTGCAATGTATGTGCACCACGCCTTAATGTGCACACACTTAACAACACTTCTCTCCAAATTGTAGCTGGTCGACCATGACATCCATGGGACATATGAAGGATGCAGCAGTGGCCACATGGACTCTGTAGGAAAACTTCACCGAGCTTCAATGAAAGATTTACCTCCTCTGCTGCTGCAGTTGGCATACGAGTCTGCGTCATAGCAGGCAAAAGTGGTGTAATAGCTAGAGCGGAAGCGGAGGGTCACACTGAGGGCCAGGAGGATCGGGGGACTGGCAAATCAACTAGCAGAACGTGCAGCCAGAGCAACTTCATCCATCTTCAGAGAAAGGTTCACGCACCACATGCACACAGCGTGGCCTAAAGTGGAAGAGGAGGGTCATGTAGAGAGACCTAGTTGTGTGCAGGTACAAGTAGTATACACCAAAGGAGGAAAAAAGGAGGGTTGGGGTATCTTTTACAAAGAAATATTCATTTTAGACTCTTTAATTTTTTTTCATAAACTTCTTCTTATCCTTCTAAATGTTTCCTTTTTCACTTTAATGGGGTATTTTTGGTCATTGCACACTCCTGTGCATAATGTTTTCTGCACTGAAGTGTGCACATAACCAGTTTCGCCATGAAAAGGAGCACGAGGGTCTTTGTCTGAGTTGCGAGCACCAGTGATGTACCCATAGAGCTATGGTATTTTGGGGCTTAGAAAAGGAAATGGCGGCGACAGGGAGACTGGGTTTCCAGAAAACCAGTTTTGCGCATGTGAAAAAGAAGCCCCAATTGTGTTTCCTGTATTTTTTTTTGTAAACAGAACATGGAAAATACAAAGGGAAAAGGTGTGATGAAGCTTGGGGTTTTTCTTTGACCTTACGAGCTTGCTGCCTTATGGTCTCTAGATATCGCTAGTCAAAGTTGAGTTGTTTCTTAAAAGAGTTGCAATTTTAGCAGTAAAACTTCACAGGCTTTTGGGGAGTAAGCTTGGATAGTAAATCTGCTCTTTCTACTTTTACGGAACATATCGCTTTTGCCAAAGGACTGGACACGTTTGCAGAAATCTCCCGGAGACATTCAAAGTGAGAAGTTTTTAGTCATTTTATGGAACAAACCAAAAGAGAAACCTTCACTTGCACTAATAAAGAACCTAAGGTCTATGACAGAACTTCCTAAGGTAGGTTAAACGCAAGTCGGCCTGAATATTTAGCTTGCTGATACCTGTTAAAGAAGTCGAATACAACAAAACGCAAAAGTGCCAACAAGTATGAGACCCACGATGTAGCATCGCAGCTTTCAATCACCATAGCTCTGATACCATATCAGAGTTTTAAACTAGAGACAAATGGATTCACAGTGCAAGGATTAGCATGGTTCGACTTAGAGAAGTCTAAGTCCACGGTCTAAAATCTCCCTGACCGTCCTTCAGGATTTTTCTACGAGAGGATAGGTTCCCTTCACTAATATTATGATTACAAGAGACCTCTGTCCTTTCCTTAAACCCTGTTTGGATGGAGGGAAACAGATGGAAAGGAAAGAAAGGTGAGATACTGAGGTGTTTGGATGGAGGGAAAGAGAGAGGAAAGGAAAGGATCATAAAATCTGGTGTTTGGATAGGAAGGAATGAAAAAGGGAGAGAATGGAAATGAACGGAAAACAACTGGAGAGATTGGATGGAAAGGAATGGCTCTTTATGAAAGGGAAAATTCTACCCTGGCTTTTGGCGCCAATCATCCGCGTAACGCTTGAAAAGGACAGTAGGATCCTACAGTTACTGTACTTCAAACTCCTGGCTCCATGTAAAAGAAGCCATTTTCGTCCCAATCCAGCCAAATAATTAATCACTCCAGGAATTTGAGGATTCTTTGATCGACACATGGCTGAATGCAGTCCATCCATACTGGTCTATCAAAAAGGAGCTGGTTCCTGGTGTTGCAAAGTGTGCATGACAACATAGAGAGCGTTTGGCAAATTTTAATTTGCAGAGTGAAAAACACCTGTAGTGGCCCATTACCAATGTCGTAGTGGGGAGCTATCTTCAGATGTTATGTTTAACACCACCGTGGTCTTCCAGTGAAAAGTAGCTTTGCCACCACCATTTCTTTTGCACACATGCTCTTCCAGCATTCTGCCTAATTAGAGAATGTGACTATGCGAGGTGCAGGAGATACAGTACAAGGCGGATACAGTGGAAGCACACCACACACTACATAGAGGTTCACCCTTTCTCTCTCTCTCTCCACAGTCCACTTTGGAGGGGGTTTGCTCTCAGAATCCTACTAGTGGCAATGATTGCGCCCATCTCATAGCTAGTTCACAACTTTTGGGGACTAGAACTGCACTTCTGCTTTATATTTGTACAAAAGCTAGTACCTGATCTGGAGTACTTCCTTTTGCATTTTAATTTTGGCACCACGATTAAATTCTTGGGTTTGTATTTGATGGCACCATGATTAAGAATGATGATGTAGCACACCTGTAAGGATGTATTTTCTTGAAGAAAGATGCTTTGCAAGTTGTTCCTTTCTGCTGGTTGCATAGTTTTGGCAAAAGGTGAGCTTAATTGATGGCAAAAGATGGGCATACTGAGTAATTCCAAGAATTTCGTCAGTACTTAAAACCAAGGAACATTTGAGAGTGGTGACAGGACAGGAGACACGGACTAAAAAATTAGTCCACCATGTTCAAGAACTTGGGTTTTTGAAGACATCGCCGTCCTAAATGTCCAAACTCCTCTTTCTTGTTCACCATATTTGATTTTTAAAACGAATGAAGAGGTTTTCTTCGAATTCATCTCTGTTCTTTGGGAAATTTGTCTGTATACGGTCTACCCCAATTCTTTCTTTTTCATAACCAAATTATGAAAATGCACCTAAAAAGAGAAAAAGAGTAGTTAAAAGAAATGATTTTTCATGCGATATACACCTATTTTGCTGATAACATGAATTTGGAGTGTCTTAAAACCGGGGATTTTCCTGAAACATTTGCCAATTAATCAATTGCCCGTAAGCCAATGTGGAATTTCCCAAAAGGCAAAGAAGAAGAAGAGAAACGAAGAAGGAACATGATAGTGGGAAAAGAAACTTGTTACACATGCTAGACTTGATAACTTGAATTACAAGGCCATTGGTTGATCCCAGACATTTGAATTGTGGATCAGCAGATCGTCGCACAAGTTCGGGACTAGCGGAACCTCCTTCAGTTTTGGGCCATCGAATGGAAGGACACGGAGCAACTTTCTTCATGGCTGTCCTTTCCAAGTCGAGGACAGGGAAACAACGGCTTCACCAACTGTCAAGAACAAGCCATCCACACCAAAACTCTGCAGCAAGTCTGCCCTCTGGAGCTTCTCCGTCACTTCTCCCACTGGATTAGCCAACACAAACTGTACGCGAAAACCACCCACTTAGACCACATCTAAAATTTCAGCTAACAACTGGTTGAGAGGTTCCCACACAATCATACATATGGTGAACTTCTCGAGTTATAAGTTCACAGTTAGTGATTCCTCTTAATGTATGTATCGGTAGTGCGAAATGAAATGGAATTTACTCTTCAGAAGCTATCATGGACAATCGCTAAACTAAATACTATTTCTGTGAAAATCGTGTATTCAACTCGATTTGGCGAGTCGATCGAATTCATGTAACTCGAACTCGATTCATTTACTTGCTCAAGTGGTTGAACTACTGGCTCTATCTCTGCCCATTTAGCAAACCAACTATTGCCTCAAGCTTTGACTCATCTAGCAAAGGAAAGGGGCCTGAGCTAAGTCAACCTCAAGCCAATGAACTCAACCCTGCCAGTTGGTACTCGATCCGAGTAGTGAATCCCCTCTCGTCCACGGTGTGGCATTACTTGTGTATAAGAAAAAGGGTTGAATTATAATTTAACAGTCATATGTGCTCTCTTCATTTTACCTGAAGGCCTCTCTTGTCTATGGATTTTCTTAATTCCGTGAGCATTGAGATACCGCTCGTGTCCATTGTTGTCACGGCTGCCAAGAAATGGAAACAGAAAGATGGTCAGTCACACAAAAGTATGGGTCTTTTGAACGTAGAACTAACATTAATCAAAATGCACTACTTCGCTGCTTCCATGCCGCCTCTTTTTTTTTTTTTTGTTGAAACAAAAACTGGGCTAAATCTCTGCTGATTTGAATTGAATAGGTGGCAAATCGAATTGATTCTCAGATACAAGGATACCATTTACCTACCATTTGTTTTCATCATTTCATAAATTTTCATCTTCTCGTTCAATAGTTCAATGAAGAATAAAAAAGAGAAAAGGGTATACCAGACATGTCTAATACGATGAATTGTAGGCGCTCATGCTTCTGTTTGCAGTTCTCTTCTTCATCTTCCACCCACCTCATTATTCTGCACAACATGATTATTAACCAACTAAATGGGTCTCTCTCTCTCTTTCCCTCTCTCGTACATGCAAGCTCTTCCGAGGGAAGAAGATGAACCTACCTTTCTTGCAAATAAGAAGAGCTGGAAAAGTAGATGGGAGACTCGACTCGAAGGATCAGAAACCCTGGCACGTTCACGGCCTCCTTATAGTTGTCCTTGTTCTGGTAGATATCAGACCCGGGTATCCGCCCAAGTGCAACCGTTCTGGGCCTCGTGACATGAAGAAGTATCTTGAATATGGAGATGGCTATCTGCATCGCAATATGCAGACAGCAGAGCACCGCTGATGTTAGTGAAGAAGGGCCACAGCTAGCGAATTACAGAAGCTGGAGAATATAGAAGAAGAAGTAACACTCAACTGCAATCGCTAGACCCGCCTGAACAGATATGAAGATGACGCCAAAGAACGCAATCAAGCAGACGACGAAGTCGAGCTTGTCCACCTTCCAGATGAGGTAGGCGGCCTGGTAGTCCATGAGGCCTATCACTGCGGTGACGATGATGGCGCCCAGCACTACGTTCGGCGTGTAGAGGAAGAGAGGCATGAGGAAGAGGAGGGTCACCATGACCGTCACTGCCATCACTATGTTGGACAGTCCAGTTTTGCAGCCTGCGTTGTGGTTCACGGCTGATCGCGAGAATGAGCCTGTAGGCAATCAAGAACGACAACTGATCAGAGAAGGATTTACACGTGATCGGCTATTCTGAGCTGCAAACAAGACTTCGCCTTTTGATTGATTTACTGATCAAGCAGACAAAATCATGATGACAACACACGAGTTCATCCGGAAAATATACATATGATCTGGTGTCTAATTCAGTGTCTTTTTAATGATGTAACTGTAGAGATGGACAGAAATTCAGGAAATATGAAAAGAAACCGTGATTTTTTCTTTGCTTAGGCCTGATGTTTTATGAACCCAAAAAGAAAAGGACGTCACTAAAGTTCTACAAAATCCAACCTATGTATTGAAATTTGAAAGTTCATAACTTATTCAATACAACATTTCATCACATAGAGAGTGATGAAGAACTGGATAGCACAACGGCTAGATAAAAGAGGCAACGGAAATGCCATGCTCCTCTCTATTTCAAAAACTAGTCTTCTTGTGACTGCAGTCATGGTTAAATCCAACATCAGTGATCCGTTCATGAGAGGGACATTTATTTTGGCTTTTTAGAATTTGCTCAGTTCTACTCGAATTGAGAATTCTCTAATATGAAAATGAATGAAAACTAAAGGGCAAATCATCTTGCCCAATAGAGGTGGTACCAGGGTAATATATGCGTGGCGTCCATTCAGATTGTGGAGCCAGGACAATTATTTTCTACAAAACTGAGGTGGTCACGCGACTTCTTTCCAAAATTTGATCGGGGAGTCGAGGACCCTTTTCTACAAACTTAAAGCATGAAAATGAATTATTTCGAAAATCCAGATGGTTCCACCCTGGACTATGCAAAAGCACATTTCTTCTTCTACGCAAGTGGATAAAATCTGGAACAGATATATTAAAATAGTTCTTCCCTAGAAGCCGACAACAATCACGGTCACAATGATTTCACACACATCTATATATATAAAAGATTTTTGAATTCTTTCAACCATCCATTCATCTCACTTCTTATTCTTACTGCCCTGACAATGCATCGGTGACTGTGAGGGACCAGATGGATGGACATATATATATATATATATATATATATATATATATATATATATAATATAAATCAATTAATTATTAAAAACCTGCTATTTGAACGTACCAAGGCAATTCTTTATGATCAGGTTGTGTGAGATGGATGGATGGTTGAAAGAAGTCAATAATATTATATATATATATATAGATATATATATATATAATGTAAATCAATCGGTTAATTAGGAACCTGCTATTTGATCGTACCAAGGTAGTTCTTTATAAACTTCAAAGATTAACCTCTCACAACAATTTATATCGATCAATCACTTGAAACCAAGTACCAAGGTTGAGCTTTTGACTTAAAGGTTTGCCGCTATCGTTTCAAATTTGCTTCTACGGGCTTAGATTAGTCTCTCATTTTCTTTAAAACAGTAGCGCATCTTGAGCTCTCAGCTGCGAAATGTGATTGTCTTTTATGTTTTAACACAAGAAAGTAGCCTTTCCTCCGTCCTCTTTGTGAAGGGTGCTATTATGCATGGGCAAGGCAAAAAAATTAATTTATAAAAAAATCAGAAACTTCCGAACCTTTTCATATTCAGGTAAAATATTTAAATTCGCCCACCGATTGGAGCATTTGGTTTGTCACATGCCCAAACCTTATGACCTTAGGTTCATAGGGTCTGACTGAAGATCACAGGATCCTAGAACACCACTTTGAAGAAGTTTTCTCGTTTTTTTCTTATTTTGAAGAAGAAAATCCCTGATTATCGTGTGTTGCGATCAAATCCTGTTGTCTTTTCCTGCTTCTAAATGGCCTATAAAAGTATTCCTATAATAATAACAATGATTATTATCATCAAATTACTATTATCCTTAACCCTTTATTTTGGAAATGCAGGCCGACTAAATACATAAAATATTAGCAAACTAACAGTAAAAGGAAAACGATAATAAAGTTACTTGGCGCGGCTTTTGGGACGGTGTACTCATCTGCTTGTAAAGGCATCAGATACTTCTGCATGATTTGTATGATTCTACAGTATGCCCACTTGCCCTTAATTTTCAGAAAGATACAGAATCACTGGACCCCTCAACATGGAGACCAAACTTTTCGTGAACAATTTATACGCTACAGCATGCTGGTCGTCGCATTGTAACAAAAACCAACCAGAGGTAGCTGACCTATAACCTCATTGAGCCACCAACCATATTAAGAAGAATTAATTTTGAACTTCTGCACATATATAGGTAGCTAACCTGTGGTTAAATTTGTATATAGTGGCTTCACATCTCCAAATATTTAACTTGAGTGCCTGATGCTTGAGTTACAAGTTACAAGTACCTGGGGCAGTTCCATAGACTAGTGTAAGCTGTATTTGCATCAGGCCACTACTACAGCAAAACCAAATGCTTGACTTACAAATCCCTAGGGCACTTTCCTCATAGGTACATAATATTTGATAACATAAATTTCCCTAGTGAGAACTTTTACTTGCCTTCGTTATATGCTGTGTGTGTGTGTGTGTGCGTGCACGCATGTGTGTAGGTGCTGGCTTTTTGCTACACCCTCCCAACAAAAAGCTGAGTACATAATGTACTTTTTTTCAAGTTTAAGTCAGTAGATGTGTGTTTCAAATGTTTATTACTTGGAAGTATAGTTAGATCGGATGAGTTTGATGAAAAAAAGATGTTTTCCCCGGACAGGTTTTTTTAAGCAATTTCAGTGGCTGACTAGTCACCTCTTAAAGGCATATACGACCTCAGGAAGTAACTAATTAATTTACTTAGTGTTATTCTATAAAACACGATAAACACATCTATGGACCATAATTGAATTGTTGGAGTAAATGAATTAGTGTGTGCATGTATATATGTGTGTGTGTGAAAAATTAGATCTTAGCTTCTCCAAATGGAAAACCTTACTTCTTCTATCCTCCTCATCCACCTATTAAATTACATTGATTGAAGGGAGATAGAGGTGAGAGATAGAAATAAAAGTGGAGGCTAACAAAGGATATAGTGTGTGTGTGTGTGTGTATATATATGTATATGTTTGTGTGTTTTCACAAGTTTAAGCATTGAATATCTTAGACAAAAAAAATAAAGGACGAAATAAGAGGCAGCTATGTTTAGGTGAGCAAGGGGCGACAGCTAACACAAGATAACAGAATAGATGGTTATCGCGCATTGAAACACTTATGTCACATCATAGGTTTCTAGTTAGTGCTTAAAATTTTGGTATATCGGCAAATATCCTCTTTTTCTTGGGAAAGTAAGCTAATCGGTAGCTTCTTGGCAAAACAGTCTTTCATTTAATAGTCAGACGAAAACAAAAAGCAGAGCCGCCATTAAAGCGAAAATATGTGCCTGAACGTTTCACAATTATTTGCGCTCACCTGTTGTGACGTAGCAGGAGGTGCAAGCCCCAACCATGTTCATTAATCCGATGGCCATCATTTCTTTATTACCATCAACCTTGTAGTTCTTGAGCGAAGCAAACGTCCTGCCAACAGCAATCCCTTCCTGCAGCCCCACCCAAGAATAAACCAAGAACAAAGAAACAAAATCTATTAATTTTCACTGCCAGTGATATGGTTTTTCACGCAAAGGTGAGCTGCTCATTACTCCGTTCCTAACCTTCTCTCGTAAAGTATAAATGCTAAAGGATTTAGCCTGTTCATTAGTTCAACCCCAGGTCTCCTTTTTCTTTGTTCCATAAAATGGCTAAAAAGCTTCCCTGTCTCGGGGAGATTTGTGCAAACTCGTCCGGTCCTTTTGGGAAGATGATTTTTTCTGTAAAAGTTAAAAGAGCTGATTTACTTTACAAGGTCCCTAAAAGTTTGTGAAGTTTTAGTGCTGAAGCTATTGCAACTCTTTTAAGAAGCAACTCAACTTTGACTTAGCAGTAGCTAGAGTCCATTTGGAGACAGCAAGCTTGCGAGGAAAATGAACCAAAGTTCATCACGCTTTCTATCTTGCTATTTTTCCTGTTCTCTCTAGAAACTCAGTTGACAGTGACAGAGGTATTTGCCATTCGTGGAGGGCAAACTTACAGTGAGTGAAACGATGCCCGTCATTATTCCGGTTTTGACAACAAGCGATAAGTAACGGTCGTGGAGGTGCAGCAAGTCCCAAGAAGGAGGGTTCAGCCCTGCTTGCAAGTGTCCAATCTGAGACACAGACACAGAGATAGAACAAACCAAACTTGTCGTGATGTTATCACACAATTTAATGCTGTATGAAACGCAAAGCTAAGAGCGCCGTTAGAAGAAGTCTTTTGACATCATGATAAACATACTATGCTTATGCCATGCTTCTCAGCTTTGAACGCGAAGACCACCACTGTTGATATAACTACTGATGCTAACGGAGCGGCCGCTGACACCCAAAATAACTTTGGCCTTCTCAAGCTCTGCATGACACAGTTTGACTCATGAGCCAACACTACACACATATTATATATATATATATATATTCATGTTGCAAAATTAGATATCAACACAGATGGGGAAAGGAGAGTTGGATGAAAAAAAAAATAGAGAATTTGAAGGTACATACTATTTGCCTGGCACC
Organism: Nymphaea colorata; assembly: GCF_008831285.2. Taxonomy (NCBI): domain Eukaryota; kingdom Viridiplantae; phylum Streptophyta; class Magnoliopsida; order Nymphaeales; family Nymphaeaceae; genus Nymphaea; species Nymphaea colorata. The sequence goes on from NC_045147.1 coordinate 15,078,613, forward strand.
AATGAGAAAAACCAAGAAACAGAATCCCATAAGGATAGTTTGCCAGGACCACTGTGCAGGGAAAGGTAGAAGCATTATTATACTGTCTAGTCACCATCGGAAAGTAAGAGGTGAAAGGAAACTTGACAAAACAACTGCAAGGGGAAAAAAATGTTGACCTCATCTCTCCTGTGAAACACCGAGCTCATGACAGGGACAATTGCCATTTCTTTAGCGAAATTTGTGATACCAAGGAGGCTCTTTAGCTGCTGGAGAGATACTATGACTGCAGCTCCGGCCATGAACCCTATCAGAGTTGCCTTGGACAGGAAATCTATAATGAAACCCAATCTGTAGCCAAAAACAAGACAACAACTTTTACCACTTAGGAAATATACATGCAATATACACACTCTCTCTCTCTCACTTACTCACCTTAGTAGGCCTAAAGAAGCTTGGAAAACACCCGCAAAGAACGTCGTAGTGAAAGCAAGTTGAAGAAACAAGAGGGGATCTTTTGTTGGGGAGACTTCTTCTCTAAGCATGGAACCAAGTACCAAAGATGCAATCGACACAGGACCAACAGCAAGATCCCTCGAACTTCCGAACACCGCGTACACCAAGGGTGGGGCAAAACTAGAGTCTATCAAAAAAAAGAGGCGTGGCGACCGAACACATGTTAAAGATGGAAAACCGAAAGCTTCTAAGCTTACTGCATGACGAGGATGGTCGAAAATCACATGCATGACAATGTCCAATTTTGTGATGCTCGAACCTTGACATTTTTACAATAAAATAGAAAAAGAAAAGAGAAATAAAGAACTTGTGGAGTTTGCAACATACACAAGCCAATTATTGGTGGCAGATTCGCAAGCTTGGCGTAGCTAATGCCCTGAGAGGAAAAATGAAGAACAAAAAGAAAATGGTGATATATATATATGATGAAAGGACCACATAAGGTACAAAGATTTAGTTCGATCATAGCAGCAAAAGTATAATTTGCTCACACCTGCGGAATGGCAAGACTTGCTATGGTAAGACCGGAGATGATATCAGACTTAAGCAGCTTAAAGCTATAGTTAGGTCCCCATTGGAGGATGGGGAAGAAATATTGAAGGGCAAGGATCCATTTTCTGCCGCATGACTGCCCTTTGAATTGGCGAAGTGGGTCATCCGGGAAGAAGGTCTCCTTAATCTTAGCTTTCAAGCGCTGCAGGGTACTTTTCGGTGGAGGCAAGCTGACTTTGTGTATATCTATTCCCACTTCCATACTGAGAGAGCTTGTTGAGTTTGTCTCCGGCATTGTGCTGTGGCTAGGGGCTTATGGTCAAGAACTGGCTCTACTTATCAAGGCGCGGAGGAGAATGAAATGCAGAACAATGTAAACCGCCTGTTCTTCTCCAGCTCCCTCCAGTCTTGGTTAAATCCTGCAATGGAGAGCTAAAGACCAAGGACTAGGAAACAAATGACAAGATGTTAAAGGTATGGGGCCGTGTGATAAAATAAAGAAAGGAGATGAGGGGATTTGCTCCCTTTTTTTCCTTGTTGGATCCTTATCAACCTACCCTTTGAGAAAGACCCACTCCACAAGGATAAAATCTCTTGTCATTCACATAGGGAGGGAAATTGCACTTCCCCTCCCATATGAGAAGCCTCTGAACATAGGAAGGCAAATGTATGAAGGCATTGATGAGCGTGCCGCGGTTGCATAGAGAGAGAAAGGGATAGAAGTAGGTATGTTGAAAGAAATAAATGTAAGGGTAAGTGGGGACAAAGAATAGAAGCTTCTTGACTCTTGACTCTCTCATGGCACAAGGGATGAAAGGCACAAAAAGGAACGGCTTTTTTTATTCTGTGGAAAACCAAGGGCTGAGTGAGGCGTTTGATCATGCATTTTGAATGCCACACGCCTCTAAGCACATTTATTTGTTTTATGTACTCTTCTAGACCAGCCCTTTATTGCTCTGAACTTGGGCTTGTGCACTTGCCTTTTTCTAGGCACGGTGGGTGGCGTCCGCACAGAAATGCCTGGACACGGGCAGCACATCTGTCGCCGCACATTGACCTGGTGGTAACGCATGTCACTATTTCCAAGTATCCTGTTCAAAGTACTGATCAAGAGTAAACGGAGAAAGAACTCCTCACAGTTTCTGAATTCTTTTGAGTGATGTGCTTGAAACTCTTACACCTTGCGTCATGTATGAGATGAAAAAGGAGTTGAAAAGAGGGTTATGATCGAATTAGCTCATCCTCAAGCACGAACTGGTGGCCATGAAGATGTACATTAACTGGTTCCTTGCTCTAGCAGATTAATGGCTTTTCAGATTGGACGGCACATCGTGAAGATGTCTGAAACGTTTGTCGCCACACCAAGCTTCTTGAATGTACTCTTCAAGAGATAAGCTTAAGAAATTGGCATCTGAAACGGTTAACATAGATAAATGATGGTAAAGCCACAGGAGCAAATTCAAACCAAAAAAAAAATCACCAGTAAAAGCTCTCTCTCTCTCTCTCTTTAGATCTCTTGCTGTTGGTAGCACATGCGAGATGGATGTGCCACTGTCTTGTCAAATTTTAGTTACCACTTTTAATATTTGCAAGTTTGACCACTGTATCAGATGCAGGGAGAGCTTGCAGCAACAGAAACTCCTTTGGATACATTTGTATACTGACATCTGGCGAGATGGTGTCATTTGTATAAAAGATTAAACCTTTTTTTTTTTTACATACACAGAAAAGCGAAATAACATTCTTTATCACAAGACATACACGGACTACTTTTCTTCCATTACCGTATCTCCCTTTAGTAAGTCGCCTGTTCCTTGAATGGGCACTTCGTTGCACCTCCATAGGATGGAAAGAATAGTGTGGTCCTTGGAGAAATTTGTGGTGGCTTTTGGTGCCAATCATTCACGTAACACTCAAAAAGAAAAGGAAGATCCTGAAGCTACTAGAGATGGATTCTCAAACTCTTGGCTCCAAAGAAAAAAGCATTGTTCCTCCTCATCCAGCCAAACGATCGATAACTCCAAAATTTGATTCAGTTCCTGCTTTTAATCCACAGATGGAAGAACGCAGTCCATCCATATTGGTCTTTTAGAAAGGAACTGGTCCCTGGTTCAGCAAAGTGCGGCATTACTAAATCAGGCCGGCGAGAGTGCCTGGCAAAATTTGTTGAGTTAAAGCCACTTGTAGTGGCTTACTACGCATACCATAATGAGGAGCCAGAAAGTAAGATCTGTAGCTATCATCAGATGTTATGTTTGAAACCACCATGGATTTTCAGTGAAATGTAGAACTCATGGATCCTGGCCAAGAAATATTAAAACCATGCGGGTACCGTGGAAGGAGGTCACCCACTGCTTAGAGAATCTCTCTCTCTCCACAGTCGACTTTGGAGGGGTTCCCTTTAGAATCCTACTGGTGGCAACGATTGTGCACAGTACAGATCTAGTTCACAGCTTTTGGGGACCAGAACTGGACTTCTGCTTTACATCTGCACGAAAAGTAGACAACCCAATCTGCAATTTGCTTTTGCATTTCCACTCTTAAATTCTTGGTGATTTATTCAACTTGCTTTAAAACTTTAATTGACCTTGATTTCTTTTTAGCAAAGGAATATTTGTTCCAACCCAAAATTCACATGAGCGTGCGCTTAGCAGATCCTAATCATACACACAGCCTGTCTTTGTTCAAAACAGGAAAACGAAAAAGAAACTATAATGTAGACATTCGGTAGTATGAGACACGAGTATGCAAAGAAACCGATCGAATAAAATTTCTCAAAATCCTAAACATAACAGTACTTTGAAGTTCTACACATGAGGTGTTACACTTCAACATCATTTTCTATTGTGAAATACTTCAGTCTTAAATCTTAGCTGAAGACATGATATTTATCAATATTATCTCGTGACGTGAAAGAAAGCCACTGGTCATCACTTATTGCTGGATCACATGAACTGAATGCCAATACTAGACATACAGGGAGATTCAACAATGTAAATAAAATTAAATGTATGGCATTGGATCAAATTAGCACACAAAGTCTTATACAGGTGGTTAGCTTTTATATATATATATATATATATATATATATATATATATATATATATATATATCATAGGCTTATGGATAGAAGGTAACTGGGTCTGTGTTGCAGCAATAACAATTTTTTGTTGTCTCACGTACTTGCCTAAAAAATTATGGCCGATTCATGGAACACAACACAATATTTCATGAATCTGCCCCAATTTTTCAGGTGAGTTTGTAAGACAATAACAATTTGTTACAGCTGTCAAACTGCCCCTTAGGATTGTGTTTATTATTTAATCTTTAGATCAGTCTAAAAAACTCAAACTCCACTGATCAGATCGAGTTTGAGCTTGACCTGTTATATTAATCGAACAGTTCACTAGGGAAAATAAAACAAGTTAATTTATCTTCTTTGTCAAATGATTAGGGATCGACTCATGGCTCTGAGTTGGAGCTGCTTCGATCGAGTCACTCAAATGAATCAAGGAACTGAACCTGGACATGCCTCGTTCACTTTTATCTCCAGTTCTTGACTCAGCTCCAGATAGTTGGTGGGGAAGGCCTGACAAAAGGTAGATAGCAAATTGTACATGCTGAATTGATATGAAACCCAGGTCCCATAGGATGCGTCATGTACCCAGAGTTCCAAAGTGAATCACGTATGAGCTAGCTTCTTCCAAGAACATGGAGGTGATAGCCGCACATGCTATGTGGTCCACATACCCGGGGCAAACATACCCTGGGGCGCATTTTGGACATAGAATAAAATCTCATGTTCTTATGGGTACTGTCCCTATTGATCCCCCAGCTTGGAGCATCTTCTCCATAGTTCGAAAAAATTCAAAAGAAAAAAGCCAGGAGAATTGCAGTTCAACGCTTATAAGTTCGGGTCCATCATAAACAAAAAGAAAAAGGAGAAGATTCCATTCAATAAATTAGATTTTGGCATCCTGAGAAATGTTTTTTTTTTTTTTTTTTTGGACCAAAACCTAGAGAATGGCTTCTGGAAACCCTTTTTGCGAATGTGTGGAAGCTTCATCACGTATTGATTCTCGAAATCTTGGAAAATAGAAGAGCACTCGGTTTCAATTATATCATGTAAGTCTGCATCGTTTTAGATAAATGCTTTAAACAGTAAATTTTTATGCTTTTCGCTGCATGAAGATAGACATCTACATGATTAACTAAGATTGAAAAGCACAAAAAAGAGAAGTTTAAACCTATCTGTGGGAGTTTAGTGGCTTAAAATTCAGATCCGAACTTGTCGATCGACTCCCACCGTCCCACGAGCCATTGACCAACTGAAGAGCGCGCGCCGCCTAGAGAGAAAATCCGCCACCCATGCCGACGTTCCATCTGATCGCCGAGGGAGAGAGAGATAGAGAGGGTTGCAGTTTGAAGGTGATGCTAGGGTGCAGCTACGTGGGACGTTGCAGCATTGCTTAAATGCCGCGCGGAGCGATCTCCTTTGGAGTGTGTTGGTGAACCGATAAATATGAAGGCGAACGGCGAGGGTCTTCCTGGCCCGACACCGCATTCCCTGAGTCTTAGAATTAGATCGACTCTTCTTTTTAATTTTCTTGCGCCTTCTTGTGCCGAAGGAGTGCACTCTAATTGATCGGATCGGCTGGACAATTGAAGTCTAGTTACGGCACTACTCCTTATTTATATATCTGTGAACTATATATTTGTAAACTCATAATAAATGTATAATATTTTAGTTGACCGATGTACAGCTTTTTAACCAAATTCTAAAGCAGCTTATATCCCAGAAATCAGGAAAAGTGGGAAGAACTATGGCCTCTTCTGGGTATCTCCCCCAACTGTACTTGATTTATCCAATGACGCTGCCATATCTTAGCATTTAGTGTCCAGAAAAGCCTGAAATAGTTCGCTATAAATTTGAGAAAGATTACATCTGGCAACCTAAACACTTGATTTTTATGAATCATTGCATGAGAATAATGTGTTACCCAGAGAAGAAAAAGGTGGTGATATATCCCTGCGTCTGATATGAATGTTAAGTGCTATTTCATAACATCTTCTGAGCACGAGAGGCTGGGATCAGTAAGGATCTAGTAACTAGTTACGTCAATTTTGAGGCTGTTTCCACAAGTGCTATTTTGAGAAAGAAAAGTGATTAGATTACAAATGGAAAAGTATTCAAATGCATTCACTTGGTCATGACAAGATTCAACAAAGTTTGGCCTAAATTTGAAGTGATAAATTAGGCTAGATTGGGTATTTTATCCTTTTACATTCCCAGTATTAATTTTATGGACAGAAAAATCAACCTCAATTTTCATGGTAGAGCCGTTCCTTGTTCAGCTTGTCTATTTTTTTCATGAATGAGGAAACAGTTTATATCTGATAGAATCGGCTTAACATGCCAGCATGAGATGCGTCACTAGCTTTCTTTCTTCTCACTTTATCAACCAAGTCAAAAGGAAAAGCTAGTCTAAGGATCACCATGGAAGTGGTTGAAATGATTCCAATCAAATGCCGCGTCTTTAAACTTGTGAATGAAGAAGCAACCGGAAGAAAAAAAGGGGAAACCAACTTACCAGAAAACAAAATGCAGGAGCACCAAAATAAAAACCCAAAAGCAAAAAATTCACACATTGGAAGCAGAAGAACATTTTTACATCTTGCAAGGTTTTCTTTTTTTTTGCAATCTCACATAGTTCAATTGTTATTGTAGTTAATCCCATAATCCAAATTTAGCTCATTAGGGAAATGCATTATTCTAAGTTCTTCTTTGTTTGAGAGGAAGAGGTAATCTAACAAGCAATGATATTACTTGCAATTTCTATTATATTTTACAAGTTTGCTACTCAAGTAAATGTAACACTTGGCTTTCTATTATATTTTACAAGTTTGCTACTCAAGTAAATGCAACACTTGGCTAAAATTTATATTATAAACTCTTAAGAGGCACTACAATTTGGTCTCCAAGCACATATGGTGTACTGAATGGCTAAAAATTAAAAATATGTTGCTAAAAAAAGTTGTCATAAGAGCATTAGCTAAGGTATGGTTGCAGCGAAGATTCATTATGTCTCAACAATGGGTTATAGTGCTTCCAGTAATAAAATTTTTATTTTAATCATCAATCATCCAACAGATTTGAATCTTTACATATCTTCATATATTAGCCATCAAACCCTCATATACAAGATAGGATGAGAATCCTATGGGCCTTCCATTTTATGGACACCGATTGGTGAGACTAAATCGAAAAAAATAGAAGACAAACATTATTTTCAAGATGGAAATGCCCCTCAAAAGAAGGCAAGAGACCTTGATTAAAAAAACAGATTTGTTTACTCTTATGAGGGTTATTTTCATTTCTTAAAAATACAACGTATTTTGTATTTTTTTCAACTTAAACTCTGCTATTCAATGTCCTTAAAGTCCATAGCCATGCTACTTTCATTTAATCTATCAACAGTCCATCACAATGGATTGAATGACCCTTATGAGTTAAGTGGGTGACCTTGCTTAGCAAGAGTCATTATATATATATATATATATATATATCAACAAAAAACAAGTGTTCGACCATATATAAGCTTTTGTTCTTCTTGATTGCCATTTGGAACAGTTGTAGGTTGTAAAAGGCTATTTGGCAATAGTAATGTTGTTACTATCATGTGAATCTACCCTTAAAAATAGGATGAATTCATGGAAACACCTGTGACAATGTTACATGAATTTGCCACAAATTTTTTTTGGGCAGATTCAGACAGGAAAAATGTGATACTATCGTCAAACAACCCCTAAATGTGTGTGTATATATGTATATATATAGATGAGGAAAACGTTGCCTTTTTTTTAATAGGTTGAGATTTCAAGGCGATCCGTGGAGCATGTCCTGCCAATTTTGAATGAAACTAGTTATGTATGGCATACAGGGCATGAAATTTTCATGTGCCAGTATTGTTAATGATGAAAACTTTTTGTAAAGACAAAAAAAAAAACTTGAAAAAGTTAAAAATGACATTTTTTTTTATAATTACCAAAATATTCCCCTTTTCTTTTGATATATATGGGTTGCGTGCACCTGAGTCACTGTCAATTTTGAACGGGCATTATTGAAGAAATACTGTTGAGTACTCGATTCTTTGTTGGCTTGCTGTCCAGCTGAATGTCGTCGGCTCCACATGCACTGATCACATTTTGTCCTGTTTTTCCCTCGATCTTCATCAAGGGCTGCAATGCATGATCTGTCAGTGTGAAACAAGTCGAAAGGTAGTTGCTTTGTTAAAGGTTCTCTTATGCCTTCTGGAAAATTCACTAATGATCAATCTGCTCAAGTGAAAGTTTAGCTAGAATCCTGAATTAATAATCTCTAAATTCTGCCAATCAAAGACTAAAAAAGTTGCCCACGTGATCTGATCAGCTTCATGAATGGAGACGTCTCTACTAACTGTGAGTTATTGTTTCAATTATTTGTCTCCTTTTTCTTTTTAAAAAAGAATGACAAGAACAGCCCCAACTCATATCCTCTTGAGACCCACCAGATGTCCTTTTGGAACATATGTACCCCTCTCTCCCATCAGGAGCGGAGCTATCATTTTTTCATGAGGGGGCTCGAATTAAAGTTTCTAAATTTTGACAGAGACCAAAATATTATTTTTCAAAATTTTTACACAGGACAAGTAAAATTTTCTAAAATTTACATGTAAAATTTTCTTTTTAAAGGAGGCCAAGGCCCCTGTAGGCCACCCCTTGGCTCCGCCCTTGTCTCCCATGAGGTAAATATAAAGTAAAAGGCTCTTGTTGATTAGGTCTTGTGTCTATCACCTGGTCAATTAGGCACCCAGCTTGATCAACATATGCATGGACCCAATATAGCCCGACCCCGGCTTGGTATCTAAATTATAAATGCTAAACTCAGTCCGAGATTCAAAACTCGACCTGTAGTGAATTAGATCCATTAATGTCTGTTTTCAACCGGAATTTTTATATTAAAATAACTAATTATTAAGTTTAGAAAAAAATAATATTATAAAAATTACAATCAGCTGAGCGTTTCAGTGAAAGCTTGGAGCATGAACCTAGACATAGCTGGAAATCACCAAACCATGTCCAACTTGAACCACATTTCACCCAAAGAATATGACAGTTTACGTAGCATGTATAATTTATCTCTACTTTCATGTCCATAACGATTATCTCCATTAATTGATCATTGAATTCTTATGATGCATGCATTTGCGTCATCCATGCATTGATCAGTGAAAGAGGTGGTACAGTCCGCTCAAGAAAGGAAATACGTAATCCAATTTGTTTGTGCAATCCTTATCTTCTTAAGCAGCAAATTTGAGGAGAAAGAAAAAGGAACATAACACGCAGATATGTAGCATTTGCTTTTCCAACTTCCATCAATGAATAGCAGCGTGATTATACAATCGCATCTTTTTTGGCTTAAGAAAGGCATGGTCTCCATCATGGAATAAATTGTCGGCCTACTGATATAAAGATGCATGCATGGGCACAAGCATTAAGAATGTTTAGCATGTCTTTTGAAAAAGCATACCCAAAGGATCAACTTTTGTGAATAGCATGACACTGCTACTTTATTTTCATAAGAATTCGTGCCATTAAAAGCCTGGACAAGGATATCAGGAAACTTTTAAGACTCCGCCCACCAATCATAGTGTGCCATCGATCACAAGCTTGCTCCTTAAGCACTTCTTAATTTGTAATTATTTAGTTAATGTCATTAAAGTTATAATATACTTAGAATGAATCAGGGAATCTTGGACATGCTCGTCCTGATCCGGCCCACGGCATATGTCGTATCAGAGTAGGTTATGGCCAGAGACACGCCTCCCGGTTGCTTCTTCAAATCCCCGGCCGGGCCTTATGCAGTATCAAGAACCATTCCATGAAAATTGAAATTCAACTATTTCTGTCTTCGCTTTGACAAAGCTCGTGATTGCACAACGCATTCGCAAAAGAGTTAAATGCGCATGTTTTCGACCTTTGTATGCATGAGAAAACATGAATGGATCAAAACTGGTGTCTCCACCTATGGAAGCATAATAGAAATTGATTCAAACTGCCTATTGTTCGGTAATTCATGAAAACGTAGCATATATGAAAGTGCATGCAGCTAGCCATTGTCATTGTCATCCGATTGGAGATTTCACTACTATTTTGCAAACAAATTTGGCACTAGGGATCATTTATGTGTTCAAGTACAGCTACACATAAATAGGTTTTAATCGGTTTCATTATCTCCTACATGAGAAATTGGTGCATTTGGCTGTATAAACTTGTTACATGAGCTTATTATATAAGCAAATCCTCCATCGCTTACACAGCAAAAAATATTTATGCATAAGCTTGACATCTTCCAAGTACTCAAGTGACATAAGAAATCAACAAGATCTTACACTGGAGCCTCCAGCGAAAACCAAACTTTCATCCGGCCGGCTAAACATTGAACATGCCAGGACGAGCCAGGAAGGTCAGATCATGGCCTTGTTAGTTCATTCCATCATGACCAACATGCCCACATGAAGAAGTTTCTTTTGATGTACAACCAGAGAGATTGGGAGTACTGGCTTAGTTTGGACTGGAGCCTTTTTTTTTGGTGAGAAAAGCAAGTTCTTTTCTTTTTGCAAAGGTGACACGTTCATTGGTAGCTTTCTCCCTTTTGGTTTCTTGTTTTTAGCATAAAATTATTCGCTGATTTTGGGTTTTGATCAGCTTGCAGATTCTTGTCTTTAAGCATCTTGTGGACGTAAACGAACGCTCTTGTTATCCGGAAAAAGTCGGGTATCGGCCGACAGAACAGCAAAAGGATTTGAAGATGGAACCTGGACATACAATAATGTTTTTGCTTTTTTTTCTTTTCTTCCTTCTTTAATTTCAGATGTTGTCTGGGCAGTATGATTGAGCTTAAAACAAACTAATTAATTTGTTTTCTTGTAAATATGCACTTAAGTTTTGAAAATAGGACCATTTTCATTAGTTTTGGTTTTGCTGACGGTGGAGGAGCTCAAAATTTGGGACATTGGTACAAATTTTAAAATTTTAACAGACATCAACATTTAAATGAAAAAAAAAAAAATATCGTGTTAATAGAATAGGTACCTTTTATGGCTCGGTGCGTCATGGTGCCCTCTTTTTCGTTGCTTGCCAAAGAAAACGGCGGATGACGCACATTGGGTTGGGCATATGAAATCGCTGCTTCTTTATGGCGTAGATCAGAAGAAGCTACGTCACTGCAACAAGGCTTTGGGCTCGATGAGACCAAAGAGATAATATTCTTCTAACTTATTCTGTCTGTCTTAGGAAGAAAGATTTGACACTAAAAAATTATTAACTAGAAGCAAAAGCGATAGAGATACAAGAGAGACCCAAAGAGGTATTTTATTATACAGCTCAAAGAGCGGAAGCCCTCACCCAACCCCTCGGTGTCTCATGATGTCACCCCGCTGCACTTCAATTTGCCCGTTGATGACTTCCCACCTTTTACAACACAAAGTGTTGTCGCCTCATATTGGAAGCAGAGACTATCAACCTATCAGTCTTTGCCCCATTTGTTGCACCAAGACCCTAGGGAGCGACACAAAATAACTTAATTAAGAGAAATTGAACCTATGTGGATCATTATTATGTTTTCCTTTTCTTCATTTCATAAGGTACAGGGCCTTCTGCCTCATGGTGTTGCCCCTACCCAGCTTCAACTTGTGCATTCTTAACCCCTTCTTTTTACTACATGGAAGGTTGATGCCTTATTGATTTGGAACAGAATCTAGCTGCTTGCTAACCTCTATCCCATCCATTGTACCAACACCCTCGACGGTGATATATAAGAGAAATCGAACCTACTTGGGTCATTGTTAATTAGTCCTTTATTCATTTCATAGGATGGGGCTACAAGCCAATTGACTAACTTTTGATGGATTGGATACAGCAGGGTAAAGGGAAAGATGTCATCTCTCGGACGACAGGGGAGGGAGTACCAATATGCATATTGAAGTATAGTGCGTGCACCACCTCAGAATCATGAAAGTAGGCCCAGTATTCTAAGGAGACAAGGGGAATGATGAGGGCTTCGGCTCTCAGTCGAGTGATAGTAGGAGGGAGCTTGAAAAAAAAAAAACTGGCGAAAGGGACACTAGTTATGAAATTTTAAATTTTTAATGGGACCGACATGTAGCGTCTTCGTGACATCAACAAATGTTTCAAGTAGATCTGTGAAGCATGTTTGGCATGCCCATCAAAATTAACAATTTAAGTTTCCTGCATCTTGTTCTGTGGCTTAAGAGGAGAAGATCATTACCGTGGCATGCCCAATCAGTTTCCATGCAAAGGTGCAACAGATGTATTTTAATTAAGCATGCACGACGAAGAATTTCTGAGAAAGAGAATGTCCGACACTCTCTAAAAACTTAGTTTTAGGGAAACCCAGTTTTCAAGTCATCCAAATGAGCAAAAAATGGTGTTTTGGAGGCAAAATCACTTGTCTTACCTCCTAAGCCTAGTTTCCGTGCCGTCATCTGAACGCCCCTGAAAGAAGTAAAAATCGGCCTTATTTGATTTCAAGATATAACATACGCACTCTGAAATCTCTATCGGGGTTGTTTGACACACTTTTGAGATGGATATTTACCACTACATTTTTAGTCCACCTATGGATCCACGACATTGTTTCATTCAATCAGCTGCAACACAAGACTTGTAGCACCGCGGGCAAACTTGAGAAACAAGTGCTTGGTAAAGAAAAAAAAAACGCCAAAGAATTATATCGCTAATTTGCTTGTCACTGTGAACATCATTCAATCCTGGAGACTGTGACACTTACATGTTCATAATGTAAAAGAAAAGTCTTGTTCCTTACTGCCAATTAGGTCGAGCTGGTGGTGATCACGAAACTCCGTGAGCTGAAATAGGAGCTACCTCATTTATATTAATTAATGATTGTTGTTTCTGCTTCAACCCTTAATTGGAGGTATGATGGTTCTCATGAAAGATGGTGAATGAGATTAAAGGGAAAAGGTACACGATCTTCAACACTGATAAGCAAGATTGATGGCCGGCGAGAATAATCAAAACAACAGAAACCATCTTAACGATTCATATGCATGTATATGAGAAAGTAAGACACCCTAAAGAACATTCTAAAGAGCGAAACGAAATTGGCCGGAGACAAAATCTGCAAGACAATTTTTTTAAGGTGGAAAAACGTCGCCCACAGTAGGGCAGGTAAAAATCATGATTCAATGGGTAGGTTTACTTACTTTTTTTTCTCCATTTTGATGTCATAGTTTAGGAATTCAACCGGACCGCCCTCTGATTCTTACGTTATCATTTGGGTGGGCAACTTGAGTTTCTAAACATAAATAAGTCTCCACGCTTGATTTAAATGGGAAACGAGTTTCCAACCAATACAACATGTACAAACGACAGCATGAAATATATTATTTGAAGTCTTGAAGGGGATGAAGCTCGAGCATATAGATCCTCGGATCGAGAAACGAGATGAAGGGTGTGCAGGAAATTCTTCACCAGGACATGAGAACTTAGGCCTCAATTTGCAGAGGCTGTGATTTTCTCGTGCGGGGTTGGATTTCCAACATCCGATCCTCATTGGAAAGCCCTGAATATCGAAAACATGTTTGATTTCAATTTAGACGTGAAGGCATCTAGGAAAGTACCCATGAAGAACCGGTCTGAACCCTCCAAATCTGAAGTTGCCGTGAATGAAATGAAATGTTGGACACTATGTACCATGTTTTGGTACAGGGAATTGAGTGTAGTTTCAGAAGGCATTGTGGAACTGTATTTTCTTCGCTCCAGAAATCTGACAATAATGCGAATACACCCAATGACGAGTTCAGCTGAATTTAGAGCAGAAACTATGTAAAAAATTTAAGGCAAATTAGAAATTATGCATCTCCATGAACTTAAAAGAGCTCTTTTAACATATTATGGATTTCGGAATGGTCAAAAAACCTAGTGGAGGAGAATCGCCGAAGCCCTTCTCTTCTTTCTCTTTGATTGTAGGGTCCAAGACTGCTTTGGTGCATGTCTCGGGGATGCAACAGCACTGCACGTCAACTAAGGTATTGTTGTGTTGTCTCCATTTGCAGCACAGGAGTTTAGGGCCTGAGAATCAAACCGGTGACAAGACTTTTACTCGTTACACCAGCTATGTTAGAACACCTGAAACGGCAAAAACCCGTTCCGGTCTTTGCTTGGCTGACTTATGCAAAGAACACATAGTGGGAAACCAAAAAAGATCCTGTCGATGACTTTGGTGGTGCCTGAAAGTCTGGGTTGTTTAATTTGTCTGAAAAACAGAACATGGCAACGAACACCTGTTTAATTTCTGGTCACAGAAGGGGGAAAAAACCAGTTCCAGTCTACGTTTGGTGCACTTACGGTAAGAATGTAGCGGAAGACCAAAAAAAAAGTCCTCTGCGGAAGACTTCTGTCGTGCCTCCAAGTCTGAGTTGTTTAATTTGCTTGATACAAACTTTGATATTTCAAAGTCTTCCAAACAATTGACACGGGTGTCTGACTTCATCATTTGAAAGAAAGCACTATTTGCAAACTCTGTGGCCCCGAGTGCATTCGTCATTAATTTGGGCAAGTGCTCAATATATTTTGAGAAACAGTCCCACTTGTGTGTGGTGTAACTTTAAAACAATATAATGAAAACTACCCACTTGGTATTATTCTGACCCAAGCCTGAATCCTTCATTTTAGTGTTTTCAAGTCAACCATAGATTATTCTAATTGATGAGATGATAATTGATCCATTTGCACATTTAAAGCCTCAAATTATTGAATTGATTTGATGATTCAATCAAGCTCTCTTAGGCGAAAGAGAGTACATCTCGATCAGGGGAGAGAACAGCGAGCCTCCGGAAATTGGATTTTGGAACTCCAATGGGCATTACCTCAAAGAAAATGGGGTTAAGTACTGTATTTACTGTCCCGAATTTGAATCAAAGAGGCATTTGGAGTAAATTGAAACGATTGAGGCGCACGGCAAAAGTGATGAAGTTTGAAAGCCCAAGTTGAAAATTGTATTAATTTGTACGGGGTTAAATGATTCCACATGTTGGATATGGATCCTGATGCGGTGAAAGAACCAGTTTGTACGATGTGCGATGAGTTTTTTTATAGATTAATGAAATACCAGGGGTGGGCCATTGCGGCCAAGTTTTTAGACTATTAAAAAGACCCGCATTAGATGTCAATAGATTAGATTAGATCAGGTATAGCTTTAACCGTACCCACTATTTCGGTTCGGATATTCACATATTTGGATTAGAATTGAAATGAAAAATTGAATCCAAAATCTAATTTCAACCAAATCCAATTTTTGTGTTCATATCTGGGTCCAAATCAAAATTTTGCACTGAATCTAATCCATTTTCAAAATATAACAACATTGGATATAAGATATTTATTATTTTAAACTAAATCAGATTTGAATCCAATGGAATATTTGTACATATCCAAATCCGATTCGATTTCTTTAGGGAATATTAAATTTCTATCCACATTCGATTTATTCAAAACGGTTTAATTGGATATCCAATTCTGAAGTTGGTTCAGTCCAGCATTGGTTATCCGAGTTCTTGCACTACCGTATTGTCTAACACTTATTATCCGAGTTCTTGCACCACCGTATCGAATCATCTGATTTTGAGATTTTATTTCTTTACCCCAAGAAGTTTCAAGTCTGTACAGTTTTACCTCCCGCGGCAGTGTGACATTAGCGTCAGGAGTTGTGATCATAGACCTGGGCTTCGGGCCAGCCCGGCTCGGTTCAGATAAGAGTCGGGCTTGATGCTCGAAACCCAACCCCGGGTCCAATACCGAAGCCCAGGCATGGCCTAGCCTGGCCCCGCGTGGCTCAATTAAAATAATTTTTTAATATAAAATAAAAATTTTGAATATAAAATATATTTTTAAATAAATTGTATATTTATTATTAAATAAAAATAATTAGAAATAAAAAAATAATCAGGCAGGTCCCATTAAGATAAAAGCCACAAGGCTCTTCCAGTCTCTCTCGGGAAAGATGCCAATTATACTCTTTTTCACAAACATTTATGGGGTGTTGGACCTTAAAACTCATTCGGAAGAAAAAAAAATGCTTCTAAAACATTAATTTTATGACTGTTTGAATTACACGAAAAATCATTTTTGTTTAAACTTGTTTTTGGTAGTGAATAACATGGCACCCTCGTTTTTTTAAAAAAAAAATGGTTTTTTGTCTCTATTATCCAAACATATAAACCAGTTTTCCGAAAACCAGACACTAGCTCACAAGTGTTGTCCTTATCAATCAAACAGGAGAACATGACGTAGTGATGCACAATCATCAAAGTATTGCGTAATCACATTAGCTTAGGAGAAACTGTGGAGATTTAAGATACAAAACATTTTAAGAATTTAAGACACCAAGCAATGAATTATTAACTATTTTACATACGCAGTCATATGTTTCACTTGGCTATTTAAAATACGGTGGATCACTTTCTCCGTTAGATTGAGCGATTGTTTAATACATGCTCCCCCAGCATAGCATGTGATGTTCACAAGAGAGACTAAGGTATTTAATATTAGAAACTCTAACTTTAGGAAACACTTTAACCAAAAGTCTGAAAGAAAGTTTCCGCGTTCTATATTTTAACATGAAAAAAAAATGAACAGAAACAGAAAAAAGAGAAGTACCCATATCAAAGGGGATGAGAGATAGAAAATATACAATTTGGATGAACAAAAGGAGAATTTTATCTTATTCGTGGATAAAAAGATGAAGGTTGAACCTTCCTTTCATTCCCTCGGGTGAACAACTAGCCGAGCAACTCAAGCTCCACTCGTTAAAGCTTGACATGAAAACGAGTTCCAGTCGACTATTTTAATGAAGGAGGGTTTCAAAACACCATTGCTCGCAGCGAGTGAGGGATGAGACCCTTGCTTGCTGGAGCAAGGGTTTCTTTCTTCAAAACCCTTGGTCCAACGAGCGAGTGAGGGATGAAATCCTCGCTCAGCAAAGGGTGGTGCTGGAGAGGATGCTGAGTATGAACGAACTTTCCTTGAAAACCTAAAACTTAAAATCCAGATATCTCATATGATTCCTCTTTTTCGGCAGATTCTCTACTGTCATCTCTTCCATAACAAACACACCTGTAAACGACATGCCTATAAACGAGTTAAACGAGCTCGAGTTTGAGCTCTGACAAGCTTGATCCACATGAGCTCAAGTTAACATTATATAACTTGATTTGAGCTTGAATCGAATACGAGTTGTGCAAAATAAAAACAAGTGAGCCGAGTTCGAACCGACTAAGCTTGAGCTCGACGAACCGACTAAGCTTGAGCTCCACTGGACTCATGTTCACCTCTACTCGTCTCCTTTCTAGATGGCAATGGCAGTACTATACTACCGTCCTTCAACTTGCTGTGCGGTAGGGGAGGAGGTTAAGGAACGGACGTCGACTAAGATATTTTAAGGGTAATGTTGGTATTTCTTTTTTGTAAGGTAGCACGAACCTGGGTTGGTGGGCCACCCACGTTAATCGAACGTTTGGCGGTTATAAAGAGGGCGACGAATTTGGCTTGTGGCCAAGACCAAGAGTCTACTAGTCAGGGCAATAACTATATCTTTGTAGGGCATCCATTCCAAGTCAAGCTTCATCCTCCTTTCGTATTGACAAAAGAGCTCTAAACAAACTCTTTTTTTTTTTTTTTTTTAAAGCGAATGTTAAATCCGATCACAGCCCAGCTTACTAAAAGAATACATTAATATTGTATAAGATAGCAAAAACGCGCCTCTTGAACTGTAAAAATATTCTTTATTGAGAAGCGTTCTATCGAAACTCGATGTTTCCTTTACTAGACAGCGTTTTTCTTTTTTTACTGCGTATTTGTTGGTTCCCAAAAGTTCAGAAGTGATGTATTATTTGCCTAAACTTTGTTTAAAAAAATCAAAATTATGTTGATAAAACGCACCTTTTAACCATATAAGCGTTTAATTTCAGAATTTAATGAAGAAAAGAAGAGGAGAGTTAAAAAATATAAGTTTTTTGAAATGCAGATCTGCAGCGAAGGGCTTCGAACTGAGGACACAGGAAACATGTGAGCCCCTCTCTGTCTGGGTTGGGAGTGTTAGCGGGGCCCACGGAGCCGTTAGCCGTCTCTAGCTCGTCGCCGTCGCTTTTAACTCGGAGAATGATATCACACTCCGTGTTTCGTCACCCATAAGTTTGCTACAGCGTCTTCTTTTCAACCACACCTCCCTGCTTATTGGCTATTGACCAACACACCCTGCCTCGTTCACTCGATGTTAAATGAACGCATCTTCAGTGGCGGTGCCGCCATTAAAATGTAAATCAGAAATAATAGTTCGACCGACTTTCTGGATCATGATAGAAATTGATTCTTAAAATGAATTTTAAAGAAGAAAAAAGGAAGGAGATCACGGGAATGAATCGTATGGGCAAGGCCGCGTGGGAAAAGGCAGAAATCCCGTGTGGCCCTAATGAACTTCCCCACCTCCCGCCCTATATACGCAGGAAACTGCCGCCATGAAGTCAACCAGAGGAGGTGGAGAAGCAGAGGGAGAGAAGATGAGTACGGTTGAGTCGTCTGCTCAGGGTCAGAAGCAAAGCCCTCCGCCCCGGGATGCGAGGGAGGAAATGGAGCGGGTGTTCAGGCGGTTCGACACGGACGGCGACGGGAAGATATCGGTGTCGGAGCTCGGCGAGCTCCTCCGGGCCTTCGGCTCCGCCGTCTCGGAGGACGAGGCGGCCCGGATGATGCGCGACGTCGACGTCAACGGCGACGGCTTCATCGACATGGACGAGTTCGCGCAGATCAACGGAGCCGGCGGGGAGACGGGGGCGGCCGGCGGAGGCTGCGAGGAGCAGGGCCTGAGGGAGGCGTTCGCGATCTACGATCTGGACAAGGACGGGCGCATCTCCGCGAAGGAGCTCCACCGAGTCCTCGGCCGTATGGGCGAGAAGTGCTCCGTCAAGGAGTGTTGCCGGATGATCAGCTCCATCGACGCCGACGGCGACGGCCACGTCAACTTCGATGAGTTCAAACGGATGATGAGCCCGTCGTCCGCGCCTTCTCCTTCCCCGCGCTCACCGACCTCCGCTGCTCGGGCAACCACCGGTGGCCAGAGAAAATGAAAATCCGGGATCCCTTTCCTGAAGATGCTGGCTATGCACACTAATCTCTCCGTAACTAGGGCTCTAAAAGATGTTCTTAGGGTGACTGATCGTTTGTTTTCCCTTTGTTAATCTGGTTTCCAAGAAGGTTTGTACTTCCATGAATATAATCTCTTCGTTTCATGCGGTCGTTCCCGTCACTCTCAGCGCTTCCCCCTTTTTATTTTCTTCTTCCATCCTTTTTCCTGTGACTTGGTTAGCGTGCACCTGACACGAAATGCACAATAGATATTGTTCTCCCCAACTTCCAGAAACTTAATTTTTCTCCTGAGCATGGATTGATGGTGATATCTATGTCACAGAGCTTATCGTTCCCAATTTCGAAGCTATTTTTCTCTGGTGCGATGCTGCTGCTACCGATTCAATGTGGCTGAAAGACTGCAAGAAGCGATTAATGGTTCGCGTGTTCCCAGGAACCAATTTCAGCTTTTTGTAGGAAGAAACAAGAAAGAAAGCCACATCAGAAGTGCCCGCCAAAGAAAATAAATTTCAAATATTGTTGATGGAATTCCGATGCGTTAAGCGAATAGTGGACAAGAATTCCACATTTGCTTGTGGACTCTAAAATTTGATGAGCATCCGAATCTGAATACATGTATGTGCCAAGTGCAAAGAGTGGACAAGAATCCAATATTTTCTTTTTCATTTGATTTAACCTGTGGCCCCACTGGAAAGCAAACAAGATGTTCTTTCCTTGCGATTAAACGGGTCTCCAGAGGAAGGACGAAAAGTCCAATGCCTTGAGAGGCTGGGCCGATGGTTAGCGTGCGGGCGTCATGTGGATGGAAAATGACGCTTTTATCTGCATCACCCAATAATTGGCCCTTTTGTTGATACGGTACAAGGTTGGTATGGGTTTAACTTTTTTTTTTTTTTTTTTTTTGTCTTTAAATTCATTTAAATTTTTTTATTATTCTTGAATTCAAGAAACGAAAAAGAAGAAGAAACGCACATGCTAAAAAGGAAATTTTGAAACGTAGATCATTAGCTCGGATTCTAAATGGAGAAATGATCAATTTGATATCTAAATTTATAAAACAACAATAAAGTTTACATTTTATAGTCTAGATAAGCTTAAGGTTTTGTTTGATGACATGGAAGAATTTAACGTGGTAAATTTATCATGAAAAAGAATGCTATAAAAAAATACATGACGAAATTTTACCTTTTTTTAAGACATTGATTGATTGCATAAAAGTTTTTTACAAGGTAAAATTAACAGTATTTGGTGCACATGGTAGTTTTTTATAAGATAAAATTAACTGTGTTTGGTGCACATGGTAAAAAATATAAGAAACTTTTTTTTCGATCGTTAATAGTTGTTTTTTTGTTCTCTCGTCTTTTTCATGTAAGCTACTAACTTTTCATGTTAAGAAGCAGTAATATGCTATCACTTGATACAACTGTTCTAGGAAGGAAGATGACCTCTCATTGGTAATAATGTTTGAATAGCAACTTAGAATGACCTGTCTTAACTCTTAAACAAACCTTATTGAAATGAGAAATTAAGTGAAAAAGGGAAAAGAATATGTTACAGTAATGAGAAATTAAGTGAAAAAGGGAAAAGAATTGGATGTGAAAAAAGAAATGAGCGATAAACAGAGATTCTGAGTTGGAACTAGTTATGACAGATCTATACAAGATGACAAAGAAAATCGACGTTGCAACAGACACAACCTATACTTTTAACATAGAAGTTCTTCATTCAATTTGATTTGGACTCTTATGAACACACATATACACCAAAATGAATTACATTTTGCATGCATTTAAATAAAAAAATTCTTTCAACTTACAATTGATACTAAGGTTTAATGCCTTTTACCACTGTTATTTTCCTTTCTCATTCACCTTGAGCAATCAGCAGTCCCCCAATTTCACAAAACGCACTCAACAAGTGCCCCAATCAGCAATCAACACTTTTATCATTGTAACTTGTAAGTTTGTAACTCAGTTATGTTTTTTTAAAAAATGGGAAAGAAGGGTTTCGATCAACTTCTTTCCCTTTCCATTTCACACAAAACAAAAGGGAGGCACTCAGAAGACAACTCTCTCTAGCCGACTACTCTATCTCCGGCAGCGAAAACTTCACCTCCGGTGGCAAAAGATTTTTGTCCGTCTCTGGCGATGAGAGCTTCATCTCTGCGGCAAGAGCTTCATGTACATCTCACGCCCCTGCCCAGCCATGTCCACCCCTTCCTAGCTGCGAGAGCTCCATCTCCGGCAGCGGGACATTACGCCCCTCTCTGCCCTGTTCGCCCTTCCCTTCCGCGAAGAGTCCCACGCTGGTTTCACATTCTTTCGGACTCAAGTGAGCAAAACCCCTGACAGACAGACCTGTGCAGTGAAATTTCACCCAATCGTATGAGTTTTTTTAGTGAAATTTCACGGCGTTTGATTCGTCGTAAGGTGTAGGGGTGAAAATTCACCAGCCCGCACAGTTTTCAACCACAGGGCCTAAGGCAAAAGTAATTTTCTTTCCACCTTCGAAAGGGTATCCAGCTTTATTGTGTGAACTTTGGATGAACAATATGTCAACAACTCATTGTCCCAAACAATTCATTGTCCCAAAAGACTTCTCATTCCCCCTTGTTTTTGAGGTCCTGAACTGCCTCAAAACATTCTTTCATCTATAAAACTTGCAGAAAAAAGCTCCAAAACAAAACAAAAACTGGAAAAGTGATTGATAAAAAGAAGAATATCAGGATAAAGCCCCATTAAATGTTTAAAAGAAAGTCAATACTTTCTATGACATCAAGATTGATATGGTTAGGAAGTCTATCATAACATTCATTTGGTTTCCATATGGAGGTAACCCCACGCGCTATGGAAGAAGCAGTCGTGAGACCTTATTAAATATTTGAAGACTCTTCTCATGTGACTTGTCATGCATCTTTATGTCATCGTGGTTTCAGTTGTCAATTGTCAGCGGCAACAGTTGGTCATTGTTGTTTAATGAGTACGTCCCAAAGGCAAGAGTATTTTGTAAAATTGCTTCATGAAGCAAGCAAATTCACAGAATGATAATAAATGGTGTCAATAGAAGCCTTCTTGATTTTGTTAATTTTCTTATGTAATGGAAGTTGGTATTCAAAAAAAGTAAAAGTTGGTTGTGATTCGATCCGCGTATAGAATACTGAAAGATCAACCGATGCGGTGAAGATTTGCTTGGGACGGGAGGAGACAGGCCACGAGGAAGGACGCGCTTTGCCGGCACGGGCTCGGTTCAATGTTTTCCGGCAGCGTACAGGAAGCATATGCGCCTGCAAGCACCCTGCTAGCCAACACGGACCCACCCCCACGCGCCTACGAGCCCACCACGAACCAGCCCGGAAGGCACCGCCTCCGCGGTCCTCTCCAACCGCCTAACCGACATCCGGTATCCAGCCAAACATCATAAATCCAATCCACCGTCCGATCACGTACGGATCGCCACTTGTCATTCTCCTGACGCGGCTAAGTTACTATAAAATGGGAGGCTACCGATGCTTTCCCTCTCCTAAACCGGTAAACGTAGGAAGGAAGGAATTCGCACAATGAAGATGAATTGCTTCAATCCCAACTACAAGAAAAAATCCCCCAGGCGAAACCCTACCCCCGCAACCGATTGCAGCAATCTTTCCCGCTCGCCGGAACAGTCGTCTTCCAACTCCGGCGCCAAGTGCTCGGCGGCCCCGCCCGCGGCCGCTTCCTCGCTCTCCATCCAGGATTCCGGCGACCTGCGCCAGGTGTTCGAGAAGTTCGACGCGAACGGCGACGGGCGGATCTCCACCGACGAGCTAGAGTCGATGCTTCGGTGCCTCGGGTTCGCCGGGTCCAGGGAGGAGGTGGAGGCGATGATGCGGGAGGCGGACACCGACGGCGACGGTTTCGTGAACCTCGACGAGTTCTTGCATATGAACACGCAGGAGACGGACGCGTCCAAGTGCATGGAGGATCTGAGGAATGCGTTCACGATCTTCGATCGGGACAAGAACGGCCTGATCTCCGCGGACGAGCTGCATCAGGTGCTCAGGAGCCTGGGGGACAGCGCGACCCTGAGCGCCTGCAAGGACATGATCCGCGGCGTCGATCAGAACGGCGACGGCCAGGTCAATTTCGAGGAGTTCATGATGATGATGACGAAATCCCCCAGATGATCCAGAGAAATCTGTCGCATTGGCTTTCGTATTGATTTCCGCCCCTTTCTACCGAAATTCCGTTCGTCTCCTCTCTGAAACATTTCCTTTTAAGTTTCTTCCACGATTGCCTGTGTAAATAGCTATAATCGGCGCGATTTGTTATAGGTTGAAAATCCAATAAAGGTGATTTGTTTTTCTGCTGATCAATATTTTCTGTCTATACCAATCGTTCATGGTTCCGTTCCGCCTGTAATGGACTCGCCCAAACGGGCCACCTATTGTTCTCTTGTTTTCCTGTGCATCAAATTCCAACCTATTGGGGACGAATGACATGTCCCCGTATATGGTAACTGTATGCTTGGCAAGTTGCCAAAAATTTGTTACCTAATGATGACAAGTATACATTATCAATGCGACAGGAAGGTCGCTGTCAGCACTCAAATAGTGAAATGTGCCTCCCAAAATTCTTGAGTGTCGTCACCATTAGACTCGAAATCTTGTGGAGTCATGGACTGCTCTGTATAATGTATAGGCACAACTAATTTTACCTGTCTCAGGAACTTGACGAAAGAGAGAGAGAGTAGTTCGCAACTAATTGGCAAAACAAATTGTTCAACTTCAGTGCCAAACTAGTTCTTAGGGGAGAGTGTCCAAATCGAAACTTTTAACGTCTGAATACCTCGACAGATCACGGTTGTAATATTCTTTGGAGGGAGAGAGATCAGAAGAGAGATCTCCACGATGTCAGGGAACATAAATAGTCAAGAAGCGAAGAGTAAAGTAGCAGAGAAAGCAAATAAAATGTCACCACAGAACCTATGCTCTACCATAAGGATCAAATATTGTTAAGGAATTCCGGCAAATAGAAGCTAATGGTTCAAAGCCCCTGATAAAATTTGTGGCGAGCAACGCAAAACCTCCGACTTGATACACCTTGTAGATGGTTAGTACATAAACGAACTAACCAAGTATAACTTGAATATGTTGATAATGGTGCAAGCTTCAGAATTCAATCGTCAAAATTCTGGCAACGATGGAATTAGGATAAACTGGAGGAGTGGTATACCGTGAAACCCAATGAAAACGGCCTTATCTGGCCTCCCCGGTTCAACATTCACTCATTTAGTACTGTAATTAGAACACAAATCACCCAGCATGTTCACTTGAACAGGCAGAGGCAAGGTGGTCTGATGGTTTTTCATTGTTAATCTTGAGAGGCGATTCACTGCAATGGGATGTAGTATTACTGCTTGACCTTAGATTCTGGAGCTTATATAAAACATGATTAATCCAAGTAAGGATATAATCAGGGAGAACATTAACTATGATAGGAGTCTTGACATTAACTATGTTTAATTCTGCACTTTCTGCATGTCGTATAATTTCCACAACATTTGTTTTAAGACTTGGAAAAGTCACCAAAGTTGAAGAAAACTAGAGGGCGCCATTGACAACATATGACAGAATCGGCATTCCTTGCCTGTGCATGGAACGAACCAATCTAAGTGGCTTATGCTTTCCTTTGCATAGTGATCCATTACGTTAATATCACGAGGCAACGACAAGCTTTTAGCAATGAAGGTGACAACTTTATCTATGTAACCAGCCTTGCAACCATCGGTCCATAAGAAGCAATCTGACAATGGAAAGTCTACCATCCAAATTATTTACAGCCTTCCTCATTCTTGCAAAGAGATCGAAGAGAGCAATATGCACCTGCCATTCACGAAGATAGACGTTGTTGATGATTCTAAGGGCCTGCATCCTCCTAATTCTTCTAACATTCCATGAGATTATCACTAGGACCTTCCTTCTTGCCTTCGTTTCCTTATCAGGGGCAATACAGATCTTCCTTTGCTCATTGAAAAATGTTCCTGGCTTTCTTCACCATGAATTCCAATTTTCATTTCTGTCAACCGTCTGATTGTCCAACACCAACATCATTTTCCTGACTGGGGATTAACGTGGTCTCTTCCACTTGCGACCTGCACCATTTCGAACCAACCCCATGACCACAAGATCAAATGATGAGATCATTAAGCCAAAGCCAAAATTTTTCATTCACATTTACAAATTACAATACTCCCAAGGAACCCAAAACCTGTAAGGCCTCTTTCGATCACCCCCATTTGGCATTCTGCAATCGTCAAAGAAATTAATGCTTTTCTATCTTCCAACACTCGGACACTTCTTATGAATGGGGCATTGTTGGTTGTAAATGGGTAATGTTCAGAGCAAAATTTAAAGCTGGCGACACCTTAGAGAGCCTCAAAGCTCACTTGTCGATCGCTTCCTGGTCACTCAGCTTCTGGAAGTTGCTTGCCAAGAAACTTTTTCCATCATTATAAGGGTTTTGTTAACTATTGTGTTGGCTAATGCTTGTTCCATTAGACAGCTTGACATTAATATGTGTTAATTTCCACATAGGTTCTTCCTGATCTATGTAACGTTCAGTACTGGAATTCCAAGATCCCTTTTGACCTCATTTCGTTTGCAATCTCAACAAGGTTCTCTATGGCCTCCGTCGATCTTGAGGGGCTTGGTTTGATAAGTTTTGTCCTGCAACTTGCTTGTCTGGGGTTTCTTATTGCAGCAGAGACGATTGGTTCGTGTTTCTTTGCCAAATAAGAAATCGGGAGACAAATTTGTTAGTTACTCTATGCAAATGATGAAATTCTTATGGCCATTAACTCCGAATCACTGGGTAAAACTATTCAGTATCACTTTCTCATGAATAATTTATGCCAACATCTGCATTTTTTCATCATGTTCAGATTTGTCATGCTGTACAGTTTTTGGAAGAAAAATTGGACTGAAATGAAGATGTAAATTGTTAATTCCAAATCTAGTTTGATTCATCGATCAGATCCGAACATGTCAAACTTCACATTTTGCAGAAGATCGTCCCCCTGTGGCCCCTTTGGAGTCCTGAAAAAGGCTGTCAGCCTTTTCCTTTCACTTTTGCCTTAACATTAAAAAATTTTAGCGTGGCTTGTTTTCCGGTAATGGCATTCAACCAGAGAATCCCAAGGTAAATCTGGAACTTCAAAATTCACGATCATTAATTATTCCGTTTCGGTTTCAGATACCCCACGGGCCACGGCATGTCCTTGGCGTGTCCTAGTTGTAGGCTTGCAGCTGACCTGACCAGTAACCTCCATTCTCAACTAAAAGTTCCCCAACCTGAATTTAAAAAAAAAAAAAAAAAAAACTTTGGGAAGTAAAGTGAAATATATCTAACTAAAAACGACAGTTCATCAGAAAAAATAGATCTGGCCAATTATCAATTGGCAGTAACAGCACGACTCCGTGCATTGCCAGCCTATTTTCTCCATGAAAATATCTTACTCCAGAGATAGCACTTAATTTGGAGACTTCAGAAGTTTGAGTACATTTCAAGGGTCTGATCTTTTTGAAAAAGCCATTTCGAAACTCAATTATTGGCTGCCAGAAATTTCTGGCTAAAAGTACGCTGAGGTACACCCGGCAGGAGTGTGTTGCATGCATGCAACATATATACGTCGAAAGAAAAAAAGAAAGTGGGAGTTGGGGTAGTCTAGTAATTTTCTTCTTTTTTTTTATAAAAATATCCTTTTTTTTTTTTATACGATTAACTTTTTCATTACCTCTTTTGTTCTTATACAAAAATATCCTTCTGTTTATTAGGAGGAATATTATGATCATTATACAGACCCGATGTATAACCAACTTTGACACCTAGTTCTATAGAGAGCAGCCCATATAACTAGACCTAAGACCTAAGTCTATTTTTCATGAAAGTATATGTATATAGCTCCACCATGAGTACCGATGTCAATGGATCAGATTTAGATCGAATGTATTCGGATATTCACATCTTTGAATTCAAATACGAATAAAACAAACCATGTCCAAATCCAAATCTAAAATATGGATTTACAATCTAAACCTAATTTTTTATATACATATCCAAATCCAAATCCAAATTTTGAACCAATTTTCAAAACATTAGATATAGGATATTTGTCTAAAATAGAATTTGTATCCAAATCTGGTCGGATATTTGTGTACATCCGAATCAGATGCCATTTTCTAACTCCAAATCTGATTCGTTTTCTTAATCAGATATTAATTTTTTTTTTCCATGATTGAATATCTGATTCAAATCAGAGACATTGACGTCCCTAGCCAGAAACTGTGAGCAGGAAAACATTTAAAACGAATGGATGATGAGGTAGCGGTAGCTAGGGAGTCATTTTCCAATATAAAACCGATCTGTATGTACGATGGCATATCTGCTGTAAGGTGGCGGCGAGTCCTCATCCTTGGTGGGGGCGCAAAACTTTTCTCTCCGCTACCATCTGTGGGACGATGAGGTTTGAAGGGCTTCTATGATTGCTGAGAATGACAATACCGATATGGACATGACGCTCACTAATTCAATCTGCGGTCCACGTTCCTCTTCAATTTTTTCTCTCTTGACGTGCTTTCATGAGCAGCAATTATTTGATGTCATCACATCAATCGTTTAAATATAGTCATTACTGTAGCCTAAACCAATTCCACAAGTCAACAAATTTTAACGAACACTGTTTTAGATGTTTTGTTTCAATGGTGCATACATGAATTACAGCATGAATTTATAATCTTTGCAGCATTCATCCACGGATCTCAAGTTGAACACTCTCCCTTTCCATCGAGAGATTCATGCATATATTGAAGATTTTAATGTGTGGATCTCAAACTGGAAATTTTTTGCTGAAATCTAGTCAAACGTTCCTGCTTTCGTTCAATGAACTCAATTCCTCGGAATAAATTTTTTTCTTCTTTAGATGACTAAGTGAGAACGGACCACCAAACTTGAGGAGACAATAATGGCGGAAAGCTAGAATCATTCACTACTAGGAATAAAAATGTTACCTAAGTGTTCTCTCTTTTCAGAGTGTACTTGTTAAGAAGTACAGACTAATTTTAAAGTGCAGAAAAATGAAATGTTACAAAATGGTACAAAAGGGTCTAGATGATTTAGAAATGCTAACAAACATTTGAAAGATTATGAACAGCGGCTAGACTTGATTACATCTCTCGTGTAACTGCATTATTGACGACTGGTTGATATATATATATATATATATATATGAACAATTCATTGGGTGGTTGAGTTACATTTATGTTCATGCCATAGAACAAAACATTCAACTACAGGAACATGGGACAACGAACTTCGCTCCCCTGAGAGACAGAGAAGGAGAGAAAGGCATGTGCGTTTGGTAATGAGATTTGTTAAATATTGAGAGGAACACTTGCAACCACAGATTTTTCTTTTTTGAGTTTGAGTATGATTGAATGGAAAGGAAGTTTTCGGTGGGACATAAGGCGGAAGAATGCTCCAATGGCTGCAGGGCAAGTTGTGTGGGCAAGCACAACCTGATACAGATTAATTATCAAGCTCTAATAAATAAGTATCATGGCCAGCCATTGACTTGATCAAATAATCAAACATTATTTTCAATTTGGGTAAGGTGTACTGATAACCAAAAGGACAAAAAGAAAAAAAATGAAGAAGGTACCCGAGGATCATGAGTATCATCTTCTGAGATTATTAGCCCATAAGAACTATATGTGGTTATAGACAATGGTAATTGGTAAAGTGGATGTTCCTTGAGAAGTTACCTGCAGTAATTTTTCAACTGAGAGCTGTGGCGAAACAGAGAGAGTTGTAGAAACAATAAACTTAATATATAATTAGTGACTTTCACCAAATTTTCCAGAAAAAAAAAAATTAACATCCTTTCACTCAAACTCCGATACAATATTGTCCGGACGCAGCTTAAGCTAGCTAAATTGTGCCCACATGCATTTATAAGATCCCGTTCTTATTGTTGCGACCACCTGCCTTTATATAGCTTAGCAATCTTTATCTCAAGTTGGAATATTCTATGTTCTAATCTAAATGATTCTACCTTTTAAGAATAACTTACTAATTAGTTGAGCAACTCAACCGGAGTTTTCTCCTCGAGGAGCTTGACGATTCTTGAAGAGTCGTACTATAATATAGAATGACCAATTATTTAGATCATAATGCCGAAATCTTGTGATTGCAAGTCCTCACCACATGGCTTTTCCCTTCTCCCTTCATCCATGCATGAAATGATTTTGTTGAAGTTTAGAGAAGCAATCCAATGTATGTATATCAGGAGTCATCTGATACATTTAATTTCTTGCTTTAAATGAAAATGGTTGCGTTATGGTGAACGAGGAAATAAAATCACATGAAGGATTATGATTGATGAAGGCTCGTAAATGCATATTTTTATACGCATCCGCTGGCCGTGCATGCGCATCTTTTGCTTTGGTTGCTAAAAATCAACTAAAAGGAGACAGTAGACATGTTTAATTGTCTTCTTCCTTAGGAGGAAGAAGAAGTTTACATGTCACTTACAGGTTGAGGAACACGAACTAAGTCTGAACTCCCAAAGACTTGAAGCGGCAGTCATGGATCAGTTTGAAAGGGATAGAACAGACTTACCTTCACGTGCAAGTATGTGATACCTGGAAAGTGAGGCATTCCGAATATGTGGGTATCAATCAAATCCTTTTAATGCGTTCTGGGCCGCTTGGACCTTTATTCCAAACCACACCCCTTGGTTGGTCAATGCCCCACGTAAACCAAGAGAGTTCATTATGTATGTTGGAGGAGAGAAGACAACCATTGATGCCAAACTTGCGGATCTGGTATGATCCATCTTTAATAATGCATCAGCAGCATAAGATTTCAATGTTTTGATTCGATCTATATATATATGTTTCAAGAGCATTCTATTTGTTTTTCTTATACAAAACATGATGTGATTATAGATGGTTTTAAATCCGTTAATCAAATGTTGAACATAATGAATAATATGTTTTCGAAAACTAGAAAATGGCGTTGTTCAAACAGATGCTATAGTCATGTATTCCGGGAATACATTGTTCTTCTCACATAAATATCAAGGGATGTTTATTATTTACGGTGTTGGTTTTCACAAGGGATATCTTCTCACATCCACTAGTATTTAGTCATTTTTTCTTCTTTTAAATTATTTGGTATCCACTAAATCTATTTTGGCTTGCGATCCATATCAAAAGGATTGCCTTGCGATACTGACATTTATGACAGCACTGATGGAATTGCTTGTACCAACCAAAGTACATTTTTCATTGCTAAAAATGTCGCTTTTCCCGGTAAGAAAATGATGGGTACTGAAACTGATGGACAATGGATCATTTATTCTGTATCAAATCCAGATAATCAGATCCAGGTAAGATGGGAAGAGAGCTCATCGCATTCGCATGTATGGATTGGACTGGCTTAAACACCCAAAGCGCATTGAACATTTTAATGGCCTCAGTTTTGGGTCCGGATTGTTGACGGCATCATAAAAGTTCGAGATCCTGCAAAATCGCGAAACAGGGGAGGACTTCGAGTTTTCTCCCTTGAAGCTGACCATACAATTATGTTTTGCGAGCACGATTTTGCAGGAACTCGATTTTTGATTTTTTTGGATTACCCGAGAAGTTCTTCGTTAAATTGAGAAAAATTTATGTGAAGGGCCAGATTAGATAGATATATTGAGAATCCAAATTGGATCATGGTGATGGATTCCGATGTCCGGATCCAAAGAAGAGCCGTTGGATCACTTCTGTCTGAAAAAAAAAAATCGGTTATTACCTTGCAGGGACTTGCAGAGAGGAGGGCGCATTTTTATTCATTTCCCTCCTCTTTCGTGAGGCAGAGGGAGAAAGAAGGGGTGGGACTGGGAGGGGAGGGGGAGGGAGAGGGAGGCACGTGCGATTCTTCTTCCGTTCACGCCCACGGCACGTGAGCGCTCGTTGGCTTTCCGTTTCTTCTTCTTCTGCTTCTTGTGTAACGAAAAGGGAAGGGGAGAGTGAACCAGAAACGGGGCAGGAAAGACGAGGGGGAAGGAGCGAGGGCTGTGAGCCGCGGACCTGCTCCGCCGGCGCTCCAGTTTTGTCTGGAGGAAGCTGAAAGAGGAAGAGAAGGATGCCTTCTTACAATCGGTTGCCCAACGGGGGGTACGCGTCGTCGCCGTCTCCGCCCGCGTCGCCGCTGCGTTCACCTCGGTTTCGGCACGGGAAGGCACGGGGCGGGCGGTTTCCGCCAGCGGGAGGGGGGCTCAGGGGAGTCGTTCAGCGGGCCACGTGGATTGTACTATCTGTGCTCCTCCGCAGGCAGGCCGTCTTCCTTTTCGCGCCCATCATCTATATCGCGATCATGCTCTACTACATGAGCTCCGTGGTGCCGAGCATCTCCGACTCGCCGGTGCCCGGCTCGGTCTACCGTAGCCACGAGCTCTTTGCGAACGTCCGGCACGATATGAATGCGGATACCTCCAGCTCCGATGTGGTTAGCTTTTCGTTTTCTTCTTTTACTTTTTGTCCTCTTTGGAGCTTATGTATCTTCTTTCAGGTTTTGATCCTTCCATTGCTTTCCGCTTCTCGGATCTGAATCTTCTTGTGTAAGGAAAGTTCTTGATTCTAGATCCTGAGAGAAAAATCGAAATATGAACTTTATGCCATGAACTTCGTGTGAACCGCTTTGTCGAAAGTTCGCTTGTTTCTTTGGAGGAGGGAAATTTACTTTTATACAAAGTGATCGCGCAAGTAGAACAACGAAGAGGAAAAAGAAAAATAAACGCGCTAGTAACATTTTCTTGAGTTTTCTTGTAACTTCAATCCCTGGAGTTCTCCGATTCAACGTGGACATTCTTCTTTTTCTAAAGTAGCCTTATGATTTTCTGATTCTCTGTACAGGACCTTTTTTTTTTTTAATCTCTTAAGCAAATCGTTTTGATATGCAATGAGCTTAAGTTGCTGAATTGTTTGTTCACGGTACTTAATTTCTTACAATGTCAAGATTTAAGATTCTGCATTGATCATGTGAATGTTTAATGGCTCACATTCAGGCAGGCATTCTGAAACAGCTTTTTTATATTGTTCTAAGGCTATATAAACGAGTACAATTTAGCACAATGTATATATTCAGCATATTTGGTGGAAGAGAGAGTAAGCTTACATCTTAAGTGATGGCTAGATTTGAGTCTGGCAGATTGCAGAAGGGTAGGATCTGCTACGAAATTGAAATGCTGGTTATATGACTTCCAATTGGCCGTGTGGAGATTCAAATTACTTCACCTGATTTTCAGTTTTACAATTCTAATTGTAAAAAAAGATGTTTCTGAGGGTGGAAATATCGCCATACGATGAACACTGCTATGTAAAATGAAGAGGTACCATAGTGATCAGCATATAGTTCACAAAATTAAGAGCCTGGGTTGTTTAAGTCTTTAAGAGCATTGTTTGTGGCACCAGTTGCATGCTTAATGGTTAGCACATGATGATATCAATCCGTCAACCTATCAGTTCAAATCTTTATTGAAAAAAAGAATTTTAGCATTTGAAGTCGCAAATGACTTCTTAACTAGTCCGCG
Source organism: Nymphaea colorata (assembly GCF_008831285.2). Classification (NCBI taxonomy): domain Eukaryota; kingdom Viridiplantae; phylum Streptophyta; class Magnoliopsida; order Nymphaeales; family Nymphaeaceae; genus Nymphaea; species Nymphaea colorata. The sequence goes on from NC_045147.1 coordinate 15,111,436, forward strand.
ATTGTAGCTACGGATTTATGGTACCTTGTGCAATAGGGATATGACTTCTTGCTGGCATTTGAAATAAGCAGCAATTTAGCTGGAGGATTCACAAATAAAAGTGCTTCCTTGACAGGACAGGCAGATTTATATTGCTTATATCTTCAATTTGATAACTGCAAGGGGACGGAACACATAACATTTCCATTTTTATGTAGCTTTTGGCATTTAAAAGAAAAGAAATGCAAGTGAAAATGGTTGTTCTTCGTTGATCGTGTGAAGAGCTATGGTGGGCCCTTGTTAAACCACTGTTCTTAAAGAAACACTTTTTTGATCAAGTGGTGGAGGCTGTCACATGTGACTATAGTTATGATGTTCATTATCTTGGGTCAAACTCAAGTTGAGAATGATTGGAAAAGTTGTGAACATATGAAAAAGATGGGCAGCATGAAAGACCAAGTATGTCGTGATGAGGTAGTGAACTACGGCCACAAGGCTAAGGTTTTACATTACAAATGGGATCAACATTATCATAGAAGAACAGTGAATGAAATATCTGGCATGTTTGTTCAGATTGTGGAATATAATCCAGTTCCCTCTATCTGTTGGTGTTCATCCAACTTCATCTAATAGGTATTCACTTGGTGAATATGATATGTTGTCAAGGACTCAAGATAAATGGAGCCACTTTTTATAGAAATTCTGGAACAGAGCCGTTTGGATCTCTAGAGCTCGTGATTGCTTACATGGTTGGGTTCTGTGTATGTGATATATATGAAGTCCAAGCCTTGAACATTAAATAAAGTGTAGTTTCAATTTGTGTATTATTGTAATTATGTAATCGTTGCCATTCAAATTTTATTAATGGATGTACAGAAGTAATAAAGCTATTTAGTGGGTTGGAAAATAATTCTTTATTTAGGGGCTTATTGTCCATATGCAATGGAGAGTGCTGTAGAGTAAGTTGGTTGTTACTGGATATCAAATAACCATATTTGAGCATCTAAAAGGATGTTACTAGATCATAAACTGCGTGATGCAAAACCTAGTGAAAACATTGAAATAGGAAGGTTAACCCTTAATGATATTACGTCTGCTGGTACATCTAGCCGGATATGTTTAAAGTTCAAACGGACTAACCTTGACACCTTGGTGATTGCTTGGATAAGCAGCTTCATAATACTGCAAGGCTGCAAGTACATGCTGTTTCTTGTGCATGCTAACAAAAGGCATCACTTGTAAGAAAAATTCTGTAGGAAAGCAGCATCCATAATATGTTTGCTGTTTTCTAGCAATGTATATTGAATCAGCTAACCTAGGTGATTGAGTCACTAAGCAGTTCCATGCTATTGCAAAGACATAATTTCTTTGTGCGGAATGCTGGAACATGACCAACAAATGGCATAACTTGCTGAAAAAGGAGCAGATATTGGCACCAGTAATTTGCACCTTCCTTGAGAAGCTTGTGGTTTTAAAACCAGAGGATCGTACTTCTAACATTCTTTATTGTGAAAAAGAAAGCACATTCAGTGAAATTGGGTTCTGAACATGATATTATAATTCCAAGAGAAGTGCGTTTGGGGAACTGGCAGCTATGTCTACACTCTATGTAAAAAATGCCATCATCAACCTAGTTGTTTTAGTTAGATCTGAAGTAGCATGTAACCAAGTATAATCCTTAAAATGCTCAACCTGTTCATTTTTACGAAAACTCAGGGTATCTTAGGTCATGTCGCATTGTGCAAAGCAGTTTTGGAGAACATGGCTACAAGAATGCGGCAATATATATAAAATTACTAATGATAGAAACATGGTGCCCCTAGTCCTCTTTTTAAGCCATTGAATTGAGCTTAAACCAACATTGGAGATGGGAAGGAGCAGTTACTTATTATTAGGGGACAAATTTTGCAAGAAATTTATATTTCCAACAAAAGAGATTAGTGAGATGACTTCCTGATTATAGAAAATGCATGACTCTCTCTTTCTCTCTCCTGGACGATCCATCATTTGCCTTGTATTCCAAAGTAAAATAAACATGAAGAAAACTCAGCTTTCCAAAGAAAATATTAATCAGATGATTTAATGCAGAAATCTCTCTCTCTCTCTCTCTCTCTCTCTCAATGTACCTAATGGAACAAGTAAAATTTAAATGGTTCATAAAAACATAAACAAAATTGGACTTAGTCAAATATAGTGAGTCAAAATTTCACAGAAAAGGCAATAAAATGCATTCTTTGTACCCTACATGACTTGATTATGTTGAAGCCATGTTCTGTTTTCAATTTTCATAATTGTATCCTGTGGTATCGACATTAGTGCAACTGCCTTTTTGGACTGTCCATGTGGTATGGAAGTTATTGATCTTACTACCTTAAGATGAATGAGCAGCAGGGATAAACAGAAGTTTGATTCTAGTATAATCTGTTGTCACAATGTCAGCATTCTTTTCAAAGAAACAGGAAGGAAATAGAAAAATAAAGGAGAAAAATGTAAAAAGAATTGTGACACTTTGAAACAAATGCTGAAATGGAAATATCTCATGTTATTGCAGTTTTTTTTTGGATTTTTAGAAAAATAACGTTTAAACATTATTTTAAATTTTGATGTTTGATTCAATATTTTGATAACTATTTGGAATTTTTATCAATCTTTTTGTTGGAAAAATAATGGAAATTCAAACCTTCATCTTTTTCTTCTTTTTTATTAAGTTTCAAATGCCTTTAAATTCATTAAATTTTCCTGTGAAAACATACTTTTCAATCAATACGTGGGAAAAACCTCACTAACAGAAACCCAAGAGTGACATTTTGTGACGATGGTTTAATACTACAGACAGAAAGTCTTTTGTGATTTAGAACTCTTATAATTGTCTGAGATATTGTCCGCTTGATTATTTCACTCTTCGGGTATGCATGAATCCCTAAATAATTTGCAAAGACCCCATCGTTATGAAGCATTTATAATTGCTCAGCATTTGATGTTTTGAACTGCTTACAAGTGTTGATATAATATTTAGATGATTGCATAAGGCTGCTTAAGTGAAACATGTATGTTATTATTTATTAAGAATTCTTGTTAGTAATCATTCATGTACTATCAATTCGTACAACATGGGATTTTTGTTGTTCAAATCTGATGCCATTATAGGCTACCCGATATAAGCTTGCAGAAAGGGTGCATAAACGGATATATGAAGTCATCCCAGTGTATGTGCGTCTATGTGTGTCTATGTGTGTGTGTGTGTGTGAGAGAGAGAGAGAGGACGTGTTTATAACTTCATATACCTCCAATGGACTTGCACTACTGTTGTTTTGAAATTGCTGTCCTAAAGCTGTACCATTACCTGTGTGACACACAATGTGTCTAAATCCACTTTTTTTTTTTTCATTTTTTTATAGTAAGTTAATTTTCTTCCATATAGTCTGTAGAGTAGCAATTTGTTTCCGGCTAATAACTTTAGTGCTATACGCTTTACGTCTTTGAAATCCAAAAATTAATAGGCAATCATAAATGGCTTAGTAACAATCTTGAGTCTTGACTTGTTTATTCAGTTAAAAAAAACTCCTTCATTCACTTCTTAAGTGCTTTTTAATTCCCTCTAGCTATCCACTTTCTACATGTTGTAGACCTGTTATTTATTGTTCTTCATTTCCCCATACTGTTCCTCAATTATTCTCTCTCCTTGACAACCATTTATGTTCAAATTTGAGGTATTTTTTTACGCTTTTCTGGTTGGTCTGAACTTATATGGATTTTTTTGTTTGTTTATTATCATTTTTTTTAAGATAACTTATTGTAGTTTTTATATTAGTTCGTTGTGTTTTTAATTTAGTTCATTTAATTGGTTTAGTTAGGATCCATATGGCGACAACCTTATAGAGGTGGTGAATGGAAGCCTTGTGTAAACTTGACTGCTGAAGGAGGTACAACCTGCCCCTGATCTTTTCAATCAATAACTAGGAGCAATTTTTATTTTCTTGCTCATGCATGGACTTGTGCATGCATGGTGTCTATCTTCCACTCCAAATGTGATGCGACAGATTGCAGTCACTCACATGTGCATCAATGTGTGTGTTCCGCAGGCAGCTTTCAATGATAAAGCGTCAAATTATAGTCTTTGATACCTCTGTGCATCTTATTGTCATGAACAATCCTTGCTTTCCTTGGTGTACGTTTTTGAGCTTGCACATGGATGGATGCCTACCCATAAATTGTTTATCACATAGATACTTATATATTCTAGTCTATTGTGTTTACAACATGAATTTCTGAGATCAGTCACATCCTGATGAAGCTCTCCTTGGGATCAGGTTATACTTTAAAAATAAGATAGAAATGTTAAGAATTCTAGGCCTTACAGATTTGAAACTCAGGGAAGAAATGGATTAATGGATGGAATCAACTATGTCCGTACTTACTGAAAGAAAAAAAAAACATGTCGTTATCGGGAAGCAATGGATATACTTCCAATCAGGATCAATTAGGTCCAATATATTGGAACAAACTCTTCTTTGGTGTCAGGTCGTATCTACTATTAGGCCCTGTTTGATGGCAGGGAAGATTTTAGAATGGTAAATTTACCATTGAAAAGAATTCTGGAAAAAAATATAGAAGGAAAAATTCCCTTCTTCCAGAAAGAGGTCCTGTTTGATTGCAAGGTAGTTTTTTGCAGGGTAAAATTAAGTGTTTGGTGCACAAGGTAAAATGAAGGAGAGACTTTTTAGGTGACCGTTGGAAGATGTGTTTTTTTTCTGTTCTCCTCCATTTTCACTTGGGTACACGCATTTTTCATGGGGCATACAAATAACATGGTTAGCATAATGATACCCATTAATAGCATAAGAACCTAAGCAAGGACCCAGCTTCATTTCATTTTCTTTTTTCCAATAGGATTGACACCTAAGCAAGAAGCATCCAGTACCTCAAAAAATGAAGCTAGAACACCTCTTGGCAAAAAGAAGAAAGCAGAGGCAAATTGACATATAACGATATTCACTACGGTATTTACAAATTCTGACCAACTAATTTGTGTAAGAAGCAGAGTAGTACATAAGAAAAATCAACCTCTAACCTCTATTAGTGCATTGTGATACTTTGTATGGACAAAAAAAACTTTTTAAATACTTTCTATCTGCAACTGATTCAGATTCACCTTCACAATGCTGAGTTCGCTATAGATCACTGAAAAGAAGATGAAACGAAAAGGAATGCATGGATATCTACTTTGGACACAAAGTAGTCGGTGGTTCAAAACATCAGGCATGCATCTAGGACTTGTCTGCCTGTAATCTGCAACTCTATCTTAAAAGTTGCTCTCTTGTACATGGTATTTAAGAATCACAAACTACAAAAAAAAATTGAGCATCCTACTGCGTGTGAGGAAGGAACAATTACATGAGGGAGAGGGATAGTGCCAACCAATCCAATCCTGGTTGGATTCTAAGTTGATTACTAAGGTTCTTGGTGCCTAGTATCAGCCTTTATTGCCAACCAATCTCTTCATCTGAAATACATTCATAAAAGGAAGAAACATAAGATGCTGTCAATATGTATAAATGGCAAGGCAGATCACAGTCCATCTCACTATGCTAGTTACAGAAACTTGTTGCTTAGATGCATTTTCTCTTTGTTGTACTCCCCTGCTCACTTGTTCTTGGCCTAAGGATGAAATTACTTTGCATACAGGGACATCGCGAAATACAGTCTAATGAACTGCAAGCCAAACTACAGTTTCCAAACAGTAGTTTCCTCAACAGAAACTCCAACAAGCACTTCCCATATATTGAAACTTGAGTTTTTTCTAAAGTTTTATTTGGGTACAGGCCCATTGTCAGATCAAAGACAAAATCCTGAGATAAAAGTTAATTGTGTTCCTACCACACAAAGGCGCTACATGCGTTCCAAAAATCAACAAATATTGGTATACATTGATTCAGATTACTCGAGACAGTGCTCATTTAAAACATTCATGATTAAATGCTCAGGAAAGTTGCACTCCCAGTTGCAAATTTCAAAACATTGTTCACTGAAAAAGAAATATACTTATATCGAATCAAATCAACTACATTATAGTTGCCTTGTAGTTCTGCAATCCCTGTCACATTTTCTAACGAAGTATGTCTCTGCATTAGGAAAACCTAGCACTCCTCCCACAAAAACTAAAAAATCACGCTCCCCCAAAGCTCATCTCGCTGTCCACATTTTCGATCTGTCACCGGCTTTTCACTCTTGTGAAGCTCCCCTTCCCTACGCTCTTGCCCTTGCCCTCGACAATCAGACGGGGCCTTAGTGATCGACTCCTCAGAAAGGGTAGAAGAATGAGACTTATGATGTGACATATGTTTCTTTACTGAAGTAGATGAACTGTTTGAAGTCTAAGCACAACAGGCCTCATTGATGAGATCATGAGAGGCAGGTAGCATAGGGCTTTCCTTTGGTTGCATTGACACTCTTGGTGGAAAATTCTTATTTGCCCCTTGGAACATTTCATACAATTCCATCACATGTCCTGTCAAGAGTAATGTTTTAAGTGTCTTTTTTGGTACTGAGTCCTTGATAAATGGGCTTATCTTGAAAAAAGTGTGCTGTCCGATCCTGTTGGACTCCTGAGAAACTTGTTATGTCCATTTTGGGTTTTCATTGATGAACTTACGAAAAAAATAACATGGTGGATGCCATTTTTTGATAAGACTACTTTCTGTAGCTGTGATAGTTTTTCCTAAGAAAATTGTATATGCATGTTAACATGCAGTTACTTCTTTGATGTGCCTTATATCTTTTCTGTCAAATTTCAGATTTACCAGATTCCAATGGTTTCATCTATGTGGAGGCAAATGGTGGCTTGAATCAGCAACGCACATCGGTACTAATGTCTCTATGTTGTGAAGAATGAAATGGTTCATGTCAGTTCATTTTCATGTAGGTGGTGAATAACCAAGCATGTGTTCTGCAGATATGCAATGCAGTTGCTGTAGCAGGATATCTGAATGCCACTCTTGTAGTCCCCAATTTTCACTTTCACAGTGTCTGGAGGGATCCAAGGTAATCTGCATCAGCTATCGTATCTAGTTGATTGGTCAATGACGGTAAAATAGCTTCGTGTTTCACAACTTGTGTTACAGTAGTTCCATAATACATTGGCTGCTGCACCATTAGGTTAGTTTCATTTGGTTTAGTACAGTAACAGAGTAACAGTATTCTTTCTTGTTATAATTCTGTTTGCAATTCTTTCTAGAAGAACACTTGGTGAAATGGAAAAGCTACCTGTCCCCTTTTGACATGCCACTCTCATGTATAAAAAAGTTCTGGTGTTAGGCAAAATTTTATCAGTTGTTCTTTCTTGAGTCAGCAACCCAGACTTCTTTCTTGAAGCAAATGGTAAACCTTAAGATTTTAAAGGTACAACTTTTTTCTGCTTAATTCCAAGCAAAGTACTAAATATATGCTTGTCTAGTAAGGGTTATTTTTTCCCTTAAGTTGTGTTATTGTGGACTTCAAATGTCGATGCACATGAATTTTATTTTATATCAGTTGTTCTTTCTTGAGTCAGCAACTCAGTCTTCTTTCTTGAAACAAATGGTAACCCTTAAGATTTTAAAGGTATGATTTTTTTCGGCTTAAATCCAAGCGAAGTATTAAAAATATGCTTGTCTAGTAAGGGTTAATTGTTCCCTTAAGTGTTGTGTTACTGTGGACTTTAAATGTCAATGCTCATGAATTTTATTTTGCCATCGTCTCCATTTTCTCAACTAATTTGGTTAAGAATCTTTCTCTTTCTAAAAGAACTTTAACGTGTAATGCCTTTTGGGATTTGGCACAGATGATGCTTTCTGATAGTCTTTTAACAGGTGGAAGGTAATTAGATTGTGATAATAGTATTACTGTATTAGCTTCTTTTGACAGCCGAAAGCACGTAACATTTTTTGTGAAAATTGATTTGCATATTGAGATGATATATGCTTGAAAGCTTGTGGTACATTTGATCTTCCTATATCAAGGACTAGGATTGTTAGAGTGTCCAAACTTGACGTGTCAATCACGATAACCTGAAGGGTTTAATGTGGCAGATGAAATTATTCAACACAAGTTTATCTGTCTCTGTTGGTATTTGTATGCAACCATAAGTACTTGAAGTAGAAGTTATATTGCCCATCAAATGCACCCAAATAGACTACGATTTGTTGGACTGCCCATACATAATAGATCATTCATTTAAGGCTCTGTTTTAGTTTACTAGTCATTTAGAATATTGATGAACATTCTGCCAAATAAGGAAAAAAAATCTACTGTTGTCCACAACTTGGGATGGAAATATCTTCGCGAGCGTCTGTGGGTGGATATGATTGTAGTTTATTCCTAAAATTTATTTATAGTATTTGTTAATCACACAGTATTTCTCTTAAATTGCTTCTTTACCTTCTATCATATCTACAGACAAGTAGGCATTCTATTTTGTTATAATGGAAACATCAAGTGGTAAAAAGATATATTTTTTGTTCCAGATTTTATGTTTGAGTGGTAAGCAGTTCGTGCATCCACCACTTTTTCTGTTGTTATTGACAAAATCATCCCTGACATTGCATTTTAAGGTGGTCACATCCCTTTGTCGTTCTATCCATAACCTGCAACTAGCCATATGATCAGCTAGTTAACGAAAATTTTTTGTGCTATTTGAGAGTATCTTGTATAGCATTTTTGTTAATTCATTCTTTTATTGTTTTTAAGGGCATTTTGTCATTTCGTGAAAATAGCTTTAGTTAACCAGTTTAACTTCAAGGACTAACTTGCCATGTTTAATTTGAAGTTAGTGATGGATTTATATCAACAGGAACATGATAGGTATTAATTTTTCAACTGCTTATTAGTTAGCCTGTTACATGTTTGCGGATTGTGGGTGTGCTGCAACATTTTCAGGAAAGACCTAGTTGTGGATGAGGGTGCAGCAAGTGTGTCTGTGTCTATTTACAAATACACATACACACAAAGTCAAGCTTAAGTTAATTATTTTATTATTTTTTTTACGACAAAAAAAAAAAGGTGAAGAGAAGAGAAAAGAAGAGAAACTGCTGACAGAAAAAGAAAGAAAATAAGGAAGAGATGGGATAAAAGGAAAAGAAAAGGTCACCCTCATTCATCCTTCTCCCTGACATGGGTTCAGGAATAGGGGATGTCACGGAGATGGGATCGAGGGGGTAACTTTCCTTGTTTCCCCCTCCTCGTTTGGGAAAGAATAAATGGCAGAGGAGGAGGAGGAGGAGGGGACTGATGATCCCTTCTCTCTCTTTGGAGCTAGGGGTGTTGTCCAAGAACCAGAGAGAGATGTGTCACTGTCGTCTTCTTCTCTAGTCTTTAATGGTGTCATTGGTGGACAGTAACTTTTTACTAGAAGTAAAAGTTGCCTTTGCAATATAAAAGGTAAGAAACACAAGTGAATTGATTGAGGGTAATTTCACCGTCATACAACCTTATCGTTTCAAAATCCAGTGAAAAAAATTGAACCTGGAGAGACCCATAATTTTCATCTTTTTGGGGCCTGTACACCTTGGTAGTACAAATGAAGACGATAATCCAGTTATCAAATGTCTGATAAAAACTACACAGAAGGGAGTTGAGAGACGACGGCAGGGGGTGGGGGGACATTCAACACTCAACTACTAGAAAAACGGTATTTGTTCATTGTTAGAATATAGTCTATTTATTAGGCATGATTTGCTTCACTCGAGGATCATCCAAACTCATGCTTGTGTTGCATCATATGGCAGCCCAAATGTGGTTTCCACATGGTCATTGATGAATTTGGGAAAAAACCCCGACAATGAAATTAAGATAAACTTAGTTTAACTTTAAATACAAAGGAATGCAAAATGAACAATACTTGCAATCAAGTGCACGAAAGGAAGCATAAACAAAAATTATAAGACTGTTGAGTGTGTTTTACCGCAACCAAATTACTATGGGACAGGGTTATACACACAGGGTATCTGGTGGGAGGACAAGTGCTCTTTTAGATAAAGCTGAACATTGGATATTTTGGGTAAAAATGGAAGAGATGATGTTTTTATTGCAAAGAAAGGGCAATTAAGAAGGCTGATTTGTTAACTTGATATGTTAACTTTGATAGATGGTACATGAATTGCACATGTTAAATATGGTTTAAGTATTTGTTCGTCTGCGCCAATTATACCGTATATTCCATATTTTAGTACCTTATCTTTGACCTCGTTTCACAATCTTATGTAATTTCCTGCATTCTGAAATTGGTGATAGTCTAAAGTTGTTTGCTTGTGATGGAATGCTTTACCAATATTTTGCTCTGCATATTTTTTTCAGTAAATTTAGCGACATCTATGACGAAGAACATTTTATTAGAACACTCAGAGGCACTGTGAGGGTGGTTAATAAGCTGCCTGAGTATATAATGGACCGGTATGACCACAACATGAGCAAAGTCTTTAATTTTAGAATCAAGGCGTGGTCATCCATTCAATACTATAAGGATGTGGTTCTCCCGAAGCTACTTGAGGAAAAGTGAGTACATCAAATTTTTCTCATTCTTGGCTGAGATTGCTGCACTTTTTTTTTGCCTTAAATAAATAGTTTTCTTGCAATGATGTTGAAACATGAAAATGTGTATATTGATTATCTGGTAGTTTGATCTGCTTGATCAATCGTTCCAGAAAGCATTTGGAAACTCTTAAGTTTCTTTTTGTTAGTAAATTCATCATCCTGCTTTTGGTGCTGCATTACAAATTTACATCTATTTAAAAAAAATGCCACGATGTTGGAACCCTTTATATTCAAAAGTTTGAGATTCCATTCTGTGTCTTCTGCGATTTTTTTTAAACTTGTTGCATCCTGCACCCGCACCCATGTGACATATATATACACTGTCTTAAACCAACCCCACCACCCGCCCCAAAACAAAACACCCATAATTTTATAGTAGGGCTAGATTTAGCTAGTAATAATAAGAAGGTTGAAACTCCAACCAAACCAAATGTTAGACTAAGGTCCTTAAAATGGAAAAGGGTCAATCTCTTACAAAGCTGGGAAATTTGTTATCTACAGAAAGCTAATGGGACACTTGATATGCGTGATTACTATGATACTACATGACATTCATGAAATGAGTCCAGTTTTGAGGTCACCTGGAATACCCTACATTTGTTGATGGTTAGACGTACTTCAGTATCCTAACTAAGTCACAAGGGTACGTGTGATACTCCTGTGTTGATATGCAGGTACACAACATGGGTACGTGGGCGCGGCTGTATTTTAAAATTAATTTTGATTTTTCTCTTCTTTTCTATTTCCCTTCCACATAGATTATATATTTTCTTCCTCTTTTTCTTTATTTTTGATAATTTTTGTGGATATATATATATATATATATATATATATATATATATATATATATATATATATATTCAATATCCAAGATCTTTAAAGTCAGAAGTTTGAGCCAACCTCTTTTCAATGTTAACTATTATCAATCTTCTCCCGGTCATCTCACATGATAATGATGTTGTATGTACATAGGAAATTACTTTCCTTAGACAGTCAATGCTGACATATGCCAGATAGTTACTAGATGGTTAAAATTTAAAAAGGTGTCACTAAAAGGACCATAAATCGTTGCTAAAAACATTAAAACTGTAGTTGCAGCATAATCCGTGGCTCATGCCAATTTAGTAACTATTTTTGAGTGACACAATTTTAAATTTTAGCCATCCAACATCTGGCGGGTTGAATTGCGCTATTTTCCTTGCATTTTTTTATGACATAAGACAGAACTTGTTCATCATAGCTCTACACAAATCCTATTGCTGTGACAACTCTTGAGCTAGGCTTGGAAAACTTGCTTAAGATCATAGAAGGTTCTTTGTAGTTTGTACACCTTCCTGTCAGGATCAGGGTGTCTTTTTGGAAGCCTTACTTGCAGTTTTTCATTAAAATCACTATTTAAGAAGGCATTCTTTTGTTCTCATAAGTGTATTAACCCTGATTCTCGGTAAGCAGGAGGCAGAATGAATGAGGGATCTCAGTTCTAAACCATTAAAAAAAAAAACCACTGGAATATTGATCCCTGTGAGTCTGACATTTCAGGGTTGACATTTCATAGTTTCTATGTTTATTTCTTAAACATTTTTCAGTTACATCCATGAATTTTCTAAGCTTTGACATGATTTGAGTCGTGATTTCTTGCTACTCTTTTCTCATTAGGCTTTTTTATCACTTCGACATGACATTTCCTGCGGGCCTGTCGTGATTTCTAGCTATTCTTCTAGCTATTCTTTTCTCATGAAGCTTTGTTGCCACTTTCTATGATCTCACTGTATTTTTTGTTTTGCAAATGATGAATTTATCTTGCAATGGTTGTTTCAGGCTTATAAGGATCTCTCCTTTTGCAAATCGGTTGTCAGTGGATGCCCCATCACTTGTTCAAAAGCTCAGATGCTTGGCCAATTATGAAGCACTGAGATTTTCAAATCCTATTGCCAAGTTTTCTGAAACACTGATTGAGCGGATGAAAGCCCATAGTGCAGATAATGATGGAAAATATATCTCTGTGCATCTCAGATTTGAAAAGGTTTTATCAATTGGTTTGCAGCCATGCATATTAGTTCTTGGTTTTTAATTTTCTGGCAATGAAACTCCCCACGTCACAGTAAATACAAATGTTGATTATAATGCAGGATATGGTGGCCTTCTCATGCTGTGTGTACGATGGGGGTGAGAAGGAGAAGCTGGACATGGATGCTGCAAGGGAAAAGGGTTGGCAAGGGAAGTTTACCAGGCCTGGGCGTATAATAAGGCCTGGTTTAATCAGACTAAGTGGGAAATGTCCTCTCACTCCCTTGGAGGTTCTGCTTGAAATATTTTCCTGTCTTCTTTTGCATTTTAATGCTTCCATGTTTAACAAATGTAAGGCTTTTGAACTTTGACTTGGATTTTATTATTTGATTGGATTTTGTGTTTCATAATTGTCAAAATCAGTGTTGTACGTATCGTACAATACGAGGCCGTATCGTACAATACGTATCGTATCATTTACAAAATACGATACGATACACCCCCTGAATTGTAAATAAGTGTGTATCGTGCCTGTATCGTACGATACGGTGCGATACACCCCATATTGTACGATACGTGCTGATTTTAAAAAAGGGGGCTTGAATCCCCATTTTTCAAGTTTTCTTTATAAAAGCCTGCCCCTTCTTCATTTCTAACCTAGAGATTGTGCCGCCGTGGAGGAAAATCATCGATTTCCATCGTTAAATCATCTATTAAACCATGGAATCGTGCGTGGGTGGCTGATTCCCGTTGGGAGGAAAGAAGTTTTTTTTAAATCGTGAAGATGAAGAAGAAGATGGAGATGAGGATGAAAATGAATATGATGAAGATTATGAATGAGAGTAGAGAGTGCTTTCATTTTATATGTATTGACATTGAACATTTTCATAATTTCATTATCATCTTGTGATGTTACATAACATCTAAAACTTGTTTTTCGATGTGGTATCTCATAGACATAATTATGGACCTTATGTCTTATGAATCTATGGTTATGAAATTATGATATATGTCATGTAATTGTTGACTTGTTGTGCTTTCTAGATTGATATTGTTTCGAATTTTGATGTTTACGAATGACAAACCGTTATAGCAATAATAAGTCTATCATTCTCTAAAACATGTTTTTTATGAAGAACATATTATTCTTGATTTTTTACTGATTTTTTTGAATTTTTCTCCTATTTTTCTGATTTATTTAAAAAAAATGATACGGTTACGATACATTACGATATTTTGCGATACGGCGTATCTTAAAGGCAAACCGATATGGCTTACGATACGCTTTTTACAACAGTGGTCAAAATAACATTCTTAAATGAACTAAGTTATAAACAGAAAGAAGGCTGATTAACATATTGAATTTGCTGTTTGACTTGTATCTGGGTACACACAAGAAAAACATTTGATTACTTTCGGAGCTGCGAGGCAGGATGGTCACTAGTTCATGGATTAGCATTGCACAGCCATGGATCTACGTACAGTTAGGATTATGATACCATCTGATTTTGAACTGCAGTGTGGAGAAAAAAGTGAACCCCATTTGTTTTGATGTTAATCTGCTGTTGCTTTAGGATAGTGATTACTAATAGTTTAATGCTTATCATTTTGCTTTCTGCCATTATATCATTGCAGGTTGGGTTGATTCTTAGGGGCATGGGATTTAGTAACAGGACTTCTATTTATGTGGCATCAGGGAAGATCTATGAGTCTGAGAGAACAATGGCTCCCCTAAGAGAGATGTTCCCACTTTTGCAGACAAAGGAGACTTTGGCATCACCTGAAGAGCTTGCACCTTTTAAAGTATTCTGTTTCTTCCATTTTGGGTGGATCTGTTGGATCTGTGCTGTGTCATGTTTATGACTATATAGTCTGTTGTGCCTAACTTATATGTTACATATTGTTTTTACAGAAGTATTCCTCTAGAATGGCAGCTGTCGATTATAGTGTTTGTCTTCACAGTGAAGTATTTGTGACGACTCAAGGCGGAAATTTTCCTCATTTTCTAATGGGTCATAGGCGGTACTTGTCTGATGGTCATGCAAAGACTATCAGGCCTGACAAGCGAAAACTGGCTTTATTGCTGGATAATCCAAATATAGGGTATCCATCTGTACTTGATACTTTTATGTACTATATCTGTCCTAACTTTTTTTTTTTCTCCATGTATGTACGTGACTAGGGATTTCAATGGTTATCTAACAATTGGATGTGCAATTTCAATCTGAATTCAAGTAGCTAGATTTGATAACAAAGTCACCACAATAGTAACAAGATGAGGAAAGGGCATATAATTTCTTTTACTGACTCAGATAAACATCTGATTTTCATGGACAATGTGATTCCTTCTTGAGATCTGATGGTTTTAGGTTTACGATATTCATCTGAATTCGACTGTGAGTCAAACTTAAGCAGTATCTGAATAGTTGGACATGGTAATAGTACTATTGGATCCAAATGTTCCATTGACATCCCTACATGAGTCCATGTTTTTTTGTGTTTTTGTCTGAATACAGATTTTAATTATTCTGTAAATGTGTATCATTCTTCAAGCTCTCTTTTGTGCAATTCTTTCCTTATAGGCCTATGGCAAGGCATCCAAGCAATCTTCCTGTTTTATTTGTTCCGTGAATTTTGCAGTGTTGTTTACAAAAATTGGTACTTGAATCAACTAATTGGTGATCCAGTTCGGGCAGTCTTTCCTAGAAGGATTGACTTACTAGTTACTACTTGAACAGTAACAAGCGAAGTCCTAATTCGTGTGTAGCTATGTCTCTATGTGAAGATATCCTCTTTGGGGCAGGAAGCAAATCCTTTATCTAGGCACAGATTATGAATCACAGAAATATGTCTATGATCTAGAAATTTCATTAGCGGGTTATTTAGTACATTTAAGTATTTAATTATCAGTATCATTTACTAGAAAGCATACTTATTTACTAGTTTCAAAATAATTACTGTTGTCTGTGGCTACAGATAATACTTGAAAGGCATGCTACCGGCTTACACTTCAAATCTTAATCTCTTTTCTGAATAATCTGCTGCTTTAATGTGTGATTTTTGCTGCTTGTTTGTGTTTACTTGCTATCTCTAAAATGCAAAATAAGACAGATGAGCATCTAATGTTGATCTTGTCTTTGAACGTTTTCTGTAGCTCTAACACACTGTAATTTTTCTATTTTCTGCTGATCATTGGTTTTGTCAAGTAGTAAGAAATTATATTTGATTTACACCTGCAAACTTGATTGAATGCTTGCTGATAAATGTGGTTGTGGAAAGCAGATTAAATACTTTTGCTGGTTCAGATGTTTGCTAACATTTCTTTTATTCTAGTATCTGTACGTATTGGAAATTAAAATGTTTTCTTTTAAGATGAGTTAGTTTTCATTAACATCTTTTTCTTGGTCATCCTTTGTGAGCTGGCATTTTCTGATCTGAATATTACAGATGGAAGACATTCAAGAAGCACATGGCAAACATGCGATCACATAGCGATTCCAAAGGTGTGCAGACAAGAAGACCAAATGATTCGATCTACAATTTTCCTTGTCCTGATTGCATGTGCAGATTGAACAGATCAGAAGTTATCCATACAGCTAATCCCTGAGCTTCTTCCCTGGGCGATCTTGACATCACCACACCTCTAACCTATTCACGCCACCAACGGCCTAATTTTGCTCCATTCTTTTATTTCGTTCTTAACATGAGGCTCTCGGAGGCTCGGTTTACAGATTTTGTTTGAGCACATTGCTCCATCTCATTGAGCTTGGTAAGAAAGCAAGCCCGTTGTACATGTCGGAAAAAAAAATGATAGGCACCACTTGGGTTTCCTGCAAGTCTGCCGGTGCCTGCAGTTGTATCATTTTTTGGACTGCAGCAGAATGCCTCTGTTCGCAGCCTCATTTTTTCTGCCTCTTGTATGTGATTTGATCAATCATTGTAAAAAAATGAAGTTTGTTTTAGAAAATGTGTCTCCATTTTTTTCACCTATGATCTCCCGTTATGAAATTTCCCTTTTTCGTAATGCGAAAAATATTTGAACAGGGCGTTGGGCATCCATAAATCGTCTGCCGGACCATAAGTAAGGCTCTTATCCTCTACCCTTTTTTCTTTTTTCAGAGAACATTTACTACAATTGGTACGATAACTAGAAAAAATTGGAAAATTATCCTAAAGCCCGAGTTTTTGTAGCATACCATATTGTGTCTTATTTGGCACAATCCTGTCTATTGTCTCTTAGAAGCTTCCCTGGGCTGCGTTAGGATTGTCAGTGATCTCTCTTGTTTATCATTACAGCAAAAGGTTGTCACGTACTGATGTAGACAACATATGAATGACAAATTCATCACTTCATCCTCCATTTAAAGATCTAATGAGAGCTTGGCATAAGAAGTGAATAATTTGGTCCTTTCTATGGAATTAATGCATGGTCTATCCTCTCAACTTTATCCTATTCATCCCCTCATTAAACCTGCAAAGGAATTGGATGAGATAGACTTGGGAAAGGACGAGGGAGATAATTCTGCGATCAACCAAAGGTAGTCCTTTGAGATCACCTCTATGTGAAAACAGTGCAGGGCAGAGTAGAAAAATAAAACTTGCTTATACATGAGAGATTCAGCTGTTGCTACTCTTTTGCTGGGGGCAACAAAATCAAAAGTTGTGATTTTGATATCTAAGTTTTGATTCACCTAAATGACTTGACCAAGACTCAATGTTGAATCTTCCCTAAAGAGAAAGGGGAATTAACTTATGGACTTGGGAAAGGACTAAATTCAGACTTTACATTAGACATTCCTAAATCTATCTTCGTGCATGCTGTACCCATGATTAGTTCTGCCAGAGAAACTGAATTCAGGCGGGTTTGCAACTAGACATGTTTGGCGAAGAGGCTTAAACTTTCTGCATTGATTAGCTATGTCACTTTAACCTCATTCATGAGGTTCTCCTACGAGAAAGATAAGTGAAGGTGGATCTAAATTTTGTTGAAGACAGCTTGGCAAGAAAGGGTGAATGTGAGAAGATTAATACTTGAAAAAAAAATTGGTTGTTAGTTTGCATGGGGTTGCTTCGCTGCAACAAATGACCAAATTCAACTACATTGCAAAGACTCTCACAGTGCGTTGAGGTCTAATTTAACTAGCTGAAATGCACACCATTTTCTCTTCATTGTGGACTGTCGACTACAAAAGAGAAGAAACATCGACTGTTCTTACTTGATCTATTGGGAAGGTTCTTCTGTATTTGAAAATATCCTTCCTGAAATTTCTGCAAGGGCGACCCAACTATCGGTGAAATCTACAAAAAAGCTCTGGACGTAAAGTCATGAATTCTTTTAGGGTGTGTCGGTTTTACCATGGACTTGAGACCGAAAGATTTAAGATCTGATCCCTCCCCCACACCACCCCACCCCATCTTTGGTTTTAACATGTAACATGGATTTAAGATCCCCAGATGAATTTTTCAAAATATACATTTTAATGCAGCCTCGGCTATCAAATGCAGCTAGGATAACCATGATAAAAAAAACGCAATCCCTACTCTAATAGATGCATGCCTATCTGATTACAATTTTTCTTAGGCCAGCCACGATGTAAAAGGTAACTTAACTCTATCTTAAGGCACTTTTTGTAGAATGGAACAATAAAACATGAGAAAATGGTACGCTGGACACATGATAAAGATTTTGGAACGCGATGAGAACCAAAAGGTGGTGATCGCTGTAGCTAAAAAATCAATAAACAAAAAATGGGCGATTAATATCAAATCAAGTCAAAAATATATTCTATCTATCAACATTGGAAAGAGCCTGTTTTTTTTCGCTTGCTTAATCATGAGTAAAAGGTCATGCATTATGGACAAGGATGACTCCAATGCAGCAGCGTTAGTCAATGTGAGACATTGTTGCCGATGAAGGTTACAGCATCGAATGAAAATAATAGAAAAGTAAATGGTAACGCATCACTTACCAAATAACGATTTTAAGTAAAAGATGCCATCGCCATCAAATCAAGAAAGAAAATTTTCTATTATAACAGTTCATATAATTTAGGACAACCTTTGGAAGTCGTTGTATAAATCCCTTATAAATATAAGGTACTTGCTTTATGGATTTGATGGCCTGTCGATAAAGAAACCATCCATGTTAATCTCATTGAGCTCTATTATTGTTTTATGTTTTCTTTCATGAAACCTATACTTGTGGCTGCCCACTTAAACCTGCTCAGCTTTTTCAGTTTTCGCAGACACTGAACCGTGATGATGATTGAGCTGACAGGTCGATTAATGCTGTGGGATTCCTCCTCATGAAGTTCTTTCTGCGGCCAACGCCGGTCGTTGGTTAACAAAGGTGGACAGGCCTTTCTGCGTTGACAGCATTGATTGAAGAAATTATAGCAAGAAGGGAAAAAAAATTCAGGATTAACACGGTTCGGCTTCTATAAGCCTACGTCCATGCAACCAGAGAAGAAGTGCACAATGGAATTACACCAAGGGGAATATATACCAATTCTAGATTTAATGAGTTTTTCCCTGTTTGTCTTTGCATGAGATGTTCTTCAAGATGTCAACAGGTTTCTTGATAATTCTAATTTCCCTCTGTTCGAGTTTCCCCCTCTCTTTTTTTCTTTCTTTCCAAGATTATCTTCAACGGTTTTTTTGGTAACGTTGTGATTTCTTTCCTTATCAATTTGGGCAGAATCGTTAACGTTCTCATTCAAATCGAGCTGTTGGAAAAGGCTGAGTTGTCTTCTCATGGTCATGAAAGCTTTCTTTGAGAGTGTCTTAGTAAAAATATCTGCAACTTGTTTATTTGTAATGAAATATAGCTAGTTTCTAATTGCTTGAGCACAACTCTTTCTCGAACATACTGATAACCTATTTGAATGTGCTTGCTTTTAATATGAAAAATTGGATTTGCCGTCATGAAAATAGAGCTCTTGTTGTCACAAAATAAGATGGAATTTTGTCTATTTTTACTCCTATACCTTTGAGAAGAAACTGTATTTGTCATTTCACTCAGCTTTGGCGCTAGATCTAAAAACACTCTTTTGTTTCTTGACACTTCAAGAAATACAAATTGGCACCTAAGAATACACAAAAGCCCGTTGTTGATGTTCTGGCTTGAAAACATCCGTTCCAATGTGAGTAAGAGAAACATACAAGTTAAGTGTGCTTTCCTTTAAAACATTGATGCCCATATGAACTGATCCTTTGAGGTATATGAGAATTCTTTCGACACTCTGATAGTGTTTTGTAAAGGTTCATGTATGAATTAACTGACTTAATTGACAACAAAAGATATTTCGGGATGGGTAAGTGTTAAATACTGAAGAAATCCAACGATTTAATGATAAAAGTGGGGTCGTCAAATGCCTCATCATTTTTCTCAACATGAGGCAACTTGGAACTCATAGGCGTGTTGCTTGGCTTGCAATCCTCCATCCTTGCTCTTTCTAAAATGTCTTTAGCATATTTCATTTGGCAAAAAACATTCTTGAGGTGTGTACGCAATACTTTAATGCCCAAGAAATAACTAAGGTGCCCAAGTTATTTGACTAGAAATTCAGAGCAAAATTTGTCAATAAAGACTTGGAGGGAAGAATGACAGTTTCTAGAGTCCATATCATCTACATAAACTAGAAGTATGAGAGTTGTAGATTCATGATGGAGGACAAACATGGAAGGGTTTGCAGCACTAGAAGTGAAACCATAATAAAGAAGGGAACCACTTAGCCGAGCAAACCAAGCTCGGCATGCTTGTCTGAGGCCGTAAAGTGCTCTTTGAAGCTTACATACATAATTAGATTATCTTCGTCCACATATCCAGGAGATTGCTGCATGTACACATCCTCATGTATGCCGCTATGGAGGAAGGCATTTTTAATGTCAAGTTGCCAAATTTCTCAATATTTAACAATAGCAATATATAATAACATGCGAATGGTAGTGGGTCGCACCACATGAGAGAAGGTTTCATGAAAGTCAATACCGTCTTTTGGGGTGAATCCTCTAGCTACGAGCCTTGCTTTCAGCTTGTCCAAAGACCAATCAGATTTAAGTTTGGTGTTAAAGACCCATTTAGATCCCACAAAATTCATCTTCAAACTAAAGGAAACAAGCCTCCGAATTTGATTTTCATCTAAAGGTTTCCTCTTCGTCCATGGCAGCCTTCCATCCTGGGTGTTTGAGAGCATCTTGAACATTTTTGGGCTCCTTGGGAACTCCTTGATAGAGATGGTGCAGACTGGGGTATTTTGATTGACCTTGTGGGTGCCAACCATAGATCGTGTCACTATAATTCTTTAAGTAGTTTTGGGAATAAGAGTTTCTTCTTGAGTAATATGTTCAAGCTCATTAGAAACACCATTATTGTCCTGCGATATGGCTTCACAGGTTGAAACGTCATGATCATGAGCAGTTCTTTCCTGATCAAGAGTGAGCTCCGAAATGAAATCATCTCTTTGTTGGTTATTTTCAGCGTTCAAAATGGACTCTTCAACGCCCAAAGTAGACTCTTGAGCATGTGCAGCTTGCCCCTGTCCACCAATAGTATTACCCATATATCTTATAAAGAATATTCATGGATCTCAATCTATTATCAAAACTAAGTCAGACATCAGAGAGTCGCCTTCATATAAATGAGCAGGATTCTTATAAAGTATTGTTTTTCAAAAAAATGACATGCCGACAAATAAGAGTATTCTTGAAGCTAGGATAAAAACATCTATATCCCTTGAATTGTAGGCTATATCCAAGAAAAATGCAAGGTAATGAGTGTGGTTCCATTTTATCTTTAGCATAGTCTTTCAAATAAAGAAAACAACTATATCCAAAAAAATATAAGGTAATCATATCTAGGATGTTGTCCAAAAGTCTAAACTCTAAAGGAGAGTCCATGTGAATCGAAGATGATGGCAGTCTGTTGATGAGAAAAATATATGTGGAAAAAGCTTCAAGCAGAATCATGTGGGCACATTAACATGAAAAAGCATTGTAATGCCCAGTTCAGTAATATTTCTATGTTTCCATTCTGCCAATCTGTTTTGCTCTGAAAATTGCTGCTTGGCTCCCAAGATCCTTAAGTATTCGACAAACTTATCACTGGTATATTCGCCTCTTCCATTGGATTGAAAATTTTTAATTTCCTTGTCAAATTGCCTTTTTGCGTATCTCTGAAAATGTATGAAACACCAAAAAAATTCAGACTTAGCATTTAAAGTATATAGCCATAAGAATCTAGAATAATCATCAGTAAACATTACATAATACTTGCGCCCAAAATGAGAGGCGACAGGTGCTGGTCCTCACAAGTCTGAATGAATTTTTTCTAAAATTTCTTTGCTATCATGAACTCGACTAGAGAAAGACAATTTACATGCTTTGCCAACTTGACAACTGCAACAAATAGAAGCTAATTTAGAACTAATGAGCACACTTGAATTAAATTATTTTTCTGCAAATGCTTGACGACACGAGAATGAGGATGCCCCAAACGATAATACCAATCATCTTCTGAAGCACAACAAAACCTATCAATAAAACAACATATGGACGTTGATTTCCATCTCCAAGGCTGTAGAAGCCATTTCTCTTAGTTCCCTACGCCACAAATCTTCCCGATTCTCTTGTCCTTTATCAAACAAGAAGTGAGCATGATTTCAAAAGTATAAAGTAAATCACTAGTGAGCAGATAGGAAACCCTTCTTTAAATCTGGAACATATAGCACATTAGAGAGAAGAATAGATGTGTCGTTAGAAACAATTTGACTTTGTCCAATGTGTTATAGGTAAAGTTTTACACTTTCTCACAATGATGTGCTCTTGACCTTGGTAAGGAGAGCGGTTAAAAATTTTACCTGAATTCTAAGTCATATGTGCCGACGATCCGCTGTCGGCGAACCACTCGGAGGCTTGCGAGTCTGCAATATTAATAGCAGCCAAGGCTTGTTGTGTATCCTATGATTAGTGTGCATGATTATATTGTTCAAAACACTTAATGGCAGAGTGGTATTTCTTTTCACAAATTTGACACACAACGGCTCTTTATTCTTCTTACCACTCGGAGGCTTGTGAGTCTGCAATATTAATAGCAGCCACGGCTTGTTGTGTATCCTATGATTAGTGTGCATGATTATATTGTTCACAACACTTAATGGCAGAGTGGTATTTCTTCCCACAAATTTGACACAACGGCTCTTTATTCTTCTTATCATTCTTAGAGGAAGGAGTGTCGTTGCGAGAACTTTTGTTTTGTTGGTAGTTATTTTGCTGATATGAACCACATCCCCTGTTGTTGTATCCACATCCTCAACCATGGTTATGATTGGATTGGTAATTAGCCATAGCCATAATTGGAGTAGAAGTTTGAGTCTTAAGTCGATCATCAAAACTCTGAAGTAGAGAGACAGCTTCTTTATAAGAGGGAGCAGGTGGGTGAATCATAGAAGCCACAAAAGCTTCATATCCTTATGAAAACCCTTGAAGGAGCCAGTGGACACAAGCACGATCATCTGTTGGTTTTCCTATTGTAGAAAGATCATCACATATACGTTTGATTGAATATATTCTTCAACAGACTCTTCATTCTTTTGGAGCGAGGTTAATTGGTGCAGAAGATGAAACTCTCGTTCACGAGAGCTTCTGGAATAAACAATCAATAAGACCTAGATTTCACATGAAGTCTCCAAATCGACGACCTTGCCAATTGTACTTTCAAACAAGGTGTTAGTGATCCATCCTTTGATCAACCGATCAGTCTTCCTCTAAGCAATATATTGAGGATTGCAAACAGTCTTTTGAGAAGATGAATAAAATGGAAGAGCATAAACTTATAAGAGATCAAATGAAGATCGCAGTTCCCATTAAACTAAAGGAAAGGAGCCTTCACATATTTTGACTTTCCTCTACGGCACATGCTCTCCAAGAATTTTTTGCGCTGTGTATACGAAATAGGGAAGGCGATCATACGATGGCTACACATTCCGTCAGGAATATACTGGGACGGGCCTTCTTGTTGTTTGTCATACCAAAAAAAGGGCCGGTTCATCAAGCTTGGCTTTTTCACCGTGGACATGAGGACTTGGATTCCACCCACACGATGGTCTTTTTGAAGGACTTTTTTCAAGGTTCATGGGATGTACATTTGAATGAAGGTTTAGGACCATTCTTAATGACCATTGTTCAAAAAAAGCAAGGGTTCTGTCCAAAATTTTCTCTCCAAGGCACCTTTCTCATCATTTTTGAAGCTCACTGCCAGATTCCATCCTTCGTAAATTCATATTCTCTTTTCGAAGCAATGGTTTGAAACTCTCTCTCTCCCCCTTTTCCAGGAAAAAGAAAAAGACCATCCGCCCCTTGTGAGAAAAGAGGCCAGGCATGTTGGATAATTGAAGATCACAACTGTATGGTATCCCCAATTCAGTTCATCTACTTTTCCCGCTGCCGTACGATTCTCTTTTAGGCAGCCATCTACCCCTTCTTGTACCGCAGTCGTCTCTGCCTCTGCCTCTGCCTCTGCCCACGCGGTGAGTGCTCACTGACACCCCTCCCCTCACAGACGGCCGCACCAATTCGTCCACAGTGCAGGACCCCACCCTACACTCGACCTTGCTGCTCGCTCGCCTCCTTCCACGGACTTAGCTCCCTGATTTCTCTCCCGCCTTCAGATTTCAATTGCACATGCTGCCAGTGCACATTTAAAGTACTTTTACTTACTTTCTCTTCCAAGGCAAGGCCTTCCACTCTCTCTCTCTCTGTGGACAAGTTACCATTCATGTGATTCTTCCATTTTTCAGAGCACGCTCCTTTTCAAACTAAAAGACACCTCGATTCTGCAGATGTCTCTGTGCCATCATCACGCACTACGACCACACAACACACACACACATGTGTGTGTGCAAGCATCCTCTGTTCCACTTCGCTTTTACTAATTTATTTCGACTGGTTTCACCCCTTCTCCCTATTTAAACTCTTGCTGCTTTTCATCAGGCGTTGTGTTGTGCTGGTCCGGGGGAGGCTGAAATAGAGAGGAAGAAATGAGCATCTTCTCCTGTTCGTCTCTCCAAGCGTTGTGCTTGTTCCTTCTTCTGTGCTTGTGGGGAGGAGTGGAAGCGACCACGTTCACGCTGTACAACAAATGTCCCCACGTTGTATGGCCAGGCATTCAGCCTAGCGCAGGGAAGGCCATCCTTGCCAGGGGAGGTTTCCGGCTACAGCCCAGGCAGGCGGTCTCCCTTCGGGCGCCAGCGGGCTGGTCCGGCCGCATCTGGGGCCGGCAGGACTGTGCCTTCGATGCGATGGGAAACGGCCGGTGCGCCACCGGCGACTGCGGAGGGCTGTACTGCAACGGGAACGGCGGGGCTCCGCCGGCGACGCTGGCGGAGATCACCTTGGGGGCGAAAGACTTCTACGACGTGAGCCTGGTGGATGGCTACAATCTGGCGGTGGCGATAGCGCCGGTGAGAGGGAGCGGGAAGTGCAGCTACGCGGGGTGCGTGCGGGACCTGAACCAGGTGTGCCCGTCGGGTCTACAGGTGAGGTCGAGGGACAACAGGGTGGTGGCGTGCAAGAGCGCGTGCTCGGCCTTCAACTCGCCCATGTACTGCTGCACCGGCCGATATGGAACGCCCCAGGCCTGCAAGCCCACCTCTTACTCGAGGCTCTTCAAGGAGGCCTGCCCACGAGCATACTCCTACGCCTATGATGATCCCACCAGCATTGCTACTTGCGCCGGTGCCAGCTACATCGTCACCTTCTGCCCACATCTGTGACCGTGAGAATCAAATAAAAGGTGTGGTTAGTTAATATATAGTAAATACATATAGCACGCAGAATGAGGACAGGTCGTCTCTCTCTGCAGATCCTTTTCTTGTCTTGGTTGTGCTATATTGGGTGATGGTGGGAATGTATTGGCATTTTTATGTCAAAGGGTACAATCTTTTTCAGTTTAAATCTTTCCATGAAATAGTTACATTAACCAGTCTTCGTTTTCCTCTCTTGATCTCGATTGTGTTTTACTTTATTTTCATGGAGCTGAGGGCACTGGTCGCAGGTGGCTTAGTCGACCTGGCTAGATGATTTTGTGGCTCCGTTTCGGAGGTGGGAAATGCAGGGGAGTTCATGGATTTTAAGAAGTGGAAGCCATCTGTTCTTTCAATTTCTAGCTAGCCACAGAAGCACCATAAAGGCTCAACTTCTTTGTTGTTTCCACGAGTTTTCTTGCGGGGTATCTCTGCCTTGCGTCGAGTTTTCCCAAATACATGTGATCCCTGGCAACATCTCTGCCCCCAAGTTTATCTAAGGCCTAAAAGCTCATGCTTTATCATCTGCATCTTTAAGACTTACCTGTGAGCTAATGTATCCTCTCAAACAACTCGCACCCTACTGGCCAGTTTACTCAAATGTAAAACCCAGCTCATGGTGATCTGTTTTGGTTCAGCAAAGGTTTCGTTCTCGAGGAAATTTTGGAACCAGGTCCTTTGAGCAAGGTTTCTGAACGGCGTCGTAGCGTCGGGACCTTCGGAGTCTCCATTAGTGACTAGGTTTTAGACCAACCATTTTTTTAAACTTTTTCTCGTTTTGTGGGTGTATTGAGCAGTGCGCTGCATCTTGCAGATTTCGAAGTAAAAATATTTGGCCATGCTTTTAGTTCTTTCTTTCTGCGGCTTCTTTTCTTGTTTCTCACGACAGGGGTTCACAGGCCATGGAACGATGTCCAAGTTAGGCGTTCAATCTGTGAGGTTAGAGGACAAGAGATTGCGCTGTTGATTATGCGCTTTACTAGGCGTAATGATTCGAACTTGCCAGTCAAAATCGTAGCGACTATTAACTTCCAGGTGGGCGTTCCTGTAAGTTCATACTAGCTGAAGAACAGTAAATGTTATTTTGAACCTACCCTCTATAAGGTCATGACCGTAGTTGCAGTAGATTTAATGGGGCTTTCTGCACTGAGATGAAGTAAACTGTTTCTTTACTGGGACTGAGCAAACGTTAAAAAGATGCTTTAAAGTTAGGTTGATGGCAGGACTACATTTTGCCACGAAAGTAGCACAAGCCAGAAAAATCATCATTTATCAATGCTGGGCCCCTTTATTTGCTTGCTTTTTGTTACACTTAGCCAATAAAATTTGTGATTTTCATACCAAAAAGGCTCATTTGACTGGAAACTCTGTGAAAAAAAAACACTTTTCGGGCTTTGGTTCTGCCTTGGGAATTGGAAGGATGCCTCTCTGTATTGGGTCACGGATGCCGTGGACAGGGTTGAGCTGTGAGTGGAATTTGGGGCGATCATCTCTTGGGGGTTTAATAACCTATGCAACATAAAGAAGTTATACCGGCTACGTTGAATACTGGGATTTCGGAAAGTGGAAAGCTTTCACCCAACTCTTATTTCCGGTACAACTACCTTTAAAATCGACACAGACTTCCTACCCGCTGCCGTTACACCAACTCCTTAGACTATATTGAATAGGCCTCTCATGGAGACTGAGAACCTATCAGCCCCATCCCAAGCAGTTGCACCAACCCTTTTAACTCCTAAGAAGAACATGTGATTCTCTGCAAAAGAAATCAGCAACAGGGTGAACCAAGCGTGTACCTGCTGTACCAAACAAGCAGTGCTTGTTCCTCTGCCTATGGATCATCTGTTTCGAGAGAACAACGAAAATTTCTTGGGCATATTTCAACATACAGGATTTAGCTTTGTTGAGAACGGCCTGGTTTCGACAAAATGACGGAAAAAATACGACATTAAGAAAAATCACCAATTTTAAACAAGATTTTATTGGAGTTCATATTCGTAGAAGGGATTCTCACTTTTCCGCTTCCGAACGTTTTTATATCTTCCGTTTTTCTTTTTTCAAGTTCTGTCCGTAAAGTACATAAATTTTCAGAGATCTTGCTCACTAAACAATTTTTGATTGCTTGTCTTGCTGAGAGATCTCCAAAAGGAGATGCGTTGCTATGATTGAAACATATAAAATTTGTATAGACTTGAGATGCATGTGGAAGACTGTCGATGAAGAGACGCGGATAAACACTGTGCAAATGGGGGGAAGAAGAGTAAAAGGCTTCTTTATATACACATAATGACAATTTTTCCTTTATGATTTTTAAACATACTTGACCGGTGCCTCTGACATGTGAATGATTCTTTTAGCTAACATGCAAGGTCTCCAAGGTTCCCATAGTCTAGTCTCACCAAATAAAACAGATGTTTCTGCAGTATTTTTCTGATGAACATGTGGGCAAAAATCAACTGGGGCATTATTTTAGGAAAGAAATGAAAGTTGTACCCCATATCTAAGTGCCTACCATATGGGCCTGTCTCATGCAATTCTGATCTTACCAGGTGCGGTGGAGGAAGATAGGACAAGACAGCAGCTCTGCTGCTGCATACACTGTGTATTTTCTCTTTGCTTCACGTGAATCTTGAAACCTTTTCTCCCTGCTACTTTAGCTTTTTCCCTTTTCTTGTCTTCACTTTCCGATGCATATGATGACATTTACTCTTCACTGTGGATTTGTCCCTTTTTCCTTTTTTTGAATCAGTGACCCTTTTCTTTAAAAAAACTCTCTCCACTGTGCTGGATTAGTTTACGCCAACCACTTGAAAAACCTTGGGGTAAGTGGGGGTGGAAGCAAAAGGCTGAGCGGCTTCGTGGCGTTTCAGCTTTGAGTCTGCAGCCTTTTCTGCCATCTGTTTAGGAAAAGTGGTCTCAGCTGCGTTTTACAGGAAAGAGGGCAATTTAGGCGAGTGAAACTGAGTGCAGGAAGGTAACCGACCCTTTGTATCATCTTAAATCTCAATGAACTGGGTTGGACCCCAACGACGGATGGGCTGTTGATCGGCCAATAAACTCTGATCAGATGTAATTCTATATTAGCAGACATCTGAAGGTTACTAGGCCTTTCAAGCATCGTTTAAATGGCCACATACAACAGATTTCAATCGGTCTTGAAGTTGGTTTTTGGTTTGCGTTTAAGAGAACTGCAAACTAAGACAATCAATGGGGACATGGCTCGAACAAACCTTTGAAAATTTTGTAATACTATTGTCAAGTCCTTCTAAACAGTGAATAATGCGCCCTCTTCCCGGAAACAAACATAAATCCTTCTATGTACCTGAGGCATTACGGTTTACCCTTCCTGAAGAACATACCATTATCGTATGCTTGACTTTGTGTTCGAGTATTAAACTTCTATATAATATAAACTGTAATAAATTAGCTCATAGTATGGCAGGCTCGAAATGGTCCCAAAACTGACTCTATTAAACTCCTAAAATAGTTCATAGTATGGCCGCAATTATACACGCAAAAAAAAAAAATCAATTTGATATAAAATTATGTTCAAGTTGCTTCGAACGGTTGTGGTGTTACATCGAGAATTGAAGTAAACTCATTTAATGAGCATTAAGTGAAAAGAAAGATACATGAATATAAATTGGTTGGAACAAAAATGGTCAAGATTGAGCTTTCATATATGTATATATGATTTTTAAAATATGGCATTTACAAATATGAGTTAGAGTGTCGGCTGGGCTTCTTTAAATGCAGTAGTTGATTCTGAGAAATCCAATCATTTCGATAAACTCAGAATGTCCAAACCTGTAGGTTTAACAAAAATTCATGGAAATCTAATATACACATTAAAATTTGTAAAATAGATTTGTCAGTCGTAGTTTTCTCTTCTTATACGACTCAATCTACACAGCAATTTTTCAAGATTCTATTAATCATTTTGGCCACTTCCAGTTCATCCATATTGTTAGATTTATCAACTTCGTTTTAAAAATGATTTCGAACCCTAAGACAAAAAACGGGAACTTTAGATGCTATAGAGAACTCCCGTGCCAAAAACATAGAAACTACATTGAATACAGCGACGAATCCATTAAACATGGCTATATATGAGACTGTTTGACATTAAGAACATCTAAGTGTTTCATGAATCTACCATAATTTTAGAACACATTTATGTAACGCTCACTGTTCTTAATGCAAAATGGCTCATTGTGACCTAATGGATGTAGAGGTAGTTCAAACATTCTTCCATAACCTATTTAAACAATTTTGGAGTGGTACTTATGCTCGCCCTAACCTCATATCATACTTTCTTCCTTTCTTTCACTTTTTTAAAGTTCATAATATATTTCACATTGTAAAAGGAAGAACTCGCCAACTTTAAAATTTATTGGCCTTATAAGAGGTGCATTTTGTTTCAATTCCTTGTTGATGTAATCATGTAATGACCTCTTGGGCACCATCCCTTTGCCAATAACATTGGGCAGTGTCACATCTCCAGTTTTGATCCTTATGAAGTTTGAGGGCCTTCGATGACTTACCTAGTCCTCTTGATTGGATGAGGATAAATTTTTTTTTTTATTCTTAGGATTAAGATAGCAGGGAAGCGTGGTCATATATGCTCTTATTATGCTTTAAGTTGGGCCATGTTGGACCAGACCATCGTCCAAGTCTTGGGGTGGCTAGAGCTGGAGATTATTCGAATCCAAGTTAGGAATTTGCCTGTCCTGGATCAGATCCTCCGCATCTTTAGCAATCAAATATGATTTAATTAAATACGAGTTGATTTGCACCATAGCTGGGGATAGGAAGCGGAGAACTTAAACGAACTAGGCCTTAGGTGGTTCAAGCTTGGTTTGTTTTGTGTAAATAATTGAGCACAAGGCCAAAATGAAACAATCTCGCGTTCATTGAGCTCAAGCTAAAGTGAAATAAGCTCAAGAAGAAGTATGGATAGACCGCTGCTCGGTCCGACCTGTGTTGGCTCTCCGTCGTTTTGGGGACACAGTCACACAAGACACGACTTCACGGCTCTCGTCCACTTCTAACATGGATGGCTTCTCTGCTACTTCGTCCTCTTCTCGTCGCGAACCCGCCATGTCTCATTTCTCTTTTCCTGTCTAACTTATTTTCTCGACTACCCACTTTCAGATTTTGCTTCAGGGCATGTTCATCCTTGCCTTTATTCCTTGACAACCATGAAGGCGATCACCCGAACCCTGTACGAGGACCCACTGATTTTACCATTTGCACTTCTCTCTTGGACGACTGCGCCAACCTGAGGGATTTGACTCAAGCTCAGAGCTGGATTCTGAAGTTGGGGTTGCAGCAGAGCAATTTCATCACCACCAAATTTGTGCACGTTTGCTGTGAGTTTGGTGAGATTCGTCACGCTTGCGATGTGTTCGACGAAATGTCTGAACGGAACGTTTTCCTTTGGAATGCGATAATTAGAGGGCATTCTCGGAGCGACCTGTTGGAGGGTGCACTTGGATTGTATTGTAGAATGCAAAGTGAAGGTGTCCTGCCTGATGGTTTCACTTTTCCTCATGTTCTCAAAGCTTGCAGCGGCCTGGGGAATGCTAGAAAGGGCAGAGAAATTCATGCGCAGATTTTCAGGCTTGGGTTCGAATCGGATGTCTTCGTGCAGAATGGTCTTATAACCATGTACTCAAAATGTGGTTGGGTTGATCATGCTCGGAGTTTGTTTGATAAGTTGCAGGATAGAACCATCGTGTCGTGGACCTCGATTATTTCCGGTTATGCGCAGAATGGTCACCCAGTTGAGGCCCTGCAAATCTTCAGAAAAATGCAATGTTCCAAAATGGAGCCTGATTGCATTGCCCTTGTCAGCATTCTGAGGGCATACACCGATGTGGAGGGCCTCCAACAAGGAAAATCTATTCATGGTTATGTGATTAAAGGCGGGTTCGAATCTGAAGTAGACATTTTGATATCCTTGACTGCAATGTACGCCAAATGTGGGGAAGTAGAGACTGCAAGGAGCTTGTTTGATAGGGTCACGTCCCCTGGAATAATTCTATGGAACGCCATGATTTCTGGATATGCAAAGAATGGCTACGCTAGTGAAGCTGTTGAGCTATTCCGGGAATTGCTTCCTTTACAAGTTAGACCCGATTCAGTAACTGTACGTGCTGCTATACTAGCTTGTGCTCAGGTGGGTTCCGTGGAATTGTGTAGGTGGATCGGTGATTATGTTAGAGGCAGTGAACATAGAGCCGATATCTTCGTGAATACGGCTCTGATTGATATGTACGCAAAGTGCGGAAGCATAGCTGAAGCTCGCCGAGTGTTCGACATGGTGCCGGTGAAGGATGTAGTGGTTTGGACGGCCATGATCATGGGGTACGGTTTGCATGGCCATGGTCAGGATGCCCTTGCTCTTTACGAAGAGATGAAGCGGGCAGGAATGAAGCCGAATGATGTAACGTTCGTCGGCATTCTCTCAGCTTGCAACCATTCTGGACTTGTTGATGAGGGATGGCGGTACTTCCACAGCATGAAGAGAGGCTATGGAATTGAGCCTAGGCATCAGCATTATGCGTGCGTGGTCGACCTTCTCGGTCGGGGAGGATACTTGGATGAGGCTTATGAATTTATCAAGAAGATGCCAATGGAACCTGCTGTCACTGTGTGGGGAGCTCTCCTGAGTGCTTGCAAGATCTACGGGCATGTGGAACTAGGGCAATATGCAGCAGAACGTGTTTTTGCCGTTGATCCAACAAATGCAGGACACTATGTGCAACTGTCAAACCTCTACGCTGCAGCTGGTAGGTGGGGTGATGTAGCCAAGGTGAGGGTACTGATGAAGGAAAGAGGATTGGTCAAGGCACTCGGATATAGTTTGATAGAGATCAATGGTAAGCTTCAGGCTTTCCGGGTGGGGGATGATTCACATCCAAGGTCCAAGGAAATATTTGCAATGCTTGAAAAGTTAGAGTCTAAATTGAAAGAAGCTGGATATGTTCCTCATGTGGACTCTGTTTTACATGACCTGGACAATGAAGAAAAAGAGGAGATGCTCTGTAACCACAGTGAGATGATAGCAATTGCTTTTGGTCTTATAAGTACAGCTCCTGGAACAACACTCCGGATCACAAAGAACCTCCGTGCTTGTATTAACTGCCACTCTGCAACGAAGCTCATCTCGAGAATCGAAGATAGAGAAATAATTGTTCGTGATGCTAATCGTTTTCACCACTTCAAAGATGGATCTTGTTCTTGTGGAGATTATTGGTAAAAGGGATTCTTACACTGAAGTTGGTGTTCAGTTCCCACAAGGTGGCCGCTGTATCTACTTCGATGTTTTTGTGATATCTTTCTCTTTATAAAATTTGCTAGAACAACGAAATAGAACAAATTTTTTCCCTTGTGAAGGAAAACAACTGAGAGATGGAACCTGGGTACAAATTCGTGAATTTGATAATATGCAATTCAGCATTCGTGAATTTGATAATGTACAGTTCAGCATTCTTAATTATGATACTGTACAATTCAGCATCCGTATTTTCCGCTACTCTATAATTTCTTGTGAACGTAATTTTTAAAGTGAAAATGGACCAGTTTATATTTAGTTAGTCGCCAGATTTATGATCTTTCTTCTCTTATTCCTGGTGGTTCTGTTATATTTATATTCTTAGTTGAATTTGTTGAACCATCACCTTCAAGACGTGCATTTGAACATTGGTACTTTCAGGATGCTGCTTTCTTGCATGCTGAGTTGCGGGCGGAGGAGTTGCCTGTGGAGACTTCCAGAACAGATTTGAAGGATGTTGATCAAATTATATGCTGCTGTCTTTATTCATCCGGTCGACTCATAAAGTTACTTTCGTCTTGGTTTCCATGGTTTCTAGAAATTGCATGAAGTTGCTCGTCCTTATGATGATGCCACGTTAGCGATCCCTAGTCCACCTGTCCTCAGCACCTATCTAGACAGAGAGATCGAGAAGAGGGGAGTGTGAGGTGTGTTTAACTTCAAGAAGCGAGAAGTGATGGAGATGTTCTCTGAATTCAGTGGGGGATTTCTATCTGCTTCTCGTAGGAAGAAGGGATGGAGAGCTCGCCGGTGGAACCCCATGAGCAGATGCGAGCCAGGGACGTGAATCGCGTAGCTCGAGGGGAGCAAGCTCCTCGCCCATCCCACGAACCAGGTAGCATCAAAGAAGCACCAGTCGTACCAGGCCCTCCTACAATTCGGGTATGCCTACTCCTTTAACTACTCTAGCTCTCATCTAATTGTTAACGTCGTGGTGTAAAGGGCCGAACATTTCTTTAATGGAGTTACTGTTGTTGTTTCTCTGCATGTCTACTGATTCAGGAGGTTGATCTGGTCACAGCGCCTGCAGACCCACGCTTCCCAACGACCAACCAGACACGACATTGCTACACCCGCTACATTGAGTACCACAAGTACGTGAGATCAAGTTCTCTATTTTGAGGATAAAAAATGGATGAGGACAGAGGCTAGACTAATAGAGCCTTTATATCTTTAATGAATTATAAGATTACACTTTCTTGCCTTTGAGCAAAATCCATAGGGAAGGTTTAGTACTAGATTCTCCTTTTCGGTTTTTTTTTCAATAAAAGAGAATAAAAGACGAATCTGGTTTTCTTTGGCAGTATTGACTGTTTTTCAATATGAGATTGTTGAATGTGCAGATGAAGTTCTGGAAATATGAATTAGCATTTCAATGTAGAAACACATTCTCGACATTTTTTTAGGAACTTATATGCTTATTCAGAAAATTCCGTGGCTTGATTTAGAGACCCTACCGTTCTCAAATTAGAATTTCAACACAGAAGCCGACTCAGGCGACAGTTCAGTTCAATGAAAAGCCATGACACTTGCCAGGTTTGACGCGCTGTGTGTCTGGAGTATTGCTCATTTGCTTTGTTGATGTGGAAGTTATTGATTGATGGTGCAGGTGCATACAAGCCAAGGGGAAAGGCGCGCCCGAATGCGAAAAGTTTGCTCGATACTACCGTTCTCTCTGCCCGTCCGAGTGGGTGAGCTTTCTGCACTTGCGGACTCGTGAATTTGATACTGTTTTAATGGGAAAAACTATCTGTCTTCGTTGTAGTGCTACCATCAATACGGCCTCTTTTTCTTTTCTAAACTTATTCTTGATGAGATGAGAGATTGATGGGATTTGCAGATCCAGAAGTGGAACGAGCAGAGGGAATTGGGTATATTTCCTGGACCCCTCTGAGTGATGGCTGTACTGAGGCGGGCAGCAGCGGAAGAAATCCGGGAGCTTCTTTCTTTTGTTATACTCTTTATTTTGAATCCGATCTACCACTGAACTATATTTTGCTTTCAAGGTTTCTGTCTGCCAGTTTTTTGCTTTCTGTAAAGAAGAGCAAAAGAAAAAGGAAAGGGAAGCAATGCATGAGTTGTAGACTTATAGAGCCGTCAGTCAGAAAGCAGTTCGTCAACTTTAGAAGAATTAGCTTTGTGCCGAAGATTGTGGCCTCTGCTGAGGAAAGTGTCATCGGAAGTTACTTATACTCGCTTTTCAGAAGATTAAGGGAAATTATCATTTTCTAAGTAAAGAAAGGTTGTAAGTTTTTCATTCAGGTGCAATCATTTTTCTTGTCGAGATTGTGCAGAACCTTTAAATGGGATAGGATCAGTTATTCGAACCAGTCCCTAGCAACCATGTGAAATTTCTCATGATGCCTCGTTAACTGTGAAATCGAAATGGATTATTCTCACGAAGCTCATCTTGCCAGCCAGCCGTCTCAATGGCCACCTTGGCTGTGTTCTATAATTCCAGTGTTTGATGGGATGTAAGGTTGCATAACAAGGTGTGCAAACACAATTTACACAGACTGAAGGATTTATCCTTGTTAATAAATCTTGCTCTTGTTGTCTCAGCACTAAATATGATGACCAATAAACACTTGTACATTACTCTATCCGTGTTACTTTGAAATCAAATCCTTTTTTAGTGAAAGCCTCTAATTGATCCAAGGAACTTTACATTTTGACGATTAAAAGTACACATTCCCCATTCTCCTATACAATTTCCTGTACAGAACCATCGGGGAAAAGCCTTAACACTTCTAACTGTTTGCCCTACTATCTCCCACCCTGAGCTCGAGAGGATCCACCACTACGAACATATGAAACAAAAACCAACTCATGTTTTCTTATTTCTCGTCCCCTAATTTTCATCATATTAGTTGACAAATATGTTGCCATTTTATAACATGTATAAAATATTTGACTTTGCATAATTTTAAATTATCATTAGAAGACCTCTTTCTGGTTCTCCATAGTTTAGCGAGAGTGTGAAGTTTACAGGTTTCAAAAGAACTGTCTATTGATCTCAATAGTGCTTGGTGGGCCTTACCAGTCAGAGATTAGAAGACATCTTTCTTTTCTGGGGTCCGAAGTAATATCATCTAAAGGAAGCAAAAAAACAAAAGTTTGCAAAAAATGGTGCCATGACTGGCAATCTCAATTCAAGAAACTAACGCATTCGACTTCAATTTGAAAACAGTGGATGCCTTGAGTTGGTATTCGAGAACTATAGCCATAATAGCTTCGGAGTCCATAACCAAAATCAGCAACGGACCTATTGGTTTCGAAACTAAAAACCCAATAGCTAGAACATTTCGACAAACGACTCTCTTTCTGGATTTATAGTTTATATCGTTGATGTGATGATCATGTGATTTGCCCAACTATGATTGTAGTTCTTCTCAACCGTGAAAGGATTTTGTATAGCGCCTTTTTGGGCACTTTGTATAGCGACATTTTCGTCACACTAAGCATGTGACTGTCGCTAAATGATAGCCAATCCATCAAGATTTGGATGATGTATTTAATAGTTGACAGCCAGTCCCTCGTCTAATTCAAGTGACGACACCTCCACCTTCTAATTTGGGAACCACCACCTACCTCATTGACAAAGCAATCACTACATGCATTTGGATGTTATTGGCATTTGGATAGGGACATTATTATATTTATAGGACAGTTTTGCTGTAACACCTATAATCTTGTTTCTGTATGATTGTGAAGAATCTTGAAAAACTCGTAAAAAAGGGTTGTTAATTGATTGATTGTTCTCGTTTCTATATTTTTCAAAGTTATAATTGAAATTGCTAAGGAATGGGTTGAGATCTACCAAATCAGAAGCACAAATTTGGTGTCGAAGTGGGTCGGATTTTTACACTAGTATCTGAACTTGTTTAATGCTTAGACATGGGGTCCTACACATACAAAGTGCATTAGCGTGCCTTAAGAGTGGTGAATTGTAACACTCAATAAGATTAGTTATACATTTAAAATTATAAAGAATTTTGAGGGACTTATAAAGTTTGGGTGTCCTGGTTGCTAGTTCTTTTAGTATGGACTGGAGCAAGTTGAGATTCACGAAACAAGGAGCCCAAGCCTAGGAGTCGGTTAGATTTTTTGCAGTTGCACTCTCTAAAACTTTAACATACAAGCGTTAGTAGCGCAGCCTAGGACTACAAAAGTGTCATCATTTATGAGTTAGAATCATCTTGACCAGTATCCTTTAGAAGACTAGCGTTTTGTCTTCTTAGTCACATGACGCAAAAGCTGCAGTGTCAATAGTTACATAGTTCGAAATTTCCTTGTGTGGAGTCAATGGAAGCTTGGATCCTCTTCACTGAACTTACGTGGAAGCCCTATTGAAGCGAAGATTTTCCAGCACCTAGAAATCGAATTAAAGGCAGAGTTCATATTCCCTCTTAGCTGAGCGGCAATAACACATAGTGGATCAATTCTAGACCCCTTAAAAGAATCTTAGACCCTTCAACTACATTTTAAAATAGCTTAAAGCACCAACAATGTATAGTAAACGAATTTCGTGGGTCTGTGTGGGCAAAACTAGCATTGCCAGTGAAAACATATTGTATACAGCCGTTTTTGCCTCTCACTAAGATAACTGTTACATATATATATATTTCCCTTATCTTGAATTTATCCTTTTGCCAATATCTTAATTATTGTTATTGTAATACTTCAAAAATTTAGTTTTGTATCTAAGATTGTGAAAGATTTTTAGAGATTTATAAAAAAGGTTGCTAAAGTAGTTAGTTGCCCTAGTTTTTAGTCATTTTCAGGTTAAACAAAAACTATTAAAGGGCGTGTTAGAGTCCATCGAACTAAGGGTTTGAGCTCTAACACTCAGTTCTAGGGTTCTATACGTACAAATGAGTGTATCTTAAGGAGGTGGATTGTAACACCTTAAAAATTTATTATTGTATCTAAGAATATAAGGGATTTTGGAGAACCTATAAAAAATGTTATTAAAGTGGTTAGTCGTCTTGGTTCTTGGTTTTTTTAAATTGAAACAGAAACTATTAAGAAACTGGAATGAATGCCTGAACTCAATGTGGGTCAAAGCCTTTACAACTATTCATCAAATTCCTCTCATGATCAATAACTCGCATCGTCTTTCTTCGGTCTGAGATTTCTCAAGCAGTGGCCAAAACAAGGAGTGAGGATGATCAGGTTTCGTACGTGTTCCATCTTACACAGTAGCCTGGTCATGGGGAGCCAGTGCTAGCAAAGGAGACAAGTATCCCATGTTGCAGGGTGACCGCAATGGCCGGCCACATGATCTTGGTTTTGGACCCAAAATGCCAACAAAAGAATTCTCCCGGCCGTGCCGTGAATCGCCACATTGAAAAGCAAAAGTGAAAAGAATTTTTCCATGTGACAAGCTGCAGGCTTCAGAGCCAGCTTTAGCGCAGGTCTCTGTCCCATTTCAATATTGCGGCAGACGATCGGACATTGATAAATAGTACAAAGGTAGACAGGGTAATACGTGAAAACACCAAACAGAAAAATAAAATGTTGGCCATCATGCTTAGCTGGTCTTCCTTAGCGACTCCAATGGTAAAAAACCCTCTTGCATGTACCTTTCTATCACAGTTGTTGAATTGCACACTTACAGCTTCAGTTTGTACAAAGAGTGGGCCTTAATTTGCTCTTCAAATTGCAGTTCTAGCAATCTGAAATTTGTTTCCTGTACCTTCGTTAATGTTACATGGATTTTTCTTAGTGAATGGCAAGATCTTTTCATCCGTCTTTCTGTAATTGGAACAGGATCGATCTGGTAACTGCTGCTTTCAAATCAGTGTATTTTAAGATAAGTGGTCTTAACAACTCCATCAACTAATAATTGGACCATCTAACCGTTCTTAAAGCGAGGAGGGGTCTGGTAGTGGTCACTGAACAGCGGAGACATGCATTAAAGTATTCAAGCAACAAGATTTTGGCAGATCTCACCGGCCCCGATGGATTGCCTTACTGAAGTGATCAGAAAAGCTTCCGGACAACTACGAAATCGACCTTTCACCACACCAATCTCAAGATTTCCTCCCACTCGACAGCTGAAAAAGGTGCGAATCTTCCTGATTTTTGGACTTATCTCAGTGTCGGCCGCTGATTATTTTGGAACAATTTTTCTCCTCCTCCTTTTCTTTGTGATTTGTTTCCTCTTCCCCCTCTTCATGCTAATTCTTGATCTTCTTCTTGCAGCTGCAAAAGGATCGATGTGGTAGAGATCGGAGTTATATGCTGTTGATACTACATCAACTTCTTTTAGTATAAAAAAATTCTCATAAAGAGGCGCTGCTTAGGAAAATGCTTGCCTTCGTCTGTTAAAATTCGCACTTTATGACTCCTACCGAACCAGGTGATTACCAGTTATAAAGTTGAGCATATATCGAATGACATATTTTAAGGCCTATTGTAAGAAAGCATCCTTAACTTTTTGGCTTAATGAAGAAGAATGCACATATACCCTTAAATTGTAGGGCACCCTCAAAATTTTAGCCATGCTATTCAACAGGTGGATAGAGTCCTTGTGGGGCAATATGTCCTTAAGTTGTCCTGGGGTTCAACAAATAGTTGAAAAATGGGCAAAATCTAAGCAAGTAAAATAGTCAAAAGGATATATAATTTTTCCATTCAAAAATTTTAAAAAGTTTCCGTATTTATAGCATACTAATTATGTATAGTTTTAAAGGCACTATTTTATTCCCACGTCAACTTGGCACCCGATAATCAATATTTTAAGGAACTCGTTGGGAGAACCCATAATCTTTTTAGGGGAAATATTGCCTTATTCCTGTAGTGCATTATGTTACTTTATCCTAATCCTGTCCATATGAACTGTGGAAGAAATCTTAATTGGTGTAAGCAATAAATGAAGCCCAAGAATAAAGATCAAAACGCCTCATGCCTACTTCGAGAGCTTGTGGAACGCCATTGTTATAGTTGCTGAGCTCACTCCAGACCAATAAAAGAAACGCTAATCAACATAAAGCCACCACAGTGCTGGGACAGATCCATTAAAGAGCAAAGCAAATCATGCAAGTGGCAAATTACTGATTAGCTTATGCATTCTCCTCGGTTGTGGAAAAACTCCTGAAAGGGTCCACAAGTTTCGACACTGTTTGGGAGTAGCAGCTTGTGACCGTCATGACCAAATTATAGACGGAGAGTTTGGGAGGTAATGGCGGAAGGCGTCAGCCCCACAGAAAGGCTAAAGTAAAAATTAGTTGCAGGACTGTAACTTTCGTAGCCATTAATGGAGAAAGCCTAATCCTCGTCCTCATGGAAGCAGCAGTAGAACAGTGCAT
Source organism: Nymphaea colorata (assembly GCF_008831285.2). Classification (NCBI taxonomy): domain Eukaryota; kingdom Viridiplantae; phylum Streptophyta; class Magnoliopsida; order Nymphaeales; family Nymphaeaceae; genus Nymphaea; species Nymphaea colorata. The sequence continues at coordinate 15,151,440 of NC_045147.1, forward strand.
TTCTTACTTTGCCGCAGAAGGTACACCTAGCTTTAGTTAATTTAAATTATTCTTCGAGTTCTTCCCGGATTTCAAATAGTTTTTATTCTGCATAGAGCTTAGAAAGTTCTAAATATAGTTGGATTAGTTCATCTGAACATGTGAGATGGCTAACACACATTTCAAAAATTCTAAACAAATCATTGAAATTTATTTACTTTTAGTATGCCAAAACAGACTCGAAATCAAAATCAATGATCAGATGGATTAATCAGTTCATTTACATCCTTGCTCTACACCCTTGGGGGATCAGGTTTCGGTTGGATTCAGCGTCTACTGAATTAGGCAAGTCGGATTCAGAACTTTCCCACACCAAATTCAGATTGTACTACTCAATCAGCCATTTATATATATCTACTGGATCTCCATCGGATCTCATTTACAAATCAGTCTTGGACTTGGATCCGTTATGAAACTGCATGTGAATCTGAATATGATTGGTAATTGAGTCCAAATATTTTTTGTCAGATCCGGCTAAACGGACATGAAATCAAATCAGGGATCATATTCAATTTCTTTACATCCTCGACGTTTTGATCATTATTTTTGCGTCGTATACCTAAACAATATATTTGCATTCTAAAGGAGGGCAGTGGCCCCGTCCATCCACCAAAGTAGGAGAGACAAATTAAGGAGAGAAAGATGGAGGAAACCAAAAGAAAATGGAAATGGGGAGGGCTCTCCATTAACTCTTTTCATGTGGTGGGATCCATAAAAACGAAATTGGATCCCGGTCCCCCTTTTACCTTAAAGAATGCTGCTATAGGAAGCGACCCCATCCTTTCTTTTTCATTCGTAAAATATACTCATCACATTATGAATTGAAATATAGCTATGTAATTGCATTAAACTCATTATTTTCATTACATGTAAAAAGTTGTGGATTTAATTAAGGCCGAATGAAAAGGATGATTCGACCTTAAATCTGCGAACCTGTGTTCAGATAGTTGGTGAAACAAACAAACTTGGCAGCCGAAATGCAACAGAAAAAGAGCACTGCCATGAAAGCATCTGTGAATTTCTCAAGTGGCCCATCTGTGTTTGCTCCACTGGTATCAATCACATTGTGAACAAGGCATTATGTGGCTCGGGAATGCTGAAATTGGTGCAGCCTTGTTTCGACGCAGGTGAGTGCCTGCAGCGCTTCCAAGACCAACACCAAACTCTCTCCCAGTCTCCTGTTTGATTATTCCCTCTGGCTCTTTCTTTTTCTGTTCATTGTCCACTTCCCTGTCAGCCCTTTTCAGAAGGAAGGAAGGATCTTTTCAATCAGCTACAGGAGTTTTCGTCTTTTGCTGACCATGCTTCCAACTCTTCCCTTCGGTCTCGTCTCCCGAAAGATGCCGGCTAGTCGGCATTTTGTTTCTGCTTGCTCATCACCCTTCGAAGTACCAGCGAGATCACAACAAGTAACATGATCGTCGAAGTTTGTATAATCTCAAAACTAAGTCGTTCTACTGATAAGGTTTATTCTCACGGAGTTTATTGCTCAAAATATTGAGCTCTCCGTACTGTTAACTGAGAATACTGATCGACATTTTTATCTTGAATCAATAAATTAAGTGACCAATATACCTTCCTGATTGATTAAGTACTGCTGCTTACTTATCTAACTCCACACCATGTGTTTTCTTAATTAAACTAATTTGGGGCTGTTTCTAAATATGTTGGAGAAATGGGTACAGCTTTCGTTTATTAGGAAGCTGTACGTGCGTGGTTGCTCAAAATTCAAGTGCATTTCTTACAGATGTTTATTTAAAAAAATTACATGTGCTTATTAAGTCCTTTTCACAAGGCAAAACAGTAAAATTTTCATTACTTGAACAGCCAACTCAATGATGATGATGATGATGCTTGTCGATTACTTATAGAAAAAATATGTTATTTTTCTCAGGAACAGGACAAGCTCAAGTTTCATAAATTTCATCTGACCACATGTTCTGCGGGACAGAATTCAGACGGGCAAAAGTAAAATATTTCAACAGGAGCTAGTTTTTGAAAAGTTTCGGGTGTTTTGGGTTTAAAATTTGTCTTGAGAAAATTTATCTTCGTTAATTCTCAGCAGATAAGAAATTCGGAAAAAAAAAAAGAAAAAAGAAAATCCAGCTTCTGCTGAGCAGGCATGAGTTTGATAGAGAAGCCAACACTTTAAAGCGCAGAGAGAGGGTCCTCTTTCAATAATTGACGACGAGCGATCGCATCTGGGCCGTCCCCATTACCATTTGGATCGAAGCCTCCGGCCGTCCATCTCTGGTTCCCATGTGACGTGCAGCGCGCCGGATCACATCTCCACCGTCCGATCCCATCCCGCCCCGACACCCCACCGCCTATATTTACCTCCCCACAACTTCACGATTCGCCGGCAAGAAAGCGAGAAACGACCCTCTCTTTCTTTCTCCGTCCCTCTCTCGGCCTCTCTCACCACCGCCGGCACCGATCCAAGATGCGGGAGATCCTGCACGTCCAGGGGGGGCAATGCGGGAACCAGATCGGGTCCAAGTTCTGGGAGGTGGTGTGTGATGAGCACGGCATCGATCCGACGGGGCGGTACACCGGCAACTCCGACCTGCAGCTCGAGCGGGTCAATGTCTACTACAACGAGGCCAGCTGCGGGCGGTTCGTGCCCCGGGCGGTGCTCATGGATCTGGAGCCGGGCACCATGGACAGCGTCCGCACCGGCCCCTACGGCAAGATCTTCCGCCCCGACAACTTCGTCTTCGGCCAGTCCGGCGCCGGCAACAACTGGGCCAAGGGCCACTACACCGAGGGCGCCGAGCTGATCGATTCCGTCCTCGACGTCGTCCGCAAGGAGGCCGAGAACTGCGATTGCCTCCAAGGTAACGCAATTCGCAATTCAATTCGCCCCTATTTCACCGGCGCCTTGATTTCGAGCTTGGATTTTCTGATTTTTTTTTTTTTTTCTGGATGTAGGGTTCCAGGTCTGCCATTCGCTGGGAGGAGGGACCGGATCGGGAATGGGGACGCTGCTGATATCCAAGATCCGGGAGGAGTACCCGGATCGGATGATGCTGACGTTCTCGGTGTTCCCGTCGCCCAAGGTGTCGGACACGGTGGTCGAGCCTTACAACGCGACGCTGTCGGTGCACCAGCTGGTGGAGAACGCGGACGAGTGCATGGTCCTGGACAACGAGGCCCTCTACGACATCTGCTTTCGCACCCTCAAGCTTACCACCCCTAGCTGTAATTACTCACTCAACCCTCTCGCTCTCTTGTCCCAGTCCCAACTGAGATCTAGGGGCGCTTTCGTAAATTAGGAAAGTCTGGCCGCACAGTCCTCAAGATCGAGTGGCCTCTCTCACTCTGATGCTTGATGACAATACTCTGCCGGGCGGAGAAAATTGGTTATTACTGGTCCCAGGTACGGGTCAGGCCTGAAATTCAGCGGATCTAGATTCTTTGCAGACCCGATGATGTCAGATTTGAATATTTGACTGGTAGAAGGCCAGCTGGAGTGCAGAGTAGAGGTCAAAATTATTCGGATTTGACTCCAATTGATTGAATCGGATTCACATTGGGGGGTTGGATCTGGTTCAGAAGTGAGAAACCTTGTCAACACTGTACCGAGTACTGACTTCACTCACCTTCTTTCATTTATTAGCCGATATAGAGCCCATGAACCACCCGTTTTTTTCTGAAAAATTTGTTACTTTTTAATTAAAGAAATAAATAGGAAATAGTTTGCTGCCGGGCGCTGATAAACCGCGTAGTTTGAGGCCTCTGATGCACGACGCTTTCTGATTTTTTACAACGTTGATGGCGACCTATAATCTAGATATCTGTGGGAGATGAAATCCGTCACCCATATGCGTTTATTGACTGTCCTTTTCTCTAGCATAATTTGAACGTTCCTTGGAGAATTACACTAGTCTTGGGCTGAAACTTGAATCAGGATGCCATGTTTCTCACCAGTAACCACCAGTTCTGCCGATCGATGTTGTTGGTAGATCCCATTTGATTTCTATTCAAACACTGAATTATAATTCGGGGATCGATCCCGTCTGAAACAATCATTTCCTGCTTTGATCTAACTTGGTCACACATGATCGATCTTGATCTCCGCTTTTTTTAATTGAAAAAGTTTCCTTGGTTGAGTTAAAATGGGCTGGGATGATGAACGAAGAGAAAAAATTGATGTGTTGCAGTTGGAGATCTGAACCATCTGATATCGGCGACGATGAGCGGGGTGACGTGCTGCCTGCGATTCCCGGGACAGCTGAACTCGGACCTGCGGAAGCTGGCGGTGAACCTCATCCCCTTCCCCCGGCTGCACTTTTTCATGGTGGGCTTCGCCCCTCTCACCTCCCGCGGGTCCCAGCAGTACCGGGCCCTCACCGTCCCGGAGCTCACCCAGCAGATGTGGGATGCCAAGAACATGATGTGCGCGGCTGACCCGAGGCACGGCCGCTACCTGACGGCGTCCGCCATGTTCAGGGGGAAGATGAGCACCAAGGAGGTGGACGAGCAGATGATCAACGTGCAGAACAAGAACTCCTCCTACTTCGTGGAGTGGATCCCCAACAACGTCAAGTCAAGCGTCTGCGACATCCCGCCCCGTGGTCTGTCCATGGCCTCCACCTTCGTCGGCAACTCCACCTCCATCCAGGAGATGTTCCGCCGGGTCAGCGAGCAATTCACCGCCATGTTTCGCCGCAAGGCTTTCCTCCACTGGTACACAGGGGAAGGGATGGACGAGATGGAGTTCACGGAGGCGGAGAGCAACATGAACGACCTCGTCTCGGAGTACCAGCAGTACCAGGACGCCACCGTCGACGACGATGGCGAGTACGAAGAGGAAGAAGAACAAATCCAGGACGAATAGGGCCGCTTCCTCCTCTCTCCCTTTTTCTCTCTCTAGAATTATTGGTGTTGTTCCATATGCATGTGCTGTCGTAAGGATCCAGTTGGGCTGTTATTTCTTTCTGGAAATTTTCTTTGGTTCGGTGTTGTTTTTTAATGGGTAGGACGTCGGTGATGAGTTGGTGCTGCTCTGTTTTCTACCTATATGGAAAAAGAAATGCATTTAATTTCTGTGCCAAAGTTTTTCTGGTCGACTGGTTTTTCATCGGATGCGGTTGTCAGTGGGGCCGCTAATATATAATTTGCTGCATCCTGAGGAGACTGAGCAGATCACTGAAACTTTTTTAGAGAGATACAAGTCCCCTACCTTGCATTTTGATGGTGGTTGTAGTTGCTCATTGGTTAGAAACATCAAGCAATATTCCGGCATTTTTTTGGTTTTTCCACGGAACAGTTCAAACCAAGCCAACTACAACTAGTAAATCAGCAAATGATTCGGATACTAATAAGTAAACATATTGAAAGCCTGATCGAATCTGGAGTGTCTGTGGAGTGGAAGGGCTTCAAGGGGACAATAAAAACTATAGAAAGTATAGCAAATGCTAAAAACTCTAGAGCAATGGCGCAAATGCAAAAGACTCGGCAGATGAATGCTCGAACTTACGCTAATGCTGACTGGTTTACTATATGTTGCTATAGACAGGTTGATATAGATATATTCATTAGGTTCATCAGTTTTGAAGAAACTTCTGAAGGGTAGTACTATAACACAACAATATTAAATAGAAAGCAGGAAAAGGAAGAGCCAGAAAGGGAGACACGAAGAATTACAGTGGTTCTGTCTATATTCAGACAACGTACTTCCATTGAAAGAGAAATTGAAATTCCATCGCATGTCAGGGTAAACCTCAATGCCAAGAAAATAATGTCTATCACCCAAAGCTTCAAGAGCAAATTCAGTATGAAGCTTTTGCACGAGTAGATGGAGGCTCCTAAGAGAGTTGCTGAATAAAGGCACGCACAAAACCATATTGAAGCACAAATAGAGAATTATCGACATGTGAAGCCGCTATATATAATTTGGGCCCAGGAGGGTAGATCATGTAGATTGTCAATAAAAAACGACCTAACAAAAAGGCATTGTTGACATCGAGTTGGTAAACCGATTGCGCCCCACAGAGTGGCTAATGTCAGAATGGTGCGAATAGCAGTCGGTTTAAAAACTGCGCTAAACTTATAGAAATAATCAATGTCTTCTAAGCATTCTGCCCTTAAGCAACTAATAGTGCCGTGAACCTTTCAAAATTGGGAATTTGACGTGAAAATTCTCTTGGAAGTGGCTTCTATTAATTTTGATTTTGAAGAACATTGGCAGCCCCTGAAATTTAATTTTGAAGAATTTTCTGAAATTCATTTAGCTAAATTTTGATTTGACTTGAATTTAATTGGAAGATTTGAAATGAAACCAGATGGTCTGAATCCATGAGTCAGAGACGATGGTGAAATCGCTTTGAATATAAGATGAATACCCAGGACTTGATATGATCCAAATCTGGAACTTAATATCATTTGAGTTCTTAACATGAAGTGATTTGGATAAGGAAACATGGATCTGGAACGACAGACAGATCGATCATGGATCATCAAAAGATTGGACGGTGAATCTTGATTGGATCATACATCATAATTGGGCATCCAAATTAAGGATAGAAGAATACTGAAATTGGGGAACACATGTCTAAGCAAAACAGTTTTGAAATAAGACACACCGGATCTCTTATAAACTATTTTCTAAAAATTTATTGCAAAATTATTAAAAAATAGCGGGATATGACTATAAATGATTGAAAATGATGGAAAACGGGTCCTAACGAGCAACACGTTCAAAAGTAGAAAAATAAAAATTTGGTAACATCAATTTTCTTGTTTCCTCGTAGATATAAATTCAGGTACAATTCAAAATAGTATCTCTAAGCTCAGTTGGAGTTGGCATGCTATAAATATTGTTTTCCAAGATTACCCTTCATATTTTTCTTGTAATGGGCCATTTACCTATCAGACATTTTTTAAAAATGTGATTCTGAATGGGTAAATGTTGGAACTTTGAATTGAAACGTAGCCATGCAGACCTCCATTCACGAGTAAAATCTAAGAGAGATGCATTGTTTTAGTTGTACGCCCTGGATGGCAACTCAAGTTTGTGTTGGTAGAACTACATTTATTTCAAACGTTTATTTTAACTCTTTAGAACTTCTTTTACTACTAGATATCAACACATGTCTGATATTGATTAAAATTTATTGAACAACAAACTTGTTTGTTCGTGCTTTTTTTAATTAAAAAAAAGAAAGAAAAAAACTTGGGGACCTCCGTTGTGGCAGACTTGAAGTATCAAGTGTAGTACTCCTGCTTTGGATCCCAACTCGTATAAATTTTGCTTCTTAAAGGTTGGATTTGATCCAGAGTAGGTAAGATAACAATGCAAGCCATGCAGAGGGACGCAATATATGTGAACAATTTTGATCCATCAAAACTTGGAAAAAAAAAAATCCCACAATGGAGAGTTTTGTTTCACACAATTTAAAGCCCTAAAAATGTAGAGGTTGGAGATATTAATTGCGGCTTCTTTGATAAATCGAAGAAGGCAAGAGCAATCTGTTGGCATCCGCATTGGAGGAGTAAATGACACCAAAGTACACTGATCTTTGAGAAGCTGATGAATGTTTTCTACTCAGTGGCAGATCCTATAATAACTGAGCGCACTTTCACACGGGGTTTAGGCCCCTAGACTACCGGAACCCAGCTCGTCTCCTAACAATTTTGGTTTCAACCCGAAAAAGACTAAGAATCAGTACAACCAACAACTTAACAACCATTTTTTTAAAAAATAAAAAATCATTGGCTAAAATAAGTGATGAAAGAGATATGGAAGGAAAAGTGAAATGAGAACTCCGCTGAACTCTTGGCTCAACTGTGCTGAACAATTTGTTAGGAACATTAGGGATCGTTTGACCACAGCGACACATAGTTATTGTCCTGTAAATTTTCCAAAAAAAAAAAAGGCACTCTTTCATGAATCTGCCTCATTTTAAACAGCAACGAGCTATTATTATTGTCAAATGGTCCCTTAAGGTTCATAGCTTTATGAATGATCAATGAAACCATGAGAGAAGCAAAAAAAAAAAAAAAAAAATGATCCGGCTCAACATTGCTCAATACCGCACATTCGCACTGAAGATGCGGCTATAACACCCTATCCAACCCAACCAGTTGCGCTTCTTATCACTTCGTACAGCTTTTTTTTGAGTGGGTGTCTGCCGATCTCTCTGTTTACTGGCTAGGATGGGATGAAAAAGAACAAAAACTTGGCATTGGCATTATTCTAGATCAAGGCAACGAGATCCATCACCATACTGTATGAAATCTATTCGGCCCTCTGGTTCGAAATGGGCCCATGAAAAGACTTGATTCCTTCCATTGGAACTTTTATCGGATAGAGCTCGCCCGGGGAAATTCATCTTGTCCATGTTAAGGCTATAATCCATCAACCTGAAGGGTTCAAATTTTTTTTTTTCGAATACTATTCACCACCAGCTCATCTTTCTTTTATGCTGACATCTTTTGTTTTTGAGATCCTTGGGGAGTCGTTTGCATATATCCTTAGAAGACCAGCTTCTAGAACGAATGCAGGAGGGCAAAGATGATTTCTCCCTATCGAGCTCCACCCAATAAAAGCTCCAATAGAGGGAAGCAAGTCCTTTCATGGACCCACTCCAAATCAGACGGCCACATAGATTTTATCCACTGTGGTGATGGATCCAAGTTTTTGATCTTTTCCATGCCATCCTAAACAGTAAACAGAGAGATCGGCATGCACCAACTCATTAAAAGCTGTATGAAGCATAGTTGAGAAATCCGGGGTGACTCAGAAGTGACCCTCGCTGAGTTAGGTTCTACCTCACCCAAACCTTGACTCGTGGCCGGATCTGCAAACGATCCGAGGTGATTCGGCCGATTCCCGAGTCATCCCAATGAGTTTGCCAACTATGGGCTCAACGACTTCTTGCTTTTTCTATCTCTCTTTTTTCCCACTCTCTTCCTTGGCTTTGCCCACAGCTATTAGCCTGTATATTATTCCCCCTACCGTTCTAAAGAAAGGGTATCATAGACTGTGCACCGGGCCAATGCTGGGTCATTCTTGATACTTCATTTTACTCTTCTGCTTCTCTCTAATCCACCTTTATGTGGTGAGTTTGAGCACACACACACACATTGTTAATATTTATGATTACAAGAGGTCCATCATTTCCATGAAGATGATGATCCGGTTTACATGTTAAGAAAGGTTTGATGTTTTTTCCATTTTGATGAAGATTTTGTATTGCAACCGCTTCCTTTCCATGTATGGGAATATATATCATGTTTAAGCTACATTCGAGCTAGCATACTATGAATATCTTTAACAATTTTTATTCATTATCCCCTTTTGGTTAACACATTAATGATTGTTTGGTGTTCTTTCTACTTTGACGAAGATTGTTTATTGCTACTGATTCCTCTCCATGTATGGCAATGCCGTGTGCAGGCTAGCTTTGAGCTGGCTTGCTCTGACTATCCTTAACAATGCTAATTCGTCATCCCCTTTTGGTTTACGTATAAAGAAATGTTTGTTGTTCTTTCCGGTAGGTCCAGCCAGGTGTGGTGGACCTACCGGACTCAGTTCTGGGCTTCTAAGCTTACGCACTACTTTAACCTAGGCATATGCGACATTAAACTTAGGATTATAAAGAAATAATGCACATTTGGAAAATGGATAGTTTTACCCATTGCACAGAAACTAAGGTCAGCAGGCTGTGTGGGTAAGCTAACCAACCACATGGTGGGCTCGGTGAAGTTCCAGGCACAAGCCAAATTTCATGTCACAATTCTATCATTTCCCTTTCAAAAAAACATTTCTCTAAATTGAGTCATGAAGGGAATAGGCAAACTGGATATTTAGGGCTCGCCAAATCAAACTGCACTTAGAAATGCTCTGAAGAAGAGCATCTGATCTTAAATCAGCAAAGAAATTGAAAAATTAATGTCAGGATTGATATAAAAAAAGAAGATCATAAGTTGAGTTATGCACTAAGTGACATGTGAATATGTAGAATTGTAATTAAACTTAATCTGAGAATAATGAACTCAAACTGATTTAAATATACTCAGATGATATCTCTTGTTATTGAAATTGTTTTCAGACTTTAGTGTGTGCTTGTTCATCCCTAATTATTGTACTTTTTAGCAAAAATTGCAATTTGTTACAACCGGCAATTTCTTGGTCAATATGTTATCATGACATAATATCAATCTTAGCTAGTTGAATGCCGTAAGTGCTTCCATAAATACTCTACAAAAAAGATTCTGCTCATTCTTGTGTTTCGATTTGTCCTAGTAGTATTTTCCTTTCCGCTAGTTTTCAGTGAATAATCCATTTCCATATCAATAAATGATCTATTTTATATATACTATTATATATATATATATATATATATTTCTGGGTTCCACATTTTTTTGTCTTTTTCACATGATGTAGTCCTATCTTCTTGTAGGTGGGAACCCATGAATTGAACCTAATGAAACAATATAGGATTCGTCACTATGTTAGGGTCGAGCTCGAGGAATCAAAGAATTAAACCGAAGACTCAACATTGCTATCGCAAGAGTTGCAAGACCTTATGGGCAACCTATATATCTAGAGAGAGAGAGAGAGAGAGAGAGAGAGAGAGAGAGAGAGAGAGAGAGAGAGCTGTCCATGGTGCATTGTTAGATGATCAGTTTCTTTTATGGCAAATTAGATTTTACAACATGAAAATAATTTAATATATGATCTGTCTAAGCAAATAAAGGTCGGACCAAATTACAACTTGTCTACATGAACAAGAACTCTTTGTTTTTATGATACTTGTTTTAATCCATCGAAAGGCATCCGTTTAGAGGCTTTCCTTTCTCTATGTATTGTTCCAATTTTATCCGGAAGAGACACATGACATGCTTTCCCTTCAGCTATATATATGATACTTGTTTTTATATATGAATTCCAACCTCGTTAAAAGATGAAACACTTCCTTCAGGCCTATTATTGCCTATAACTCAAAAAATAACTAAAACCTATTTTTTCGAACTTCTAATAAGGACGTAAACTTTCGTTAAAGAAAAATTGTTAGTTAAAAACGTAAAACGTAATCTAAGGATAAAGGGTAATATAGAACCTATAACTTGTGGCTAGCATTTTATGGTTTTCATACTTTTCATAAGTGTGGCTTTCGTTGACAAAATAACAAAAGGTAGACCCTTTTAGAATTATAGAAAAAGCTAGGCCCATGGCCAGTTATGCTATCGGGTCTGCCAGATTATTTGAATCCAATCAGTTTCTGATTCAATTCATAGCTGATTCGAAATATCAGCTTTTTCCTAGTTCAAGATTTTAGTTATTTCTATCTATTTTCTACTTCTTAAAGTTTTTTTTTTTTTTTTTTTTTAGCCAATTGGCAAATGATTAAGTATTTAATTGTTGAATTGGGCTACTCAACGAAAATATATAATTATATAGGTTGGTGAAATTGAGGGTGGCACTGAAACAGGGGTCCGTAGGGCTTTTGGACCTCTGGCCCAGATCGCAAAAATAGGTTCGCGCTCGGGCTAGATAAAAAAATTACTATTAATTTTAAAATTTACTATTAAATTTAGAAAGTATTTTTTGTACAATATACATTTGAAAATCTTATTATTAAAATTGAACCGGTTCGGCCGAGCCCGAACCCAGTCCATGGTGGTTGGGCCTGGACCTCGGTAGCCAAAATGGAACCCAGCCCAGCCCGGTTGCCACCTTAGGTGAAGTGAACAATGGAACTGCCTATTCGACCCAACTGCAAAAACTAATTGCACAATCAATATTTGTTAAAAAAAAGCCATCTTCAAGAAATAGAAGAAGTAGAAACTAATATCTTGAACTATTTAAAAGCTGACCATTTCGAATAAGCTATGAGTCGAATCAGAAACTGCTGGATTCGAATAATCTGGCTGATCCGATAACATGCACTCCTCATGTAGCCTTAGCCTGAACGGGGCAACATTGAAGCAAGGCGTCGGCTACTGCTTAAGGCGAATGCATCATTAAGTAAGTTTGTTTCACTAATTATTTGATTTGTCACAAGAGTTCAAGTGCATGGCTTTTCCATATAAGTAGAAAGGAGTTGCCTGGATTTTAAAAGAAGTAGAAAGGAGTCGCCTGGAAGCAGCCCCTTGCTGCAGAAAAAATGGCTGCTCTGGCACCCCATTCATGCAAGAAAAGGACTGCAGGAACAGCAGCTCGGGGCTGCCTTCAGGGACAGTGAGAAAGATAATCGCATCGCCAAAGGAGGCCGTTGACAGCGAGCATCACTGTCGGAAATGCAGGATATGGACAAGGGAGATGTTCGCCGTTGAGCGCAGCGTTCCTGTTACTGAACACCCTTTATGGGAATTCTCATCATGTTACAAAAGTGGACACTTCATAAGTTCCTTATCGCTGCTTGACAAGATGAAGTGGCTGCATATATATACTCAAATATTATCACGTATCATAATTATCACGTATCTTTGATTGGAGCTCCCATGGATGAGATCATGAATGATTGTGGCCTCCATGGATGAGATCTACATGGCTGATCCACATGCATGGAACTTTTGTCTCTCTTCTCTTTCCAAGTATGATCTGTTGTAACTCAACATTTTCGCATACATAATTTGACATGATCGTATCAGTTTCCCTGCATTTCATTACCATAATGGTGATAAGGGGCAGAGCCAGGGACGCCCCCACCCCAAAATTTCAATTTTTTTTTCTTTTGCACGAGGTTTTTAAAAATTTTCGTTTAACCCATATAAAAATTTTAAAAATTTATATTTTAGTCCATGTTAAATAAGCCTAGGCAACGGGCCGGCCCCTCTCCCTCTCCGCTGCCGCTCCCCCTCTCCCTCTCCGCTGCCGCTCCCCCTCTCCCTCTCCCCCATCTCCCACTCCCTCTCCCTCCTCCTCCGTCTCCCCTCCCCCTCTCCCTCTCCCCAGCTGGGCCGGGTCCGGGTCGGGCCCAGGCCAGGCTGAGTGGCCCGACGGGTCAGCCCGGTCCGACCCGCCCAGGCCTAATGTTAAAATTTTAAAACTACAGTTCAGCCTTATTCTATTGAAAAATTCTTCTCTCTCTGATGGTGATCATGGTTCACAATATATATCCTTAAACCAATTTCCGTGGATGAAACACTTACATGGCTGAGTCACACGAAACTTATCTCCCCCTTTTTCAAGCTTGTTCCTTCATAAAGTCCACCTCACATTTTTCATACATGAAAGTTAACATGATCACATCAGACCCCTGGCCTTTCATGTAAATCATACATACGTATACACAAGTAGCTAAAACACAAGAAGAGGTTCAAATTCATAACAATCATTGCCCATGAATATGTTAATCCTCATATTTGTGGAATCACCACTGCGCTTAAGGCAAAGTACCCTACTTGAGTCGGGAATTGTACCTGGATAATCAATGTCCAGGACTTTACAGGCCACAAGGGCTAGCACCATTGAGGCTCCTTTGACCTTAAAAATAATAATTAAAATGGTAGCCTGCTGATATCTAGAATCTAAGGGATTTCGGCATAACTTCAAACCTGTCACGGCCGTGATCCATTGATTTTCACATGTATGACAGGTAAATGATTTCGGAGAAAATGTTGGAACTACCCTTCGATCTATGGGTTCCATTGAGCGCCACAAAGATTGAAAGAAATAGCCTGTGCTTCAGCACAACTAAGGCTGCACAAGAGCCCCCGAGCTTTGCCAGCTCGAGTTTGACTTGGCTCAAAAAACTCGAGCTCGGCTCGAACTCGAGTCGAGCTCCTTAATGCAAACTCGGGCCCAACTCGACTATACAAAATGAAGCTCATTTAACTCGTTTACGCATTAACTTATGTAAGCATTAACTCGTTTAACTCATATAAGCGTTAACTCGTTTAACTCATGTAAGCGTTTAACTCGTGTAATCAGTTTTGATAATATTATATAAAGTACTGGTTTGCGAGTTGACTCGAGTAAAAACAAGTCGAATTCCTGAAACTCCAACTCAACTCGTTTATCATTTCAAGTATCTTTCTAAGGCCGAACTTACTCGTTTCTAAACGAGTAGCTGACTTTTTTCAAACGAGTTCAAGCCGAACTCGACTGGTTGTGCAGCCCTAAACACAACGGTTTCATTACAATTGGAACATTGGCGGCAATAACTAAGGCAAAAACTTAAAGGATTTTCTTACCTCCAGCTCATAATTTATGGATCAGATATTTATCAGCTACATGTCAACATGGAGTTGGATGTAGGCTGAGAAAACGAATTAAAGGCTAAAACAGTATCTTAGAGCATCGTGGTTAAGTGCAGCTCTGAAAAATGAGTTCTGAGAAGGAGCACATCTTTCAAAACTCGATCCTTCCCTAAGAGGAAGAAGAAGAAGGATCTCCTCAAAAAAGGAAGCAAGATCTTTGTTCCTTGACCGGTGCAGACATTGACATCATCTCCTTCACTGAAGAAGGGAACCATTTTAATTCCGGTTTCCCTTTTCCTGCAAATGGTCAAGATCGAGACGACGACCACCGACAACTCCTCTCCATTACCACCGCCAATAATGCTCGCCTTCCGTCCACCAACACCGTGTCCCATCCTCAACCAGCAAGGTCAAGGTGACCAACGGGGGAACCCGAAAACGAGTGAGGAAGAGAACAGGGGAACCAGCCTTTGACAATTACAAAGCTGTGTGGGCATCGATAAGACCGCTGCTTGGTGCGGAGTTAGCGCCTGTGATCATGGCAAATTTGGGATGGAGATGGGTTGGGAAGGAGTAGATGAGGGAGGGGAGAAGCGATGCTGCTTGGCCGGTTGCACTATTTAGTGATGAATATTTCATGATAATCCTCAAATGAAGGAAAATCTAAGCTTTCATCCAACCATTCATCTTTTTAATAGTAATTTTTTTTTTAGAGTTGGCACTTAGAGTTGAGGCTCCATATATTTTGACCATCTTTATAAATGATCACCTTCTAATAATCAATGAAATGAAAAAAACAAAAAATGCTCTTGGCTTCTTGAGTTGTCGCTGTTGCTTTGCTTGTTAAGTCCACCCACCATACAAAATTCAATCACACTAGTGATCACATCAATTAAGGTAAATTTGCACATGAAACCTATATCATGAGAGTTGGAGATATTGACGTACTCCTTTGAAATTGAAGTCCCATGTAAGAAAAAACTTGGAGAAAGGCTCCAATGCATCCCTATTGCCTGAAATTAAAGCCATTCATTCCGAAATAAAACATTTTTTCCTTAAAAGTGATGGTGGGAACCACATATAATCTACCTAGGGTGGAAATTTGCCCACCCTAAGCTAGAGAAATTTTGTTGGCATAAGAATGCTATAGGCTGTGTGGTGCTCGTTAGGTTTGTCCCTTCAAAGCAACATAACTTATCTTTTTGAAGCCATATAATAATTTTTTTTAAAAAAAAATGAAACTCGAATTCCAATGGCAACGCCATGGAAGACATTAATCTTTAATGCTTTTCATGCAAAGTTACCATTTTAATTGGAAACCTTTCTCAGGCTACTAAATTTCATAAGCATCATGGTATGGACATAATATTGTTTGTCGAAAGAGAAAAGTTAAATTTCACATAATCGTTTAACAAAAAGCGTTCTTTTAATTTAATTATTAAAAGTTCGTTGCCACATTGTGGCAGCTTTTTTATTCCATTATCATGTTCAGAGAAGCAAGAAAGTGAAGAGTACCGAACCGACTGATGCTTTTATGGAAATACAAGAGGGTATTTAACAAGAACAAAGTATGTTTTTTGAAATTGATTGAAACGAAATAGCAAGCTCGAGATCACCAAGTATCCCTTTCACATGAAGGCTAGGCCGGTGCCACCATCCAAGCTGATCCCCCACGAGAAAGATTGATATTACATTAACATAGAAAATCACCTCACGATAAATCGCTGTTATTTCGAAGGGAACAACGTCCGATATCAATGGCTGACGACGTCTAATCGGCTACAATCGATAAGGGGGTTTGCACATATCACGGCGGAGCCGTGGAACCCGGAAAAGCTTTTCTCTTATATAATAACGACAATCAGGGTTCGTCTTTTCTACTCTGTCAAAACACACTGCTGAATCTCGAAATGAATTAAGAGCAAGCTAATTGCCTTTGTCACATGGATGTGAATGCAACAAGTATACATAGGAGATAAAAAAAAGGGGGGGGGGTTTGGGTATTTAAAGAATTCTACATAAAATATATATATTTTTTAAAATTTTTAACTTTTTTCATATCCATTTTTATTGCTTTTACTTAGTCAATTGGTTTGCATATAGCTAGTTTGTTTCGTATCAGAGACTGGGCATGAGAACGGAATTGATGACCCGAAGAATGGGAAAAAGTAGAGATGCAGGGAAGTCATATGTTGGGGCCATTTTCTTAGGTCTGCCGATTGTTACGCTTCTTCAAAAAATTTCATTTTTTGCAATGTCCTATTCTGACAGGAAACTAAGTGTGAAATCCACCAGATTTTGAAAGTATGGATGTGACGTACTGACGTTCTATGAGGAAAAGATCCAGCACCTTGTGCCCATGACTCACGCAATTCGTGCCGCTCGTTTCGCCTCTGAAACCTGCTTGATTTCCCTCCCAAATAATGAAACATCCTTCTCGCTAGCATCCTCAACGCAGACAGCCATAAGTAAGGGGAGCCTTCTTCTCCATTCCTCAACACTTCCCAAACCCGTAGCAGCCTCTGCCCACTTGGTCATCCATAGCCACCACCAGAGAGCCATGGCCCGTTTTCAGTCTCTCTCCCTCCTGCTCATCCTCAGCGTTGCCCTGGCTTTTCTCTCCTCTTTATCCAATGCTCAGGTAAGTTACTGGAGTTCCTGTATTCTTGATTGAAATTATTTGTAAAGACATGCACTTTTTAGACTCTAACTTTTTCTTAACATTTTTTTTCATCTCCCAGTGGAAATAACCAGTTGAAACTTGAAAGTAGGTTCCCATAAGTTTGGGTGGGCTTGATAATATTTTTTAAAATATTTTGTTATTAATTTATATGTATATATATAATATTTTAATAAAATTAATTATATTTATATATTATTTTATATTAAAAATATATTTTTTAATTTAATCAAGTTGAATCCGAACACAAGTTTTGAGTGTTCGGCAGGCCCAAGCCCGACTCGGGCGGGACCAATGCCCAGACTTAGTTGGAAGGAGGTTTAAAACTTTGACTTTGACTTGAGCATTTGAATGAGCCTAACCTTCCGGCCTGACCAATATAATGCAGTGAAAAGGGTGCTTTAGTTTCGGCACTTATTGAACTTGGATCTTATTCCATAACTTTTTTCATTTCAAAAAAGAGCTTGAAGTCCTTATCCAATGTATTATTCTACATGAACTTGCTGAAAGGGTTCATACTAGAGCGGCATTCTTGTCATCTGTTTTCTCCTTATCACGTGCCGCTGTTTTTCTCTTGATGCTAATCTTGTACCACAATTTGATCCATGTTTTTCTTTCTCTGCTTTGCTATGCAGTATTACTATGGCTCACGGCTGCACCCTTCAGGTAAGCAAAATATCAGCGTCGATCGTCTAATTAACAGGGAAAAAGTAGATATATGAGGGAATTATTTCTGTTTCCTGTTCAATTTGCTTTCACCTTTATTGAGTTACTTCAGATAGGCCAGGCTTTTGCACTTACCAACTTATTGCAACTTACCAATGGCCATCTAGCGGCACTCGATTTAGAGAAAATTAAATGAGATAACCCTCGCTTTTACTCTATGACCTGAGGATTCAACATTCTAACATACTATATGCTTTATAATTCAAAGAAAAAATGTATTTTTCTCGTTTTACAAAGGATATGTAGAACTCAAGCTTACAAAAACAAAAAGATACATATAAACGTGTTGAAAAATATATTATGTAGCTTAATTTGTTGCTGCATCACAGCTTAGGGTTGCTGTTTTGATGGAACATCCATGATTTGATTCTTTGATCCACGATATGCAGAGTGTGGGGCGAGGTGCTCGTACCGGTGTTCAGCAACACACCACCGGAAGCCATGCATGTTCTTTTGCCAGAAGTGCTGCGCCAAGTGCCTCTGTGTTCCTCCCGGCACCTACGGCAACAGGGAGTACTGCCCATGCTATAACAACTGGAAGACCCAGGAAGGAGGCCCCAAGTGCCCCTAAATGCATCTTCCCACATTCTTATAGATATATATAAGTTGAAGTTGAAGCAGAAGTACGTAGGAGATCTTTGGTCCAGAGAGGACCATAGCGTTAGCAGCTTTTGGGAATGGAATCTGGCTATGGAGATGAACTTGGAAGGCTTATTTTTAATCCAATCACGTTCAAACTCGTAGTTTACCTTCCATTCGTAGTTGGCATACTATTTATACTATGCAGTCATGCTCTTACTGTTAAGGACGAAGCTCACTCAGCTCGAGTTAGCTAGCCTCATCATGAATACACTACTCTATAAATTATTGGTTTACTAGTGAATTCTTCATTGGCATCATGTTTGGGGATGGTATCTAATACATTGCTTGGCGCACAACTTTAGTTTGATAACTAGCTAAACTTTCTCCTCAACAGCACTAGTGTTGATCGGCAATGGCTCGTTAGTGTTAATACTCCTGGGTTTCTCACAAATCCATGGTTAATCGATGCATACTGGAACAGATTATTGACTGAAAAAACATTGCGACTGTGAAGTATTGAAGGGCACCGATGAACTGACCATATTCAGTGGAACCAGGGTACAGATCTCTGTTATACAAAGATAACTCGTTGTTTGGAGACAAAGGAGTGGAGACTAGTTTTGCATCGTCCGCATTCGTCTTCTCAAAGCTACTCAGCGAGTTAATTTTTGTTGTGTCATCAACGTGTGAAACGTAGGAACACATTCAATTCCAAGGAAAAAGAAAATATATCCAAATCCTTGACTTGATTAACGATTCTTTACCAAGAAATAACAATGAGATGGTAAACAACCGTAGGAGCTTTCTGCAATTAAGATGTCATCAACATAAACCATGACAAATGACAAATAAAGAGGGATCCCCATACTCTTCTAGAGAGCGAGGTGTCAATTTTGGATCCGTGAAAGATCGTACGAAGCTAAAATGAAATCAAGCAACGAAACGAAGCTCGAGCATTTGTTTCAGTCAGTGGGGAGCATTGTGTTACAACCTGCTGATCGTCTGAGGCTGGATACTCAACATGATATGCGTTCTTATACTTTGAACACACGAAAAAAAGTGGATAGCTCTTGATTAATCTTGAGGCTTGAACATATGAAAAAAGGTGGATAGATCACCTCACGATAAAATCGCTGTCTTTTAGAAGAAATCAACTTCTGATATCAATGGCTGCCGGCGTAAAGCCGGTGGTAGTTTTACAGTCGCTACTTCTAGTTAGCTACAACTGATAAGTTGGTCTGCACATATCACGGCGGAGCCGTGGAAGCCTGAGAAACTTTTCTCCTTGTATTGCGACAATCAGGGTTTGTCTTTTTTACTCTACCAAACACACTAAAGAAGCTCGAAAGAAATTAAGAACAAGCTGTTGCCTTATCACATGGGCATGATAGCGGAATTAACGGCCTGAAGACTCGTGCTCTGTCTGAAGTTAAACGGTTTCCAAGTTCCGTGAGCGACGAAGAAAAAGCCCGTTTCTCTCCCAATTTCCAATCCGCCCAATTGATTAAAAAACTGAGCTACCAATCGATTATCCAGCACTTTCTTTTTTCTATAAAATATGTATGTAATTGTATATAAATGTTGTTAAGATAGGAAAAATTACAGCTGCAAGGGAAGATATCGTTTATCAATGTTGGGCCCATTTTCTTAGATATGCCGTCTGTTACACTTTGTCAAAAACAGGAAAAAGAACATTTTACTATTTTCAATGTCCAATTTTGAGAGGAAACTAAGTGTGAAATCCATCCAGATTTTGAAGCGTATAAATTTGACCTGCCGACGTTCTATGAGGAAAAGATCCAGCACCTTGTGCCCATCACGCAATTCGCGCCGATCTTTTTGCCTTTGAAAATTGCTTGATTTCCCTCCAAAATAATGAACAGTCTTCTCGCTAATGCATCCTCAACGGGGACAGCCATAAATAAGGAGAGCCTTCTCCTCCATTGCTCAACACTTCCCAAAAGCGTAGCAGCTGCCACTTGGTCATCCAAAGCCACCATGGCCCGTTTTCACTTTCTCTCCCTGCTGCTCATGCTCATGCTCAGCCTTGCCCAGGCTTTTCTCTCCTCTTTATCTAATGCTCAAGTAAGTTGCTTTCCTTTACATGCTCCAGTAGTCTAACGGCTTGTTTGGTTGGGAAATGACCTTGTTTTTTTGGTTGGCTAATTAGATTAGAAAGGAGAGAAAGAGAGAAAAATGAAGAAATTGTATTTAGTTGGGATGGGAGGAAAATGAAAGGAAAGGAAGGATTATGTACTGCAATCCCTTTCAAATCTAATAGATTGAGAAAGAAAAAAAGAAAAATGAAGAACAAGCCTTTTTTATTCCTACACTGTCATTTCCTTTCATTTACATTCAAACGACCTTTTAAACCACTTCTTTTCTTTTTTTTTTCTTTTGATTTCTTTTCTTTCCTTTTTTTTTTATCTTCCTTTCTCACAAGAGTGCGCTCAACGCAATACGAGTGCGGGTACGCAACTAAGGTGGTCAAACAAGAGTAAGGTGTAACCAGTACTAAAATTGTTTTTTTTAACTCACACCTGATTTCCGTTGTTTGTTTTTTTTTTCAAATTTCTATCAAAGATCGCCTGCGTGCCTTTCTGGCCCCTTCTCTCTAGCAATGTCGACCTTGCAGGCTCGCCCCTTTGCTGCTGCTTCGTCTCTTCCACCGGCAGCTTCATATCCATCCGGCGACCGGAGTCTGCATTATCGTCTCCGTCCGACATGTTTCCTTTTTTCCCTGTTTCTTCTTTCCCTATTTCCTCTTCTTTGTCCATCTTCGTCGTCCCTCTTCTTCGTCCCCCTTCTTCGTCCCTCTTTGTGCCTCCTCTTAGTCCCTTCTTCTTTGCCCTTCCTCTTCGTCACTCTTCCCTGTGATTCTTGCTCTGCACCTGCAGCTTCTATTGAATTTTTTTCTGCATTTTAATTTATGATGGAATATTTATTTCATTGCTAGATGTGAACTTGCATTTCAAGTTTGAAATCTGAAGACCATGGGCTTCTTTTGCCGTAACCTAGGTTTGTGTGTGTGTGAGATTTAGCGTCTTCAACTTGATTCATTTTGTGTGGCTCAGCAGTGAACACTGAACAGACATTCTTCGTACCTCTTTTTTTTTCATGTCACTGTATATCCTCTCTGCCGTGGATTGCTGCTTTTGTTTTATATTCTGATCTGGATTCATTCTGATTCTTCCTTCCTACTGCTGCAGGACTATTATTTAATAATTTTATCGTTTATAGACAATTTTCTGTCATATATATTATATACATATTATTATTATTATTATAGATTATTAATAATAATAAAATACTCTAAATTTTTTGAGATAGGGTTTAGGGTTTAATGTCGCGCTGGCACCCCCTACTCAAGTGACATAGCCGCTAGGAACTTGAGAGCGTTTGATTAGGCAGATCAAGTCCGACTCGGCCCACCCCGTCACCCCAAATCGAATCTCAAACGGATGATTTTTAGGCTACAGCTGAGTTTGAGATCCAAGTTGGGGGTGAATGCTGAAATCCAACTCTGGGTTTCAGCTATAGTGGATCTAAATCCCCTCCTATCTGAGATCCGTGGGGAATCAAACTCTAACCTTGAGTTTATTCATTTACTTTTTTGTATTCCAAAAGAGAGGTTGAAGTACTAATAGCAATCCTTATCCTGTGCATGACTGAATGAATTTGCTGAAAACGTTCATACGACAGTGGCATTCCTGTCGTCTGTTTTCTCCTTCTAATTCTGTACTGGAAGAGGGTCCATGTTTAACTTTCTTTACTTTGTTATGTAGGGTTACTATGGCTCGCAGCTTTACCCTTCCGGTAAGAGGAAAATGTCAGCGTCGATCGTCTAATTAAAGTAGATATATAAGAGAAAGATTTTCCTGTGCAATTTCAGGTAAGAGGATTGTTGTTTTGGTAAACCATCCATGATTTGATTCTTTGATCCACGACATGCAGAGTGTGGGGAGAGGTGCTCGTACCGGTGTTCAGCAACTCACCACCGGAGGCCCTGCATGTTCTTTTGCCAGAAATGCTGTGCCATGTGCCTATGTGTTCCTCCCGGCACCTACGGCAACAGGGAATACTGCCCATGCTATAACAATTGGAAGAACAAGGCCGGCCGCTCCAATTGTCCCTGAATGCGTCTTCACCCTTTCTTTAGTCCCGAGAAGACCATAGCACTAGCGACTTTTGATAATGGAATTTAGCTTTCAGGATGAACTTGGAACGCTTCTTTGCAATCCAATCAGGTTCAAACTCGTCGTATACCGACCATTTCTTTTTGTCATACTGTATTTACTATGCAGTCGTGTTCTTAATGTAAAAGGACGAGGCTCACTCTGCTCCGAGTTAGCTTGCCGCATTTTGTTATCCATGGTAGTTGAAGATAATCTTGCATACTAGTAAAGTACTGATTTACCAGTAAATTTTTCATTGGCATCCTGTTTGGGAATGGTATTTAATACATTGCTTTGACGCGCAACTTTGATCTGATAACTAGCTAAACTTTTCTCTTCCCCATAACAATAGTGTTGATGGGCGATGGATTGTTAGCGTTACTACTCCTGCGTTTCTCACGAGTCCATGGTTAATCGATACATACTGGAACAGATTATGGACTGAGAAACGTTGCGACAGTGAAGTATTGAGGAGCACCGACGAATTGACTATACTTAGACTTGAACCAGGCTACAGATCTCTGTAATTCAAACGATAGGAGACAAGTTTTGCATCATCCGCAATTGTCTTCTTAAGGAACTCGGCGAATTATTTTTGTTATGTCATCAACATGTGAAGACGTAGGATCAGAGCCCACTGCTCCGCATTCAGCCTATTATAGGCATCCTGTGTCCTTATCAGATCTATCTCCTGTCAGTTATCATGGCTAACCTGATGATCAACGATCTGCATCTGGCTTTATCTCCGTATTTCTACTTCAGAATCTCTCTTTGAGCTCACAAAAACAGGGCACTGTTGCACGATCCAGCACAGATTTAGGGTATGGGACCCTTGCTGGATCGTTTTCTAAGCTTCTTTAGCTTAGTTCTTTGCTTCAAGAACTCTGTTTTCCGTCAACTGCTTCAGAACTTGGCATAACAACTTAGGCACCACTTATCTTGCAGCAAATATTATTTCCCATGCTCGCCCGATCCATATTAAATTATGGGACTTAGTTTATCAAAAAGCCTTCCAGTTTATTTCCAGCAATGATAAAATCGAAGATACTCTTACTAAACCTCAACTGACTGCTGAGTTTCGTTCCAAGCTGAACGTGCGATCTCCCCTACTCAGCTTGCGGGTTGTGTTGAGCCAACTGGTTCCAAATCTGATCCTACCAAACCATTTTTTCTGCAGTAAATCACGCAGAGAGATCAAACCCAGTGGCAAGAAAGTCTTCAGGATGTAAATCTATTAAAATCCATCATGCCTTAAATTTTTGAAAAACTGGAAACTGCCAATGTATAAAACAGGGTAGAATGGAAACCCTAACTCTCGAATGAAAACTATGAAAGTGTTCTTTGGTTCATTTTAGAACATGCATATTGTTAATTTTCTGTTATAATTTTCAGCACCTGATTTTAATCTTTTATGGTAGAAACCTTCCTTCCAAGAACACGGTGAAGGCTTCTAGTTAACATCAAATTGAGAAAAGAATGCACAAGCCCATGTTTAAAATGGTGTAGTCTTGACAGATTTATGTCCATTGGATCTTCAGACTCAATGAACTCTGTGACGTGAAAATTTCGGAATAAAAAAAAAACAATTCACAGTTTTTAGAATCTTACAAACATTGTTGAAGAGATTTCAACAGTTTTTTCTCCAAGTTCGTTGAACTGATCTTATTGGCACCAACTTGGTTGATTTGATATGGGTTCTCCTTTGAATCAAATTATAGTATCTGCAGCTGTACTCCTTAACGATTAAGAATCAATGTGATTTGTTCTTATGCCATGGAATTTTATCTTTCAGACCAGAAGTCATCACGGCTGTCAAATCCCATTACATTCATTCGCCATATTTTAAGCACATCGATTCCAATGTCTCTTACATTTGACGCTTCTTTTGTTTCCATATACATAAATAAGAAAAGCTCAACCATTGATTGGTTATGCTCACGTTAAGCTAAAGCCTGGCTCAAACTTATAACCACAAGCAGAAAGGGAGCTTGAACACCCTCTGTTTCAGTTTGTTTTACTCGTTTATCATCTGCCATCTTGATAAGATCGTGTTGCCTTTCAAAATTTTAATGGCATCGTCTTGTGACACGATTGAAACCTTCTTCTGGCCCACACAGCAACTTCATGGCTACTTTTTCATCCAAAAAGCTACGAACTCCACCTCCGAACTGTTATTTTCAGTGGGTAATCAATGCGCTTCCTAGGAAATGATTTGGCAGACAGGTTAAAGTTGCCTCGCCAGCTAATGGCAGATTCTCATCAGAACTTGCATGTGCCTTTTTTTCCCCTTACACTTGCAGTCTCTATCTTCGGGCAACAGAACAAGTTGGGGGATGAAAGCACTCCGCTCTTTTTACTCTCCTGGTTTTTTTCTTTTCTCCCCGGGCACCCTATCGATGATAGAGACGATGATCGGAGGTCGACCTCATCCCACTGCGGCGGGCCATCCATGTCTGTCTTTCATGTCAATGTGGCGAGCACCACTGCAGTTGGCACTTGCTCATGGCCGCCACTATATGCTGAAAGGGACCTGAGAGCTTGAGAGCAGAGCACAACCGCACACTTGTGATCTTTCTGACGGAAGATGAACTTATCGCAACGTTGTCTGCTCCACCAATGAGTTGTTTTTAAGGCGTCCCATCTTGTAGACAACTACTTTCGCTATATATGTTGAATGCCATGTCGCAATTATTGTTATTAGCCGATTGAGAAAGCCAACTTATAATGTGCTCGCTAGCTGGGATTTCTGGTTATCATAGCGTTGGAGGCGTATGAAGCCTGATCCTAATTTAACAGGTTTCCCCTGTTCTTGTACACCCAAAATAAAAATAGTAAGAGAAGTTGAGGGTTTAGGGGTGTTATTATAATTTTCTGCCTTAAGCATCTTGTGTATTCCTTGTTATTCTAAATAGCAGAGACTTAGTGATGCCAAGAACTTTTGTGTGCTTTTGTCCCTTTTTTTTTTTAAATTTTGATTTAGCAAAAACCACCTTCGGCATAGAACTTCTATGACCATACCCTTATGCTTTCAGGGTTTTGGTTTGCTTCAGAGTTTCGCTAAACTTATGGTATACTCTTCAACTTGAGTGTCGTGCTTGCTATTTTAACAACTTAAAAGAAATAACACACCGGAACTAGTTTGCTAGTTTGCTTCAAAGATAGGTTAGACTTATGATCCCCGCTTCAACTTAAGTGTTGCACTTGCTAACTTTAACAACTTAGAGAAATAACACACCCGAATGTGAGTGTGCTTTCATCCTTGCTTCTTCTTAACCTCAAGAGTTTGATGGGGGATCGTTCTTAACACTTTGCCCCTTAAGTGAGTTGATCAAACTGGCTATATATGGCGCAATTAATGGGTTTTTTTTAAGTAATAAGAAAATAATTTTAGCACATGAAGACATACACACACGCACATATCACTATATGCATGCGTGCCTGATTTTATGTTTGTGTGATGGAAAGGTGGAGTATTTGTAAAAATATTCAGATGCACATACGTTAATATGTAGGAAAAGCCAATGTTGCTGAGTGTCGTATTGTTACTGGATGAATCAAATTCAAAAGTTTGTCCCTAAAAAAGACTACAAATTGTAATTAAAATCATAATAAAATTAATCAATACAAATTTAGTGACTGATCTTTAAACGGCAAATTTTAAATTTTAACCATGCTAGCACACGGCACATGTCATTAATTATTATCTATTATTAGGCTGGTTCTTAAGTAACCTTGATAGCGAACATATGGCTCTTGTAAGGTGGAGCTCCCATCCTGATCAAGCTGCTATTTCAGCAGCCGCTCGGAATCGGCGATCAACGCGAGCTTAATAGACCAGCAGGAACTTGAAGAATGGAAAAGCTAGTGACAGTAACTACATGATCATACCAATAATTAGGCAGTTTCATCGTCAAAAGCCGGCCGACAAATTCCACGCGACGTACATGAATTATAAGTTTCTTCTTCACCTTCCACCTTAACCCCATTTTGCTAACCCTTTCGTCATACAAACCTCCAAGAGCAGCAAAGTTCCAATTTCACAGATTCGATTAGTTGCAGTTACTCCTTCATTTTAAACATGTACAATTCCAAAGTCCCAACTTGGCAGACCAGACGCCACTCGCCTCAGAATTCTCGAGAATTGAAGCACAAATGCAGAAGCCACTGCTACTTCTTTGGATTTACCGCAGAGATGGGGAATGTGAGTTTGGCCCACTGAGTTAGTAGTACTGCCACTCACATGGGGTTGGCCCATCTTGGTCTGGCCTTGCCTGGAGATTGGTCGCCATGAAAGATGCTTCCATCAATTGCCGGTATTATAATCGTCTCTGAGGCATCGTGCAGTAGGAATCTGAGCTCTAATGGGCCACTGAGGGGTTGCAGGGATAGACGATAGAGGCTGCCCTTGATGGCTCTTGTCAGCTCGGTGGTGGTGGTGGGTCTCACTTATACTCAACAGCATCACATGGAGCTACCTCACAGAGTCGCCGTCTGATTGACTGGACCCTACCATTGTCGTGATCATTCTGGAGATTGATCCACGAAGGCAGGAACAGTGGAGTCACAAGCTTGTGCTCGTAGAGATTAACTGTGTTCTTCTTCACGTATTTCCCACTTTTCCAAGATCTGATTTTAGTTCATTCAGAGTTTGTGGATGGGTTGATCTCCTTGTGAACTGTGTTTTGGATTCGCAGAGTACAGAGTGAAAAGAGCCGAAGGTTGAAAAAACCAGTTTCAAAGTAGGACTTGTTGAATTTTATGGATACCACACCTGATTTTTGGGTGCACAAAGAGTACTGAGTGGAATGAGTCAAAGGTTGAAGGAACCAGTCTCAGATTAGGTGTTGTTGATTAATTCATTTCATATATATATATGATCCAAGTAGTGTTAACATCAGCTTGTATCAATCATAAGGGTTTCTTTTCTTTTGGTTTTAATTTTTCAATTAAGTGACAATAATTTTCTAGGAAAATTAAACTAGAAAATGAAGAACGAGTTATATAAGGACGTCGTTATATAAGGATTTTTTATTTATTTTAATCCCTGCCCATGAAATTCCTTCCTACAACTAGGGATGTTAATGAATCGAGTTCCGATCATATGCCTCATCAAAATTCGAATATGAAAAAAAGTTGTGCATCCAACAAAGAAATTCTACCGCATTCATTTATACTTGGAGATGACATTTGATTAGATTCATATTCAGATTTAGATTCAACTAAATATTCTGTTGGAATCAGATTTGGATTTGAATTAAGTTTCAAATAAGTATCCTACATCCAATATGTGTTTTTCAAAATCGTTTCTTAACAATGACATTGTGGTTCAAAGTGGCGTAGTTATAAACTGCTCACACCAGTTTCTTAAAAGTTCTTTATTTTTAAATGAGAATCTTAAATATTTATCTTTATATATATAAGTGCCCCATCAGATTTGAGTATTTTAAAAACAGCAGTAAATTTTTTTGGCTCCGCCACTGCTGGTTTAGATCCGATTGTATATGTGTTTAAAAGTCAAATTCGAATCCAGATGTGAAAATAAAAGCTAGATTCAAATTGAAAACTTAAAATTTGGATTTGGATATCCTACGAGATTTTCTTCATTCATATCTGAACCCAAATTCACCTACTCCATGTGCTGTTTCTTATATTAGTCCAGCGACGAATTGACGGTCATGAAAATCATTTGACTAGCAGATCTCTCATTTCTCTCTCCACATCCTTGTCATATGTCACGGTTGATTTACGCACCAAAAACCAATGCTCTTTTAAGTTTATTATGTTGTTCTAACGAACGCCGGATGTGCTAAAAATAACATTCATGTGAAATGCCTTTGGAACGGAAGATACTTTCATATCATAGCACAACTCGGGTTATTGCATTTGAATACATATATAATATATTTACATGTAAGCACGCCCCGATGTCCTGCTTACCTTTGAACAATTTGAAATCGCCAAAATCAACCTGCCGCATCTCTACTCCTACCGAGTTGGCCATTAATTCTTGATTCGAAAATGAAAGTGCGTCGGATGCACGTCAAATCGTAGACATCGTTGTATATATTTATTCAAGTAGTCCTTACGGTCCTTTTCATGTGCGTATTCTCGATCGACTAGTTTTATTTTTTAATGATAAAGGTCAGTGAGACCTCTTCGGATATAGTTCTTATGATTTTCATTTGGCAAATGGAACAATGTTGATATTCGTGGTGGATACATAAAACAATTTATTACCAAACACCCATGTATATTTTACTTGGTTCATGCACACACACAATTTTTTTATTTTTAAGATTTTTCAATTCAAAGGAACTCAATCACTGGAGTGAGAGGCCGAAGTTTCATCTCTTTCTTTACTTGCTTTTTTTTTTACTTTCTTCTGTCTGTAAATCTTCAAGTCTTTAGCTTTCCTCAGCCTACTTCCAGCCATTACGTGTCTGTTGCCCTCAGCAGCTAGCACGAGAGGGACGCATGCCTTTCCAGAGACTTGAATAAAAATCCAAGATATTAGAGATGAGAGGAATTATAAAAGTAACAAGATAGTCATTCTAAATAAAATCAGATAAACTTCCTAGAAATAATACTTCATAATCGAGATAATAAATAAAAGTTATGGATGTTCATCCTGTCCTAACTAAGCATATCGAAAATCAGAACGGAAGATAGAAAACAATTAAAAATGTGTAATGTCATCGCCAAGGGAGATTACAGGGTGATGATCTCCGGCCACTTTGGTCTAATCGATGTTGCTTTTCCGTCCCTTTCCTGTTCTTGCCAGTGGCGCCATTGCTGTGGGGGCCGTCAATTCCCTTGTGGTCTACGGGAACACTGACTTGTTGGAAGAACTATAAATTTAATGCTGTTTAATGCTCGACGTATGTCAAATGCTCATTTGGTAACGATCTCTGATTGCATTGAAAAATGACCAAATGCAATGTGCATGACATGTAGATGGGGAACTAGAAGAATTTAAGTTCATGGTGCCAACTTTCGGGATCATAAAATCCAATGTGGACACTAAATTTTCATGATATTTTCATTTTTTCTTTTCAATTTCTTCAAAAAACGGTCTGGTTTTTGGTTCTTCATCTCTTTTTTTTTTGTTATCTCATGTCCTTTTGGCCCTGTTTGATGTACATATATTTTACTGCGCATCGAAGAAAACTTACCTTTTTTATACGGCTTTTTACATTCAAATCAAACACATGAAAAATTACCATGTCAAATTCAATGGATAGGGTAATTTTACCTTGAAAAAAAGTCAGACATGGAGAGGTCCAATTTTTTATCATGTATTATTTTCCATGGTAATTTTACTGCTCAAAATTTGAATCTGCCATCAACCAGGACCTTTAAGTGACGATCCTGACAACTCCACCAAGTTTGGCTATAAGGCTATACTAGCTATAATATATATATATATATATATATATATATATATATATAAAACTTGCATTTCTTGGTCTCACCTTTTGCAAATTTTTAGTAGAATTCACTATTTTAAATAGTTTCTAGTAAAAAAGTAATGTTCTAATCTTTGAGAAAGTAGATCTCATGGGCGGCTAGTTTTCATTTCAACTTCTAATTTTCATTTCAACTTCTTGTTATGCAAACAAAGGGACACTGATGGGCGGCCTATTCTCACTCAACACCACTAGAAAGTAGGGCTGCACAACGAGTCGAGTCAACTCGGGCTCGACTCGAACTCGCTCGGAAAAACTCGACTCGAGCTCGACTCGTTTATAAACGAGTTGAGTTCGAGCTGAAAGTTAAATTCAAATCAATAAATGAGTTGAGTTCGAGTTGTAAGAACTCGACTCGTTTATGCTCGGCTCGGCTCGGCTCGATTATTGAAATTCGTTTCGTTTAATTATATGAACCGGTTCACCGAGTCACCGATTCACCGATTTAGGTTAAACATTTTTTGTTTATTATGTTTTCATCTTTTAACACTTTCGTTTCAACTTCTCCCTGTCGCTCTCTCATTTCTACCGCCCACGGCTGCAGCAACCCACCACCACTCCGCCCACGGCTGCAACGACTCACCACCGCTCTCTCTCCTCTCTACCACTCACCGCGGCACATGCCATGACCACCACCACTCACCTGATGTGCAACGGCGCCAAAGCAGTGGAAGGGACATTGGGGCTAACGTTAGGGTTCCTCCGATTCTAATCACCTCTCCTCACGACGGAAAGATGCAATAAGGGTAACGATGCAACCATCCAGTAGAGTCCGGCCACTATATTGGTTCGTCTCTCTTCTCCCCTTTCCCTGAAACCCTAGTGTTCCTTTGAAGCTCTGCCATACATGTTTAGGGCTTTTTTCACAGGTGGATGTCAAGATGGAGGTCGCCGAAAGACAGATGAAGAAGAGTTGATCTCAATGCCCTCCATGACATGCCCACAGAGGAGCTCATGAGACTCTTCCATGCCCTAGCTCAAATAAGGTTTGTATCTCTCACACTCTATTTTCCATCCTCCTCTCTCTCTCTTTCTCTTTTATATGGTTTTCCATCTTTTTGACGAATGTGTAGGTTCCAGAGAGGTTTGAAGAGGAAGCTGATGGCATTGATCAAGAAAATGCACAAATCAGTAATAAATCTCTTCCTTAAATTTCATTTTGGTTGAGAAACATGTTCCTGGTTGAGTTTGAATTGGGGTTTCATGGTGGATTTTGTTTGCTTGCATTTTGCCTTTTTTTTTTTGTTGTACCGTACAAGTTTAAAAAAACAAGTCATAAACGAGTTAATCGAGTTAAGGGAGTCGAGCTCGAGCTTGTGTCATGGAGCTTTAATCGAGTTAAGGGAGTCGAGCTCGAGCTTGTGTCATGGAGCTTGACTCGAGTTCGAGCTGGGCAAGCTCCAGCTCGACTAGACTGTGTGCAGGCAGCCCTACTAGAAAGTGATCTTATATTAGAAACTTTTCAAAGAGGGCTGAAATTTTTGGACTTCGGAAGCGGAGCCTTCTGACTTGAGTCTCTTTACTTCTCATAGAAACGTGAAAAGGATGTGCTTGACGTAAGCAATGCATAGATGAACGCGGTGCGATAATCAGAGTTTGTGAATTTAATGCTTTACAGTATCGGCTCTCCCTTGTATAAGGTATTGGCCAACACATATTAATTGTGCTTGGTATCGAGTCTATTCACTCTTTTCCCTTACTTGAGTCTAAAAGTAATATAAATATACAACCCCACATCCACATGAGCCATGAATTTTGTATCGGCATCATATGGGCTGATATTGACAACACAAATAATGCATGGTGCACTGAAACCGATGTGACAACACGCAAAACATGGTTTTCTTTAACAAAGAGAGACAGTCGATTGATTTTACAAAAGAACTTGTAAGAAGTCCTCTAATAATCTAAAAATAATCTGAAAACTTGCACATGTATGTATGAATGAGAATATGCAATTTTATCTTAAATCAGTTGCAAATGACAATTATCATGTCCGTGTTACTATGTGGATTCAATGACGTGAATTTCGTGTTTGTGCAGTGAAATGAAGCGAGGGACTGTGGACGAATTTGTATGTGAGATTTTTCTTAATTATCGGCATTAGGACTAATAATCCGCGACAAAACAAACACGACTTAAATTAAATGACCGGCTGCTTCTTTCTTTATGCTCCTGATCGGGTCCACAGGCCCAGGCTGCTCGGACCTTGTACCAGCACCCACCGGGGCCCGCTTCCAGATTTCAATGCCCCGGCCCCACTGCCCGACCCAGAGGTGTAACAAATTATTGAGGTCCCATTCCCAACTCTGGCGTGAGCCCACGTGCTGGTGACAGGTTACACAGTGAGTCAAGCTAAACTCCATTGATGATAAAGTCAAAGGAGCACGCGGATGCGGCTCGTTTTTCTGCTGCTTCTCGAGTCTTGACGGGAAGACGAGGTCGGCTACTCGGTCAAAGTCAACTAAATGTGAGCATAAAATATTGATCGGGTCTCTTCCAGCCGCCCGGCAAATTTAGCCGTTGACCGGACTTCGACCTCTTGGTGCCGGCGCAGGCGCCACCACTTTATATCTCCACGCCGCAAGCTTATCCGAAACAAATTGTAACATTCCTTTACGACCTTTTAGGTATTTTAAGACCTTTTATTTGTAATTAACTGTCATAATTTTTTTTTTTTCATTTGTTCTTTTTTAAACAATTTGTGAACTACCACCCAGGCGCTGTTAACACTTGAATTCAAAATTAATTTTTATTTATTGACATTATTAATGAACAATGAATTCAAATGTACTTTTCCGTTGTGTTTAGTTCGCTTAATTACCCACTTCATTGTTTACCTTTTTCACCCATCAAGAGTTGGAAATAAACAATAAGTGCTCGACTTAACTCCACTTGCACATGCTCATCGCTTAATGATCAGCAGTTTGTATGAGTTTTCAGATCCTAGCGTTAATGCAAAGCAGGTAGTTGAAGTGTTTGTAGAATTTTCCTCATCATTTTTTAATAAGTGGAAAAGCAAGTAAACTTTTTTTTGGAGAAATTGTAGCTAACCAAACACCCAAAAAAAAAAGAAGAAGTTATTTTGGAGCATCTGGAACTTTACAATGTTATCAACTGATAAAAGGCCACAAAGATGTTCAAAATTTGGACAAGTTCCCATCAAAACCAGCAGGTAAA
Source organism: Nymphaea colorata (assembly GCF_008831285.2). NCBI lineage: Eukaryota > Viridiplantae > Streptophyta > Magnoliopsida > Nymphaeales > Nymphaeaceae > Nymphaea > Nymphaea colorata. Next base: position 15,184,442 of record NC_045147.1, read on the forward strand.
GCACTGATCTCTTGACCTTCTTTAACTCAAGATTTCAAAGTTAATACATCAAAGTAAATAGAAAGAGACGCCAAAAACCAAACAGTAATCAAAAGGGAGGAAGTGCATATCCATTAGCAAGAACGACAAGACTTGAGAGGAAGCAAACAAAAGGAGACAGGAAAGGAAGTGCATTTCCTGGTAACTGTGGTACAGGCAAAGAAAAAGCTGCAGTTTCTCGACTAGGAGGAAAAGCGAGTTCGCCGCTTCATGAGCTTAATAGAACCAGGCACTACTGTTGATCACTAGGAAATACAAATCCCCATCATCCCAGAGCAGGAGCACGAGAAGATTCTGCAGCAAAAGGAGCAGAGGTAAAGGGGTCCGCTTCTGCAGGCCGGTGAAAAGGACCGGACTGACTGCTCCTGGTCCTGGTCCTGACGTTTATCTTCTTCTTCTTCGGGAGTGCCTTCTCTGCGATTCCTAAGCTTCATCTTTTTCCTCTCCGAGGCAGCTCTGAGTCACAACCCACAATGATGAAAGAAGGAAAAAGTTGAACGCCGAATGGAGATGGGAACAAATTTTGATTGTGAAGGTATCGAATGCAATGAGATAAAATTGACCACCCAACGATCCGCATATTTGCACAGTGCCCAAGCACAAGGGTCTGTTTCAATTGAAGCGCACCAAAGCAAACGCGAATATACCTTCTTTCATACGTATGTATATATGTATATGTATTCTCGGACTCAAACATGCGCAGATGTTATATGTATATGTATTCTCGGACTCAAACATGCGCAGATGTTTCAACGCTCTTAAATCAAGAGAACTGATCGAACTAAGGTAACAGCGAGACAGAAACAGGAGGAGACCATAGAAACAGCTCGATGCAGATGCTTGCATGCTGAAAGTTAACCATGTTAGAACTTCGATTTGAAGATGAGAGAATGGCCAGATTGACAGTTGGTCTAAGGGCATTTTGCCTGTCAATCTCTCCTCTTATCAGAGGAAGTGTTTCGACATCATCAGAAAGAAGCTACTGAAACAACCAAAAAGTTTACTTCAATCAAATTGAATGGAAAGAACAGGAAATTCTCTCCTTCACAAGAAAAAGGCCTATACCTAGCTGCTATTGATGGAATAAAGCTGTACTGCTTTCTCCTTAATATGATATATCAGTGTGCAGAAACTGACCATCAACACCCACCAATGTGCATCCTCATTAGTCAGTTCATTTCTCTCTATTGTCGGCATGATCTTCTGCTCATCATTCCCTCCAAAAAAAAGGCAAAATTATTAACAACTGTAAGGTATAGGGGTCTGCAGTATCAACCATAAAAGCCATCAAATAGGGGTGCAGTTTCTCTTTTGTGTATTAAAGCGTTTGAAATAAGGAAAGCAAAAGTGAAACCCCAAACCCAAAGAGTTCAACTTGTTTTCATTGTTTCGTAGTTCGTGAACGAATCCACGAGGGTGTCATCAAACGACCCACTCTAGAAGGTTCGGGCAGCCATTGAACCACAATTTTTGAAGGCAAGCCGGGGAAAATAAAGCGAGCGAAAAAAGAGAATTACAGTATAAACTTAAAACACACAGAAGCTCCTCTTATTGATTTTCACATCTCCAAGCAGCAAAAATGTACAGCTAATACGTGGAAAATTAACAAGTGGAAGGTGGGGATGCCGAGCAAAGGAAAAAAGTGACTGGAATTGAGGATGCGTTCTCAGATTCAGAGAGAAGCGGAGGAAAAAAGCGCGATAGAGAGGTCCTCGTAATCATCAACGGACGGTTCACGAGGAGGAGGACGCGGAAGAGGGGAGGAGCTGCCAGGCGGAGGTGGCGATGAGGGGGCGGGTGTGCCATCCGAGCATAAGGCACCCATTGTTCTCTTCCACCCTGTAACCGTCCCCACCGGCGAAGAGAGCCAGCAGCATGCTCGCCTGCTTGAACGCGTTGGATCCCAGGTGGACGGGAGCGAAGCCGGCCGCCCCCATTCTCGCCCTCCACTGCCCCAGCGTCTCGTGGCGCTCCACCCGCTCGGCACCCTCGCACGCCACGATGTTGCATATCTGCCGCCCGAGATACACTTCCGACATCACCTGGTCCTGTCCGGTAGCCGGCGACGACCCTCCTGTGCAGCCCTCGAGCGAGTCGAACAATGATGAGTAGTAGTGAAGAGCCTCCGTGAAGCGGTCAAGGAAAACTGGCCCATTGTGAGCGGCCTCCTGCTCGACCATCGTCACGATCTGTGGCTGGACGCTGCGCACCAGCGACAGCACCTTGTCCATTGCCCCCGGCTGCGCCAGCAGCTGATGGAGCTCGAAGATGGAGTTCACTGCCACCACCTCACCATCGGTGGGTCGGAGGTCGAGCATGTAGGCCTCGATGTCCGCCAGGCTTGCGGCCACGAGGCCACGGTACTCGAACTCGACGTTGATGGTCTCCGCGAACTGGGCGAGCTTCCATCCGACCTCCTGCAAGGGGTCGGAGTTGTCCCGTTGGGGAGGGCCGACGCCGGTGAGGCGGAAAGCAGGCGGGCCGCCGGGGCGGAGTGCCAGTGCCTGCATGAGCGCCGGCCACTGCATCCCCTGCTTCATGCTGAAGTCGATCACGTGGACCCGGGGTTTGCCGGCGAAGGCCTCCAGGATGGCCTGGTTGGCAGTGAAGTGGGCGAACTTGAGGTATGGGCAAGCTTCGTAGAAATGCATCTGGAGGAGGTCGGAGAAGGCGTCATTAGGGGAATCACTCGGGTAAAGGCGGTAGATCCGGCGGGCGAGCGCCTCTGCGAAGAAGGTGGCGACCTTTCTCATTGCTCCTGCTTGAGAAGCCGCCAAGACGCCAATCTGCTTCACCAGTGCTTCTGCCAACTTGAGGTTGTCCTGCTGGATGGCCTCTGCGCAGGCCATCAGGGTGTGGACCAAACGGATGCCCGTCTCCTGCGAGTCCACCACCACCACTGGCCGCGGCTCCACCGGTGCTGGCGTCGGCACCGGTACCGCTTCCGACGCGAGGGGCTCCTCCAATTTCATACGCTTCTTTTGCCTAGGAACCCCACGACCGTACACGACCCCCTCTATGCCTGAGATTTCGTCACTAAAATCTGGCGGTAGGAGAGGCGGGGGAAGAATTGTTTCCTTACCGCTGGCGGTGGAGGAAGATTCTGCCCGCTGGTGTTGAACGTGGTGTTCGGAACTCCAACCAGGATGACCGGCCGTGGCGGTTGTCGTGGTGGTGGTGGTGCTTGCCACGGTGGTTGTCCCGGAGAGATTGGTAGCCACGTCGCCCAGATTTGGGGAAGGCGGAGGGTTCAGCTCCGAGAGCATGGTCTCGATCCAGGTCGCTATATCGGAGGGGTTGTAGTGCACGGTCTCGGAGGAGAGGTGCGATATGCCGTCCTCCTGAGCGCTGCCCATCACCATCTCCAATTGCTCCAGCTTCTGCGCCACCTCTGCCATGTCCGACGACCGGACGTTGTACCCCAAGGCCGCCAGCAGCTCGTCCACCCCGGCGTCGGGCTCCTCCATTTTGACCTTTCCGGTGGCCGGACACTTGGCTCCGCCTTCTTCCGGAAACTGTAGCTGGTGATCCGGGCGATGATAATGGGGCTCCATCTTCATCTCTTCCTTCTTCTTTATCTCGTGCCTCTAAAGATCCCCTCTATCCTTTTACAACAAGCACCATGATTCTAGTACGTTTTCTCTCTCTCTCGCTGCTCTAAGGAGAGCTCGTGAAAGCTCACCTTCCAAGGATATGAAATTGCCCAAATAGTGATGAAATGCGTACAAGGAAGGGACGGGCGGTGAAAAGAGCAAGAGATAAGAAGGTAAAAAAGGAGGAAGGGGGGGAGAGCGAGAGACGGGATGCGACCTTTTATTGCGCAGAGAAAGAAAGACGTACGCTTGGTTTCGATTGCAGCAGTCTGGTTCGGTCTAAAAAGCGACGGAGAGGGAGGCGAGCGATGGAAGGGTCATGGCGGAGAAAGAGGAAGGAATTCTCTAGGAAAGGAGAAGCAAATCCAGACGAAGAGGAAGAGAGAGAGAGGGGAAGGGGGGAAGGAGGAGGTGGGATTCTCTCCCGCCCCCCCTTCGAGTGATAACAAAATATACGAGAGAGAGAGAGGCGTAGTGCCGTGACACAGCTGCAAACTTTCGACAACTTTTACCATTTTTCATCCTCCCCTTTCTGCGGTAAAAAGTCCTCCCTTTCTCTCATTTTCCTCCCCCTCTCTTCTGCTCTCTCTGTGAAGATGAAAAAAGGAGGAGGGCGCCCGTACGAGCCCCTTTCCTCCCCCCCTCTCTGACAAACCAAGTCGACACTGTGCATCAGTCGACGTCGACGCCTGCATAATCGGCGCTTCTTACCACACACACGCACACATTCATCTCTCTCCGTTACGGGTGACGGAACGGAAACGCTCCCTCCCCATCCCCCTTTCCACCTCCTCAGGACGTGACGTCTCAATTATGCTCCCCCTTCTCTCCTCGTCCTTACGAATTTTTACTATAAAAAATATATTTTTTTGATATAACAAAGGGGACACGAGGAGACAAATACCATGAGGGAGTGGTCCCCACCCTGGCCTGAGAGGTTGGATGGGACTATTCGTTTCATTACCCGCACTGCACATGGAGTTTCTCGTTTCACGCTTCCTCCTGGTCCTCGCTCACAAATTATTTTTAAATCAGAGGTGTCCGAGGAGAGATATCTAAAGTTCGGTTTTATATTCGAAATTGTCAGGGATTTTACATCAGTTTTTGTAATTCATATCTTCAATGGTAATTGTCTGACTTTTCCTCTATCTATTTTTTTTTAATTTCTTTAAATTTTCATAAACAAATATTAAAGACTTTTAATTGTAAAACATTGGTAGGGACTTTGTATAATATATTTCCTAAGGAAAGGTATTACACCGTACGAATCGTTTCGTCTATCGTTCATCACATTATATCTATCTGATAGACAAAATCTTGAGACGATGGATGAGAGAAAAGTCTGAATGGGTATTCAAATTTGCAGCATCTGTGAATTGCTCGCAGCCTGATGCATCGTACGAGCGACTGTGTGGGTATACGCTACAAAATTGAGCTTTCATCTCATATATCGAATCTCATGAAATGAATAATGAAAAGGCTAAGATTCCAATGTTTCTAATTAAAATTTTAGTATTAAATACCAACCGTAAATTCCTAGTTAAAGAGGCCAGAGTTCAAAATTTTCAAGTAAGGATCTGTTAGACAATTGGTAAGTGGGCAAAAGTTTTCTTAACCCTAGGAAGTGCCGGATAAGAACCGCCGGAGACTCCTCCGGCCAACTTAACGTGCAACTTATTCAGCATCTTTCCGGCGAACGGATGCTGGGGGTTAGGTAGCCCCCCCCCCCCCCCCACCTTTATAAATAAAGAATACAATGATTAACAACTAAAAAAAAAAAAGCAAAAAAGCTCTGCCAGGAGGCCCCTGCAAGCCCAAGGAAACTTATTGAGCTTCTTTAAATTCGGTTATTTGGGAGAAGGAAAATAAAAAGAAATAAAAAAGCAAACGCCTTTTACAGGAGCTTTTACGAAAAAAAAGGAAGAAAGAGATAAAGTCTATTAAATAAAGGCAAGGAAGGAGAATGAATCCCTGCATGAGTCCTCCACCGGAGCTCGCTCATTCACAATTTCTATTCCCGTTAAACAAAAGGACAATATTCCATTTGAAGTCAACTTTTAGATAGAAGCTCCACATCTTTTAAATGACACAACGTTCTCTGTGCTTTCCAAAGCTCTCCACTTGAGCTGAAACTTGAAAAGCTTTTCTCACCTTTTTCGAATGAAAAAGAAGAAAGGAAAAAGTCCATCATCCTCAAATCTCCGTGTCTAATATTTCAAGGAGGCAATGATAGAACTATAGAAGAATGCAACAAGGAACCAAGTTTTGGAGTCTCAGCAATGTTGTAAAATTGGATTCTTCCAAAGAACCAGCCGGTTAGTTAAACTGCTACACAAAATCAAGCAAGCTCGAAGTTGACTCTTTTAATCCATGTAATTCGTTAAGGTGTTAACTGGTTTAACGTTAACTTGTATAAGCGTTAATTCTTATAACTTGTGAAAATTTGTTTTTACCCTAAAAAGTTAAAACCGATGAACTGGTTTTGACAAATATTATATAGAGTACAGATTTGCAAGTCGAGTCAAGTTCATGAAACTTGAACTCTCAATACTGGAAAGTCGGCAAGATCGAGCCAAGAAAGAGACATGACCCCCTCTACTGAAATGCCCTCTACTTCAATGAACCAGCACTTCAAAGTCTTTTCAATTCCAATAGGGCTGGGCGGTTGATAACTCACTCTCTTTCCGCATTTTCTAACTCGTTTATCATCTTTGTAAGCTCGAACTCGGCTCGTCTATAAATAAGTCGAGCACAAACCAAGTTGTTTCAAGCAAGTTTGAGTCGAGTTCGAGTTGACTTGGCTCTTTATACAGCCCTACCCTCGGGCTAAATAAATTCTTCAATAAAAAATAGCTAATTATCCTGATTTTACATAGACAATAAGAAAAAATTGTTCAATAATAACATCAAACATGGAGCACCATGACAATTGGAAGAGAGATACCGGGAACTGTCCGGTTGTCCGTTTCCACGTCAGGATCGAGTCTCCCAATGTTCAAGTATATATCTTCTTTCATTTTATATTTGTCTTCGTTGAACTTCTGAAAAATTAAATCCAGCACAAGAAAAAAAAAGGGGGAGATGGTACTTTGAAGCAAGATATGTCTTTTCGAAAAGATTCCTTTTGTAATTGTTTCAAAAGGTTAACGTTAGAAATTTTTACTTTCTATCGCAAATGCGTTGAGAAAATTCGTAATACTTGTTCGCTTTATTTGATACTCATCCATTTCTTTTCAATATTAAAAAAAAATAATAAAGGAAAAGGCAGTGATGCTTTGTGAATATATACCAAATTATTGAAAGATGCCAATCAGAGCAAGATTAGGTTTGTAAATGGATCGGGCTTTGGTGCAAAATCCTATTTACATGTAGAAATTCACATCTTAAGCTACTCATATTTAGAACCGAGTTTAGATGGGTTTGGTGATAAAAGTAAGATCCAGTTAGTAGGAATTGTAGTACGGGTTCACACTCTCTTCTGTCCAACTTCGAATCCGAATCTGGCACCCCACTGAACCCTGACCCTTTACATGAAAGGTCAGATCTTGAGCTAATCAGGAGAGGTCTGCCGAGAAACATAAAGTGGGTAGCATGATTCTGCACATGCAGACATAAAATTACAGGAGTTTGTGCAGATTTTTATAATGGCTGCTCCTCCCTCATCCTTGAGAAATTTGCCATCAAATTACGCCTCTGATGTTTAGTAAGATATGTTGATCGCTTGATGGAAAAGTTACAAGACTAAATTCATCATAGATTAGCCTGTGGAAGATCCGAGACAGGCAGAATCTTTCAGGAGTTTGCAGAAAGTTCAGAACAGGCTCTCAAGTTTCATGAGACTTGTTAAGCATAGGTGATAGGTCCTTGCAAAAATATCCGATTGTTATGGTTCCAATTATGTCAGAGAGCTAGAAATGTCTAATTTATATTTCAGAAGCAGTATTAGAGATATTCCATTTAAGTTACATGTCAATGTGTACACTTAATGGTAGTTGAAAAATAAAAATGAAAAGATATGTGTTGCATGAGTATGGTGGATCCGAAATAGGAATTCACTAGTGTTAGACACTGGGAATCGTACGCAGATGTTCTGTAAACAGTCTATGAGGAAGATGGGTCATCTGAACTCTGTTTTCATAATGTTCATGCCTTTTCGGCAAAGTGATCTGGAAAAGTTTGGAATCAAAACCACACCAATATTGGCGTCATGGCTGAGTCTGCGAACTCTAGATAATGTTGAGGTAAATTGATTCACTGTTTCCACGTTTAGGAACAAAATTTGGTACGCTATCCAAAAACCTGAAAAGCAAGCTTAGGTTAGCCTTGTCGTGAAACTGGAAATATGACATTTCCAAAGAAGGCACCCAAGTGAGGTGATGTGGAATGAACAAGTGCCACAAATGGGCTTACAAACTTCAAAGGATAAGAACAAGTGTGAGGTAGAAAACAGAAAGGACCTAAGGAATACTGCACGCCATTAAACCCAAGTGAATGCACAAGGTGGATGGTGAATTCCATAAAGAACAGGACACTCCATCGCTTAAGTACCTGGCAAAGTGAAATGGCGCGCTTCACAGGGGAAGAGGATTTGATCGGAATGGATCTTGCCACAAAACTAATGATCCTTGGACATAAAGAACAATTGGTGCTGAAAGAACAATTTTTTTTATTTATTGAATGGTGGTGCTGTTAAAGAATTTGTCTGATCTTGCTCTTACGACAGATTTTTTTTCAAAAGGTAAGTTTGCACAGTAGCTTGATAACTCAAACTCATGTTTTCTGGTTTCATTGTTCCTCGCAACTGAATATGCAGATGGTTCTCTATGTCAAAAATCAAATCTCAATGTGAAATTATGTTGAGTGGACCGTATTTTGCAACTCAAAAAAGGTTCGGACTATTTATTTTAAGAGGCCATTTGGTCATCAAACAATTTGCTAAAAGTACGGGACTCCAAAATTGACCAAAATGCAGTGGATTAAATGTCTTGGAGTTTGATCATTGCAGACCATGTATATCTACATGCAGATATCTAGAAACGAGATTCCTGAAGGAAGCATAGTCAGAGATGTCCTCTTCCGATCCAAATTGATGGTTCAGAGTAGGATGCATGTCTCTGCAAGAAATTATTCTTCTGCTCAGATATGTTAAAACAGAAAGCTACCCAGTTGAGAAACAGATCAGCCAAATTATTTGTTCTGTCGGATGCAGGACCCAAGTCCTGAAACGCGGGTTGAAGTGTACAAAACCAAACATAGCAAGGAATTGTCAGGTAGCTTGAGCAGGGCATACAGATATCAAGCTATATTATCTTGTATGAAGCAGAACGCTTTGCAAAAGTTTCTGGTGCTCCTGCATGTTGTAAACTCATATGTAGTTCGTTTATATTGTTTTAAAAACATGGCAAAAACTGGATGATTTATCAGTGATTCGAGGGATGAAGCTTTCAGATTTAAATGGGCAAGTCACAGATTGCAACTATGTTTTGTGTAGACCTCAGCATGCTTAGAGCAGAAGTCCTCTGATTGTGAATTTCAACCATAAACGAGTCTTACTATGCCGATTCCTGTGTCTCTGGCTCCTTTGAACTCTCTAAAATTTTTAGGAAAATCTGATGACGAAACAGAAACCAGGCATAACGTTTCTCCACATGCAGACATGAAAAACTAGAACTCGTCAGATTTTTATAATGGCTGCATCCCCCTCATCCTTGGAAATTTTGCCATCAAATTACGACTAAGAAAAGCTAGATATGTAGGTTGCTTGGTCTAGTGAGCTCCCAAAATGGGGTGAATCTTTCAGGAGTCGCAGAATTTCAGAACAGCTATTGAAATTTCATCACACTTGTTACACATAGTCCCTTGTAAAAGTATCTAGTTGGAACGGAACCATCGACACCCAAAAAGTAGGAAGAACTTTTAGACCCAGTATTTGAGAGAACTGATCTAGTGCGCCTTGGAATAGTGCGTGAATTTGTGATCGCATCCGTAATTGAAAAAAAAAAATCTGTTTTGGATGACTGTGGTACATCGTCGATACGAATTCATTACTGTTAAGACACTTGGAAAATGTATTCAAATGTTCGGTAAAATAGTTGGACAGGAACTTATTTCGAGAGGCTTAGAAAAGGGCCAACTTACAAAGGACATGGGTATATGCTTTTACTCTGTCTCTGTCCATAGCAGAGCAGCGATGATTTAGGTTTTCTCATAACTTCTAACGTGTTCAAATTAAATCACAGATCTTGGTGGATTGAGATCTGACATCTAAGGAACCCCAGAAAGATTTTCAGAGTTACATGGTATTTGATGGGTCATCTGTAGTATACTTTCTCTCGGTTTGGTGTTTTAATCCAACCTCGCCATCTAATTTTATTAACAGTGTGTTTATGCATGTGGTATCGAGTAACCCAGAAAAATGTGGATCAACCAGGAAGCATAAGTTATATGTTGAATCGGAGATTTTTATCTTTACACGAAAAATTACAGGCTGAATCTTTCAGAAGTAAGGCACAGGATCAAGTTGCAATAAGTCTTGTTGAGACCACTGTATTGCAAATCAACATCCCCATAATTTTTTGGAAAATGTAAAACGAAATCGCGTCCTTCTCAAGGTATATATTCAGCTAGACGTGCTACGATACCTAAGCTTTTCTGTTAGTGATCAAATTCAAAATGTTCCCTGAAATATGAGATGTGGAAGTTTGTTGGATATGGAGCTGAATATAAAGGTAATTTGCGTTGATATTCCCTGTGGAGAAGTGTGATGTGTCTAGACACGAAGCTTTCTGAAGAAAAATCATTTCTTCTGGCTGGTTCAAGGTTGATACTGAGGTTTCACAATGGCTGCAATGAAACAGAAGCCTATCATGTGAATGACAGAGATGAAGATCATCAAGTGGACGCCATCAATGATGGAGCTTAGTGTACCGCCAGCAGCAAATCGTCCAAGAACTGTAGCAACAAACAACAATATCCATAACCAAGACAACTATATGACAGCAATGTCCATCCGTGGAGGAAATAATTGCAAGCAATTAATTAATCAAGGAGATGCTGATAAACAGAGAAGGAAATGCGCTCCATAGCCGACAAGAGCAAAGGCATGAATGTCATGGCATGAACTATGGTAGGAATTATTTTTAGAATCGATGAAGCTAAGGGGGCAATGCAGTTCGAATCCAAATTCTGTGTGCATTGTATATGTAAATCAGGCCACTGCAAATCTGAAACATTAACTCCAGACACCAAACATGGACCTCTAATGATACCAATATTTGAAGCATCCTTTCCATTCTTGAAATGAACGAGTGAGAGAGAGTAAGAGGAGTAGGTGACTTGCTTTACCAAAGTTCTACACATCCTTCTCAAAATGAAAAATGATGCTATGGAAAATGAATGACAAAATTCAATCCTTTTAAAAAGTCCATAACTGGACCTTCCAATAATGCACCTGCTGGAGGGTATACCCCATAACCAGACCTAAGTGCTTCAAATTCCAAATAAACAATTGTATGTACTTTATGAATGGGTTTTTTAAATTAAAGAACAACTTAATGGTAGTATTTCCAGGGACAAAACTAAGCTTGCAGCCAACTAATAGATTATAGGCGGTAGAAAGCTATTTCCAGAGCCAATATTCTTAGAGACAATTTGGGCCTTCGTGTTCGTCCACAAAAGGATCAAAAGCCAACTTCACAGAATTGACAATTTGAGAGCGCTAGATGCCCATTTCGCGGAAAATAGAACCCAAGCTCAAACATGTCACATAAATTTCATTTTCAGATCGCTTGATGAGAAGTGGTTCATGAAGAAATAGAGGTAAGTTCATCTAGTCAGAAGTTAGGTTAGGGACAAGCCTAATCTCAAGAAGATAGAATCATAAAAGTATGGGCTGTTGTCACATCTTGAAGCTCAAAACATAACCGCGTCCAAAATTTTCCGCGTTCTTGTTTGACCTTTTCTAAACTATTTACGTTTTTAAATGCAAGGCTGTTTGATATGGTGCTCCTAGCTTGCTAGTGTTTATCTCTATTAATTTAATTATCATGGTACACTATCCATGCAGACTCGCATGCTAATAAACTTTTTACGTTTTTTATAAGAACTTTAACAATTTTATCTGATTCGATAATCGGTACATATAATGTAGACATAGATTTGGACACCATGTCGGTTACCATGGTTTTGGTGTCTGCAATTGCCCAAGGAAACCTACAGAAATTTGTATGTATTGATATATGCCCTATTAATTTATATATTAGTATCTCTTAAAGGTCCAAAAAAGTCAAAATGCTAATACCCATTAGCCATAAATTTCTCGCTGATCTGCCACTGCATCTTGCCTATCATCTCAATATTATGTTGCCATTTACTAGACGGTGGGGAACAATATTCATAAGCGCAACACTTATATGGAGTACCATACACATACTGACATACATTTGGCCTTCAAGCAGTAAGCTGGCTTTATGTGGCAGGAAGACCGAAATCACACCGGCGGCTAGCCGTCTGAGTCCAAGCGCGGTCCGTGCGGACAGTGACGATTCAATTCCCGGGGCTAGACGACGGTACCTGTATGCGGCCAACGTCGACAAGGACCAACCTGCGTGACAGGAAAAGCAGCTGGAAAGCCTGGGAATACAAGATAAAAGGTTGGTGCTGGTGTAGTAGCTAGAACCACACGCATTTAGTTAATGGCAATATTCTAGCTCTTCTGTCAATGGTGGCATCGATCGGAGAGATGACTCTTCTTTCATTCTCAGGGCCAGGGCAAACTGTAGCAGCAAGTTTCTGTTTTTGATCGGTCGCTCTTTTTCATCTATTTCCAGCCACAGCTAGATCTCACTCGCTAGCCACTGTCGGCCTGCAGGGCCTTGTTTTTCGCGTGTGGCCATCTGAATCATGTCCCCGACAATCATAAAGGGGAAAAATTAAATGTCAAAACGGTATCAATCATCCTTTTTGACATTGTTTCTTTTCTGAATTCACAATTAGTGTATACACCCACCTTTCTCTTCGTTACCCGACTCCTTCTCGATAAACAGTCTCCATGCGTGATGACTAATCGTTTCACCTTCATAAAGTTTGTGGGTATGTTTACATGATATCCTAAAACCGGCATTTTTGGAAGTAGAATACCTTGCTGCCTCTGCATGATGGTTAAAACTGGGTTTGTATAAAACCAATTTTGACAAAATGATGTTTATGAAAGGTAGTGAATAACTAGACCTGTGGTCAAGCCTATATATATATATATATATATGTGTGTGTGTGTGTGTGTGTTACTGAAGGCACTCGATTCACCGGCCCAAGTTTGATGTAGGCCATGTCATGCAATTTTGAAGTCATGACAACATAATTTTAAATTTCTCCTACAAACTTTTGATGGGTTAGTATAGGCAGTGGCTCACGCCAGCCACATGTATCTCCACCATCAGCCTCATGTATCTCCACCATTCAACCAGATCTTCTCCTGCATGGTTTTTCATATAAAATGCCATGTTAAGTGGTTCTTGAGATCATCCCTAGGATCTCAGATTCATGGATTTAAAGTTGAGCCTCTTATCCTACTTTCATTCTACGCTATTGACATCCTTCCTTTATTTGAACTAAGGATCTCTCAACAACACACTTTTTAATGCAGTTTGAGATTCCAGGCTATCAAACGAACTTAAACAAAGTTTCGAAAACAAATTAAAAACCAAGTTTTCATTAACAAAACCGAATGACTTTGTTTTTTCGCCGGCTTCTTTTACCTATTTTGCTCGATCCACTTCCTCTACAGTAAAGAAAATAGCAACGAGATTTTGTATCACAAGTGTGAAAACACGAGATTGACTAAAACTTCGCTAGGTCAACTTCATATCATGAATGACGAGGGTTTCGATCATAAGCAAACTTAACTCGGGCATGAATTTCAACTGTAAAAGTGCTGAAGTATAACAATTGACAAGAAACGCTCAAGGGAAAGAGAGCGTCTGGTGAACGATTGGAGGAGGAGGGAGTAGGAGTGCGTTCCAAGGCACAATGATTACATCATTTCTCGAAAGCAGGAGTGAGGCATGGAATTGGGAAACGATGAACGTGCCCTTGACCAAGGTACACCTCCCCCTCTCGGTCGCCGGCCGCACCAGCAATTCAAGAGTTCATTGTTTATTTGAACAAACCTAAAAAGCAGGATGAACTGATAAAAGTGAAAAAGAAGGCTCTAAAGGGAAAGAAAGGGAGCAAAAGGATGCCGTCGGAGCAAGGAAAATGAGTAAACATGCAAACCACGAAAAAGTATATATTAAAAAGGGGGACACTACAAAGACTGGCAGAAAGCATTTGCAAAACTAAACAAGCCTTTGGCTTTACGACTGACCAGCAACCAGTTCTCTCTCTACCATCTCCTCCACAGTCCCCTTTCTCTCCCTCGCTTTCATATGCACATGTATTAGCATATATAGACATACATATAGTTGGATGGTACTGTGGATTACCACCTTGTTCTTATAAACTTGAGGGAAGAAGCAATTACATTCATTCGTGTGCCCTCGATTCTTCCTGCAACTTCCTTCTACCACTTGTTGTAGAGAGTGAGCGTGAGAGAGAGAGAGATGTGTGATAACAGAACAGAGAAACCTCTCGAGGGCTCAGAGAGTGCACCATTGTACAATGAACTACAGAATGACGTGATCGATATGAACCCGGACGCAATGCATGGTTGGGGAGCATTACCAACGATGCCGGAAGCGTCAACCTTCTTCCCCTGGCCGATTCCCGTGGCTAACAGCTTTCACTTCTCGCCAGTTCCGCCCAGGGATCACCACCACGACAATTTCTTTGGCTTTGCTCCCGGATCGAGGCCTTCGTCTTCCTCTCCTGCGTCAATCTTCCAAGGATACCATCGTCTCGGCCTCCAGTTTGGTTTCGAGCGGCCGGATTTGTTTCCAGGAGTCGGCATCTACGCCGGCACCGACCACGTAGGCTACGGCATCGGTGGCTCTCCTTCCCCGTTTGGCCTTCAGGCCGAGCTGTCGAAGCTGACGGCGCAGGAGATCATGGACGCTAAGGCGCTTGCCGCGTCCAAGAACCACAGCGAGGCAGAACGCAGGAGGCGAGGGCGCATCAATGGGCACCTTGACAAGCTACGTACTCTCCTCCCCAATGCAACAAAAGTAAGATCTCTGATGCCAAAGACCAAAACGATGAATTAAAGTCACAAACTAATCGTATCTTGCCTTGTCTATATTTTGCTCTCTTCATGACCTAAACTCTACCACCAACATTACTGCACAAGGAGGACGATTCTTGATCAAGATATAAAAATACTCAAAATAGTATAAAAATACGTAGACTTCAGATCAGTTGGCCGAGGTTTTAAGCTCTAGTTAGTTAGAAAGACAGTCTAACGAAGTGTATGGGCACTATAACTTCTTTTGTTGATGCATCTTTTGTTCGTGGGGAGTTCCAAAAAAAAGACAGGAGGGAGTTTTTAGGTTGCTTGGATCTGTGTGATGCTTTCAGTGGTGCCATCCGGTTGATGTGAAAAAGAGAAACCAGACTGTCAAAAAAACATGCTTGGGGGAAAGGAATGTTGGGGTGGAAAAGAAAAACAGGCATTATTGTCAGTAAGTTCTTTATACGCGATATCCTTTTCGTTGGCCTAGGCATGCATGCAGGTCTAGGAAATTACTGCCATCTCTCTCTCTCTCTCTCTCTCTCTCTTGCCTTGAGGCTTGAACAGTATCCTTTCCACCTGATGAAATTGAACTGATTCGATCATGGTTGACAAAGGTACATATCTTCTCAGAAACAAGAAGCTTTTGTTCCAGAATTTAGTCATCAACTTTTTTTTATGACCACAAAAATCCTGCATATAGATTTGTTTCTTACGACTGGGACGCAGATAGTCACCAAATATTGCCTGCAGATCGGATATCCACAAGGTTCGAAACGATTAAAAACATCAGAAATTAAAGTGAAGCCATGGTATGAAGATTGCAAAGATGACCCATTGATCCTGTTTACCTAGAATCTGATGCGATGCCTGCAGTACTCTAGGATTCAATGTTTTCCTTGTTCGAGAATTCTGATGCTCACTCACCCTCATTATCGCTGCAATTTTGAGACAATTTGTAAGCGATTTCTGGAACAAATTTACGTACTTCTGGTACAAAAAAGCATCCGTATGTTTGTGATTTCGAAAATTTATTTTGAAAGAATCTCCGGTTAGGTTGCTAAACTCCAAATGTGTGTTTGTATAATATACCTATGATATCTATATATATGAGACTTTTTACATGCTTTTAGTTGAATGATGCATATTAATTGCTGGATTTCTGCGAAGCAACTGCAAAGTAAGGCAAAGTATACAATCCTCAGAATGCTGACTTCTCTCCTTATCTCCTTCTTCATTGAATCTCAACAGTAAGTGTTTAATAAATAGATAAATAAAAACAGAAACATAATTGTTCTGACAATGAGCCATTACATTGTGTATGATCCGTCAAAATGTCATTATCTTTTTTGTAGTCCATGATAAGCTCATATATTGCATCAGATAAAGAGAAAAGCCTAGAAACTTCAAAAATTGTATTATCATATTTTATATATGTATGATTAAGTTGTTACGTGTATACATATGTACGTTTGTGCACACTCTCACTCATACACACACGATACGTATATGTATATGTACAATCCTCTTGCCGTAGCTCCAAAATATCTGAGTATTATGATTATCACCGTTAAATCAATTGCAAGATCCTACTTACAAGGTGATATGTAATACAAGCGCATTCATTTTGCACTATGGAGCAAAAGCTGCTGGTATAAATAGGATACAAAATATTACGAAATACCAGTTTCTGTATATGTGTGTGCGCATACATTGTGACATTGTTGTGTCGTTTCAAATTTTAGTTCCTAATAGTATTTTTTTTTCCTCATTCTAATGGAGTTTTCTGTGTAATTGCTCAATATATAACTGACATGCATTAAGTTGGCTATTTTGATACCTTTACTTGTTTTTATGATATAAAGGTTAGCTGCTCAGATCGCACGCACTGAAAATTGTTGCTGAATAAAATAAATCTTTCGGTCACGAAATGGAATTAGTATATAAATTACTTACCATGTGAGGATTAAAAGGCACAATTACTCTCTCTCTCTCTCTCTCTCTCTCTCTCTCTCTCTCTCTCTCTCTCTCTCTCTCTCGCATAAAACATTAATTTGCTAAAATTTCGTTTTTTATTGATACTACATTGAGTAGTTTTAATAGGTTTCACAAAAGCGTGATTTTCAATAATCACATTAACTTTTTGTGCGACATGGTATGCATAGTATGTTTCCTCTATTAAATTACTTGCCAGGTTTTTTTTTTTTCAGAGGGTTATATTATTGAGATTTCAAGACCTATGTACTCTCATAACTCCCGGGCCAAAATAACTTGAACAACTCCCTTTAACTATATTGTGATTAAATGTACGATAGAGCATTGAATAATGAGAAGATAACTAGAGTTTCTTAGTTACATCTTCTATATTGAGTTGCGAAGATCTTATCTATATAGAAAGAAAGTGAAAGGGCGAGAGGAGCTAGATTTTGACTTCTACTAATCGAAACAACTTACTGATTAGCTAGTTTTCTTATAAAATTCAACATGGAGAAAAAAAAACCTAATTGTTTGAGTTGTGGAGATCTCGTTTAACACACACACACACACATTATATATATATATATATATATATATATATATATATATATATATATATATATATATATATATATATATAGCATGCTGATCAACCTCCTATGTGTAATTTCTGGTGTTTTCTTGGATTCACTAGGATACCATTCACATGGAAGCTCATCAATGATAAGTGGCGGTGGAGAAACATTAGGATTCCGCTGCAATCTAGTATATTGATGAGAATGGGTCTTTAAGTGAAAACCTTGGTTGATATTTCATATGGATTTGGAATTTGAAGTGGAAGATCTTAATTGAAAACTTTCGATTGTTATTGCATAGAAAACCTCTCTCCCTTCCCTTATACTGTAAGGGGACTCTGCGCATTAGATTAAGAGTATTTTATTGGTCGTCTCTTGCTTTCCGATATCAGACGGACAAGGCGTCGCTGCTGGCGGAGGTGATACAGCACGTGAAGGAGTTGAAGCGGCAGATGTTGGAGATCGCGGAGGTGAGCCCGGTGCCCACCGAGACGGACGAGCTGACGGTCGATCCCGACGAATCCCCCGGCGACGGCAAGCTTCTCATAAAGGCATCCATCTGCTGCGAGGACCGATCGGACCTCCTGTCCGACCTCATCAAGGCGCTCAAGTCCCTCCGCCTGCGCACCCTCAAGGCAGAGATCACCACGCTGGGCGGCCGCGTCAGGAACGTGCTTGTGGTCACCGGCGAGGACGCCGACCCCCACGACGGCGATCCCTCGTCGTCGTCTCTAGGCGTCCCTTCCATTGGGTGCATCCAGGAGGCGCTCAGGGCAGTCATGGAACGTCACGTCACTGATGACTCCACCACTTCCAGCCTCAAACGGCAGCGGACCAACCTCGCAGTGCTGGATCATAGGTCCATCTAATTCACCGGCAAAAACAATATACGAAGAAATAGTATAGACAAAAAAAAAACAAAAAACAGCAAAGAAGAAACGTCTCTTACAGGTTTGCACGTGATTCTTGGTCTCTTTTTTTTTTCTTCTTTTCTTTTTTTTTGGTGTGATTTCACGGCGTCAAAACGTCCAAAATAGTGATAGTCGTCGCTTCTTGCGCTTTGGTTGTGGCCGGTTTGCTATTTTATGGGTTGTGATTCGTATGGGAGTGGAGTACTTTGTAGATCTGGTCCCTATATATGCGGGACCAGAAAACTCTTTCCATGATTGAAATGATATAGTATATACATGTGTTGTATTCTGAATGATCTATATAAACTTTTGCATGTCAGAATTTATATATATATATATATATATATATATATACGAATACCTTTTCCGTGATTACAGGTACATTCGGATCAACAAAGACATGCCTTCAGGATTTAAGCATTTCAGCAGAACGTATGCCTTTTCGTACGCGATGAAGTTCTCTCTCTCTCTCTCTCTCTCTCTCTCTCTCATTGTCTCTGAGAGTCTATGAAGATAGCTCGTGTTTAGGCATCAAGAGGCCTCATTATGACACCCACTAATAGGAGTGGAGGACCAGAGAATGATGAGGGCGGGGTTGCTCTATTAGTTGGGTTGGGCCAATAAGGAACTGCTGCCAACATGGAGTACCCTAGGAGAACATATATATATATCATATGTGCCTTTCCTTGAAAAGCAGTAAATGGGGGAGGCTCGCTTGAGTTGTGCCCTTGACAAACAGCACTGCTATCTCTTCTTTGTGTTCACAAAAGAAAAAAGAAGGAAAAACTTGGTTCTGAAAGCCTGAAGGGCTTGTGAGTGGGGATAGCTTCATATTCAGTTTCGGGTTTCCTTTCACAGGGTTTAATTAATCGTGACCAGCAGTCACCGAGACCAGGCTCATTAATGCCATGACATACATGTCAAGAACAAAAGGTGGCAGGAGAGATCCCTCGATCATTCGAGTTGCAGTTTAACCGCGCTGATTAGACGGCATAAGTTTTGTGAGCTAGGGAAACCATCATTTCAACGAGTGAAAAAACGAAAGAAGGCAATGGCTTTTTATTACATGGTTCTACCTGTAAAGGCTTAATGATGTCCATGATGCTGGACTGTACCATCTAAATATACCAACCAGATCAAACTGAACTGACCTGAATTGTCACAAGCATTCACTTTTTCTATAAGAAATCATGTATATATGAGCAGTGGACTTTCAGTCAAATTGTTGAATTTTGATTTTAACACCAAATCTAGTGACCCATCCCAGTGTTACTCTGGTATAACAGATCTCATTAGACTTGAGTTTTGCAGAATCCAAGTTGGTAGGCTCTTAAATATTTCTCATGATCATGATTTCCTTGAAGACTATTTTCATGTCTCACTGTGCACCCTTACGTTCTTCAGGAAATATTTCACCAGAAATAGTACGAGCCTCTATATATACTAGGATAAGTTTGGGCTCCATACGGAATGCCTCTTGTCTGGACATGTCCATGGCTTCCGAAATATGCCTCTCAGTTTGCTGAAGGCATGCAACTTGATATTTCTCTAATATTTACTACTAAATATATTTTAGACCTCCAATAATCTGGCTATATAAAAAGCACCAGAGAACATTATATTCAAATTCTCGAGCCAATCTCATCGGATCCTGCTGATGGGTCTTCAAAGTGCACTACTTATTGGCGTTTTCTCTCGAGCGGAATGGTACAGCGTAAACATTCAACTTTGTTACAAAAACTGATTAAACACCACGTGCGGGAGATGCTTTATGAGAGCATCAACAATTCTATCTTCAGACGAAATGCCATCAATTGAATTCCAGAACTTTTCTAGCAATCTTGTTCTTTACAAAATGCACATCATTCATCTCGTTTTTGGTTGCTATCCCTATGGAAGATCAGTGGGAGGCGGATAGTTAGCAAAAACATTGACACGCTTAAATAATTGGTATACGGTTTGAAGCCAAGCGGACCATCTTGAAGAAATTTCTACAACTACATCATTAGCAATGTCTAAGTACTTTGCTTCCGTGCTAAATTGGAACAAAATATACAACATGATGTTTCCAGGAAGTGCAAGAGAGAGGGCTGCCTCCTTATTAAATTCCATACCAATTAGGTATATTTGCATTCTACGGGGCAAGAAGTCCAATTCACCTACAGGGAATAGATAAAAAAAAAGTTTTTCCTTGAAGGTTTCAAGAAAAGTCCACAATGAAATAGTGGACTCGAGATACCTAGACCACGCGTGACAATGCTCGACTAACGCAGAATAATGAGATATCAGGACCTTTCATAATAAGGTACTATAATGATCCAATGTACACACATTGCTAAATGATGCTTAGGAAACATGGTAGAAAATAAAATTCTCGATGAAGACCTTGAGAAAGGTAGGCAGCATCTAATATTCCATGGAAAGAGTATGGACAACCAAGGTTCTGCAAGGAAAATGGCTTCTCACGGAAAGAAACAAGAACTTTGGGTTATTGTGCGTGGTGTGAATGTGATCATCTTTCACATAGATAGCATGCATGAGTACCAGTTGTCCCTGGCGTCGTGGTACAGGTACGATTGTGATAGAAAATGTGTTTTATTAGAAAAAAAAAAAAACGCTAGAAGAACATCAAAGAAAAGGTCAACCGCAAAAAGATTAAAAAACGTGTTTTTTTTTAATAAAACTTCAAAATGGAAAAATCACGAATAAAATGCTTTCCAATCACGTTTTTTTTTTACATCTTTTCACGGTTTTTATGTCTTTTTCCAAGTTTTCGTTTCCCCCTTTTTTTATATATTCTAATACCATACTTTTATTTTCATATTTTTCACATTTTATTTTTAGTTTTATAGCTTTTCTTACATTTTTGTAAAGTTTTTCCCAAAAAACAACTTACAACTTTGCCGTATATACTCGAGAAAAATCTCAACGGAACACCATATTTGTGATAGTGGCTGGTGCCATAAGATTAGATGACGGTACCCAAAAATGTTGGTTTTAAGGACAGGTATTGAAGAGGGTGAGCAGTAGCATGCACATACGCTTTCATGTGAAAAAATAAACAGGAATTTTAGGTTTTTGCCATTTGGGACCCTTAGAAGAGTAAGGTAACGAGTGGGCTCAGGTTCATGGAAAAGTTCAATCAAGAGGCGTTTAGGAGGTAAAGTTTTATTGGACATGGTAAAGGCTTTAGGCTGATAGGCTTGACATAGAGTTCCTATGATCCGCAACAAACTTAAGACTAATCCATGAAATGAAACAATATTCCTCTTCGGCAGAGGCTAGCTTCATGGTTAGGATGTTCAATCATACTAGCTTAATCGACCATGTTAGTTTCCTCTTTGTCAGTACTTATACACTCTTTTTCTTTAAATTGCTTGAAAAGTTGCGGTCATCGAAAAATGAAGTATTTGGAAGTCACAAGCACAAGTAGGGTTGATGCAGATGAAGGCATGGCTACTTGGGCCCCTTTGGCAAAAGGAACCATGCATATGATCTAAACCATTTTCATGCAGATTCATAGAATAGTTATAAGTTGTTCTTAATTATTGTCAAACTGCCCTTTAATGTCTCCCCTGAACACAAATTGCTGCCTCACCTCAAATAAGCAAAACTAGTAACAACCAAGTTTCCAAAGATTTGTAATCTCATTAGATGAAGTGGGGGGAGATATCTCAAAGAGGCCGAAGCCCCTCTTCCGATTCCCCACCCCGGGGGTTAAGGAAGCTTTTGTATTTAAAATCAAACCAGTCAGATAATTAATTAGCAACGAAGAACGATAATGTTTGTGTAACACCCCCAAAAGTTTAGTCTCGTATCAAAGATTGTGAGGGATCTTCAAGGACTTATAAAAGGAGGTCATTAATGAGATGACTGTCCTGGTTCCTAGCATTTTCAGGGTTAAAACCAAAACTGCTAGGGGCTGGGTTGGGATCTCTTAAACCAATGGCCCAAACCTAAGAGTGAGTCAGGATGTTACAGTTGGCACCCTTGATTGTCAATTTGGCTCACCATTTGCCACCAAAAGCAATATTGTTTGATGAGATTGCCGAAGTTTAATAACAACACCGTGGGGAAAAATTAACTGCATTGGTTGATTTAAAATTCTAGTCATGCAAAATCTGTTTTGTGTTTTCATGAAATTTAGAACTTCACCTTTATTGCAGAACAGCATCGTGGTAACAAATAATGACAAGGGATCTTTTTCTAAATGGATCTAATTGGACATGCAATTTAATCGTGCCTGCTTTAGCGCCATTCGGATCATCAAATAAAATTTTACTAGGAAATATTTTGGACTCGTGAGAACGGATTTGTTTGAGCATCCATTTAAAAATAGATATGCTTCACATCTACATCATCTTCATATCCTTTTTCTTTTTTCTCTAATTCTACTTACAATGTGGCACACTCAAAATAAATAAAAATTATAAAGGGGATAAATGAAATTATAAAGTGAAGTGTTGGGAAAGGATGGTGGGGGGAGTAGGGCTGCACAACTAGCAGAGCCAGCTCGGGCTCCACTTAAACTTGCCGAAAAAACTTGGCTCGTGCTCGACTCATTTATAAACGAGCCGAGTTCGAGCTTACAAAGATACTCGAAACGAAAAACAAGTCAAGTTCGAGTTTCAAGAACTCGACTCGATTCGCAAACCGGTACCCTATATAATATTGTCAAAACTGGCTTAACAAGTTATACGAGTTAAAAATTACACGAGTTGTTGAATGAGTTAATGTTTACATCCATGCGTACATGATAAGTTAATGTTGAATGAGTTAGCACCTAAATGAGTTAAATTGGTTAAACGAGTCAAGTTCAAGCCACGCTCGAGCTTGAGTTTTTTTTAGCTGAATCGAGTTTGAGCTGGCAAAGCTGGAGCTCAACTCGGCTAGTGTGCAGTCCTAGGGAGAGAGATGGCGAGGTGAAAAGGAGAAGGCAAGGGGAGGAATGAGGCAGGGGCTCTCTTGTTTTTTTTGGAACTTTTTGAGGAAAGGCCAAAGACGAAAGAGGCGCGTGGGCTATGGGCACTAGGCCATGTTGCGGGGTCGGCCACTCAGGCAAACCCTCCTTCCCCGTGTCTCCTCTGGACCACTCACCCCTCTTTACTTACATCCTTTATTAATTGACCTGCTGAGGAGGAAGGACCAGTACTCTCCTTAGTTAATATATTATTTTTCCTTTCATATATACACACTACCGTCTTGGTATGCTGCGAATGACTCATGTGCGTGGCCGATACGGCCCATATTTTAAAAAATATACATGTTTTATCTTATCAGGTCGTTGTTGGGATTGAGGTTTTAGCCCCGGACATATTCAATTAGCATAGAAAGCATATTTCATGTCAACAGATACTGTAATTGGTTCTGCAACTTAGAATCAAAATCCAAAGGCAATGAATGTGATAAAGAACCGTGGAGTAAATGGTGGTCTCTTGGGTTTCTCAAAAGAATCTGATAACTGTAAAAATGCTTAGTAATATGGATTAATTTTTATTACTAAGCATTTCTTGAAGTTGATGAAGCAATTATGATGGTCATAAATTGTCTTCATGAAACTCTATATAAAGGCAGGAAGGACTTGATTGATGAAGTGAGAAAAAGTGAAGACAACACAAAACTCTATTCTAAAACCCTATTCCTTTTATTGCCATTTTTCCTTCTCCAACGTATTTACAGAAAAATTTTGCTCTCTACTCTTCCGCTGCCCCAAATGAACAAACGAGTTAATAATGCTCCGTAGGCAGTCCCATGGCCAGAGTGAACCCAGAATCAGAGCTCAACTCACTATATATATATATATATATATATATATATATATACCAGTACTTGCCTGGCCATGATATTTAATGACCTTTAATAACAGACAATATTCTTTAGAAACTTTTTTTTGTTTAACGACACAATAGAAAATATAGATTAGTTAAAAGTTAGAAAATATGTGCAGCTAATGGTTCATGATAATTTTAGGAATGGCTTAAGATTCTTTGAGCAATCACATGGCATATTTAGGTTATATATACGTTTTGGATTTACTTAAAGCTGAATTTATAAAAAAACGGTGCTCCTTTCTTCCAGACATGATTCTTTATAAGAGAACTTCTGCATCAATCATGTTCATCCTCGGATTAAAGTGAATAAGAATGACAAAAGAACTCACTCTGTATAAAATGGGAAAAACTAAAAAATTACTCTTTACTCGACAGAAAAGACAACCAACAAAAAATAAAGAATACCATAGACCGAGAAAAACAAAAAGACCCAGTGATAACGACTTCAATCTTCAGGCCGTGTGACTTTGTATTGAAAGAAAGAATAAAGTTCAAGAAGGTTCCCTCTTCTCCCCCCTCCGCACCTGTTCATCGTGACAAGAACGAGGGCTCGTTCTCGTTGGAGCCATGAACGGAAACTGACGGCACTGGCATCTCATCCCTTGTATAAACCCAATAGAATGTAGTAGAAGAGCGTGATGGGCAAAGCTATCAGCATTCCAAAAATCACCCTGAAACATGTCAATGAGTTCCAGACAAGATCAAAAGGGTGATTTTTGATGTGTAAAAACAAATAAATTGAGAGAGAGAGAAAGAGCGAGAGTTGTCCTGACTCACCCTGTGCTGAGTATTTCGGGATGGACGTTGTATTCCTTGGCGAAAACGAAGGGGACAATGCCCTGCGGCAGTGATGCCTGATCCACAACAGAACACTTCGCCTTTTAGTTTGAATAGTTAGTGTACGGGACTACCATTCATTTTCCTTTTCCTTCTCTACAAATTCGTAAACAGTTACATTAATCCTTTGTTGCTTTTATGGATTAAACGATGCAAAAGTCAGAAAAAGGAAAAGAAAACGGCAGACCTGCACAATTGCGACGTGGAGGAGGATACTGCGCAATCCAACAGCAAGGGAAGCAGCAGCCATCACGGCCGGACCAACAAGGAATTTCACGCCCATAGAGGAGGCCGCCATTGTGTATCCGCACGCCATGATCCTCGGTTGCAATGCCATGAACAGCCCTGCAAATTTGCAATCCACCATCATCATGGTCACCAACATAAGCCAAGTATCTCAGCTAAACAAAAGCCGCCTATAGTAATCAACAATTGCCCCGACCTTCTTCACCAGCTAAGTGCTTTTACCCAAACTAAACATGGCCATCCCAAGACCAGCATCTGAAAGGATAGAGATGGACTTCGTAATAATGGCTGGCATGGTCACATTCCACCTGCAGAGGAACAGTTTAATAAACGAGTCAACAATAGAACAAACCATTGAAGAAGGGAATCAGATTTGGTTGTTGGTTCAGTCAACGAAGAACAAAACTGACAGACCAACGAACAAGAAAGCAGGACTGGATTACAGAATCTATCTACATCAACCGAACATCGAACATGGCATTAAGGAAGTAAACTAGAACAGATGGAAACTTAAGTAAGATCTCTGATACACGGATGATACACAAGGTAAGAACGAGGAAGTACTTGAAACGAAGGACAAAGTAAGCCCGAATAGACTCACGTAAGTGTTGGGGTTCCTGATAAGCTTCCTCCCCACCATGATGAGGATGAGCCTCCTCATCACTCTGGCCGGAGGCGTGGAAGTAGGTTAGCTGTCTCTGCGATTGGGGTCCATCTCCACCTTCACCTGGCACTCCCCTCTCTCTCGTCCCCCCGCGGCGCCCCAGTGTTCAATAAGCTAAACCCATCTCTCTGGTAAGCACCCTCTGAAATCTCACCTGAACCACCGCCAGAATCAAAAGGGAAAAGAACTGGACATTAATTAGGAAAATAGACGAGACGAACAAACCAGTAACAGCTAGTGAAGCAAGTAATCAAGAAGCAATCGGACCAACAAGGAGAACGCACATGCACACCTTTAGTCGGAACACTGTTAATCTCCACCTCCTTCATACTCTGATCGTTCCCATAACCCGACTGACTCCCAAGGACGGGAAGATGCCCCGGCTCGGAATCCGGCGAACCGCTCGAGGTCCATACGTACATATGGAGGCCTTTACCACGGGAGGAGTTAGAAGTTCCTGGTTGGGGAGCAGAGTAACACTTAAATTTTAAATTTCTATGGTCACTTTATACGTGATATTCCATTGTAGAGGTAAAACATTAATTCAAATTCTATTAAAAAATTTTAGTAGGAGACGAACTTAGAACAAATGTACTGGAACTACAATACCTGGAATAAACTACGACCTATACCGTGGAAACTTAAGCCTGGGTAAATTTTTTGGGCTGTTGCTTTCCAATCCTCTTTTTACATCAAGAAATGTACCATGAAAACTTTTATACACAAACAAACATGAAAATAAAATATGTAGAACATAAGTTCTAAATCATGGTATAAGATGGTATATATGGGAACTGAAACTTTTGTTGCATCTAAAAGCAACCCAGTATTCAGTATTACCAATAATGGCTATTAGAGTTAAATACCAGGCAGCTAATGCCCTGATAATAATACAACATGTAAATTAAAAATAATGTGTTGGGCATGAGTGTAAGAACTAAGAACAAACATTTACAATCACAATATATGATTTTACATAATCATAGGCCACTGTGATCCATCATTAGTTCGTCATTATGAACTCTATCAACCATTAACACTTAATCACTATGTATCTAACCAATCATCCGTTTGATTACACTACACTCAGTCACTGTACATTCGATCCAATCATTCAACAGATTTTGATACACTCGATCTCCATGCGTTAGATCAATCATTCATTTGATCGTTCAAATACATAGACAGGATATATATATAATGAGAGCATTAACCACGTAAACAAGGTTTCATGTAATCATCATATTCACAACATAAATTAATGAGCAATTGATATAGATGCTCATTTTCAAGTAATGAATTTAACCCTGGAACTAAATGTGTTGCAGAACTTTTGGCTGGATCAGCTGCTGGAGGACTACAATTTTATGCAACAAGCCACTGGATTTGGACAGACTTGTTTATATGTGTGTGTGTGTGTGTGTGTGTGTGTGTTTCTTTTTGGTTGCCTCTTGGTGGGTTTCGTTCGCAAGAAAAGGTTCCCGTACATGCTTTTTGTCTTCTGAGATTCAAGAGAAGGTGTTCACTGCCAAGGAAATCTTCAAAGTTCCTTTGCAGTGTGTATCCTGATTTTGAGAGGATGATGTTAGACATCGTCAGATTGCATTGTAAAGTTCCAAATACTATCTTTTTATGGAGTTTGTTCACATCCAAATCACTCAGTAACATACAGAAGTGGAGTAAGTGGTGAGCATATAATCCATGGTTGTTTTCTAGTTCAGCACAATGGTGGAGAAAAGAAAAATTCTTTTCTGACTTTTTATTAGACTGGTGCAGAACTGCAAATGCATGGTAGCAGAATTTGAGTATTCCAACTTTAGTTGAGTTCCTGTCGATTTGAATTAATGGCATTATGCTCGATTTCTTCAGTCTATGAAGACTGAATGAGTCGATTGTTCGATTTCACAGGGAATGCTTCTTTCCTCAATTCTGCAACTAATGCAACAATCCTCTCTAAAATTCGGGGGTGTGATGTACATGTGACCGTATTTAAGCAGGAGGGTTACAGAGGTGGCACAGAATAAGATCTGGAGAAACGATTCCATCAAATTTTGATCACATAGCGACTGCCAACATCATGTTCCAACACAAAGCATATAACAAGCATGAATATGTCTGCCATTTTTACTGTGAGAATGACAGAACGTGTTTGAATGGTGGGAAAGGTATGGGACTTTGAAATCCCGTTGAAACAGGGTGGGGAGTGTCTTCTGGCAACCTCCACCAAATCCCCCCCCAAAATGAGGATTTTCCATTTCCATCCGTAAGGTGCAAGAGAAAGAAGGGACGAGAATGTTTCCGACTGGTTGCCCCACACCTCTCTTTGAAAGAAGCATTATTATGTTACTTTGTCTCCTCTGTTTCCTCATTAAAACCCATTTGTCTTAAAAAAATTATGAGAACAATATGTTTTAAGCTATACAATGCTCTTATATATATATATATATATATATATATATGTATATATATATATAATCTGAATCACTAATAGAACTAACCTGCACTGGTCTTTCATCACCGTAACCTTTTAGTTTACGTTTCAGGTTGAACAAGAACGTGCTTTCCTAGAAAACGAGGATCATGGTCATCATAAGAAAAAGAATCTCTGAGAACTTAGACCGCTAGCGTAGATCTCATCTCAGATCAAACAGATAAAATTCTTCACTGTCCCAACTAAGCGAATGATGGCTTTTAAACAGACAGCGAAACTTTATTGTGGGACTAATAATTTTTGAACCCTTGTAAGGTGTGATTCACACATTAGTTTCAGACACTCGAAATTCGAAAACTCGTCCAATATGACATGTAGGTAGAAGCGGTGAAGTTTGTATTTCATTTCGAATCAATTAATTACTTGTGAAAGACTCGATATCAAAATGAAACCTTCAGTTGTATCTGACATTTAGATTCATTTCTAAACAAATAAATGGTTACTTGAGGGTAAATTAAAGAACTAGATCCTATGTCACCTGAATGCGGGGTGCGCGGGGTGCGGGTGCCGGTGCCGGTGCGGCACATCTCAAAAAAATTAGGTGCGGCGGTGCGGTGAAGATATTTTATTAATATTAATATTAATATTATTATTATTATTAATTTTTCGTAGAAATTGAATAACACAATTAAATTATACCTTTTTATGATAGTGGGAAAAAATCAAAAAAGAAATGTTTGAAAAAAATGCAAACAGATCGTTTTATGAAAGCCACCGTTCTTTAGTCCTGTATCGTTTTTTTTTAAGAAAAAAGAGAACATATAATATATCTATAAATGTATTGAATTAGATGCAACGGCCGATGGGGATTTGATTTTGTGGATTTTTAATCTGGTTTTAAAACCATACACGCAGATGAACTTGGTTTGGATTTGGTTTCGACTCGAAACTTGATCTAACTCCCCTGGGTGCGGTTTGTGCGCCTCATCATCGGGTGCGGAACGCACCCGAACCCCGCACCCGCAATGCGTCAGTGCGAGCTCTTGGAAAACGCACCCAATGATGACTTTGAGGGAGGAGGTTTTGGGAATATAGTAAAAGCAAGAAATAAATATAATGACATTATTTAACGGTTCAACAAAGTCCAAAAAAAAAAAAAGATAATTAGGTCTTCTAATGAAGGCAAAATAGTTTTTCTGCTTTGGAACAACTCTTAATTAGATTTTAGCTTTATAAATACAGCTATTTGACTTGATAAATTGAAAAAAAAACATGTCTTTTTTCATTTTGTTCTCCCCAGAACATAAGCCTTCAATTTTCATAGTTTCCAAGACTCCTAACCTTTGTCTGGATCATCTAAACCCTCCAATATTCTTGGGCAAAAACTAGTATAGTTTAATTCATACTTGAACATTTAAAACCTTGATGTTGATCTATTGAACTGTTTAATTCCTTGATGAATTATAATTCTCGTATAAAATGAAGAAGAAAAAAACAGGCAGGGATTAGGATCATAACATACAAATTAAATGTGGGAGAATGGGTTGGCTCAGTGTTACATTATCTGAGAGATTTTAAGAAAATCCAATGGCTATTGTACTTTAAATTTAACTTATAGCCACTTTTTAGGAGAAAACTATGAACAGACTTAAATCGACTGCAAGAACCATGAACTTGGGTCAATTTGATCACTCAGGCCGTCTTAATTGGTATTAACTAATCAATCTTCGAAACTCAGACTACGAGTTCAATAAAGTTGAACTACTCCTTGGGAGCCATTTTGCATTAAGAACTTTCATGAATCTCTTTCAAAAGTGAGGCTGATTCAAGAAATACTCATTCATATGTTTCATAAATATACGTCAATTTTATGGAAGATTTATGTAATACTCACAAGACCTTTTTAAGGTCAACGGCCCCATAAAAAAGAGCTGGTGGGCATCAAAATCCCAAGAGTAGGTCCTTGGTTGAGGCATAGTTGGCTGACTCGTCGAGTTGGCTCGGGAATCACTCAAGTCAGCTTGAATCGCTAGAAAAACCTCGCCATGAGTCAAGGTCGGCTCGACTTGCCCCTGATACGCTCCTGACTTGGCCCTAACTCGCCCAATTCAGATCATTTTAAAACTCGATCAAGTCGATGAGTCAATTCACCGAGTTGATGAGTCAATTCATTGAACCGGTTATCTTCTGATCGGAATCTGAATTACGGTTTGCCAACTATAGCTTAAGAAAGCAGAAAACCTACACGAATGTGTGGGGAATATATGCATAAAACAATTGAGTTCATATCCTGTATAAAAATCCTTTGTTCAAAACGGAGACTCGAGCTTTTACCCTGAATTTCAACGCCTTCTTAAATTCCAGGTAGGTATAAATTCTAGAACAAATCATTGAGCCTTAAAGACACTGGATTGACTACTTTCTGGTTGTGCATTTTGCCGCAGGCGTGCTTTGCACGCGCATAGCCTACACTTATCCCTGTTTATATATTACTCCCTTCTCCCCTGTTGTCGCTTGGAATCATAAATGTCAGCTTCCGGCGTCATCGGTTCGTTCACCCTGTTGATGTAAACGGTTTGAATTTGAGATTTAATTAGCTTTAGTTCTGACATTTATGTGTAACTTCATTGAATTTTTGCTCTATCTCAATCAGATATTAGATTTAGATCCAAACTTGGTCATAAAACTATACGCTGAACCTAAAATTAATTTCTTGATCAGATACTGACTAATTAGACCTGAAATGGATCTCTGATCGAAATACATCTTGATCCATGTGCATGTCTTTGTTGAAACTAATTATTTTATTACATATCTACGTCCTTGTGAATCGTGATTAGTAAAATAAAAACTAGTGCTTGTATTTCTAAACTTTCGATCGAAGAATTAACCCGAGAGTTGATTTGAAATATTGTTTTAAATAAAAGGCAGGGCTATTGATCAAGGATGAATCTGTGACTGCATGGTTTATAAAGACCAATTAATTAATACCCAAAAACTCTTTTCTTTTCATGCAGAACAATCTACGTAAGCGCAGAAGCACTTCCATATCTCATCAAGTGCAGACCAAAATTCGATGAGATAGACGTGATTTGATCGCAAATAAATGCACTCGAAGGAGACACGGCTCTACTTTCTTATGTTTATCCTTGAGTTTTTTTTATTGGGTAGTGTTCTGCTGTCTGTTCCTCAACTCATTTATATATAAGATTGGCAATTTTACTAATGAAAGTTCATGTTTATGCTCATAATTTTTATATGGGTTCTGTTTCATTGTCGGCGTCTCAACCAGTGTAAAATATTTAAAAAAAATCAAAAAACAATTATAATTTAAAACTAGCGTTTCTAATTTTGCCATCTTCTAGTTGTTACAGTAAGCTGGGATCAATCATCAATGGTCAAGGAGACAGGAGCACGTAATCTTGCTGCATATAAGGGAAGCAGGGTGGCATCATCACTGCTCTCATCATCGTTTTCTCAACGATAAGACCTTTTTCAAACCGCTCAATCGATGAAACATCCGTCGGTTTTCGAGTCCAAACCGGCGAACTATCTATACAGCATATCCCTCCGCTGACTCGAAATCAATATTTTGGTAAGCAGAACTCAGAATTTGATCTCCTGACGCTTGTAAGAACGTGGGAAATGGCCTATGACTTCTGAACGTCGCGATCGATCGTCCTTGTTGTATATCAAAATAACATGACAACCTTTATTAAACAAACTGAGTAGATCACCCTCCTCGATTAATTATTTTGTTCACCTGATCACTTGAATAAATATAGGCTAAAGGGGATTAGAATTTGGGAATCCAGTAAGTCTATCAATAGTTTGCACAATTTTTAAACATTTCATCAAGTCTCAATAATCTATTGTTGTATATATAAGCTGAAATCTTCCGGCCATCTTGAGCTTTGTCTAATCATAGTCTTTTGATGGATTGCATTTCCCAAACGTAATTAAACATGTCGTCTGATGCAATGCATTGGGCACGTACTATGAGAGGCTGGAAGCTTTCTCCATCGAACGAACATAAGCAAAGAGAATATAACATCATTTAAAACAATTGTACCTTCCTATGGTCAATTTTAAATGGAGTAATTACAACGGTATCAGAGTGAGTTTGGCATTCAATTATAAATGAGTCCAACATCTAATAACACATCTTCTTAAAAAGTGGTGGATTGCAACACTCTTATTTTAGATGCATGTATGAGGAAAGACCTGAAAATTGTTTTGCATTGAAGCTCATTTTGGAGATTCCTGATGGGTTTACATTCTGGTTTATCGTATTGCCAAGTGTTCGTGTTCGTAATCACTATATCTATTCTTTGAAAGGCCATCTGTGAGCTAAAATACTACAACTTCCCAATTGGGGTTAAGTTTATCAAGCTTGAGTCTCGCAATCCCTCTAGAAGTTAAAGATGAAAACAGAGTAACTCTGGTATTGTTAGGTGGCAAGGTGGTCCGGAGAGTGGTCACTATCACGTTTCAGTGTAATCTACCTCTAAACCGTAAAAAGTCTTGAAGCATACACTATGAAAACCCAAGGAAGCGGGCATATGGAGTCCAATAACCTCTTTTAGGGGCGGTGGAATGAACCACTCACCCTTAAAAAATAAATAAATAAAACTATGGTAACTATGGTAGCTGCTTTTGCTTTTCCATTATGCAAAAAGATGAGGACATATGATCATCATCTTGGTATGTTTGGATGACATCATTTGTGATGGCAACAAACTTCTTAAGAGCAGACAAATTATGCTATGCTTCGGTACAAAAAGATATTTAGGGAAATTAAGATAAGCTTTTTCCAAACTATGGTCGGACTAAAAGGGGCTCGTCTAACTCTTTTGAAAAAAAATATATTTATGCTCTTAATTTTCTAAACTAGACCAAACAAATTTCTATACCAAGTCTCGATGCTTACCTACTAAAACGAATTATAAATTTTAGTCAACCAAAGATGATCGCATAAAATCATGCCAAGCGGCCTCATGAACTAGTCGGCAATATTGTTCCACTTTACTTCTCAGTCACTCAGTCCAACGTCATTGCACATGTAGTTAGTGAAGTTATCTAACAAATGCATATATTGATCACTTACAGATTTCAAGGCAATCGAATGCAATACATCAAACGGATAATTGGACGAGGACTTTAGATGAAATAATGGAGTAGTCATGTCTTGGTAAATATACCAAGCTATTTAGTGTGTCTCATTTAAAAACTTGTGGCTCTGCCACCAAACCAAACTAAATAATTAAATATGCATGACCGTATATGTCAATCCAACAATAAAATTGAAGTTTAGTGCCATGAGAGAATCAACTTCTGAGTTAGTTTGGATGAAGTTACTTCCAAGTCAGATATGCTTTCATAGCAATGCACAGGACCCCGAATAATATATTGTGACAATCAAGCTGCCATAATCACAGCATTCAATCTCGCTCTAAAATTTGACTTCAGCTATACTAGAAAAAACCCACTAAATGTCTAATCTGGACCGTCTTCATGAAAAGTCATCCATGTCAAAGACAGTAGCAGAGCCACATATGAACCAGGGTGACCACGTGCGCTCCCCAACTTGCTAAAATTCCTTTCGTCCAAATATATATATTCACATATCAGTGCCACCTTTCAAACTTAGCTATGGCATGTTGTGAGCAAGTTGGTAGCTATCGTTATCTTCACCCCCAACTTGACATTGGGATGTTGAATATTTGCGTTATCATGGCTGAGCTACCTTATTGTTTCACCATTATTATCTATACAACTAATAATGTTGTTTGCCCTCTACTCTCTTATCATGCACATCCCTTTCAAAGTCATACTTTGCAGGAAGATAGGTATCTGACTTTCATGTCATGAGGTTGACGACATAACTGACTCGGACTCGGACTGGCAGGCCTGTGAAAGTTCGATCATCAGTTTAATTACTGTGAATGTTACATTCGCTCAATGGGTACGAATCCGAAGGCATACTAGCCCCACTGCTCAGGTTCTAAATTACTATGTGCTAAACCATAGTCGACAATTTTTGTGGCCCAATTACATTGAATTTGCATACTTATAAAAAGATAGTTGGCTTAACAGGGACATCATCTTGTTGGCAATTTCTCAAACTCATATCCTTCACGTATTAAGTCATAATTTCAATTCCATACACAAACTTTTCTTCCGTGAGTATTTTCCACAAATCGGCGTGTGCTGATGTGATGATCTCTGTATGGAAAAAACAAGGAGTGATGAGTTAGAGTATGGATGAATGGATTTGTTAATGGATATAAAAAAGAAGAGGATGGATTTCAAATTTTCAAAAAAAAATGACGAACATGAAGCTCTGGGGACTATCACCGGAAAATTTTTAATCAAAGTTACTGTGGTTAACATCGGGATTTCTATTTTTGTTACTCTTGTGGCTTCTTGCCCTCTAGATAAACCGGACAAAGCAACAATTTTTTCAAGGGAATCTGCGGAACAAATAATCAACAGCCGTTTGGATTTGCTTTGACTCGTTATCGAAACTATGAACCTGAGAAAAGACAGGCTACTGCCTATCTATCTAAATAAATTTAATAAGAAAAACAGAGAAAGACGACATGTTCGTCATCAACCGCAAAGCTTGTCTAAACCATAACGACAAAAACCTTGGCCAACAAAAAGGCAAAACATCTGATCAGCAACAAAAACTAATACAATGATATTTACTGAAAACTTCTGTGAAGGCGGCCCCAAATTGCAGATCTGAAGCTGCTCACGGAAAAAAAAATACAAAATTATAAATTGGAAATATTTTTAGATATAATAATGTTAATGATACATAGGTATTTAATGCTTCAACCTGAGATATACAACAAAGTTCTTATGAATATTGATATGTCCCGGGAGTATCATAGAAAAAGGCCTGACAACAATATCTCAAGGCAAGGTTGGTGTCCGGGTAGTGTTAATGGTCCCATTTACCACTTGGATCTTCTTCATACACGCGACTTCAAGAACTAAGAATCTCGCAAGCCATTTTAGTTAATAAACTAACCAGCAGAGCTGCAGAAATGTTCAGTGCATCAAAATGCGTTAGAGATGCGAAGCAGACTAGCTGTGGTGCAGCAAAAATTAATAAAAAACATCTAATCAGATTCAGATCTCTGGCAACAAAACCAGATTCAGACCACTTGCAGCCGAACTAACCGGTTAAAACCAGACCACTCGGAACCTTACTGACCAGTTAAATCCTGTAATAAATCATCTAACCAGTTAGATCCTGTCATAAATTTCACAGTGAACTAAACCAAAAGTTGGCCAGTAGAAGAGCTGCACGGACGGAATCTAGCTCTGAACAAGGTGGCGGCAACAGAGGCCCTCCAGTTAGTAGACGGACTAGCCGCACCTGCTGCTCGCAGCACACCAGACCTGTGCCCATAATCCCTCTCTCCCTCTTTAGAGCTGTGCCCGGAATCTCTCTCTCTCTCTCTAAAATGGAGAAGCTATATTATACATACAAAATTGGTTCAAGGAAGTACTAATATTCGTAAGATTCCAACTCAACGACTCCTAATCACTCATTATTCTCGTATATATTTTTTTATGGGCACACTTAATATGCGGTTACTTTTCCAAAGCGAAGTGGGCGTTAAAAGAAGGGAAGTAAGAACACGCGCAATTATGCCGAGAGACAAGATGGGCCCTCGCGCAACAGTGGTGTCGTGGAGTATGCCAAACCAGTCTACGTCAAAGAAGGTTGCAAAGAGAAAAACCAAAACCAAAAGCAAAAGCACAGACCAAGTACCTGAACAGTAACAGCAACAGCCTTTGTCCATATGCATCTCTGCCAAAACATGGGCCTCCTGTGGCTCTCAACCTCTCCCTCCCTCTCTCTCTCTCAGTTTATACATACATATATGATTATTTTACTGCTTGTGTTGATGGACATAAAAAAAACCGTGAAGATGGACATTCAAACATATTCTAGGAATTGACTTGCTGCTGAATTTATAAAAAGAACGGTTGTTTGATTTACAGACATGATTCTTAAGCTAAGAGAACTTCCACATCAATCACAAGAAGTTCTTTCGTTCAAGTACACTGGTCAGCAGGACACCCATCGTTCATTCCCCTCCCCCCCCCCCAACCAAATAACAACGAAAAATGCTCAGAAAGAAAAGATTGTTCCCTCTATCTCCCTGCTTCTGCCACTGTTTGTCACGAGAACAAGTGTTCGTTTGGTGAATGGTCTTCGAGCAGTACGCAGAAACGGGGGAGAACTGAAATCTCATTACTTGCAAGAGTCTCTACTTATAGGCCCATTAGAATGTAGTACACGAGCGTGATGGGCAGAGCTATCAGCATTCCAAAAATCACTCTGAAACATGTAAACGGAAAAGTTTTGAGGGAAACCCACGTATTTTAACCAGAGAGACAAGATATAAAGGGTGATTTTGCTGTGTAAAAACAAAAATAAATGCAGAGAGAGGGAGAGCTGTCCTAACTCACCCAGTGCTGAGTATATCAGGATGTACGTTGTACTCCTTGGCGAAGACGAAGGGGACAATGCCCTGCGGCAGTGCTGCCTGTTCCACAACAAAACACTGCACCTTTTAGTTTTATATAAGAAATATGGGACTACCACTTTCTTTGCTTTCCTTTTCCCCGTAGCCGTAAACAGTAAAATTCCTTTATGCCTTTCACTGATTCAACGAAGCAAAATCAGAAAAAGGAAAAGAAAAAAAAAAAGCAGGAAGGGGACAGGAGTAGAGAGCAAATTTCTTTTAGGTGTACTGCCAGCTAAAGAAAGAAAAAGAGGGATTCGGATTGTCTGGAAGAGGCAGACCTGCACAATGGCGACGTGAAGGAGGACACCACGCAATCCAACAGCAATGGAAGCAGCAGCCATCACGGCCGGACCCGCAAGGAATCTCACGGCCATGGAAAAGGCCGCGATTGTGTTTCCGCACGCTATGATCCTCGGTTGCAATGCCATGAACAGCCCTGCAATCCACCATCATCACGGCCACCAACATAAGCCAAGTATCTCAGCCATAAAAAACCGCCCATAGTAACCAAGAATTGCCTCTCTCTCTCACTCTCTCTCTCTCCCTTGAAGAAACGGAAGCCAGTCGAGTGCTTTACCCAAGCTAAACATAGCCATTCCAAGACCAGCATCTGAAAGGATAGAGATGGACTTCGCAATGATGGCTGGCATGGCCACATTCCACCTGCATAGTAAAGTTTAAGTCAACAATTAAACAAACCATTAAAGAAGAAAACTAGACTTGGTTGTTGGTTTAGTTG
Organism: Nymphaea colorata; assembly: GCF_008831285.2. NCBI lineage: Eukaryota > Viridiplantae > Streptophyta > Magnoliopsida > Nymphaeales > Nymphaeaceae > Nymphaea > Nymphaea colorata. Next base: position 15,221,998 of record NC_045147.1, read on the forward strand.
TTACTATCTTTATCCTTTGGACATAAATAAAACTAACAGACAATTGAACAACTTATTACAGAATCTATCTCAATCAACCAAACATCGGAGATCGCATTCAGGAAGTAAACTAGAACAGATCAAAATAGAGCCTGAAATCTCTCTCTCTCTCTCACGTGCATATACAGGGTAAGAACGAGTAAGTACTTGAACGAAACGAGGGACCAAGTAAGGCCGACGAGACTCGAGTAAGTGTTGGGGTTCCTGATAAGCTTCCTCCACACCATGATGAGGATGAGCCTCGTCATCACGCTGGCCGGAGGCATGGAAGTGGGCTTGCCCTCTCTGGCATCGGACTCCATCTCCACCTTCACGCACTGCCCCTCCCTCTCGTCCCCTTGCAGCACCCCAGCGTTCCCGAAGGTAAACCCCTCTCTCTGGTAATCCTCCCAATTCATCTCCCCTTCACCCACCAACAGAAGAAAAAAATTTAAAGTATTCAATATTCAGAAAATAAAAGAGACCAACAAACCAGAAAGAGCAACGCAATCAACTAATCAAGAAGCAATCGGACCACAGAGAAGGAAAAAGATAAGGCACACCTTTGGCCGCAGCACTGTTCATCTTCACCTCCTTCACATTCTGATCGTTCCCATACTCTGATTGACCGCCAAAGACATGATGAAGCCCCGCCTCGGATACCGGTGAAGCGCTCGAGCTCCACACGAACATATGGAGGTCCTTGCCAGGCTCGTCGCTCTGCGTCGTCTGAAACGCCCCACTGTTGGCCTTCCCTAACAGTACCGCCGGAGGTCCTGAAGGCTGCTGCGGTTTGGGGGAAAACATCCCGGTGTTCGGGGCCGGATACTGCACGGCACCAGTAGCAAACCGCCCCCTAGAAGGCGGGGGAGGAAGAGAACCAGGATGGTGATGGTAATGGTGAGAATCTTCGTCGTAGTTAGAAGGCCGAGGAGTCTGCCCCTTGGGGAAGCCGTCGCCGGGGCCGAAGCTCGAGTGGCGCGGGCTGCGGCCGCTGGCGCCGGTGACCATGGAATAGAAATCAGTATGGTTGAAGCTGGAGCCCCTCGGCGTCGGGTTGCGCGAGGATTGCAGCGAGTAGATCTCCGCGTTGGTGAGGTTCGAAGGACGAGGAGTAAGGCCCTGATGCCGCGAGAAGATTTCCGATCTCGACGACGTCGACTTGCGCACCGTGACGTGCAGCTTCCCGTCCTCCCCGACCTCCGCCTCCGTCTGGAGCGGCTCCCGCCCGTCCAGCGACATGACGTCGGAGTCCACCTTGAACGACACGATGGAGCCGGCGGTGCCCGGAAATTGTTCCGTGATCAGCATCCGCGCGCCTCTGTACTCGAACATGAAGAGCATCAGGGTGTACCAGATGATGCATTGCAGGACGACGATCTGAACCATGAGCGAGCCCGAGAACTCGCCGTACATGCCCTTCAGCAAAGGAATGCCCATCACTAGGGTGTTGGGGAGCGTCGAGAGGGAGAAGAGGGTGATGGTCCATTCCAAGCATCCCCTCCGGCTAACGTTGGCCCAAACGGCCAGCAGCCCAAGCACGATGAGCTTCTGCAGCGTGTCCGCGATGATGAAGCGGAGGTTCATTGTGTAGGGGTCATTGGTGGAGATGAAATGAAAGGAGAGGAGCGGCACGGCGAAGAGGGCCACGAAGCGGTTGATCCCGGAGCACTGGTCGGGGGTGAAGATCTTCCACCATTTCACGGAGCCGTAGGCGAGTATCATGGCCACGTAAAGCGGCACCATCGCGGTCATCACGTGGTAGAAGTCTGCTGCGGTGATCATGGTGGCGGCAAACGAGCATGTGCTTCCTCACCACTGCTATGCCAATTAAATTCGAAGACAAAGACGGATGGGAACTACAAAAGAGCAATACCACCAAATAACAGGAGGAAGAGCAGGAGGCGTTCAGGACTTATGATTTCTCAGACACGTTGCTGCTAATGAAGGCAGGTCTCTGGTTTAGTGAAAGGCGGAGGAGGAACAAGAAGAAGAAGGCAGGCAGGTATTGAGAGGAGCGAAAGATCTCGGTCTCCAACGCTGACAAGGAGACCACACGATGGCACTGTTTTTCATCTCAAATCGCTTGTTCACAAGGCAAAAAAAAAAAATGGGTTTCTAAAAAGCTAGACTTTTGAGTTGGTCCCCCTTCTTTACCTCTCACCTTTGCTTTGCTTTTAGCAGATGTGGGGAGAGGGACAAGAGAGCAGGAAGAAAGCCAAAACGAAAGAAGACGCGAGCGAGAAAGAAAGAAAAAGAAACAAGTCTCGAAGATTGAACGCCCAAGGAGAGAGATGGGGATGAATTGGATTGGATTGGGTTGGTTCTCGAGACTTATATACAGCAGAAACTCTCTCGAATTACGAGAATCCAAAGTAATGAATGTCTTTTTGAAGGCCAATTTGGGAAAAGCTCCCAACAGCAAAGCAACCGGAGATTCTTTCTGGCCTCTGTTTCCCGTTGGGGGTGAATTTCTTTACAGAAAGAAAAAGAGAAAGGGAGTTGGATTTTGGAGTAAAGTGGGAAGCTGCGTGGTGTTGAAAATGATGAGGCTCGAGGCTGTGAGCAGGTCGACGGCAGACCGCAGCTGCTTTGAGTCCTTATGAGGCTCTGCCTGTCCCCCATGCCGCATTTTTATTCTTCCTGGGACTTGATGCTCTTTTGTCCTTCTTTTTTTTTTTCTTTTGGGGCATTCATTATTCCACTTCTTCTTCTTGCAGGCGTCGGTTCGCCGGAAATTCTAAAGGCGCCTTTCCGGTCCACTGCGGAACGATGGCCAAGGAACTGCGTCCGCTCATGAGCGTCGCCGTCGGCATGTCTATCATAATAAATTTTATTCATTTAACTTAAATTGCCTATATTCTGAGGAAGACATTTCAAAGTCTCATTCCAGCGGATGTGCTCTGATTCGGTTAGGTTTGCCTGAAGAGCGAATAATTTTTTTTTTTCTGATATTCTTGATTGTTAGGCGAGTTTTGAGTGGTCAAGGTCTCGGGTATGTTTACGGAGTTTCTAGATAAATTGGATTATAGTATTCGAAAATTTTCTGCACGATTATATTTAATCTATGGAGAAGCTTCTGTCTAGAGGCTTTCCTTTTAGATATAGTCTTAGATATGGATCTCTTGTTTTTATATATGAATTTCGACGTCGTTGACGATTCTTAGAAGGTGAAACTTTATTTTTGGCATATTATTGCCTATAATTAAAAAAAAATACTAAAACCCATTTTTGCAGAGTTCCAAATAAGGACGTAAACTTCTGTTAACCTAAGAAACTAAATTTGTTAGTTAAAAGAGTATAACATAATACAATGATAAGGGTAATATTGAAATTAAGAAACTGATTTTATGGTTTTGATACTTTTCATAAAAAAGTGGCTTTTATTAACAAAATTGTGGAATATATACCCTCTTGGGATTGTAGAAAAATCTAGGCCAAAAAATGCGGGCTTATTCCTCGAAATGTTTCACACTCAAGCATAAATTAGCTAGTTGCAGTTAAACAGCTAATTTATGCTTCAACAATGTCATTTTGAATTGAAAATTAGTTTTAACTGCTGAAAAAAAAAGATCACTTTTATTTTGACCCTAATTCATAGGATTCATCCGATGCTTTGGCTTTTATTCATGCCTGACTGTTAATATGAATATTTTTAAAAGACATTGGTTGGAGTTCTAACCTAAACACGGATCTTCCTTTTGAGGAGTATATATATATATATATATATATACTCTCTGTGTGTGTGCACGCGCATGCGCTAAAAACCTGTTCCTAGAAATAGGGGCGGAGGGAGGGGGGCCGCCTAGGCCATGGCCCCACCTTAACTAACTTAGAAAAAAAATTACATTAAAAAAATTTAAAAATTTTAATTATACAATGCATTTTTTTTATTTGGGTTCAGTTTGACCCTACCCAAATTCGAAGTTTGATTATTTGGCCCACCCCTCAACAAAATCTTGGCTCCACCCTACCTAGAAAGATGAATTTATGTGTTATGCATGTGCCGGTACATGGATCCCATATACTAGTCTATATGCAAAATGAACAGTTAAGGGTGATCATATAGTTGCATGAGATGACAAATTCATCACTTTATATCGTATAAATGGCAATCTATTTAAGGTTGTGTGCACTTGTTCAATACAAAAGCTGTTTTCTAAGCAAGGTTGTGTGCACTTGTTCAATACAAAAGCTGTTTTCTAAGTGGTTTGGCCGAAACTAGGCATGTATGCTATGGATGAATGAGCCCGGCAGCGGCATACGAGTGAGTTGTGAGTGTTTAAAAAGATTGTATCACACGCTCTTGTAATATTTAAAACCTCACAACCCAAGAAAATTTGATGTATGCTAATTAGGTTGGGAATGGGGAATTCATTTGTACTCAACCCGGACTAGCTAGAGGGCCGGGGTCCTGTCCGGCCAGGGTCTTTATTGTATTGGTGACTTTTGGGCGGAGGCTAGCGGCGGGGTCCTAGAAGGGGCGCAACAAAAGCAAGCATATGACTGAGAAGATGATGAAAGATTTTTTAAAGAATATCTCATTCAAGACACAAACACATGGTTTCATCTGTCTTATTTAATTGACACAGGGGCTGAGGGAGGGGGGTCCACCTAGGCCATGGCCCCACCCCAACTAATTGAAAAAAAAAAATACATTGAAAAAATTGAAAAATTTTAGTTTGCTAACTAAAAAACAAAGTTGTGATCAATAAATTTAGTAAGCATTAACTTAACTAAGAATTTGTTTATGAAACGACGTAGCGAATCTATTGTCTCCTCTGAAAGTAACAAACATCTGTTTTGCCATATTAAATATTTTAGTGCATAATTTAACATGTTAATTTTCTAGTAATATGTTAAATTATGTGCTTGGAATTATTAGTTTTAGAAGCATTTGAGATTATTACCCCCAACAAGCCTCACACTAATAGTTTTACAACTGCTATGTTGGAATATGTTTCTTACCAGTGTTTATTACATCATTCCAAACAGTCCAACCTTGGATCTGCAATGTAACATTACTATGTATTCAGTGTATGAATTGAACCATAATAGAAAATTCAGTGCATGTTATCTATGATATAATTGCAAAAAATGTTAATAGCACTTACATCGAATTAAAAAAAAAATAACAAGATTGAAGAAATAATGTTGCACCTTGAAAAGTACTCTTCATGTAATGTCTAAATGTATTATAAAATTGAAATGCGAGCACGATAACAAAGCAGACACCTTCAGTTTCTTAAGAATGAAGGCCAAGGCTATACAAATTATGGTATTTAAATATTGGAGTGCCCTATAAAAGCTAATTTGTTGAAATTTGAAAAATCGTACTTGCCTATCTTTTTTGAAACATGAGTTGAAGAAAGGTTATTAAATGTACATGGATAAGGTAAAACTTATTATTATTAGTGAATATCAAGTTGTTAATAATAGTGTTGTTCCACATTATCATGGAAAAACAATGAGTTATATGAAAAGCCTCATAAAATGTGTGATTTCAAAGATTGCCTTGAAGAATTTTACCATATATATGAAGGTAAAACCATTGATGATAAAATCAAGTCATAAAAGACCAAATATCACATGATAATAGATAATTAGTTGTACATATAAAAGATTAAAAGAAGTCCAATTTGCAAGATGCTTACAAGGTATCCTATTCGAGTATTTTATGCTTACTATGGAACCAAATTCTTTTCTGAAGGGCCATGAGGATATTTATAAAGATGAACTATGTCCACAAAGTAATGTGCAAAATAACATATTATTTGCATGAAACAATGTTTATGATCTAGTGAAAAAATATAAAGATTAATTAAATTCTTTTATACAATTAAAGTGAGGCCACAATTTGAAGTATTACATGAAAAGAGATAAATACAATAATGCAAGTTTGGTTCTGGAAGGCTTTAAATTTTTTATTTCAATGAGCTTTTCTCATCAATGGTGAAGATATTGCCAATTTAATTAGCTAGCAGTAAATTTGCCCCAAGTTTATGTCAATTTCAGTAGCAAATAAACGTGAATATGGCATTTCCTTGTAAGAACTTGAAGAAGATGGTATATACAAAGCACTTGAAGAAACTTAAGGTGAAAGATAAAAATAAAATAGTTTACAAATTAACAATTGAATTGCAAAATAGCACCAAAACAATTATACAAGAAGTTTGAACCAGTCGAAGTTGACTGTGACTACAGAGTACTATTGGTGGATAATTGTTTGTATGCCAATAAATAATATGAAAGTATAATAACTTCATCATTTTCCATATTTATCTCGTACACACATTTATTACTGGCACGATACGATAAAGAATGTGTCGTATTAAATAAAACAAACTTTTGAGAACGCATAAATTAGTTTCCAATAAAAAAATCAAGGTAATGAGACACCTTTTGCAAGTCCTTTTAAAAAGTTGAAGTCTATGTCGAAGATATATGATGAGAACATTGCTCGCTTAGCAATGAGAAGCTTGATGCATGTAATGGCATGTATTCAAACTAGCGTAGCGCATGTAATTGACAAATTACTTGCAATTATATGTGAAAAAACAATGCATTGCATTTGAGACTAAGTTTTAAGTGTCATATACATAGGTACTGAAAATTTTAGCTTTGTTTTGAAAATGCTGAAGAGATGAAAGGAACTCACAAATGAAATTTCATGAGTATATGTATGGAGAATGGAGAAACTAAGTATCTCCTAAGCTATATCTTTGCTTTTAAAAAAAGGAATTTCTTAGCAGTCAAGTTGCATTGTTGGCCTCCAGCGCAAAAGCTATGAGTAATTACACAGTTGAAGGATTCAATGAAATGTCACAAATGAAGGTCACTGTCAAAGATTTGGCGTTAGTTTAGAAAAGTATATGGTTGTTTGTGACAAGCATAGTGCTAAGCCTCTATTAGAAGTTTGCTATATAAATGGAAATGAAAATATATTAACTTACGTTATATTGAGTGGTCAGAAATATCATATGGTTGAAGTTATATATTGAGTTGAAAACGATTCACAGTAATGGCAAACATATAAAATTAAATAAAGTATAGATTCTTGATCAGTGGAGTTGCCGCTAATTGATATTTGATTATAAAGGTCAATCACCATGTAAGGTAATATCTCCCTTCACGAGTGTGGAATGGGGAGAATATTTGAGAGTTTGAGTTAATTCTAATTTCAAAGGTCCACTTCTTGAGTCTTTATGTTATAGAAAGACAAACGTCTGCAGTTTGACTATGAAGGCCTATATATTTTTCATGGTTCAAATATTAGATTCTTTCCATATGAGCATGCAAGTCAATTACATTCTCAAAAAGGAAAAAATAAAAAATAAAGCACAATAAGTTGATTTCATACAGATGTAATATAATCCGCGCCTACGTCCATTGCTCCCACCACATTCGAAATCATTCACTTCGTAAGACTTCCATTATATAATGACATTAATTTGCTGTGTGACTTTGAGAATATTTATCGGGACGAGGATTTGATGCCCTTGTTGACAGAAAGATTTCTCATAGAGAAAAATCTTATTATAACCAGAAGATTTTCATGGCTTGAACAAGACCTTATGTGAAGTTGAATCATGAATGGCTTGTTCTCGTTATTTTTCCTGTTTATAACAAAACAGTTTTACACCGTAACATTGTTGAAGCATGTCGTTGCTTTTAGCTCTTTCGTTCATGCTTCTTGGTTAATATGACATGTTGATTTTATTGCTATTCATGGGTTGATTTTCTTGGTTATTATCCGTCCCCCAAATCTAGCTAGGATGTTTGTGCTTTTGTCATTTCATGGTAGCAAGTTGGATTCCTTTCCTTTTCCCTCTCCAAACAATTTGTTCTTGTGGCTTCTGGTTTTCTAGTTGTCAATGCACAACAAATAAAATGAGCACTATTTGGATTTCCTTTTTTGTATTCTATGATTAATCAAGCATATATTGATTGGTCCCTTTTACATTTCTTAAGCTTATGTTTTGTTTAGGAATTGCTGTTTCACAACATCATTGTATCTTCGAACATGGCAAAAGGGGTGGAATAATCGCTGCTATGTCTCCTTGATCAATAAGAGCCAAATCCGCCTAATTTATATTTTTCAAAAAGTAGTATTTTACTGAACTAAACACTTCTTGCTTTGTTACTGATATGTATAGATTGTTTCTGGTGGACCTGATTGGGAAGTGCCTTTGGGAATCTGTTGGGAGATAACCCGTTCTTTTGCTTTCACTTAATGTCTATGCATACGTCTTACTTTTCAAAGAGGACTTGTCTGCTTGTGTTCACAAGTTATGTATGCATATATATAATCCATATATGCATGCACCAAAGAAGAACATCGGCTTCTCCTTGCATGGGGAGAAGCACATACACAGATATATCTATGTATTTTGCATTTTCCGGTTGACCGAAAGAACGAATTAAATGTGCCAAAGCTCGTTATCGTGTAGCTAGTCTAAGAAACCAAAAAGAAAAATTGAAAAGTTAGGCATTTGCTTTCTGAAGAATAATGATACCCCTCGAACTAAATCTGTCACAGACCTTTTGGGTGGATCAGCCTGTATAATCCTTCTTTTCAATTGGCTATTGGTGGGTTTTTTTTTCTACATGTTTTTTTGTCTTCTTAGTTTCAAGAGAAGATCGTCTTTGCTGCCAAGAAAAATCCTTCAAGTTTCTATCCGTTATGTATCATAATTTTAAAAAGATGATGCGGAACGTCATCAGTGTTGCGTTGGAAAGTTCCAAATACTATCTCTTAATGGAGCTTGTTCATATCCTAATCACTCAGTAACATATAGGAGTGGAGTGGGTGGTGGCCATATATCTTACTTAGTAGAATAAAAAAAAAAAAGATAATGGTTTGAAGATTAATGATTGCATAAGCTTGAAAAGGCTTGTCTAATCGGTAGGTTAATTAGCTTGACGAATGTCTTTGACAGTAGATTGGGAGCAAGTAGGCGGCTAGTTTCCGTTTTGAATCTTTCAAGTGTCAACTTAACTAACGTGTAAATTAAAGAGTAACGGGGTTGTGCTTCAAAACATAAAAAAGCAGACCTTGTATCCTATAAAGACAAGGGATTGAGTGGCAATTTTAGCTGTGTCTTTTGGATGGTAGGATGAAGTACCCCTCCTTTTCAACCAAAGTTAGTTTAACTAAAATTGTTTTTATGGTTTGTACCTGCACACTGTTCTGGAAACCACATTCTTTTGCAGTTCAGCAAAATGGTGGAGAAAAGAAATAGATAAACTATTTTTCAATTTTATAGGAACTACTTTCAAAGATCCCCCATACAGAGAAATTTCTGGTTCATCAGTTTCAGCAGAACAAGTAAACCTGCAAGTCGCAACATTCAGTAGTGCACGTAAGAAGTTCATGATAGGCAACTGGCGGTGGACGCTTTTTCTCTTTTTATTCTCAAGAGAGTTGACTGGTTTCTCACTCTTTCTTTATTATGAACTGTACCTGGTCGCTTATTCTCTGCGTTATTCTCTGCGTTTTCTCCAAGGAAATTCAGCTACGGTATAAAGACGAATGTGCTATATAAAGGGACATCAATGACTGATGTTGTTGACTGTTTCTAGTTCGTACGCATACTATTGTCATGCAACTGCTTCTTTTGCTTGAGACTGTGCACTTAGTTTTTGCAGTCGAGTTTCATTCACAATTCAGCGACAATTCATGAACCAACATTCTCATGTAACTCCATTTCCACAGAACCAACATTAATGGCAACAGTGGCGGAGAGAAACAATTTCTTGAGGGAAGTTTTCACTTATATACATAACATAGCGAATATTAAGGAAATTAATTTGAAAATAAAAGAAACCTTGAGGTGCACCTGTGACTCCCCCAATGCAAATGCGTGCTTCAAAACTTTTTCGGGTCCAACTCATCGGTTGAACACAAATTGAAAACGGAGCACATATATGAGGATGTGAAGATAATAATACTATTGATCTTGCGCTGGTTCTGAGGGAGTCGGATGATACTTTGCATTCTTAATTTTGAGTTGTTTTATTCGTCCTTCTTTTTCAAATCACGATCCTCAGGGGGCATAGAATAAGAATAGAGAACAAGAAATAAATCCAACAACTACAGTACTTAAGGGTTTAACCAAGTAAAAAGAACTGAAAGAGCAAGGTACCGAAGCTAATTATGTCTTCTAATGAAGGAAAAATAATATTTCTGCCTTACAACACTTTTAGTTGGATTTTTAGCTTCAGGCTCACATTAGACATCCCATGCAAAGAACAAACGACTGAAAAGTGTAGCAAAATCCACCATTATAAATATATGAAATTAAGAAAAAAGTTAAGTTTAATAGCTTAAAGAGCTAAAGAGAACCCGTTACCTGGCACACAAACAATGTGGGATATGTCAGGAAATGTTTCGCTTCTTTCTTTTTCCTCTTGCTTCATTATTACATAAAAACATTTTTAATTCATGAAATACGTATTTTACTCATTGCCGTGCCAAGGTATTTTTTCTTGCGAAATTTTAGTTCTATAACCATCAGACGCGTAGATTTGTCTTAACTGGTGTCTCCCTTTTTACACACATTCAGGGTAAAAATATTAAGCATTAATGAGACGAGAAATGTGGTTGGGTAGGAGTAGGAGAAAGAGAAAGAAAGAGAAACAGGGGAGGGAGAAGGACGGAGATGTATATAAATAAGTGAACATATTAAGATGGGTCTTTGAGGGGCTCACATACTGTACTGGCCTTAGCGTAATGAGGTAGAGTGCGGCACCAAGTTGATGATGTATTGTTTTTACTTTATTTTGGAGGTCTTTTTCAATTCGAAAGTTAAGTTTGTTATTGTTTACAGTTTAAAGGAATAGCACTCACCAGAATTAAATTGATGACCACCCTTTTACCAGTCCACCAACCCAACTACCTATACTACACTCCTCGGACTGTTACTACAGTTAAGTAAATAATTATGTACCGGCTGCAGCCAAAGGAAGGCCTCGACTGCTAACCGTGGACTTACCACTATTAGATTTTCTTCTTCCTTCTTTTACTTAGAGACATTGGAAATCTTCGTATCACATTGGCAGTCGTGTTTGTAACCAATAAAAAACATTAACTTCCCATATGTCAAGTCGGACATATATCAAGCCAAAGCTTCATGGTGAAGACAATCGGATACAGTATGATGACAAGATAAAGACTTAGAAATTGCCTATAGTGACGAGATCGGATGGACCCCTAAAAGAATTCGTGCTTTGTTTGGTTGTATAAAGTCTGTACAAATCGTCATTGGAGGATTAACTTTGCATAAACTTGTAGAAAGTCCAGAACCCAGCCCCTGGATCCTTCCATTTTTTCCCAAATAAATGACTGCAAAAGAATATACAAAACTTTAATCCGTTGAATATTCTTTACTACGTAAACTTCATTTCTGGACACATCAAGCTGAACCGATGCACTTTTAATCAAAAAAAAAAAAATCACGAACTTACTTTAGTTTGGAGATTTAGATCAGTAGTAATTTTCTACTGTAACCCTGTCGAACATTCATGCCAACAGGTTGATGGAATTGTATTTTAGCAAGGGTCGTTTTAGGCTCTACAGTTCTGGCTTTTCGCACGGACAGCCCATCTACTGCTGATAAATTTCAGAAGAATCAAAATCTAACCATTTAATGGATATAAATATATTGTTCTTCCAACTAATTGGATGGTAATTCTGTATTGATTCCTTCAGATCTGATTTCATATAGGGGTCCAAGTGAGCTACATGATCACTTAGGCTGGATTGGGCATTACTCAAGTTCACTTATTGCAGATTCATAAAACAGTAACAACATTTTGTTCAAAGCTCTCATGAGAAATAAAACTTTTCGGTTTACATCGCGCATCTGGCTAGATCTGAATCCAATACATGACATGTCGAAAGCAAATGGATGTGCGTAGGTTGATTTTTCCATCCTGAAATCCGATTTCATCCTATCCAGTAGTGGAGCTAGTGTGTAATTGGTGTGGACCACTGCCCACGCCAACCCTTGAAATGCTTATTGTAACTGAGCTGAACCTAGGTTCAAACCTAGGTGCAGTACAAGCATTCATCCTACTATGCCAGAGGTTGGCTTCTTAACCAAAATTTTCTGACTCCGCCGCTGAACCCATCGAGTGGAGACTCACTTGCAGAAAATGAAAGTCAATCTGGGTTGGAAATGGGCGACCCTTGGTGTGAACGAAAGTCCATCACTTTTCATCTCTGTCCCCAACCCCCAACTCGCAGCCATTTAATACCGCAGCAGACATAGGGAGATGACTTATCTTGACCGACATTCATGTTTCATTTAAGGCCCCAACAAATCCCACTGCATGAACAGACCGGAAAAGTGAAGGCAAAAAAGTTCGGAACGGAAAAAAGCCATACATGCTGATGAGAAAAATGGCACCAATCTGGCCAAAATATTAAATTGTCATTGTTCTCTTTGACAAGTCCAATGAGAAACTCTTCAAATCCCTTGTTTGCATTTCCTCTATAACATCATCTTGTACATTTATATAAGTAATTAACATAGATGAAATCGCCACATTTTTTTTAATGTATACTCCTTCACAGTAAAACCACCAAGGTCGTATCTTTATACTTCAAAGGTTTTAGCTTATTTCGGAACTAGGATAGATCTACAGTACATCATTCAATGAGGATGTCGCACACTATTTGCAACCCAGAAAGTGACCATCAGATTCAAAGCCATGACCAAAACTCTTCTACCTGCAACCTTTTTAGAAACAGGCCGAGCAACACCCCCCATGCCTTCTCTTCTTTCTTCAAGAGGTAAAGACCCCACTTTGGTTTATCAAACATTGATGAATTCTAACTATTGAGATCAAAACCCTAAAGAGAAGACTGGACTGCAAGAGGAAAAGCGACATCGGCATCTAAGCCGGATGAGTCCGGTCTCCAAGCCTGAGATTGAAAAGCCCTCGCCCTTGCTAGCTGAACCACTACCAGTTTAGGCTTCCATGATGAAGAAAATATATAGGACCCAGTCATTAAGGGATGTTGGGTTCGGTGCTGGATCTCAACTCTGTTCCATCTGCACATCGGATTCTATATCAGATTGGAATATACAAAAGCACGCACATATGAGCCAAAAACTGGGAAGGAATTCAATTAGATGAGAAGATCATCCATTTAGGTTATACTGAAAATTGGTTTCGGAAATCAAGTTTGAGATAAAGACCGAACAAAAGTCCAACTAGGTGAGATCAATTTGGTGCATGAGACTCTCGTTAAAGGTTAAATTGATTCTGTCTCGAGACCGTTCATATGCCTACTTATGAAGGAGAATTACAACATGGTTCCTTTCACAATCTAGTTTCGATCTGATTCTACCCACCACTAATTGGCTTGCCCTTGTTAGGAATCCCATGGATTGTTTCCATTTTTTATCAAGTTAAACCCCACAAAATGAAGCATTCTATACAGTAGTCTGTTAGAAATTGATTTTCCTTCTTTTACAGGCCAATTGGAATTAATGACAAGCACACCAATTATACCTAGTGAATCCCTAGGCATTGACTCCATCTTCCTCAAGTCCAAAAACAATAATTAGCTTACCTAATTTTGTTGGCAAATTAAATGTTTCTTGATAACACTAGACACAATAACATTCCTTGCAAATTCCACTAAAGGTCGAACTATAAGTCACTTCCTGCAAATGCTCTCAATTTCTGTGTTTCTAGATTTTGAAAGAAAACTAGGATACTGACTAAGTTGTGACACAATTGAAAAGAACCTTGGCTACAAGTGGCTTGTCATGATAAGTTCAAACTTAATATGACCTCTAGATATAGGAGAATCAACGGTGTTGATATTTCAAAGGCCTTGATATGAACGCAGAGATATGGCAGGCTAAATTAGGACAGTGAGGTCTGCGACTTTTTGATCCTTAGATTCCTGCACCCGTCCTTCTTCCGTTGGCAACTTCACTTTCAGGTCTACCACGGCTACCACCCGGCGCAAAGAGAGATATCGTTCTTTGGCTCTGATCTTGCACGAGGTAAGAAAGCGTCAGGCGTGGGGCAGTAGAGGTCAGATCAGGTACACACAAAGTCCAAGAGGGTGGTCAGTGTGGTTTGTTGGCTTCCTTCAATTCCTCTTTGATTATCATATCATCTCTGCTTTCATTATTCACATGGTTGTGTCCTTTCTCCGGTTACCTTTTCCCTGTTGCTGATTTCCTCATCTGAGCGGTAAATTCCTGCAGTACTTTGTGCCTATATAATGCTTTCATTGCTCATCCGTTCCCCCTCAAGCCCACCGCCATCACTCCAGCAGATCTCGATTCCCCTCTGCTGAAAACATAACTGTAGTTGCTTTGGGAGATGGCCATGGGAAGAGGCAGTGCTTTTCTTGCTCTGGTTGCTCTCTGCGTCGTTGCCCACTTCTCGAGTGGGCACGCCGCGACTTATGTAGTCGGAGACAGCAGGGGCTGGACCTTCAACGTCGACAAATGGCCCGTCGGCAAAACTTTCCGAGCAGGGGATGTGCTCAGTGAGTATCTGTGATTCTTGTATCCATGACTGTTAACCTCAGATTCTGATCATTGTTCATTACGGATGTAGTTTACTTTTTTGGTTGAGCCAGACGTTAACAACTTACAGCTTAGAAAAGAGGCCGGAAAGCACTGTTCATGCTGCATCCCCACTTTAGCAGCCCATGGGAGTAGCGCCCACCCCTTGAGACATGTCCTATGTGGTTTTTAAGATGTAACGACAATCAAACATTATTATAACCACTTTTAGGACTTTCTTCTATGCTGATGATGATTATTTTTTTGTTTTGGCTTCTCATGATAATTTAGTAAGCATGATCCTATAAGAATCCCAACCTACGAATCCATAGAATGTGTGCCTCACAGTTTATAAATCTTAACTTAGACGGAGATGGAAACACTTTGGAGGTGTTTGGTAACAGCAACACTGTATTAATGAAAATTTCATGAATCTATCTCAAAAATTGAGAGCGGATTTATGAAACACTGCAACTATTTTACAAGGTTTTGATTTCGTGACTTTCTTGCATGTTGGGGCGAGCAGTTTTCAAGTACAACCCTATGCTCCACAACACTGTTGTGGTGAGCACGCTGGCCTACCAGAGCTGCGCGGCGACGAGGGATGCGAGGACTCTGACCTCCGGCAATGATCGGATCACTCTGAGCAGGGGAGTCAACTCTTTCATATGCACATTTGCAGGGCACTGCCAGGCCGGCATGAAGATCCAAGTCGTTGCCAACTAGATGGAACTTTGCCCCTTTTCTGTGTGCTCTGTATTATGGTTATGAAGATGGGTTTGATGTGTGTGGTAGTATCATCTCCGAGATGGTAAGATAGTGTCTTCAATATAAGAAGCGTTTCTCTGCTTCTCGTCGTCTGAGACCTTATGTGACATTGCTCTGATAAATAAAGAGATGTTTCTCTCTGTCTCTCACATTTACTAATGCTTAATGTTGACAATGAATATTAAAAAAATTGAATTAATATACTTAAAAATACTATTATACCATTAATATACAGGATTTGAAATAATGGGGTGTAGTGCAAATTGCTTGTCTATTGTAGACGAAACAAAAAGAGCACTTGTGTTCTGTTGGAACACAAAAGACACTGAGATCCCAACTTCAAAGTCGTTGACACATCAACCGAAAACCTTTTTTATGCAAATATGTCGCAAGTAAACAAAAAGTTCAAGAGAAAAGGGTACATAGAAAGAAGCCGAAGCTCCTTAATTCATTCCTTTTTTTTTATGCAATCCTTCATTACATCTTTACTTGCTCAAAACCGAGATGTCATGAAGCCCATTTACAATTGATCGATATTGGTATCGACAGGGTCCGAGCCATAATTTTTTTATTGTGTGGGCTGACCAATTTTTAGGGGGCCTAATATATTTTTTGAAAACTCTTGCTGGGCTAAAATGCAATTTTTTAAAATTCAATCCTTAAAATTTTAAAATCTGAAAGTGGGGTAATAGCCCCTGCCGGCCCCCCGTCTTTGCCCCTGGATATGGATCTCAAGAACAAATTTAAGAAGTTGTCCATCAATTAATTTTTCAACAATTGATTGAAAATGTTTATTATTTTTTTCCATTTGTAATACATTCTAACAAAAAGGCATCAGAATTGTTGTGAAGTACAAAATACAAGTCAATGGAATATTTTACTGAACTCTTTCTTTCAAAGGATAAAATCTAAGTGTTCTGGATGACTCATGGGGGAAGTGGACTTTTAGCAAGCCATGATACCGTGGGCGCGACAGGATGATAACTTGGGCTATTTCAAATCAGATACCTTAATATTAGATATCTTAATATTGTGACACATCAACCAATCAATCTCTTGCCCTCAAGGTTGAGGGTTGTATGGGTGCTTAAGTTCAACTTTTGTCATTTCAATATTGTTTTTAAAAAAAGCGTAGTATCCATGAGAATTGAACTAACAATATATTGTTACCAGCTCGACCAACTACAGTGTCACTCCAATCTGCCACTATTGACAAAATCAATTATAACGACTAGTACACAAACAGTCACTTGTTTTTTCCTCTCTTTACCTCCTCCACTGCTTCTCCGTAAATGCTTGAGTCCCTATGCTTCACATTTGCTTGTTTTCTTCTTGAGAAAAGTCCTAGTGCTGATATCAGTATTCAAGTGTACTTTTATCTATATGAAAACATTGTGCAAATTTATGGAGGCCACATGGTACCTATAACAACCCGACCCACTCCCGGGCTCGGGCCCCTGGTTCGACGGATCCCAACCCGTCCCCTAGCAGTTTCGGTTCCAATCCTAAAAAGGCTAGGAACCAGGACAATCATCTCATTAATAGCCTCCCATTATAAGCCCTTGAAGATTCCTCACAATCTTCGATACGGGACTAAACTTCTGGGGTGTTACAATCCACCCCCCTTAAAGCACACGCGTCCGCGCGTGTGGGACCCCAAGGCCGAGTGTTGAAACTGCTCTGATACCACTATAACAACCCGACCCACTCCCAGGCTCGGGCCCCTGGTTCGACGGATCCCAACCCGTCCCCTAGCAGTTTCGGTTTCAATCCTAAAAAGGCTAGGAACCAGGACAATCATCTCATTAATAGCCTCCCACAATCTTCGATACGGGACTAAACTTCTGGGGTGTTACAGTACCCCACATGCATTACCGTGCTCTTAACAAAAGTAAAGGGACTCGATTCAAGTAGACTAATCTTTTTCCCTTTACACAACAGTTCAGTAGTAACTTCATGTTCTAAGAAAGTGTTTTATAAGAAAACATTATAACTTTCGGAGCATATGTCGTTAGAATATATTTTCGAAGAACACACATGCTCAAACAAAACAAATTATACGACTTTCAAACATACATTTTAATAACATATATTTTAAAAATGCAGTGTTCTTCTTATCAAACCAAATGCCTTTGGTTTGCCTCGTCCAATTCTCCATGAAACTCCAGTGTAATTAATTTGTAGCATCGACTCTTTATCTGGTTCAGGATTACCTCGTGTTTCTCCGCATCAAATGCCTCCCTACTGGCGTTCATCTTCCAAGAACATGGTCTAAAACCTAGTGAACCTAATTTTTTGGGTTTCAAAAACTAATGGAACATTAAGCTCGTGGTTGGTCAGACTGGTGGACTGTTAAAAGCACCAATGCAATTTTTGTGGTCGTTGTTTTTCTGCACTGTAAATAATGACAGGTATTACCGTCCAGTGAAGTAACTCTAAGTTCACAATGCAAGTAAAAAGAAGAAGAGGGAGCATCCTCGTTTTTTAAGGTATCTCTCCATTCCCCTCTTTCATTCTTTCTAACATTCGCGTAAATAAAGGAAGGTTAAACTATGAGCGAGAAAGTCTCGTGGCCCGGCCTTTTTTTTTTTTTTTTGTCTCAAATGATGATTGAGGGACGTTTTGTCTGGACACTATGGAGAAAACTTGCAGCCGCAGAAAAATTACTGATCTGTCGTTACCCACAAAATGAACGCCTTAAAATCAGATGGTCGTAGGGGCACATAATTAATAGCTTAAGACACTTTAATCCATACATGCTTATGTTACCCTTTATTTTGTTTTATCAACATCAATGTGTCAACGTTCAATATTAGTTCTTCCTTGGAGATGTGCTAAATTGTTAAGGTTTGTACCTCTAATAGCGCTGCACAACGAGCCGAGCCAACTCGTGCTCGACTGAACTCGTTCGAAAAAACTCGGCTTATACTCGACTCGTTTATAAACGAGCCGAGTTCGAGCTTACGAAGATACTCGAAACGATAAACGAGTCAAGTTCAAGTTTCAAGAGTTCAACTCGTTTATACTCGACTCGACTCGCAAATCAGTATTTTGTATAATATTGTCAAAACCGATTCACCGAAGCATCGGTTTCAACTTCTATGATAAAAGCAAATTTTCACAAGTTACATGAGTTATCACTTACACGAGTTAACATTTGCATGAGTTAAACGAGTTAATCCTTACACGTGTTAACGCTAAATAAGTTAATGCTTAAGCCAGTTAAATGGGTTAAACAAGCCGAGTTCGATCTTGATTTTGTACAGTCGAGTCAAGCTTGATCTTGACTCAACTCAAATTGGAGCCGATCTAGAGCTGAAGCTTTTTAAGCCGAATCGAGTTCGATCGAGCTGGCCAAACTCGAGCTTCTCGTGGCATCTACATCTACTAAATAAAGTTGCTGATTCAGAGCATGCCCCAGTGCTGTATAAGACAAAAATTGTTATAACATAAATTTGAGCTACCCTCACAGCTAATGGCCGGTTTCAGACATAGCACTGGCGCATGCTGCTGAATGAAATGAAGGAATGACTGGACATGTCAGTTTTATATTGTGCGAGCCTTTTAAGATCAAAGAGAATGGTGGCAGGGAATTAAGTAGTCACCGGAATTCGGGAATCCACAGGCAGGACTGCCCATCACAATCATGCCAACCACAATTTATCCATGCGTCCACACGTTGTTTGATACTTGGTAGGGATTTAAGGGGAGTGAACATGGATTCTTTCTGGGTATGGGTGTTAATGTCAATCCAATTTAATGTTCAGATCATCCACTTTTAGGCTCAGATTAATTCAGTCTCAAACTCAGATTAATTCATAGCTGTAGATTTGTTTGGCGTTTGGAGCTTGGACTAGGAAATCAGTGGTTTGAGGTTTTTCAACCCATCAAATCTTGTTTATACGGGAAAAAACAGGATTTTTTTTTTATTTCTTGGGTTTTAAACATATTTTTTTGACTTGATGTTAGCTCCTTCCATTTTTAGGTCAATTGATTATTCCAAATCATAGATTTGAGGGTCTCATTTAACAAATATTGGCTCAAATTTGGATATTTAACATCACGACTATGCATTAGAACCATGGATCCCGCGGCTCTCAAATCACAAAGGACGGGGTCTAACTTGAGATTTCAAGATGTAAAATTTACAAATTTCGTGATCCTTGCATCTTAATTTCAAACACATGAGATTTGATCAAGTCCTTGGTAGAAATTAATGCAGTAAAAAGTCGTAGAATCTAAGATATCATAACCCATAAGATCTTAAAATACATTGAATATAAGATGCTAGGTGATCAAACACAGTTTCTAAGAGTTTCTCTACAAGGCAAATCCTTGTTTCTTCACGTAAATGGCGAAACAGCAGTTCCTCTGCCTTTTGCTCCTCTCGAGTAAATATTTCAATGGAGATTGCTCCATTGATGGGTACAATTAACTTCTCAGGATAGAATGGCATGCCATCATCTTTTATTCTTTGATCAATATGCTTGTATTTCTTTCATCAGTTGTCGTCCATGATCTTCTCTGCATCTCCCCCTTCTCTCTCCTGTTCTTTGTGGATATCCTACTACTGCTTTGAAGTAATTAGGCCCCAAAACTGAAGTCGATGACGGCCATCTAAATCTGCTTCTTATTACTGCCATAGTCTTGTGGTGTTATCGTCATTGAATTATACTTTGCAATACTCTCAGGTTTTTAATAATATACAATCAGTGTGTGAAATCTTTCAATATGATGGAAAACAATTTCTCACGGTGTGTGAAATCTTTCAATATGATGGATCTACAGTGTGTGTGTGTGTGTGTGTGTGTGTGAGCATGCTTTTATATATATATAGGCACACACATTTCTCAATGATGCTTAGGAAGCCTAGTAGAAAATATAACTATCGGATGTCGCTTAAATTAAGTAACTGGTTTAAATTAATCACTGACGATGGTGGATTTCGCAACCACTCAATCAATGGCACGACCTATAGTGACGAACTATATAACGTCGGATATGAAGTCACAGAAGCTTTCAGTGACGGAAAGGCAGCCTCAGAACTTCTATATATACGTTCCTGCAGGCTCTAATTATGACTCATTTTTGGTAGCCCTCATGTTATTCTCTTTAGAGGGAAAAGGTTACTTTTTTTTTATCCAAACCGCTCCTCATCGCCTCGTTGAGAACACACTGACATGAAATGTCTAAGTATCTAGTAAACACATCGAACAGAACGATTAGATCTGGTTGGAGTTGCCTTGTTTGGACCCTTGTCCGGTCTCATAGAAAGCTCACATCTGATCTGATTAGAGAAGATGTAAACTAAGCATAATTTTGCCTGATAAAATCATGTTTTTGTATTGAAATTTGGGGCTCTTACTTCTTACTTATAAAATGGGTCAGGTTCAGATCCAATGTAAAAAGTTCCTACAGGTCTGACCCGAACCGCTTATTAGTCAAACCCAACAATTTCCACCTGAAATATTCAACCGGATCTCTTTCTTCTACACCAAACTTGGTTCTTCCTAGATTCTGCGCGGATCCGGGCCAAGTTATGCGCCAGAATGAGGCTCCAATTTCCTTTCTTGTTGTTGTGAGTTAACCAATGAAAGCTACAAAAGGCTGCTGATGATCCACTTGATCAACCGGACGCTCACCGTCCATCAGGCCAACTCAGGCAACAATTCCGGCAAGTCGGGAAAGCACCCGAAATCCAAAGTGATGGTAGAGCCTAAAAAATGGCGTACTTCTCGCAGATCCAATTATCTAACACAAGAATGAGACCCTCCATCTGGGCTCCATGCCTCGGTCTAGAGGAGGCCCCAGACTTGAGGCCCACAGACCCTTCTATTTTTGGAGCCACCGGACCCCATCGCAGCAACAGAGCTCCGGGGAACCGCGAGATTCGCCAAATCAACGATTGAGAAGAGCTTGAACTCTCGTGGGGTGAAATCCTTCGCCTCATTGCACGCAATGACAAGAGAGAGAGAGGAGAGGAAGGGAGAAACAAAATGTGTTCACGGGAGGGAACATGACAAAAACACAACTCTTCTACGTCTCTCACCCACATTCAGACAGACCACAAATGGCTGTTTGATGATGTATGAAGTCTATAAATCGGCGCACTGGCATGCATTGATTTCAGGTCTATCAGAGAAGGAAGAACAGCAGCACCGCCGGCATCAGTAGCCATCACCGGCATCATTAGCCATGACGGGGTGCTGCGGGTTTAATGTTGTCATCATGGTAATGGTTTCATCACTCTCCCTGTCTTCTCTGCTGCATAGAGTTCAGGGACTTAACCTCGGCTTTCAGGACTCTGCTCTGCAAGTTTATTCAAATGCAGTAAGTAGTGTAAACGGAGACCCGTTTCTTTCTTTTTTTCGGTTTGTTCCTCGAATGGTGAGAAAGCTTGCAAGTGATGGCTTAATGGGGCCTCCATTTTCTGGGCGCAAGCCATTGAGCGACTGCCTTCATTTGCGAAGGCATCCATTATATGAAAACCATCCGTGACCAAGAGGGATTTGATCCCGTGTAAACTGGGATTCCACCACCTCACTGGTATCGCCTTCAAATTTGATCATGTCTTCTTGCTCTCGTTCTTCGAAAAGATATCAATTTTAGGCTTAAGTTTGGACGCTCCGACAAGGTTTTGAGAGGCCTTGAGCTCAGGGCATGTTGATTTGGATCATGTAAATGTGGTCTTTTGGTGTTGAACCTTCAGTTTTGATTCCTTTTTATCTTTTTGTTTTTCCTCTTTCCTTCTCCATGTTCTACAGCATACAGGTTGTAGCAGGACGTGCCACTCAGAGTTCTGCTCTGGTACTTCTATTGCCTTAATGTTCTCCTATCTTAATTCATTTTCTGTTCCTTGAAATCGATTCTGCTAATGGCTTCTTCGGGCTCCTATAAGCAGTCGCCTTTGCTGTTCTTTGAAATTCATCTGGTTAATGGTGGTTTTGGCCCCTGGCCCTTTTTTGGATTCATTGGAGCCTCCTTTTATTTGAATGGTGGTTTTTGCAGTACCACCATTCTTGAGATATGGCAAGTATTGCGGGATTATGTACACTGGCTGTGCTGGAGAGCGACCATGTGATAGCCTAGATGCCTGCTGTCAGAAGCATGACGCTTGCGTTGAGGCTAAGAACAGTAAGTGAAGCTTTTTCCCCTTCTTCTACTTTTGAATAGAATAGTCTAGCACGCATCGGCATCATGTTAATCTTGAGCAAGGTCACGAACTCAATGTTTTTATGGTTTTATGACCATGGTTGCCATGAAATTGGTTTTGAAATCTGAAATTTGATTAGGAGTTCAGGAACTGGTAGTTCATGAGATTTGAAGTTTTAACAGGTGTATTAGATATTTGGTCAGCTTAACTAATGCAAGAGGTCAGTGGTCTTCAGAGCCGAATTTTCAGCAGTAGTTCAGGAGCTGAGCCTTTCTGACAATTTTCATCGGGTGTTTAGGAACATGGTTGAAGTTAACTATACAAGAACTAGGCATAACTTGCTTTCCAATATAAAAAAGTTCACCCCTTTCGGCGAACGCCATTGCCTTTTGAGCTGTGTCCTTATCATCATTATTTGCTCGTTATCTTCCTGATCTTCTTATATCATAATAGATTACCTTGATCTGGAGTGCAATGAGGAATTGCTGCAATGTGTTGCAACGGCTCGCGACTCTGGAGCAGAAGCCTTCAGGGGAAGCACATGTCTTCTAGCCGAAGTTGCTGATGTTATCTCTGCAGTCATTCAAGCAGCACTGATAGCCGGAGGCGTAATACATCATTAGTATTACATTACGGATGACTTAAATTAGTTTTACATCAAACTATCAAATGTACGTGAGCATTACCACTTAGGCCAAGGACAGGCTGCGCTTAGTGTAGTCTCAATTCCTTAATGACAATTGTGGAAGAATCTTCCTTCTAATGACGTTCTCAATTTAAAAAAGGATGCGTTTCAGCGAACGAAATAATGGTGTTTGTGTTCACACTCTTGTGGCATCTTGATGGCATCAATTCTGTTCTGTACATGCATTATTTATTTGATTGTAGTTAGAAGATTGCTTCTTTTGATAGAGACTACAGAATGAAAAGGATTTCAATGGGATTATCTTGTGGGGAATGAATCATTGAAATTTTCCTCCACAAGAGAGTCTTGCTTCACCAGATGACATTAAATAATGAAACACGAGGAATAAAGAACGGGAAGACATCACAAGAAGCCAACGGCTGCCCCAGACCACGTGGTTACCATCCTTATTCTGAATCTGAATGATCTTGGTCTGGTAATGATCTTGGTCAGATTGAGCTGTGACGACACTTTTTCTCCAACACGCAAATCCAAGGATCTTCTTTGTTTTCTTTTCCTTTTTTCACTTTCGCCTCTTGAAGTTGATGAACATTATTATTAGAATTAAATCGTTTCCGTTTCTGAAATTTCTACGCGTGGGACCTGTCGTTGTTACATCTCATATCAGGGACTACTTCATTTGCACTTGGCATCATTTGAAAGTAACTAAAACAGAAATGAGATTGGAAAAATCAGCCAACAATATTACGGATGAGGTTTGTTCGGCTTCTTGGACAAGTTCTGGTAAAAATTATGATAACAGTGGAAAATCAAATGCTTTGACTCATTGCCGCCCTCTCAGTGGACATTCATAGATTTTGATGAAGAAAAACACAGCTTTAAGGCCTTTAATTTTGTTTAACGAGACGGTTTAAACTTTAAAGGCAAACTCATGCACTACCATCTGACAGCAACATTTCAAATTCCCCAACAAAATCGTAAAAAAAGTTTAAACGCTATGAAGTTTCTGCTGATCGTTTATTAGACCCACATATAATTCTATCTAACACACAAAAACTACCTTCGTGGAAGAAGAAAAGGAAAAGATTTGCAGCATTAATTTTCAGAGGCCAAATGTCAATCGTAAAAACAAATATTAGAGGTTTGAGAACCCTTCAAGAATGTAACTTGGCAGCACTCGTATGATCTACTCTTAACCTCAAAATCCAGAAACTAGAGGCCTTCCATGGAACTTCCTAGTTCCAATTGTATTTTGGTGGTCTAAAATTATAAATCAATGTCAATGTTATCGGTTCAAAAGCTGAACCGCTTTCCAAAAAGGCAGAAGTTCCCTCTGCAATAGTCCTGAATCTCTGTGAGAATATTGGCTTGCATTTTTTAATGCAAAGATTTTGAAAACGAAATAAAAAACAAAGAAAAAAAGGTATTCAAAGCATGGAATCTGCAGAAAGAAAGGATGTGCAGGGTCCAATCAAAATTTTAAAATATGCATGTGATACTTGAACATCACCATATTTAATAAATATTAAAATGACCAAATAATTAGAAAAAGGGAAAAAGAAACAGATTTTGTTTGCAGGAAATCAGTTATCTGCCCACTCCATAAGAAATGGCCTGTTCTTATTTTCACATCTGAAACGTTTGTTTTCGTTAGCATTCAAACCAAGCGCAGAGCCAATCCTAAATCATAAATGGATTCATGTGATTATTAATCACAAAAGGAAACAAATGGCGGTGTTTCATGTCACGCAGGAATTGGGATGATCTTCTAACGAGTTTTTGGGACTTTTTTGTTTAGGTGGCACAATCAAAACCTGGTTTTTGAATAACTTAAAAGGGGTACAGGTTCTTTACTCCCTTTTACAAAATCAAGTTTCATCAAAACTGAATGGCACCAAAACATTCCAAAAATCTGGTTTTAGAGGCAGAATCTGGTTTTTGGTGTCATCAAACACCCTTAAAAGAATGGCAGAAAGGTGCTCGCCATCTATCCTCCCCTTTGGCTGGATCCTGCTGAGCAACTTGCAGAACTTTTCTTTATCTTCATATTTTAAGATGAGCATGAGGTTAACTATCCACTACTTGGATGAAGTCCGAAAGCTTTACCCACCATTTCCCCTAACCCCGGTTGGGCAGTGAGCTGCCTTCAACTCCACAAAACATACCCTACCTTTTGTGCCTTAAGAAAATAACACCCACAGGAATTAAAGCGGGGAGACGTTGCTTACATGTCCTTCCACACTGACCAGCTATACCATTACAATTGAATTTCAGACGTTTTTTCTTTTTCTTTTCCCTAATTCTAGCCATAGATGCCACGCTTGATACCTAATAAAAGTAAAAGTAAATGGTTAGGTTACTCTATTTCATATATGTAGATAAGATTTTGTAACTTGTAGGAGTTGAATATCGAAGCATTTTTAAATAGCTGCCAAACCTTTTCATCTAGCTCATTGGCACACCAAAAACTTGTAGGGTATTCGTTTTCCACCAAAAAGTTTCTACGTGGAATAGGCAAATGTCAATAAATGTGGTAGGCAGGGAGCGTCTGAATTTGGAAAAGAACTTTCTCATAACCGATGAAAAAACATCTCGTTTTTGGGATTAATATTGTAGCGAGAAAAAACTTTACCATGTTTGCATGTAGGACATGAGCTTTTCCAAAGGAAGATTCCTTCCTGCACTCAAGCTGCCGCTCGTCCTAATCATATTTGGCTTCGAATTTCAAGTGAACTGCGCCATAAGATTCATCCTCCATACCTAATTTCAAGTTTTCACTGAGGTACCACGAAGGTGCTGATTTCCCAAGAGCGTTGCACGCCATTAGCGATGCAAAGGCCGCGTTTGTTCTTCCCGTTGTTGGGACACCATGTACAACTACAAAGGCGTCCCTGGAATAGGGAAATCAGACGTCCTCTCAAAAGCCTGACCATAGCTCCGAAAATGAGGTACACGTGACTATGCTTTCGACTTGTAGGATTAATTTTTTTGGGGAGAGGAAAGTTAGAAAAACCCCTAACTCAAACAACCAATGCTTCATCAGCTTTAGCAAGTGCTGATTAAGTTACACATCTTCCAAAAACTTGGCCCCCTCTTGAAAAATATCTTCTTGCGCCTCTCTCCGAGATGATAAGCAAATCCTTCAACCAGGAAGGACTACAGCAGTGAAGCAGCTTTTTTCTGACAGATTATCCAGAAGCTCTCATACTGCAACTCTTAGATGGTGGCCCCAAGTCTAAAAATATCTGCAGGAAATGGAACTCAGTTTACGTCCTGATCAGTTTAAGAATTGTTAGTTCAAGAAAGATGCTTGATTAAACTAACACCATTTGTTAATAGACAAAACAGGGCTGCGCATTACACAGCTCCCTCTTGTTCGTCTTACCCACCTTCTTTACAAGTCACCTTGTTTTGTTATTTATCCATCAACCCACCTTCTTTACAAGTCACCTTGTTTTGTTATTTATCCATCAACTTGTTTGATGGCTTTTCCCCGCGAACAGTAGCATTTCAGAGCAGATCTTTCTCTGCAGTAGTTAGTGTTCGTATGTGGCTTTGGCTGCATGTTGCAGTATGGCTTAATGCTTAAGATATTTTCTTCTTTCTCTAGTTTTGGAGTCTCGTGCATCTGTCAGAAAATATCTTGAATGCTTTAAAGATATTTTATATTGTGATATCTCTGTTGACGCTATCGTCAGCAAAAATCTTCTCCATCTGCGATGCCAAATCACATGGATCTAGTTGTTAGGTATACAGATGCAACCAGTACTTTTTATAAAGTCCTATAGTTTGAACTAGCACAGAAAGATCAAGTAAAATATGAGATAAAGTTGGTATATTTATGTTGCAATCATTGTGTTCTGAAAATCATTTATGTCTTAAGCAACATGATAAGTAGAAAAAGGACTGTGTATTTCCACAAAGATAAAAAGATGAAGAGGAACTCAAAATTTTAGCGGCTAGGCCATCTTGGTCTACATCATGGAAACGGAGGCAGCATTTGGACATTTTTTAATATACTAGCATAATAATAGCATCATCAGTGGAGGATCTCACGAAGCGGGAGTTACCCAGAAAAAATTCAGGAATGCACATTCTTCATCCCCATCCACCCCCTGTTTATTATCCACTGCAGGTAGTCTCTTTTTTGGGCAACTTATCCCTTATCTGTCTTATCCATCATCCCATATTTATTCTTTGCAATATTATGTATAGAATTCCCTTATATCTTGCAGAATTGGCTCCTAGCTAGCCTTATTGGTAAACACGGGCTCGAAAGCCAAACCCTATACATGGTTCCAGTTTATAGTTTCTTTCATTCATGAGATGTTCGTGTACTGGTCAATATCATGAGTGTCACAATTGAATGGGAGCAGTTGTGAAGCTGCTCATTTTCTCACCTGCAGGCTGCAACGCCCTTACTCTTTTGATTTCAATCTGATTTTGTGTCCTCAACTAAGATGACCCTGTACAAACGATACTATCTCTTTTTAAGATTCACAATTGTTCCTTTGATTGAGAAACAAATTTTTATAAATATAGCCTTAAAACTGGTTCTTAACAAAAAAAGAAGTTGCAGACGTTCTACGCCATCAAGTAGATTGAGCTGCTGGAGATGGCAGATATGAGCTATAATGCGAGGAAATTAGTTATCTCTTTGTCATGTCTTGTTTCTTAGATTTCAAGCACCACTGTGGGATTTCTCTTTTTCTCGGACCGGGCCAGACATCTGGGGACCATGGGGTTTATGAGTAGCACCAAGTAGGTTTGCTTAAATCTGTCAAATTCAGCGAGGCATAGTTGCCCAAGAAAATATTATGAGCTCTTGAGCACCCATTTATAAACTCTTAGTCATGTAAGGCGAAATCTGACTCAAATGCTGCCTTACTGCCATTGAGGTTAGCATCACAAAGCAAAGAAGAGAATAAGATTTTTCGAGGTTTTAGATCATCTGACCAAAAACTTCATGCCTTATAGAGCCAAATCCTTACAGCACCTGTGCTTCCTTCCCAGCTCCGTGTGGTATTCATGCAATGTGAAGAAACCATATATATTCAGGGGAATGTGAGATGTCCTTGACCAACTAGATGAGTTTCATGCAAAAAAGGTGGCCTTCAGTGATCATGACCCAATCAAAACTGAGGCTGGATAGCAGATTGAATGGCAAATCTTAATGTGCCTCCTAACCTACTTAGATTCAATGCTCTACGAAACGGTTACCACCAAGGCATAAAGAAGTAAAAGTCTCTGTTTTATATGGTCATTAAAGATTTTCAAATTATTGAGGGTGAGGCAATTTTGAAAGTTTGAGATATTAAAATCCTCCTCTTTAAGATATTCAACCTTAACTTTTAGAATCAAACTTGTCTCTGATTTTAACTAATGCTCCAAACCTTGAAGTATTCGATCTAGCAAATTTCAAGTTACCTCATTGTCTTCTCTGGCTGAACTCCTACATTGCATGACCTGCAGAGAACAGCACCCATACAGAGAATTGTGGCTCTGGAAGGGAGATCGAGGAACCAAAGAGCATGATGAGGTCATTATCATCGCATAGATGACAGAAATGTAAGTTTGCAAGCTAAGGCAACCATGAGAGATTGGTTGGTTCTACTCTTCAAGAAAATGAGGGGAAATTGTTGGAAACTGATGCAATGACCTTCATAATAACTAGGAATGAAGTAGAATTTCAGGTTTAGGAGAGGGACCGACTTCATAGAACGGCATTTCCTATATTTGCCTCTAATGAGTTTGGCTCAAGAAGATTCAATAACGAAAGGCAACTATATATATATATATATATATATATATATATATATATATATATATATATATATATATATAGGTATATGGAAAATTTGACTGTGTGCTAGAAGTGCTAGAAAGTAGCCTTTGATTCCCTTTTGCGTATGAGTCATGCAAAACTGTAATGAAGTCCTGTTGACATCCTTTTACGAAATAAATATGGTTTTTAGAGGCACTGCAAAGAGTGAGTTGATGTTATTTATGAAGAGAGCACCATCTTGGACTAAGCGACTATTTATGGAGGTGTAAGCTTAGGAGTTGAAGCATAACCCACCTGAAACGGTTAGCTATTTTCTTCTATGGCACAATTTTATAAAAGTGGAGCAGATGGGCGTGAAGAGATGAACATGCATGGAATTTAGGCATTTGGCCATCAGCATTCAGTGATAATTATTTAATTAATTCCTCGAACATAATCTCATTAGCTAATGCGCGTAGTACTGTTGCTTAATAATACTTCACTCATATTCATACTTCATCCCCATGAAAATCATGTGCAAGGACTTCATCCCCTTGAAAATCATGTGCAAGGACTTCATCTTACCTTCAATAAAAACTGAGTTTTCACTGACCGAGCGTCCGTGATAGGCAATCACTAATGTGCCCGACCATCAGAAAAGATCCCCATCGACGACAGTCGCTGGCGTTAAGTGGCCGTCACCGAATTCATACCACTGATATTGGACACTTTGTTGCTAATGATATTTGGAGTTCCTGTGTACATTTCACCATGCGCTAAAGGGATTTGGTATACAACTTTCATTGACTTTCCTAGTGACACCGATGTAGTGTCGGTAAATCTCATTTCTAACGCTTTTACAGCGATGGTGATTGATCCATCCATTTCTGGCTATACGTAGCGCACCAGTCTCACCTTCCGAAGTTGCAGCCATGCGACAAACATCATCAGGTTTTCTTTCTACTGTAAGAGCTACGCTTAGGCAGCTACCACTTACAACCTTAAGCTTCTGTGGAAAAGTATGTACACGAATGTATCTATCTCCCTACAAGAAATGTGTAAGTACACTGCTACAGAGGCAAAAGTAGGATCAATAACTAAAGCCTAACACAAAGCAGGTCCTGGAGTATAACTCATCCATTCTTTTTGAAGAGGAAGGAATTAGATGTATCAGTTTCAATTCAAGGCCCTAGCACCTCATTTGATTTGACTAGAAAGTGGTTGCTCTCTGCTCCGCCAGATTCTTCCCCGACGAGCGACTAGGCCCATTTAATCATAACTGAAATAGCAACTCTTGGAGTTCCATCTGCAAGTCCTTGCTCGTTGAGGCCTCCCAAGAGTGTCTTCCCGTTAGAATTGGACATCCACCATCTCTGCGATATGTCTGATTAATATAATTGCTTTGACCCCTAAATTGGGTAATCATGGCGTCGATTCCTGAAGGTGATTCATCATTGTGAATGGCAGAGCTAAGCTCAAATGCCCTCCTATGTGATACGGGCACACACAAATCTCGTAGAGGATGGTTTGTGAAACCTCGAAAGTTAAGTAGTCAAGGAAAAGGTGCGAGCTTTTTGTAATACTTTCTAAGATTTATTTCGATGGAGCTTAGTGTCACGGGCCGACTTTTTTAAGTCTTGTTCGTCCCGCGCGGCGCCGAAGGTTTTCCCAAAGCCTTCGGCCAGTCGACCGGCAACATTTACAAACATTCACTTAATTTAGTACTTCGTCGCACACAATTCGCAAAGGGTTCTAATGTCAGTAAGGGGAAACTGAAACTGGTCCTCAAATGACAAAATATAGGGAGAGTCAGTCTTTTCAAAGTAGTTTTTCTTTTTCATTTGGGTAAGTAGTAGTTCCGTTTAACTTGTAATTTAACAGCTGTTGTGATTAGTGTGGTTTTTGGCTGATCTTCAAAAATGAACCAGTTTCTTCCTAAGAAATAAACCAAAGGGAACTAAGCAAGAAAAAAATATTCATTCTCTACCAACAAGCACAAAATTGAAAGAGAAAAATTATTTTCGATATCCAATTCAGTGTTGCAAAAGGCATCTATATGGGCCAATCCGTTACAAGGCCAACGTAAGTTTATACTCTTTCTTTTATTTAACATATTTTAAATTTTGGCTCTCATTTATAATTTCCACACATGCGGAGGTCGTCTTCTGAAAATAACTTAAAATCTAGGGGACTCCATCAATTTCTTTTTGAAAATTAGTTAGCCCATCTGTCAGTAAAAAAAAAATGAACTTTCCTTTTTTCATGTAATGCATATGAGATATGAAGAGAAAGGCACTAGTAACATGACCAACTGCCCATAAAAGCAACTAGACCAGCCCTCTTGTCAGCCATCTTTGCAGCCTCAGATTGCGTTCTTATGCTCACTGAACTAATCTACAAGTCCTCTGGGATTCAAAAGTATTTTTTTAAATGCTTGAACATGACTTTATTTAAGATGATGTAAAATTTTGTTAAAAGCGAGTCTTGAGAATATAACAAAGTTGGGTCTTAGAGAATTTTTACTTGACAGCGTTCACATTCTTCTCTTACCATTAAATTAAATCAAGACTAAAAAAATTAACTGTTTTTTTAATATCTTTAAAGTAACAATTAATTGATCTTATAATAACTTGTTTTAGCATACTAAGCAGCAAGACAGTCCACTTCATCAAGAAAATTAGGTTTAAAACTTTTTCTTAGGTTTAAAACTTATTGTCACGTTTGACTGTGTTAAATTGTAATAGGTTTCGAAACAAGCTTTGTAAATTTTATGGGTGGTGGAGACAAAGAAAAAAACATTGGCAAAAATATTCGTGTGTTCCCAAGAGAGAGAAGGAGAGAGGTCAGCGAGTGGGGGCAAAAGTTCGTCAAAGAGGGCTTTGTTTAATGCCTTTGGAATTCAATTTGTGGATGCAACCGAGCAAGGCTTCTTAAGCACCGTCAACGATGAGATCGGACGGTCGATATGCCTCGACCGTTAAGTCTCTCTTCACGCTTCTCTGTTGCCTCTGGTGGGCTACTATCCGTTGGAACATCCTTCAATTTCTCTCTCTCGCTCTGGAAACCTTCCCTTCCTTCTCGAAAACCCCCCTCCCCTTCTATTTCTGATATACCAATTCGCCTCCTTTTCTCGCGCTCTTGCTTCCTCTTCTCCACCTTTCCATGGTGATCAGGAATAGCTCTCTCCTTATGTCTTTCTGAGACCCTCTTGACTAAGTTTCTCTCTCCTTTTCCTTCTCAAAGGAGTAAAAATAAAAGAAAAAGGACACGGAATGGCGAGAGCGGGCAGACGGAGCGCGTTGGGAGATATCGGAAACCTTGTTGACGGTCGCTGTTATAGCTCATCAAACCTTAAAGATCCCGACCGGCTTCCTCCTCAGTACGTACTTTCTTTTCTTGTTGTTTCTGCTTCACTTCTGCAGGTTATTTCTGCCAGTTTTTCCTTTCTGGTGTTACACGAAAATAAAAGAATTTTGTTGAACAGAGATCCTACGAAGAGTTTCATCCCTCATGATCGACCAATCACGAGGTGACAAACCCAATTCTTGGTTGGTGTTTTCTGGACTATGTAAGATTTGAATGATCTGCTCGGTTTTAACAGACTATCGTCCTTTTCTCTGGCTGCAGACAGTATGGTGCTATTCTTGCCAAAACACAGTTAGTTGCACAGGTTTACTGATTATTCACAATGTTGCGTTACCTTTATCTTCAACATTATGGTCTTTAGTTTCTTTTCTCTGTAACCGAGTTTTGGGAAGCCGGCTTTACAGAACACTGGCAAAGAGAATGATGGGAATATCCGGTGGAAAGCTAAACAATCGCGAACCTCGTCACCCGAGAAAAAAGAGACACAGAATCGAGCAGCCTACGTGCAGATTGACGTTTCCATGGATGAAAAAGAAGAGGACGGCTCGGAACAGAGTAATATCATGGACTGTGCAACGCCTTCCATCCCTCCACCCTTGTCGGAGATCGACGAATTTGTATGCCGTCCTCTTTCCATTCCTTTTTTCTCTTGCCTCTGTGAGCTATTTTACATAAACCTGATAGGAGCGGTTGGGACAGGAATCATGCGAAATTGAGATGGAAGAAGCTGAATCGCCAACACCTAGAATCGACGAATCTGACGTTGGAAATCCATTGGCTGTTGTTGATTACATCGAGGATATACATAATCATTATAGAGCAACTGAGGTATACTTTGAACAGTTAGGAATCTAATTACGAAGATGAAGACTACATGGACATGTCTAATTGATCTTTCGGTCTTGTTAGATCATGAGCTGCCTTGCAGCAGACTACATGTCGAAGCAAACAGATATCAATCACAGAATGAGAGCTATATTAGTCGATTGGCTGATCGAGGTTTTGCAATCTGCCACCTTTTTCTTCTGCTACTTTATCTGCATTCATACGGAAGATACTTTCCATCTTATTGTAATGAAGGTGATAAGCTGCTTTATTTTTAGGTCCACCACAAATTCGACTTGAGGCATGAGACTCTTTTCCTGGCAGTTAATCTGATTGACAGATATCTCTCTGTTGAAAACGTTATGAGAAAATCACTTCAACTGGTTGGCATCACAGGGATGCTACTCGCCTGCAAATATGAGGAGGTTTATGTTCCTGCCCTTGAAGATTTTGTGATCATCTCAGACAGAGCTTATTCTAGAGAGGATGTCTTGAAGATGGTAAGAGAAATCTATAATGATTTTTAAACATGTATTCTTAAATTCTTTTGAAATAATTGACAGTTACGGCTACTGCAGGAGAGATCAATTCTGAACACTTTACAGTTTAGTTTATCAGTTCCAACACCTTTTGTCTTCATGAGAAGGTTTCTTAAAGCTGCAGAATCTGAGACTAAGGTATCCCACACGGAGGGAGAGAGAGAGAGAGGTGCCTATGTATTCTCGCTCCTGCGTCTGTGTTGCCTGTGTCTTAACATTGATTTTGCTGGTGCAGTTGGAAATGGTGGCGTTTTATTTAATAGAGTTGTGTTTGGTGGAATATCAGATGCTAAAATTTCCACCATCCATGCTATCTGCTGCTGCAATTTATGCAGGAAAATCCCTGCTGAAACACTTTCCACTATGGAACAAGACCCTCACTTTTCATTCCACCTATTCGGAGGAGCAGATTCAGTGAGTCTCTGAACTTAATTGTTTTAGTTGAAAAGCTTTTTCACATCCATATTTTGAGAATGGTTTCCTGCTTAAAAAAAAAACATTGAAGATTGGGACTAGTTGCCTTTTGTTTTGAATCCTTGACACCTTTAAAATATTAACACAGGCAGGCTATTGTGCTCATTTTCAGTCCAATCAAATTTATTTTCAATTCTCAAACTTTGAAGGCTTTCTTGGCGGGAACCATCTTTGCCATTAGTTCTTAGATATTTTCTGCCTCCTTCGGGTCTCAAATCCTTAGGTCTGAGTTGTTCTAGACAGTTTTCACTGAGCAACGCAAACTCAAGCTTTGAGATTTGTGATCTGATATGAAAAGATGGAGTCTGTTAATCTAGAATGGGAGGCCACTACTCCAAGTTGTTGAATCATGACACTTGCATCTTTCTTCTGATTATCCCTTTTGTCTTGATTTTTTTCACCTTCGCAGGGAATGCGCGAAATTGATAGAGGACATACATAGAAATGCGGGTGTCGGAAAGTTAACATCAGTATACAGGAAATACTCTATTTCTAAGTTCAGATGTGTTGCCAAACTCACCGACTCTTTCCTACACCAGTTGTAGCTGACTTCACGAACGCTTGACGAAGAAGATGATAAAGTGGAACTGTGGATGACTTTTCATGGTTGCTGGTTTTTACATAAGAGACTAATTCTCGGCCAAACTTACTTTCTCAGCAAGTTTGCATAGTTTTCTATCTGTTTATTAGGTTTGCTCGACGAGCGACATTGATTTGAAAGGGGAGCTGACCTCTTTCTTTGTTCTTTGTTAAGATTATCGCTGCCATAAATAAAATTCGTTTGATCTTCTGTACGTAGCTTTCTCTCCTTTCTTATGCGTGTTTCTTAGTTTCTCCTTTCTTGTGAATGATGGGCATAAGAATGATTCAAAGTTTTCAGTTTCATGGCAAATTGGCAATGATTTCCAGACGTCGAATTCTTATAACCCCACTTCAGCACTTCTTTTATGTTGAAGGTTGTTTCCCGAAATAATGCATTTCACTATATAGGGAAGGGAAATGATACCTGCAAATGAACTTATTAGATTTCATTTCTCTCCAGGTTTCTGAATTAACCAAACATAAACAGAGTCCCGGCTCGGTAAGATTTTATAAAACAGGTCCTTAGGAAGATTGACTCCTGAAATCCAAGCAAGATCAAATTTGTACAGTTAAATTATGTGCATTTGTACAGTTAAATTATGTGTTTTACCTTTTCCACTTCGCTTACCTAATATTAATGCTCCACAACAACAGTTTCGGCAATGTACACTGTAAAAGTGCCTGTTAATCCTTACAGATATAAAATTTTGGCCACAAATGGCCCTTTTGCAGGACTCAACTGCAAATTCTATAAAAGAGAATGAGGGTCATTTTGTAGAAGCAGCTCAATTTAGTTAGATGGCTTTCTTCCTCATCCGAATTCAGGTTTGATTCAAATTGACGTTTGACGTGATTGATGCCGAACGTCCAGGTTGTTTCATTTCGCAATTTCTTAGAATTTACAGAAATTTTCCCAAAAGAGAAGTCTGTGATATCATCCATAATAGTAAGATCTTCTTGCCAACATTTTTCCTGGTGAAGCGAACAATTTTCAGTCCAACTCTGGCACACTGTTTAAGATTTTGCAGTGTCTTGAGTAACGGTATAATCGGCGTTCCTCTTGGCTGACCAATAACGCATTTCGCCCAGCACATAAAAATTAATTAACAATATTTTAACCTACTTGATGAAAAGCATTTTATCTTGCTAACCCATATCCGCTAATGTCATTTCAGTTCAGGCACAGAGAAGCCAACATGGGGCTAAGGTATTCAGCTCAGAGTTTCACGTTGCTGGCAAGCGACAAAGTCCCCCGACCCAAGTGTGATTTCTTCATGTAATATACAAGCATGTCTTCTTGTCTCTGCGTTCTTATTTTATATCGCTCTCCCCACCTGTCAATAGTATTCTCAAGAGATTTTTGTGGTGTGGAACAAACCTGAAATAAAAAAAAACATCTTGTGGCTTGCGAATATGTTACTTAGCCTTTTGCTCATGGAGGTTTAGGAATCCCAGATATCGGTAAAGAGAAATATTTCTCTTATTTTAAAGTGGTGGGCCTTCATTCAAGACTCCAACTCAATTTGTGCGATGGCCTTGCGACACAAATACAATTTGCATAGTCTCTCTTCTCTCCCAAATAGATGAAGAGTATCTCATTTGATGAAATCTTGGATATCTACATTCATTAAGTACAATTCAAAGATGGATTTCATAGAGCATTTTTCTTCATAGGCAAGAGATGGCGAAGGGCATTTCTCTATATATCATGCATATAGCTTGCTTCTACCTCCTGGGGTCAACTAGTTTCCTCATAATCTTCTTTGGACTGGAGGTCCTACTCGACAATCCAAAACTCTTGCATGGCTCATTTTGTTGGACCGCGTTCAGACTCAAAATAACCTCAAAAGGTTTGGTTTTCACCTTGCAAGTTTATGCCCTTTATGTTGTTGTGCCGAGGAAACTACCACTCACCTGGTATCGTTTTGTCGAGTGTTTCAAGATCTTTATGTGCTTATATGGTCTATGTCTCCCATCGAAGTCACAAACATATCTATAATTCGAGACCTGATCCATGAACCAGTTAGAGTGAAACAAAAAGAAATGGGGCACCATTTGAAGAATTTGATTATTTACGTTTTGGTGGGTCATTAGAAACTTCATAAATGATATTATTTATAGGAATGAGGTTGTCTCAGTTGAACGCATGCATGGAATCGTTCATTTTGTATGATATTTTGTTAATTTTCTGTAACTTATGGGAAAAAGTCTGGTACCTTAAACCTCGTAGAAGAATTAAGAGCTGATTTGTGAATATCTTTTCCATGTTCAACTTTTTTTTGGACTTATGTTAATATTATTTTTCTTTCTTTCTCTCGTACAATATACAAAATAAGAGACGGCATCTCCGCTTAAAAATTCTATCAATGCAAATTATAATATTTGCGCTGAATAAACAGCAAAAGTATCGAGATGAGAATATCAGTTCTTCCTTCCTGACCGGGTCTGTTGAAATCACCAAACAACGAAGCCTAATGTCTTGGCCATAAGAAGTTGAATCCAAATGTTTCTAAGCTTCTTCTGCTTCTTCTTCTTCTAGGGTTTTCCTGAACGTATGAAATCCCACTTCCACGTCCAGAATGGAACGAGTGGAGTGACAAGGCACTTCACAGTGCGCGTTTCCAGCAACCCATGAGCACTATGGTTGGCTTTTCCTTGCCTTCTGGGCCATGGTGGTCCAGTGAACAACGAAGTGTTGAGGGGATTCGTGGTAATGTTTCAGTAGTTGTTCAGGCTTCAGAATATCCCAACAAAAGAACCTTCTCTTTCAATGGGAGGAATTCAATTATTGTGGCTTTTGCTAAGATGCAGTATCCGACAATCGACTTAACCGTGAGCCCAATCTGCGATTCCTTCTTGAAGAAACTTACAGCTAAAATTCACCTTTAAGCTACCATTAGGAGAATCTGAAAGGCAACAATCAAGTTCTAAGCGTCGCATGAGGCCCTGAAGAGAGAAACAGTCTTCCGCCGAAGCTTTCTAAAGCTTTCGATGAATTTTTGCAACATGTGCTTTCTACCTACCCAATCTACGTACCAATTGCAGAGGCTTCACCGCCAATGGTTCTTCATCAAAAGGGATGAGGTCACAGGAAATCTCTAATGTCCTTTGTCATCTGCAGGATAACTTGTATTCCCCAGAAAGGGGGCAGTCAACCGGTGAACTGGGAAGGCCGATAGGACAAAGTTGATCAATGCAACACATCTAACACGAGATAAAACTTGCGTCAACACACTGATTTTTTTCTCAAGCTACAAGAAAATCAAGTTACAACCAAGAAATCTGAAACTACCCCAAAAGAGGGAATACCCATCCATCAACTACGCTAAATCGCTAAAGCTTTTTGGTGTTTGGGTCGACTTGCAGAAGCCATTTTCCTCTAATTCATCTTGCAGCAAGAAAAGGCGTCAATGGCAAAGTTGTCTCCAATGCAGTGTTTGAATGAAGAAAGGAATGCTCCGCCCTCAAGTTCCAGTTTACGCAGCCTCTTCTGAGGCATTTCATCACCAATCGAAAAGGGCTTGAATGGAGCAGGAATAGTTTGCGAAGGCCTGCCCTACCACCAAACAGTTCTCTTGCTTCCTCGTCGATCGTCACCGGCAAAGAAGCCAGGGTGATGACCTCCATGATTAGGGAAGCTTAATTCACTCGAAAATCCAAACTATTACAGTGCCCAAGAATCAACGATCAATCTTGCCATTGCCATTTGTGGGAAGGAGGATACTACTCTCTCGGATGCACTGGCTTCTTGGGAAATGCCCTTTTGATTTTGAGCACTAAATTTGTCCAAAAATGGCTCCCTTCATCTACTGTAGTGGTGGAAATGAGTTTTGGAGATAGATTGGTCAAACTCCGCACAATGAGTGAAGAGTTTAGATTTCAAAATCAACTCAATGTCTGTCGTTGATGATCTCCACCACTAACAAGTAACAAGTGATGGCATGGTTACCAGTTTCACCTGCCGTAAACCGGTGGATCGACGGTCACAAAATTGTGGAGTACCAGTGAACCAGGCTCAGATGATGGACCCATTGGCGACCTTCAGGGTACCAGGCTCCGGTATGATGCTTGAAGGGAAGCCTCGGTCTAAACCAACGCATCTTAGGGCTCAGTCCCTCAATTCTTTAACATCACAAACTGAACTTGGCACAATTTCGGTCTTCAAATTCTAACTGGATTTACTGTCATGAGTTTATATAAATTGAATAACAATCCGGTGCTTACTACACTTTAATGATTAACCAGAGTTTCTTTCAACAAACACTGTTTTCTGCCTTCCAAGCAGAATCTAAAAGGTTTCACAAAAGGTCACAACCCCAAATATCGTGTTCCACCTGAACCTTCTTTCGGAAAGGGGTTCACTTTTCGGATCAACTTTTAGCCAAAAAGTTGCATCTTTTCAAAGTAGAATCCCTTTTAGAAACCGAACAGTTATTATTTGATTTCGTGTAAAAGCAATACGCTTTCTCATCATCGCCCGAAGGCTGCCCTTCAATGGAGCTTCATTTGATAACCGTTGTGCCGTGCTGCCACTTTTCTTCTTCTTCTTCTTTTTTTTCTTTTTTTCAACTTCTTTGGCACTTTCAGACGGAGAAACTTCATCTCTCATTCCAGTGGCAGAGCCATTTTATGCAAATAGCAGATGAATCCATTTAAATATAAGACTGTTCTTGATCCTCCCACAAAAAGGCGATGAATCCATTTTATGCAAAACAAAAATAAATAACCCTGGATTTGAAAAGAAGAATATGTGAAATAGATCTACCGATCAAAGCGTCCGATGGAATGTCGCTTGTAATGGTAATAGTTCAAAAGGATTCCGTGCAAATATCTAAACTAATTCAAGTGAAGATTTAAAGAATTAGAGCTTTGAGATCTAGTCGAAGTTGAGTTTGAGAGAAGGCAAAAGAGGACAAAGAGGGAAAAGCTAAGTGAGAGAGGCCCGAGAACACCAACTCAGAAGACAGGATCAAAAAGGTCAAAAGACATGAGAGAGAGAGAGATTTGAAATTTAAGAAAAAGCCAAAGAGACAAAATTCCATTTTCCTTTATTGGAACGGTTCGCATGGAAAAGTCCCAGTGAACAAAGGAAAAGGAAGAATTCATCAGAATTTTCTCTGGACCTTTGTTTTCTTTTAACGGTCCTTGTACATGGCGCAGTCCAATAATGGCGCTCTAATAACTAAATATGCTAAATACTTTAAATGTTTCAATGGCTCGCACATGGTAGACCACACCTCATCCAACGCTACCACAGATGAGAAATCTGCTCATCACTGCACATCTTTGTAAAACTTTTCCCCCTGCCTACAAGTGGCCACACTACCATCATAAAGCTCGACCGAATTTAAATTTTAACAGTTCCTTTTCGAACGTTTTTGCAGACAAATTCAGGGAAATTGTCAAAATTTTGGATTTTTCTTGGTGTTCACGCAGAAATTACTGCATGTGAATTCTGTGATCATGTACGTTGTAGTAAATAATTTCCTTCCTATACGCGTGAGGCTTGCAATTTAATAATCTCCCCCGTCCTCGGCAACCAAAGACAGTAACGGCGTCACCACCATTCACTGCAACTGAAGACGACTGATTCTCAGAAGAAGACCAGCAGAGACCACACATGGAAGGAGAGAAATGAAGATCCGGTGCCTACCCAAGAATACAAGAGAAACTCTTAATGTTCCCGCATTATTAGTAACTTCTATGGACTAAAAATTTCATCGGCCATGTCCGGGAGAAAGACTCTTCACATGCCACAAGAAGGGCCGTCCCGAACAACGAGAAATCACGTGGCCGACATGCATTAGCTGCACTTCCACGTACCACTGCCGGAGACAGTACGCCCTGCATTTAAAAGCTGCCCGGGGCACACATTCTCACGGGGAAAAGCAATCATTCACGAAAGAAATAAAGGCTCGCTCTCCGCTGTTCCTCACACAGGATCAACGCAATAATTAAAGATATTAAACATCCTCTCCCTCTCTCTCTGTGGATGCAGAAGCATTCAAGCGGGGACCAAAAACACGTCATCTCTTTAATAATACACATGGGCCTCCATGGACCCATCAGCAAATTACAGTAGAGATCATGACCAAAGGGAAGCACATCAAAAAGCTTTAGCCACCTTTTCACCAACCTCCTTGCTTTCTCTATCACTAGATTCTCTTTCATATACATGATTGCACTACCCAAAACAAAGCTCCGTTCCCATACTTCTCAGTGAACAGCATCCATGAAATGAAACGAGAATATGTTCTTTGTGAAGTCCGTCACGTGCTGTTCTGTGAGATGACTTCACCAAATTTGAGGAAGAGATGGCCGTCTGAGGTGCTCATGCTCGTCGCACAAGCCAGCATGTCAGCCTTGCTTAGGTTGGTGTACTCGTCCACGTAGCTCTTGTAGCCCGTGGTGGATGGAGTCGACCACTGCGGTGCTACATGCCCTGTTAGGCTCTGCTGTTGTTGCTGTTGCTCCTTGGTGTATGTTGCCGCATTGGCGAGGCAGCCCAGCACTCGGGCCACCTCGTGCATGGTAGGCCTGTCCGAGGACTGCTTCTTGGTGCACAGCAGGGCGAGCTGGAAAACCTTCTTCACGATGCTCAGGTCGTCGCACGTCGAGGAGATTTCAGAATCGAGCGTTTCCATGACTGTGTTGTTTGCAGCCTTTGAAAGAATCTAACCAAAACAAAGCAGTTGTGTCAACTTAAACAAATGAAAATACGATGAATCACAACACATCGAAGTTCGGCAAGCGTTTCGAAGTAATTTTATTTTAGAAACATCAGAAAAAACAGCAAAAGAGAGCAAAATCAGGTTGCCCCATGCTTCAGCTTCGCAATGTAAAACGCAGACAATTCATTTCATCCCTGTACCATCATATAGCATAAGCTAAAATCTCAATTTGAGTGCAAGAATCAAGAGAACGGATAGCCAGAGTAGTTTTAATACCAATTGATGCAGATTGGAGTCGTTGTCCACAGCCTTCATGCCAGTGAGAAGCTCAAGCAAAACAATGCCGAAGCTGTAGACGTCTGATTTCTCGGTAAGGCGTGATGTCCGTGCATACTCTGGGTCAATATATCCGATCGTGCCCATGACATAAGTAGATGTGTGAGTCTTGGAAATGCAGAGGCTCTTGGCAATGCCAAAATCAGTAAGATGGGCTTCAAAATCCTTGTCCAAGAGAATATTGGATGACTTCACATCCCTGTGAACTATCCTGGGGTTGCAGTCATGGTGGAGATAAGAAAGTCCTTGAGCAGAACCAAGCGCAATATGTAGCCGGGTTAGCCAGTCCAACCTCTTCTTTTTCATGGAAGAACCTGAAGAGAATCCAATAACGAACACTAAGCATAATATGCAACAGGGATACAACTAATGCAGATTGTAACAGAAATGATGGCATATTGAAAATGATAAATTCCGAAACTGAAAAGACCCCAATTAGGTCAAACAAGAGGTGATGGCGTGGTCTACGGGCAGAAATACTCACCATGCAGAAGATCCCAGAGGCTCCCGTTCTCCATGTAATCGTAAAATAGGAGGTGGCCATAGGGTGAGAGAGAATAACCCTGTAGGCTCACAAGGTTCCTGTGTTTGATGCTGCCCACCGTTTCCAACTCCGTTTCAAATTCCTTCACGCTTTGAGGGTAGTGGGAATACATCCTCTTGATCGCCACCGGCTTACAGTTTTTGAGCACGCATTTGTATACTGTGCTAGATGCACCATACCCTATTATATACTTCTCACTCAAATTCTCTGTCATCCTCATGATGTCCTCATACACATGAAGCGCCATATTCATGTGAAGAATGACCAATTTGGGGTTGGTAGAAACTGCAACTAAACATTATCAGACAAAGCATAGTAAGAAGGTAAAGGAACTAACAGTGAGGAAGGGTAAAGGACTACAATGTGCAAACTGAACAGGAGATGTTTTTTAGAGTTTGGAGCCTAAATTTTTTTAAGAAGCCATAAAATGTTAGTTTTAGAGAAACTATTTCTTTATCACATCGACAGACATGAATATCCAAGGGAGGCCCACACGCATCCACACATTGCCAAACCTGCTAGTAAAAAAACAAGACCGACTACCAACAATCGACCACTCCTTTATTTATGCACCAGAGCACAGTTGGCATTCACTGTCCTCATTGCCCCTATCTTCCGTCCTTGAAAAATCAAAGTACATTATTCTCATTCTTGCCAAGAGACTAGATTCACAGCTCCATACAACGGTCCCTCACAGAAACAGAGTGAACAAGTAAATAGCTTGTTCAAGAGAAAACGACATACCTGGTTTGCTTTCAGAGTTCTCGGAAAAAGACTGTGGCTTGTAAGGCCGACAAGCAGCCAGTAAGATCATTAGGAGTATAACAAGTGAACCCAGTGCGATCCCCAGAATTGCAGCTTTAGATATTGGAGCTGCAAATTTCATCAAACAAAACATTGTGTATGTAAAAACAGGAGAATCCAATGGGAAGCAAAAGCGGGAAAAACACAGAATGGGAGCAATATGACTTAGGGATTGATAATTCAGAGACAGCGCAGACTTTTCTTTCACCTCAAGCAAACAAAATTCTCTCACAACTCATAAGGGTTCGACATCTAACACAGAGAAATATCGACTCCTTGCAAAGTGCAAAATTAGATGCAATTGCTGCAAAGCAATCTGATATTTTTAACCTCCATTATTCAGATTATTCCAATGACAAGTTTAACCCATTTTCTAGAAAGAATGAAGCACGAGTACAATTTAGAAAACAGAGAATGTCATCATAGGGAAACTGGAGTGGCAAATGACACCAGAGGAAACTAGAGTGTATGCACAAACCAGCTCAACCACAATCCTGTCGTTTGCACATGATTTGTCATTCATTGAACAGCTTTTCTTAAGATGCCCAAGACTGTACAAAGAAAAGAACCCTAGAAGCCAATTCAGAAAAGAATAGAACATTGAAGCAAATAGTTTTAGCCAGGAATTCATCAATTATTTCAGCGAAAGGCAACATCACCATCATCATAGACATTAAGGTAACATGATCAAGCAAGATTTCAGCTAAAACTTTAAACACATTTGAAGTTAGAAAATAAATGAATATGGGGCTGACAAGTAAACAAGGTGCAGAAAATCACAACAGCAGAAACAAAAAACGTCAACAACTCCTGGACATTCATGACCCCCATGACTTGCTGCACTAAAAAATTGTTTCACATAGAGATTTAGGCATTATATCTCTTCGAAGTAATTTTATGGAAAAAAGCAATCACAAAAACAGAAAACTTAAACAATACAAATAAGCTACCTCTTATAGAAGAATGAGACGCATGACATAACGAACCGGTCCAATAACCACAAAGTCCAGGGTTACCTAAAAAGCTGCATATAACAAGACAATGGTTATACAAGAGAAGACTAATCTAAAAGGGACAAGCAGAAACTGAATGGGAGAAGAACAATGAGTAATACATAAGATACCTGGCAGGCGGAAACCTTGAAAAGTTGTTGCTTGTAGGAATATCACCAACAAGGTTATTATTGGATACGTTTCTGGCTCCAAACAAGAGAAATGTAAGAAAACGTCCGGTTGCAGAAAGATGAGAGAGATTTTGAAATAACAGGGCCCTTACAGGAACGTCAAACTGAAGCAACCAGTTAATGCAAAGATATCACCGGTCAGGTTATTGTTTTCAAGCCTCCTGATCAAGGAGAGGACACATACGTTAATTGACAAGGAAAATCAATAGAGGAACAATTGTTCCAAGCTTTTCAGGAAATAAAAATAACCTGTTTCAGAGACTTACAAAGAAATCAGATTCTGCAGCTGGCCTAACTCTCGAGGAATTGAACCTGACAGATGATTAGTTGACAGGTCTCTGAAAGAAATCAATGGGAATGCGAAATATTAACACCCAGCAAACTAATACAAGAAACCAAATTACATCCCATCCTTGACTTGTTTGAAGGCTAGTCAGATTGGTCATTAAAATGCATAACATTGACAAGGTAGTAGGAAATTTAGACAAGGCAAAAACTTCAAGTATCATAAGGTAGCTGTACGTCTTTCTTATCATAGAAGATCTGCAATCTGTGCAAAACATTTTAACTGACATCCATAAAGCATGTTACAAAGGCAATCCTCCTCAATTTATCTCAGTACAATAAGAACTTCACCCTCCATTTTTCCTTAACTTCTTGTCCACAAATATGACACAACGATCAACCAAAAGCCAGCATTAAGTTCAAGCCCTATAGGAAGACT
Source organism: Nymphaea colorata (assembly GCF_008831285.2). Taxonomy (NCBI): domain Eukaryota; kingdom Viridiplantae; phylum Streptophyta; class Magnoliopsida; order Nymphaeales; family Nymphaeaceae; genus Nymphaea; species Nymphaea colorata. The sequence continues at coordinate 15,266,932 of NC_045147.1, forward strand.
TACATATCCATGATACTTCTTAAATTCCCAAACTCAGCTGGAATCTGACCATCCAGAAAATTTCTGCTTAGCTTCCTGGAGAAGTGAATGACGGTAATTAGATTGAAAACCAAATACCAGATAGAAAAGTAAAGAACTTTAATGCATGTAAGACGTCAACCACAAGATCACAACATCCACATCAAAGTAGAAAGGAAAAAATAGATTTTCAGTAAAAGCAATTGAAAATATACTCTGTTACACACACACAGAAAGAGAGGGAAAGAAAGATACAATTTGAGGAGGTGCTCCAAATCTCCAATGGACGGTGGAATGGAGCCAGTGATCTTGTTATCAGAAATATCCCTGCACGCAAACACACATGAATCACTTTGCACCGTTATGGGGCAAGGAAGGAATTGGACAATAAGAAGTGTGTCCAAAACTTACAACGTGTCCAGATTACCCATCCGAGATAGCTCGACAGGAATGACACCCTGAAGATTGTTTGATGATAAATTCCTGCAGATGTAACACAGATAAATAAGTAATCACCAACTCAAGGACATGCTCTGTATCAAACATTCAAGAATCAAAACACTACAGTCCTAAAACCCCATCAAAAAATGTATTTCCCAGATAATTAAACAAAATAGTGACATTTAGAATCAAGAAAATCCAAGGATATAGAATGACTAGAGACAGGATAGTTGAAATGAAAAGGGACTATGCAAAGTACTCCTGTTAAATCAGGACAAAGGAATAATGGTAGCAAAAACTCAAGAATGTAAGAATCTGTCTGCCAACATTTCAATCCATATAATATGCATAAAGCACCATCAACCAGCAAGAGAGGACAATCTTACAAGTATGACATAGTTTCAAGCCGTTGAAATGCAGCCGGTATGGTTCCATTCAATCGGTTGTTATGCACATTGCTGCATTCAAACAAGGCTTAGAAGGGGAAGAAAACAGAAAAAGCATTACGGGCAAAAGGAAGCAACAGCAATAAACAACAGAAGTATACTTAATAACGTACAAGCTATTCAGGTTCACACAGAAACTGATATTACCCGGAATGGGCCCTTCAAGATTGTTGTTAGCCAGGTTTCTGGAAACCCCACGCAGGATTAGATTGTGCAGAAATGAGAAATACCAAAAGGATATTATGCTAATCCAACAAAGGAACTAAGACAAAAACTTACAGGTTATACAAGTCAGTGAGCTTTCCAAGTTCAGGTGGAACAAGACCAGAAAGTTTATTATCATGTAACTCGCTGTTGGCAAGCAAATTCCATCATGAAACCACTCATAGTTCATAAGCAATCAAAAGAACCATAAGATGAAGGTCGGTCTTACAGATAGTGAAGCTTTGTCATGTTCCCTAACTCAGGAGGAATGGAACCCGTCAACTTGTTTCCATGCAAATACCTGTGATATCAACATAAACAGGGTAAGCTGGTTACATAAAGAGAAAAAGGAAATGAAAACAAATAAGGACATTGCTTTCAAAAAACACAGCAATATCAATAATCATCCAAACTTCCAAAGGCTAAGTCAACCAATTTTGCATAAAATGAAAAAATGCTGCTTATCAACAAGGAAAAAGCACACGCTTCCAAAACTGCTGAAAAGTAATGCTACAAAACTTTCCCTCATTTCTTGAAATTTTTCAATTTTGATCACAATCAAATATTAAACATCACAACTTTCCTTCCATATAAACCCTTTTCCCCAGGGAACAACTAAGTGGACACGTTCTAGTCTTGAACATTTAAAATTCATAAGTTCTCCATTAAAATATCAACAGAAAATAACATTGAAGAATGCAGAACGTGTCACAATTGACAAAACAATGCAAGCAAAACTCATATTTAAAGTGTTACAATCTTTTAACTGGTAGGTTACATATAAAACTCCCAACTTTTAGACTTAAGACATACTTACAGTTTCTCAGTGTAAGTCAAGTTTCCGAGTATTGGAGGAATAGGGCCAGTCAAAAGATTGCAGCTCAAGTCCCTGGTTCAATATCAAATTTGTTATCAGATAGATCTTGTCTATCACAGGTTGATGCAGAAAGAAAGTAAAGGAAACAGAAACTTTTGGCATGATAAATACACTGAAGGACTATTGCATCTCCATATTTGAGATGGCATTCCTAGCATGTCCAGAAGAACCTAATAATGTTGGTTACATTTAATAATGCATTACAATCTAATCTATTCTAAGAGGCAAAATGGAGGTCTATCTTCTATATGATTTCAAAAAGCAAGTAAAAGTAAGAGGTTTGTGTTTGTTATTAAGATGCTCACAGAACAGCAAGAGCCTGCATCAAGCCAATTACTGATGGAATCTCCCCACTCAATCTGTTGCCCTGAAGTGACCTGGAACCGATGCAAAACAATCAGATAATTCAACAAGCCCTTGATTTAATGAATAGTCTCAAAGAAATCTTCAGACACATACAGAGTGGCAACTTGGAGAAAGCCTATGTTGAATGGAATCTCTCCAACCAGTTGGTTGTATGACAGGTCCCTAAAACATAAATATAATCAATTCATTAGCCATTTAATTTTGGTCTGCAGTAAATAATGTGAACAATTAGAACATGAGAAATATACATACAATACTTGGAAGGTGGTGCAATTTCCAATGTTCTGAGGGATACTTCCTGTTAAGCTATTGTTTCTCACGTCACTGCAAAATTTGTAATTGGAAAAGATAACAACACATCATTACAGAATAATCGTTGCTCAGCATAAAGAAAAAACATTAAAGCAGCTTCTATAAGATAACAAGATACTTACAAGTACCACAACCCCGTCAATTGGCAGATATCAGCTGAAAGAGTCCCAACTAATCTGTTCTCTCGCAATCCCCTTAAAACCAACACATCTAGTTATGAGTTAAAAGGAAAGTTCATTCTGGGAGAATGCTTAGGGCCAGGTATAGAACTCACAAGTATTGCAAAACTTCATTCCAATAAATAAGTCGTGGTATTTCCCCAGTTAAGTTATTTTGTGCTAGATCCCTGACAGCACAAAAAGGTAAGTTGAGCAAACCAAAGAAAAAAATTGATGAAATAAAATATAAAATGACAACTTACAATATTTTCAGATTAGGAATCTGTGACAGCGTTGAAGGTATAGGTCCTGCCAGTAGATTGTTTTTGAGGATCCTGAAATCCAAAACAAAGACATCTCACATAAAACTTCTAATGAATTTTAGATAATAACTAGTGAATGTACCAATTCTGCTGTATAGAAGAGGCTTACAGGTTCTCTAATTGCTTCAGTTTTGAAACTGAGTATGGGATATCACCATAGATCTGATTGGAAGATAAATCCCTGAGATGGACCGAGACAATGAATATGAATGCATCCACCAAAGAAGAGAATGCAATTTCAGGGAAAAAAAAAACACAAAAAATTCTAAAAGATCAGTGCTCTCCAAACTATTTCTTAAAGGGAAACATATAACTTATGCATGAAAATAGACTTACAAGTTACATAGCACAATCGGGAAACAAGACTTACAAGTGCTTCAGTGAAGAACAATCCCCAATTTCATCTGGAATTTGTCCTGAGAGATAATTTCCCCTTAGATCGCTGAGTAAGAACAATAAAAACGGAACTGTAAACAATGAGTTGAATGCACCAAAATGCAAATCAGAAGCTGAAAATGTTGAAGAAACAGTCTGTTTATCTAGACAAACGTACATTGAGCTAAGGCTTTTGAGCTCTCCGATGGATGGTGAAATTTCCCCATAGAGATTCAAGCTCGAAAGGTTACTGAAGGAATACATTTAACCAGTAAGATATTTTAACTCCATATATAATGAATCCACTGATGTAGCCTTTACAGTTCCACATACTTACAGGGCAATAACTTCGAATGTAGCATTATCACAAGTTATACCCCTCCATGAGCAAAAGTCAGCCGATGATGCATCCGTCCAGTCATACAACACATTATCAGCATCTCGAAATGATTTTTTGATCACTAAGAGTGTCTTACCTGTACATGTTTGATGAAAAACATCTAAGTTCCATTCATCCAGATTCCAAATCAAGCAAAAGATGCAAACCGTGCCGTAACAAAGGCAACTCAAACATGTATTAATGAAGCAAAGAAAGAGAACAAGAGTTCAATCTTCAAAACGGACACCTGCATGGAGCCATTCATCGGCAGTAGCCACAAAAGCATATGTTTTCAACTTGTGAATCGGTCTTACACCTAAGCATTAAATAACATGTCAAAGCAACACATACCAAGTAAATACACGTGAGCTTTTGTCCCATATTTGTTATGGACATGCGAATTTAGCCTCGGCTCCAAATAGGAAGAAAAATAGATCAGTAACCCATCCAGAATAATTACATAAATGAGTGGAGATAAAAGATACGAATTCTTAGCCTACTACTTTATCTCTTTTGGAAGATATCCTCTTGACCGTTGATTTGGGATAATAGAAGCATGTTCACATTTTCATATGAAAGTGTTTCCGTTTCTTAGGTTCCGAACGGTACTGAAAGGGGGAAGAAAAAATAAGAAAACTTTGACAGCACGTACAGAAGAGCCGGACACGTTAGTAAACGCCATTTTGGAGAGAAATGCTGCCAAGCACCTTATCCCCACTTTCCTGAGTGAGGTGTATAGTGAGACAGCGGACACCGTGTGAAAAGTTTAACTGGTAGATTAGCAGTGCAAAAGTTGGAAGGTCAAGCAGCAATACCAACAAAGAAAACGGAAACAAGAATTAACAGTTGCCGGTGCAACACAAGTTGGCCTAAATGTTCAGTCGCCGTTTGAATAAAGGATGTCATTGTGTGGATGGGGGGAGAAGGATTTTGCAAACAGTTCTATGGATCAGAATTTGCGCGTAATGATTCAATAGAAGATATTATCATTCAGTAAGCACTGAGAACCTCCTCGCATTCACAAGCTTCCGAAGAAAAGAAACTACACCCACCAACTTGCCTGGCTTCAGAAAACAGTATCCTTGGCACTGAAGAAATTGAACAACCGACCAATCCTTTCAATGAACGGTATATTTATAAACAAGAGCAGATAATCCACCGTTGAAACAAGTAACTTGAACAGTATCAAAAGGCCTTTCCCAAAATGAAAGCCATTGTTGGTGGCAAGGCCAATAAAATACCACTGGGTGCTACCGTGACCAAAGATCTTACTCTGGAGCTTACCGCAGAGAGGGCTTATTTTGCAGATCGACAATCGAGAGAGAGAGATGATGACGATGACGATGACGATGACGATGCTGAGGGAGGAGAAGATAATGGAGATGGATAGTACATATGAAAAAATGTACATCTCAGGATTTCGGTTGAAGGTTTCAAAGAAAGAACGACCTCAAGAATCTGAGCATGAATAACCAAAAAAAAAAGGTAGGAATTTATATAATCAATAAAACATGGACACGGGATCAATAGGGGATTTTATATAAATAACAAAGACCACCCACGATTCGTTCTTCGAGACAGACTATTAAAAGAGAAATCCTGCTACACGTCGACAGCTAACGAAGCAAATACTCAACTTACTACCACAAAGTCGGGGAGAGAGAGAGAGAGAGAGAGGTTGAGAAAGGCCACTTCCTTAGAAGAAAGAACGAATGGACTTCAGCTCGATGCGTCGAATGAGAGTCAAAATGAACAGTTTAGATTATTTGGAAGAATCTTGAGCTTCCACCGTAAAAACATGAGAACCGCAATGATGGATGAACAAGAAAAGGCGAGGATATTTTATTAAAAACTGACACGACGATGTTTTCCATCTATTCCAAGCTTCACTTCACATGAGAAACACTGAGAGAGAGAGAGAGAGAGCAAGAAGAAGACGACGAAGGAGAAGAATGCACTCACTGTCGTTTGAAACAGCAAGAACTGAGCCAAGCGTCGCAAAAGCAAACACCACCAGCATGAGACCAACTCCCTTCTCCATCCTCCCGTAGGAACGCGCCATTATCTTCTTCTTCTCCTTCTGCTGCTTCTTCTCCTTACCTCATTGCCGAACAGAAGACCTCCCGAGACTCCCAACCCGAGTCCACATATCCCGTCCCACCTCAACACCGCTACGGCCACAGAAATGCTCCCCACTTCAGTCTCTCTATCTTCCTTTTCCCATTCTCCACCAAGAAAAGAAAAGGGAAAACAAAATTCAGAAAGACAAAGGATGAGAGAGAGAGAGCGAGCAATAAATCAGAGGGTAAAGAAATGGAACCGGAAAAGAGGACGAGTGCCGGGCTGTCGTTCAGTCACATCTTTGTGGCGCCTAAATACATGCTAGTACGTCTTCAGAGCCCTCTGCTGCTGCTTGCAGAAGAGAGAGAAAGAAGGTCTCATCTCATGCGCTGCGCTTGTGTGAGGTGGTGCCTGGCGTACGCTGTCACTCTCCCTCCCTCTTTTTCGTTTTCCTTCTTTTTAGCTTCTTCTTGTTATTTCCATCCTTTATTCATTGCCCCCATTATTGTTACTAGCCCTCCTCTCTCCTTGCATTTATCCTGTTTTATCTCCCCACCATCCTCACTGCAACTCCTCCGTGGAGAGAGAGAGAGAGAGAGAGCGCGCAGCAGAAACAGCCCAGCTGGAACCGTCAGGTATTTATACGTCACCAATGGTTGGCCGCTTTCCTTTTCCCAAACTACCCCTGCCTCCATTTATCCGCTCCCGTGATCCGACTCGTTCCCATCCCTCGCTCCAAAGTCCAAAGTGACCCTTCTCTTTTTGACCCTTCTCTTTTTTCATTGTCGGTTGAGCAATATATTAACGTCAAAATTTTCCTAATAATGAGAATAATTTGGCTTTGTTTGAAAAAAAAATTGCATTATTGTGATCTTTTTTTACATTCCATTTCCATTTCTAAGCTTTTTACATTGTTACGGCCCTTAATTTTTTAAATAGTTTATGGCAATTGACTTGTGGATTATTTTTGCGTGGTAAAATATTTAAATTTAAAAAGTTTTAACCAGGGAAGTACGAACTCTTCATCCGAGAAGGGACGGAGGCGTTCTCGGATACGTGGGGCCCAGGGGGGGGGACGGTGCCTTTGGCTTTGGAGCGATCCGAGGGGGGAAAGAAGACAAAAGCGGCATGGCAGATTCGTAATTTTGTCTGGACGGGCGGGTGCTTTGCCGACACGAGCATGCAGTTAGAGGAGGCTTCCGTAATGTTTGTTAGATCTCGCAAATCCCCGTCTCGGGATTTTCCTCGTCCACCGATCGGGTCCGTTCTTGTTTATTTAAACAGAAAATCCAGAAACAAAGAAGCATACTCTCTTAATATAATATTATATGCAAGTCAGCTCTATCACTCATTTCAAGGTCAGCCACTTTTTAATTATATGAACGTCCGTATCTTATTGGAGATACATGTTTTCTTTTTTTTCTACGATGATATTATATTGTTGCTTTATTTTAGAATGTAGTTTGCTAATCACCGGATATTTTCTCGGCGACCGGAAAAACATGAGACGATGATGCACTTTTGTTTGTATGCAAATGATCTCTATTTAAATCCTCTAACAAATGAATCGATCATCCAAATTTCGGTTACAGAATCTAAATCGCAATTTAAAGACATGGTAAAATTAGAACTACTAGTTAAATGCTTCATACCAATAAAAAAAAATGTAAACCGATAGTTTACATAGTTGTATTAGGTAAAAATACGTGAATAAGATATATAGTATCCATAACATATAATTCATGCATCTCTCTAGACCAATGTTTTAAGGATTGTTGAACGAAGTTGACACTAATAATATAATTTTATTTACATTGGGATCGAGAAAGGAAGAAAGAGAAACTACATATACACTATACTAGGACATGGACGTAACACCTGTTACCTAGTTTATTAGATATTTTGCTCTACATTAATGAAATATCCCATTTATGAAAAACCCCACCGGTTCACCGTCCTTAAATACATGGTTACATCACTGTAGCCAGTGAGCAGCAGTGGGAAAACAAAAAACACGAAAGATGCCAAACTGCAGATTCCAAATAAAGCTTCAACGCATCCATTTTACTGCCTGTTTTAGCTTCGTTGTGTTTCATCACATTGAAGGTGAGCTCTGCAGAGATCTCAGATCCATGGGATCGACCGACAGCCGGGCCGAAGCTCAGGTCGCCTCGGACTGAGATCCAAAAACTTCCTTCCTTTCGACCTAACCTTAGCTTTCTAATGCGACTATCAAATTTACAGCCTCCTCCGTTTTCTTTTATTAAAGAACGTCCTCTTGAAAAGACCCGGAAAACGAAAAATATTGAACCGTCTTTCCGATCATCGCTTGATAAAGAAAGGAAAAGGAGGTAAAGAGGCGGTCGGACGGGGGCTTTCGGCGGTTAGAAACCATATAAAGCGCTGCCTGCAACTGCTGCGCTGCAGTAAAGATCATCCATTAAGTCCGGTCACGTCCGCCTCGTGATCTCCCCTCCTCTCACCCTTTCCCATGCCGTAATCCGTCGGGTCCATCCCCTACGGGCTACTTCCAACCGGGGGCTCAATGCGAAATTACCGGAATAGCCCGACAACCGACTTTTGTGGTCAGAAACTGCCTCGATCGTCGGGTCCCGCCCCCTCGGCCCGTGGATTTTACTTTAAAGGCACAACTTTCTCTCGCTATATACAACCACCCCCCCGGAAATAACTTCCCACCCTTTCTGATTCTTCTGTTTTAAATCTAAATTTGAAATCTGGGCAGCACACTGTCATTCGTGGAAATATGAACAGCTTATCGAGATTAATCCTAAAACGGTGGGCCCTAACTTTTATCTTATAAATGGAAGAAGGAGGGGGCTCCACGTTGTTGCTGACGTAGCGAGGCGGGCCCCGCGCGTCGTACTCGTTTAATCTTTGCGGGGGTTCGAAATAACCACATCGGGAATGGGGCCCAGCCGCTTTGAGGCGGGCCCCGCATCGAAAGCGACGTCTCCTCATTGGCCCCTTGACGGCAGACGACACCCCTTCTTTTTGGCTATATTTTCTTCCGCCCCCACCACGCTTTTTTGCGTTTCCTTTCCACTGAAATTATCACTTAATCGCTTCCCAATCATGGTCGCATCTTCTCACAATCGTGACCGTCCGCTGGCGAACCCATCCCTCCATCAAGCCCTCAATAGCGTTCCGACACGTCGGACGAGCGTCCAGCTCAGCTCCCGGGACAATCATGAGGGAGGCGGGCCCCACGTCACATGGAACTTGTCTGAGCCGCAGACGGCATCGGAAATATGCCTCTCCTCCCGCGATCTCAACCCTGTTCACGTGACCATTTAAATCGTCAGCAATAAACGCCCCCGCCCCGCCCCGCAATTTGGACGGACGAGGGCTTTGACTGGCTGGGCCCCCGGACTCCGGCCGGTCAAAATCAGGCTTTTTGGAAGGGTCCGGCGACCAAGGCCCGCCAGTCATCATTGAGGGCATCCGAAGTCCAGTGCGCAAGCGAGGTCGTTTTCTCAACTCACAAGTGACAACTTGGTGCAGCAGCAGCAGCAGCAGCCTGCAAAGAAAACAAATAAAAAATTGATATTATTTAAATACTCGCTTCCGTAGATAGATATCCCGGAAAGACCAAGATCGACCTTTGCGTTGCATATTATATCTCGTTGCATAATAAAGTTGATTTTACGTAAAACAATAAAATAAAACTTCAAGTAGGGAGGAGATTATATTCATAAATTATTTGTCGACAGGGAGGGAAGGGGAATGTAGGAAAGGCTTCTGCGCATAACGATGGTACGATGCATGTATAGAATGGGGGAATGAAGTGACTTGTAGGAGAATTTAATATTGAAGCAAAGCGGCGAGAGAAGTTTCTGATGCTTGGCCTTTGCAATTAGGCAGCTGCCATAAAGACAATCTTTTTTTAGTTAAACAATTGGTGCTTCTTCATTTATTACCTTTTTCCTTTTCAACTCTTTTTTTTTTAATGGAAGATTCCTCGGGGTTAGGTAATCCGGTTATCGCTTTGTGTCGCGTTAGCGAAAGGTTCACATGGAAAAGCTCGTTAGGTTTTGTAGGTAGAGCGATCGAGGTGGGAAGCAGCAGCAGCAGCCGAAGCATATGGTGCGGTCGGTATTAGTTGGGAAGGTCGGCCGCCTTTATGGGAGGAATGCGTTCACAGGGTATAACATTTTTGGCCCAACAACACTCATATATAATGACTCCATTTTATGAAAATTTTACATTCTTCTTTGGAGGTTGTTTGTTTGGTAAATGAAACACTAAGTATCAATTTTATGAAATTGATCTAAAGATTGAAGTAAATTCATTGACATTAAGTTCTAATGTTCTATGAATATGTTATATTTTTAGAGTAGATCCATACAACATTCATGGAGTGTTTATGCTACCAAACAATTTACCAAGGGCTTAGAATAATTATTGTCGTGAATATGATTCAAAGATTATCAAACGGCCTTTTCAAATGCACAATGAAATGATTAAGGTACGCCAACATACGATAAACAAATTGCATACATGATCAAGCGGGCAATAGTATTTCAAATTTGGTGCATACTTGTTATCTGGTTCGCACAGGCCAAAATATGATATTTTTCTTCGCATCAAAGAAAAAGTTTCACCGTCGAAATCAACAGCCGCCGCTCAAGCAGGTATACCCTCCTTTGCGTTTCTTGATCTAAGTTTAAACCAAGGAGTGAGGGATGAGATTTCCCTTCAATCATATTGAGAAAGCAAAAAGGGTTTTACTGTTAAAGTAACCAAAGTCGAGAGAAAGATAAAAGTCGGTTGCATTGGAGAGGTGATGTCTAAAATTGTTAAAAAAATTGGAGAATTATAAGGGATGTTGTTAAGTGATTGGTTATCTTAGTTTTCAACCAGAAATGAAGCTGCTAAGGAAGACATTGGGATCCACCACACCAAGAACCCGAGTTTAGTGTGGGAGTGGATTGGGTTGTGAAATTTGGTATGAGAGTTGGGTTCAACGTTCAAACCTACTGATACATGTGCTTCAATCAGGATAATGAATTGTAGCACTTCAAAAGTTTAGTCTTGTATTTAAAATTGTGAAAAATCTTAAAAGAATTCTAAATGAGATTGTTAAGAGATGATGTCCTGATTCTTAGTTTTTTAGGAGATGAACTGAAACTGTCGAAGAGCAAGTTGGTATCCACCAAATTAAAAGTTTGGTGTAGGAGTGAGTAAGGTCATGACTCATGACAGGTGAAACTATAAACTTAATGTGCATTGAATGGCATAACTTGTATGTTCAATACGTGCTTCACGCATAAAACAGTTAAGAAAGTAGTCTAAAGAGAAGTTTCTTGTGTCTCATAAGGCAGCATAAGAACCTGAAATTTTTCCACGCCTTACAACAGGAGATGCTGCAACCGCTGAAACATTAAACAGAAGTTCTAACATATGTTTGTATCTTTCGTATTGGAATATGTATACTACTTCGGGTCGGACTAAGCAAATATTTAATTAATTGAACACAGCAATATCATTATATCATTGCTTCTGCAATAACTTCCAAGAAGAAGGAATAGTTTTGAAGTGAAAAAGTCAGCTGATGTGGGAAAAAATGGCCTTATGTTAGAAAATGTTTAATATGGAAAAGATGGCCTACTGTTTGTATGTCTATCAGTCTACGGTGATGCTTACTTAGCTTATCATCCACGTTTTGTGCATTTAATTTCTTGTTTACATTCAACTATGTAAATGGATGTAGAACGTTATCAGACAAAAACAAAGTAAAAATAAATCTGAAGATCTATTAGATGGATTGGATCTTATAAGCCAATAAATATAGGAATGTTAATGGCACTATAATTTTTAAAAATTTTGACATTCACATCAAGATTTTGTTATTCTTTTAGAATATAAGTTTTGATGTCCTACATCTTATCCATGCAACAGAATTTGTGAGAAAAACAACTGGAAATAAGCGAAATAGTTGGATGGCCCCAGACGACATAATATGAAGCTCTTTCTATCTCTTTTGCCGATGGAACCCTTACTACTTTCTCCTTTGTTGAATGCTAATGAGAGCTTTCAAAGGAGACAAAGACAAAGTTTAACTAAGTTATGAGGATAATTTAGTTTCCACACACACCCAGTGAGCAAGAGGGAACCCTACCACCCGGATGAGGGCCGAAACCCCTTTTACCTTTGAGGTCTAGAACTGCTCTCGGACCTTTTTCACATACACACTCATATATAAAGATAAAAAAAAAATGTGACATATTTCCGAGTTCCAAATAGATAATTCCATCTACGACCATTACTCATGTGACATATTGCTTGCTGTACTTGTTATTGCTTCGGGGTTTGTGACATCAATTTATCTAGGAGGCCTTTCTTTTGTTGGAGTCAATCTATCTAGGTGAAGGAGATTGGTAATAACTTTAGTGTTTCCTTTCATGGTATATAAAGAATAAGGAATAAACAGCAAGGTGGTGGTTCTAGGTAGCTCTTCCTCTTTATGTTAGTAAATCAAATAATTCGGCATTGGATTTGAATTCAGTTCAACTATCTGAACTAATAACATATTTCACATCCAAACGGTAATAACGTGCAGACACAAAATAAAGCATTTTTTCCCATATCTGGTAGACATATTATTTTCATGAACATTTGTATCCAAGCACTTGTGGAAATTTGGACGTGGTGTTGATATATATAATTTATATTATATCCAAAGTTTGAGTGAAATTAATCAATACCCAACTAGTCAGATATGGTACATTGCTACATCTAATTAAAACTATAGTCACAAAAAACACATTTTTTTCGAAGAACGTGATAAATTAATTAGCCATTTAAAACTTTAAAAAATGTTTTTTTAAAAAAATGTTAAAAAAACACGTTAAAAACACATTTTTCATGTTTTTTTTTTCATTTTTTTCAGTTTCTTAATGTCAAACTGTTTTTTTATTTTTTATTTGTTGCAAATCTACTTATCTTTTGATATTTGTGTTATTAGTTTCTTACTTATTTTATTTTTCTCTTGTTTTTTATTTTTAAAATTTTTTAAAAGTTTACCGTATTTTTTCCTTTTTTTCAAGCTCGTCGTATTATACGTGATAAAAAGCTCACCATTTAAAAATCCGAGACGTTATTTGTGACTATGATTTAAACTATTTTATTGATATCTGTGCTCTTCAAGTTCCAACAAATAGATGAAAGGTACCTACTCCTTAATGAGAGTTGGAGGTGGCAAGAGAGAGAGGGGAGATGCACTTCCAATCCCTATCAAAATTCCGTTTACGCTTTGTTTTTAAAAAACACTTTTATTATTTAAAACCAGTATTTACAAGGGCTTAAACAAAAAATTAAGTTATTATATACATCCTAATTTGATTCTTTGAAATTTAGACTTAGTAAATAGTACATGCTACTTAGCGTAAGTATCTTGTGTATGTTCCAATGTGCGTAGCTTCCAACCTGTAGTGTTACTAGTGAACCCTGACTATCAAAATAAGTGTATTTGATTTGAAACACTTGTTTTATGTGGTTGGCAATCTAATTAACTATTTATTCTTGTATTTAAAAAACCTAAGATTCCAAAATATTTACTAAGCATTGGCACTTGAAATCCATGAGGCTAGTAGTGTGGTGGAAAAAGATGAATATATATCTATGTCATCCCTGATGGGGTCCGTGCGACTGTTTGGTGGGGAGGAGTGCTGTTAGGCGGCCAGTCTCTATTTTTAGTGTCAGAGGCGTCAACCTCTTATGCTGCAAAAGAGGAGGTCATTGATGTGCAAATTGAAGTGCAGCCAGAGCAACACACTAATGCACCGAAAGCAAGCATTGTATTGTACCTTAAAGAGACAAGGAATTGGGCCGGAGCTTAGGCTCTTTGTTGAATCGTGGGTCTTCCTTACTCACCCGAAATATACATACTTTTTTCACCAATGCTGCCTTGAACTTGGACAGCCACATACATCGTGGACCTAACTTTTTTTTTTCTCATGATCAATGTGGGAGAAGCCTTTATCAAAACAGTTTTCTTGCTAGCTTTTGTCTACGTATCACTGTTGACACTTGCTAATAGACACTTCCTTATATTATATTTGTTTAATGCAACATTATAGTGAGATCAAGCATTTCAAAAACACCAACTACGTTCCAAACTATTGGCAACACAAACTGCCTCACAAAGATCAAACAAGTGGACCTGATGCTTTCATTATAACAGCTACGTACCTTAAAAAAATCCATAAAGTTTCGTGTATATGGTTATCTTATTCAGTAGTGAATCCAGATGCATGCTCGTAAGTACATATTTTCCGAGTTAATTTGGATTATGTAACCATGTGCTAGTGTTCTATAATTGCCAATGATGTTGTGAAGCGCATCATAATCAGATATAATTGATACAACAATCAACTTTTAATCGGCAACATGATTATCTTCCAACGAAAATATAATAAAGCTTTCTCTAGTTTAACAAATGCAAATTAAGACGATAATATGTTTTATCTTTTGTTGCGATGTTTCCAACAATTAATGCATCCTATATCATCAAAGCTAAGTCCTTTATTTAGGGAAAGGTAGTTCTATATTGCTCTTACAAGAGACGGGACAAGACGCACCATTAGAGTGAGGACACAATCTGATCTCAACCAAGTCACGTCCTTGTTGCCTTGATAGAACGATTTTACGAATCTCATAAGGAACACTATACGAGTCTTTTATCACTGCAAGTGATTAATTCTAACGTATAGTCCATTACCTTTAGAAGAATTTTTTATGAAGTCCTGATGTACTTTTTTATGTTAATCAATGTGGATATGTATCTTGAGTTACGAGCTTCATCCAAAAACTCCTATTAATCTGATCATTTAGATAAACAAAAAGATACAAACTTCATCTAACCATATTAATTTTAGCAGGTAGGTAAACTTGGAGGACGTTTGATAAGTGGAACATTGTGTTCGAATCACATATGCATAAAGCTTTACCAACATTTGGCTAAACAAGAACACACACGAAGAACATGTTGTTTCAAGACATTGAAAGAACATATGTATACATGCTCTCTCTTAGGGGCGGTGAAATGAACCACTCACTCTTAAATTAAAGACACTTGAGCCACGGAACAGCATGTTCATTGCCAATCCAGTGTAAGTTTTCTCTCGCTCGCAATCTCCCCCTCTCCTTCTCAGGCGCTACATCGCTTACATCAAAATAATAACTTTATTATGCTCTTTTAAACGTTTTTTTTTTTTTTGTTACTTAGGTCTGATGCATGTGGTCTGATGGTCATTTAGATGGATTTTGGTAGTAGGATGTAGGCTGGGCACCATATGCCTACTTCACTCATGTGCATTAATCCACTCCATTCCCTAAAAATCTAAGTGATTATTATTTTGTCCATGCATGTTTCTATTAACTTGTTCTTAAGATTGTTTTTTTTCAAATGTTTATTTAAGGGGAACTGCCTTCAACATAAACCCCAAAAGGTTATACCCTTGTGTCTCTAAGGTTTTGACTTGCTTTAAAGCTTGAGTAAACTTAAAATTCATCGTTCAACTCAGGTGTCACATTTGCCAACGTTTGCAGCACAGAAGAGTGACACACAAAAGTGTGATAGTGACGACGGAATTCCAACCTCGGACACCTTAATTCTCAGCTGCCTTGCCACCAGCCTGTTGCACTACGTCCCTTGGGGCTAATCATTCTTGTGAAGATGTTCTTTCATGTTTGCACATGCTCTGTCTGTTCATGACTTGAATTTCATTTGCAAGGAGACTCTTTTATTAGAACCAATGTTCCCACACATCCTGCTTATGTTTAATTATCAAATTTCTATGTTGACCAACATTCATCAAAGCCATGTTTTTATAGACATTTTTTACATTGGTTTCTTTAGCCCAATTCATCTTTCTACATCAAATCCTTTTCCCAATCTTTGTTTGGCCTTATGGCAAGGCAAACACTGAACATCAACATCCTAGGATGAATAATGATGGATACCGGGCCCTCAACTATGTGGGTATTCCATACACTATACAAGAGTTCATTTTTAATTTGCCTTTAAACACATTTTGATAATTGATATATGCATCTAATATTATGTTTTCATCTAATATTATGTTTACCATCAACTTGGTTTATGTGTTAGCATCCAAATAAAAACAAAAAAAAAAAACACGGTTTTAAAAACTGTTTTACAAAACCAGGTTTCCTTAATGACCTGCCAATGTGCCATCCAAACAGGCCCTAATAATTTTGATAACTTTGAATTTTTAATTTATTTAACTATATCTTAAAAAATAATATATTTACATATCCTTTATCTAACATCCTTACATTTGAAAGTTCATTATTAATATATAAGAGCGTGATTCACATTTGGATTCAAACGGTGAATTTAAAAAGCACTTGATCATAGCCAAAGGACCAAGAAAAGTTTTACTCTGAAATTAAAAAAATAGAACCAAATGCAAATGTTAAAATTAAATAATTTAAATCGAGTCTAAACCAACATCCGATAAATCGAATATGCGTCCGATTCGAATGTGATCCGTTGACATCAATAAACAAACCGAAGTTGGCCGTCTATCTCCATCTATCGGACGGACCCGATCAGCTGGTCTATCAGCTTGAAAACGGAGCGGTGACTCATCGGAAACGGCCTCTCTCGCTTCCGGATTAGATAACGCGCGCGCTCGCAGCGCCTGGGTGGGCAGGCAGGACGCAGCGCTCTCCACTCTTCGACCCCCAAATCCATCTTGCATCACGCTCCCTTACGCGTTCCACGCCTGACGACATGGCTCTGCCCTCGTCCTCCACCGGAGACGACCACCCTAACCTCCTCCTCGCCTCCGCCGTCCATCTCCTCCCCTTCTCTCCGCCACCTCCGCTTCCTCTCAAGCCCGCCTTCGAGAAGCCCGTTCATGACCTCCACAGGCTCAACAGCTGCATCCTTTCGGCTGCTAATCAGTTCATTAGAACTGTAATGACGGAAATCGTGTCTAAGAATCCTCTGGTCCAGGGAGCTGTTGCTCTTTCTGCTGACCTCCGCAATTTCTGCAGCCAGGTAAAAGAAAAGCATCCACCCAGTTCTTGGCACTTTGCACTAACTATCTATCTGTGTGTCTATGTTGTGCTTGCCACTATGACCGAAGTCGATTGAACTAATTTTCTAAATTTTTGAGTTAACATCTTTTAACTGGAACGCCTTTAACTGATAATCTCAACGCGTATTATGTGTAATGATCTTTTGTTGCAATGCTTTCTTGTTGCTCATTTGTGAATTTTGTTGCTTTCTATGTTCAGTGGCCAAGCTAGGCCATATGTAATGGATGAGAAAAAGATGAGAAAAAAAAAGGACCAAGTATATGAAACTACAACTACTCAATTTTTTACTGCTTGTGAAAGGCTGGAGGAAGAAATTGTGGTACCGTTATATGGTGGAGAAGTTCTCTGCTGCTGTTATTGCTGATTGGTGCCCTGCTCAGCAACATTAACAGCTATATGTGGCTTTCCATGATTTTGCTCTTGCTCAAGTTCTGGAAATTGACAAGAATTGTGAATACAACAACAATGACCTAGCTACGTGAATGACACATGGCCGTTTTGTTCAAAATTCGTATGTTTACACCATTTCAAGGAGGTGACCATTTTAGCATTCGGAACCTCATGGTATCGTTATCCGGAGATTAAAAAGTTTAGTTTCATCTACACTGGTATAATGATAACGCTTTGCTTGACAATAAATCCACGGAGATGGAGAAATTTTATCCGTGGCCAGACATTGTGCCTGTAGGCTACCGCAGAGAGCTCGAAGCATTTTTGCTTGCTTTTCAGGTTATGAAGAAGTTCTAGTACTTAAATACTAATAATTGCATTTTCTATCTTCAGGTTCACCGAGCTAGGTCCTTGACGCTCAATTCTTTGTCAGCACACAATTTTGCTGCCATCATACCAGGTGATTCTGTGGCAGGATTGGTGGTAGCCAATGGCATCAATAACTTCTTGAACATCTACAATACCTTGCTGGTTATCAGACTTGTGCTTACATGGTTTCCAAACTCTCCTCCTGCCATTGTTAGCCCTCTGAGGTATTCGGTATTCCTATCCTTCATAGTTCAAATTGAGAAAATTTCAGAAACTACAATCTCTTATCTTGGCCTTTCGCACATTTAGTACACATACTGTATATGTTTCTGCAAGCATTTCTTGATCGAAGAATCAAGGTCATGTATTGGGCTACCAGTAATAGGAACGAATGAGATTAAGGTGATTCCAAAAGCTAATGTTTTATAACCACATATTTGCAATGAATTGGTTCATCATTCATGGTTATGCTCTCTTGCCATATTAATTTGGAAGTTATCATGGTAAGTTTGTCAACCTTGCCATAATTTTTGCTTCTCAATAATCATTTCTTTCTGTCAGCAATCTAAAAACTCATTGGAACTATTTTGCAGCACTCTTTGTGATCCATATCTAAATATATTTCGAGGATTAATACCACCCCTGGGAGGCACTCTGGATCTGTCCCCTATACTGGCCTTCTTGGTTTTAAATGCTTTCACCAGTACTGCTGCCGCTCTTCCAGCAGAGTTACCCGTTGACGCATCATCTAGAGAAGCTACTTCTTTTTCACATGGCAGGCATTTAAATTCCACCGTGAATCAAAGGATGTGGTTTAAACGCTTATCCAGCAGAGGTTCAAGGAAGAGTGATGCTGTTTAGGGTTTCTTGGTTTTGTTTTTTGGAGAGCTTGTATATTCATCTTTAAGCGAATTTAGGAGCTCGTCAAACTGCATACGTTGTAAGAGGGGCGGCTGGTATTTTCTAGCCTTCAGTTGTGCAGTGGTTTGGGCTTCTAAGTGATGCTTCAATTCTTGATGAAATTGGCCTGTCTTTGTTGTATTCAATATAACTTTTCCTTGTCGTGGTTTGAGGTTCAACAATTGTGAATGGCTAGATTTCTTTTCTAGTGCCTTAGAACGGTTGTGCTTATGTTTTCTTGTGGGTAATCACAGATATCATTAGCAACTAGTTGGTCACATTTCTGTTCTTTGGTCCTTCTGTACATTTGGTTTTCCTAATAAACTTGTAGGGGACCGGACCCCAGCAGGTTTGCATTGGAACTACCTGGTCACACGATCAGAAATCATAAGATGTGAACCATGGGACATAATTTCTCACCTTCTGAATGTTGATTCATATGTTTCATTAACGCTTACGAGTTTAAAAGGGTGTTTACTTTTATGAAGGTAACTTTTCCGATAAGCCATCACGCAGTCATTTTATGTCTTCCTACACAGATAGAATGACTTGTATATTTAAAGGGAAAAAAATCTTCTCTACATCTGATGATAGACTTTTTGCTAAGATTGCTGAAGCTTATTAATGTAGATTTTTCAGCATTAAAATTGAGACAAAACACCTGATCAAAGGCACAAATAGTAACACATATTCTCAAAGGATCCCTGTAATCTTTTACCGAACACCCCCATAGAGGTTTTTACTTTAATGAAACTTATCCATCTCTGCGACTTTAATCTCATTTGTGTCTTAGGATTTAACAGACTTCTGGATAACCTCTCTATGGTAATGCTAACCAAAAGGGGAGGAATAAGACCTCCTTACCTGAAATCTCCAAAGTTTGGGACAGAATTCGATGGTTCCCCATTAATGAGAACATTGAATGAGCATCTACTAACATATTCCATTATAAGATCCACCCGGTACTCTAACGAGAAGCCAAACAAAAGAATCCTTGGAGAGTTGCTAGTCCAGTTCCCATCTTAGGCAAGCACAGAAATGGGAGAGATTATGTGTGGATAAGTTCACCATTAATGGGTTTAGTTTTGGAAAACTGGAGGAACAAAGTTGGACGCATGAATCTCTTTACTTCTTTCTCTCCCTTGTCTGAATCAACTCTCACTCTCAAATGAACTCTCTCTTCTCTCCCCACAAGAAGGTCAAGTGGATGCAGCATAGGAAGAAGTCCCATGGGCGGATAAAATTATTCATGATAAGTTCTCTATGGGTGGTTTTGTTTTGTTTGAAAGGTCACCGGAAAGTTGGATAAAAGCTAGGTTATCAAGGCCTCGCCTAGGCGACCCCTAAGCATGAGTCCTCATCTGTGACCTAAGTCCACCACTTAGGTGGCAAAGTATGTGCTTGTGCCTAAGTATGCTTAGGTTGGTGCCTAGGCGCTAGTACGCCCATAGGTAAGTGAAAAGTCACATTCCCTTTCAATTAAAGTTTTTTAATAACATATATATTGTTATATACTTTATTTTGTATTAATTACATATTTTAATTTATTGTTAGGTTGACTATGTTGAAATATGTATACTGTTAAATGTATATACTGTTAGTATTGTGATATCTCATACCTGTTTATATATATAGTTATATGTATTGTCAATTTGTTATAATACTGTTATAATACATGTTGTTGTACCTGTTATGTATTGTTAAGTCTGTTTTGAGATAATACTTGTCGTTATACCTGTTATATGTCTTGCAATGCAGTCTGTTATTTCTATTATATGTGTTGTAATACCTTTTGTAAGTATATACTTTTATGTGCAACCTATTATATAGCATGGAATCAACCTGTTATATGCATATAATACTGTTAGCACCTATTATATAATATGCATTGTTTTGATACATGTTATATGTATATGTTAGTATGGTTATGTACTTACACGTATTGTTGCTGTTATTTACTTATATGTAAACTATTATGTACTGTTAGGCTTTTTTTTATTATATTACGTCTTCTTTAAGTATTGATGGATTAAAACTTTTCTTTAAGTATTGATGGATTAAAACTTTCTTGCGGATTTACATTCATTCTTATAGAGATTAAATTTAGTTTTTTTTGTTTCTTGTATTAGATTACATTTAAAGAGCAATGTTAAACTTCTTTTGTTAATTTTGCATATTCAATGAAGTCAACAATTAATTTTTGATTGTTTGAGTTGATTATACTTGTTATATTACTATTCTCCAATTCAACTATTTGCAATAGTTAATCAAAATAACTTGACATATTAACATAACTAAAATGCTACTTGCTGTGTCGCCCGGGTATACAACAAACATTTCTCTTACATAGGGTGAGGTGCTTTAGGTGAAAGAATACCAGTTATCTAAATGAGGTCAGCTTAGTCAAGATACCCAATGAAGAGGTAAGAGAAAAAGTCAAGGGGGTGTTTGATGTTTGAAGAGAGCACTGATAAATTGTCTGATCTCGACTGAAGGTCTGATTTTTTTTTTTTCCTTTGAAAATTTGAAATTTTTATTCCTATACAGAGGGGCCAAGTTCTCGCGTTTGGTGGTGGACAACAATGCCAGGGGTTATCATGCGGTTATTGAGAATTATTTATTAATTTAAACGCTAACTTGTAAAATTTTGAATGTCGAGTGGTCTTTGTGATAACAAGAAATGTTTAAGTCAGTCGCCGTAATCAGCAGACGTTACGCTTTGCCTGTTAGGTGACTTCAACCCAGCGGCCAGCCCTGGTCCCGGTTTGCATCTGTCTGCTCGGCAACCGGCAGGGTGGCGACCTTCTGATCCCGGCAGGTGACGGTGACTTTCCGGCTGCCGGAGACGCAAGTTACTCTCCACGTAGCTGGAGACGACTTCAGCATAGAAAGCCAAGGTTATTGATAGGGATCTCTTTGGGCTTTTTTCTCTCCGTCTCTACCCTTTTTCTCAGAAACATCATTTTGATAAACTTTGGTTTATTAGCGGTTGCCAAATTCTTCAATTTGCGCCAATTTGATCTTAGTAGTGCTTAACCTTTGCCTGAATTGCTTAATCAGTTTGCTTGTTCTGTTGTTCATCTTTAACTAACGCGCCGTGCGAAGGAGGAGTGGAAGAGGATGTCCCAGGAACGGTCACGGCGACCGGCCGGTTCCTCCGCTAATGATGATGACAATCTGTAACTCTCTCTCTCTCTCTTTCTGTTGTGAGGCTTTCTCCGTTACATATGCATGCCTTTCATTTTAAATATTGGAACTTATTGGCTTCATCTAATATAAAGGTTCATTGACCTATTAAATGGGTCTCGCCTAACCAGTCATCGGCAGCCTATAAGCATTGTTGGCGGCGTTATATACTGCGTCTTGTTGGTAAGAGTGCCTGGTTGAGCGCAACCAGTTCTGAGTTGATTGCTTTAAGTTTTACTATAAGTTTGACAGTTGTTGGGCTTTTGTACTGTAATTGCTCTGTGTAAGTGTTTGGGCTTATCTGCTCACAGTATTTCTTTTTATAGACAGGGTATGCTATTGTAGCTGCGGCCGCCCCATGGATATTCTATGCGGTACCAAAATTGAAGCTATCACTTCTTTGCAGTTGCAGTGTCGTTCTTTTGATTGTAACAGGTTCTAGTTTTGGCTTTCTTTCATACAGTTTGCAATCTC
Source organism: Nymphaea colorata (assembly GCF_008831285.2). NCBI lineage: Eukaryota > Viridiplantae > Streptophyta > Magnoliopsida > Nymphaeales > Nymphaeaceae > Nymphaea > Nymphaea colorata. Next base: position 15,289,302 of record NC_045147.1, read on the forward strand.
TTCTTTGTATTTTTCACATTTTTATTTTATAATATCTTTGTCCGATGTTCTCTTGCTTTCCTTTTCTCCTCCCTTCCTCTTGTTTATGTTTATGCATAAGATCGTGTGATCATGCCTAAATACTTATTTCTATATACTTGTTAGTGAATCTGAATCAATCCTTGCTCATGTGTCGATACTGTACTTGCAACATTATCTCTGGGGAAGAGGTAGTAGGATGTCAGTTGCAATTATTGGATGCATAACTAACTGCTCCTGTGAAGTATACTAAAGTATACTAACTCCTCCTGTGAAATATACTAAAGTATTCTAACTCCTCCTGTGAAGTATACTAAAGTATACTAACTCCTCCTGTGAAGTATTCCTCTTGTTGGATTCTCTAAGGTTTTGAAATGTGAAGGCGTTTAATCATTAATGCATGAGCATTGCTGATTACTCTGTTGCGCCAGAGTGAGCTGATAAGAAGGGCCAAACCGTCCATGTAATCAAGCATGCAGAGTTAACCAGTTCAAAGATGAATTTCACTTGGCATATGAAACTATGAAAGACCTCTTTTATTCAATGTGAGCACCGTGACAAATCTAAGGTTCAAAAAATTCTGATAACTTCTTGTTCCAAGTCCAATAAAACCCCCTTTTTTCCTTGTGCTGCAGAGAGGTCCTTGACTTATCCATTTTGGTGGTTAGGGGAATTCTGTGGTGAGTCACGATTACCGTACTCCCAAACTTTTGTCTAGGCTATACTTGCTAGGTTGCATGCTTAGCAAGAAACACATTTGATAAAAATAGCTTGTCCGGAGGGTGGGTTGCACAAGGTAAAAAAATATAAGAGAAAAAATTCTATCACTTTAATGAATTATTTTACAAGGTTATATTTCTCTATATGTCTGAAAGCCCTTTATGCTAATAAATGCAGTTTGAGGTCAAAATACATGCATATTACATATTTGTATAAAATTGCTGTTGTTCTCCAGGATGCATATCATAACTTGTGTTGGTCAGGCCCAAATTCAGTTATGTAAAGTAGCTTAAAGTAATAATATCATAAAAATGTAATTTAGAGACATTGGAAAATAACAAGAAAATCACAAAATTTAGAAAAATCAGGAAACATTTTAGAAAAATATGTAATTCACAGGATATTGTAGACTCAGTAAATATGAACTATGAATTATGAGTTGTAGGATCAACTTGATGCCTTATTAGCCATTGAAAGGTATTGAGGGGTTATATATGTTTATGGTAATATGACTAGTCTGTATTGATAAAATAGATAGAATCGGATAACCTAAGAAAGGGAGAAAAGGCAATGGTCACTCTCCCCTTTAATCACCTTCTATGTCTTTTCCTCCCCTATCCTCATCAAGGCTTGTGTGGAATAAACTTGTAAGAATTTTACAAAACAATAGCATTTTTGTGCTTCGTTTTTTGACTGGCAATTAAGGGACAATTCTCCATGAGGTTTGAACTTGAGATCCTTTTGCTTATGATTGTGCAACATAACCATTGATACATGGTATTTGATTTGCCATGTGACTGCTAGTTCTTATGCTTAAGGATTTCATATGATTCTGATTTTTTGTTGTGACGTCTTCTTGGATTAAGATACAAATGTTTGAGGCAATTTGGTAATAAGCCGTATCGGTCTGGCTTTAAGATACGCCGTATCGTAAAATATTGTAATGTATCGTAACTGTATCGTTTTTTTAATAAATAAATAAAATCAAATAAAATTCCAAAAAAATCATAAAAATCAGTCAAAATCAAGAATAATATGTTCTTCATAAAAAACATGTTTTACAGAATGATGACTTATTATTGCTATAAAGTTACGGTTCATCATTCGTAAACATCAAAATTCATCAAGATAATGAGATTGTGAAAATGTTCAATGTCAATACATATAAAATGAAAGCACTCTCGACTCTCATTCATAATCCTCATCATATTCATTCTCATCCTCATCTCCATCTTCTTCTTCATCTTCACCTTCACGATTTAAAAAAACCTCTTTCCTCTCAACGGGAATCAGCCACCCACGCACAAATCCATGGTTTAATCAATGATTTCACTTTGAAAATCAATGATTTAACGATGGAAATCAATGATTTCCATCCACGGCGGCACAATCTCTAGGTTAGAAATGAAGAAGGGGCATATTTTTATAAAGAAAACTCGAAAACGGGGGATTCATGCCCCCCTTTTCTGAAATCAGCCCATATCGTACGTATCGTATGACAGAGGCACAATACACCCCTATTTACGATATAGGGGGTATATCGTATCGTATTTTCTAAACGATACGATACGTATCGTATGGTACGGCCCCGTATCGTACAATACGTACAACACTGGTTTGAGGACTCAAGTTTTGGCTTCATTTATCAAAAGCTAATGTACCAGCTGCTTATATTTTTAATGTGCTACAATGTTTTTCATATCTGTGCATATGTTTTTTCTTTTCTTTAGTAATTTATGAATTGGTACATATTCGTTGACAGGGATTTTCCAGCAATATTTGGTTTTCCAAGTGAGGAAGCTGCAGTTACAAGTAAGATATCAGACTTGGTCAGCATGATTTTCCACTGTCATGTTAGGTTTGGTCTTATAAAAAAAGAAAACAAGAAATGGTGAAGAAGAAAGCAGCAGGGATAAATAAATGATTTACTGTGACATCATTTTGTTAAGAGAAGATTAGACATTCTGGTTTTTGAACTCAAGTGAATGCACATGATGAAACAAAAAATTGGATAAGATTGAATGTTGCAGCCTGTGCTTTAGCTTCATTTATTTCTACCATATTTTGAAGGCCAATTATGCCCTTAGGGCCGTTTGGCAATGGAAACAGCTTGTCACTGTTCCATGAATCTCTCCCAAAGATTAGGGCATATTCATGAAACACTTCTAGAGCATTCCATGAATCTGCCCCAGATTCGTGGAACAGTAAGAAACTGTTACTGTTGCCAAATGGCCCCTTAGGGGTTTTTACTATATTAATCATGTAAGAAGCTTCAGTCTTGTTTGTAAAAGATCTAGGCCTGCAGGAAAATTTTGTTGAGTGTTTGGTTTTACACAGTGACATACAAAGAGGGATAACATCAAAATCTCATGGAAGTTAAATGGCTGTTTGAAATAACCTAGTGAAAAATGTTTGTGCACAATCCCATTATGCGGAAACCATATTAAAAAATTCACAGGGGAAAAAGGGTGAAGAATCTGAAGATGTATGTTGGAACCCTCGGGCCTTGACCGATTGTACCTAGTCTCCCTGGCTATCTGCAGGGTTCAGATATGGTTTAGTCAGGTTCTGTTTCCTGGTCTTACATCAGATCCGAGGTCTTGAATGTAATAAAATGCACATGTATCCTATATCAGTTTACTGGTACTTTATCACTCATATTGGTGGAATTAATGTTTTTATTTTTTTCCAGTTACTATGCGTACTCTTTTCAGTCAGATTTGGTCGGGTCTTGCGATAGCAATATATGCTTAGCATCTGACATTGCCTAGCTCTAATTGGTGTCATGAAGTTTCGCATTGGTAATTTCTCGGGAATGTAATGACAAATCAATTTTATTTGGTAAATATTCTTCTTATTTTATATTGGGACTACATCAGAGTGTGTGAAATTTAAAATGGATCAAGGAAATACGAATGAATGACATGTTGGCAATATAATGGCTGTTATACTAAGTCTGTTGGGTGGTACAGGACCACAGGTTGATATCAAACCATGACCACCATCAAGTCTGTCTTATTTTTAAAAGCATGATCCTTTGAAAATTCAGAAATTTTAGAATGTCAGAAAATGATCAAGAATAAAAAAATAAGTTATGAGATGGTATTTTTCTAGTATTTTTCTTGCAAAATTATGCTGAAGCAAGTAGGCAAATTTTCCAAAATTTCATTGATGTTTGGGGACTATGGATCAAACCAAAGTCTGCTACAACAATATCTAATAGACTACAACAATATCTAATAGACTAATACATATCTCTGGTTAGCATACCCCTGAGCCTAACATGTTTCTTCAGATTTTGGGTATATTTTATTTAAAGTTTTAAACCACACTGGTCTGTGGATCCTGTACACCAGTTATGTGAATACTATTCGGTTGATATGTATTTTTCTTAATGTATGGGTGGCACTCTGGCATAGCCTTCCTAAGATCCTTCTTTGCTTCTTTTTCTTTTACTTCTCAGTGTGCATGGTCTTCCTGAAGTTGTTTGTATGCTCTTACTGCATCTAGGGTTCCATGCTATACTCTTCTACTTCTATGTTTAAGCATGGCCTGTTTTCAAATGCAGTTTTTTTTTTCCTGTTAGGTTGAAGAGGTCATACCTTGTTGAATAACATTCTGGCTTATGATATTCTTCTCAAATTTCAGATTTTTGTTTTTACTATGTTGGTGTAAACTGTAAACACACAGACGATATATATATATATATATATAGACACACACACACACACACACACACACACATACATACATACATATATATATATATATATATATATATAGTCAAATTAACGTGCATAACTTGTCTAATTGTTCTTATGTAGGGTTATTTTACTTTCAGCCAGAAATTAAGGCCAGTAGTTCGCCTTCCTTTTGTATCTACCTCCTTTGGTGAGTGTTATTGCTGATCTTTTAATTATTTCCAATTTTTGTCGTGTTTCTGTTTTTCAGCATAGATTTGTCCAAGCAAATGAAGTAGGCAACACAGTTCATAATTAAAGTTTCCAGAATTGGTTTAGTTCTGAATTTTGTCATTCATCGATGTTTTGGCTTCTTTTTTTTTTTGAAAAAGAAATTGTGTATCAAAGTTCTTTGCTAGTTATTGCGATGATTGACATATATATCGTATAGATGGCACAGTCCTCCAGCTGCTTGTTGCTCACCGGAGTGTTGGATGAAATTCCTAATTTGAGGACTTTGGTAACATCATACAAGTTCAGCAGTAGTTAAGTCTGCACTTGCAACCCTCAGACCTCAGACTTAAGGATCTAAGGTTGCATTGGCTTGCTCTTGCGACATGGGTCTGTGTGAGGTGTTGCCAGTGCTTGATCTTGTATTCAGTTGAGTTGAAAGCCCATCCTTTTGTGGACAAAAAAGGAAAAATCCTATTAGAGAAGTGGAAATTAATGTTGGAGAAATCCCTTAAATTGTGTCAAAGGCATGCTGAGGAAGCTGTGCATGCCATTTTGTGGGTGTTAATACAATCACATTCTTCTTATGCCCCTTACAGACTTCAAAATAGAAATATAGTTTTGTTGATAATTGTAGCATATGAGCATTTCTAACATTTTCGGTGTGCAACTAAGGACATGCTATGTTAAATTGCATAATTATGATACTTAAACTTTCAAAAGACTAGTTTTTTTTTAAAAAAAAAAAATTCTATAGTTATAGATCCTTCCATGTCATAGAGGTACAGGGTTCAGGTGTGGGTGCAGTATGGGCATATACATATATAATATAAGATATTGTCCACAATAACAAAAGTATTAAGTAAAAAACATTAACTAGCTATCATTCTATCAATGATTAAATGAAAAAGCAACAAATTGTTACATAATCAAGTAATCAATCAATAGAGTGTTCAATTTTGACTTCATCCTCCATTAAAATCATATTCATGACACTTTTTGTTTCATCAATATCTTTTCAATGTTATCACCAGAATCATCAAAAGAATGAATAACATGATCAGTAAACCTGTGTCAAGAGTGTGGGAGTCATACACTCCTTCAAAGTCAAATTCTTTTGTGTCTACATCCCAAAATTGGGATGACATGCACAAAGTTGAGGATATTAACTATAAAAGCATAATGAATCCAATGTAACACTAGAAAACCAATAAAATAACAGAAGAAAATGAATATAATATCTATATACTTTTTCTTCCATGGAAGAAGAAGGAAATTGGAGAGCACAAGAACCAGATTCCTGCATGCTTGCTGGTGAGCTTGTTCCTTTTGATATTGTGTATTTGAGAATGTGTGCTCCATCTTCTTTCCCAACACAAAGATGTAGTAGACTGAGATAATAATCTCACTGTAAGTGTTTGGAGCATGGGTAGTTCTGATTTATGACACTCACCAATCAAAAACTTTTTGTTCTTCATCTTCTCTTGCTAGCATTACATCTAAAGATTCAAATTTTCAGTACAAAATGTTACATATTTGGAAGTAATTTCTCTTTTCTGTAAGTATATGAGACCTTTATGTGTTCTAGTTTGTAGATTGAGGTTTGGTTAATGTGGGGAAATTTATAGAAACTACATTGAACATGTCTTACATTTGGATTGATTCTATAGGAGTGGTTATTGGAGTTTGAATTGCATTTCCCCAATTTCAATAATAGAAAAAGCTTTGCCAAAGAGGCTGAATTTCCCTGAACTCAGGTTGCTCTCCTCGCTCTTATTTTCTTCTGTCCTTGTTCTCTCTTTTCTTATCTACGAATATGAGTCCTCTTCCATATGGTATCAAAGCAAGGTTAGGCATGGCAGATAGTTCAGTTCTGTTTGGATTCTTCGGTGACATTTTTAATTCCTTGTGCTTTGCTGTAGGTGGTTATATATTTGGTACAATAGTCCTCCTCTCACTGGAATTCTAGGAACCCTGAATTCACCAAGAACATCTGATTGTTTATGATTTGAACATATTATTTTTCTTTTTTCATGCTTTTCGACCATTATAGCTAATGCCTCTAATCCTTTACAGTTTACAGAGTCAAATTTTGTGTTTCCATCTTCTGGAAATACCTTGTCTTTGCTTTTTGCGTGCATCTATTTCCGTCAATTTGCCTAGGCTTCCTGCTACATCTAACGAAGTTTGCTGATTGTGGGATTTAGGAACTGCATTGATGCTGTTGGTCATGTCATGGCAACAATTTATCAATGTTCCTTTCTTGTCTATTTCGACATCACTAAGGTACCTCCACCATCATGAAGATGCCATTTTACCTGGATGTTATGAATATTCTATTTCCTTTTATTCAGCTTTTGTAGGTGGAGGCTGAATTATGCATGCCATGTCAACTGCATGTTGTAAGCCATAAATATCGTAGATATAGTGTTTGTTGTTATAGTATTGAAGTGTGAATCTTCAACTTCATTATTCTCATGGTCCTCTCTTCCTACATATGCAGGTTTTCGACAATTTTTTTTTTCTCAACTGGAGGAAGTATTAAATGTTGTGGAATGTGTATCATAACTCGTATTTTGGTTTAATTTAATATATGTTGCTGTAAGAAAAGTAAAGTTTTTGAATAAGTCAAGTTACAAATTTGTTACTAATTAAAAACAAAAATAGTAATGCTAGAAAAAAAAAATCATACTAGCTATGGAACAAAATGATAACTTGAGAAATCAAGTAATCATAAACCCCATAAAAGGAATAAGCTGGACTTATCAAGTAACTGTAAATGGCATTAATATAATAAACTGGATAATTGAATGGTGCCCACCAAAATGGTGATGACCAATGCCCATACTTACTTTTTCTAACTTCTAAGGGAAATATAAGTACTGAGTAGTGGTCGTGGTGTTAGCATTTTGGTGGGCACCATTTGGTTTCCTTATTTGATACACAAATATAGTTCGAAAAAACATGCCTATCATCTTCATCAACATGTTACATATGTCCAAATCAACGTTGTTCTCCCTCAAGAATGCAAGAACTCCACACATGTCACTCTCAGAAAGTATGAAGATTTTGAGGCCGAAGAGATCTATAAAACCCTAAACAAGAAAATGTAACTTTTATTACTTAGTAACCTGATTTGAATTTTATTGTAGGAGATGGTGTGTCATAGACTGTGTCATAGACAATCACCTCCGTGAGCTAGTTCAAAAGGTTTATCGTCTGATACACCCCATAGTTATTACATGAAGATATTATACTATGCACCGGTACTATTTACAAGCTTAAATCTATGGTAGTCAAAAGTCAAAACCAGGACTAGTTTGCAGGATAGCCGATTAGCCCCAGCCTTCCAGTTGGGGCGGCCTTGAAGTTGTTTATTGATTAGTCTGACTAGTCAACAACTAATATGATTAGTCAATAGGCAAAGTCACAAAAGAATTTTCTTTTTCTCATTTTTTGTTTCTTACAAGGCTTAATATAAAACAATAACTCTCTTTCTCACTCGTCTTTTTCTCCCGGTTCATCCATATCGTTAACATTTTTTTTCTTTGTTGTTGATGATGCAATCTATGTAACTATTGGATGTTGACAATGTGATGATATAGATGCATCCCATGTTCACTCTGTATGTTTAGTGATTGTTTATGCTGATGCACTATCTTATATGGTTGTATAATTTGTAACATTGCAGATCACTTTTTTTTTTAAAAATAAAAAAATTATATTAGAGGGATCTTTTATTAAATTCATATTCATATCGGGTCTTTTGATCAATTCTGGCAATTTATCTGTCGTATCTTCTGCCATTCTTTTATTAATATTCTTTTAATAACTGACTTGAGTCAATTAGTTTCTAGTAATTACGCCTAGGCTTTTCATTGACTAGCTATATAGACACTACTAATAATGCACTCCCATATTCATGCTATCCTACACCACCTCCAAAGTAGATGGTTTTGCTTAGTGTTATAATTCTCATCTTGGTACATGAACAGATGCCTATTTTGCATGCTTCTTCTCTAATCAATTTACTCTAAGAGTACATATATGTGGCAATGGTATTGGGTTTACAGTATTTCTTGGAGAACACTGAGGTGTTCTCATGGGAGTGAGCATTTGAAAATATGGGAAGAGTAAATGAGATTCATCATGTTGCTTTGCAAATGCATCATCTCCAAGTTTATCTTTGATCGAAAGTGAAACTCAAATATGTAAAGTGGCAGCTGGAGATATCTGGTTGATGTAATGTCTGACATTTGAATGTGTTACTATGCAGGATAATCATGTTCGTTGAGGTTATCTGTGCTGGGTCTTTTATGAGTCTGTACATTGGTAAGTTGCTAAAATGTATAAGAAAAATCGAAAGTTTGAATGTTAGTTGATGAAATGGAATGCCTTCAGAATCTGTTATTAAATGGAGAATGGCTTGATCTTGAAGTGTTCCTTTTCTTGTAACCATCTTGGGTGCCAGTATTTGTTAGTTTTTTGTACTATCATTCTTCCAGTTCCAAACTTAAAAACACAACTAGTCTTGATAAGGTCTATCATGTTAATTTAAAGTTAATAACAGAATTATGTTTTGCATTAGCATGTACAGATTATTTTCTTTATGATGAGATGCACAGGAGGAGAGGAAACACTCCTTGGTTTCTGTTATTGAAGCATTGGTTTCAGTCTTTCAGATATCTACTCTATATTGTCAAGAATAGATATATTATTTATTATTACTTGCAAAACAGTTTATGTAATTTTTTTGGTGCTGGATAAAGCTCTTGTGCTCTCTCTCGTTTTTCTGAGGTGTGGTGAGTTAGGGCACAGAGGGTTTGAATTCAAATGTTATGGCATTTATCATGAAATTGTTTTTAGCTGAAAGATGCACATGGCAAATGTATATCTGAAGTGCTGAAGGATTTTTCTTTTTTCTTTTTTTGTTAAAAGAAAATACTCTTTGAATGGGGGTTGAGGACAAATAATTGAAGAAGCAATTAGTAATTTCTTGTATCGAAAAGAAGATGGTCACTGGGGTTGCAGATAAAACTAGCTGGTGACGACTTGCGCCCATGCTTGCTAAAAAGAACAAATAACAGTATGTTTAATGGTTTCAGTTTATCTTTTAGTTAAACAACTATTCTTCTCCCAACTTATTTTGTATGTTTAAGGTTTGGGTTTGGATTTTACGCAACCTCTGTTGAAATATGAAATCGGTGATGTTCATGCCTTAAATATATCGATGATTCAATCCAAGGTTTTCTCTTTCTTAATTTTCTTTCTAAAGTGATTTTCCCTTTGTTCTGGAGGCAGGGTGCGTGCATCAGTATAACTCTTTGAATGGGCAGCCTGATGTTCTGAAGTTCTTTTATTCTTCCCTGCAACCTTCAAACGCTTTAGAAGAAATGAGGTACCATACTTCTATACATATTTTCTGACACGTTTATCTAAGTTACCAGATTCTGCAATTGCTGCACATGAGTCGATTGGTTTCTCTTTCTTGAGTCATTGGTAGAATCTTAGCTTGTTACTTGTAGACAATTGTTTGTGTCTCGATTACATATCTTAGCCACACCTGCACGCATGTATTTTTTGAACGATGTTTCACCTGCACCGTCATCCCCACCTGCATGCACATCCCACACCTATGTGCCATAATTTGTAATGCTGTTTTGGGATGTGCTTTTTCATTTTTACACCTAACAATTTTCTTTATTAAAACAAAATCACATGGTTCAGTTTTTCGTTATCCTCCTTTGCATTGGACTGGTCTTTTGACGATATTTTAGAGCATTTAAAGATGATTGGTTCAGGCCTCCTAGAGTCATTTCAAAGTGCATATGTACATGCATACATAGATAATACATACGTTCATAATATACGAATGTATGTATGTACATATAGAAAGATAGAGATAGAGAGAAGAGGGAGGGAGAGAGTGAGAGAGTTCCACAGTGGATGCTAGAAGACCTAAGCTTGCATTTTTTGTTTAATAGATATCATGATGGTGACCGTCTTTCAGATCAGCATATGGCTTTGTTGCAATATCAACAGGAAAATCTGCATTACTTAAGTGAGGAGGTAAAGTTTGCTAAACTAGAATATTTTGTGATTATCGTCAGTCTTATAGCTATTTTGTTTTCTAAATGGTTTGCTATGCTATTTCTGGAGGAGGGCCACTAACAAAGGATGTGGGGCTGATCCATTGAAGAGTAACAATTATTTCATTTTGTCATGAAGAATTCCCCAGAATCCCATGTTTCATTTGTTATGAAGAATTCACCAGGATCAAATTGGGATTCTCTTAATTTGGGATCAACCATGTTATATTTAGCAAGCAAAATTTATAGTTCAAACATTTCATGTAAAACATGTGATGTAATGTCAAAATCAGTTCTGAGGTGAATCAGATTTCAACAAGGACCTAACAAGTAAAAACTTTAATTTGCTTATTAACATATGTCACACAAACTAAAAAAAAATCTAAATTGCTAAATGATTTACAAAAAATTACAAGTATGAACTTAAAGAAAATAATGACATATAGATTAAACTAAAGGAAAATGCACATTCAACAAGTAATATATTTATATATTTAAGATCATCACATAGATCTACAGTCTACTTAATCAAGAATGCCACATCCCAAGAGCTAAAGCCTGTAAAAAATGTTAAATTAGTTGTTGGAATAGTTCAGAATTAGGAAGAAATGGAAAACCAGTTAGCACAAAAATTGAAAGCCCAGACATTTTGTAATATTTCAAATATTAAGGATCACAAAAACAAAAAGGCGTACAGATTCCTCACCTGGATAGTTGTACAGATGTAATGTCTTTTCCAACATTTGAGATACATGTGGAATATAAGATTATACACTGTTGAAACAGTTGAAGGATCGTGTCATTAGGAACTGGGTCCCATTTGACACTTCTCTACATTCTTTTCAGTTTGAGTGATTTCTCAGTTGAATATTGGAATTCTTTAAGGGTAGGAAAATAAGCACGAGGAAAAGAAATGACTTATTACTGCATAGGAATGACAATAGGAATTTATAAAGTAACAAACATCTTTAGCAATATATTGCATGAGGAAAGTCAGTCTGGCTTGGGTCATAGTGGAGCTTGCTGTTGGCATGCCAGACACTAGTTCTCTAGGATGTGTCAAGAAGGCAGACATTTGGCATACTTCAGTGCACATAAATTTTACAACATCCCAAGACACATTTTGTGAAGTATTCATGGGAAGATGGCTAGGCACAGCTGTTTGCATCAGAACTCAAAGAAATGAAATAAATCATGCTGATTGAGGTGCCATTGTGCCAATTTGAAAATGGTAAATACCAATTGAGCGAGAAAATTTTTATACATGGGGTCTTGAGTTGTTCCTGCATCAAAGTTTTTGCACCATTAATTTGATTTTACTTGCATCAAGTACACAGATGTGGTTTGTGGAAGATTTTACTTCTGCTTATGTTAACTCCTGTAAGAAATTACAGCTGAATTCAATTAGGGGATACAGCTTGTACTAAATTCTATCATGAGCAACCTTGATAATCAGCTAATATATGTCATAACCTAGGGGAGAATTGTGATAAGAACTTCTCTAGATATTATTTGTTGTTACCTTGTTATTATTTTATTTTTCTTTAAGGTTGAAAATTGAGGTGGTAGAATTCAGGTTAGGCTGTTAGGGTATTCATTCCTACCAGCATTTGGTTCTTGATGCCAAGTCTATGAGTGTCTCTGATTACCATATAATTTTTTGTTTTTGTTAGTGCAGATTCTTCGGTTGCAGGAATGCTTAAGCAAATATGAGCAATCTGGTGATGGGAACAATACTTCCGTTAGTACCTAATATGATCTGTTTCAGTATTTTGTTATTCTCTTTCTGTCACCCAAATTGCCTTGTTTTCTAGCATGAGAAGTTTTTCCTTTTTTTTTTTAAGAAAAAAAATTGTTCGTTCTTCAATTTCATTTAGCTTGATTTGCAGCACTTTCTTTTCGTGTATATTTTTCTGTTCAAGAATCCTGAAGGGAAGTTTATTAGGGCATTGAAACAATGGGACAATGAGCCAATGGGAATTGTTATTTCTATTTGCTGCTGTTGCCAGAGAGATGAAGCCTCTGATGGTGTGCTGTATACGTTGATCTTGCATTACTATATCCAAAATTTCCATGCACTTAATAGGCTTATACCATTTTGCTTGTTGATATAAATTTCTCCACGTTGTTATGTAGTGCATCTACACATTGAATGATTGAACTTTAGTTTATTTATTTTTCATTCAGGTTCACTTTGTGTAAGTGGTTAAAACAATATTAGTGTTTATGCCGCAATTTTTATTATCCATCAGATAATGTACGCATTTATATAAAAGTTCACAATCTCAATCAGTTGAAGTTTGCTGGTTCCCCACCAAAAATTCAATTTTCAATGTCAATGGTATCAGTAATGGCCACATTTGCTCTTGTGCAAATGACCACTCAATCCTGCATGACAGATGTTAACAATATTTGCCAATGATTTGGAAACATTGTTAATCACCAGAAACAGGGTAAAATATTTATTTTAACCAGTCCACGACATTCAACTGTCCAAATTCCTTTTCTTAATTTTTGATAGCTCCGAACCCATGCATGTTCATTGAGAATGAAAATACTTCAAAGAAATGATGACATTGATAAGACTCTATTCGTCAAATTGGAATTGGGTCATACAATTGTGAAACAACATGTGAATTCTCCACCATAGTCGAAATGAGGATCTCTTCAGAGTGGCATTGCTGATGATTTTGTCTATTCTGTACATTACCTTAAAGTTCTTCCATCTTTTGCTGTAAAAAAAAATAAGAGTCTAAGCAGCTTCTCAAGGTGCTTTACTTGTGCTTTTTTTTTTGTTTCTTTTTGTTGCCTTACTGTCCCATGTGGATTATGATGTAGGCAATTTATTTCCCTGATCTGATGGCATGAGATGAACTAAATTAGGGCATCGTAAGTGATTTTTTTTCTGGATTGTTAGTAATGGCAAGTATTATCCAGTGAGGTGTATGTTCCTAATTAGGGATTTGAATTTTTACACTGTTTTCTAGGATTTTTCATATCAATAATCTGTTGAATTTGGAAAATGATTCGTAACAAATTATTCAGTTAGTGCATAAGAAATGAGGACTTATGTGGACTGGGATGAACAATTGGAATTGTTTAATGGAATGGTGAGAAAAATATTTTGCTTTTTTTTTTTCAGGTTGATCTTGCACATCTATTGGCTGCTCGTGACCAAGAATTAAGATCTTTATCTGCTGAGGTGACTTCTTTAACTTCATTAGAATGTTACTCTCAAGGGGAAGCCTTTGCTTCATTGGGAATTTTTATTCTTGATAGAAAATAATGTAACTAAGGCTGAATGTCTTCTGATTTGAATTTTCTTCACTTATGTGCATTTGAACACAGATAAATTACGACATACATGACCCATGTTGTGTGACATATCAATGCTTCTCTAAGATCACAATTTGGTGGCCAGGCTCCTTGGAGTATGCGCCCACATTATTTTCTGTAGCTTAATTTGTTATTTGCTTGTCTTTCTACTTTTTTTTAAAAAAAAATTGTAAGTAACGTTACTGATCTTTTTTGCATGTGTCTAATCTGATAAATTTATAATATTTTATACTTTTCTTGCAAATGTTTTTCTTTTTGAATCTTGTGATGAATATTCTCGTCCAATGAGAGTTTGAACAATGCTTGATTTATTCTAAGCTTCAAGTCTCCTACTATTCCCGGGGTGCTAAAAGTGGTGTTTATAACTTGATCTGCGCATAGGAAAGTCAAAGGGACCAGCGAAATGCCTAGTGGTGTTCTGAACACAGATAGACTACATGCTTAATGTAGCTTCTGACTTGTCAAACTCGGTTCTGATATCTTTTGCGCATTGACATGCTCTTTTGAAACAAGTATATTGCAATTTCAGATGAATCAAGTGCAATCAGAGTTGCATCTAGCCCGTGATCTAATTGCCGAGCGTGATTCTGAGGTGCAGCGCATTCGTGCAATGAACAGTCAGGTGAAATCCTCATTCTTCTTGTGCTTGATATTCAAAAAACTTTGTGAGTTCTTCTGTAGGGCATAAATATATCATATATCACCTTTAACTCTTTAAGATGGATGGAGTTATGCTGTGCCGACATAATTTTTATGCAGCAATTCAAATTTCATTCTGCGTATTTTCTTTGGTTGGAATACTTTGTGAGTTCTTTTGGTAGGAGATAGATATATTACCTTTAAGATACATGAATTTATGCTTTGTCCAAGTAATTGTTGTGCAGCAGTTGAAATTTCTTTTTCTTGTTTTCTTTGGTTGGATTATACAATTCCTACTTTCTCAATATTCCAATTTTGTGCATTGAACTTTGCCTTGCTATGATAATGTATTGGTGACACTTCCTTTTCCTTTGTTTTTTTTTTTTTTTTTTTTCTGGCCACAGCTTGAGGAATCATAAAAGAACAACAAATGTAGTTCCTCAGCTTCTTACTGTTGGTCAGAGTGTTACATACTTTTACTCCTAATAGCTGACCAAGAATCACAGGCTTAAAGGATTGAACCGTGTAGCCCATAGAGGGTACTTAATAATCTCAGGCTACGTTTTTTCTGTTTGTGTAGTCTTTGGTTTTCTATGTGCCGATAATAAGGAATCACAAGACATAATGGAAGTATGGGAATTACAGAAAATTATATGCATATGTACGTTTCCTTTATCTTTTTTCCCTTGTGGCATCGTTGCAGTTGTAAAGGTTTTGTATTCTTTCCTCTTCACCTGTTCATAGAGTAAGTTAGGTTTAGCTTTCGACAAATACTCAAATATGTCCACATTAATTTCATTTTTCAGTTGAATTAGTGAAACAACACAACTTTTAAGTGGCTACTTCCTTTTTGGAAATCCATCAATTTCTTGGTCATTAAATTTAAGTGCTATTTCTTTTGGATGCATGTCAAACATACCCACCTAAAATTACTGTTCTAATCTTTGTTGATAACATACTAACTAACATCATGTTCCTTCGTAAAAGAGATATTTGATAACAACATTTTGGTCTTCTTGATCATTATCGATGCAGTTATTTAAGGGCAAGCATGTTGAAGACGACAGGAATAGAGCTAAATATAATGTCCAAGATATTGAGTTTCTTTTTGTATGGATAATAAGCTTGGGCTGTTATTTAGATTTTATTCTTTTAATTACATTGCTCTTGCTTTTCATTGTAGTTTATTTTCCTGGGATGCTCTGATCATTGGCTGAAGTTAATTCCTCTTATTCTTATTTGCATCTCTAAATCATTTGTTAAATATGCCACTTGCCCTTTTGTTTACAAATTATAGATTCTTAGTGGGAGTTCTGGCTTTTTTCTTTCTTTCTTCCCCTGTTTCAGAGGGTAGATTTCTCTGTATACAATCTCTGAAAAGTCATAAAATGAAAATTTGTTCATGTGATTGTCATTGTTGATTCATTGTCGAAAATATTCACTTCAGTGTCTATTGGCCTCTACCCACTATTACCCATCAAATCGGTTCCTCCCTGAAGCAAGGCAACGACTGATGTGGACCCTGAACTCAAAGCCTTTGCCAGTCTTTCCATTTTAGAACTAGGCCAATTCACACTGATTTAATACAACTGCATTGCTTAACTCAATATTCTTTTGCAGAAGACTTCATGCAATGTGATAATTGGCTTGGTACCTTAAGGTTTTCATGTATTTTTTTCTTTTGTAATTTTAGTGATTCTCATAAAATACGGGGATTGCATCAGCCTTTGGTGCATTGAGACCATGTTGCTTATTTCATCCTTAGGAACTTCTCAGGAAGTTCTTTTTCCTCAATTTGTTTTTCTTTGGAAATTTATTGGGAATTCAAAAACATTAAAATATATAAAAACAAGAGTAACAGGAAAAACTTATAAAATTGCGAGCTTCTTATTAATGCGCTTAAAAAATATTGACGAGCACCTACATTAGTTTTAAAATTTTAAAGGAAACAAAAACGGGCTGAGAATACGTTTAAACAGAGGTTTTTTATCTAACAAAAAAAAAGAAAGCATATTACAATATTATCATGATATCTAATTGGGTGATATTTGGAAATATTAAGATATTCTCCCAATAGAATGTTCATTTTAGCAATGAAATCCTGATGTTCTCAATATGTTGCAAACATTTTTGACTATGAGTTCAAATTTGTTAGTGTCCCATATCTTGTATACTTTTATTTATTTTCCACTCCGATTGACGTTTAGTGTTGTGGATATTTAACAGTATGTCGAGGAGAATGAAAGACTGAGGGCCATACTGGGGGAGTGGAGTGCCCGTGCAGCAAAGGTACTTATAGGTCTTCTTAAATGCTATCAGTTGATTCAGGAAATAAAGAAAAGCCATATTCATGGCAAAACAAGTAGTGCATGTATAGATATACATTTTCAGAATCCATCCAAGCCACCAGCCCACCAGTTTTGGCTGGTTTTGCACTCAATCCAGCTTAATGATAAGTAAACCAGTTGTCTTCTAGCCAACTCTTCTGAAATGGTTCTCAATCAAATTTAATCTGATCTAAAGTTTCATTATGCTATTTCAAGCTTGAACGTGCATTGGAGGCAGAACGACTTCCCAATATGGAATTGCAGAAAAAAATTCCGAAGGCAAGGCATCCACCATCCCAGTCAAGTGAACGTAACGAAGATTAGCAGATGGACATTTGTGTTTGGATCATGGTCATCACAATGCACATTGTCTTCAGTGGGGAGGGTGTTGTACAGCGACCCATTTGTGCCAAACACGGGCAACATGTTCCATGGACAAGTTCACTCTAGCAGATGGCATAGGTATTTATAGACCAGCAAGATTGGTGGCCTAAGGTCTGTTGCTCATCATTCTCACAGCTGCTGTTTGAGTGTGACCGAGTGCTGTTGGGTTGATCTATCTGTGATGTTTCAGCCAACATGGGCTGTGGGCGATATATCGTGCTTAGTTGTTTGGTTTGTTGTAAAAATGTGAAGCACAAGAAAGCCACAACATATAAGCAGCCCAAGTTTTGATTATTTCTATCATCCACTATTTAAAGTTATTTTCCCTTGCTGATTTCAGCAGGAAATTGCTCATGTTTCGTTGATGGGGCTTTACATTGCACTTAGTTCTGTGGATTCGTCACGAATATGAATATATTCATCCAAGCAGCTGCTGTTGGATGCAGCTATTAACTTTGTGGTTAAGGGGTTTGCATGTGATTCCTGCATCAGCCTTGTTCCAGGCATCCGGCTGACCTTGAATTTGATTTATAGTTGCACCTGAGCGCTCTCAAACAGCTGAATGTTGGGTGTGAAACTGCTGGCTTGTAGTACTGCTACACTACGACCAGGACAATTCCATAAGTGTGTAAAGATGTCGTGATTATTCAGTCACACAAGCTGCAAGCCTCCTGCTCGGATCGACCGTGCTGCACAATGGTCCACTGGGTAAAGAAATCATTCCCAATCTCCGATGTCAGCTGCTAAATGCCCATAAAACGCACAATGGTCCACTGGATAAAGAAACCATTCCCTGGCGCCCATATCAGCTGCTTTATGCCCATAAAACGACCGTTTGTACTGGTTGAAGAACCGTTGACACATGAAAGACGTCAACATAGTGGACCATTTTGTAAAAGAGAAACAACTTTTCCAGCGATGAGGGATTTGATACGAATATGTCGAAAGGGTTTAAAATGAGTAGAACATGGAAATACAGGGCTATCTATATGGCTGTAAAAAGCCTATGAATCGTGGCTCTGGCCGCCGGCAGTTCATCTATTACAAAAGGTCCTCATTGTGAGAAATTATGCCAATGCCGCCAAAGGGACTTAAATATGCCGATTGTTTAGCTTCTTCCGATGGCCTCGCCCAAATGCATGGGATGTTGCGGCGGCTGCTCAATAAGATGGAAGCACCGGAGTCAACTTTTGAGGGAAAAGGAAAAAGTTTCCTTCCAGTGTATGGGGGGCCCCAAACAAAGATGGCATAGGACATAGGATATTCTGTGCATAGGACAACTGCAGAAGAGGACATTGAATATTGTACTATTCTTCTCTCTCATTCTCGTTGAATTGTGGAACCAGCTCGTGTATGATTATATGGACCACCATAATCATATGATGCAGTGATCGTAATGTTACGTTGACATTCAAGGGTTAAGTGGTACTTCGGTTTTTTTTATCTGTTTCCTTACGAAATTCCATCAGATAGAGGTTAGCATATCATATCATAGCAAATCCTTGTTTCGCATAAAGGAATCACAAGTGATACTGAACAAGTAGAAGATCGTTCATAGGATACTGAATTTTGAGATCAAATGTTAGACAGTTTGTATAGGAACCTAATATAAGACTGTAAAATGCGGCATGAGTATTAAAGATACCGACAAAACCACTGTGACTGTTCAGTTTAGATTCATTAATTTCTTCATGCTTCTTTTACTCAGCATTCTCACGTAAATTTTGTGGTCATAAGACCTCCGATGGTGTTCATCAAATATGACTTTAAGGTAGAGCTGAATTAGTAACTGCATCTACAAAGTAACATCTTGGTGCTGATCCCGCACATCGGAGGCCATCGAGGTAGCCAGAACACACTTCTTATTGCCCGTAAAACTATTGGAAGACAGATCCTGCTAATAGATCCACTGCTTCACTTGATCAAGCCTATTCTCTTGTTCCTCAAGAAGAGAAAAAAACCAAGAAGAGGGAGATGGACATCAGATTAGTTCTGAATATGACATAGCAGCTCTTTTCGCAACTTCGTAGTATGTTCTTCCAACACCATCAAAAACACTCTAATTTTCAAGCCAAAGCAAAATCAACCAGCACGTTCAGCAGGAGAACATTGCAGCTGGGATGGCCGCACCAAGGACAAGCGTTAACTTCATAGTTTTCGTCCCGGACCCCGCCCTACATAAACTTGCTGAAACAGCCTAAACACAAGGGGTTCCGCCTACAGCTCTAATGGTTTCTTCTTCTTCTCTTACGTCTGTGCCTACCGTAGTTCCTTCTGCTACCGCTCCTTTATACCCCTGAATAATAGCATTTAAAATGAACTGTTGGCCTTTCATTTGATCAGGGCCATGTCCTTCCCCGTCGTCAACTTGGCAGTTTTGTCACTTGCCTTTTTCTGTTGATGTTCATTGACACAAACGTGGGCGAACAGAGGACATCTTCACTCAGACCATGTACCAAAACAGGTCCCGTAAGAGTCCAGCATCAAGCTTTGGTATTTTTGCATCGACACATTATGGCTCGATTTCCCTTTCTCCTTCCACGTACGAGGCAGCATGTTAAATAAGCCACAGTAAGCATATATATCTCGATTCGCCAAAAATTTAAAGGCAATTTCACAGTCTGATGATGCACTTTTCATGCCTGTGTTCAATAATTTCATTTTGTTGTGACAGGTGTAATCAGACAACTGCAATGATGCTTAACTCTTTAGTTTTGTATATGGTCAATACTGGGAAAAGATACTGTGATAATACTTAACTCATTAGTATCACTTTCATATTTTTCTTACAAAGTTTCAAATTGATTTTCAGCCATCCAATAAAGTTCTTAATGATGCCGTGTATTTTGCATCGTATGAGTTACCCTCAAATAGTGTGCAAGAAATCCTTTAGAGTGGTTAAATGACAACGCGCTTCCAAGAATGACGAAATTTAATTGATATATATATATATATATATATATATATATATATATATATATATATATATATATATTCTTTTCGAACTGTCAAAGGAGCTCAAATGCCAGCTTCCTGCGCGGAAATTTTACCATATATTGGGGAGCAAAAGACGAAATTGCATGGGAAGGGGACAAACAGAATAAATTTTTTAATGCTTATGAACAGTGTCATTTGAAAAATGCGCTATTGGCCTATTGATGTGCTTGGTGGTTCTATCATTCACATTGCAGGTCCACTCTACTGAAGTGTACAATGTTTTGATCAAGGAAGGAGAGCAGAAATCTGCCTGCCATAAGAGTAGACAGATCTTTGAGACAATATTTAGAGTTAGGAGTCACCGATAAGAAAGAAAGTGATATAGGCAAATAATTCCGTCGCGACAGTCAAATGGATCTTGTTTTTAGTTCATGAGAGAAGGTTCGAGAGGCATCTTTTTCGTTTGAAAAATTTACAGATAGCCACTTCAACGCTATTTGAGCTATTTTTAAATGGCGTCTCAACCTTTATGATTTTACAGATAGATGCCCAACATGTGGGGGTAATTCATGACAAGGTCAATTGTTAAAAAGTTACCCAAATATGAGTACAAGCTCAAAAAGGAAAGCTATCATCAAAGCCTCAATCTCTAACGAAGAATCAGTAAGAACAACTCTTGATACCCGCCTGCAATATTACCCAAGAAATCACAAGTACGGAAGAATCTAAGGGTTCTGCTGTGGGGTCAGATTCCAAGGTATCTTTAGTGCACATTTATTTCAGAGAGAGAGAGAGAGAGAGAGAGAGAGAGAGAGAGAGAGAGAGAGAGAGAGAGAGAAAGGGAAAGAGAGAACAATTGTGCTATGATAATTTCACGCCAATTGATTATCCTGCCAAGTCACCGTTCATAAGCAGCCATTTGCAAATGACTGAACCTTTATCGAATTTTATCTTTGTGGACCAATTTGTCTCATTTGTGGTTCTTTTTTCCCTCCATGCAATTTATAAGGCCCAGTTTACGTTGCTTTTTGTCTTTTCGAGTGTCTTCAACTTCAATCAAAGTAATAAGTGAGAGCATTTTTTCATAAATCCATCCATATCTACAGTATAAATTTTCCTTCATACATTTAACCAAGGTAGATAATACATCAATCCTTGTCCACATGACATATTAGATCCCTGCCACTATCGATCTTGCGGCATGGAGCACCTTTTTCGGCTTTGTATATATATGTAATACATACATATATGCGAGTATATATATGTATATATTTATGAGATATTTCATAATTTGATATTTTGTGCAAATCATACGTGCAGACCAGTAGCTAGATTAAGGGCCACATGCAGCAGCAGCCATGCAGCAGTAGGTGCTTGGGAGACGAAGACTTATGCCGTAGGGTAGGAGGCCTGCATGGCTATACCACAGAGACCGCTCTTTGAGGCTATGTCGCTTTTCATCCTGATATAGCCGCCCTCGCCCCAGCTTGACCCCCACGAGTTCTTCACCAGCCAGTACTTGGTCCCGTCCTTCGCTGTGCCGTACCCCACTGCCGTCACCGCGTGGTTCAGAAGCGTACCGCAGTCTCCGGAAAAGATACCGCTCTTATAGAACTGGAAAGCGTAGCCACCGGCATCTATGGCGACAGAGACCGGCTGGTTAGCCACTGCCTTCAGCAGCGCCGCCTCGTCATTAGCTGGCACGTCCTCAAAGCCGCGGATCGTCGCTGCGGGACTCTTGTTCTTGCGGGCGTTGCAGGTGCCATCACTGCCCATGTAAGGGTAGTTTGCCTCCGTGGTGAGACCATGGTTATTGATAATGTACTGGAAGGCAGAGTCCATGAGGCCGCCGTTGCAGCCCTCGTCGGACCCATGGATGTCGCAGTCGACGAGCTGCTGCTCGGAGAGGGAGATGAGCTTGCCTGTCTTGAGTTTCGTAAGACCTTCTATGGCTGCCACCGCCGAGAAAGCCCAGCAGCAACCTGTTTTGAAAGGGTTACAACGATGCAATGAATTAAAACTCGATTTGAAATGTTATAAAGGCCACCACACGGATCTGATCTCCCTAGTTATTAGGTTTCGTTGTGTATAAACTATGGTACACAAAATATGATGTGATTCTGAAAGTTTTTGTTAAATTTAATAAGCGAAGGCTGAACGTAATTACACTATATTTCTTAAAACAAGAATAAGGTGTTCTTCAATATATGTTCCAAAAACTCAATATTCATCGCATCAAATACCCACCACATTTTCTTTGAAGTATGTTAATGGCGTGCAAGCATAAAAATGTGTGAATGAATGTCTTGACTCGGAGGTAGAAAAAGTACGAGTTATTTTGGACTAAAAAGTGACTTCCACCAGCCTTAATTTAGACATGGAGATGGAGTTCAGTTGACGGGTGCAAATGGCCTATGCTCACTTCCGGCTAAAGTAGTAACATGACGGCCACAACCAAACTTTGGTGGCTTCATGCGTCTCATATATGCCTAATCAGGCATAAGAACTTCTTGCATATAGGCAGCTCGTTGTTGTGTGAATAAATGAATATTTGAGCCCTAAGGACATAGATAACGTGATGTGAACATCTGAAGGTTTAAAGGCGAAAAACCTGCACTACATTGCTATTTACAAAAAAAAATAAATCATTCGCTAGATCAATAAAAAAAAAGAGGTTTTTTCCTTCTATCATGAGGTGTATTTCTTAATATATTATCATATTTTTTTTCGGTGAACAAAGTCAGCTCAAATTGGTATTAAGAAAAAGGCCATATTTCTTAATCGAGTGAATTTAAAAGGTCAAACAAATAAACGATAGTGCCCATAGACTACAAGATCAGACTAATCAAACAAATAAACAATAGTACCCATAGACTTACAAGATTAGATTAAGCAGAAAAAATTGCTTGTGGCATGTTTACTTTTCAAGTGTTTAATAGGCATTACTGACTGCACGCTTTCTCTCTCTCTAGGTGCAATAATCATTGGAATGAATGACACGTGTGTGTGTGTGTGTGCAATAAAAAGAGTAATAATATTTAATCAAGAGGTATAAACTGATAAAAAACTACAGTAAGAAGTCAGGAAGTGTATATTTATATACATGCGTGCATGGGTAGTAGAACAGGAAACATCCTCAAAACAAGTTACGAGGAGACAACTCAACGGTATTGTAAAGCAATAAGCAGATTTGAATAAAAAGTGAATCAAAACATATGGCAATATTAGTTATACTAAGTTGCTCACCACATAGTCCTTGGTCCTTCACTGGTGTTACTGCACCTTTCACCCTCCAGTCCATGGAGGGTGGGACAGCAGTCACACCCGCATACCTGAAAGGGCTACCGCTTGCCCTACCGCTGGACGTCTTCTTCAAGCCCGTCCGGGCAGCTAGGAACTCCTCATTCGTCATATCTGCAAACTGGTTGATACCCAATATGTAAGATTGGTTCCTAGAGTTAAAGGACTCGATAAGATCAACATTAGCCTTGAAGATCTGAAATCGCCGCGCCCTCTCGGCATCGTCGGGGTAAACCCGGCCGTGTTTCGCCATCCACTGGGCGTGCTTGTCGGCCATGAATGTCTCATCAAGGCCTCTGGGCATGGCCTGTAAGGCCATGAGAGCCATGAGGGTCATCACCATGCAGCTGCAGACCAGAAGCTTGGAGGCCATTGTGTGGTAGGCAGCTGTCTTGGTTAGACGATGAAACCACAGTTGGAGGTGTGGTGGATTCTTCTGGTGCATGGCTATATATAGAAATGTTTTGGAACCGAAATGTGAGATCAGAAGGCCAGCCAATTATTCGCCATTGATTAATTGACGATAACAAGGGTCACCATCAACGGCCGGAAGACTGACACTGCCAGAACCTTTTTGGCAAGCCCCACAATTAAAGGACAATTGAGTTTTGCAGGTTACATGAGATCAGGGGGGTTCTGTTTTTTACATAATGTATACGAATAGCCACTTATTGATTAGTCTAATTTCAATTGCCGCTTACCAATTTTATATTTTGCTAAATCGTGCTAGCCAGCACACACAAATATTGATAACATTCCTCCAACTTTTAAGTACTAACTAAAAACGTGATAATGTTAAGCTTCTCATGAGATGTGGCCGGTCCATGAGTTGGCTATGTTCAGATGGTATATGATTACACCTCAAGGAAGCTTCCAAATTATAGCGACAATAGAGATGATAAAACTCACTTTTACTTTGAGGAAGATGGCATGGACTACTTGCAATAATTAATAACATATCATGGTTAAGAAGGTCATGAAATAGTAGCGAATGAAAGCTGTTGCAGTTTTTTTTATTTTGCCCGTCAAAGAAACAGTTTTCCTTACCTTAGGATAAGAAAAAGAAGGAAAGAAAAGAAATAAAACCAATCAATTATACTTCATAAAATCTTATTAATCATAATTCCGTTTTGGCATGATTTATGCACAAAAGGTTGTAGGTTGATATGTTCACACATACTCAACAATGATTATATGAGGGACAAAGTTGGCATGAAGTATGAATAAACAAAAATTAAACTTGTAACGACTTCGGATGAAAATTTGAAAAAGTATAGAGAGAGAGAGAGAGAGGGTTGGGGAGAGAAAGCGCGCATGGTTAGGGCAAGACATATAAATATTAATTGGGCTCAAAGATACCCTTTATGCTCTTTAACCAATACATGTTAGAGATGAAGTTTAATTAATTATTTGGATGGTGATGCATGGATGTGTCCAAACGTGTCAAAGAAGGACGGTGATTTGTTTATAAAATAGCATGAGAGAGGACTGTCAATGGAAAAGGTCCCATAAATGAAGGGCGGGGATTTTGTTGAACTAAGTACAGAACGGAAGATCGTCCATCCGAACCGTCTGATCTGCGTTCCCGACGAAGATGTATCATCATCATCTTCCCCCCTCCGCCAAGAATGCTTTCCGTGGCAAATATGCTGATTAATACATCTGATTAAAATACATCCATATGGTGCATGACCCACTTGGATGCACTTATGTGACATCTGATGATCGATTGCGTGTACGTCCCCGACAATGAATTTCTTTGTTATTTCCATCTCAGCTATTCTTTCTTCGCCATTGATTCCTCCTTATTTATTTTGCTTCTTGATTTTCAAATGTTTCTATATGCTAGCTTTCAAGATTCTCGTCAACAGAGTGTCGTGATCTTCTGTTCTTGTAATGTACAAGTAATTAATTATGTGAATAGCTGATAGAGACTGAGGCATTAAGCATGGAGTATGGGGTATGGGGTATAATTCATGAGTTGACAATTTTAAACTAATTTTAAAGTGAAATATGTCACGATTTCGTCTATCTTACATTAGAACATGAAAACAAACACTAGTTTCAGAAAATATTTGATAACATGAAAAAGGAAATTTATGTTTTTCGATTGCCAAAGTGGGGTGCTCATGCAAAGTACTCTACTTCAAGATCAGCTGCATCCAAGTGGATGTTGAACCGACGGTCCTTAACATGGAGTACTAGTTGAAAGCCTGAACGCAGATCAAAGTGCAAAAGCTACTGACACTTCTACATTTTAATTTCCAAGGATTGAACTTCTTAAGCACTCTTTTGTTGTGTTTTCAAGTCACGAGTTTTCCTAGCATATCTGGACGAGTCTCAATATTAGCGATTGGAGCCATGAGTTTCCGAATCTGCTTAAGTCGAAGTTTTCTAGCTTCCTTGTTTCAAGCTTTCAAATATACTAATTTGTTTGAACTGAGCTGCTTTAATTTTTTTTTTTTATGCGCATGCTTGATATGTGTGTGTATGTGTATATATATATATATATATATGTATATGAGTCAATCCAAGTGAATGATTGAGTGCCTAATTAATCTAAGTTTGCCACCGAAATTATTCCAAACGCCACGGTACTGATATCTAAAATTATTAAGAGAGAGATACGTGGAGGCAAAGCCTTCTTGTGCATGGTGGGCCCCACAAGGGTCACTTGCCAAATTCAGCATGGTTCGGTTCATCCCAAGTACCACCAATTTTGCATGCACCATTCAAATCTCATGCTCGCATTTTCAAGCAAATCATAGTGGATCAGTTGATTGTTTGATCAGTTCATATACATCTATATTACGTTATAGCACCGATTTAAACTCGCTTAACTATAATATATATGAACTCATGCATGATGCATGTTGTGGCGAAGAACTTAAGTGTCCATTGAAAATATCATCACCTGCAGACATTGTGTCAAAGAAGAATGAGATTCAGCAGAGCGAAGTGTAGGAGATGCGAGTGTGCGCTTCACAGAGATTGTGAATTTAAGAATATGAATGGTTGGAGATGAGGAGATCCATCTCCAGCTTCCTAGCTGTTTAATGGCAACGAGTATAGATGATAGATCCGATTCTTGGTTAGTTGCTGTATTAAACTGGCAGTTGAATAAGTCCAAGAACAGGCGATGACAGAGAGCCAAGCCGACACAACAGAGTCGTGGCAAAGCTAACTAGAGAATGATGTTGGCCTTTGGTTACGACAAGCAGTGGATCACCAAAAATGATGAAGAGAATATGTGACATGAGGTTAACCCCGACAGAGAAGAAACAGTCATCATTTCCCACTTCTTCTCTTCCTTGTTGAAATTTTCTCGTCCGCAAATGGAATCTTGCAAGCCTTGAACTTATTTGCGCATACGTGTGAAGTAGCGTGTGCATCCTGCAGTCGAGATGGCTGTTGGAGCGTGGACCATAATCTACATTTTTATAGGCTTTCCTAATTTTTACGGATGTAAAGGTGAGGGCCCTCTTTCTCTCTCACTCACTCGCGACAACAAGAGAAGAAAGAACTTACAGAAGAAGACACAAGGACGAAGTTCTCGTATGTCCATGACCATATCCGTTTTTTCCATATATTTACATGTTTAGATTCAAATTCAAATTTGAATAGGAACACAAAAAAGTCATACCAATCCAAAATCTAATTTCACAATCTGAATCTGATTTAAATTTAAGTCGGGATCTAAATTTTGAACTGAATTTAGCCCATTTTCAAAATGTAAAAACATTAAATATAAGATATTTGTCAAACAAAAATAAATCTCATTCGAAAATCTGATTGGATATTTATGCATATCAGAATCTGAATCCGATCGAATGTCATTTTTTAAATCCCAATCTGATTCGATTTTTTAATGAGATATAATTTTTTTTTTCATATCTGATTTTTTCAAAATGGTTTAGCTGGATATCTAACCCAAATTAGATATATTGACATCCCTATTAAATCATGCTCCACATTCCAACAAAAGCCCAAAAGCCCTATAAGGCTGTGGACATATGAGAACTTTGTCTGTGAACCATATAAATAATCCTTGTATGTTCTTCTTTTTCCTTGTTTTCGTTTCTCTCAGTGTGATGAGTGAGAGAGGAAGAGAGAGAAAGCGCTACTTTCGTAACAGTAGTCATGAGAAATATATGCCATGTCTGGCAGTACCTGCCTTGCCATCTTAAATAAAGGTAGTGATGATCATACCACTAGCTCTAATCGGAGATACTAATCATGAAATGGCTTCTCATCTGGTTATTCTTCCGACAATGATAGCGGAGTATCACTACATTCTTCTGCAGGTTGAGATTCTAGAGCAATGGCTCTCTCAAACAGGCTGAAAATGATCTTAATGACATGACTTGGGTTGTGTTTCTTGGGCATACGCCATGTTAAGCCCGACCGCACAAAGAGATTGAGTGCTATCTCTTCTTTTCAACTAAAGATCTGATCCCAGCACCACACGAGTCGCATCGATCTTAACTTAAACTTTACAAATGATCAAACGCTCAAATCTGTTCTCCAAGATCCCTCTTACAAGGAATGAGAACCTAGCAACCGCCTCCTCTCTGATGATTCTTGAGCTATATGGAACCAAAAGATTGAGGCTACATGGATTGGCTGCAAGTTATACGACGATCACTATCTCAAGAAACCTGTCACCACAAGATGGATGATTAGCTGAACTTAGCTTACTGCATACTTTGGAAATGTTTAAGGGCTATACGTCACAAACTCGATCATGCACCACCCATTAATGACCCATGTATATTCAAATTCAAAGAGCAGGAAAACGTAACGTTTCCAGCTTCTGTTCACCAAATTCGAGTCCAACTACGTACAAAAACCGAACTCCGATGATCTGCAAACTGCTGTCACTATTGGCATTGTTTGAACGAGAAAAAAGAAATAATGGACTTCAATGCCATAAACAACAAAGGCCGCGCCAAAATAAGGCCAGCGAACAACAGAAGAAGATAAAGAGATTTCATTGCACACTAAAAAGAAAATAGACATTTTTATTGCATGTTGGTTTCATCATCGAAACCAATATAACCTTTGATCCTATATAGGAAATTAAAGATAATTCTATTTCCAAAGAACTATAGACAAACACTGGATAAGTTAGAGAGTACTGATAGTCAAACTGGGACTGAAAGAAGCTTTCCCAAGTGAAAAAAACAGATAGCTTTAACCACCTCCGGCCTATGGATGATGGTTTCTTGGTGTCGAGAAGATGACCGATAAGCCATTGCAGGAGAATGCATGTATCGACAAGTTTTGATGACAACATAGGCTATGCCTGTTATAGTCAAGTTCAAGATGGTAATGCTGATGTGCCTCTAGTTACCCTACTTCCTGGAGAATATCCATCATATTTATATATGTTGACATTAAAATATCCATTTCTTTGAGTGATCAAGCATGACCCTAAGTAAGCATCTCAATCTTCCTCATGTCTTTTATGTCAAACGAGTTCATCAAGACATGTTTTTTGTATCATGTATCATGTGTTGATTACTGCCTGTGATATTTTTTGGTGCCAACCAAGCGTTTTGTTCCCAAAAAGTGTCGCTTGCAAGTTTCTCAAGCATAGCTCTTTCTAACGGGGGATCACTTTAATACTCTTATAAGGAGAGTACTGGTAGTTCAAGTTAGCAGGTGATAGCACTGAGTAACGAGACAGATTTTCTTGGAAAATAATCTTATCCAACGTATTTTTCAAGGGGATGAGTTGTAAGGGTGTAACCAAGTAACCTTGTTGATGATTGGACGATTGAATACTCTCCTTGATTGGTAGGCAGAAAGTTTACTTCGTGCAACTTCTTGTAGCCATTTTTTATTGTGTTCTTACTGCTCCTCTTGAGATTTATTGGGAGATTTGTCAATGGCAAAGAATTGATCACAGTTTCCTAGATTCGTCATATATTAACGACAATTACAGCTTTCCCCCAACTACTGGCTTATATCATTAACTTCTGCCATGAGGTATCTTGCCATGAGGTATCTTGGTTGAAGCTGACCCTACATGACCCAAAAAGCGCCTGGTTTTAATGTCAGAAGACTTGTGACCTTTCTTGGAGGAAGACAATTCCGAGACAAGAATTTGGCTGCATGTGGGTAAGCAGGTCCCTGTATCTATCATTAAGGTTTTACATGTTTCGCTTGCAGCTATCTCTGTGACGTATCTCCATGGAAGTCTTATTGTGGATCTCTTGCGAATGGCTAATCTGTTATATATATATATATATAACACTGTGCCAACTCCTAATTCTAATAGAACTCATAAATACATACATGGAACATGGGCAGGCGTAACTTCACGCAAATAGGATCTCTCCACTTGGCCACGGAATCTTGCGAGAAGTCGTGACACCTTGATCTATTGAGACGTCTTTTCAGGAATCTTCTGCAGTCTTTGCTTCTGCGCCATGAGCTAAAACTGTCGTTTCTGAAGAGCCCTCATTTCGCTACATAGAGTCTCAAGACAAAAGACTGGTTCTCAATAGAACGTACCCCTTTCAAACAACTTTCAAATTCATGAGAAACATTCTTGTTGTATAGGCGGAAGTGACACACGTGACGGCCAGAAATTTACCTTTATCGATGTCACCATTGCCTAACGACGCCATTAGGAGGGAATATTCAATGATGTGCAATAAACCCCCTCCTCGGCGCATGGACCTCGGTCTGCATGCATGTAGGCTGTCAAATGAAGTCAGAGCAACCAAAATTTCATTATAGATCGATCCAGTGCCCTCGGAATCGGCCACAATCATAATTTCGTATTGAAACAATGGCAAAGAGCTTAGATCTGATTCAAGAGTACGCCATGTGTTAGCTTTATTAATTTTTGAATACTTTAAGAACTTTAATAATTCTCTTTTTCATATTTTTCTTTGTTTTTAAATGATCCTTTAACATTTTTAGCCAATTGATAAGGGATTCAGCTGAAACGGTATCGGCAGCTGCCCCCATTCTGTTGTTCATAAGCAATTTATAGGAGTTTGGCTTCCTCAGCAAATGTGATACAGTAGTAAGTACAGAATATCCTGTCAGATCCGTTCCGTCTTTTGCTTCACTTGCTCCTAACTGCAGTCAAATGATTTAAGATACTCTCGACCTTGTTCAGATATATGATACGCATGAATCCTTTTTTATGTAGACATTTCCTCTTTCAAGTATATTAAGCTTTGTCCTTAGAAATTCGGAAGCACCCTATTCCCCAAAGCCATACTCGTGCAGTCACCAATCGCCCTAACAAGAGAAAATATATGCCACCAGTGCCTCGTCTTTCAGAATTACTAATCAATCATATTTCTTGCATGGAGAATTCTAGTAGGGATGCAATGGTCTCATATAAATGATTAAAGACGTAAGCTTCTGACCAAGGGAGCAATCCGACTTTTCTAACTTAAGAAGTTACACCTGTTCCGAATTTCAGACGCTAGTTGATCGAGGAAATTTAAATTGAAGATAACAGATTTGTTGAGAAAATATGGAGGATAAATTAAATAAAGGTATAATAACAAGCACAATTATCATAAGGTGCAAAACAGAAACCCAGACCATAAGAAACAGTCGACAACCGCAAATACCCTACCAACAGGATACCTGAAAACTGACAAAAAGAGAGAAGACGGAGAGATCCGTGTGTTTCTTTCTTTGTGTGTTCTTTTTTTGGCCTTTTTTTTCCCTTTTA
Source organism: Nymphaea colorata (assembly GCF_008831285.2). Classification (NCBI taxonomy): domain Eukaryota; kingdom Viridiplantae; phylum Streptophyta; class Magnoliopsida; order Nymphaeales; family Nymphaeaceae; genus Nymphaea; species Nymphaea colorata. The sequence goes on from NC_045147.1 coordinate 15,320,668, forward strand.
AATCAAACAATCAACTGAAGATAAGATCGATCAACTGTCCATAAGGCAAAGGAAACGTATGGTGCAAACTTTTGGTAAGCTTCTAAACCCTATGGTCTGGAATATGTTCTATATATGCAACCAAACAAGGTAGAGAAAATATAAGATTACGTTTATAAGGACGATAATAGTAAGATGAAACAAATCCAAATTCAAAGGAAACATGACAAGAAAAGGATCTGTTACCTAAAGATATACATAACATAAGGGTGGCCGTCAGGCCTCCAAATTCAAAGGAAACATGACAAGAAAAGGATCTGTTACCTAAAGATATACATAACATAAGGGTGGCCGTGAGGCCAGGCCGGCCCGCCGCCGGCCTGGGCCCAGGCCAGGATTTTTCGGGCTCAGCCCGGTTCGGCCCTTTAAGTTTAATATATATATATATATATATATTTTAATTTTTTTGTTTTAATAATATATATTTATTATTAATAAATATATTTTATATTTAAAACATTATTTTATTATTAAAAAAGTTTTTTATTTTTAAACAGGCCGGGCCGGGCTACCCGGCCCGGTCCGATGCCCACCCCTAGATATAGATACACCAAAGTATAGACTTCGCTTCTTTTACCACAAAAAGAAAAGAACCAAGGTGGTGTCAAAGAATAGAATCAACACAACATAGATGGCTAGAAGGAGTCACCTCGAACTGGATCCACAGGAAATTTCACAGGTGCCTGAGACTATGTTCGCAACAAGTGTTACCCTTCACCATTTAGAAATTCTGGCAAATGAGAAGGCCGTCTTCCATAATGAGTCCACAAGGGAAAAGACGAATTGATCAGTGTATGGATAATTTTCAGAAACTAGAGTTGGGAAAGCTAGGAGCCCGTCAAACAGAATTGTCGCACCAGGAGCAAGGAGCCCCGGAAACAGCGTGGTTATGGTCTAATGATGTCACGGGTAGGTGGAATCTCCTGGAACAACACATTTTCTCAACTCACCATTCTATGCCATGACACAAAGAATGACAAGAGTCTCACATTTCGAGGTTCAGGTGGTGAATTCTTGCTTGCAGAGCATAGAAGAAGCAGTTCTTGCTGGCTTTAGTTTTTCAGTCGTACAGAAAGAAAAGGGGAATGAAAGCACATTTTTAGAAGAAAATATCAGTTTTGTCAAGTTATTTTCCACATTAAAGCCCGAATATTCAGAATCATTCAATCATATACATAAAAAGCAATCCATCTAAAAAAAAGGTCACTTTTGGCAGTGGTGTCAATAAAAGATTAAAAAGAATGATTCAGAATCCTTCTTTCCATTGTCAATATATTCAAACTCCAAAGATGGAAGAACAATGGCTTTGAAGGTCCAATCAAACACCTTGACTTTCCCACAAGGCTAGCATTTTATAAAATAGTGTTCAACTAGTAGTCTTTCATAAGAATCAAGAAGCCTGGTAGAAAAATGCTTTATTTCTAATTTTTTAGATCAATTTATCCACAAGCTGTAACTCTACTACTTTATCAGCTCCTGCTGTTAACAGCAATCACAGACCCATCCAAGAAGGCACTCAAATGCTAATTATCCTAAAGCAAGGGCATGGACATACTCTAACAAGGGCGAACAAAATTTCTGTAGAAACTACAGTTGATGAATACAACATCAAAGTAATGGCCGTGGAGATAAAAGCATCCAAAGCTCAAACCTTCAAGAGTAAGCTGAATCTAATCCACTTGCATATTTTGCTAAAGGGCCTCTCAAACTGCAGTTGTACCAGAAAGATAAAACCCAAAGCCTAAGTGGGCACTTGTTTGCAGCGTATCTGAATTTGTCAGGTGGAATTCCTTTGGTTATGGTCCTTTCAGCACTAGCCTGTGTAGAAGAAACATAAAGTTGTGAAATTGCTTTTCTGATAAAAGAGCAAATGCTTCCTGCTCATTGCTGGGTTCAACTATGAAGTAGGCTCAAAGTATCTGAATAGTATGACTGCCAGCATTGGCAATGTCAACATAAACCATAAAATGCGTACGAGCAACAATCACTATTGAATACCATTTTTTTCAGAGATTATTCAACTTTTGCAATAACACAACACTTTTGCATAAAGTGGTATTAATTTCCACAACATAGCACCAACAGTGGAACAGATCTAAGAAGAAATCTAGCTCTACTGTCCCGGAACTATCTTAACGTTTTGTCAAATCCCAACCATTTGGTCAACTAGTCCATTGAATAGGTTATTAACCAACCTGTATTCTGAATCAGCTACCAGTTGGTTAGACTAGTCAATTGGTCAGCTAGTCATGGGTCAACCAACTAATCCCTGACCCATATATATATATGTGTGTGTGTGTTTTCATATGAACAGATATATTTATTTGTTTATTTATAGTCAGTTCAACTTGAACCAAGCCAGACCAACTAGTTCTGCTTAGTCATTTTAGGGTCTTGAACAACCTGTCTCCAACTTCTCCTTCTGGCAACTTAGCTTAACATTTAGCTCCAACATAAGTTATTCACTTTTAGGGAGAAATTGATTAACACATTTAAACTGATGTTGAGAACATACGACCTTAAGATCAATGAATTTAAGATTGGACTCCCAAAGCAAATTAATCAGACTCCCTTGCACAACGGCAGACTGGCAGTAACAGAAATCTAAATAAGTATGCAGAAAAACAGAATACAGAAACCACAAACTGCAAATAAAGAATTATACCAATCTAAATCACAAAATGTTCACTGGAATGATTCCGAAATTCAAAATTAAAAGGATTCAAGAGACTATATATATATATCAGAGTTTTAAACGGTGATGTTTTTCGCATGTATAATACAGCGAGCTTGAAAAAAATAAAAAAATACAGAAAAAATATGGTAAATTTTTAAAAATCTTAAAAAACTAAAAACATGGGAAAAATAAAATAAGAAACTAATAACACAAACATCAAAAGATAATTAGGTTTGCAAGTAATAAAAAATAGAAAATGAAAAAAATTGTTTGGCATTAAAAAACTGAAAAAAATGAAAAAAGTGAAAAAAAATCATAAAACGCATTAAAAACGCATTTTTTAAAAATTTTAAACGGCCATTTAATTTATCGGGTTTTCTGTGACTATATATATATATATATATGAAAAAAGTGAAAAAAAAATCATAAAACGCATTAAAAACGCATTTTTTTCATTTTTAACGTTTTTAAAAAAAAAACGCATTTTTTTAAAATTTTAAACGGCCATTTAATTTATCGGGTTTTCTGTGACTATATATACTGAATTCTGCAAATTCTGAATAGTGAATACTTTAAAAATCTAACACCATTGACGTGTCTGTTGTGCCTTCTGGGGCTTAGAATAATTATCACAAACTTCAGACTGCTGACTTTGACAACTATCTAAAAGTCTACATATAAGATCCATAATATACATCGATATTTCTAGACAACCAATGTACTTGTGTCTGGCACTTTTGGACACTGACAGCTATACTGACACTCCCTAAGACTCCAAGGACACCCTAAATAGATTTTCTGCAAATATCAATCCCATGCATCTGCCAGTCTATTGATGTCATTTATAAAAGTATCTAATATCTATTAGGAATTTATCATATATACTATGCTTGAAGCCTATTTTCCTCGATTTTAAGTTTTTAACTTAGAGATTTTTAAAGGTCAAGCTTACTTGCAGACCCTTCAAGTAGAGCTTACATGAGACAGAAGTAGAAGAGATGCATAATCTCTCTTTCTCATATATATGACGTACAAGCCAAGAAATCCAATGGGGTTAGCTAATTAGTGCCATACCTAACTTCATCATCATGAAATCTAAAAACAACCCGTTCAAAGGATTTTGTGCCAGGGACTCTCACAACATCTACTTTGTAGGTACGCTTAGTTATCCAAATTCCAAGTGTTAAGTTAAAATGCTAAGCAAATGTAGAAATAGATCATCAAATGCATCAACACTTTTCAAGTTTAACTACACCCAAGAAGCTTTATTTTGTCCATGCTTTCTACAGGGATTTCACCTGCTAGCCAGGAAACCACAAGTTAAAGCCTCATCTAAAACAAATGAAGCACTCTTCTCTATAGAAATTCCATAAACTCTACAGGAGCAAATCCAAGAATCACCAACATCTTCAAACACTAAATATACCAGAAAGTCTACTAAGGACAACTTAAATTTCTTTATCTTGGTTGGTTTAGAATCTTAGATATAGCAATAGTTGACTAAGGAAAATGAATATGCTTAGGAAGAAACTTCGCAATCGAACAGACAACGTACCTTTGCTCAACTGTTAGAAGCTTGCTCCATTATGAACAAAGTGCACAAAATAATCCCTGCTTACAACATCCAACATTCGTACAAACTGGTTAAGCTTTAACGGACACTGACAAGCACTTCATAAGAAGGAGCTTTATCAAATAGCCGCCAGAATCCCTCCAGATTTTCCTAGTAAGGAACATTTCTTAAAATGCGTTGAACCAACACTGAAGTCATCAAATGAAACTGTAATTACAACTTGGTTTGCTTCAGCTGGCATCCCAGCCTTCAAAAGGCGTGAGACTAGAGATATTACTGTAATTTCATCAGGTATACAACCAACTTCCAACATCTTATGAAAAAGATTAACAGCTTCAGTCATTCTTCCTTTCATGCAATGACCAATGATTAAGATAGTATATGTCCATTTATCAGGAGAGCATCGCTTTTCCTCCATCTCGGAGAAAATTATGTTTGCTTCGTCCACATTTCCTGCCTTGCAGAACCCATCTACCACAGGGTTGTACATAAATGGTTGGGGAACAAGATTACTGTATTTTAACTGCCTCAGAAGATCGCGGGCCTGACTTAACCTATTTTGCTTGCACAAGCCATTGAGAAGAATGGCAAAAGTATATTCATTTGGAGATATATCTCGACAACCCATTTCATGCCAAAGGCCCATAGCGTCATCAAACTGTCCATTTCGGCAGCAACCATCTATCAAAGTTGAAAAGGTAACCACATCCGCCGGACATCCCTGAAATATCATTTGCTCGTAGACACGCTTGGCGGATGTCATATCTCCTATCTTTGCGTAACCGTCTATAAGGACATTGTGAGTCACAGTATTGGGTCTCTTGCCGCAATCAACCATTTCCTTGTATAGCTTAGCAGCCTCTTCCATCCTTCCCACCTTACAATAACCTGAAATAAGAGATGTAAAGGATACTACATCCAACCAGCAAACTTTACTAGAAATAACTTCTTTCAGCAAAGCATGCGCTCTATCCACTTCATCAGCTCGACATAACCCATCTATGAAAGTGTTGTATGTAATAGTGTCAGGTGAGCAACCAAAAGCTTTCATTTCAGCAAGAAAATCAAATGCCTCAAAGGCTTTCCCCTTCCTACACAGACCTCTGATGATGATATTGAAGGAGCAAGTATCTGGACTGAACACCATTCCCGACCACTCCCTCAGTAAACGAACTGCCTCATCCTCCCGGTTCTTCCGGATCAAAACATTCAACAGAAGATTGACCACTACCACACCCAGCCTACACTTCAAGTCCCGAGCTTCAGCAACCAAACCAATTGCAGCATCAAGATCACCAGATCGAACGACACAAGAAACCAAAGAATTCAAACTGGACGCACACACCAAATGTGCTTTGCTTCTCATGGTGTGGAAAACTCTCCGCGCCGCATCGCAATGCCCTGAAGAACTGAATTTTCTAACAAATAGGTTGTAGGCGTGCACAGAATGATGGAAATCAAGCTCCGCATCCGTCACGTGGAAGAACTCCAGCATCGAAGCAGGATCGTCCATGCACTTGATCACATGGAACGCGAGCTCCGCATTCAGCGACCCGCGTAGGAATCTGGCCCGGGCCTCCGACGGAGAACCCCGGCCCCCGTGAGCGAAAAGTGAGACGATGACCTTAACGATCCAGGGGTTAGGGTTTTCCGGGTATACTTCAGGGTAGGAGCTAGGGTCCGCGGCGTTCGACAGGAAATGATGGAAGGGGGGAGCGCCGAGAAACCGTCTGTGTCTCAGGCGCAGGAGAAGCATTGAGGCATGTCCGCATAGGGAAGACGAGGAAAAAGATCATCCGAAGGCGGCGCTGCTCCGTGTACCGGCGTCGTCATCATCATCACCATCGCCGCCAACACCACTGCAGAAGAAGCCTAGCGCGTCTTCCGAGCGTCCCGCCCACCATTCCGTCTTCCTCATCGCGAGCAAGGCAAAGGCAACATGGCAGAGAGAACGAGAGCAAGCGAGGGTAAGAGGGTTTTGGGAGGGGACAGAGGAGGGCAGATTTTAGTTTAGGTAGGGCAGCCTTGTAGCCGGGTGTGGTGACGCACCCATCAAAGGATTTAAATCTTAGTACTACAAAACCCAATCTCAATTTTTACCATCTGAAGCACGAAAGTCCACTGATTAGATAAGAATTAGTACGTCCTCGAGGAAAAATCTATAAAACATCCGCCAACCTGATTTCCAAATTTCTGAATCAGATTCAAATCTGACTTTCATTTTCATGTCATATCTGAATACAAATCGGATTCCAACCACATTATCATACGTTAAAAACTGATTTTCAAAGTACATGGACATGTCCATATTGGACATACGATATATTATTGGCAACTAATTCTGAATCTGAATTAATATCTCATTTAACATTTATTTTAAACTAGATAAACAAATAAAAAAACAGTATCCAATTCAGTTTCTTAATTTTAGATTTTTTTTCTTTTCATACCCGAAGCATTTCAGTGAGGTATCTGATCCAAATTCGACACCATCCCCCAGTTCAAAAGAAATTTGATACCAAACACGTGTGTCTTTAGTGGGATTTGATTTTTTCTAACAAATTGTACGTAACTGGTGGGTGGTCGGACAAGCAGCTGGTAAGAGGCTAGTTCCGAATTCGACTCTCATGAGTAGTAAACCCTTGTACAGGCCGACGTTATATGCCTGTGCAACATGTAGATAAAAGATGCAACACCGAGAAGTTAACTTGCTAGTGAAAACACACGCAATAGAACATCTGATACGAAAAACAGCGGATCGCGACGTGAGAATTCGGCAAGATGTTGCTACAGAAATCAGTACAGGGTTTAGAGCGGCCTTCCCTGCCGCCCACAAACAATTTTTTTTTTTTTTTTTTTGGTAATGAAAACGAAGGTACGTGCTAGGCTTGACGTATGACAGGCTCGGCCACTAAGATTGCAAGTATGCAATTCTGACTGCGCCAGGAAGCTGGGTGCAGGCCCATGAAGAGATAAAAATGGACCCTAATCAGAGAACAGAAGAGCATGAAGAATAATATTGAAGTCCCCCAAAATCTACAAATTTTATTAATGTTTCTATAAGAAATGATTCCTCCGATTCAACCAATAACACGAATAACAAAAATGGTAGTCAAAATTTTCAGCCCTGTAATGAGGCATTATTCTGAAACGTGGGGAAAAAGAACAAAAAACCAGAAAACTGGGCAAACTTATGAAAGCAGTACCGGTATCTTCAGGAAAACTATAATATACATAGGATACTGCCGCCATCTATTACTTTTTTTTTTTCCTTTTCGCTAGTTGCTCCTATTTATAATTTACATGAGGTAGAATGCTGGAAACCTCTTGCTTTCACACATCCATTAAGTGGTACGATTCTCTCACCCACCACAGCGAATGAAATGATTCCCGATAATATACACCTGAAAACAAACAGAACCATCAAAGAAATATAAATAACCAATAATTGGTAAAAACTTTTCCTGAAACTTCAATATTTTTTAAAAAATAAAAACAATCTCAAAGTGAATTTGTACAAACCACACCTCACCTTCTCTCAGATAAAGAAACAGCCACGGAAACATGGCCTATTCACAGAAGCAATCCTGCCAAAACTCTAATATGAGCAGAAGCAAGAAATAGTACACAAGAAACTATATACAACATTGAAAAGACGTGGACTCCAAACACACCTGAAGCAACCAAAATTGCATGAAGGTTTCGAGGTTGGGAACTAGATTATAGTTGAAACAGCAGCAATAAATCAGCTCAAGCTACGCACTGTTGGAACAGAATACCAATCCAGAAAACCAGTGACACGTCAGCTCAAGGAAAGTTCCGCTGGAAGAATGGGAACCCAGGTGCATAGTGCTATCTGAACACAAGGCTTCCATTCTGTTGGCATCTCAAGCTCTCAATAAGCGACTGGTAGAAGCACTTCAGTGTCTTCATGTCGCCACTCTGTGCAATGATGAAGTTTGTAAAGAACAACATAAGGTATCAAAACCAAGTCAACCTTGACCAATAAAACTAAACCACAAACACACCAACGGCCCAAAGGAAAAGGAAAAAGGAGAACTGAGAATAACAGAATGGTCCAATAAATCGTGGATTACACTACAGGGTTCCTCTTCCAGCTTCCCTTCACAGAGAACAGCAGGCTAACAGATTAAAGAAGGCAAAAGAAAGTGAAGCTGCCTATTATAACTTTCCACAATAACATCATACAAATACACCACTCTGAAGTACATAGTGGAAGATAACAAGCCGGAAAAAAAAGATGCCTACGGATGACCATTTAGATGCTCATTTTCCACATCCACAACACATCTGAAGCACATAGTGGAAGGTAACAGAAATTAAAGATGCCTACAGAGAACCTTTTATTGCTCATTTCAAATATCACAAGTACAGCACTTTGAAGTTTGAAGTACACAATGGAAAACCAAACTAACACAGCGTATGTAAATGAGCCAGAAGAAGAAAACCGTTACCTGTAATTTTTGGCAATACTGTTCAGCTAGATTTTGTGGGCAGTGCGCTGCTGGAAAGCCCTTTGTCACGAAATGAATAAGAAATTCATCACCAAGATTCTCGTACATGACTTTCTGAGCCACAACAATTTCCCCAAGAAGGACAAGCTGGCACGAGAGTTTTCAAGATGGTAAAACATCCAATAAGATGCAAACAAAGAACTCAGTAAAAACTTAAGCAACAACGTACATAGTATTGACCCCTTCCAATCATATTTGACAATTTTTATGTCCTCTTATTTTTACCTAAGTTTTAGGATTTTCTCATTTTTCTAAAAAGTTGCTAATACCTTCTCGAGAAAAACAACTTTACGAAAAAAACCCAAGAAAAATATTTGTGGCGATGGTGCCTATTCATAATGATAACTTATTGCATAATGTACTTCACGAATGCCTATTAAGTGACCTTTGCACAACAAAAGTTCAGAAACACACAGATCTCCAATGAGTGATACTCAATCATATATGCATCTCCTCCATCAGTTTTCATACCTATCACATACCAGAGCTTTATGATACCAATGTGAAGCATATATATATATATATATATATATATATATATATATATATATATATACACTCCATTTGAGGGGATCTCAATGTTAACATGATGTAAAAAGCTTCCCAAAAAAATTGTGAATCTGGACAAGATGTGTGCTAACATAATGTAACAAAACCTTCCGAAAAGATTGTTTCACCAAATTAATCAATAAACCATGGCCTGTGTTACACACGAAACAGATCTGCATGAAAAATATGCCACCATATTCACCAAGTATAAATATGTGAGTATTAAGTATGCTTTCAAAGTTATAACGAAAACCTTCTTACACAATCATGTAACAGGTTAAATAATTTACTAACATCTATGATGCCAGATTTGCAAATGAATTTATGTTGACGAGACAAAAGTTTATAGTAAAAGGATGAATTTGTCAACATTCACTTCAATAAAAAACTTACTGTATTGGCATCACGCAGCTCAAAGGAACTGTCCAGCACACTATATAAGCAACAGTTGGGTGCAAATGACTCAATAATAAATGTCCGAAAACCAGGTACCTGGAAAACAGTCAAATAATCATTATCAATTAAGAAACCATTCAAGTGGTGGAGACATAATTCACAAACTTATACGTGCAACAACCACGACAAATTAATAGATAAAATTTAAGAAACATAATATGAATAGAAAATTTCACCTTTTCTTCACCATTAGACCTGGAACACCAATCTTTTATGAGTTTCACAAAAATCTGCACACAAGCCTGTATACATAAAAGAAGTGAATGATCGTCTTTAAGTCTGCAATCATGTGCATGTTTTAGATTTGAGTCATCCAAAACCGGCCATCTGGTGTGGCATCCAGCATTTGAAAGTTTCCTTACTACAAAAATGTAATTACATGGCAGAAGATGGAATTTTACAATATAGGAACAAAAATAATTAATTGTTCGATGTTTTGCATCATATTCAGACAAAACTAAGTTTACTGACTTCCCAAATCTTATAAAACCTGACTACACATCAAAATTCATGATTTTATTCTTGAATGCAAAACAAACTTTTAGATACATAGAATCCACCTAAGTAGTTGGATTTATCAAAAAAAAAAAAAAAAAAAACTCAAAGATGACGAACAGGATGGAGGCACTTAAACAGTAGATAAAATGAATGGTTATGTCTATAACTCCGTATATGTATATGTGAAAGAGAGAGAGAGAGAGAGGTTCGATCTTCACTACAAGCATCAAACACCAGACTACTTTGTAACTGTCCTCTAGCATTTAATCAGAGATCGAGAGAGTAGATGTCTCTTTCTGTGTGTGTGTGTGTGTGTGTGTGTGTGTGTGCATGCATGAGTGTGTGCACACATGAGATGGCAGAAGTTTCTAGCATGTGAGTATGCAATACTAAACAGACAGTTGCACTTTCCAGAAAACTTTCAGGACCGGAGAAAATTCATATTGTATCCAATAAGCTTTTCAAACAGTCAAAAGCAGCTAACACTGATGGGGTGGTGGGGCAAGCACTGTGATTCATCATACAATACATCTAGACATTGTGACACAATAGGACCAACCAGTATAGCAAACTTCTAGAACTAGTTCGTACACAGGGATGTGCTAGAACCGTGGCCCATGCCATCAACCAACATGGTACTTCAAAAGCACCAAAAACTTTATTGTTCCTTTGCTGCTCTTCAACTAATGCGTAGGACACTACAAATATTTCTTGTGTTACATGAATTCTGTTCTTCTGTCTTATTAATCAGGACTGTTTGATTGTGTTACAGGCTTATTTTGTACCAAATTTAATTTAGAATTGATTTTATTGAACTACAAAAAGCATTAATTACGTGGCATGTACAGCATTACTATGTATATTATTTAGGGGCTCACCAACATCCATTAAGATACATGATGACCCCTTAAAACCACAAGGGCCAACTGGCATACTCTTTTTCGTATGAAGGAAGAAATAATGCAGGGTTTCATGCAATTAAGAAATGAATTGAAAGAACAAAAATGATGCTTTAAACATCTGCACTGGAAAATCCGTGCAATATTTGTACATGAGCATCTATGAGCATATTCTACCATAATGCAAGTTCTTGCAAATATTAAGTGAGAAAAAACCTTCCGGATGAGGATGTCTTTGTGTCCGCAAGCATTATATAAGAGCAACTGAATTACTGCATCCAAATATCCCCTGCTATTAGGAGCAAGCAAAACAGAAGACAGATCATTGGTGGTCATGACATGGAGAAATGTAAACAAGGTGCGTTGAAGCTCCTGTAGTTCACGGATTTCCTGCATGGTAAGGACAAGAAAAAGAGTTTAACTTTTAGAAAGTTAAATTGTAATATAAGCCTAATAGTTATCGAATATTCCAACAGTGGAGTGGAGAACCCACTAAAACCAAACATCGGGACTGCAAAGGAAAAAAGAAAGAACCAACCATAATAAACATGTTTTATTTTAGTAAAAGCAATCGATACACTGGGAAAACAACTATATGTGAAGGAGACTAATTAATAGTCCGAAACTAACACTATTTTCCCAGATTACTGAAAGTCATGATGCACCAGATGTCAGATGATAAATACTAGATATAAATTGTTGTCCAAATCAATGGCACGACGCAGCTTCATTTTATTAGTCAAAAAAGCACCTAGAACCTAGGTGGCCATTTTCTCAACTAGGCTTTGCCAGATAGGCACCTAATGAAAAAATGTAGGAAAATATCTTTAATCTCCTTTTCTCTTCTTTTCTTCTACTTTTACCCTTATTATTTTTCTTCTACTTTTTTTTCTCTTTTTCTTCTTTTCCATCTCCTTGTTCTTCTTCTTTTTTGTCCTTTTTTCCCTTCATTCACTCGCTTTGGCCTGCCTATCAACACTTAGCTCTTTTGCAGGTCCACTGCCTAGTGCCTAGGCCGACCTAGCACCTTTGACTACTAAGATCTTCATAACCAAGACAAAAATGAAATTGGAACTACGATTGGACCCAGAAATGGAGCATATAACTTAATTTTTTTCAGGCTGCCTCGTTGAATAGCTTGCTTGAAGCCTTAAACATGAAATTCAAGCCATGATATGATCTAGACATGTAATATGCAGCTAAAAGTTCCAGTTTGCGTGGGACCACATCAAAAGTCCAACAGCCTAATAAATGTCTTCAATGACTTAAGGTGTTCAATCCAAATTTTGAACCGGAGGCAGAACCCAAATGACACTAAGCACAATAACTGATGGGTGGGGCAAATATTTTAACATCAAGTCATGCCCTAAGAAGCATGCTATGTAGCAGACCAGGCAAACCGGCCTGAACAGCAAATCATACTCTTGTCAGCAAGCATCAATTGAATGGAGCCATGGACCAATTGCACCACCTATCTGCATAAGCGAATAATTGATGTCTTACCTAGATCTCAACTGTAACCACAGCTCCACTTGACAGCAAATAGTTAAAAAAAAAAAAAAAAAGAAAGAATACCTCGAAAGCCTCATTCTTTTGAGTCTTGACCTTGTGAACACATCTTACAAGTTCACTTCTCAATTTCTGTTCTTTATGCTTGCCTATGTTTCATAAAGTACCTTTCAGGTTTCATCTGAAAGAACATGTATAAAGAATGATATCTATCTTCCTGTAATGAGAAATGGCCAGGACAAATATTATCATTACCATCCCATATTATGGCACATTGGCCAACATCTACCATATTCTTAAATCAATTTAAGTTCATAGAATAAAAGATAAAGTGATAAATCTATAGTACAAGGCAATACATAAGAATATATCTCAGTTGATATGTCATACGAGAGTAAATTGATATGCCACCAATACCATCTTTACAACATTGTCTAGGACGAATATTGTGACCATACTTGTGGACGAATAATTGAAAAGGTGCACAGATTTGCATGCGTATGGGAAACTGTCTTTACATTTTCATTTACATGCAAAAAGTATTTTCACCGGTAGTTCATAAAAATTGATTACCTGCCAAGAGTAAATTCACTGCCTTGGTGCAAAGGATACTACAAATGACGATGCATTGGTGACATAGCAAATTAACTTAAACAAAGCAGTCTTCATTAGCATTGACAACTATCCTACCTCAGTATTACTTCCTGGCCCTGAGGGAAATAAATCCTTCGGAAGAACATGGAACACACGACTTGCAATAGAAGGAAATATTTCTTCCATGATGCTGCCCATTGCAGTCTTGAACTTGAGTATCAATTGATTGATTAACACCAGAAAGCCCACCATTTCTTTTGTCTGTAATCACACAAAACCACATTCAAATTTTCTCCTAACGAATAAGACAGGAGGCAGCTTTGAGATTTTGCATTCAAACACAAAAGAGTGTGTATGAGTACACATATACCAGACATATTTTGAAATTTCATAGAGAAAAAAAAAAGATTAAATTGATATCTCCTAACGAATAAGACAGGAGGCAGCTTTGAGATTTTGCATTCAAACACAAAAGAAATGACTTGCACACATGCACATCTGCACACAAAGTATTTGGAGATCAACTTATATAGGCATGAGAACACCATCTACACATACCACACTAGACCCACCAAGGAATACAAAATCAAGCAATCAAGAAACAAAGAAAATCATAACAAAGCAGTGAGCTGAAGCATTAAATAGGAGAAAGGATGAAAATCATGAAGTATGTTAACCAGCAAAAAAAAAGAGGAAAAGAGAGATGCTTCAAGAAATACCAGTTGATATAAGAACACTAGAACAGATAAAGGGCTAGTAACCTCCCTGTGTGGATGATTACAGGTGAAAAGGTAATCACATTCCACATGCTAACAGAAAAGCTAGAAAGTGTACCCCAACAAGTTCATAGATATAGCAACAAGATTATGTCCCAAAACAATCAAAAGCAGGACAGGCAGAACACTGCAATCAAAGCACGTGAAACAGTGAATTATTCATTATATTTATTGCCCTCAATGAGAATAGCCTTTAGAACAGGACAGGGCTTAATTAAGGCAAAAATAGACAGGAAGATGACGCAATTGTGCAACTTTATTATCCAAATGTGCATATATGGAGCATAAATGAGTATGACACTGTAATTTGCTATTTGTATGCATACCAGTGTATAAAGTCTGCCAGGGAGAGATCATGGAACAGTGTACATAACAAACTGAAAACAAACAAGGAAAAACATGTCACTTCCATCTGTCTTCTTCATACCTAATGAATTAGAAACTCAACCTGCTGTTTTGGAAGTGAGACACTTAAAATCTCGTTTCATCAATTTGTGTACCAAGGAGATCAACATAGTTATAACAGCCTGACTTACAGGAAATGTCCTCTTATCATGTCAGAAAGGATGCCACTCTTTCATCAATATTGAATTTCATTTCACTTAAACAACCACCAACTGTACATCTAACAGGAAAACTGATTCATTACTCACAGCAAGGACATCCCAGGCACAGGGGTCCCAACTGCCAGAAGGCACTTAATTTTAAGATAAATGTAGAGCTTTTGTTTCATTTACCATGATGATGACACTGCCTATTGCAATGCAGCAAAAAAACTGATGGCAACGTTTTATTTCTCAAAAGATATTGGAATAGTACTCACAGCAAATCAAGCATAAGCAACCATTTTTTGCCTTTTAAGTGCTCCAATGTAAGCAACAATCCCTGTACAAACCTCACTATCCACAAGCAACTGCTCCAATGCCC
Source organism: Nymphaea colorata (assembly GCF_008831285.2). Taxonomy (NCBI): domain Eukaryota; kingdom Viridiplantae; phylum Streptophyta; class Magnoliopsida; order Nymphaeales; family Nymphaeaceae; genus Nymphaea; species Nymphaea colorata. The sequence continues at coordinate 15,335,700 of NC_045147.1, forward strand.
TAGGTAGGTACGGAAATATGCATGCTCCTAGAGTGTCGACCATGCGATGAACAAAAGATGTGACCTGCATTATTTAAGGCCAGCAATGAGGAAAATTAAAGAAGTTTATACTTTATGGAAAAAAAAAGAGAAGTTGCTAAAACTGCAAACCTTTGTCCTTAGTTGTTCATTCTTTGGGAATACCAGGAGAACCTTAAGGAGAACATCCAATGTCTGCAGTTCACATAAGTCAGGATATATTTCAGGCAACAGGGAAAGCATGCTTGAGTTGCTAAAAAAAACAGAGAAGAAAACCAGCATTACAATCATTCACCAACAGATAGAACGTGCTTTGTTAGAGAGGTCATGCAATACAGAAGAGGAACTGAAATTCTGAGCATTCATTAGATGCCATAAATCACAAAAGTTGACCTTTACCTGCTTAAACATGATGCCAATGGTCGGTCGGCTAGCTGTAACAAGTCGCTCGCTAAAGCCCTAGCCATTACAAGAAAAAATTTAGTGTGCATAAGGTAAAATGCAACTCTCCAACTCTTCAAGGTACAAATCACATAATACGGTAGAAATTAGAATATATATGTTCTAAATGAAAACGCCGTCACAGAACAACCAGAACAAGCCCATAGATGAGAAGGCGACGCTCTCAATTGACAGTGTCAATAATACAAGAGACTTAACCATAGTTGCACAATTTTAAAGAATGAATGAAGAAACCATACTTGCTAAATGAAATGATGAAAATTATAACATTAAAATGTTCAGCGGGATAATTAAAAATTTTAGCATTAAACATTTGTAAGAAAAGGTACCTTGCTAAGTGAATTTATTGCCGAGATTATTTGTTGGACATATGCTACTTTTGCAGATAATTCTGCAGGATCATCATCTGTTTTGACACTTGAAAGCAGTGTATCGACCTGGACACAAGAAAAAAGATTGTCAAACCACACCAAAGAGATATTCAGAAAAAAATTATGAATCAATGGAAGGCAGCACAAAAGCGCCAATGCAAATATAACTCTGTGGCTTTTACCTGCTGACAGAGAGGAATGAGCAACAAGGAGAGGTATTCCGACTGCTTCTCCGGGGATACATCCTCCATTCCAATCAACATTCCTATTGCCTATACATTGATAAACAACGAATAGACACTCCATTAAAGAATCAAAAGCACTCTCTTGCAAAGAAACCTTGAAGACTACATGGAAGGATTTGAAAGCACCCAACAGGAAAGGAATTTCTACTAGGAAGAAACTGCATACCTCAAATATGTGGCTTCCATCCAGGTCTTTCAATGCCCATTCCAACCGTGTCAAACGAACCATAGTATCTTGCAAGCTCTGGTAATAAATGGGCCAAAAACAGCAATGAAATAGGACATTACAGAAGCACTAAATTATGATACTATGAGGACAACTACCGGTTTATGAACATTTCAACAAAGTACCTGCAAGATCGTCTCTATGAACGGCAGAAGGTTTACTCTCAATACCTTCACTATTCTCATAAACAGATAACTTGCACGACGGCTGACATTGATGTTGGGATGACGAATACCTCTCTCATCCAGAAACGCGGCCAGAACAAGTGGGATATATTGAGTGTGCTCATGAACGAACCCGACATATCTGCTTATCGTCTCCAAGTAAACAAGAGCTACCAGTCTATGTGAGTGAAAGGAGAATTTTGCTGACAGAAGCATCGGCATCATCTCACTTAACAGCCCAGTTCCAGTTCTGATCCCTTCCTCGTTAATCGCCTCTCCAAGTGCGTAAAAAAGCGATATCGCCGACTCTACGTCCTCAAACTCTACTTCTGCAGAACCCAATACTGCTGCTGCCAATGAATTCATGACGAACAACTGAGTGACGTCTTGCGCAATCCTCGACACGCTCCGGAACAATACGAACAGATCTTTTCTGTACTCGGTCATCCTCTCTTCCTCTTCTCTCCCAATCTTATCAGGCAAATCGAGACTTTCCCTATAAGCAGGATCGTAACGAATCTTCCCGCGAATCACCTCCAGTATCTGACCCAAATGCAGCATCTGCTTCTCCTTCAACGGTGACAACGTCTTCATCTTAGAGACGTAAGCGGAGAGGAACTGCAGAGAGCTGAATGTCGTCTCCTCTTCACTGCGTTGCATCACGTAGAAAATAGATGGCAACACCTCGTCCAAGAGCTCCACACTCTCATTATAAATATCCTCCGATTCCAGTCGCTTCGAACACTCCAACACCTCTGTGGCGTACCCGAGCAGCAGCGAACCCAAACTAGAACCCAATTCAGATTCTTCATTTTCGACAACCATTCCAAAAATCCTACTGATACGCAAGCTCCTCAAGAGCGTGAGCTTTGCCTTCGGCTCCATTCTCTTCGACACCATTGCCAGAACGCACCCTGCTGAAGACGCCCGCAACTGATCAGGGTGCCCATCGACGAGGATAGTCTCGAAGAGCATGGGGAGGAAGACGTCATTCGCGATCAATCCGATATCTATCCAATTGACGTACCTCCGCATTGTGTCCAGGACGAAGGCCGCAAGCTCCGGCTTGGAGCTCTTGTACAGGACAACCACATCGTACCAAGCCCTCACAATCTGTGGCACGCATTGCTGCCGCATTGCATCCTTCACGTGGGCGGAAACCCTGACCTCCTCGGGGCTCCTCGGATAATCCAGGCTGATGAGCTCGTCGTCCAGGGCGTTCAGAACTCTGCAGAACATGTCGATCACCGCCGCACCCTTGCGCAGATGCGGCAGGAAATCGAGGAAGGCCGACGACCACGGCGATGGGTACTCAAAGAAAACAAGAGTGACGAAGACCTGGGCGAGCTTGTTCTTAATGAAGGCCGGACCATCCAGAACCCTCGCTCCCGCCGATCCCTCGTCGAGACCGTCCGCACAAGCAATCGAAGCGACCGACTTCCGAACGAACAACCGCTCTTCTGCGTCCACAGACGAGAAACGGTCGCGGACGACCTCCTGCACTGTCTTGAGGCACCAGAACTGAACCTGCGGAAATGTGCAGAATAGAACCTTCTCCATACAGACTCTGCAGATTCCTTGAGACTCCTTAATCCGCTGGCAGTAGGCGGTCACCTGCGACTTCAGGCCAGGATCGACACTGCCCGACTCATCAAAACTGATTATGATCGCCCTCTCTAAATCATCCATGGCCACCCTTCTTCCACCACCACCCAAAAACCCCCGCCGCCACCACCACCCCTCCTCTGCCCCGCTTCCTTCCTCTCAGCCCAAACCCTAAGATAAACAAGTGGGTGCATAAAAATAAGCAGTTGCTTTCTTCTTCCCTTTTTACGTTTTTCTTAACATGGGTCCTCTTCTTTCTACCATTCCAGGTTGGTACTGGTGAATGGTGATTCAAAGCAGGAAGAATAGTTGCAGAGAGAGAGAGACAGAGAGACAGAGAGAGAGAAAGTACTGACCTGAGAGGCTTTGGTGGATGTGGGGGGTTTATGGAGGGAGGAAAAGGAATCTTGGGGAGGCCAATGATCGAGATGAAGGGTCTGTGTTGAGTTTCACATGAAAGGGACGGCGCTCCTCTCTTATATAAGGATTTCTTCGTTTTTGGAAGCGATTCTGAGCAACCGCTCTTGTGGATGGCATTTATAACTTACAAGAAGGCGACCCCTCGTGAATCAAAAGCACCAATTTGCCCTCTCTCCCCATGAATTCACTGGTTTGAGGCCCTCAATTTTTTTTATCATTCACTGCTCCCCAAGTTCTTCAACTTTCTTGGGCATCAAGAATACGGTAAGCAACGACTTTACAAATGCAGCAAGTCTTGCAGAACCATGAATCATTATCATAAATTTCCCTTCCATATTCAAAATGTGGCAAATTTAACATGACAGTGGCATACAAAATCGTGATATTTTCAGTTCTTTTCCTAATTTTAACTCATAAAAGCCTTGCTTATTAATTGTCAGCTATGTCTGTAAAAACTTTTGCGCGTTAAAATCTGTGTACATTCGCAGAAACTTTTACATACTTATTGAAGGTATTAAAAGACGAATCTAATGTATTCAGACAAAACTTACCAAGCGCAGAACATCGGACATTCATTATGTTTCTCGTTTTCCATCCGATATCTAAAAAAAATGAGTACAGCCAAAAGCTTAGAATGTTTCGCCAATAATTTTAATGCAGTTTCCAACAGCAGACCTCTTATTAGATGCTTAATTTGTATAAATACATGTCTTTTACAAAATAATCAAGCATAATCACATTTAATATTTTCAATTAACCAGAAGCACTTAGAACTTTGAGGAATGGGTCTGAGTGGAAACCTAAGTAGTGGGGAAGTGTAAATGTGATCTCTGCAACTGAATCTTAGATTCAAAATAAAGTTTAACCACAATTGGTCGATTATTACTACCCCAACTGTTGGATCTTTTAACTCTTTAGAAGTTTTGTTTGCTTACTTTAGAAAATGGATTTCTAGGTCATGACGATTTTAACACAGTATGTGTATTTAATAAAAAAACTTATTGTAAACACACTTTTTTTCATTTTTTTATTTGGATCATATACATGACCTAATTGTATCCAAAAAATTAGACATAAAAAAGAAATTTGATATCTGATTAAGAAATTGAATCGGACTCAAACTTAAGAAAGACATCTAGTTACATTCAGATATCCATAAATATCAAGTTGAGTTCGAATCAGATTCAGTTTTAAATGAATATCATATATCCAGTTTAGAATTCCGATTCGGATCAGCTTTTCAGTTGTTCACCCTAACTTTGTAAGCCTTTTTTTTTTTTTTTCTAGCACTTCAGTATCCTCCTAATTTCTTTCAAGGTCTCTCCAATTTGTTATGTTCATTTACCTTTTGCTACACAAAAACAAAGAGTGTGTCCAAGTTTAATTTATAATAACGCGAAAAGCAAATGTCTATATGCGATCTGTTGTTTTTATCTTTTGTAAAAAATGACATCATAGTTTCGATACAGCAGGTTTGAGATTTCTTCTGTTTTGGGGATTAAAAATTTTAAATGAACCATGGATGCCATTCTTTTTTTTGTAATTCATTTACATAATGAGCAAAATGATGCATATAACATCTTGTTTTATTGTTTACAAAGTTTGTGTTGTTTAGTTTTGTCAAAACTAAAGAAGAAAAAAGAATATCAGTACTAACATAAAAAAAAAAACATATTATATATTTTATTTAGATTTCTTTAAAGCTTAGAACATAAGAAAACGTACAATTTATTATTTGAATCCTAAAAGAACACATTTCCTTTTTAGTTCGAAAGAAATGACTTTTTTTGTTATAAAAAAAAAAATCTCATCCGAAGGAAAATCTTAACGTGGACAAATTATATGAAGTTTCCATAACTTTTGAAAAAATATTTGATAAGCATACGTTTCAGACTATAACTAAAAACATAAAAAGATACAATAAAACATAAGAGCACAAAAAACAAGTCTAACTTTCCAGAACTCTATCATGTTAAAACGGGATCATGTTACATCTAAAGTTATTATAATACGCTATATAATGTCAAGAAAAATTATCTCATCTCTTGATATAGAAAAAAATAAATTTGAGTGTCACCTTGCAGTTTGAGTAGAAGTTTGCGCACCTTTGTAGGCAGATGTGGGCTTGTGTAGGCAATTGCCCACACGATCCATATAGTTCACTTAGTTTATGTATTAATACCTCGTGAATATCTACTTCTTGGTCGTCCTTCAAAAGTTACAATTGAAGCAGCTTCCGACTCTGTCACTGATCCCATGGTTGGAGAAATGGTGGCTGCATTCATCATAATGCCTAGAATTTTAAATGCACAAGCAAGGTGTTTTCCTTGTGAAGAAAATGCACGTTGTGTATCTTTCATAAAAGATTTATTACAAAAATTTGTATACCTTTAACATATTTTTGAAGAGCTACCTCATATTTGAGCAATTATAGATAGCCGTGTGGGTTCACAAACAATTCTCGAATTGGTGCTTTCTTTTTAGCTGCTGAAGGAAAACCATTAAAACTAATGTTATCAAAATCAACGAATTCCAAGTTTGAATTTCATGCAGATACGACACTCGATTCAGGTAGTTTTTTCTAAATAAACATTAGATCTAGCTTTAATTTACTGTTGAAAAGAGCCATTGATTTTTTTTAAAATATTATTATTTAGGTAGTGTTTGGATGACACCCTAAAAAAAAGTCGTCTGTATTTTTAAATTAATTTAATCAATTTTTCAAACCTGGTTTGCGTATTCGGGTGACATATTCAAAATGACATTTTCTTTATGAAAAACCTATTACTCAACATACTTTTAAAAACATAGTTTTGTCAAAATTGGGTTTTCACTAACCCAAATTTTTTACTATTATCTAAGCACATCTTAAACAATGTTTTGCCTTCAAAACAACTGTTTTGAGGGCGTCATTCGAATGCACCTTTTTAACTTTTTCTATTACTACTGGATTCAAGTATTGCCTACTGTAATTTCTCAAGCCTTAGGTACCTTTTTTGAATATGTTAAAGGTGAAAGCTGCTGTGGTTAAAGAATTAAAAAATAATATATATATATATATATATATATATATATATGGATATGGCTTAATCGGACAAGCTTGCTGCTTTTAAAATTAGGTACAGTTTTTTAGTAGCATTAAAAAATTAATAGCTATCTTTTTTAAACTTTCTGTTACAGTTTTTAAGCGCTTTATAATTTGTCATTCTATTTCTAAAATGATTTTTTAATATTTTCCAGTTCAGAACAATTGAGCCGATCAATCGATGAATCTCGGCAGCACCGCCGATTGTGAAACAAATCAACCAGACAAGTTCTCACGCCCTTCTCGAGTTGATTTCTCTTTTATCGAGTAAAAAGCGATATGTTTTCATAAAACTGAAACTCAAATTGACAGAAATGCAGAACCGACAGAGCCGCTCCATTGACGATGGGCTTTGGCTTCAAAGAGTTTTCTCAATCTCAAAGGCAAAGCAAAGCTCTGCTTCTTCCCCATTATTGTCCTTTGGAGGGGAAACCCAGAAAAAGGACTGTCCGCAATGTATTGGAACTTCATCTTCGTTCAACAAAAGCTTTAGTGCGTCTCCTCGAAAACATACTCCTTCCATTCCCAGAAAGGCGTGTGAAATTGAAGCCCCATGTGAGCTGCACTGTCCCCTCGGTCGCACGGAATCCGAGACCTGTTATTCACAGGCCGTCGCCTGTTTTTTTGCATAAACTCGGTGATGAACATGACCGACCAACTCTGGGTTGGGCTGTGACGCCAGAATCGAACGTTATGGCCATTTCCTTTGAGATGAGAGAGCATGAACTCGTTTGAAGGGGAAGAATCCATGGAAGGAACACTGCGTTTTCTGTCCTTCCATGCATTGTGTTAGAACAGCAACCTTCTCTAAAGATCAATTACCATAATTGGTTTTTTCTCAACAAGGAAATTGGGCAACAATTATAAACCAACGTTCAAGTTATTTATGAAAGTGCCTCACGCTTTCCTTCCTTCTTTAATACTTTCTTGATGTATAAGGGCATGATTGATTGTATTGACAAAACAATGATCAAAATTCAAAAAGGTTGGTTTTCTCTTGCTCGTGGATGTAGGCTATAACTGGTGTCCCCTTTTCTCTCTACCGTCTTCTTCTTTCATTAAATCTCAGTTTATCATGGTATCATGAACAGTAAAAAGTACATCAAAGGCAAAATCTTCAAGCTTCAAGCACCGAGTCATTATGGAACAAGAAAGGGAAACCAAGAATGACAACGATGAAGCCACCATCATTCAAACCAAAAATGGATCGATGCACAAGATTGTTGTTCATGAACACGGTAACCCCAATCTCAAAATTACTCACATGATGCTCAATGGTTTCAACTATTTGCCTTGGTCTAAGGCTCTTACACGATTTCTTAGTAGAAAATCCAAATTAGATTATATTGACGGTAGTATCAAGATTATATTGACGGTAGTATCAAGAAACCTCCCATTAATGATCCAAAATACAAGGAATGGAGGTCCACCAATGACACTGTAGCAACTTGGCTCATAAATTCTATGGAGCCAAGATCGCAGCCAGTTTCACATTCTTAAATACCACCGAAGAAGTTTGGCAAGGTGCCAAAGATCTTTACGGTGAGCAGTATAATATTGCCCGTATGCATCAACTAGCACAAAAGAAGGGCAGTTTGAAAAAGGGAACGACATCTATTAGTGAATACCTTGGCACTTTTAAAGCAATTTGGGATGCAATAGATATCTATGCACCATTGACTACGGCAATGTGAACAAGATCGCATTTTTGAAATTCTAGCCGGACTGTCTAATGATTATGAGCAACTACGTAGTCAAATACGTATGGCTCATGGACTGCCTTCTCTAGCTTCCGTTTTCTCTTTGCTTATGCGTGAAGAGTCTAGGCATAAGGCTATGGGTACAGTGACCGATGGTTGTCAAGAGATACATAATGAAGATAAAATGACCTTTGCAACAAGCAATAATGTCACATCACCAACAGTGAGAGGCCCTTTAGACACAAACATGAGGACTCTGAAAAATTTAAACGTACTCATTGCAAGAGGAATGGTCATTCTTGAGACTCTTGCTGGTTCCTTCATGGAAAACCAAACAAAAGGCAGAATTCAGCCTATAGAAGCATGGGTCGCAGTCAAGACAAAAAGGATAACAACTCTAGCCAAACGAATCAAGCCATCTCCTCATCGAAAAACCAAATCACGTTGGACAAATTGGTTGAAATAATAAAAGATCTTTAAGTTTAAGTTCAAAGGTACAAGCAAAACAGGTATGTCTCTTACTTTGGTTAATAACATTGAGGGTAAAGACTTGTAATGGGTAGTTGACTTAGGGGCTAGAGATCACATGGCCAATAAATCTTCTTTTATAAGTTCATATGTACATTCTAGAGATATTGGTCATGTTGTCGCTGCCAACGACACCCCTATAACTGTGAAAGGATTAGGTAACATAGATTTTTAACAAATTTAGCACTAGCAAGGTGCATGTTATGCCTAACGACACCCCTATAACATAGGTAACATATCGGTTGCTAAAATCACTAAGGAGTTAAATTGCAATGTAGTATTTTCTGCTACTAATGTTATTTTTCAGGATCGGACGACTCCGAAGACAATTGGTGAAGGGCAACTTGTCAATGGACTCTATCAAATACGAACCACGAATCATGCATTGAATGTGAGTCATGCCAATGATGGAGATATCCGACATCAAAGAATGGAGCATCCATCTTCTAGACTTTTAGATCATTTATTTCCTAATTTGTGCTTCAATTGTAGAGAGTGTGAAATATGCAAATTTGTTAGAATGACTAGACCTAAATTTTCTTTATATGATTCCATTAGTCATAAACCATTTGATTTGATACACTTTGATGTTTGGCGCCCTATGCCTATTGATTCTATGGATGGATTTCACTACTATGTGTTGTTTATTGATGATTTTTTAAAAGTTTACATGGGTCTATTTTATGAAAAATAAGTCTGAAGTGCTCTCCCACTTTAAAACCTTTTACAAAATGATTGAAACTCAATACAGATTGAAAATTAAAGGTTCTAGATCTGACAATGACACTGAATATAAAAATCATGATTTCAAATCTTTTCTTGGTGAACATGGTATTAGACACACGACGTCTTGTGTAGATACACCTCAACGAAATGGTGTATCTGAAAGGAAAAGCAGACACTTACTCAAAGTTGCTAGAAGTTTCTTATTTCAAATGAATATACCAAAAAATTATTGACAATATGCCAGTTCGATAGCTTGCTATGTTATTAATAGGACTCCAAGCAAATCTTTGAATTACCTCAATCCTATCAAGCGTCTCATAGGAACTCAACCTAAGTTTGATCATCTTCGGGTGTTTGGTTGTGTAGCTTATGTGTGGCGACGCCTGTCAAAAAGAGACAAGTTGAGTCTACGGTTTGTTAAATGTATTTTGGTGCAAAGCAAAGGGTATGTATGCTCCAATCCCGTCTCTTACTTTAACATCAATCTTGATAGCCAAAATCAAATGGAGTCTACTCATCCCACTTTGCATGACTATGATGACTTGTTTACAACTGTGGCTGATGTACATGGAGCTAATAATGAGACTCATGCGGAGAATGAGAGCCCCACAAATGATCATGAACTTGCAACAACTACTGAAGATATAGAGAACAACTCAACATTTCTCAAAAGATCATAAAAGATAACGCAAGCTCCTTTACGCGTAGTTGATTATGAAACCTACCCAATCAGCAAGTATGTGTCATACAATCAAATTTCTTACTATCACGCCAAGTTTATTAGAAATCTTGGTAGCATTCAGGAGCCCAAGTCATTTCAAGAGGCTCAAGATGATCCTAATTGGAGGAAGGCTATGAACGAAGAACTAGAAGCTCTAAGGCGCAACAACACTTGAGAAGTTGTCATTCCTTCAAAGAACACAAACTTAGTGGGGTGCACATGACATTATAGAGTAAAATACAAAAGCAATGACACTTTGGAAAGATACAAGGCTCGTCTAGTGGCTAAGGGGTTCACGCAGACAAAATGGTTGGATTATGAAGAAACTTTTGTATCTTTACAGTTGTTCTCTATTGCTTGCAACTTGAATTAGAGCCTTCATCAACTAGATGTCAAAAACGTTTTTTTACAAGAACTCAATGAAGAAATTTATATGTCTTTACCTCCCGATCATCTAGATGAAAGGAAAAGGAAGAGTCTGCAAATTAAATAAAGCCATATGGCTTGAAACAATCTCTGAGAGCTTGGTACATAAAGTTGAGTCAGGCATTGGAAAAAACAAGGTACTGCAAATGTCACACAGACAATAGTTTATTTGTCAAAAAAATTGGATAGAACATCATTGTGGTCTTAATTGACGTGGATGACATAGTCATGGCTGGAAATGATACAAAGGACATTTTAATTCTGAAAGACTATTTGAAGAAAACCTTCGACATAAAGGATTTGGGAAAACTCAAACACTTTCTTGGGATTGAAGTTGCTCAATCTCATAAAGGTATCTTGCTATGTCAAAGAAAGTATGCATTAGATATCGTAAAAGAGATTGAAAAATTAAATGCTCGACCGGCAGACACTCCGATTGAGTCAAACCTCAAAATTAGACCATGTGAAGATGAATTAGAAGTTAAAAAAGAAAGGTTCCAACAACTAGTAGGTAAGCTGATATATCTATCTGTCACTCGACCTGACATTTTTTATGCTGTGAATGTTATCAGCAAGTACATGAAGAGTCCAAAAGAGTCTCACATGAAAGTAGTTGATCGTATCCTCAGATACGTGAAGGGTACTCCAGGGCAGGGACTCTGGTACAAAAGAAACAAAAGCATTGACATTGTTGGATGTTAAAGATGCAAAAGAGTTTTTTTGAAATATTAGGAAGTTAGGAAGGAGTTCTTTAAATGCTTTCTTATTTTTATTGGACTACTTTTGTAAATTCTCTAACCCTAATTTCTTTTAATCGAGATTAGGGTCACGTAATGAAGGATTCCTTTCGGCTCTCTCTCTCCCTCTCTTGTAACATGATATCAAAGCAGGGGTTGGTGTCGACTGTAGGTTGAGTTTTCCAGTGACCTTCTTCTCTGGCAACCACCTTCTCCGATGACAATCTTTCCGGCGAACAGCCAAGTGAGTTCCTTATTGTTTTATCGTCCTCTCTCTTGTCATCGCCATCCTTTATTCCCTTTTATCACCCAATAAAGAGACAGTGAGGGAATAGGGGTTGGGCATGCTGTGTGGAGAAGGACCTGATCACGCCTTTGTGGAAAGCGTGATCAGATCCTCATGTTGATCGTGTGAAGCAAAGTGTTGTGGGTGCAGCGTGACTTGACGTTGTGGTTTGTGGAGTCTATATGTTGTTTATGAACTCAGTTTTGATATGAGCAGAATTTTTCTATAGATCGTGGATACAAAATCAGTAAAGTAAGGCTGCGTGAGGACTGCGGCTGATTCTTAGTACAAGATTTATTGATATCGTGGACTCCTTTGACATGTGGACAGCTAGTTTTATGAGAACCAGCTGACGTTGTGGTTTGTGGAGTCTGTATGTTATTTATGAACTCAGTTTTGATATGAACAGAATTTTTCTATAGATCGTGGATACAAACTCAGTAAAGTAAGGCTGCGTGAGGACTGCTGTTGATTCTTAGTACAAGATTTATTGATATTGTGGATTCCTTTGACACGTGGACAACTAGTTTTATGAGAACCAGCTGCTGTTATAAGTCGCAGCCGTCTTCAGTCGATTGGGGATTCAAATTTTCAGTCATCGGCTGAAACAGATTTAAACATGATTAGCACCATTGCGTTGTTGTTGCCGTGGAAGATCAGATCTGATTTTCTACTGATTGGTTGGAAGCAAATCTATGAAGTCTTGTATCAGATTTGCCCTTTGAAGTTATATATCAGATCTGCCCTTTTGTTGTTGTGTGTGGAGTCATGTTGTTTGAAGGTTGCTGATTGGCGTGTGGAACAGAAATGACCTGCTGATCATGGAGGCTTTAGCTGTTGTTTGTGGGTGTGGTTTGGCATGTGGAGCAGAAATGATCTGCTGATCGTGGAGGCTATTCTAGCAACAACTTGGCGTGGATGGTGTTACGCTGATCATATGTGGGGGGCAACAACAACAGTCAGCCGTAAGTAGCAGAGATAAGCAACTGTCTTTTGGAGTTTTGTTCGTGGGTCTGCTATCATCTACAGCAATCGATTCAAATCTCTATAATACGGTTCAGATTTGGTTAGTTTCTGTGATTAGAGATTCTCTCTTATTGCATAGCGTGTGATATTCATATAATCTTTGAGGATAGTAGAGATTTTTTTTTCTGTGGTGTCTGACTGTCTTAATACCACCCACGTATGACACACAATATATAAGAAGCAGCAGTCAGACACCACAAAAAAAAATCTCTACTATATATTGTGTGTCATACGTGGGTGGTATTAAGACATGATCTGATTATCACATAGTTCATGTGGAGCAGAATGGTAGACTGCTAGACATATGTGCAGTCGTGTGCAGAGTTACTAAGTCTGGTGTTGTAACAGCCATCTAATATTCAGGCGGAGTAGAATTGTGGACTGTTGGGTGTGTGTGCAGTCACATGTGGGTCAACTGGCATTGGGATTGTTGGGGCTGCTTATTATTATTCGTTTTTTTAGAGTTCTGTGATCCATAAAGATACATTTCTTGATTGAAGTTGACTGTTGCATCTAATACATACATATTGTGCCCAAAATTTTGATTGGAATTTTACTATGGCTGATGGTAATGTGTTTGAGGGATCCAATGACTACAAGATGACTAGAAATTCCTTCTCATATGCCAATACTACTGGAATAGACTCAGCCTTCTCTGTTGGTGCTCCTACCGATGGCCCAGAGTGGATGATAGATTTTGGCGCTTCCAGGCATTGTTGTAATCAATCACACATTTTTTCATCTTTAGTCAAACTCTCTACACCACAACATGTCAGACTGGCTGATGGCAAGCTATCTCTTGTGTTGGGCAGCGGTGATATTTATCTCTCATATTTATATCTCCCACATTTAGGCACTCTTACTTACGTGCTCTATGCTCCTCAGTTTCCTGTTAATTTGTTATCTGTTAAGCAGTTGGCTATTGACTTACAATGTAGAGTCATTTTTTACCCTTGTTCATTTTCAAGACTTACTAACTGGGAAGGTGATTGGTGGCGGTCATGAACGTGAAGGTCTCTATTTCTTGTATGTCCCAGTAAATGTTGCTGCATCATCATTCTCCTCGAAGACTTCTCCTTTCCAGTGGCATCTCAGACTAGGTCATCCATCAGTGTCCAAGCTTCGTCGCATGTTTCCAGGTATTACTGCATCAGAGTCCTTCTTATGTGATGGTTGCCAGTTAGGCAAACATACACGGAGCAGCTTTCTATCGAGTCAGAGTCCATCTAGTCAAAGTCCATTTGATCTCATTCATGTGGATGTGTGGGGTCCTAGTCGGGTTCATTTTCACTCACGTTTTCTGTATTATCTTGTTTTGGTTGATGATTTTACTAGAGTCAGTTGGGTATTCTTGTTACGGGAAAGATCGGAAGTCATATGTATTCTTCTGAAATTTGTTAAAGAAATAAAAACTCAGTTTGGTTTCATTGTTAAAAATATTCGACTGATAATGCTTTTGAATTCAAATCCTCCGCGCTACTTCAATTTTATGTCAATCATAGAATTCGACCTCAATATACTTGTTCTCACACGTCCCAACAAAATGGTGTTGCCGAACATAAACATCGACAACTCCTAAATGTGGCACGTACCCTCATGTTGCATTCACATTTGCCTGCCTATTTTTGGGGTGATGCAATTCTTACCGTCTGCTATCTCATTAATAGATTACCCTCGTCAGCCATCCAAGAACGTATTCATATTCAACTTTTATATCCAGATCGACTATTATTTCATATACCTCCCAAAGTGTTTGGATGCACCTGCTTTGCACACATCCTAGGCCCAGACAAAAACAAACTTGCTGCCCAAGCCATCAAATGTGTATTCATTGGATACTCTGCCAATCAAAAAGGATATAAGTGCTTTGATCCCCAGACCAAGAAAGAGATTATTAGTGCGGATGTTACATTCTTTGAATCTCGTCCTTATTTTTCTTCTTCGAGTCCTTTTTCGTCTGAGATGCCTATACCGGTTCCTCTTCCTATTCCACCAGTGTCACTTGAGTCGATCCCTCCATCTCAATCTATGTCATGTGAACGTTTCCTTGATCCTCAATTAGTTTACACTCGTTGTCTGGGTCCCTCTCTCAAGCGCCCACCAGCGCCTTCTCAAGAGGTAAGCTCCACTGATAAAACTGACTCGGGTTTAAATGATGATCACACTGCAAATGATCTCCCCATTGCTATTCGCAAGGGCAACCAACAGTGCACACTACATCCGATTTTTAATTTTGTCTCTACTGACCATTTGAGTACAAATTTGGTGCAGTTTGATCGAGCTTTGTCTAGCCACATCATCTTGTCTTCTCACCATCAAGCCTTGTTAGATTCAAGGTGGCGGCAAGCCATGCAAGAGGAAATAGATGCTCTTATCACTCAGGACACTTGGGATTTGGTGGATCCACCGATGCACTGTGATGTGGTTGGCTCCAAATGGGTGTTCACCATCAAGTATCATTTTGATAGTTCAGTTGAACGGTTCAAGGCACGTCTTATTGTTAAAGGATATACACAGACTTATGGTGTTGACTTCTTTGAAACCTTTTCGCCCGTGGCTCGGTTGGGCAATATTCGACTGATTATATCTCTCGCTGTCCAGCGAGAGTGACCTCTATTTTAGCTAGATGTGAAAAATGCTTTTCTGTATGGAGACTTGTCTGAAACTGTCTATATGCAGCAACCACCTAGTTTTGAACAACAAAAGGAGTGTTCCAAGGTATGCAAATTAAAGAAGGTTATTTATGGACTTAAATAGAGTCCTCGTGCATGGTTCCATAAGCTAACTGAGGTTTTATCTAAGTGTGGATTTCAACGATCCCAGCTTGATCACTCATTGTTTATCAAACGAGGCACATCTGGTATAGTGATATTGATTGTATACGTGGATGATATTGTTCTTACTGGAGAAAGTAATCAAGAAATAGCTCGGACAAAGGAGTTTTTACAACAACACTTTGTTACAAAAGACCTTGGACAACTCCGTTATTTTTTTGGTATTGAGGTGACTCGTAGTAGTAAAGGAGTTGTAGTGTCTCAAAGAAAACATGCTCTTTGCAAGAAACATGTTTATTGGGAGCTAAACCTATCACACTTTTCATGAATCCCCGCATTCATATACATGATGATGAATCAGAGCCTTTTGACTCTAGATCTTACATATCTCTGATAGGGAAAATGTTATATTTGACTGTCACTCGCCCTGATATTAGTTTTGCTGTGAATAAGCTAAGTCAGTTCATGAAAAAAACCCTGGAAGGTTCATTGGGACGTTGCTCTAATGATTGTCAGATACTTGAAATCAGCCCCGGGAAAGGGGTTATGGTTCAAAAAGGGAGAAGGTGTTGACATCGAAGCGTATAATGATGTTGATTATGCATGATTTATAAATGACAGGAAGTCTACTGCAGGTTTTTGTGTCTTTGTGGGAGGTAATCTTATTTTTTGGAGGAGTAAGAAACAGAATGTGTAGCTCAATCTAGTGCTGAATCGGAATATAGGGCTATGGCTCAAACTGCGGCTGAAATGTCATTGGTCAGATCATTGCTTCTAGAGTTGGGTGTTTCAATGAATCTCCCAATGAAGATGTATTGTGACAACAAGACAACAACCTATATTGCTACCAATCAAGTCTTCCATGAGAGGACTAAACACATTGAGGTGGATTGCCACTATATTCGAGACTTAGTTCAAGAAAGAATTGTTAGCACTATTCATGTCTCCTCAGAATATCAGGTAGCAGATATCCTCACTAAAACTCTTTCCATAGGCAATTTCCTGAGATGTTGTAACAAGCTTAGCATGATTGATATATATGCTCCAGCTTGAAGGGAAGTGTTAAAGATGCAAAAGAGTTTTTATAAAATATTAGGAAGTTAGGAAAGAGTTCTTTAAATGCTTTCTTATTTTTATTGGACTACGTTTGTAAGTTCTCTAACCCTAATCTCTTTTAATAGAGATTAGGGTTATGTAATGAAGGATTCCTTTCGGCTCTCTCTCTCTCTCTTGTAACATTGGATTCACTGACGCTGATTGGGCATGTGACACTAGTGACAGAAGATCTACCACTAAATATTGTGTGTTTGTTGAAGGAAATCTAGTAGTTTGGAAAAGCAAGAAACAGAGAGTAGTGGCTAAGTCTAGTGCAGGAGCAGAATACCATGCAATGGCTTTGGGTGCCAGTGAACTCACATGGATTAAGAATTTAATTGAAGAATTGAGTTTCAGTATTACCAAGTCAATGGACATGTTTTGTGACAATAAGGCTACAATATACATATCTACAAACCCTGTATTTCATGAAAGAACCAAACATATTGAGCTCGATTGTCATTACACCAGAGAGAAAATCATATCTGGAGAAATTAGAACTCCTTACATTAAAGGCACCGATCAAGTCGCCGATGGTTTGACTAAATGAGTCATCAAAATGAAGTTGCAAATAACCACCAACAAGTGGAGATGTCACAATATGTACGCCCCACTTGAGGGGGAGTGTTAGAACAACAACATTCTCCAAAGATCAATTAACATAATTGGTCTCTCCTCAATAAGGAAATTGGGCAATGGTCTTAAACCAACGTTCAAGTTATTTATAGATGGAAGTGCCTCACGCTCTCCTCCCTTAATATTTTTTTGATGTATAGGGGCATGATTGATTGTATTGACAAAACAATGATCAAAAATAAAAAATGTTGGTTTTCTCTTGCTCGTGGATGTAGGCTGTAAAGCTGAACCACGTAAAAGTGGTGTCCCTTTTTCTCTATATCGTCTTCTTCTTTGATTAAATCCCAGTTGATCACATTGCATAATTTAAGATCAAACTGGGAGGCTGTCCTGTTCTAGTGATTGTTGTTGGTGTGCCAGTGATGGAAGAATTTGAATACTTCGTTCTGCTTGCATGAAAATCTTCAATGGGCGTTCGATGGGTGCATTACAGGGTGGCTAAAGACACCTCCCATCGTTTTGGGAAGAAGAGTCTACTGACAGACTTGCAAACATGATGCACTGCTGAGGAACATCGCCTCCACTGTCAGTCAAATCGGTGAAACAATGGCAATTTTGCGCATTGCGAAAGCGTGAAAAGTGTAGCGCTTTGAATTGCGCAAGCGATTCACAGAAAGTGCTGTGAGTAAAAAATATGGATTGATCCTTTCCATGTAAAAAAACCGGGAGTCCTTCTATATTGTGATTTTAAATTGCTTTACCTTTTAAAGGGTAAAGGAGACAACTTGCCCGTTCCATTGAAACATTGTTTTCTAAATATTTCATCACAAAAGGAACAGACCATGCAGGCACACATTGTGTGGCCTTCATTGAGGAGATTCGACCTTAATTCCTTCCAACAGGAGACTATCCCCACCTGAAGCGTTGCGGCGGGCTGTTGAGCTACATATAGTTTAACTCCACATAACAAAATTTGTGAAAGATTGGAGACCCGTAGAATCTGCACCAAAGTTGTTAAATGCAAGGAGGGGAGACGTCACGCGAGGCGTTGAGCCTGTCATGAAGCGAGAAATAAGCTGTAAGCTTTAGGATCAAAATGGTACAATATATAATATCAATAAGAACCAAAGTGACTTCAGCTAAGGCCTCGAGGCGCTTTAGGGCATAAGCTCAAGCCTTGAAGCGTATACCTCTAATAACACCAATGTGTACAAAACCAGAACAAGCAGTGTTCTTGCTTAGGTCCTCCTCACCACCCAATATGAACAGATTTCTATAGAAAAATGAGTCATTGCTATCTCTGTGGGGGTTGTGCAACGACTGGATTACTCAGGATTTCTCACATAACCTGAGATCCTTAAGTCTGGTAAACCAGAAATTATCACGTCATCAGATTCATCAATCCAAGATCCTTGACTGTCAAACACACTATGTGACCAATATACCAATTGGTTCTTGTGACTCCTATAAAAATTGAATTTCATCCAACCCTCTGAAGGAATATGTGAATCCTCCCAATAGTTCCCATATTCCGCCAAAGCAACAGGTTACATACTCCTGTGGCAACATTGACAACAAAGCCCCGCGTTGGCCAGCGGAAGATACCACCAATATTTGCATTGCCATTCTTTTAAGCGAAGATGAGATCATTTCCTGCCCCTCAAAATTGCCAACTCGTTACTCTAGAGGATATAATCCAATTTTGCTCTCATGCTTCTTAGCTGTAATTTTTTCGAACCAGCTTCCACTTGTAAATGGCTGCGATGAAGTCATTTTTACCATGCTTCAAGGGGCATAGCTTAAACTGGCGGACTTGGAGTGTGTGGAAGTGTGTTTCCAGTTCGAACCTATGTGCCGCCATGCTCAGGTCCTGTGCAAATTGAACCTATGTGCCGCCATGCTCAGGTCCTATGCTAATTGAAACACAGAGAGATCTCACCACCTAGCAAATGCAGCTCTAAACACTATAAACACTAGGACAAAGGAAAAGAGGGGGGCTTCGGCTCTCGCCCCCGCGGTAGATAACCCTCTCACTCACAAGGAAGTCGTTTCTAGCACAGGCCTGCTTACAAACAGCGGTGCTATCATTTTTCCAAATATGTTTTGCACATAACCAAAAGATGGTCAAGCGTTTCTTCACTCCGGTTTCAAAACGCAGAGCGCACATCTAGGAAACTGATTTCCTCTGCCCTTCATCAGATACACACTTTCAAAATATGCTCACAAAGTCAAAGAGGAATATAATTTGGTGTCCAACATCAGGGAGCAGAAGTAAAGAACCAATGCCCATAAGAATTAAACCACAACGCTTGTCCAACAGGCATACCAACTCCTTCAGTATCATATTTTACCAACACCGAACGAAGCTCTAAAGTTCAAAGAACGAAGAAATTTGCCCTTACCCCAGGGATGGATTGTACCATGTTGTCATGAGATAATGGAGGCCAGAACCGTTCAAACGTTGCCCACGAATTTCAACCGCTTGATGTGGAAATGTGACCCAGCACCTCGCGTAATGTTCTGGAAATTCTTCGTCGGACCACACGGCGCAGAGATAGAAGAGATTCTTGAATAAGGCGCAGAGATAGAAGAGATTCTTGAATAAGGTGGTAAAGTAACTGACAGCCAATACTTCTCTAGACCTTAGTAGCAGAAACAGGCAGCTATATCCCTTACATACCCTCATATTAAGTATCTACCGAGTGCAAATTAACCACAAAAGTATTTCACCGAAACGGGATTAATGAGGAGCGAGGAGCAGCTAAGATTTGCAAAAAATCAGTAAGGCACTGGGCACGAGCCTTGTTTCAGATAGAATTACGAACCCTCAGATTTTTTTATGGAAGCACCCTTTCATTTTGAAATATTTGGTATTTGAGTGACTGCTAATCATGTTTTGTAAAACATGTATGTGGATTCAGGTCACGTCAAAACATGGCATTGTCTACGAGAGGAACAAACGAAGATATACCTCCAAAGTAGATAACAAGAATTTTATATTACTATACTGACAATGCACACAAATTATGATTAGCACGAAGCAAGCTCTTTAATAAATCCAACCAATAGGATCAGGAATAATCAACCCAAACGCAGAACATGGGCATCCGGATAGATAAAAATGAAAGAAAGTTTCCCGTATGATTCGGTCATGGAGAAAGAATAATGGATATTGGGTTCTATTTAGATGAACAAAAAGAAATTAAGGACAGTCTTAAAACATGAATCAGTTCAAGTAAAACCCGTGACCAATTAAAACCCATAAATCAATTCAACCCATTGTCATAACAAACGTGTTTTATCCAGAAAAAAAAAAGCGTATAAAACGTGAAAAAAATGCATCTTAAAAAAGAAACACCAAAAAACAAAAACCACATATAATACTCATATCATATGTATTATACCCGTTTGTTGCCTTTTTTGTTTTTTATTAATTTTTATTTTTATAATTTTCAAGATTTATTAAATGTTTTATATTTTTTTAAAATTCACCAAGATATTCTCGAAATACTTTGCCGTATTAAACCCAAAAAATTTCTTGTCATATTATACCTAAGAAATTTCTCACCATATAATACCCATACACGTTTTTTGTGACAATGATTCAACTTCCTGGACTCAAAGACAACAAAACAATATGTATAACATCAAGACTCCCTACATATTCAAGCGGTCAGACATTGTTAACAAGGAAATGTTCTTAGTATGTTGTCAGAAAGAAAAGCCACAGTCTCACGATCCTAAAACCTTATCAAAGACTCACATTATGATGGACATATTTTCTCACCAACTCACAAAAATGGCCATTAAAAATAGCTCTCGCGAATCCAGGAAGATACCATTAAAATTTGCAGCTCCATAATCTTATTTATGAGAATAATGCGTCCTTATTCCTCCCATCGAATGATGGACCCAAGCCTTATACATAGATTTTCTCAGTTGCAAACAACCGATCCACCTCGTGGCTCGTACAAACCTGATATAGATTGCCTCCAAAAATTATGCACACAACTAAGGAATAAATCAAATAGTCTGAAGTTCAAGCAATTTGTTCAACTGTGCGTTATATCATCAGGAAAATCAGCTGATTCGGTAGACAGATATCTTCCACTGGTTTTATCGTCTCTTCTACTTCATTTTTGTCTGTTATTTTCTTAACAAAATTTTCTTCATCCAAACTAAGTGTCATGATATGGTGACAGTGACATGTCTAGAGCAACAATAAATGAATTGTTCTATCTACAGAAAATTCTAGTCATCCACTTAACAATCAGGTCTGAGTGCAAGCGAAGCCACACGGAAGTTAAGTTCCTTAGCAAGAAAAAGAAAGGACAAGCAAAGACTGTGTTCACACATTTAACCACTACTTTGGGCTGACAGGTTTACATGTGATTATATCTCCCAATGCAACTGTGCAAACGCCAACCTCTAGTTATTTCACTTGACTGCTTAAGAAAATCTCAGGAACTCTACTTTTTAATTTTGGTCAACTTTCATGGGTCTGGCTTATCAGTTTTTGATATCTACGCCGTCAAAGGTACACAGAGATAGATACCTAGGCCAGACAAAGCTATGAAATATTAGTTGCCTGGGCTCACTGGTCCCAGGAAATATAGACCATGCCCATGCCCAGGCTCATGTGACCATGTCTAGCCTTAGGCACACCTAAACAGGTAGGCTTAAGCATTGGAACATAACAAAAATTGTCTGACACGTTCTCTTAAATGGATACCAAAATAGGGGTTTGGACACACACACTCTCTCTCTCTCTCTCCCTTGCATGAAAAAGAAGATCAAAGAAGATGGAGCTTAGCTTGTGTGAATAAGATAACTCATCCCCATTTTCTTTCATTTTTTTTTCTGCTTTCCCCTTTTCTGTTTCTCCCTTTCCCCTTTTCTTCTTCTTCTTGTGCTTGTTCTTTTTCTTCTTTTCCTTCTTCTTTCTTCCTTCTTTTCCCCTTTAATCATCATCGTCATTATCTCCTTTCTTTGGATTTAATCATGATTTTTCTCAGTTATCTTTTCCCTTTTTCTTGATATTTGACAGAACCTAGTTCGGCATAAACAACCTATCAATCCAAGTACTTAAACGTCAAAAACAGATTTTACTTTGGCTTCACCAATGCATTTTAATTTTTAACGGTTTCATTTCTAATCCTAAAAGTAAACAGAACCATGAAAACGAAGTATTTATAATTGACACTAAAAACCTTGCGCCTACCATGATTTAAATCCAGCCCAGTAACAACCTTGCATCTACTATAATTTAAATTCAGTTCATTGGTCATGAAACTGAGAATCCCAATCTAATTTTGCTTTTTAACTTTTTGATAACTTTTGGTCTATGAACCATACCAACAAGATGAATACCTGCTAAAAGCGAGCTTTCAATGAAACCTTTGAAAGAAGGTAAATTTTCCCAGAATCATGAACTCAAGACAGAAACCTTGCAATCCAATTCTAACCGCTCAAATGTTAAGACCATAGAAATTTAAATTTAGAACGAATCCTAAATGTGCATCTCCAGTTCCTTCGCATCATTCCCTCAATTTTGCATGTCGATTTCTTTTCCAGTAAACTATAATTAAAACCTCGTCATGTTGAGCAACCAACATCAACAAATGAAAGAAACTCTAATTTTATAACGCGTGAAATAAAATAATAATAGCAGCTTGAGCATAGGGCAAATAGAAAGAAACAATTTGAACATAGGCGATTTACATCGTCCAAGGATTTAGTCCACATCAGAATCAGGTCCACCAAACACTAATGAGATCCGTAACACGAAAACAGAACCCTGAGAAAGAAAACTAAGATCGAACGACCAATTGTGCAATCAATGAAATACGAGACCCTACCGACGCGCTCAAGCGGTGAGGAGGACCGCACCTCCAGCATTCTTGATCTTCTTCTCAGCCAGCTTGGACACGAGCTTCGCTTTGACGACGATGGGCTGTGACTCGGGGAGGTTGCCTTTGCCGAGGACCTTGAAAAAGCCGAACTGGGTGACGTCTAGAAGCGGGGCGTTCTCGGACGAGCACTTCTCCTTGGCCTCCTGTGGGAGAAGGGACCAGAGCTTGTCGATGTTGACAACGGGGCAGTGGAACTTGTTCCTCAACTTGTGGAAGTACCGCATCCCGACCTTGCCGAAGTAACCCGGGTGGTACTTGTCGAAGAGGATCCGGTGGTGGTGAAGGCCTCCGGCGTTACCGCGCCCTCCCGGATGCTTCCTGTGCTTTCCGATCCGGCCATGCCCGGCGCTGACGTGACCCCTCTTCTTCCTGTTCTTTCTGAACCTCGTCGTCATCTTCTTCGGCGAATCCCTCCGGCCACGAGAGAGACGAAGGGCGGCAAAGAAATAACCCAGGAGGAGCTCGTTGGCGCCTTAAACCCTATCATTCTTCCCGACCCGGCGTTTAGGGCTACAGCAAAAGGACATAATTACATAATGGTCCCCGATGGTCTTGCCAATTTTACTAAAACGCCATCTTCAGGAGTCGCCTTGGATGTTCGCCATCTGTGTCGGTAACTGGTAATCTTGCGGCGAAGAAGACAGATGAAAGACTCTCTTAAGACACTCGGTCTTGTATAGAAAGTCTTAAGAACATTCATCTTACTAAGTTCACTAGATTGTGTTTGATAGCCTCAAATTTCACATCCATTGTTGATATAAAATCTATTTTATGTGAGACTCAAAGTGTAAACCATTACGTTTTTTTTTTTTTTTTTGAACCGGATAAGAGGGATCTGACTTTAAATCCTTGAATCTGAAATCCCTGATAATCTCAAAGCTCCTCAAGTCTCGGATCTGAAGTAAACAAATGTCCTCATAAAGTGGTGACAATATTTTTGAGGCATCCAATCTTGTCCATGTGGTCCTCAATCAAACACAGTTAAACAAAGATGTTAAGGAAGGAAGAACCCCGCAAGGATTGATCATCTTATTCTCCATTTTAATTCAAGTGCCCATTTTATAAACAGCAATGTTTGTAGATATCCACATAAACGCCATATCAGTTTCCACCATGATATAGTGATTAGTTGATATATATTTATGGGCCTATATAACCTTATAATTTTTGAATTAAAAAACTAACTCAAAATATTTTAAAGATCTAACAATGAAAACCAAACTTCAAATTAGTCATGGTTCAATACGCTCCGATACTAGCATTTGCAAATGGTCTAAAATTGTTAAGTGGCATGCCTTTACATGTAAATTAAAAAAAAAAATCATTTTATATATACATATATTTTAAAAAAACGATACTTTGGTTCCCGTCTAATTTTTGAAGCTATAATTCTGGCTTTCTCCTGAAAAAATCCTCGCTTCGGCCCTAGCTGTGGTAATTATGTTATTAGTGTCTATCAAACCCTAGCCAGTTAAATTCTTATGTGTTAACATTAAATAGGAATATCGAGGATGAAGTTTAAGGTACAATAAACTGAATCTGATAAAAAAGATTATAAATATAGTAAATTCTTTCTTATTATTGGCAATATTTTCAGTTTAGGAGGTGCTAATTGGTAATAGAAACATTGTGTTCTGCTTCCAAACACATTCACGAAACATTGCACCATCCTTTTGTCAACTAGGGACTGTTTGGCAACATATTGTTACTCGTGGAACATGGTAACAAATATTCCATTAATCCGCTTCATTTCTGGGGCATATTCATTGGATAGAAAACGATTTCCCTCCAGATCGATTGAAATCAGCAGATTCGAGCCGATACTGAGCGTTCAATTTAGTATAATTTAAATCTCAATCTTGCTTTCGTTACTTGGATAAAGTTTTCCGGATCAATTTAATTAACTTTCTGCAACTGATCATGAGTTTCATCTACGCCAATCTTACTTTTTCAAAATCAAGGTGAATTTCATTCATTGTTTCGTTTCTTGTATCAATGGCTTGCTTTGATTGCTTCATACCCATCGCCCTTCTGTTTACTTTATTTGAAATCTACCAATTTACATCTTTACAGGCAAACTCATGTTCATTTAGGTCTAGGCAAATGATGCCCTCCTGAATTCTTGTTTTGTTTGAAAATCATTGTTCATAAATGATTTCTCTTTCCTTGATTATACATATGAGGCCCATCGATGAGCTTAGAGCCTTCATTAGCTAAGCAATATTAAGTCCAAAAGATCATCTCATGCGCAGGACATGAGATAACAGTTTATCCAGATGCATAATCAGCAAGCCATTAGAGAAAATTTTAAGAGATTTAAATGAGATAGTTTAGATAACAAAGATCCGCGTCACAGTGCTATGTACATATCTAAATGTATGTTCAAGGGTATCAACGTAGTTCCCTTCTGAAGTAGAGGATGATCCAATTCTCAACCCCTTGATGCATGAGTTCGGGGGAACCTAACACAAAATTTTGTGTTGACGCTCCAATTTCCCTTCCCTTGTTTGCAACCTTCAAATTAATATATGCATTCATGTCAATACCCATGACTAAAATAATGACTAGTTATATCATAGTTACATTGAAAGAAAAAGGCCGGACTGGAGTACCAAAGAAATGAGAATTGAAGATTGCTAGAATGTGATTGAAACAAGGCTTTCTTGGTTTCATGACACAATGCAAATATATCCAATCATAAACCTTTCCAATCGAGCGCCGCTAGCGGCATAAAACCCTGATACTTGTACCTGCAACTCTAATGAGACTCTATATATATATATATATATATATATATATATATATATATATATATATATATACCATCTTGGTTTGAATAGAGAAACCTTCCGACTTCTCACAGCATTCTAAATCATGTGCACCTGATGCATTGTATCGAGCGGCTGTGATTGAATATGACCATTGAGTTCTGGTAAGTTGGTAACAATAGGGTTCATTCAATAACCAGTCGAATGCAGATTGATGGCTTCAATTATAGATCCAACTTTGTGTCCAAACTATAGTTAATTAAGCCGCAAGATAAATCCCGTTAAGAGCGAGATCGAAACCAAATCTGGATTGTTTATGTCCAGAAACCATATATGGATCCTAAACATAACTTGGGTTAGCTATGAGATTGGTGCAAAATTTTTATATGGGTAACTTTGTTAAACCCTACCATCTTCAAGTCAAACTTGAATATTGATGAAGCTCTCCTTCATTGGATCATTCAAAGTTGGTCCCAATTGAGACTGAACTTATCAATGGATCGTGTATTTGCCGGATGCCCAAGTGTTCCCAACTTGAATCCTAGGGGCGTAGACACTAGGCCAAAGGAAAGAAGAGGGGCTTCGGCTTCGGCTCACCTCCGCGGTAGATAACCCTCTCACTCACACGGAAGTCATTTCTGGCACAGGCCCTGCTTACAAACGGTGCGATCTTTTTTCCAAATATGTTTTGCACATAATCAAAAGATGGTCAAGCGTTTCCTCACTCCGGTTTGAAAACTCAGAGCGCACATCTAGGAAAACTCAATCCCCCTGTCCTTCAACTGATACACACTTTCAAAATATGCTCAAAACGTCAAAGAGGAATATTATTTGGTCTCCAACTTCAGGGAGCGGAAGTTAAACGCCATGGTTCCTCCCTGACCTCAGGAGGTACACCCAACTTTGCCTCGCTCAAGAAGCGACGCCCATAAGAATTAAACCATGACGCTTGTTTAACAGGAAAACCAACCCCTTCAGCGTCATATTTTACCAACACCGAACCAACTCTAAAGTTCAACAAAGAAGGCAGAAATTTGCCCTCAAACCAGGGATGGAATGTACCATGTTGTCATGAGATACTGGAGGCCAGGAACGTTCAAACGTTGCCCACGAAGTTCAACCCCTTGATGAGGAAATGTGACCCAGCACGACCACACGGCGCAGAGGTAGAAGAGATTCTTGAATAAGGTGGTAAAGTACTATCTGACTGATAGCCAATATTTATCTAGACCTTAGTAGCAACCCTCATACTTAAGTATCTATGAGTGCAAATTAACCACAAAAGTATTTCACCGAACGGTATTAATGAGGAGCGAGGAGCAGCTAAGATTTGCCAAAAAATCAATAAGGCACTGGGCACGAACCTTGTTTCAGATAGAATTACGAACCCTCAGATTTTTACGGAAGCACCCTTTCATTTTGAAATATTTGGTATTTGAGTGACTGCTAATCATGTTTTGTAAAACATGTATGTGGATTCAGGTCACGTCAAAACATGGCATTGTCAACGAGAGGAACAAACGAAGATATACCTCCGAAGTAGATAACAAGCATTTTAGATTACTATACTGACAATGAACACAAATTATAATTAACAAGAAGCAAGCTCTTTAATAAATCCAACCAATAGGATCAGGAATAATCAACCCAAATGCAGAACATGGGCATCCAAAAGATAAAAAAAGAAAGTCAGCTTCCAGTATAATTCGGTCATGGAAAAAGAATGATGGATATTGGGTTCTATTTAGATGAATAAAAAGAAAGAAAGGAATATTCAGTTTTAAAACATGAATCAGTTCAAGTAAAACCCGTGACCAATTAGAACCCGTAAATCAATTCAACCTCCTGGGCTCAAAGACAACAAAACACTATCATAATTCATACCATGAAGAGTCCTTACATATTCAAGCATTCAACCGTTGTTTTTAGTGAGCAGATCTCCTTATAACTCCTCAGATCACGGAACAAATACCAACCATTGCTTTTAGCTAGCTAATTTCCTAAATACCCCTCAGACCTCAGGAAGAAATACCATTACAATTTTGAGATTTTTTGTTGTCTGAAGGTGGGATTCAGTGTTAAAAATACATTGGATGATTGGATTCTAAATGTCTTAATTATTTCTAATATGGTAACCAATACAGTGGAACCATGCCACTTCTAGTTTAAAATTCTAGTAACTTCAACATACTTTTATTTTACAGACATTGTTAACAGTGACATGTTCTTAGTACGTTGTCAGAAAGAAAAGCCACATACCCAATCGAGCCTAAAACCTTATCAAAGGCTCACATTTATGACAGACCTATTTTCTCACCAACTTTCACACAATGGCCATTAGAAATAGCTCTCGGGAATCCGGGATGACACCATTAAAATTTGTAGCTCCATAATCTTATTTATGAGAATAATGCATCCTTATTCCTCCCATCGAACGATCGACCCAAGCTTTAAACATAGATGTCTCAGTTGCAACTAACCCACCCACCTCGTGGCTCGTGCAAACCTGATATGGATTGTCTACAGAAATCATGCACACTACTAAGGAAGAAATCAGATAGTATGAAGATCAACCAATTTGTTCAACTGTGCGTTATATCATCAGGAAAATCAGCTGATTCGGTGGACAGAAGATATCTTCCACTGGCTTTATCGTCTCTTCTACTTCATTTTTGTCTGTTATTTTCTTAACAAGATTTTCTTCATCCAAATTCCAAACTAAGTGTCATGATATGGTGACATGTCTAGAGCAACAATAAATGAATTGTTCTCAATACAAACATATATTTACAGAAAATTTCAGATATCCACTTAACAATCAAGTCTGAGTGCAAGCGAAGCCACACAAAATAAGTTCCTGAGCAAGAAAAAGAAAGGACAAGCAAAAACTTTCACACGTTTAACCCCTACTTTGGGCTGACAGGTTTACATGTGATTATATCTCCAAATGCAACTGTGCAAACGCCAACCTCTAGTTATTTCACTTGACCACTTAACAAAATCTCAGTATCTCTACTTTTAATTTTGGTCAAGTTTCATGAGTCTGTGTTTATCAGTTTTTGATATCTACCGCGTCAAAGGCACACAGAGATAGATACCTAGGATACACAAAGCTAAGAAATGTTAGTTGCCTCGGCTCACTGGTCCCAGGGAATATAGACCATGCCCATGAACAGGCTCATGTCTAGTCTTAGGCACACCTAAACAGCATGCTTAAGCATTAAGACATAACAGATATTGTCTGATACGTTCTCTTAAACGGATACCAAACTAAGAGTTTGGACACACGGTCTCTCTCTTGCATGAAAAAGAAGAACAAAGAAGATGGAGCTTAGCTTGTGTGAATAAGATAACTCATCCCCTTGTTTCTTTCATTTTTTCTTCTGCATTCCCCTTTTCCGTTTCTCCCTTTCCCCTTTTCTTCTTCTTCTTGTGCTTGTTCTTTTTCTTCTTTTCCCCTTTCATTATCGACGTCATTATTTCCTTTCTTTGGATTTAATGATGAATTTTCTCAGTTATCATTTCCTTTTTCTTGATATTTGTCCAAGTACTTACAAGTCAGAACAGATTTTACTTTCGCTTCACCAATGCAATTTAAACAGAACCATGAAAACGAAGAATGTATAATTGACGCTGAAAACCTAGCGCCTATCATGATTTAATGCCAGCCAATTGCTAACATTAATAACCTTGCATCTACCAAAATTTAACTTTTTGATAACTTTTGGTCTATGAACCATACCGACAAGATGAATACCTGCAAAAAGCGAACTTTAAATCACACCTTTGAAAGAATGAAAATTCAGAATTATGAACTCAAGATAGAAACCCTGCAATCCAATTCTAACCGCTCGAATGTTAAGGCCAAGAAAATTTAAATTTAGCACGAATCCCAAATGTGCATCTCCAGTTCCATCACATCATTCGCTCAATTTTGCATGTCAATTTCTTTTCCAGTAAACCATAATTAAAACCACGTCATGTTGAGCAACCAACATCAACAAATGAAAGAAACTCTAATTTTATAACGGGTAAAATAAAATAATAATAGCAGCTTGAACATAGGGCAAAAAGAAGGACACAATTTGAACATAGGCACGATTTACATCGTCCAAGGATTTAGTCCACATCAGAATCAGGTCCACCAAGCACTAATGAGATCCGTAACACGAAAACAGAACCCTGAGAAAGAAAACTAAGATCGAACGACCAATTGCGCAATCAATGAAATACGAGACCCTACCGACGCGCTCAAGCGGTGAGGAGGACCGCACCTCCAGCATTCTTGATCTTCTTCTCAGCCAGCTTGGACACGAGCTTCGCTTTGACGACGATGGGCTGTGACTCGGGGAGGTTGCCTTTGCCGAGGACCTTGAAAAAGCCGAACTGGGTGACGTCTAGGAGCGGGGCGTTCTCGGACGAGCACTTCTCCTTGGCCTCCTGTGGGAGAAGGGACCAGAGCTTGTCGATGTTGACAACGGGGCAGTGGAACTTGTTCCTCATCTTGTGAAAGTACCGCATCCCGACCTTGCCGAAGTAACCCGGGTGGTACTTGTCGAAGAGGATCCGGTGGTGGTGAAGGCCTCCGGCGTTACCGCGCCCTCCGGGATGCTTCCTGTGCTTTCCGATCCGGCCATGCCCGGCGCTGACGTGACCCCTCTTCTTCCTGTTCTTTCTGAACCTCGTCGTCATCTTCTTCGGCGAATCCCTCCGACCACGAGAGAGACGAAGGGCGGCTAAGAAATAACCCAGGAGGAGCTCGTTGGCGCCTTAAACCCTATCATTCTTCCCGATCTAGCGTTTAGGGCTACGGCAAAAGGACATAATTACAAAATGGTCCCCAACGGTCCTCCCTATTTTACTATAACGCCATTTTCAGGAGTCGTCTTGGGTGCTCGCCACGTGTGTCTGTAACTGGTAAAGACTGTCTTAAGACACTCGGTCTTGTATAGAAAGTCTTAAGAACATTCATCCTACTAATTTCATTACATTGTGTTTGATAGCCTCAAATTTCACATCCATTGTTGATATAAAATCTATTTTATGTGAGACACAAAGTGTAAAACCATTACGTAATTTTTTTTTTGGAATCGGACAAGAGGGATCTGACTTTAAATCGTTGAATCTAAAATCCCTGATGATCTTAAAGCTCCTTAAATCTCGGATCAGAAGTAAACAAAAGTCCCCATAGACAATGTTTTTGAGGCATCCAATCTTGTCGTCCATGTGGTGCTCAATCAAACACGGTTATACAAGGCTAAAACGAAGAGGTTACCAATGGAAGAACCTCGCATGGACTGAGAATCTTATTTTCCATTTTAATTCAAGTGCCCATTTTATAAACAGCAATGTCTGTAGATATCCATATAAACGCCATATCACTTTTCCTTAATGATACAGCGTATTGATTGATATATATTTATGGGCCTATATCACCTTATTTTTCAAAAAATTAAAAACCTAACTCAAAATATTGGAAATTGATCTGACAATGAAAACAAAACTTCGGATTAGTCATGGTTCAATTTGCTCCGATACTAGCATTTACATGTAAATTAAAAAAAAAATCATTTTTTTATATATAAAAATTTTAAACAAATGATATCTTGGCTCCTATCCAAATTTTGAAGCTATAATTCAAGCTGAAAAGTTTTTGGCTTCGATCCTAGCTGTGGCAATTATATTATTAGTGTCTATTAAGCCCTAACCAATTAAATTCATATATGTTGACATTATATAGGAATATCGAGGATGAAGTTTAAGGTACAATAAACTGAATCTCATAAAAAAGATTATAAAATATAGTAAAATTTTCTCATTATTGGCAATTTATAGTAGATTATGTGGTAATTAATTTATGGGGCATATTCATTGGATAGAAATCCATTTAAATTGAGATCTACCGATTTACATTTGCTAGACTTAGCTAGATTGGATATGGAGATCATATATATTACGTGCTCTTTTATTTAGAGGAACTCTGATCAATAGTAGGGAAAGCAGAAAAGCGAGTCGCTTTTCTTATTCCTCCAGGGAACAGCAAACTCCTCGTCGTCTCGTGTACGTAATTGATTTGTTTCTCAGCAAAGAACTCAACCAAACCTTTTCGTAAATAAAATGCTCCGATTTGGATTGGATTCAGCTTTTTATCAAGTCAGACTTGGCAGAATTTCTATGTAATCAAGTCGGATTTAAACTCGGTTTTGGATATGATTCTTTTAGGATTTGATTCTGACCCGAGTGGCATAGATCTCACCTTTATATACGATTATTCTGGATATGATACACAGATCCAGAGAATTGGATTTAATTATGAGACTGCATGCATAATTTGATTGTTATGAGGTCTTGCTTAGTTTAGATAACAAAGATCTACCAATCTAAATGTATGTGATCTACCAATCACAGCGTATTATGAGACTTGTACCTGCAGACTCTCTCTCTCTCTCTCTCTCTCTCTCTCTCTCTCTCTCTATATATATATATATATATATATATATATATATATATATATATATATATATATATATATATCCGTCTAGGTTTGAATGGAGAAATCTTCGGACTTCTCACAGCATACCATCAGGCAATGTTTTAAATCATGTGCACCTGATGCATTGTATCGGGCGGTTGTGATTGGATATGACTTTTGAGTTCTCATAAGTTGGTAACAATAGGGTTCATTTAATAACCAGTCGAATGCAGGATTGATGGCTTCAATTATAGATCCAACTTTGTGTGTCCAAACTATAGTTAACTAAGCCACAAGATAAATCCCGTTAAGAGCGAGATCGAGATCGAAACCGAATCTGGATTGTTTATGTCCAGAAACTATATATGGATCTAAACATAACTTGGGTCAGCTATGATATTGGTTGCAAAATTTTTGTATGGGTAACTTTGTTAAACCCTACCATCTTGAAGTCTGACTTGAATATTGATGAAGCTCTCCTTCATTGGATCATTACAAGTTGTTCCCGATTGACACTGAACCTATCAATGGATCATGTATTTGCTGGATGCCCAAGTGTTCCTAACTTGAATTCTAGGGGCGTAGACTGAAAAACTCCGGATTCAATATAATTTATGCATGTTTGGATTCATGCTGCATGAAATCCACTGTTTAAATAAACAGCAGATCTCCACAGTAACCCGGCAGCTTGGATCTTAGATCCATGCTCAACAAATTAACAAAGCTTTTTATGGGGCATTTGACGGATTTGAGATCTTAAATCTGACTTTTCTCAATGCAAAAAGTAAAATAAAGATTTAAAATGTGGATCTTAGAACTAAGTTCCATAGTTTGATTGATGAACCATAGATTTTATTATGGATTTTTTCCTATATCAGCAAAAAGCATGTCACATCATACCAACATCAGATCCATATATTTCAAATCTGAAAAGCAATGAAACACCCTTGTTAGAACTTTCAATCTATGGAGTTGGAAATTTCCTTTTCATTTAGGTAATCTAAATTAAAGAGAGACTAATTGTGACAATTTCTTTCTTGTTGGACACTAAATTGAGTCACATCCGAAGCAGTTAAGAGTTTGATTTGTAGCAATAGTTTTTCAAAAAGCTGATGCTTCTAAACATCAAAGTGAACGTGTTTGAAGCTTGAACGCTGACAAAATGAGTGATTACATTCTGCTAACCACCAACAAAGCGAGTCAATTTGCATCGAGATTTGATTCATCCATCAATACAATAATGCCAGATCCTCGTGATGTTGTCAAATCTGCATTCTTTTGCCCATTATTTTTTAATTATCGTTGCCCTTACGCTTTCTCCCCCTTTTTTGTTTTTTTCTTTTGTCGTTCAAAGTGGAAGAACACGTTAAAACAAGATCGGACGACAAAATATCACCAATATGGCAAGAAGAAAATAACGCACAAACAGAGCAAAGCCAGTAGAAAAAGAAGATGCAATATGATTATGATCAAATTGGGATCAGTTAGAAGCATTGTTACTTGTTTTATTCCAAAAAAATGCGTATTAAACATGAAAAACAAGTCAGCCGTATAAGACATAAAAAAAAAAAACTTTTTTTTTGAAAAACAGTAAAAAAATAAAAAAACATGACAAAAACGGGTATAATATGTGTTTCGCCCTTTTTTGTATTTTTATTAATTTTTGTTTTTTGTATAATTTTCAAGATTTATTAAATGTTTTAAAATTTTAAAAAATTCATCGAGATTTTTTCGAAATATTTTCGAGATATACCTGAGAAATTCCTCACTATATAATACATGTACACGTTTCTTGTGACAATGGTAAGAAGTTTGTGCAATGGACATAGCGGAGTTGATAGGTGGTTAATTTTCGTTTCAAACTCTCGTAATGTTTTCTCTCGATATTATTGATATGCAAGTTGAAGTATTTCTGTCACATACAAGGTATCCTAAACTTTGAAAAAATGAAAAAAAGAGAAAGAGAGAGGCTTCAACCTTTACTTGAGCGAAGGAATTCTCCTCCAGGTCGAACCTCCTCCTGAAGCAGTTGATTCCATGAACCAACTAATTCATAAATTTGATCAAATCAGTGGTGAAGCCACATATAGGCTTGGTGTGGGCAGTCGCTCACACGAGCTTTCAAATTTTCCTTCATTTTACATTAAGAGTGTTTGATATTATTTACTTTGTTATACAAAGTACGTGTCCCTTCAACAACAAAACTGTGAATCAGTGCCCTTTCAAAAAAATTTTGTAGCTTCACCACTAAATCCAATCAAATCAAACCAGTTGTCAATTGGTAAACAGTATTTTTTAAACAAAATAAATGAAGATATAAACAGTAATTTAAAAAATCCAAAGCATTTAAAAATTGAGAAGGAACGATCGAATCAAATTTGGTGAGTCACCAACACCATTCCACAATTGGGCCGACTGGAGAGAGAGGAAAAAAAAAAACAACAAAATCCGTGCTTTCAGCTTTGACTTGAAAGAAAAAGACCATTATGCCCACGTACCAACCTCCGTCCGGGGGGGCCAATCTCCACCACCAGTTCCCTCAACACCTCACGTCACCTTGATCTTCTTCCCGTCGAGCTCAAGAAACCGGCGAGGGCATTTTCGTCTCGTGGGAAGTTCGAGGTCCTCTCGGTCCAAGACCGGGAGAGAGGAGAAGGGTCCAAAATGAGAGGTTGCGGGCGCTGAACCGCAAGCGATGGCAAAGGGCGAGAGGTTGGAAGATCTTTTTCACTTCCACGACACGAAAATTTGAATGGAAGCTTCTATAAACTCCCTCCCCAGTCAAAGCCCTCCCTTTCTCTTTAGAGAGAGAAAAAAATATTATCCTCTCACCCAACATTCTCCAACCCCTCCAATATATATAATTTCCTCTGCGTTTATCCCATCCCCAATTCAACTCTTCTAGAACTTCCAGTTCTTAGAAAAATTTAACCGACGGGGGCCGTTGCCACCTAAGTTTTAAAACCCGTAAACCAAGCTATAATTTTATTATATAGGTTTCCTTTATTATACCAAACATGCAAGTTTTAGAGGTTTGGCTTGTGAACAAGTTCGAGCCAAGTCATTTGCTTAATGAGTCGAGATCGAGTTTATGAGTCGACTCTTTCAAATATTCGAGTTCAGTTCAAGCTCAACACGTAACTGCTTAGTCGAGTTCGAGCCTTAATTGAGTTTGTCGAGTCTTAATCAAGTCGATATATTCAAATGAGCTTACGAGTTTGTCGAGCCTTAATCGAGTCGAGCTCGAGCTCAACACATAATGATGAATATCAATTCGATGAATCAAACGAGTTTGTTGAGCCTTAATCGAATCAAGCTCGAGCTTAACACGTAACCATGAATATCAATTCAATGAATCAGACAATCAGACGAGTTTGTTGAGCCTTAATCGAATCAAGTTCGAGTTCAACACGTAACGATGAATATCAATTCGACGAATCAAACGAGTTTGTCGAGCCTTAATCGAGTCGAGGTCAAGCTCAACACGTAACTATGAACATCAATTCTATTCAAACGAGTTTGTCGAGTCGAGCTCGAGCTCAACACGTAACTGCTGAGTCAAGCTCGAGCGACTTCCATCGAGTTATTCTCGAGCTCGAGCCGACTGAACTCGTTTCATTAGTCGAGCTGAGCTCGAGCTAACTGAACTCTGGTTTGACTCAGCTCGTGTTCACCCCTATTTAGCATAGCTGGTAGGTAGAACTGATGACTAATATGCAGCCTGTCGGCACATTGGCTCCTTGACCTTCATCTCTACCCTAATGCATGTACATATCACGCTTTCATTTTTCACATATGTGATATGTGATGAGTGACAAGTTGCTCGGATCGAAAATGTTAGAAATTCCAAAATATTTACTTTTAGTTATTCATAGTGTATGTTGCAATTATTAACAAGATCATTTTTTCCTCTTTCATTCCTTTCCTTCCACTTAAGATAGAGAGGAAGGTAAAGAGAGTACAGTGAGAATGGCGATCGTTGGCTACTTGGACAAGTAAGGCGACATATATATATATATATATATATTTGTTGACTATGGAATTAAGCAACACTTCGATTTTCATGCTGGGCAGATGAGCCGACGAACTAAACAATGAAATTGAGGCTCACCTTGTTGAAAAGGAAGCAAAACTTTAGCTTAGCCCTGCCGAGGTGAGCTCAGACTGACCTCAAGCTCAGGAGACAAGTAAGAGTGCAGCTAGAAAATTCGGCGTCAGGGGTAGTAGGTATAAACTTTTAAGGGTCGCCAATAATAATATGTAAATGAGAAAAGTCACTGATAAATATCAATATAAAACTAAGAAGTTTTTCTAGGGTATCCACACATAGCCCACACCTTTGAATGCACATATTTACGTGGCTTTCCTTAATTTCTGTGGTTACATTTTTTGAAATTCTAATTTACATTATATGCAACTTAGTTTGTACCATAACCATGTATATATATATATATATTTGTACAAACATACAAAGTAAAGAAGTATTTGACTTATGAATATGAACAAGTTCAAAGAGGCGATGATAGACGAAAGATGGTCATTGGCTGGACGATGCAACATGACCTCACTTTTTTAAGATTAGGTGAAACCTTAAGAGCTAATACAACCATAAAATACTTGAAAATGCGAAACAACTCTCTTTAAGGAACTTGGCAAAATAGCATTATAATTTGAGAGAATGGTTGAAATTCCACAATAAGATTTGCCATGGGATGAACGCACCTTAGTTTGGTTCTTTTGTCCCTAAGATGCATCCCCTTGCCTTATGCCAGTAGCGGAGGCACATGTAGGCTGGTGTGAGCCGTTGTCCACGCCAGTCCGACATAAATTGTTCATTTGTAAATTAATACATCATATGCTTTACTTATCTACGTATTAATTAGTTGCCTCTTTAAATAGTGCTTCTGATTCAGATATTTATGGCTGCTGCCTTCTTAAAAACGTTGGATATTTGAGCAAAAGCAAGCAACATCAATTTCAAGAAAGAACTTATGAGAACACCATTAGAGATTAATGATCTATAAGGTGTGACATGTACACTTATTCTTCTAAGAAATAAATGAGAACTTATGAATGATTTTGAAAAGTAAGGCACATTAGAGTGACATGTATCAAGTCGATTGAATAAGTTAGTTCACAACAATAAGTAGAGCCAATGGTTGGTAGGTGGTTGGTTATTAGTCCGAGTGGTATAGACATAAACCCCTTTGTGCTAATCAGGTGAAACCAATATACTCGTTGACATGTATTGAGGGTTTTACACCAGACACCTACTCGGCCTTTTAAGTCTCTTACTTTTGCACGAGATACTCTCTTAACCACCCAAGTTAGGGTCAGAGGTGGAGCCAAGGTAGGTTCGCTTGGGCCCTGGTCTCACCTTAATTTTTTTTTTAAATTTACATATAAATTTTAAAAAAATTCACTTGTTTTATATAAAAATTTTGAAAAATGATATTTCATCCTTAGTGAAAATTTAGAAACTTTAATTCGGCTCCTTCATGAAAAATTTCTGGTTCCGCCAGTCTACCTTCTTTAGCAGAAGGAAATTGTCGCTACCCGTTGACTGACTGATTTCTTTGTACATAAAACCATGGAAATATTAGCTTCATGATAGCAATTCCTGCCAAACCTCTTAGTTGTTCTTTCAACACCATTATCGCCAACAACAACAATTGGAGAGAATAAGTAAAGAAATCAGGGAATAAGGAAGCCCCTGATGTCTCTCATAATATATTACACTTCATTAGGAGCCACGTCCAGAGCTGCTAAGACTTCGAGCGTTTCATCATTAAACTAATACCGAAACCCGTTAGGTACGTTTCTACCATGGGAACACAGAGTTCTGGACGCGATAACCTGTACAATTCTACTGTTCACATTATTGATAGACGAAAATAAATCAAAGCAGGCTGGTTACACACATAAGTTCGAGGAACTTCCCTATATATATATATATATATATATGATCTAGTAATGCCCATAGACATCAATCAGTCAGCCTATAATGGAAAACATTTTTAAAAAAGAATAGATAATTTGTTTTTTTCACAATTTTATTGGCTGATCATATAAATTTACAAGGTAATGTGATATGATAATGATAATAAGGAGACTCTTATACATGCAAGCTAATTAATAAGAAAACATGCTACCAAAAAACATACAGATGCACGTTCAAACACGATTGTGATTGCATCAAGACTTGTAAGAAATGTGATAACCCATACGCGTTTGTCTCTCTTTTCCGTCCGGGGATGTGGGAAAGGAAATATTTTATAAGGAACATGATAGGCCGAGTGAGGTGCGGTCGACGCAATTCACATTGAGGAAGAGTATATTTTCTTGCTCTCTCGAAGGCCATTTCTATGTGGTTGACCAAGCTGGTCGTCGACAACTGAACAGAAGTCTCCGTCTTTGCCATTTTGTTGCAGATTTTGTTTTTAGTTGCTTTTTTATTCTCCTCGGAGCTCGTAATCTCACTAATTAATTTCCAAATCTATTGCTTCTTTTTTGTTTATGTTTAATGGGGTTTTATCTCTGCAAAAAATATTGTTTAATGATGAGTCCATAATTTTAGACAAAAGAAGAAAAAATGATGTTATTGGAGCATATACGGAATACATGAGGGCAGTACTCGAAGCACCAAATCACGGCAAGGGGTTGGATATAAGCTTCGACTTCTATATGAATGGTACGATGAAATACTCCTTT
This sequence comes from Nymphaea colorata, assembly GCF_008831285.2. Taxonomy (NCBI): domain Eukaryota; kingdom Viridiplantae; phylum Streptophyta; class Magnoliopsida; order Nymphaeales; family Nymphaeaceae; genus Nymphaea; species Nymphaea colorata. Next base: position 15,374,754 of record NC_045147.1, read on the forward strand.
TCACCTAAAAAATAGCAGCTACTAAAGCCGTTTTAGATGTTGATTGACCACTGAATCTATGAATTCAAAAGCATGAACAAGCACTAGCATCTTTTCACCTAATACTGTACAAATGTCCACATGAGAAAGACAAGAGAGAGAGAGAGAAAGAGAAAGGTATATGAGCGATCAATGGAGAGGAAATTGCTCTTGATGGCTGGTGGGAATGGAGATAGATGGCTACATTGGTGGAGCCATAAATTTTTAGTTGAAATAAGACTTTGGGTTGAGTCTAATAGGCATCATGTGGACTAGACTCACCCTTGAATGGGTCTTGTCTTTGTCTTCGTCTGCTCACACATGCCCACACCTTGCTCCGCTCTCTAGGGCAAAGAAAAATCTGCTAGGAAAATCTAAATTTAAGAGAACCACAATTCATGCATCTATACTTTGTGCCTTAGGTTGTCGAGTTTGAAATCATTTTACTAAAAGAGCATTTGACAGGAACGCTAATGCATTGTTTCATGAATTTGTCTCAATCTTTAACATATGTTTATGTGTTCTAATTATTTTTTTTTTCAATTTTAAATATCGAACCATATACAAAAACAAGATATTTAAACGGTCTTTGTCTTTGATGGGCGTTTGATTAGATGCATGCACTGAGGTTGCGACTTTAAAAATAGGGCAGGGAATTCCAATTCAATCTTGGGAAGCGGGTGACAGCTGGGACGGCCGGAGAGACCGCGTTGGACGATCGTCTGAAAACGGCGAGAAGAAAGAAACGAAGAGCAGGGACGAAGTCGGTCGTCGTCCGAGAGCGCGCCTCGTCAAATCGTCGGCGCGGCCCTTTTCACAACAACAAAAAAAAACGAAGCGTAGCAGAAAACGCACACGGACGCACTCCAAATTTCGTTTCACGACCCACACATTTTCACCAAACTTCCAGAACGAAGCCTCATATTCTTTCCCAACTTTTTAGGAGCTTCGACATACTCTTTTGAGTTTTTTTTTTTTTTAATCTTTTATTTTCGGGCTCCCCTGAGGATGTGGTCGTGGATCCCATGGGGTATAATCTAGTTGGTTGGTTGGAATTAATGGCTAAATTATTTGTGGGGTTATAGTTAGCAATTGCCCAAACCAGTCCCACTAAATATCTTTATTTTTACATTACAGTCTTCAAATACTTGATTAAAAGAATTGTCATTGCTTTTGCCATTTGGCACCGATATATATAATATATATATACTCTTTCATGAAAAAAAACACAGTTATGCATCGGAGGTGTGCACGATGTATTTACTCAGGTAACTTCCTTTTCTAAAAAAGTGACTCATGAAGTTATTTCATTTTGCTTTTTTTTTTTACTTAGGAAGTCCAATTCTTCTCCGTTATTTCCCAAAACGTGGTTAGATTTTCAGGGACGCGTCCACACTTGCATCCACTTTCTTTTAATAAAGTAAACCCACCATATGACTTGACAACCAATATGATGTGAAAAGATAGTTCTCTCTCTCTCTCTCTCTTCTTTCCACTTATATTAAGTTGTCCTTGGAAACATTGTAAGAGTTCTCATTTAGCACTCCTAGTTTTGATACATTGAAACCAAAGTCATGGTTCATCCTTGACTTTGGTTTCAAACATTTTGGTTTCTTCCTCGTTCATCTTGACAAATCAACAATGTCGGTATCTTTAAGATGAATTCATAATTTTGATACTTAAACTAACGACTTATAATTGTGCACATCTCCCTGACAGAATAGGTTTATATATTTGAGAGATATTTAATTTTACTTCATTCTACTGACAACTGACAGCGTCCATCCTTTTGTAAAAGTGCTTGTGCGTTTCCTTGAAATTTACCACGTAATGTGAATTTGTAGATAGTATTTTTTACAGATCAACCAAAGAATAATCAAGAATTCAATCATAAGAAATGTTGTTATTTTGGTGTAAATTAGTATTAATCTGCATAAGCTCATCAGGGTTGTCAATTCTAAGGAGATCAGGCAGTGGAGATTAACTTATATATTTAAAAGCCAATCTATTTTTTCAAGAGTCCGAAATGTCTTTCCAAAAGAGTCTGGGCTTTGTTGAAGGAAACTTATTTGTTTCCCTCTTGCGCTCTATCTCTCTCTCCTCTCTTTACCAATTCAATTAATCTTTTTTAGACATTCATTTATATGGTCAATTTCACTATCCATATCGAATCACCTTTTTTTAAAACTAAATTCACTATAAAATTTAAATAATTACGTCAATTGTTGACTAGGATGAGGTCAACATGGGGTAGCTTATGTGGTCATCTAAGGAGGCTTTCCATGTAAGACATTTTGGTAATGCTATAGTGTTTTTTTTTTTTTTGTTTATAAAAAAATCTCACTTCTACCCTTATAGGAGGAGGTCTTCTATTTAACCGGTGGCTGTTTTTTTGGTCATTTTTTACATACAGCATACTCTCCATCTAAGAAAGTATTGGCAATTAAGAGTTTAAAAATGTGTTGATTTGAATTTCGGGAAAAGTGAGACCGCTAAACTCAAATACTCCACACGTGAAGGTGCCTATAGGTAAATACGCCGCATGTTTCCGGAAAAAGACATGGTGACCGATTCTCTTGTCACCGTAACGCGGTGCTCATGTGAAATGACCATAACACCCTTGAACTGAGAATTTATACCCTTTGGTGTTCTTCCTGGAACTTGTGTTTAAAGAGGCCGCGTCGCTAAAGTTGACAAGTTCTTAATCATCGCAAACGGTCTAGAAGCATACGATTTCCTGAAGCTGCATGTGACATGGCATCTTTCTCCGTCAAAATCACCGGCGTTGAAGAAGTTTAAATTATTTCATATCGATTTTAGGTTTATGACATTTTACTTGAAACATGCTTTAACAAATAATCTATTTTTGTTTGTATTTGTGGGCTTAATATGGTAAAATTGTTTGCATCTATTAAAATGCAAAAGTACCCTCTTTTTTTAAAAAGAATTGAAATAACATTTATAAAACCTCTTAATAAGGATAAATGTAAATTACAAAAAAAAAATTTGTTCTTCTTGAAAGTGTGACTGGTGCCATGTAAGTCGAACACATGAATAGTACGCCCCAACATGTCGAATGTATATAAAAGCTTCTCTATTTAAATTTTGAATATATATACTTTACCTTTTATTGAGCTGGACAAGTCCCTCCTTTGTTTTTTAAACTCATTCACGGCAACTCTATTCTTCTTTACGTTATGATCAAATTATTTACATTTGGTAAAAAGATTGTTTCGCCTTTTGATTGAAGGAATGTTTTCGATAGAATATCGAAAACAATGTACAAACATTTTCGTCATCTAATCATTCATTTCTAACCCTTACTAACATCCAAAAAATCAAGATCTAACATAACACTTTTGACATAAAAGAAGCTCTAACCTTATGAAGTTTAATCGTATAAACATTCGTAAAACATGATTTATTAAGTTCTCAGCAAAGAAAAAGCACATTCAAACCACTTACATATCGATAGGACCATAGCCATAAAAAAACGTTATTTTAGAAAAAACGTCAGGAAATGAAATGTCGTTTAAACTTAAAAAAACACGTTTTTTTACGTTTTATTTGAAAAAACATGAATTACAAAAAAAACATATTTTTAACACATGTTTTTGCATTTTTTCACTTTTTTTTAAAAAAAATTGTTTTAGGACCAATCACCAAACAGTTTTTTTATTTTATATTTTTTATTTCTTTTGTGTTATTATTTTCTCACTTATTTTCTTTTTCTTTATTTTTATTTTTTTAAATATCATTTTTCTGATATTTTTCAAGCCCATATTCTATCGAGAAAAACCTCACCATAAAACTCCCATATTTTATTTGTGATTATGGATAAGACTTATGCGGTTTTTTTTTTTTTTTTTTTGTGAAGGTTTGGAAAACTTCTAAAGAGAAGCACGAACTCGGAAAATTGCAGTAAGATGGTGCCTATCGCCGAAAGAGAATGAAGGGATTTTCCATCCTCAAGGCTTTGACGTTTTATCCGTCGGCGAAGTCAATGATTGGGGTGCCCAGTCTTCCTATAGGTACGCAGGGACGTAGATGGAAATATCCATTTCTTCTGTTCAAACATGAGACACAATATCTGAAAAAAAGATAAATGTATATATATATATATATATACAGACATATACGTCTATGTTCGGTAGAGTGGTTGGCGGCGGAGGAAGAAAGGAGGAGCCGATCTATTAAGAACGACTCCTCTCTCGACAATCTCTACTTCTCCATCGATCGCTTCCTCACTTTTCTCTCTCTCGATCTCTGCGTGCCTTTGCTCGGGAGTCTGCAAGATTTGGCTGCTGCAAAAATGACATGGATGGATGCCTTTATGAGCTGTTTCACCGGAGAAGATGAAAAGGAATCAGAGAAGATGCGGAAGAAGAAGAAGAAGACGGCGGCGGACGGCAAGAGGAGGCCGAGTTCTGCGGAGGGGAAGGACGGGTTCAAAAAGCGGCAATCGAGGCTCACCGACTCGGGGTCGCCCACCTTCGCGTCGGACCTCTCCATGTCCCTGGGATCCATGGGCTCCGAAATCTGCGTCTTCACCACGGGCGAGCTCCGGTCGATCACCAACAACTTCTCGTCGAGCTATTTGCTCGGGGAGGGCGGCTTCGGCCCCGTTTACAAGGGCTTCATCGACGAGAAGCTGAGGCCCGGGGTGCTCAAGGCCCAGACCGTGGCCGTCAAGCTCCTTGATCTCGAAGGTCTTCAAGGCCATAGGGAGTGGCTGGTAAGAAGATGCACTCACTAAAAACTCGATCATCTGTTCTTCGCACTCACAGTATTTCAGAAAGCTTCAATCAAAACACACTGACGAAAAATTTTCAGATTTTTTCGCTGATAAAAGAAAGTTGCTGCTTCAGCCTCCTTTAAAGTTGCAAAATCTTTCACACCAACCAAAACTTTTTTACTTAATTACGGTTTACAGATGCATAGGTGAATTTTACAGAATCACAGAGCATGTCCCAAATACCATTTGGGATCATGATCATTGAACAGTGATTAACATAATCATATGCTTAAAAAAGTGTCAAGAACTTAATTTTTCTCTAAGTTGATCATCTGCTGAAATTGAGAATGCCCTTCTAACATTACTTTTTTCTTCTTTTGCAGGCAGAGGTGATATATTTAGGTCAATTGAGACATCCCCATGTGGTCAAACTGATTGGCTACTGCTGCGAGGAGGAGCAACGGCTCCTCGTTTATGAATTCATGGCACGCGGAAGCCTTGAGAACCATCTATTCAAAAGTACGCCTCGTTTCTCATCTCAACTTTGCCCCTCCATTCTTGTTCTCTGTTCAAAACCATATCTGTTCCCACCAACGGTTCACCTAACCCGCTCATTTTCTTTATTATTTAGAAGAACCCATTGGAAACTCACAGCTTCACGTTTCCATGGGCTACAAGCAACATATATATATATATATAATAATAATTTTTGGGTGGTATAGTCAGAAATAGGATCATTTGACCTAAAAATTTGGCTTAGACAAGGTTGCATCAGCCATTTATTATTGTTTTTTCTTAGAGAAGTAGTCAATAAAAGGCGTATGAAACAGGTGGCCTGTGCTCTAAAATAATTGCGACCTAATCCGTCCCCATCCCTGAGATGAGCGATCCGCCGTGATGAACTGATCTCACCAACCACGACGGCGATATCGCTTGCATCACCATGCAAAGTCTTCCTCCTTGCAATTATGGGGAACCAACCCTCCTGCATGCAATGGAAAAGTATGCAGTTAGATGATTCCTTTTGTACCAGATCAAAACCAGTAGGCGCGCCTTTGCTTTAATCGAATATTTCTAGATAGCTTTGCCGAGTGGAGTTTGGAATCTTTGATTGAAAAGTTGAAGCTTATGGAGTTTACGTTTCGAATCCTTGTGACTGTTTCAAAACTCATTGATTTGGTCACCTTTCCTTCAGTGTGGACCATACAAACATCTTTGAGAGACTCAGATCGTCACCAACCTAATCAATCTTCTGGGGTTGATGGAGTTATTTGCTTCCACCCCGTGCTTTTCAGTTTCCGTTCATACAACTTTTACTCCACTGCGAGACATGGATATTTATTATGAGTATTGGATTGGTGACAGGCCAACCATATTTGCCGATAAAGTCAATATATATTAAAGTTTTGATGGTTGTAATGATCACGTTGATTTGATAATAAGTCTGAACACTTGAAATAAATAAATGAAGAAATAAGTTAAACGCATCCTATTATATTACTGCATGTTGCTATTGTTTTTCTAAGGATTCAATCCAATGGTCGACATTCTCACCTGCACATGATGCTAGCCATCCATTAGGATGGCCCGGAACACTATTTATGAGACCAAAAAGTAGGTGAATAATTAATTAAGAAACTCGTTAATATTACCTATAGAGACCAATTCATGTCTTTCAATCTGAACATGGTTTCAACATTAATCCCATCGACTTCTGTTGAAGATCAGTTCAACCCTTCAATTTAACCACCAACCAGATCATTCATGGTTGATCGGTGTAGAAAAACCATGAAATTGTGATCATTAATTCGTCAGGTTCGGAGATACATCTCCTTCCACTTGGTCATGATGATCATGAGTTTTTTCTTCGCAAACTTGAAGATCTGAAACCATGGTGATAATTTCCTCTAAAAAGATCAAAACGCATATTTGTAGTTCATGAACCCTTATATGGTTTTATTCTTTAATCTGGACATATATCATCATGTATATAACTTTGAAAGGTTCTTTCCTTCTGCAGGATTTTCTATTTCCTTGCCATGGGCGTCAAGGCTGAAGATAGCATTGGGAGCAGCCAAAGGACTTGCTTTTCTTCATGGCCAGAAGAAACCAATCATCTACCGAGATTTCAAAGCCTCCAACATTCTCCTAGACTCTGTAAGTTTTTGCTTCTTCATGGACATACCATCGCCATTAACTATCATTGTTGATGCAGTTTCAATTGTTGTTTTATGATTTGACATATATTAATGGCCTCTGTTGCTCCGTTCACAGGACTTCAAAGCAAAGCTTTCAGATTTCGGCCTCGCAAAAGACGGGCCCGAAGGGGAAGACACTCACGTGTCAACCCGAGTCATGGGCACGCATGGCTACGCAGCACCAGAGTACGTCATGACTGGTAAATTTCTAAACGCCTTCATCTTTAAACAAATCTGCACTACTTGATTTGGACACAGTTTAGATCTAGCTGCTAGCTATTGCAATTGAGAAACAAACTGAAGATCTGTTTCTTTGTATTACAATTCGAGTTCGATTGGTAGCTTTGAGGGCGAGAGTTTGTCAGAGAATTTGAGAAAATTCTTGGCTTCTAGAATGGTTGAGGACTTACCAACGATCTCAAATACTGATCTATAACTTATTTGCCTGTCCTTCAGGTCATTTGACAGCAAAGAGTGATGTGTACAGTTTCGGAGTGGTTCTTTTGGAGCTGCTCACTGGGCTCAGAGCAATGGACAAGAAGCGGCCACACAGGCAGCAGAACCTGGTAGAGTGGGCGAAGCCGTATCTGAATGATGGCCGGAAGGTCAACCGGATAATGGATCCGCAGCTCGACGGTCAGTACTCCATTAAAGGCGCCCAGAAAGCAGCGGCATTGGCCGGCCAGTGCCTGGCTCACAACCCTAAGAACAGGCCTCCCATGAGCGCGGTGGTGGAAACACTCGAACCGCTGCTAGAACTCAAGGACGTTCCGGTCACGCACTTCGTCTATACTGTGACTCAAACGAATGGGAAATCTGAAGAGAAAGATGCGAAACCTGCAACAAAAGAGAATGGCCACACACCACACTCTCGAACCGGGCACCATGGACACCATGAACATCGTGAGAAATCTGAAGAGCAAGATGCGAAGCATGGAGCCAAAGAGAACGGACACTCACCACACTCTCGAAATGGGCACCATGAACACCACGGACACCGAAGCCGCTCGCCGATCTCAGAGATGAAGTCGAAGCCTTTATCGAATCACTCTGATGGCGGCCACAACAAGCATTCCCACAGTCCAAAAAGGAGAGACAGGGAAAGGAAGCAGTGAACAGAAAGGCCAAAGAGAAATGCCGAAGAAGTGTCGATCGACAGACTTCATCAAGCGTACGTTTCGAGTGGGCGTTCCTTGACACAAGAAAAGTGGTGCCGCATGTTTGAGGGCCTCTTGAAATGTGAATAAAGCCCGGGTGTATATACAAAATCATTGATAGACGAAATTTTTTGGAGCTAAGATGTGAATGGGACCTCCCGATTCGCTTTCTCAAGGGGGAATATTTTAATTTCATTGTTTGTTTCAACTGGCTTCTTGTTGAAAACGTTTTGTATCTTCATGGTTTTAAAATGTATGAAACATGTTACACTGAGTAAATATGAATATTATGTGTCTTAATTATATTAGTCTTTTGGAAAAGAAGTAGTTATCAAACCCTCTTATACCATTCTTAATTAAAATCATTTACGCTGTCGATTTCAAGGAGATCATACGATACAGTCGAGATGAATTTGTAAATGCGGAAGTCAAGTTGTTTTTCAAAAGTCTGACATACCCTTTAAAGGAAGGGAGAGAAAAAGTGAGAGAGATAATGAGGGAAATAAATGAGCTTTCTTATGGGGTGTTTGATGGTTTCCAATTTGGATTCAAGAACGAACATTCTAAAATCATATTCCTCCTCAAACTAGAATGGATTCAAAATTCTAGGTTTCAATTTCTTAATTCTGAAAAAAAAATCCCCGTCTACTTAAAAATCTCAATATCTTAAAACATGAGCATTTTGATTCTCAAATTTCATGTTATATCGAACGCTCCCTTAAATGAAACACCTTGTCTTCTTTTAAGAGCATTTTAGACTTTTAAAAAATAATTTCGATTCTATATTTGCAATTTTAATACCCACCATCTGATCTCATTTGAATTAACAACTCATATGATTTCCATTCGAGTCTGGTATATATGAGAGTTTGATAGCTACTTATTTCCCTTTACATATGTTTGGTCTAATATCTCATTTGCTCAAAACGAATGTTTGGAACAGAACTATCTATCTAATGCATCAAATACATGAGAAACTAGGAGTCTCTTGCTCTACTTAACTTCCAATTTGTAGAAAATTAATTTCTCTTAGTCTGTCCATCGGTTTCAAAACTATCGATTCGCAATTTTAGAAGAAACCTCAGGATGTTTCCTCCAAACATCTACTTATCACTTGGATGTCTGGTCGCTTATTTGTAGGGTCAGCAATGAAATCCAGATTTTGAGATAATTCTAGCTCAAAACTTCAATCTCATTGTTTGAAGAAGGCTCCGACACATGTACAAAGATGTCGCAACTATGATATTCATCAAAATTAATTTACATGTCCGAGAGCTATCAACATATCTCAAGATGAGATTCAATCTCTCAAATGATCACGACCAGCATGGTATAAGGGATTTGATCTATGGAAGTGATGAAGATCTGCAGTAATTTAACTTCTTCCTTCTTCAAATCATTCATGTGATCGCTCAACCGATCCTTCAACTCATTGGTTCTCTGCATTGCAGCCATTCGGGAGGCAAAAGCACAAGTCGGCACTGTTACCAAGCTGATATATAGAGTTCTAACAACTTGATGCTAAGATCCATATGGTAAATCAGAACCATGTGGACCAACCAAAGTGAATGGATCTTCTTCTTCCAGCAGAAGCTTTCAGGCACTTCATCTGCAATTACTGGACTTTAACTAATGCCGATTTCTTGACCCAGAAGCGACCCACCTGTCTGTTTAGCATTCAAGCTTCCAGAAACTCAGGCCATTTGAATTAGAAGGGAACTGAATGTTCGATTGCTCTTTCTGCACACATTTCATGTTTTCATTCAGATGTCAAAGGGGCCCTCAGCTTCCTGATCATCCCAAGAAGCTGTGCATGAACTTCTTAGCAAGTCGGCCTTATTGGAGATCCTTCGTGAAAAGCTTCACTAATTTCAGGCCACCCATAGTTTCTTTTCCTTGTATCCGGGGAAAAGTCTGGTCCAAGATTTCAGTAGCCATCTATCATGAATTTCTTAGAATTCCACCATTTTGATTCTTCAAGAGATAAATAAAGAACCTCGCTTTCCCAACTTTGAAACTGTCTTCTGTCGCGGGTCTAAAAGGTAGATGGTCAACCATGTCTGCCTTTTGACTTGCAGAAAGCAAATTAATCCGTGGGCGAATGGTGCCATTAAGAATTTTATGAAATCCGTTGACAAATATCAGGGTATTTTTTCCCAAGATAAAAAAAAAGCAAAAAAAAGGCGGAAAATAAGGAAAATGGAACAAAGGGAAAAGATTGCCTTATTTTGGAAAAAGATTTACATGCAAAAATGTAAAAAAAGAAAACATGTTTTTTTTTTTTGCATTTTTAAGGAAAATTGGTTTTCAATATATTTTGGTTTTTTGAAGTTGATTTCCCTTTAACATATTATTAAATATTTTGAATATAATCTACGTTGTTGTAAGGGAATTAGTAATAAAAACTAAAAACTTCACGGTTTTTCTATTTTATATGTTGTTAAATCTCTTCAATGCTCAAGACCGCTTCAAAAGAAAAAAGAAACAACAAAGTTACAGAAAAAGCTTTGCCAATGAAAACCTGAAAACAACATTTGTGGCGATGGTTGTAAGCGAGCAAGTTGCTGTGAATCCCCATTAAAATGAACCAAACTTCTCTAGCACAATAATAGAATTGGAGACTTTATTGAAAATCTGATTCTTATCTATGAGCTGTACAATCCTCAAGAATGGACCGATTCAAGATTTCTCCAATCTCCCCTTGTCTATTTGAAGTCATTTTCCAGTAGCAGAGATAGGGACCCAGTCTGGAATAAACTAATCTTTGAATAGATCCGTCAGATCTTTAAGTTAAAGCAGCTTTCTTAATGAACAAGCATTGATTTAATGCAGCTAATTAGTCCCAGTTATCAACAGATTTTATATATATATATATATATATATATATACACACACATATATATAGCCTCAGATTTCAAAGCTGAAGCTGATATAAAATGCACGCTACTTGGGACTCACTGATAAAACAAACAAGAGATCTCAGTAGTACAAAAAACATGAATACTGTCCATGGCTACCAAACACACCCTAAAACTACAGCTGCTCTGATCTCAAATCTGAAACCTGCTCTTTAAACAAAGAGTGGATTTCAGCAAGCGACCATGTAGATCTCAGATCCACACTGACTGTTAAAAACTTCGGATTTGAATTGATCACATGTTAATAGACCACGCAAATGTGCCCACTTGTCGGCACACTAGTGACCAACTATTCTCCGGTCACCGGCATTTGGTGACTAATGGCGGAGCCACATGAGGGCTGGCATGGGCAATTGCCCACACAAATTGCTTATTTGCCTCTTAGTGCCTCATAGATATTTTACTCATTTACACATTAATTGCCTCTTAGAAGTTTAATTGAAGTATTATGCCCCGTAGCCAGAAAGTTTGGGCTCCGTCACCATGGTGACAAGGAAAATCTGAGAGAGATTACGGTCGGCAAACTTTTTGAGTTCCTCCCAGATTCATCCGGAATGCGTATAAACCTGACAATCAATCTCTGACTAATTGTCATTATAAATCCCTCTCTCGCGTTTGCACTTTCAAAACTTATCCACACAATTTAAGCGTGGTCGACAAAAGAAAGCATGAAATGAAATCACCAAGGCAGATATTTCAACAACTTCGGATATGTGATGGTTGTTCCACCAAACTGATATCATCCATGAACATTGGTTACGACTTTAACCATTGACGCAGAAAAAAAGTTAGAAGAAAATACACGGAAGAAATTCGCCGACAAGGAATTCATAGAGAAGACGACACGCCCTGCGTGCTTCCAAACATAAAAGTACTCCGACATCACACCAGTGAACCCGATGAAAGATCGAACTCGATATTTCTACGATTCCCATCACAAGCAAAGACTGATATAGCTCCTTTGACGTCCCTGATGACATCAACCGCACAAAAGTTTAAACCGACATTCTAGCTATCAGATGACCCCAGAACCTGTTCCTTTATCTCACGAAGCTTGGCTACCAGTTCGTCCCGGTTTCTCTGCAGGCCAATAGATGTTCAACATCCAAGTCTTTCAGAAACTTAAATTTAGTACACTTCAGAAGAATAAACCATCCTAGCTCTAAGAGAATGGAAAATCACCTTAAAAAGCAGATATCTGTAGCTGAACCATACAGTGAAGGCAATACCGACGACTTCCATCAACTGTGGAAACTATATAGTACATAAAAGTAACAGCTTATTACAAATTCATGGTACAAGTTACAAATATGGAAACCCGTTAGTGGTGCAAAAGCATCATACCAAAGGGATGGAATCGACTGCAGTAACAATAATTGAGGAAACCCAAACAGCCACCAAAGCCCCACTGCCATATAAGAAGATGGCATATGATTCTTCTGAAGCCAACTGCGCACACCAAAGAATCAAACATCGTTGAAAGCAAATATGCACCTGGATAACCACATAACCTAAAATACATTGTACACGTAACTAGACAATAGCAGTACTTATATACTCTATTTTAAAAGAACCATTGATGTCAACAATTAACCACAGTTGCAATCATTTCCCTCTCTCTCCCTCTGTTGCTAACAGCTCCTGTAATGAATGATGGTGCTACAGAATCAACCCTACAATGAGTATACATTTAGAGCAAGATCAATCTACAGGAAAATGTAGTATTAGTGCCTCTAAAGATTTTGCAGGAAAGTTCTGATGTATGAATCCTAACCACTCTCCTCTTTCTTCAACTCAAGACATTGTGAAAGAGCAACAGTCTTGAGAAGTGTGCTTGCATCTCTAGTAGTTAGAAGTATGACTGAATATCATTCTTCTTTCTTAATTATAATCTATTCAAAGTTTGTCAACAAATACTCTGTATATATTCAAAGATATAAAGCCTGTTTCATACTGGGAAAAGTTGGTGATAATGATGATGACCATGTCATCAAACCACCATGCTAATGAGGATGTAAACAGAACCACGAAGCAAGAACATTCCTGGATAAAAGATACCTGCACATATTCTATAAAAGTTGATTGGAAACATTCGACAGGTTAGCTTCACATCAGACACATAGCAAAATCATGCTCACAATTAGTGAAACTGTATAACAATACATTGATTATGCTTTCAATTTCATGAATAATTACTGTCATGCATTACCAAGTTCTAATATGTCCAGGACAGAAACAAAGTAACTCTGAGACATTTCCCTTCCTCAGCTAGCAAAACTAAGCAACTTCAGTATAAATGTCTATCAGATTTAAGATTGACACATCAAACTCCTTAAATATATCACACACTTTCACGATCTTATACTATTACATGCTAATAATTTAACAATCTTTTGTAACATGTGCTCATGTTATGACTCCAAACAAATTATATAATATTTGTAAATTATCCTGCCAAGTCCCAGGCCTTATTAACGACTTTAGATTGCATACTTGCATCCATCTCTTCGGCTCATATGACATTAAAAGTGTATACAGTACTTGCCTGCTTGCCCAGTTTGTTAAGGTGAGCATCACGATGTCATGGAGAGTCACTAGGTTTAATTCTACTGGGTAGAACACACAAAGCATCATAACAGTGCCAGTCTATGGATAGAATGAAGCTAATAACGTGTTCAGCCCAGGAGATTATTCAATAAGAAAAGAAGAAAATAGGCATCTGTTTCTTAGATTTACATTAAACACTCAATACAATACAATAAATGGCATGTGACCATATGGGAGTATGTTTCCTGTTACATTTGTTCCTAACAATTAGACAGTCCTTGCCTGACAACTCTCAATCGCTGCTTAAGACATGTGAGAGAGAGAGAGAGACATGCCATTAAATGAAGATGCCACAGTAGCTAGTTGCCCAACTAATAGAACAATATTTGTTGATGAAACAAAAGCGGTGAACCTTAGTAACTAGAGGATGTAACTTGGTAAGAAACATAGATATCACTGACATGGTGAAAGTTTGAATGAATTGACAATACAGAGGAATTGAAATAGGAAAATAAAACGATACTTCGAAAAAATAACAATTTTCTAAACTCATCATCTCTGGCGATATTTTGTCAGTTGTCTCTCTACTTCTGCAAATTCTCATTTTCTACTTGTACACCAACAAAAAAATGAAAATAATTAAGAACCTAAAGAGTCAAAGATTTGCCTAACTTGCAACAATGCCAAACAATAGCAACCATGAAAAAGAAAATTGAAGATCATGACAATGTAACTTTGTGAATGCAATGAGCTTAAAAGAAGTTCCAGAAGGCCACAAACGATGACAGCTAACTAACTAAGAAATGTTGTAAACATATGCAACATAAAGTAACAAACAACATAATAAGGATCTAAAAACAATCACATATCACTTTATACATGTCTACTAGTACAGTTCTACTATTCAACCTTCACTAAACCAGTCAACTCCTGTTAAAACCACTCTTCCAAAATAGAACAGGATTAGAAACAGAAAAAATGGCACAAGATTAAAAGAAATTATTAATAATAAAATAGGAAAAAATTGCATACTAAATTCAGAAAATCAGGTTGACAAAATCATGTGGAAAAAAGGCATCAAATGGTTCCTCCTAGCCAAAAATAAAACATTCCAAACGATATTCAGTTCACCAATTAACGTTAACTTAACATTTCAATAAATAGAAACGCCAAAGGATGATTCTACTCTATGAAAATCATTCCATTGGCCCACAATTTGCTAGAACTTTCTTCCATTCATTTATATACATGTTGATTTTGTTCTATTCTGGTCATGCAATTTACAAAAGTAACCCTATTTCATTGAGAAATTATAGGCATTTCTTTATTTTAGTATATAAACAAGATATACTGATGGTATTGCGGCAACACATGCGACACATAGGCAATTGGCCATGGAGATGTTGCAGGAAATTAGACCTCAAGTTATATAGAGCATTAGCAGAGGTGCATGTATAAGCCACAACATCATCTTGCAGTTAATACCAGCAGCATAAGACAACATCTGGTTATTAAATTTCGTACTTAAGACTATTATGCAAGGAGGACAGCTAGTTTGCAAGAAAGTATGAGAAAGAGAGTATAGGAAATCTTAGGAATTTGAAACTAGAGAACGGAATGGTGAAAAACATAAATTGAGGAGGAAGCGATGAGAATATGCATCATTCAGTATGTTGGTTAGAAACTTAGAATATTGCCGTATGAAAAGATTATGAAGCAAGCAGTAGTAGAATGACGACCCTTCTATCCATATTGCTTTACGATTGACTAAGTTAACTTTTATGTTATTATGCATCATCAATTAACTTCAGTCGTTCATGATCCTTCCAGTTACGTTGACTACTTGTATATAACATTTTTTATTTTATTAGTACCAAATTTATGTTCTTGTTTTGCTATATTCTAAATCTTTTTTGACTTTATACATTTTAATCTGTAATTTTAGTTCTAAAAGTTTTCCGTTTTTATGCCATCTGATACATGTCACACTTTTTACATTTGAACATGAACCTTTATAGATCGTCTAGATATTACAATACAAGTGTGATGAAACATATATCATTGCCTTCCTAATACGTGCCGGTAATATTCTCTACAGAAAATCGAGACATGAATTTCAACATATCACTTTAAGACTTTTGGCAAACGTGAAAAATGAAGTCCAGGAAACGTGATCAGAAAACCTTTGCTTAAAAGGTCCAGAAAACGTAATCATCTCATGTTTGTTTGGATGACAATGTGCACTTCGACTAGCCATCACTATGTGTAGAAATGATTGGCTAATGTACCTTAGAGGATCAATTAAAATAATCAAGCAAGATACTATTAAAGAATCTCAAGGAAAGTACTGGCAAGTTTAAAACACGGACTAGTAAACGTGTTCTTAGTGCTCTAACATTAATTAACATGAGCCAACCTTCGATGTAAGGTTGTCCAAGAGTTCACCCGCTTCCGTATCTTTATCTAATGAAGAATCTTCAACAACCGAAGCCTCCTCAGGCTCAGGGTCCTTATCAAACTCGCCAGAGAACCTCGGCAGAGTTTCTTCCGAAGTTGTAGAGTTCGAATATGGAGAAGCATGATAACGCAGTCCTGCAAAAGCCGAACTGAAAGCATGAATAACACGGCCGCCATGGTGGGAATTCAGAGAACATGATTCCGTACTAGAACGATTGCTACCACCGAAGAGGGATTCCTAGTTCTTATAAATTTGAAGAGAAAAGGGAGCTTAGAGGCATTCACAACACAGAGGGGGCGTTTACTTGCACCACATACGGGTAAGAGAAAAAAAGGAATGAAGAAAGGTGTATGTTATTGGCCGCCTTTTGGGGCATCGTCTATAGCGAAAGAATGGAACGGAGGGAGTGGTGATGAAGGGGAGTAGAGGGAGGAAATACCTGGAAACCTTATGAAAGGATTGGCAGCAGCAACTCCATGTCTGAAGGACTTAAGGGAGGAGAAGGATGCCGAGGCGTTGACAGCAGGTAATCTAGGTTTCGGAGGAGCGGCATGTGAGAAGAACGAGCAGCGAGCAGTAGCAGCGACAATCGCCATCGTCCTCGGACTACTTCCTTGACTCGGCGATCACTACCAGCAGAAAATGAACCTTCTCTCCAAAAGCCCGACCGCCCAAGAACGAAGAGAGGGCAAACCGTCCAGACCCCCGCCTCCTGGCCTTTCTTTCCCTCAGATTCCTCACCACCTGTTTCTGTTGTGCCCCCTCACCGCCAACCAAACTCACACTCTCTCTCCCAAGCAGAAGGGCGGAAGTGGTATACAAGGTTGAAGGGGCAAAACAAAACAAAATAGAATACGAGAATCACCAACTGAACGCCTTTCGGCTACGGTTGAGAGTTGAGACGAGGTTGCCTTTTACGGAAGTTCAGCTTAATTAGACAGACCCCATGTAATCAGATTTGGTTTTGATTCCAATTTAAGGTGTATTTCATATAACTAGCATAAAATTCGACATTCAAATTTAATCAGGCCTTATTTTTATTATACATCAAGAGTGCAGATTCAAATATGAAACTATATAAAGAGCCTGAATCCAATTTGTAACCGAATGCTTTTTTTTTTTTTTCAAAAAGCCGACTGAATTCATGAATAGTCCGATATTTCTGATCTATTCTCACCCCTATCTTTGACAGTGGAACATAGTTGCACTCCTGGCAGCATAAAACTCCAAAATTGATGCATATCGATGCTTTCAGCTTGCACGTCCTTTTCATAAGAGAAAAAACAATCATATCCAAAAGGAGGGGACAATCATGCGACCCCAACTAACCTTTAGTGACCAGTGGAAGTCCAGGATGGGAAAGGTTGTAAAAAGAGCAAACCACTACAATGATCTTCAAGACCTGTGATTGGAAGGACCGGTTGATGCCCGCGTTCATGTGATTCCCTTCTTTAATGGAGGAGATGGGTCCGCCCGAGCTCAAGTTGGCCAGTTAAAAGAATGAAAAAGGTTTTTTGGGACGGGAAGTAGAAAGCAGCAGTCCCACTTTTACCTACCAAAATCATTAGAGACTAGTAGGATCAGACTAAATTTACCAATGCATTCTTGCATAAGGTAGTAGCTAAGGCGATGAAAAAGTGGGTAGATAAGAGTCGATACCTATTGGGTTTCAAGTTGGAGACAAAGTCCTTGTGAGTTAGTACTCCAATCAAATATGCTTCTTTTTTTTTTTTTGTAGGACAACACTAGCCTTGATATGGAATTATAGAAGGCCATTCACAGTGATAAAAAAGGTGGGAAACTATTATACAAGTTAAACTTGACTGGTAAAGAGCATCTGGAGTGAAACTTGTTGCAATGAGAGCTCATTTTACAAAGATCACCATCAACAAAGCAAGCAATAGGTAGGCAATTGAAGCATAGAGCATATTTTCAGCTCAAAAATCAACTACCTCAGCAAGCCAAAGAAGTATTCTATTAAGTTGGTAGATGAAACAGAGCCCACACGAGGGTATGTGTTCAGCATGAAAAAGCACTACCTCAACGAAGTCATAGTGCACCATGAAGCAATTGGTGCCAAGGACAGGACATGGTTAGAAGGGGAGCATGTTCTCCTATGTTTGTGTCTTTATAGCATTTTCTTCGTATATACAGTGTTCATTAGTGCATACATACTAACTTTTAGGGGAATGCATACATATTAACTTATAAGGGAATGCCCTCCCACCAATTTAATGTCATGTTGTGAAATCTTTTGCTTTGGGTGTTCAACAAGAGAATTCTTATATGAACCTTTGAGCACCCTATGTAAGTAAAGTTGAGTTTTATTTTCTTGGTTACCTGCCTTGTGAGTGCTCTTTTGAGGGAATGAAACAACTCATTGCCGTTCCTTTCACTTTCTTGGTGTACTTTGCTCTCTTTATACACTCTTTGCTTCCTGAGTGATCACACACTCGCCTTAGGCCTGCACGGATAAAAGAATAAAAGAACCGTCGCACCATACAGACCAGAGAAGGTCAGCTCATGAGATGACAGGGTTTCCAATTTACCACCGGCAAGAGCAATGGTCTATGATTTATAGCTAACTTTATATAAATCATAAATAAATTACATGAAAAACATTCTTATCTTCCAAATTATTCTTCTTCCATCATTCTTGTGCTTCTAGAGCGTATGTTCTCGCTTCTGCCAATAAATTTGCTTGTTTAGTGCTGATGATAGTCTAGCATTTACCAAAAAGTAAACGATGCATTGTTGTTGCTGGTTGACATTTAGCGAAAGCCTTGGATGTAATTGGACAAGTGAGAGAGTACTGAAACAAGTCCTCACGCAGTCATAAACAACTTCTCTCACCATCTTAAACTTTTTTAATACTAATTTGTAGGAACTAGATAGCGTTTGTTAGCCAACTAATGATTCATCAAGATGCATAAAGATTGTTTGCAAGCTTTTGGGTAATCTTACTACAAAGTCCACAGTAACTTCTTCTCACTTTGCCTGAACCACACCCCCAATTCTGAAATGGACACGAGAATCCTTCTTCGTTTCGTTAGCATCAGTAACTCCGCCTCATATATTCATGAATTTTTTGTACTTAGGCTTGTTCAGGACACAACAGCTTGCAGCAGACAGAGGACCGGCAAAAAAAGAGTGCAACAGGAGGTACCCACCCTACCAACAACCAGTCTCCACATTGTACCACTATGCAGTGGGCTCAGAATCAAACAAGAGACCACAATCTTTGTGGCAAAAGTTCATCAGAAATCTTTTAGCCATTCAGGCTTATCTGTTCAGCTATGGCATTCAATTTAAACAACAGCAAGTGGATGAAGCTTAAGAGAAGCACGCATAACGGCTTATTTTTCTTTGCAAATAACCTTCCATCTCATATATGTCTGTAGCTGGCAATTATCTCGAGAGAACATGCTTGGCTTGTCATTACAAGCACCGTTTTCATATTCATAATGCACTATGCATCATTTAGATCCTTTGCCTGCACCAGGGTAGACATCAAGGATCTCTGGTGCTGTTTTTGAGCCACTCCAAATACTGAGCATTTCCTCCTTGGATAGGCAGAGCGATGACCTCAGGGACACTGAAAAGGATTATCTTTCGGATGTTAGTGACACCAGGTTACACAGGAAAGAAAGAAACTACTACTGCCTTTATCCGCAAAAAGAGATAGACTCACTCGTACTCATGATTGGCTTTGATATGTGCCGTCAAAGCGTCCAAAAGGGACTCCCTGGTCTTGATTATCAGTAGTTCCTCAGCATCACTTTGGATCTACAAGGAATTTTATAAAGCAAGTTTTGAATAATAGCAATTTTTCCTGGTTCAGATAGCAAAGCTCGTGTTTACTCTTAACACTGCATGCAACTGTCCATACGTGATGTAATGAATAATGACCAGCTATTGAAAACTTGGAAGATTTAAAGTTCAAAATTTCACCCTCCATAATTGAAGACTTCAACCAGAAGTTTTGGTAGCTATCAGCAAAAACATGGGTATAGAGCAACCAACATGAGTTCTATTTTGACGATTACAACCACAGGAATCATAGATAGGTCATTTAGAATGTGAATTGCAGAATGTGTACAGGGGCCTTCAGGCACTAGATAGGCAGACTAAATGCACTCAGGTGTCCAGATGGACGGCAGTTTTATGTTAAATGCCCAGGATGGATGTCCCTTGTCCAAAGGCTGAGGCAGTGAGTTAGACTTAACGGGTACTTAAGGAGGGTTTCAATTGTTAGGCACCCATGTAGCCCAATTGGCAAAGGGATGGTTAAAGATGTGATGTTTCCAAATTTTCCTATGTGAAGCAAATTGTTGTACATCAAGTAATGAAATAGCAAAGCCAATGCCTTGTGAAGAGATTTTACCTCACCCTGCCACCAATAAATGGATTCGATACCTGCCACTCAAAACCATGCACATGAGCCTTTGAATCACAATAATACACCCAATAAAAAAAACGGAAAAGAAAAAAATCAGTCTAGAAATGCCCATAATTCAGTCATTTTCAAAACCCAAAATTCACTTAGGTCACTCCACCAGCCATATTATAAAATAAAAAAGGATGCACGTAGATTACTGAAGAAGTGAAGATGCATAAACTGTGATTGTCTTCATCAGACTATATTATTTAACATATACTGTGTTTGATGTGAAAGTTTCTCCTCAATGTTGATGGTGCACGACAAACCATTTAACGAAAACTCTAGAAAGCCATTCAAATGTTTTTCTGAAGAATCTGTGTTATTCAGCTCATCTTTTGGAAGTGGTGAACATGTTAATTAAATTAAGGAGAATTTGATCAAATCTAGACTACCACATGCTGAAATACTGGCATTAATTGGTGGAAATGGTATAAATCACTCTGTGAGAGAGAGAGACAGCTTACGCTTGGTCAACTAAATTTATATTTCTGTATCTCCATCGCTGAAGAGCTAAGTCACATCGGTGCCAGTAAGGGTGGCATGGGTACGGTCACGTGAGTATGGACACAACGATTTTTAAAAAGGTGGTTATGCCTCTGTGTGTGTGTGTGGGGGGGGGGGGGGGGGTGCACGTATATATATGTGTGCCTATATATATATATATATATGCAACATCCTAAAGCTAAAAGAATTCAAAGTTAAAACAACACTATGTTTGCAACCCAAATTATATCATAGTTCATAACTTCATATATAAACTTAAAAAATTCAAAATCAAAACAAAATTATGTTTGTATCCCAAATTATGTCATTCATATTTCATAGTTCATAACTTCATATGCAGTTTGGAAATATAAAAACACAGCAAAGTTTGCTTATTTTTTTTTTTTAAAAAAAAAGTAAACTGCTAAAAAGTTAAATGTACCCAGGTATGTCCCCATACCTATACCTTCGTATCCACATATGGGTCTTGGTACTCTAGGATTTCCCAGGTACCCATATGACTTAGATGAAGCGGTCACTTTGACAAGATAAAAAGTGCGGATCAATTTTGATCACTTCAGGTTTGAAACGAACGCTCATGCCTCATATCATTATTGAGTCCATATTTTCTTGCATTAAAAAATTGTTCTTAGCGAAACTTTTCTTAAAATTATAGGACACCTCTCGCAGCCATTGCCCCCTGAAACATGATATCAAGCAGTGATGCCAATAAATCAGCAGGATACTGGCCCTGAAACTGGCAGGAACACTAATTTGAGACCCCTCTCCCATCTTAGTAATCATCTATGTAAGTATCTAACACATGCATGGGTTGCAGTTGCGGGTGGTTTTCAAAAGCTTGATTGCAACTGTGGTGAGGGTATATATATTGTCCACAGACAATAAAAATAATAGTTAACAACTACTAAGCAACCATAATACAATTATAATTTATATCAACAAACCAACCAAAAAACCAATAAATCAGAATACATAATAAAGAAAAACAGATGCAAATAGATGTACAATAAAATAGAGCATATAATAAAGTAAAAGTTCAAAACGGATTATATGTGTCAGCTAAAATAGGTTCACAGCAAACAGATTAAAAGTAGAACAAAAACAGCTTCTAAGACACTAAGCAGGTTATGAACCAGATGATATAACAAATCATATTTTAACAGAATATACAACAAGTAAGAACATATAAAACAACAGACAAAATAGAAAAAGTCAGACAGCCACCTGCCTGTCTATTTCTATTAAAGATGCTGATGGGAAGTTGTGTGTCTGTTGAAAAGAGAGAGACGAAGAGGGAGAGGGAAAAATGCAAGGAAGGGGGAAGTGAGACACTTCAAACACTAAATCTCTTTTCTTTTTTAAGTGAACAAGAGCATGAAAATGGACCCCAGCAATGTTTGACCACACCTGACTCACCATCGACTCAAGTCAACTAAGCCTTCTTTTGGGTAAAAATAAGCAGGTGCATGTGAACACATCCGACTTGCGTTGACCGAGTTGGGCGCCACACCCACCACCAGCACCTGAGTTGTGTTGAATAGGGTGCAGCACCAGTTTAGTGAGTGTGTTACGTAGGTGATCATGCTCCTTTTAGTTTGCATGAAGGGTTTCCTTTAGATAGGCAAAAGAACTACCCCATCACTAAGAATAAGCAAGTCCATTCCCCTTGCAGTGTTCAGCACCATTCATCGCTTCCAATGCACATAGAAAGATCGGTTTCTTTTTATGCCTTTACTTTTGGACATGCTGGGTCCACTTCTATGGTTAGGATTATCAGGAAAAAGGTTGAAAAATTGAAATATAGACAATCCAATACTTGTGCACACCAATCTGAGAATTTTTCATGTGCACATGTGAACACATGAAACTAGGACCCTCCTCAATTTTCGACTGGACTGACCATGATACCAGTTAGCACTTTTTGCCAAAAAATAACTGTAAAACTGCAACCTTCCTGTTGGAAAAGTTATAACTCCAGAGAGAAATCATGTTCTCCATATATAAGGGAAGGATGTTATAGCTAAATAATTCACGCCAGTTGATTTTGAACCCTATGACATGAATTTACATTTATAAAAGAACGAACACTTAGAAATGTGCTTTTCAAGAAAGGAGTGGAATCCTATTCCTAAGCATTCCCTACAAATGTTAATGATTATCTTAGAGTCTCAAGAAAGAAAGATTTGGAGGCTGCATGGGTTGGTTCTAGCAGGATGTATTCCACCTAGGTACCTCTGACCTGGCAAATCTTTTGATAATCGTGGGATTACAAATTTGAAAACCTGTTAATAAATATGTTGAGCATGATTTGATTATTCTCAACTACGTTCTCATTGCTTCAAATTACTTTTTGCCATATTTTCTTTTTTCTGGGCATGAATTGCTCTATCAAGGACAATTCACATCAATATACAATTCATAAAATATTAACTGTTGTATTTATTATCCAAATAAACAGATTCTGCTATAATTTTAAAAAATTTTGAATTTATGTACATGTTTGAATGGAGGACGTTCCCGTCGCATATAAAAATTTAAATTTGTGAACATGCTTTAAGGAGTAATGTTTCTGTCTCATTTAAAAAAAGTCCTTCCGAATCTTAGAGGTCGATTAAACTCCAAGTAATAAATTGCAAATAGTTGTTAGCAACATTTTATTCCATATAGCTTTGGTGTCTTAACAACTTGTTCAACATGATGATATTCCTTCATGGTTTACATTCATTGTGTACCAACTACCAACTTTCTCATACGCACACAAACTTGTGATTCACATCAGTGAGTGATTTCGACTGACTGTGTTTGGATCATTAGGCATTTCACACAATTTCCTCTAATAAGGTAGGATTTATGAGGATTAAAGATGTATTAGCTAATCCTACTATATCAATACAAAACATAAATAGCATGATATATTTTCCCAATTAACTGGTGTTATAACTATATAGTTCGTTGGTTTGGGAAGTTCCAAATACAGTCCTCCCAAACAAAAAAAATATTGAACCCCATCCCAACCCAAGAATGGTTGCTTTGTTGTTGGAGGTAGCCATTTTCTCCCCTGATGCAATAACAATGGTCCATACCAACCACATTATGTATCCTTAGTGAAATTTCTCTTGCATTAGAGACAAAGATAAAATAAAAATAGCACACTTCATCATGCATCTAGTCACAAAATAAAAGCAAACAAGGGGGGCTCGTCTCAAATTATTTCCTCCAAATCTGCAAGGTGGGACTATAAATGCAAGTATACACAAATGGTAAAATGACAAAGTAGTAAACCATCATAATGGAAAATATTACTACTCTAGAAGATAATTGCATATTAGAACTGTAAGAGGATAAAAGTATAGGGCAGGCAACAGATAGAACTTCCAAGAGGGACTAAGATGCATGCCTGGGACCCGATTGACACATGCAGCAAGCTTTTCTCTGACTATGCTCTCAGCTAATTTTTTGCCTGCATCCGTGCAATTGCAAAATGCTCCCAGTTAAAGGTAGTAGAATTTCGTAGCACAAGCCATATAGCTCCAGTTTCATGAATAACATGATAGATATTCGTAACTAGAAACAGGGAATATGGAATTATGACCATGGTCATGTCCAATAATATGCCCATGGCCACGGACACCAGTTTCTGTGCGACAAAGTTTTGATACACAAATGTGGCAAATTCTATGAGACGCATGCAGTGTTGGCAATGAATATGCTCCATATGATACCTATTATCGCGGACCAACTATTCAGTAGTAAGCAAGCCCATGAATGCTTTGCACAAGTCCGTTATACAAAGAAATATTCCGCACTTGCCATGTAAAGAAGCGACAGACAAGAAAAAGAATGGGATACACGCTACTCATCAATAGACACAAAAACATGAACTAAATAGCATGAATTTGACTGCATGAATTTTCTTCCTAAAACGAAGAATATAAATGAAAGGACTGACAGCTTACTATGACTTCCATACACTTCGGCACTTAGGAGTTAAAACTTAATTGCAGCATCCATAAAACTAAGTGAGGTGAAATTCAGATGGCAACCATATAATCGTTTAAACGACATCTCAACGACCAATGTGGAAACTCTTCAAAAACCAATCATTCCATGAGCCTAATCTTTGACCGTTCAAACCTAATGTTACTATAGTAGTCCAATTTATAGGTGGATAAGCACCATAAAATTTTGCAGAAAACTTATGTAAAGAACGTCTTAAGTTCGAAGAGAGATATTGCATCAGCGCGCTACAGAATCTCATCTACCACAGAAACAGAGAATAAGAAAAAATGTGATAAGCACGACGAGGAAGTATAAATTTTCCGGCAGCAAATGCAACAAGATACCTGCTTCCTTGTTCGGAACGGTGACATAAACCACGATGCTCGGCACGATGTTGCCGTTCCCTTCCATCCCGGATGAATGTAGAGCTCTCGGAGCAGTCCGGCTGGCAATATTTGATCTGAAATTTTCCCATAAGAAAATTAGATGAAGAGAAATAGAAAGGGACGATGCGACGACCCTAAAAACAGTCTCAGCATTCGGGCAGGAGAAAGAAACCCAAATTGACAATGAACAGAATGGATTGGCGAAATAGATGACCCAAGAAAAAAGGAAAATTGAAGCAGGAAAAGGGTAGAGGATCCCAACAACAAGGTGTGTGTCAGTGTGTGTGTGTGTGAGAGAGAGAGAGACCTAACAAGAGGGTTGGAGTGGGCGCACCCCGTTGTGAAGGGGAAGGATGGATGGAGAGCTGTGAGGCCCACACCCAGGGTGAAGCTGGTGAGCAGCCAGACGGCAGGAACTGCGAGAGGGAATCGACGGCGAAGGAAGGAAACCGGTGACGAGGGGATGTGCGTCTTACAGGCGGCTCTAAATGCAGCCATGGACATGTGCCACCAGCATGATGCTGCTGCACGGGAGGAGGCACTTGGGAGGTGAAGTCAGGGAAATTCCCAGAGAGGGATGAAGGATCCAAAAATCGGAAATGGCGGCGACGGTGGCGCTATTCGCGCTAGCACATGCGCCGATGCTCTCACACGCTTGCGTGAGCTCTCCGCCACACGTGTCAACGAAACCGCGGTTTAAGAAAAACGAACGGCACGAGAGAAATCGATCGCGGCAGCTTCGGTAGAAGAGCGGCCCCACTTCTCAGAGCGTCGGCAAGCAAAGGGTCAGGTGTACGGAAGATACAGCATGGTTGAAGTTACGACTCTATCTCCATTGTACGCGGGAGCATCCCCATCTCTCTCTCTCGGAGGTCTTCTAATTGCTAATGCTGCCTCAAAGGTGACAGCAGTTTGGTCCTCCGGTCGTGGTGGTGCCGGCGGCGATGATGGTGGCGGTTTGATCGTGAGGGTTGGGTTGGTGAAGCTCTTAATGGCCGGCTTTAAGGCCTACCCTACCCAGCCCTACCCAACCGTGGCGCGATTTTGCTGGCCGAGTCCATGACCGTGCTGCTGTAGACGCTCCCGTTGATCATGGAGATCGAAGGGTGGCTATGACTCCCAGAAGTCTGAGTGCATTTATGGCCTGAGGGCGCACCGGTTCCCTCTACTCCAACCCATTGCATGCACGCCAGACTCGAGCGATCACAACCAGCGGCTTTAATACGAATTACTCCTCTCTCTCTCTCTCTCTCTCTTCTCGCCATTTTGCTGGGCGCGAAGAAGAAGAAAGCGGCCGAGCAGAGACGGAAGTCGGAAGCTGTTTTCTCCATGCCTTTCTTTCTTCTTCTTCTTCTTTGTTCTACTATTGTTGGCCTCTCACCCGATGCAGTAGCGGTGGGAGAGACGTGGCCACCTGGCTTGGAGTCGCAGAGGAGCACCGCTGAAATGGCCGGTGCGGTTGAAGAGAAGGCAGCTGCAGGCTGGCCCGAGTCCGTTCGGAGGAGGAGACTCCTCGGCTACACAGGCGACTACATCAGCTACATCGCGCTGCTGGCGGACAGGGCGCCCTGTCCGCCGGGTTGTGGCCGTTCCTACTACACCTTCAACTGCTACGAGGCGAGAGGACAGGTTCGTCCCTACGAGAAAGGCTGCTCGGCCATCACCCTCTGCGCCAGATACAGCGGCTAATCGCCTTCCGCCCTTCCGCATATTGGCTTCCTTTCTTCCGATCCCTTTCCTTCTCTTCTGCTCTTTGGCTCATCTGGGTAGCTTCCATGATCATCCTTTTTCCTTTTCTTTTACTGCTTTCTTATCTTTTCCATCTATGGTGGAGCTTTCTGAGAATGTGAAAGGACGAGGCTACCGTTCCTTCCAACCCTGTCGGGATGGATTTTCATGCTACCAAGATCGTGTTTTTCGCATAAAAGTTTTACACGAGGGATGAGTACATGGTAAAGAGCTTAGCGGTAAAATTAAGCTAAAAATGACCAGTGAAAAGTGTTCCAAGTGAATGTCTGCATTATGAGTTTCTACTGTGCAGGTTTTCACAGGGCTATTATTCCCCGAGCCTGCGAAAATTTTAGCTGGTAATACACGGGCTGTTTACTTTAACCCATGGTAAATTAATGAGTTAAAATACTTTCGTAGTACCGACTGTTGAGCACCGATGTTTCTTTATTTCTTACTTTTTCAGCTCTTCAATTATCTGCAGCCTTTTTCGTGATTCATCAATTGCGTCGTTTCTGACTTGCAGAGGCTCAGCACAACTTGATCGTGATTCACTATTCTTCATTTATTATTTCCAAAGTAAAAGCATCATTTCCATCTCTCTCTTGTAGCAAGAAACTTTTTGACTATTCTGCATGTCTCTGTTTCGTCTCTGTTTCATAAACAAACCAAAATTTTTACAACCACTTGACAGCAAATTTGACATAAGATAACGCTTACACCCGTTCAGTCCTGGAAAACCTTGTACGTCCTAATCTTATCAAAATCTTCTTAATTGTTCTTAAATTCCTCATAAAAAACTGAAAGAACATATCTAAAAGGGCATGTATATATATATTGATGATTATAACTCAATTAGTAGTTTTGTACTTTGTAGTATCCTCTGTTTCACCACGATGAAATTGCGAGATTTAACTTAATGTTAGTGAATGTAAAACGCAAAAATCGCTTCAAAAGTTGATCTCTGCACCCCTAAAATTAGGCCCTTGTACTGTTGTGGTCACACGAAAGTGCACAAATTTCTCCAACAATCGATGACAGAATGGCACTTTCCTTCCTGGAAATTGTACTCTTCACCGTATAATTCCGCGACGCTTACACCGTCGTCTCTTGGGGCGCATCCGATCAAATAGGATGACGCTTACCCTGTTGTTCCACTGAACGTTTACCTGCACAATGGAGAGAAACGCCTGTTGGTGCCTCCACAGTCGATTCCTAAAATTTTTGAGGTCGTCGTTTTTTCTCCAGCGTTGTTGCCATGAAAATGTATTCGAGAATTCTCGTCTTTTTGTTTCCATGAAAGGGCGTTAACAATTCTCATCTGTTTGTCGCCATGAACGAGTATTAAGATTTCTCCTTGATTTCTTAAGAAAATTTTGTTGTTGAGAAACTCTCCATGAAAAGCCAAAGAAACAGAAGCAAACAAGAGAACTAACAAACATGTTCGATTAAGGAGACTGATGCAGTTGAATGACGGTGGTAACCCAACAAAACTAGCAATCAAACCCCCCAAAAAAAAGCAGCAACCAAACTTAAACGAATTAAACTCCAGGATACATAAAATCCTCCTAAATGAATTAGGAAGGAAAGAGTATAAATAAGAAGATCAGTACAGCGCCTGTCGATGTGACGGATCTGAAGAAACGAAAAATGATTAAAAGGAAAACTGGACAACTGCACAGAACTTCATTAAAGCTAAAAGGGAAGTCAAATCATTCTTAATTCACGTACTCAACAAATTGCATCAAAGGAAGACAAAAAAAGGGCAATGGGTCTACCAGTTAGCAAGCAAGCATCATCCGATCGATGAATCCCGATCAAGAGAAATGAGAGGCAGGATGCTGCAGATATCGTCGCCTTATTTAATGGTTTCTAGTTTTCTAACGCATTAATATGGCTGTCTCCACCACATCCTGGGAAATTTGTATGCAAATAAAAAAGTTTGTTACCAAAATCTTACATAACAAAGTAAAGTTTGAGTTGAAGATGCCCTGTGGTCCATAAGGCTGCAAACGACGACTCAAAAAACTCGAGCTCATGTCAAATTTGAGTTCTATAGAATAGGTTCGAGTTAGATTCACTTAACTCATTTACTTGTTTGTGTTTGTTTCTTTTTACTCGTTAACTCATTTAACTATAGACAACCATAAAGAAAGAAAGTATATGTTCTGCATCTATGTAGGCGAACCGAATCGAGTTTAAACGAGATGAGTCCTTACAACTCAAACTCGACTGGTTTAACATTTTGAGCGTAAATTTAAAGTTAAGTCTGACTCATTTATAAACAAGATTGGGTCAAGTTCAGCCAGAACAATGAGGGCGGAGCTTCAGCCTTTCGTGCCAACTTGGCAGTAAGATGGGACGAGGATCACACTAAGCTTCTCTTTTTGGATAAGGACACAAGTTTTCTTTGGAAAAATAAAAGGCGGCAAGTTGGTATAATATAATCAACACATGCGAGCAACATATCTACCTTTCAAACGTATTCAAAAAATATCTGCAGCTCCGTGTGTGTTAGGTGAGTATGAACCATTCATACTCATGAACTATTCTCCACCACGTTACAAAATGCAGATCATTCAGCGTAATTCTAAGCCAATATTGGCCACTTTCACCATCCATTATAACATGCAAACCCACATAACCCAATGATCGCA
Source organism: Nymphaea colorata (assembly GCF_008831285.2). NCBI lineage: Eukaryota > Viridiplantae > Streptophyta > Magnoliopsida > Nymphaeales > Nymphaeaceae > Nymphaea > Nymphaea colorata. The sequence goes on from NC_045147.1 coordinate 15,404,500, forward strand.
TCATCTGAATAGTAAATTCATGTTAAAAAATGTGAACCTTCTAACGTGTTTCTGTACACTAACTTAATATAAATCATGCATTAATTTAAGTCATTTTTGTAAAAATAATTGATTTTATACTATCAAATTTTCATGGTATAAGAGCCGTTCATATTTAAACTATTAAAAGTGATTAACTTATATATGTTTCTCATCAAATCACTTTTAAGATCATATCTATATGATTAGATTGTAAAAAATATATTTGAATAATTAATTTTAATTGATCTGATTTTTGTCTTTTACTTAAGTGGTTTGGTTTCACCAACTTCTTTTATATATATATATGTCCAAAAATAAAGGTTTCCCCAAAATCTTCTGGATTTGGATATATATATATATATATATATATCCAAATCCAGAAGATTTTGGGGAAACCTTTATTTTGGACCTACCGTTCAAACATGGTATCATAGACAGTTTTACCGACAACTATGGTGTCATGGACGGTTTTGACATTTTTTTTTTTTTTTGCGAACTATACTATGCAGATAATTGTCAATAAAGGCCTACTATTACTATTATTTCATAAGTCTCGTTAAAAGATTAGCGACGCTGTGATAACTTTTTTTTTTTTTTTTTGGCACATAGGGGTGGTTCACACTCATTGATGATAACTTGACCTACATTTCCTCTAGTTGTTAGAAAAAATGAGAATCCGATCCATAAATCCAAACAGGACCCACGATGATCTCTTTCGAAATTATGACCAAAGTGGTAAGAACCCATTCGATAAACTTTTCAAAAACCCAACTTGCCCTCCCGTTTCTTCTCACGAAGGATCTGCCGGTGGATCGTAAATTTCTTGCAAAATAAAAGTTGGTTACTTTAAAGAAGATCTTGTGTCTATGATGACAGATTATGCATGTACTAATATTAGAAAACAAATGCCAATGTAAGAACAAGGCCCACTTGCTTATCTTATTTTTACTTTTGAAAGGAACAGTCACTCGCTGGCAGTTTGATTGCTTCCAAAGAAAATAGTTTAATAAGAGCACATTTGATTGATTTTCGGATAACTTTCATCTCACGTAAACTCATCCTTATCATGTAGAAAGCCCAAAATTTCCTTCACTATAATATAATTGTTTGTATTTGAAATGAGGAAAAAAAAATTGTTTGGCGTTTAATGAAGCAGGATTGGTAGGTGGTCAGTTTCTGGTTCTTATCTACAAAGCACTAATTCTTTGCATAGTGGAGGCGACATCCCGAAGCACCAGAAACAAACTTTGTACCATAAAAGGATGAAAGGTTGAATGAAAGCTTTCACTTTGTATGAAATATTTCTCTTATTCAACACCCCCAAAAAATATTAGTATGAGCTTATTATTAAAATTAATTTTATATTTGAGAAATGCTTTAGAGCAAGTTGTTTGTTATGGTCTTTTAGGTAGGTATGATAATGAAAAGCCCCCACAACATTTTTCCCTTTTGAAGGAAAAACTATTCATGTGGGGTATGTATGATCCGAAAATATCATGGAATCGAATAAAAATTAATTTAGAATGAACAAGGGTCGCATAAACTTCAAGAGAAAACCCTGGGGTACGTCCCTTTGGGGGTCCCAGATATAGATAAAATTTCCCATTGCAACTTTATTTGTTGCTAGTCTAGTCACTTATTTGATTTGTTTATACATCAATACCACATGGAACTCGTAAACAATGTGCAAATTTCACATCGCCACATGAATTTGGAACATTTAGAAAGATATGCATCACTTTACCAAACAAAGAATTGTTTCCCAAATAAGCATATTTCATAATTTAAGTAGACTTGAACAGGATAGATACAAAAAAAGGTAATTTGTTATGGGATTCTACTGTTTCAAATGTTCAAGCGCTGGAACATGTAGGTCAAATGAGCTAAAATAGTAGTTTTAATGCTATACTACTTACTCCTGCTTTCTCCTCTTCTTTTTTAAAATATGTTTTCATAATTTGGTATGCTATTGTCATTGTTTTCTTGTATCTACTATTGTCATTGTTCTCTTGTATCTACAGGCGATATTGGCGAGAGTTTGCCTCGCGGCACGGTTCGAAAGAGTCGGCCAGTGACCGTCACAATGTTTTTTTTTAATTAAATGATATTTTTAATAAAAAATTAAAACGGTTACCAAATGTCAAAAACATTCAAAATGTGCAAAACTGAATGTCTGGTAAACAAATAACCGATAAAATAAAAATCTATACCAAAATTTGAAGACTAAAAGCCTCCCAATTACAATAGCAAACGGAAAACGTAAACGAAACGTCTCATAAAATCGGTTGCCTTAAATAGATTCGGTCGACATAATTATCGGAATGATGGCTTGTCCGCATAAAGTTCGTTCGAATATGTTTTTGCGGAAAGTGGTAAAGAGGGAAAGGGGGCTGTCTGCGGAATTTCTGAGAAACTAGTGGACTTTTTGCGTTATTGCCATACGAAGCTGAGGAATCCAGGAAGAAAAGGAGAGGCGAGAATATATTATCCACGCTTTTTGCCTGCCCCCGATTTGCTCACGTATTTACTCAACTACCCCTCTTACCTCTCGATAACTCGTTGGGATTGCCTGTTGTTTTCTGTTGGCTAACTCCCCGCGTTCCACCTCAGCTCGGCCGGTATCCCCTTCGCTCCCTCCTCTCCCGCTTCCTCCTCATCGTCCGTCTGTCGTTGGATCGCCTCCCTCCTCTTTCCCGATCTTTAAGACTCCTGTTCTCCGATCTCCGTTCTTTCTCCCTCACGTTCTTCTCACTTGTACATAAAAGATCGAAGCGTCCTACTCACAGATTCGCTGTTCCTTTTCGTCGCCGCTGGTCTTCTAGGGTTCCCATTTGCTTTTCCTTCTTGTGCTTCTTCTCTGCGAGCTCTTCGATATTTATTGGAAATTTGTATAGTTGGGTTTTACTTCTTCAGGAGACTGATATTGTATATAAGAATTTGGGGTGCCCTTGTTCATTTTAGTGTTTCAAATTCAATTATAGGTTTTGGGGATTTGTTTCTTTAACTCTCCAGGTCCTGCCAAGAAGGTTTGGTTTTGTTTGGGGGGTGGGAGAGGGTCTGGTAGTGGTGGGATCGGGGCTTTGGTGTACTGAAGAATTGGTGAGGTCTTGTGGTTTCGGAATTTAGGGTTCCGTTGGGGAGGGGAGAGTGGTATAGATTTAGGTGTTGTGTCTCTCGACCATGGGAGTTCCAATCGCCCTTTACTCTAGCCCGCCCAGCAGCGTGTGTTCCACTCCGCATCCTTGCCACATCAGCTCGCACTCTCCTGCAGATTACGATCTGAATCCGAGGTCGTCGTCGTCGTCTGCTGCTGCTCAGAAGCCGATGGTTGGGGGCCTTTCTTGCCTGTTCTCATCGCCGACGGTGAAGCAAGCGCCAAGCTTTGGGAGCGAGGACCTCAATTCTCTGTGGCACGGATGCGGGGCGGGAGCTGCAGTGGAAAGGGGCGAAGAGTTGAGCAGCTCCTTCTGCTATTCGTCTTTGAGTTCTTCCTTCAAGGGCAGGGATCAAAGCCCCGTTTCGGTGTTTCATGGTCCTGTTTCGTGCAGCAGCGTGGGTTCTAGGAGCCCCCCGGTAAGGATTGCGAGGGACAGGAACGGGGATTCGCATTCACAAACTATGTTTAGGGTACACAGGGACGGACTTTTCAATAGCTTCGTGCGGAATGCATTGGGCTTCTGCGTGGATTACGATTCCCCAAGTTTTCCGATGCCTATTGGTAGCGTAACGCATGAAAGCACTCCAGTCATGGCGGTGGCACCGCCACTATCTCCGACCGCTGCAGTCGATGAGGAGCTTACTTTCAATATGGAGGACAATTTCGTTAACGACTTCTCGTTAAGTAGTTACAACGACGAGGGCTATCTTGGTCACTGTGGTGATCGTCATCTTGAGCCGTATGCTCGAGAGATCTTGCGGGACGCTCAGAAGAGACATGGGATTTTCCACCAGGAATTTGTATTGAAAGCATTTTACGAAGCGGAGAGAGCTCACAGAGGGCAGGTGATCCTATGTCTTTGAGCTTTTTCACCTTGGGGCTATAAATTTCCAGTGGTTTCAGTTTAATTTTTGTTTCCTTGTGAAAAAATAGGTTTCAGACGTCTTCGATAATTGGTCTATATCTTTGCGCAGGTGAGAGCAAATGGTGATCCCTATTTGCAGCATTGTGTGGAGACATCTCTGTTGCTGGCAGACATTGGCGCTAACACCACGGTCGTGGCTGCGGGATTGCTACACGATACTATGGATGACTCTTTCATGGACTATGAATATCTGTGTCGCACTTTTGGTGCTGGCGTTGCAGATTTGGTCCGAGGGGTGCGTGTGAATAGCAACTTTTTTCCTTTTTCGCCTCTCTGTGCTTTCCATTTATCTTCGTGAATCCGTGACAGTTATGGTTCTAGAGCTCTTCTATCTTCACTTTCCTTTCTGATTCTAATATTTTATTTACCCAGTCATTCCAAGCTAGTTTTCTTTTCCTGTCTGATTAATTAGGCATGACCAATAATGAAAAATTAGTTCGGAGCTGTTGAAAAGATTGAGGCCATCATTGCAAATTGGATCGGTTCTTAGTGAGCCTTATTGGAATAGTGTCGAGAATGACATAACGTCGTATAAAATTATAAATTGTAAAAGACAGCTCAAGTAGAGAGAAGGTGAGGAAGTGGAGGTGTGGCTGGATACAAATGACATAACGTAGTATAAAATTATAAATTGTAAAAGACAGCTCAAGTAGAGAGAAGGTGAGGAAGTGGAGGTGTGGCTGGATACAAATGACATAACGTAGTATAAAATTATAAATTGTAAAAGACAGCTCAAGTAGAGGAGAAGGTGAGGAAGTGGAGGTGTGGCTGGATAAGAAGATTAGAGGAGGCAGATGTAGGGGGACCGTGGTGAACTAGGAACTATGGGAACTCTTAAGAACCATTGTGAGCGATCCAATCGAATTGATTGAAAGTCTTGCTAATTTTATATGAGAAGGAACTTGTAGAAATCAAATTGCATAAATCCTTCTAAATATTACTTCTGATGTGAATGCGACCAGTTTGAACAGATGACTCACAATAGTTCCTCATGAATGGTCCAGTTTCCTAGTTCTTACATTTTCTTTACTCACCCCTTTCCTATGTATTTTTTAGCACCACTTCTGCCTAATAACTTTATACCCGTCTATTTTTATCAAAATGTTGTCCTTTTCATGAGAAGAAAAAGGTATAGTGGCTTCACTTTATCTCATTTCTTTTTAGTTACTTCTTGTTCCTTGGTTAGTTCAGTAATCACATCTTTATCTATATTTGATGGCCTAATTACTTGACAGAGAATATGCAAAAAATGTGCTTTTGCTGTAAGTATGAAACATGGTCAAAATTAGACGTGGCTTTGTGGAGAGTGTATTGTTGCATTTGACATGGGGTTTTATCATGTCTGAGTTGATTCCTGGTCAGCACGTGTGTCTGGCTATGTTGACTCACGTGCATCAGCTTTTTGCGAAATTCAACCAACGGAGATCTAGTGAGGGAGTTAAGGACAATGCAGAAAACAAATGTTATTACCAATGACGTTCCCCTAGCTCTGCCGTATTGACATGAGAAAGAAAAAAATGTCTTTAAGTCCAAAGTTAGCTGATCCCTGGTTCCTTTTCGTCTGGGGGTTACATCAAATCTTGTTGACTGGTTCGATGGATTCAAGTAATTGAGGCCATCTCAGATTGTCCTTTCCTTAGTCTAACCAGTGGAAAGCCAGTCTTGAATTCTTGTACATGCGTTAGTAAAGCGCTGTAGGTTCCCCTTCAACTGCTGGAAGTACATCCAGCTTCGCTAATGCGAGGGGGGATGTCCATGGGAATGACTGCTGCTGCCTGTCTGATGTTCATGCCTGTTACTGAACAGGCTACTTCAAAGTTTAAATCTAGTTCAAGTTGATCTTTTCAAAGTATTGTAAGTGTTTGTCTCACATTGAGATAATCTTTCTTCATCCTTTCACTTGTGTCACCTTCTACCTTTCTTTTTTAATTTTTCTTGTTAATGGCTATTTAAGATGACTCATTGGATTGCCAAGCAAGCTTAGCATAGTTGGCTTCCATTTGCTTCCGTCCAAGAATGCCAGTAGGGAATATGTTAAGGTTCATGGAATTGCACAATGGACAAGCTGTCCCTTGTTTGATTACGGCGGATTCATGTTTTACTTGATGGTGCAGACTGCAGATTCATGGGTGCAGGAAAAATGCAAACTATTTGGTGCTTATGACAACACAGAAAAAAGCTATTATGCTCTTGAACTTGTCTTGTGGATTACAGTTATTTCTTATTCTTAATTCCTTACGACACACAAGGTTTTTTGTCTTTAAGGAGCCTTCAGAAATTACTTTGTTCTTTCATTTGGGGGTTGGGGGGGAGACGGAGAGAGAGAGAAAGGGAGGGAGAGTTTGGTTATTCTTGCTCACCTGTGCCATCAAGGAACGGTTGGATTGTTTTTTGTTATTTTATGTGCTTTTAACAATTTATAATAAGGATGCACCAAATTAGGCAATTGCATGATCTTTTATGCACCTGGTGCTTTTAGACAAGAAAGTAAAGAAAAAAATTAAATGTTATTATTCTGAAACTTGAGTATGTTCAAACCATTCATTGAGGAAATGAAAGGGTTGCAAATGGATTTGGATCCAGGGTGTGAGAGCTTAGCAAATTTTGTGTGTTGAAAGTTGAAATCAGTCCAAATCTAAGTCTTCATGTTAAGCTGAATATAAGTGACTTGGTGCCCTAGAATGAGAATCATATTTTAGTAACAAAAGAATACATTATACAAGCATATCTAACTTTTCAGGTTACGCAAAATATTAGAGAAGGACCATTTATGTGCTGACCTTTTTTAAACTGTTTAATTAGATGTTGATTTCTGTCTGGTGACGTCATTCAAGGGATTTTGTTTATTTACAATGACATCTATATAGGTATCAAGGTTGAGCCACCTGAGCAAGCTTGCTCGTGAAAATAACATTTCAAGCAAAACTGCGGAGGCAGATCGCCTGCACACAATGTTCCTGGCTATGGTGGATGCCAGGGCCGTCTTGATAAAATTAGCCGACAGGCTGCATAACATGATGACGCTGGGTGCACTCCCTTTCTCTAAGCAACAGAGGTTTGCCAAGGAGACTTTGCAAATCTTCACTCCCCTGGCAAATCGGCTGGGGATCTCCACGTGGAAGGAGCAGTTGGAAAATCTGTGCTTTAAGCATCTTAATCCAGTACAACATGAGGAGCTGGAATCAAAACTTGTTAAATCATTTAGGGAAGCAACAATAACTTCCGCTGTAGAGAAACTTGGTTCTGCTTTGAGAAATGAGGCCATCTCATATCACGTTCTATCTGGCAGACACAAAAGCTTGTATAGCATCTTCTCAAAGATGATGAAGTATGTTCTCTCTCTCTCTCTCTCTCTCTCTCTCTCTCTCTCTCTCTCTCTCTTTCTCTTGTGTGTGTGTGTGTGTGTTTGTGTGGGTGAATCCTGATAATGGTTATGCACTTTTCAGGAAGAAACTGATGATGGAGCAAATCCATGATATTCATGGTTTGCGGTTGATAGTGGAAAATGAGGGTGACTGCTTTGCTGCGCTCAACATTGTTCATGAATTGTGGCCGCAGGTTCCAGGAAAGCTCAAAGACTATATTTCCCATCCAAAATTTAACGGGTTTGTAGCTTTATTTAAGAAGTTTTGGCTATTCTCTTGGTCAGGACGCCTACCTGAGCATGCTTTCACTGGCAGGTACCAGTCACTTCACACGGTGGTAATGGGGGAAGACATGGTGCCATTGGAAGTTCAGATTCGAACCAGGGAGATGCATTTGCATGCAGAATTTGGGATTGCAGCTCATTGGAGATACAAGGAAGGGGACTGCAAGCATCCGTCATTTGTACTTCAAATGGTAGAATGGGCAAGATGGGTGGTAACCTGGCAATGCGAAGCAACTAGCAAAGATCTGGGTGCTTCCCTTGGTGGGGACTCCATTAGGCCTACTTGCCCCTTCCCTTCTCACTTCGACGACTGCCCATATTCTTACTTACCCCAAGGTCAACAAGATGGTCCTGTTTTTGTGATTGTGCTGGAAAATGACAAGGTCCGTAAGTCTTCGGTTGAGCACATGTTCTGCCTTTGATCCTTGAAATGATTTTAACTTTTGGAAAACAGATGATTCATTGGACTGGTCTTTCAGATGTCTGTGCAGGAGTTCCCTGCTAACTCTGTGCTGATGGATCTGCTGGAGAAAGATGGACAAGATGACTCGGTCCCTGCTAAGGAGGAGCTAAGGCCAAGGCTGAACGGATTACCGGTGGTTGATCCCCATCGCAAGTTAAAGATGGGGGATGTGGTGGAGCTGACACCATCGATACCAGATAAATCTTTGACAGAATATAGAGAAGAAATACGTCGGATGTTTGATAGCGATCTGACCTTTGCCAGGAGGGGATGAGTAGAAGTTTATGCGATCTCAATCCCGTTGCTGCAGTATAGATTTGTTTTATTCTGTATATATGGGTCCATACGTATTTACGTGAATGCAGAGGTCGGTCGGACGGAAATATTGAGGTTGAGCGTGGGGTGGTTGGGTGACATATACGGTTACTGTGCTGGTCTCTAACTTCAAAAAGTTATATATAAGCAATTCATTCCGGGAAGTTGCAGGTACTTTTTGGTATTTGTTTGGGATTGTGCTTTCTTAATGGATTGGATGGCACGTCCCGTACAATACCATAGCCGTCTGATCACTTCATCCGATGGCCAAAGTGTGTAATTCAAGTAGTTTATTCAACAATTATTAAGGTTTGAGGAACATTGCTTTTCTGTCTTTAAAAATTCAAAGACTTAAAAGGTTTCCTTGGAGAAATTATTTTATTTGTTGAATATTGAACATATTGAAATGCAATTAGAAAAGCGCTATGTTAATTGTTTAGCCAATTGATGTTGTCAACAACGTTATTGCCTTTTTATCAGTTTGCTTACTGTTACAGCATTTCAGCGGTTGTGGAATTCTGTTTCTGATTTTTTGAATTTACAAAACGATTAATATATGTAAGTTGCACTGTCCTTGTATCACATTGGGAATGCAAGCTGATATCAACAGCTTTTGGGGTCCTAATGGCAATTTGTCGCATTTGTCATCGATAATCATTTAAGAAAGTCGGCCTATTTTCTCTCTCCTACTCTTACGATTTTGTTTTCCCCTTAATTTTGAAGCTTCCGCCCGAGCATCATTTGTCAAGGAAATCATTTCGAGAATCCTTCTCAATAACTTTTCCCCAGTCGCCATGCCACCAATTCAACTATTCCCAACCTTTTCTTTTTCCAAGTTGTGGAATCTCTAGCAGGTCACTGTACAATGCTCTACTTCTTTCCCCGTTATCGGATTACGTGCACTTTTAGGGCTTTCAGCCTGTAATCCTTTGCATGAAGCCTCATTTTAACAGGAAACAAATGGCGCCGATCTGCGCACTGGCACAAGAAAAGACCGAGTCGCCCAAACATTACCTTTAAAACAGTAAAATTGAGCTGCATGTCTTGTCTCAAATCTCTTTCAATAAGTGAGGTTCTCTTGCATACACAAATAAATATAGTGAATTATTAAATTGATCTAAGAGTGTCGGCGAAGATAAGGCAAACCCGCCACTCTAAACGGTGTGGTAAGAGTAAGAATTGAAGGTTGACAAGTTCAGAACCTCAGATCAAGTTTCAATTCTGCCATTCAGTTGCCTAAGCTTTCCCATGATGTTATCCTCGTAAGGTCCGGTGATCTGGGCTCACCTTCACCATAAAAGGAGAGAAGCTCATAATAAACTCACTCAGCTTATCACATATTTTCCTTTTTTAAAATGTTCAGATTTTACAGAACCGTAATACTTTATAGCTGAAGTTGCATTGGCTAATAATAGCTAACATGACTTGTTCCATTGCTAACTTCTCCTTGAAAAACTAAGGCCAACTTGGTGCGTAAGACTTGGTAAAGGAGGCTCATGTCATCGTTGTTTCTTACAATTGCAAAGGATCCAACAATCACCAAGAAATCAATCGAAACTTATGTCTATCAGCATCTTCATGGTGTCATCTTTATCTGTTTCCCACTCTAACTGGGGCCATGAGCAAGGAATTTTCCTTCTTCGAGATAACTATCACACCTCACCAACAGCTCCACGAGTCCTTCCTTAAAATGGAACTTCATCTTCAAGAGACTCCGACCCCGACAGCATCAACCCCATGTTCGGAGTTCCTCACCATTCAATCCGAACAGTGGGGACTGCAATTTTGCGCATTCTATGTTCACTCAGAGAGCTTTCCATGGTACATTTTGGAACCGTGATAGAGGCTAAAGAACAGAATCCACCAGAGCTGGGCTCGTCCATTCAGTCGGCTTTCTGGTAATCATAGATTTGAAGACATGCAAATCGTACATGTTATTTATAGCTTACAGCTTATGCTGCTGGGCGTTGGGATGATGAGAGCTTGAAAGTAAGGACACATACCTAGTCGCATTTGCAACGAGAAATTCGATTGTCACTCAAAGTTCCGGCAGCTAAAACCTTTTTACAGTATCCCTTTTCAAGAAGGTTGGGCTTTTCACTTCTTGAAGAATGAATCTTTTATCTTTAATCCATCCATGTTCTCTTTCGAACATCAGAATCCATTGGTAGCTGCTCATCAAGCTCTTGCTGGACTGTTCTTCCAAGGTTGCACACTAGAATCTCGCCAGCACTTTAGAAAAAAAAGATCCAACAGAAGATCGACTCGTTACGTTGTCCAAACTCCAAAGTGTTGCAAGTTGAAAGCATAAGCTTCTTGTACTGCAGAGTGAAAGATCAGGGAAGCACGTCTAACCGTTCGATCAGCAGGAAGCCTACCAATTTCGCAATCATGTCGAGGCAGATCATCCTCTGACAGCAAATATTACAGAAAGAGATTTTCATGACTTTCTTTGTATCCGACACCCTTCCCTATGCTCACTTGGATCTTCTCCTCTGAATAAACCATCTTTACCAATGGGTCAGCAGATATACAACATCCGAATGCAGCGGCACAGCTGGACAAGAAGGGAAAACAGAAAAAATTACACTGTCGATTATCACCTATGGCTTACAATACGAAATTTACAAATCACCAATAGTCTCTACAAGAACACGCCCCATCTGCAAAATGGTGGAACCTGTTTCCATCTCTCAAAACTATCACCCTCTTCACGATCCTCGAAATGACCTTCACCGCATTGTGGCACTCCATGCACACTCTAATGTTCTTCGTGATCCTGATGGGCATCCCTGGACCGGTGTGAATTAAGCCATACGCCAGTGCCAATCTTTCACTGTGGTCGCAGACCCAGTTCTCTGCCTCCCCTTGTTCATTTGCCAACGATGGCAGCACCACACCCTCGCCCAAATCCTTCGCCGCCTCTTTCAGTTGGCTGCACAAGTTTTGGAATTCCTTGGAGCTGCACAGTTCACGGCCGCTCGACGCCGAAAAAGTGTGAATCCTACCGCCTACCAGAATCTGGCTGCAACCAATCTCCTTCTTCAGCCCTTTCTCTTCCATCCTCCTTCTGACCCTCTCCACGTCGCCGCGCCGGCCGGCTGTCCCGTACGTGTTCGCCAGCAACAGATAATTCCCCGGGTTGTCGGGCTCGAGCTCGAAGAGCCGGCTGGCCACTATCTCGGCCAGCTCGACGTTTCCGTGCACCCTGCATGCGTTGAGCAAAGCGCCCCAGACGCTCTTCGATGGCTTCATGGGCATTCGCCGGATCAATTCCACGGCGTCGTGTATCCTCCCGGCTCGGCCCAGCAGGTCCACCACGCACGAGTAGTGCTCCACAGAGGGCCTCATCCCGAATTCCTGCTCCATCCGCTCGAACTGCTTCAGCCCTTCGTTCACGTAGCCGGTCTGGCCGCAGCCTGAAAGGAGGGCGATGAAGGTGATGGCGTCCGGGAGGACCTGCGAATCCACCATCTTGTCCACCATCCTCAGCGCCTCGTCGGTGCGGCCATTGATCGAGTACCCAGCCACCATGATGTTCCAAGAGGAGAGGTCGCGCCTGACCATTCCGTCGAACAGCAGCCGGGCGCGCTCCATGTCGCCGCATTTGGCGTACATGTCGACTAGTGCGTTCTGCACCGAGACGTCCGGGTACGACTTGCTTTTGGCTTTGATCATCTGGGCGTGAATCTCCCTCCCGCAATGAAGCGACGTCGAGCGAGCGCACGCCGGCAAAACAATGGTGAGCGTCGTCCAATTGAACCCGATTCCCTCCCTCTGCATCCTCCCAAACAGCTCAATCGCCTCCATGAATAGACCCCCTTCCACAAACCCCGCGATCATCGAGTTCCATGAAACGATGTTCCGTCGAGGCATGCCGCCGAAAAGCAAGTGAGCATCTCGGTAGCACCGGAGCTTCATGTACATGGCAATCAGGGCGTTGTCAACGACCGCATCGGCGGCCTCCGGCCGCTTCAGGATCTGCGTGTGGACCGCTCGGCCGCATCGGAGGTCCGACAATTGAGCGCAGGACTTAAGGGCGGAGGAGAAGGCGAAGCTGTCGGGAAGGAGGAACCGTTGGTGCTGCATCTGGGCGAAGACGCGGAGGGACTGGTGAGGAAGGCTGTTGACGGAGTAGGCGGTGACCATGGCAGCCCAGACACATGGGTCGTCGCTGTTTCCGTTGTCGAAGACGCGGCGGGCGTCGGCCATCTGGCGGCAGAGTGAAAAGAGAGTGATGAGCTTGGCCTGAATGGTCGGGTGCCTCAGCAGGGGGCTGCATTTCGAGGCTAGCTGGAGGTGGAGCTTTCGGCCTTCCTCGAGTGCTCTGTTGTTTATATAAGAATGGATAAGTTGGGAGTACTTTCGCACATCAGAGTCGCTGATGCTCCCATTGATGGTGAGTTCTCCGTCTCTCTCTCCTCTTCCTCTTCCTCCTCCTCCTTCTTCCTCCTCCTCCTCCTCGTCTTCTTCTTCTTCCTTGATGAATAGAGGGCTATGTTTCAGGACAGTGCTGAGTGGGAGCTGCTTGAACCGAGTGCAGGTGATGACTTCAGGCTTCTTGAGTGGGGGATTGAATGGGAGCGCAGGTGCTGGATTGGGCGACCTGGGGAGTGGAAGAATTGACATGGAGAGGGATCAGAAAGAAGGAAAAAGTGATTTCTCCTTGTTAAAACTCTTGTGAGTTCCTGTCCACTCTCGTATAGCTCGCTTCTGTGGGGGCTTGCTTGAGATAACGGTCCAGACACGTCTGCCACTCTGTGTGGTGGAGTTGGAGGGCTTGTGATTGCCCCCCAACCCACTCTCTCTCTCTCCTTCTCTCTCTGTTTCTGCTTTCTTTGAATGGGACTTGTGGTTTGAATCTGAGCTGTGGCTGTCGAGTTCTGAACCCGATGGCGCCCCTTTGGGTGTTTTCCCGTGGATCCATTTCATCCCATTATCGTCCCGGAGAGAAAGAGGTGACAGATAACTGGTGGTGAACATTGATGGACGAGGGCTGGCTGTGGGCTGCGGCCGTGTGCCAGCCACATGTTCCTGAAGGAAATGGCCCACCACGTTCTCGCACAGCCTCTTAACTTTACATTGAAAATAAAAGGGCACGGATTCACACCGCTTGAGTTAAGGCACTCACTCGTCGTCGTCTGGATGGCACCAACATTTGAGGTTCGCAACTTATGTCTTCCATTTCATACAGCATCCAGCACAGCCTCCATTGGGTGCAGAAGCAGTTATGCAAGTGCCACTCTGTTCCCATCGAAGAGTTTTGGGCACAATGCTGCTTTTGAACTGCAGTTCTTCACGCTTTCAACATTTTGCATGCAGTAACAGAAACATACCTTGATATAGATTTTGATACTGAACATGGATCACCGGAAGAACTGTTTTCTTTTTTTAAGGTGATGAGTATATGAACTGCACCACCTTACATGAGGATTTAAACCATTTGTAAAAGTTGCATAAAGGAAACTTACTGTAACCGTGATTTTTGCAACCAAATAACATTGAGTTCTCAAATCATTGTTTGAAGCTTCAGATTGAAAAGGCTCGTGGCCTCTCTCATTTCCTTGCTAGGAAAAATGAACAACCACCAATTAAACGAGGGATTCACAACCGGGGACGACCTTCTGAGCGCCACCGATTTTTCTTTTTAGGAAAGGACTTCTTATCATTCGCCCCAAAAAATACTACGCCACCTCTCATTTAGAACGGAGAAGAAGAATATTCAAGACAGAGATTAGGACACGGGGCTTTCCACACTCCGCTTGTGCCATTCAATGTTCATTCCATATCCCCACTCGTTCAAGAAATATCAGTGCAAGGCAAAGAATCGAAACCACCAACTCTATTTACAAAGACACGATGAATGCCTGTGCCATCATCTCGATTGTTGAAAATAATATTCTACGATTCTCCAAAGATTTGCACGAACATTTAAAAAAAATTATTACAACAAATTTCCATTTTCTTTAAAAAAGGTAAAAGAAAATATTAAAATTGATTATAAGAGGACGACTGGAACAGTGCCGACAAAGGACAGCCGCTAAAAAAAACAAATGCACAAATATATCTATAAATTATATACTGATTTTTTCCAAGTGCCGTGAAAGCAGACAACCTTCCTTACAGCCATCCTGGCGTACATTTGTCAAAAAATATAAAACAAAACTTTCTCCGCAGGACCTTGTGAAGATCAACAGTAGCTCATCCAAGTGTTCCTTTACAAAAGAAAAAATCGGCTTGCAGTGGCGAAGCTCATAAACCAACTCGCCACTTCCTTCTGAACCACAGCTTCACTCCCAAAAGAAAGCGATGCCTCAACGACATTATGCCGAGGCACTTGCACGATAAACCTACGTTCATCATGCATATATCCGTTCTGGCCACTTGGGGTATACACGCTTGTACAAGTTCATGCATACTGTATCGTGCTGTTGCACAACCCCATCAAAGATGCATTTCATGGACCCTGAAATAATCAAAATCTCGCATTTGTCAAATGAAATTTATTTACAGCTTAATCCACACGATAAATGTTGAGCTTTCGGAAGATTCTGATTCTTATTCTAGCGTCTCCAGTTTCAATCCTGTCTGTGAACTGGAAAGACTTGAGCAAGCAAAAGGAAAACCAGGCAGTTTGCCCTAGTGGTGTCCGGAAGACTAAATTAGGCAAAAAACAATAAACAAAAGATGGGACAGTGAGCTGCCACAGTGAATGTGCTTACCATGTGTACCAACAGGTTCCTTGATGCGACCACGACGGCCACATTTCGTCCAAAGGTCCACCGGCTTCAAAACATACAAAATATATTCATGTTGCTGACCAGAAGGAGAATCTTAAAAAGCCCATCTAAGAGAAATTCCCTACCTTGAACCATCTTACGTCTTCCGGATTATGAAACATAAATCGTACTGTTGCCTTGGACTTGGACACTCTTTGAGGATAACTGATCAATGAAACAATTAAATCATAATTATGCAGACAAAAGTGGACAGGAAGAAGCATTCAACAAAATGTGTAATAAATGGCCCAAAGCAAGCCAAGAAATGTGACATTTTGCAGAAACATTAACCAGTTGTTAACGAAAAGAAAATAGCAAAATAGAACGTCCAATGGAAAAATGGAGCTTTAGAAAAGACCATGCATATCACAGGAAGCATGTGGGAAAAGCAAACATCATATACATTTAAGCTTTGAAAATATGGCAAGTTAATGGTTGCACAAAGTTCCAAAAAAAATTAAAAAGCACAAGCAAGTTGGAATTAGATCATTTCTCTAGAGACTAACAAACCATGACAGTATTGCAGTGGTTGCTTCTAGTTAGATGAAGAAGCATGTCATAAGAAGCTATGACAAAATCAGTAAAAAGAATAGTTAAGCTTACCCAGTCAAGATTATCTTCTTCAGAATGGTCCTATCTGGGTTAACACTCCTCAATGAACCAGATCCAGCAAAAACTAAGCCACTTGCCTCCCCAGCCGTGCTCTTGAACATTATCACAGGCAGAGGGGGAAAAGAAATGGGAGCATAAACTGAAGCTATAGAAAATCGTCCTGGATGCAGAAACCTCTCCATCTTATGTTTGTCTACGTTTAAATCATCAGAAGAAAATATAGGTCTGTCCAGGGAGAAAAAGAAAAACAAACATCAGCAATTAGAGCATCTCAGACCAGGAGTATCATGCTGTAAAAACTTGACCTTGCATTGAATTGGCGGAAACCAACATGAAAGGTCATCGGCTCTTTGCTCTTGATGGGATGATCATATGATTCATGCTTCTGCACACTGCAAAGATATATAAACTTGTTCAATAAAGAAAAAAAATGCTCAAAAATTGAGTTTGCTAGACAAATAATGCAAGGACGCTGGACTAATGATATACTTCTTTCCAATCAGAGCCACGGATTTATGCATTACACTTTTTCTCAAGTACTTCAAAAGAATGCCCTCGTGCTGCCATGTTAAAAACTTTGGGCTTATTGACTAGATTAACAAAACACAAATTGGAAACATTAGGAGGAAAGAACATCTTCAGCAACTTTCAATGAAGCAGCAGAAACTTGAGGGGTCAATTTTCTCCTTTTCTACCAAAATAAGCGCAGTACAACTGTTTCTATTCCTATATAACAACATTTTGGGGTTTTCTTTCTTTTTCAACTGCTTCTACCCAGTCACTGATTTTCTTCAAAAACAAAAAAAGTTGTTTTCTCATATTTGTTGATGTAGTTCATTATGCTCTACCAGAATGCATGTCATAAAAAAATGTGTAACCAATTTTTCTTAAGCTTCCTATTTCACTGTCTTCAGTTTATGCCGTCAACAAGCAGATGACCAAAACTTTTACCTGGTGCAATGTTCCATAAACCTAGCCGTTGTTTACCAATTAAGACTAGCGACAGCACAAACATGGGAAAAATTATAGCCTAGAGGCTATCAATGTCACACTGCAGCCAATTTTTTCAAAACATACAGATGCCATGCCGTGGAAGATATATATAATCAATCAATAAGAAGTATAAATCTTCTTCATCACAAGGAAAAGAAAAATTACAATCTGAAAATGTATAGCCAGTAAAAATTGAAAGAACATATGGAGATACATAGCAGCAGAAAAAGTTTATAATTAAGGAAGAAAGCCTTTGGTGTGGATGTGGTGAACATACTAAGTTAAGATGGTGCTGACATCATTCAGAAACGAACTTTGGAAACCCACCACATTACCTGAAGTGCAAAACAGACATCTTCGATTCATGCTGGAAAAGACCACAGACCACCACAGGTAACACTTTAGATATGCTACAAAGTCGGGTCGAAACAGAGACTGGCACATGCTTGATATGTACACAGACATATGAACCAATGGAGACATATTCATTCTGACATCCTTCATCAATACGACGAGCTTTTGCAAGCACATGCTTTTGTGTCCTTGAAAATTTATCAAAAGCAAAAATTCTTGCATAATCAGGTGGCAGAGATTCCTGCAATACAAATAATTAGCAACTATTCATTTCCAAACAAAGGAGAGAACCTTGGCTTGAGATACTGTTAATTACTTTCGGATCCCATGAAGAACTACGGAAGGACTTGAGACCTCTATATTTTGCAAAACGCTTCCTGGCTGCAATATCCAATGGTGTGTCTACTTCATCTGGAAATTCTGCAATCAAAAGGAAATTGATTTTCCAAAAACAATCAATAATTTTCCCTCTAATTACCCATCCAAGAATCTCTGCAAAATATTAGATCAACCAAGACATGTCATAATTGACCAGCATCCTGGTCATCTTGGATAATATCAAACACCAATCAGACAAGTTATGATACTAAACAATCAGAAGACTTTTATTTAGCTAAAGAATGGTGAAGGTAGGCTTATGAACAACAGCCTATAATTCACATAATTCTAAACCTAGAAAGCTCCACAAAAATGGGCACCTTTTTTACCTCCAAACAGCAAGCTATCATTATTCCATTAGGAATGTTCTAAATAAAACATGCCCAACATCCAAGGAGATAAAGAGATGCATGACCAGCAAAGCATTTGTTGCTGTTGCTATTCTCATATGTGTGTAAGTGAGAGAAAGAGAGAGAGGGAGATAGAATAAAATAAGTACTTCTTAGTTTTCCTTACCACATGCTTGGATCTAACAAGCTTGAACTACGTAACTAAAATTGGTTTTTTCCAATTATTTCCACCCAAACAGTCAGACGTCTTTGTGAAAATCATGCATTTTAATATTATCCAGACATTTCATGTTACCACCAATTTTGATCCCAGTGGTAAGACTCATGTTGGTACAAGCATTAGTCAAAAACTAAGTCACATGGGTGAGGGAACGGGTTCAGGTATAGAGATGCAGGTATATGTACAACAACTTTATAAAATGTGGGTACAGGGTTACAGCAGGGTATACATATGTATACATGCAAAATACCACAGAAAATTCAAAACGAAAACAATATTTAAATAATCAAGTAACATAAAGTCATAAACAAAAACAAGTACATGTTAATGACCAATAATTCTCAAAAACAGAATGAAGACTGAGTAAAAAAAAAATAAATCAAAAGTAAGTAGTGTAGATCAGTTTAGAACCAAAAAGAACCTAAGTGTGCCCAAGTACCTGATTTGCCATGTTGATATTCAAACACGGGTATAGGCACCTTACTAAAGTACCCATGTGACTTAGGCCAGAAACTTCCTTGCCTATAGCAATATCACAAGTTCACCAAAGCAAATTTACTAAATATGAGAAAAATAAATTTACTTTCACATAAACTTCACAGACATTTTATCTCTGAACACATCCACAGAGAATGGTAGGATCTTGTTTTCTATCAAAGGACCTGATGGTGCCATCAATGATCTGGCATGGCTCTCTCAACTATTTTTCACCTATCTTTTTCTTCATCTTACTTTTTCATCTTATATAGTAAGACCTTAATACTTATCAAATTACTTTTTTCCCATGGCAAGGTTTGTGAAAAAATTCTCAGGATGACTTTTCTGCATGTTCCTAAGACTGTCATGCAAAGGAAAATTTCACTTCACTCATTTTTAGTAACTTGAAGTGCATAAACTGTACAAATATACAAAAATTGGAACAGCACAAGCCAGAGACAATCTTGGGCCAAACTATAAGTTTTAAGAGTACCGAGATTCTTCATTATTTGCTTCAACATATAAAATAAAGCATTTAGGCAAAGGTAAAACTAGGTACGCACATCTACAGTCACATAAACTTCACAGACATTTTATCTCTGAACACATCCACAGAGAATGGTAGGATCTTGTTTTCTATCAAAGGACCTGATGGTGCCATCAATGATCTGGCATGGCTCTCTCAACTATTTTTCACCTATCTTTTTCTTCATCTTACTTTTTCATCTTATATAGTAAGACCTTAATACTTATCAAATTACTTTTTTCCCATGGCAAGGTTTGTGAAAAAATTCTCAGGATGACTTTTCTGCATGTTCCTAAGACTGTCATGCAAAGGAAAATTTCACTTCACTCATTTTTAGTAACTTGAAGTGCATAAACTGTACAAATATACAAAAATTGGAACAGCACAAGCCAGAGACAATCTTGGGCCAAACTATAAGTTTTAAGAGTACCGAGATTCTTCATTATTTGCTTCAACATATAAAATAAAGCATTTAGGCAAAGGTAAAACTAGGTACGCACATCTACAGTGTAGAATACTAAAACTGAAAAAGGTCTACCTTCATCTTCAGCATGTGCATCTTTCAGCTTTTGAATTTCCTTTTCTATCTCCTCCTTCGTTAAGTTCTCCTCATCCTAAATAATCAGAAAATCAAAATTATAACAAAGACTTCCCAATATAAATAAGAAACACAGTTGAAAACAAATGGAACTCACAGCCATAGAAATATCAGCCTCAGTCTTCTCATCCATGGTTTTCACGGTAAATGAAACAGAAACTTGATCATCGTCCCAGGCAACAAGAGAAGAACAATGGTTCCCTTCCCCAGCATCGCCATTTTGCTCTTCATCCAAAACCATTCCATTATCTTCCTCCTCGTCACTATATTTATCTTCATCATCTGTCTCATCCAAAATCCAAGCTGCCTGCACAAGTTTGAAGGAAACCCAGAAAAAGAATGACTAAATATAAGAATTGACAGCAACCTCAGTTTTGTCCAGTTGGTAAACAAAAACCTGATAGTCTGAGGTGCCTTTGGGAAGATTCTTTTTCAATCTTTTCTCCTTACTAATTTTATCAGCTTCTGCCATTTCTGCTTCTGTTGGCCAAGTCTACATAAAAAATGAAAAGGAGAAAAAGAAACTGATAATTACAATCAAGCATGTAAAGTAAACCACAAAGGAAAGATGCAGATATCACAGAATACAGAACACATAAATTTTACAGAATATATAAATAATTATCACCATAGATTTATCAATAAAGAAGAAACTATGATTATGGCTGATATTCATGAAAAAATTATTGTTAGAAATACAATAGAAGAAGCCAAACACGAGGTGCCAGTATGATAGGATAGCGAAGTTGGGAATAGCCCATTTTTTAGGACCTTCAAATTTCAATTTCACAAAGAGTGTTATGCAGATTAATGATGCAAAATTTATTTTTCCATAAAGCATTTAGTTGATCCCCTACCCATGTAACATGGTATCTCTAGTATGGTTGAATATCCAGCTGGCTATTTTTTAAAATCAAATATACAGATATGGTTTGAATATCCAAAACTAACAAATTGAAAAACAGCAAAATGCAGATCAGATCTTATAAGAATTCACAAATCAACAATTTTTTTTCGTTTGTATCAAAATTTTCAATTTGCACATCAAATTATTTTGTCAATTATACAACTTTAAACACTTCAGCCACATCAGACTCTCTATAATATATACTGTATAGGTATATCTAGGTCTTTTTAACGTCAAAAGCAAAACAAACACAGGAACTTGTAAATGCAAACAAAAAAAAAATTATTTATGAAATTAAACAAATGATCTATGAATGTATGATTCAATTTAACATCGGATTCGAAATTCTAGTCCAGCATGCACAATTTAGCTGGCTGTGCTTGTTATAGCTGATAACTGAATTTGGTGAATCAGAGCAGGACCATCATCCAGTATAAGTTTAAAGCAGGTGCCACAACCTCCTTAAAGGCTTTCTATTAAGGCTGACGATAGTTTGGGCTCCATTTTCAGATTGATCTTTGCAACAGGGGACTCATGAAAAACCCAGTTCTCTTTGCAACAGGGGGATCACAAAAATTTTCACTAGGGCTGTCAAAAGAGGAAGGAGAATATCTTAGTTTGCAGAAAGGTCAATATGTATCCTCCATCATCACCAACTCATCACCGCCATTTGTACTATTTTAATGCTTAGCATGAAACACCAAAATTTTAATATAAACAGAGATGCAAATGAGAGTTTCACATGGTTGTCAAGTCCACATTAACTATTCTCAGTTTCTCACCTCTCACTCTACATTCACCATCTCTCTTACCAAAAAGAGGGAAAAAAAATCATCGCTTACCTGCTCCCCAGCAAGAGGATCTGGAACATTTTCAATGACTAAAGGTTCTTGCTTTGAAGCATCAGGGAAAAGGGACCTTATAACCTGAAAATTTATTATGATAAAAATGTTAAGGAGCAAATTTGCAGAATGGTCGAACTCACTATAACATGCAGACTATCAAGAGTCAAAATGCAAGAGATTCCTCTATCTAAAACTCAGGACTTCCACCCAGAGAGGGGGGAAAAACCACTATCACCCCATTAAATAAGATCATAGATCCCCATGGGTGGAGCCATGCAGAATCATGAGCACCCTATTGAACAAAGTTGTAGATGGAGAGGGAAGAAGTCCAAAGAAAAAGGAACTACCTAAACAAAATTCCAGAAATTTGGTTGCAACGTCTTTTATAATACTGTTCTCAGCTATATGTCAGGGAACTTATAACATAATGGTTTTTGAACGATCTCCCCAAAAAAATTGGGAACTAAAAAACATGAAAGAAAATAAAAATAAGGTGAAAAGGGAAACACTTCACTAACCAAATAAAAGCTATCACAACAAATATAGTACAACGCTCTGGTTATTGTACAAGGGTTTAATTTCTCTAAGGCTTTTGTTAAAACCAGTTATTTCCTAAAGGTAATTTCTCAAAAAGTGGTTGAATTGGGAAAATGTGGTGGATATACTACATACATTGAAAATGTCAACTTCACAAAGAATAAAAGGCTAATAAATAGATGAAAAAGTAATTCATCTCAAAGCATTCTACAGTTCAGCACTTGATTATGAGCACATACATTAGAGAAATACCTTTGGGCTATCTGTGGAGCCAGTGTCAAACTCCATAGAGTCAGTATGTTGCTTCCTTTCCTTCAGGATGAAGGGATCCTCAAGGACATCAATTTGGCATATCTGGAAATCCCCTGCCCCTGAAACATGAACCTGTTGGAGAAGAGCTGGACAAGTAAGGATACTCAACTTCCAAGTCATGATATGTTTCAAGTATGAAAAACTTACCAGCTGATTTATAGAAAGATTTTGTGCTCTCACATAGCCAGACAAACGAAGAGTATTATGCAAAGAATCAGAGTCGCCATTGACAGAAGTAACCTATAACAGAATAATCACCAAGCCAAGTAAGCCAGCAACAAAGACGGATATACAGAATAATCACCATGCCAAAGTAAGCCAGCAACAAGGACAGATATATCATGAAACTTCATTAGGTAGTACCAGTAGTGGGAATTTACATATTAAAAAAAACAAAGGTTACATGCATAAACAAATTGAGTTCTATGTGAGATAAGTGTGGGCTTCTGTATATGTACCATAGAGTATGAGGACCACCATGAGCCATTCAATCAATCTGATCAGATGGCTTACCATGTCACACATCAAAACCAGACATAGAAAATGTTTTAATTTTCATCTGACAGGCTAGGATTTTTAATTTTCCTGTGGCATCCTATAAGACATCTGATCAGATTGATGAGCTAGCTCACAGTCACAGCATCCCTAAAATAGGTTCTCACATTTTCATGATTCTCATATTTGATTAGTCTACACACAGAGAAAGAGAGAGAGAGAGAGAGAGAGAGAGAGAGTTTCCTAATCTGAACTGGACCTGATGGATGTTAGCCACTGCTAACCTTGATAAACCCTTATAAGAGAAAAACCCAAATACACACGCACACACTCAGCCCCAATCTCCAGATTAGGGTTCCTCCTTCCAAAGGAACACCCGATATGTTCTGTGATCCCCTAATTACATCTGCCCAACCCTTATTTATAGCTGTTCCTGGATTAGTCTAGTGGGCCCGACCCACAACCCACGACCCAGTCGTTAACAATACTTCCCCCTTTGAAATACACCTTGTCCTCAAGGAGTGAGTATGGAGGCAATCACTGTCAGAATCAAGTCCCTTTTGGGTCGAGTTATGGCCTTTCTCCCAACTTCTGTGCTGCCCTTGGATTACCCTTACTTTCCGTGGAGTGTCAGGTTGAAGTCATCGATGAACCCTCAAGGCTTGAAACTTTCGTATCCAATCTTGTCATGACTTGGCGTAACCATGCTAAGGTCCTTTCTCATTATCCATTGTTGCCTTCTTTGGATCCCATAATATGGGCGAAGAGGTGAATTGGTGTCAGCCTGCTTTGCCGCAATTTCACCCCACTCCTCCTGCCTTTCAGTAGCCACCCTATGATTAACATCTAGACCTCCCAGACCAGAATATCCCTCGCTGTGTTGTTTCGTTGGTTTGCAATCTTCCATTAGGGTTGAAGCCACAGCATTATCTTCATCTGCTCCTTCTCCACACGTGCGATGGTGTCGGTCAACAGTCTTGCAACTTGCTTCCCGCTGCCATTTCTGCTCATCTCCTTCTAGACGCCTTAAGATTTGGTCAACCAATTGCTGCCTCACCTCCACCGCAGGATAGGCAAAACACAACTTGGTCCAGGAAACTGCAAACGACTTCCCTCAATTTCTGGCTTCATGCCTAACCATCAATGGCCGGTATCCAACCTCTCGAACTCTTCCTCAATTGGCCATGATCGAGCTCTCTCAGGACAACATAGCTCTAGGTAACATTTCTTGCTCTAATGGGCCTGACCCACAACCCATGACCCAGTCGTTAACAATGGGAAATTTCAAAGAGTTGCACCCAATGGCACAAGTACAACTGCACCTTGAGCCACATCCACGTGGTAAAAGGCAGTAGAAAGCTAACGAGTAACAGCAACAAGACACAAGTCTATGAGATATTAACACCCTCTGCCATGGGTGTAAATGAGCTGAGCATGACTAAACCGTGAGCCAAAGCAAACGTGACAGAACCCGCATCCAGCATAATATATATATATATGATTAAGTCATGGATCTGCCGTACAATATTTGATTAATAAAGGGGTTAGTTATAATATAAGAAATTGAGCACCACAGCCAGACTGATAAAATTCTAACTAATACAAGTTTTCAACGTGAAAGGCCCTAAGAAAAAAGTAATTATTTTACAGTTAGAATTAAATAAACAAATATGTTAAATTGTTAATCAGTACATCAGCAGCCAAGCCCCTAATTAGTCTACACCATAGCCACAAATAGACTTCTTGTGGTTTTGTCAGCAAGCTTTTTATGGGCATTCTCCAAGATGTTATTTTCTCGGGAAATTTTTTGGAAACTAAAAATTAAATATAGAAAATATAGAAAAAGAAAACTATCCCATTAAGAGATCTATGCTAATTTCCCCACAAACATACTGACAAAAAATTGAATTAGCATTTCAAAATAAAAAAACAAATAGAACCATACCATAAACATACATTAAAAAACCATTTATGTTGATAGAACACAATATTCACAAATTATCATGTATATTTGTGGCTATGGTCTAGATCATTAGCAAGCATAAAAAATTCAAAATAGATTTTAAAAAGAAAATATTAAAATTTGCAAAACTAAAAATTACCCAACTACCCATATATTATGGTTAATTCCTTTTTACATACCAAAAAAACTAGGGAGGAAAATGGCTGTTTCCCACTCAGGCAGCTTAGCACCTAAGCACTAGATTCTCATTTTAGGGAGCCTAGGTAGTTGCTAGATCGTGACTCGCATTTTTTGACTAACTAGGGGTGGAATGGGTTCTTTGCTTGCTTTTCTACCAGACGTGCTCACAAAAGTTTAAACAAATCCAAACCCAAGTTCACAACTTTGGAGTGGGGTCCACCAAATTTACATTAGCATACTCTTATTAACACATACAATAAAAGGGCCATATGAACAACACAAATATATATCAAAGTAAAAGAGATGAACCTATTAATGAGTAGCCAGGTACTGTTTCCAGTTCCACCTTAGTCATACTAAAAACTAGCATTCATGGGTCTGTCAAGTGATAATTACTCAAAGGGGTGAAATCAGAAGAATGAGGGACAGCTGACACTTGCAAATGCTAAGGCAGTTGTGTAAGATAGTTTACCAGGTATTCCATAGAAAAGGATTTCTACAACTTGCAAAAATAACAAACATACAAGTATCCTCCTCATATGTGGGGAACAGTGCAGTGCACAATGAAGCGTGTGAAGAGGTAACAAAGAAAAACATTAGCTTGAACTTTAAAAGAGAAAACAAGAAACAGGTCTTCAGCAGCTTTTACTTATGAGAAGCCTAGTTCGCACATATGTTGCAGGACAGCTGTTAATACTATAAAAGCAATCTATCTCTTGAAGAATGAGAATGCACTTCAAGGTACTAGAAAAGTATGACCATTCTAATCTAAACCAAATCTTATAATTAAACTAGTAACAAGCCACATCAAGTAGACATTCATATAAAACTGGAGAAGATATATCACGTACCTCATGAGCCATAAGATAAGAACGAAGACTTCGCCAATGAGGCACTGTTTGACGATGTTCTTTAAAAAGCCACAAAAACTGAACCACAACATGAGCCAACAGAACATCAACTTTTTTTCAAATGTTCAAATGCAGTAAATAAGAACAATTTATTGAAAGAATAATTTTATTGAAAGAAGGTACACAACAATCTCATAAAATGAATAATTGAACATATCGGTGGGATTATTAGTTGAGGTATATAGAGAAAAATCATATACAGCAGCAGCTTATATAGAAAGGCAGGAATATCAGGCTAGGCAAGGCTCCATCCCACAACAACTCCAGTACGACATAAGAAAACATGACTGAACATTTTTTCCAATTGTTCAAGCATACAGTTAATCCCATTCAAAGGGGCAAGGACATACTGATTGACCAACAAAACATCAATGCACCCCACCCTCTCTCCCTTGCACTCGCCCACCCCCCCCCTCCGGCTCTTCCTCCCTCTCCCTTTCTCTCTCAGAAGAAGCCTTTATAGATCATAGAACTTGAAGATATGAAACAAAGATAACAACCAATATTTGGATTACTATCCTGCATGGATAGAAAAGAAGCCACACACAAAACGTTGCACCCCTAATATGGATCAATTCATTTCTTCAATTAGATTATGTAACAACATTTTTGACAGCATGAGTCAAAGATATTACCTTATGCAGCTCCTCCTTTGTCTCTGCTGCAAAAAATTTGCAGCCTTCAGGAAATTCAGAAGAAAGACTTGCTGTGCAAATTTTCCTTGCTTCTTGCCTTTTTTTAAGGTCAGCGGGTAGATCCTGCCGCAAAGGCAAATATAAAACAATTTACATCCATAACGCATATTACAAGATTACCAAACAAACTACACCTTATAGGTATCAAAAGAGATACTCACAGTAATCAGAACAACTGTACTGGGTAAACCAAGTGCTCTAAACATAGAAAGGCATTGGTTACTAAAAGAATCAATAAATGGATGGCACAACTCTTCTTCACTGGAAGTATTGGCAGATGCTACAAAAGCAATCAGATCAGCAACCTAACAAAGCAAAGCCCATGAGTTAGAAATAGATGGCAACAATGCAGGTGATGAAGGTCAGAGAAATTTTAGAAAAAGAATGACTACTGAAGATGGTAATTAGATGCATGGGTTATACCTTTGCCATTTCTAGGCACGACATCAGATCCCCATGAGGAGCCACCATAACCTTGTACAAACAGCCCAGTCAGACAAGTAAGCAAAACAGAAAGAAACAAAACACAATGGCAAAGAATTGGTAGATGAGAGAGAAATAGAATTGTGATAAGCAAGCACTTGCTCACAGCAAATATCAGAAACCACATAATGCCTGTAGACTAATAACATCAACATTATCTTAGTACATTATGTTGGAACAAGTTCATGAAACCTGTCTAAAATATATTACCTTCTTTTTCTTTATTAGGTGGCACTGTTGCAATTATTACAACATTTATATACTAAAACTTTTCAGATATTACATAATAAAAAAAGGCAAAAGACATACTATCACCCTGGTAAAACACCAATAGAACATGATTTCGCTGTCATGAAATTAATCTAACATATGTTACCTACTTTTGCTTTCTTTGGTGGCATTGTTGCAATTATTACAGCACAGCTAAGTTTTTCAACAATTGCACTTCACAAAAGCAGAAAACACAAACTATCATCCTGGTAACACCAATAGGACATGATTTGTCCATAACCTATATAGTGAAAGCAGATTGTAGCTTTCAGCATCCAACTTCCCACCGTCATGTCCCACATGACAAATCCTCCTTCGTTTTATTACATATTTTCTGCTGAAATTCTTCAAGCTGTAGACTTCTGGACAAAAGCAATCCAGATGAGGGGAAGGGAAACTGTTTTCTTCCACATCAACTCAAAGGGGCATACCCCACTTAATGAATTGCAAAAAGCATATAAGTTGTGCTCATGGATTAAGGAACTAGAGAAAGATGTATGAAACATTAGGATTTCTTTTTGTAAAAAAACAAAGTTTCCTTGCCATGTTCAATAAAACATTATGATCTAAAATTATTGAACGCTGTTGAAACTCAATTTGTGTCTAGTATTGTAATGACAAAGAGAACCAAAAATAATAATCAAAACTTGTTGAAGATGCTCATTGAATCATACTGATGGAATTTTTAATAGAGACAATATGTGAATGCCCTGGAAATTATGAAAACACAACTCAGAATATGTGCAGGGAACTTGAGAAAGAGGTACTCATGCTTTATAAATTTTATGAATGTGAGATAACGTGACTGACAAAATTCAAATATAATTTTCAAGCATGACTAATTTTTGGATAGCGTACATTTAACTTTTCATAAATAGATGGTACAAAGGCAACAAAAGGGTGTATCTTCAAGCAAGGCCAACAATTTGAAAAAAAATCCTGTTGAAAGGTTATATCATTTCACAGCAATAACAGTGTTAGATGATAAAGATCCCACCAATTGTTGAGCATCATATGGATCGAAAACACCTATTCTCCAATTTTTGCAAAGAATCCATTATCCTAGCCTATACATCATGATATAAAAGAAATTTGAAAATATATTCTCAAATCCAACCCATTAGAGAAAACAAAGTGACCGGTAAAAGAGCACAGGAACCAATCTATAACTATCTCAAGATTCTAAATCACTACAGAACCATTACCAATACTGGTTCTCTTTCTCTGTTTTACTTTGCATTCAAAATATTTGACTCACTTGTTTCAAATTAAAGTTGGCCATATTACGCAGCGGTTGTGGATCATGGAAGTTTTGGGATGTAAAGCCAGAGCAATTTGACTTGGAGGAGAGCATGATTTACTATGGATATGGACTTTGAGAATCGTAACCTTCCTGCCAATTTAGCCGAAGATTAAATACAAGATGCAGAATAGGTACATTACATCATTTCACAGACATGTACATAGTGCACTGTTGTTCATGAATTACACTGGAAAGGCAATCTGTTCCACTTATAATTTAGTCCCAGCTTACTGAAGCAAAGTTAGCACAAAATAGACAAGTCATCACAGACTCCAAATTGGACATTACAACGTACCGTTAATTTCAATTTATATGTGGGAGAGGAAAAAGTGTTAATATTTGTTTCTTGTTTCTCATCGACTTTTATGTCTTCCACGCACATGTCATCATTCGAATAGGAGGAGAGTATCTTTCGAAGATTTTCCGCGAGCATTTTCAGGTTTGCTGATGCAGAGAGGCCAAACAACACCTGCATCCACAGAGCACAACTCCATTTTACCACAAATAAATAAAGAAAGAAGTGTGACCATTGCAAGAAATACCTTTCACATTATTTTCGCTGGTATCATTTTTTGAACATCTATTGTAACCAACACAATTAGAAATTCCATACTTCCAAATTGTAAAACCACACCATATTTTATAAGAGGATACATAAGATTGAAATGTCAAATTGTCAGCATATAAAATACGCTTTTCCTTCTAACCTAGTGAAGATAAAAAATTTCCAAAAAATTTAGGTTTTCATAGCAATTAGTTTGTTGTGAAAATGCAAAAAAAAAGGAGCTCGCCTTATTTGTTATTTGCAGAAAAATTTACAAAAAATATTTTTATTGCAGAATATAGTGAAATACTTAAATGTATTAGGATAAACATTTGGTTCAAATGAATAAGTCAATAAACTCTAAAGTTTAAACTTTAAACCCATGGGCACAAAAAAGAAAACCAAGAGGAAGTTGTGAATATAGTTCATAATCATTTTAATTTCCAGGAATCAAGTTTGAAGTTTGAAATCGTTATTCCCCTCAAATGAACGTCCAGAAGATGGTTAATAGTGAAGATATGTCTGTCATATATCGTTTTTATGAACTCACGGATAAAGCAAAGAGGCTACTAGGAAATATCTAAAAGGAAAAAGTAGCAAATTCCCCTAATTTAACACACCCCCCACACCAAACAAAAAAGAAAAAAAGAATTCCCCCACTTTCACTGATTTTAGGCATTTGTCTCTGTTATTTTCAAATTTAAAAATATGCACATTACTTATGTCATGTATATTGATTTGAGCCCAACTAATACAACTTAATAGTATCCATTTTTACAACATTACACACTTAGAAATATACCATAAGAAAGATCCTATAAGACCTAATTTGAAATATACATAGTATGAAGCTTAACTTGGCCATTCAGAAACAAGATTTTGGTCCTTGTTGCCCAAACATTGCATACAAGTATACAACTTATTTTCATCACGTTGTCAAAGAAATCTAGGTTATTTGGGAATAAAATCTTGTCTACCAATCATGCAGTTCACAAACATGGCTACAGGATGCTACATGGGGACAAGAGATACAACTAATCATGTAAAGTTGGGCAGGAGATACGCATTTGCAAACACATTCTTTTGCTCAGTGGTTTACATACCAAGTTGATGGTTAACTACTAAAAACTAAAAGCCAAGATGTGACAAAGATACAACTAATGATTAAGAGTAAAGAGTTATGAAGTAAATGTTAGATCAACCTGAGTGTGATGCACACATGGACAATATGAGAAGTGCCTAAATGTCAATATGGGTGTGGAAGGACACCACGCCCATGGAAATACTCACATCATATACCTATTACCTATATTCTTTCTTATCCAAGTGAAGCATCCTCCTACTTGTGTTATAGTAAATCTATATCGATTATCTCAGTGTCCAGTGTTCACAATGAAGAAAATATATGACCTACCTGCGGCCACATACCTCCAAAGTGCTAGCAGATCTCCCTAACTACCTTGTTTTCACAAAGATGACTTATACCACATCCAACATGTGTGAAACTTCATCTAACATCATCCTTGACTAATAAAAAGGGACTACCTAAAAATTTAAGAAAAGAAACTCTAAAAATATCAATACTTTCATGCAATGCGCCAGGCAGTTTTGGACCTTTGGTTTATGGCTTCAACTTTTCTTATGAATGTTAAGCTGCCCATTCACAAAAGAAACAGAAAATGACGAGTTACGAAACTATGCTGTCAAAACATGATGGTAGGATTCTTCCGTGGAAGCAAAATACATGTTCGCTGTTCATGCAGGCGGCACCTGAATACATGAGATATAATAAGACTTGAATGAACTCGATCACATGGGACAAAGAAGACCTTCTAAGCAAATTATAAAACTCACAACCACATTGACGCGTGCAACGAAGAGAATGGAACCCCATTAAACGTTCACTGTTCGGTAAAACGAGTAACACAAATTAAATCAGTTCATGCCGTTGCTTGGAAAGACAAATTATAACTGGTGTCAAATGATTTGTTGCCTCGAGTTAGAAAAATGAAAGGAAACAAAAAAGGAAGTAGTATCATCAGGAAGTTGAATCACTGGCCATCAACTTCTCTTGCACTCCGTACTTATTACGAATGACAACAACGTACACACACATGCTCAAGATTCCTGAACAATCTCAAGATTCCTGATCAACCTATTTCAAGAGAAACCAACCGAATCCACAAGTAGAGGACGGAGCGAAGGAAAATAGAAGTTCACTTACAATAACGCGAGGTGGGCTATTGGATGCACTTAGCGCTCGCTTCTCTTTGAGAATTTCAGCGCGCTTATTATCACGCACCTGACAGGTCATGTCATCAGCTTTCGGCACGGCCAAAATCAGAGAGAAAGGAAGAGCAAGAAAAGAAGAAGAGGAAGAAGTATTTCCTTCCAGGAAGAGGGCGGGGAAGAGAAAAGAAAGTTCAATCCGGTTACCATCTTGTTCCTTTGAAGCCGAGCGGCACGAGCACCCTTGGAAGCATTATGGATATCGGGTTTCGCCGCCCTCTTCTTATCTGCAGCACAAGAGAGAGAGCACAAATTCGCATCAAGATAAACGACCAACAAAGCAGATATGTCGACATAGAACCCATCGAGTGAAGAATATGAGGTAGCTGTGGTGGGAAGAAAGGGAAAAGAGGAGCAGACCAGAATTAGAAGTCTTATGGAGGTGGCGGGAGGACTTGGAAGCAAAGCGGGACTTGTGGGGCTTGTTGGACTGCAGCCGCGAACCGCCCATCTTGATCCCCCCACGCTGGTCTCTGTTGCTTATGCCGTGTGATGGAGAGGAGTGGAGGAGAAGGTGACTGTTAGGAGATGGATGATGGGAGGCAAGGATAGATGGCAATGGCCGCTCAGCAACGAAGCGAATAGAAGGAGTCCATAGCGCGGCGGGAAGGGAAGGACAGACGCCCTAAGCGTCTTCAAGCATTGCTCCCTCCTCATCCCACGTTCTGTTTGGTGTTTTTAAACCCTTTTGTTTGAAAATAATTTTACAATAAGCCGCTTAACTTTTAAAATATTTACACATATTGGTCCAAAGTTTTGAAAATTTACAGATAACTGCATACAGTTTTGCGTCAGGGTCTGCTATAGCTCTTAATAGTGCTTTTGGAGTTTCCTATTAAATGGAAGAAGACACTTAATTTCTGTTTTATTTTCCTAGTTAAATGATTAAAAAATTAAGGTATTCTTATATTATTATTACACCCAAAAAATGATATGTTATTGGAACTCCTTTGTTGATCCATGTTTCATATTACATGAATATTGGAAAGCTGAACCTTTTTTGTTTCGTAACATAATATCTTAATAATATAATAACTTAGTGCCACATTGATTTTGATAATTGAGGTTTTTCCCAATAAATGTCTCGAAAATGTAAGTTTTGAACTAAACACATAGTTTGGGAATTGATTTTCTCTAAGGAGACTGTACATTTGTTTACTCTTACTATATCTGTTAAGGTTAATTCACTTTAGCCTCAAAGGGTGTAGTGCAACTAAACTTAACGCGACTCTAAGGTTGTGTTTGTTTCACCGCTAATCTCAGTTATGTGATGATATGAGATCCAAATCCATGGATTTAATGTTGGATCCCTCCCACTATTTTTTAATCCAACCTTAAATTAATGGTTTTTAACCTTAGATTTAATATATGAGGCTATCCAACGCAACCTAGAAGAATTGAGTTCTCGTGTTATGGTGCATTACTCTTCTAAATTGCCAACAATGGCAAGTGCGATGTCCGAGTTGAATGATGTATTGCTTGTCCCGAACCAAACCAAAAACTTAGAGGTGTAAAATAAAAAACTACTATCGATTCCATTTGAGAAACTATTGGCAATATATATCCCCCACTACAGTGATATCTAACGTGCCGTAAAGGACAGTAAAGAAATCACAAGAAGGAAGGAGGAATGAAACATGAAGTATGAATGCAAACGAAGTGGAAGGAAGTTAGAGAAAATAAAATATTATAAGAGCTTGTTTACACGAGAAAGAAAGAAAAAAGAATGAATTGTCCAAAATGATGCCAATGAAGTTAAACAATTTAAGGTTGGTTTACAATCATGTACCTAATCCCTTTGATTTTGATTGCGCATATCTCTCTCTCTCACGTCATTATCTACTTTTTGGGGAATTGAAATAAAGCGAGAATACCTCTTCCCGGCCGATAAATAGTTCCAGTGATTCATAATACCAACAATACTTAGATTTTATACATGAAGTTGCATAAAAATGTGTGGTTTTGGAGATCTTCAGTTTAAACCAACTAATGATTTCATTAACATGGATTTAAAGTGGTCAAAATATATTTCAAATAGAGTATATATATATATATATATTTTGCTTGGTTTATGTTTAACTTGTTTTATTCAATTAAATTCAGCGATGTGACTCGATAGGTAATATAATAATAGAAGGTGGGAATTGATTCTAGATGTATATAGAGTACGCTTTTCTTTATGATTTCTTCACTGTTGTCCGCCGATGCACGGTCAAAATCATGCAATAAAATAAGACCCGAATGGAATTCGGGAATTCAAAGTTGCGCCACCCTCTTCGTTACACCGTCGCGTCAAGACTATGTTTGATTGTATCGGATTTGAGGTATCGGGGGATTTGCGGGGATTGCCTAAACTTTTGAAACTCTCATCCGACCACCTTTCATTTGCAAATATCAAATCTATAGTTTTTCAACGTAAAATGGATTTGAAAATTGTGAACTGATTCTTCAAATCAACTTTGAATATAGAGTATGAGCCAATAATTTGTTTATTGAAAAAAGTCATATCATATTTTTCAACATTTTCATCAGGGCCACATATATTTTTCATAAATTTTCATACGAGCTAAAATAATATTATAACCACCATTTTTCTTTTTCAAAAATGTAAGGGAACATATCAAATGCTCATCAAACATAGCCCAAACCCATTCAACCTTTTTTTTGTTAGGGTGAGCAGGGTTTGACCCATCGCTCAAAAAAGGCCAAAGCCCCCACCTAACCCTTCATCTTCAAGGCACGTGTTGATGCCTTTAAACTTCACATCGTCGCATTGTAACTTACACGCGAGTGACTCCTTGTTTGCAATACAAAGAGTTGACCCTTCAAAAAATAAACTCTACAGATTCGTATTAATCTGGCCCCCTTGAGATCATCTGGTCTCTTATTGAATAGGGGTACAAGTTTTTTTTTTTTTGCATAAAAATAAATTGCATCTGTAAACTTTTGATTGTACATAATTTTGTTGCAAAGAAAAATGTTCCAATTTTCTAAAAAGCTAAGTTTATATCAAATGTCGTGCGACATGCAATCAGTGAGAAGTTGCAACATCTCTTTCACGAAAGTGAGACGAGAAGCTGGACTTCCTTTTACAAGAAAATTTCAAGAGAGCTCGAGTGCTACTAATTGATGAGAGCTCTGAAGCTGGGATTTTATGAAAGGCGATTCAGAAGGACAGAGGCGATGATATTTAAAACTTACATTTTGGAAGCGTAAAAAGTAGTCGCGACCGAGATAACGATAGAATTCCCTTCCAGCCGTGACGATGTTTATCTTTATCGGTTTTTCAACTGCAAATGCAAAGAAGACTCTCTCGTAGTTGAAAGTAATTATATTTAAAACACCTTGAGCATGTAATTTTGCAGGTCTATACTGGAGTAAATTTTAAATGTCTACCTTAATAAGCTTAGGTGCCAGATTTATAAGGAAAATTATTAGATCTTCCATAACATAATAGAATTTAATTTTAAACCAACACATCTATCTTTGTGTTAAGTGAGAAAGGTTAGGCGAAGAACTGAATTAACAACAATAATTGGTTAAAGTCTCCCGTTTGTTCTTTGACATGACATATCAACCAATATATATTTCACAACTCAAGTGAGTATTGGTGTTTAGAACTCCCAATATATGTCAGCTAGTATGCTGATTTCAATGGACTGCACAGAAGATAAAGTTGTGGCGCAGCGTTGTTGGCCACCTATCAGCCACTCACTTGATGAGGTGGGCACAAGTCAAGTCCCCCTCATGCAGCTGAAGCAAGGGGGAGTTGTGATGTCCATACCAATCCAACTAGTGACAGGTCGGGTGGCGTAGCTGACTGGTGAGTGCGTTAAAAGTTATTTATTTTTGAATGAAAATATTATATATATATATATATGTATATATATTTGTGTATTTTTAAACAAGTGCCCCTCTAGCAAATTTTTCTGGCTACACTTTGTAGGATGAAATGTGCAATGACCAAAATACATCAATTAAAATAAAAACGAAACATTTTATAAAAAAAAAGTGAAAAAGTTAAAATATATAAAAAAAAATCAAAAATACCACCAACCCCCTGCTACATGCTCGTTGGGTGCACAAAAGTGCCACCCGGGCGGTATGTATCATGTCATGTTGGTTCTTTGTTTATTTGATTTAGATTTAACTTAAAACCTTTTTAATTTCATTTAAAAAATAAAAAACATGTAAATAAAACATATATTGGCTCTACACCGACGAATCGTCCTTCATGCTCCGAATTAACGTCACATTCTCGGTGGATGGCTTTTGAGGGGCGCGTTAGTTGTAACCTTGAAATATTGAACGGTCCTGTGACGTTAAATAACCTTGAAATATCGAACGTGTGAAGCCACACCAGTTCGTACACCACAAAATAAACAACACAAGTAACTCATCTTCTAAGATTTCACCTTAAAATTAAAAGAAAAAAAAATTGCTAAACGGCCTTGAGGAAAGCCTTCACGATGCTTTTATAAGGTTGGAAAAACGACTTGAATATCGGCGTTAAAATGAAAAAACTGTACAATTCACATTATCAAATGGTAGAATGTTCTATTATAAAAAGAAGATATTTTGAAAGGTTAAGCCACCGTTCTTCGCAGTCAGAAAATATGGTTAACAAATTTTCAATTAATGATGAGACAATGACCGGAATCTTGTTGGATGACATCCTTATTTATCCAATTCTTTCAATTCTTGTGAAAACTTACCTGTGTGAAACTCAAGTTTTTTAATGAGTTTTAGAAACATATGGATGGATGGTTTCCATGTTTAAATAAAATGTCTAAAACTTAGTTTCTTTTGAATAATGTAAGGAGGTTAATGCCTTCTGTTTTATCGAAACTAGGTTCTTTTCAAACTCAATTTTGATGTCGCTTATAAATACTAGAAAAACATTATTTTGAGACAAAACTAAAACCAGATTTATTAGATTAATTGAAACTGAGCATTTAAGAACTTTTTCTACTCGAAGGGACAGCCCCTTGGTCGTTTCGTATGGCTAATTAAAAGCATGGGCTGACCTTATGTGATGGCACACCAACTTCACCAGCAACGTTTTAAGAAGAACAGCGAAAGGGCAAAGCTGCCGAAAGAGACAACGACGACTTCCCCGACACTTTTACAGTTACGTGCGCGTCGCCAATGGCCACGAACCATTCTCTCACGCTCTTACCTACGCTTCCAGCTCTCTCTCTCTCTCTCTCTCTCTTTTGCTGCCGTCACGTCAATTGAAGGCATGCAACCAGATAAAGTTGTTGACGCCTGTGCGCCTCGCCGCTGGACCTCCGTGGTCGCCGGCCGGCTGCAAGCTCACTCCCCGTTTCAGGTTGGGCATCCCACCTTCTGCCGGAGGGCCGGATGGACTGGTAGCGGGGGAACCGTGGTGCCCTCGAACATGGAGCCTTGGGACAGAAGGTTATGACCCAGACTTAGACATGGCCGCATCTGCCTAGACATCCAGCCGACCATCGGACTACGCGTAAGTTGGTGGGCAGATGGGAGTAAAGGTTTGAAGGGAAGGCGATCCAGCTGCCTCCTTCGTCCCATCAAGCCTCTTATGAAAGATTTCACTGCGGGATTCCTTTGTTCCTCTTCCTTCCGTGTTGTATTCGACTGCAACAGAAAAAACGGAATGATTCGAAGTATAGGAAAAAGGTGGGTAGCGGGGAAAATGCAAAAGGCAAGGGAAAAGTGAAGAAGGAAGGAAGGAAGAAACCGCCACGGCTGTAATCTGATCCATTTCTTGCGCGAGACGCCACTTTCCGGCGTTGAAAATGCTGCCGGTCAGTTTATTCCGTTCTGAAAGTGTTACTATAAAATATTTGAGTCGTAGTCGCCCGTCAACCTCCGACCGTGTCAATCTGTGGGGTTTTATTGATTCATTGAATTGATTGTCCGAGTTGCCCGTTTATTTTGTTGCCGACGATTTCGTGTTCCGCGGCATGGAAGGCAGAAACTTTCCGTCATCAAAACAGTTTTCTTTTTTCCGGAAAAATTGTAGTTCCGGCGCCGATTTGGCTACTGGGTCCCGAAGATCAAAAAAGCAAGGATGCGAGCCATGCGATGCGATTCCTTCTCTCAGAAACTCAGAAAAAAGGGTGGCAGACAGCCTGCCTTCCTTGCCTGCCCACGTCCTTAAAATTGCCTACTCTGCGCGTCCTTGAAATTGCCGACACATATGGTGGATTGGCTGTAGTTTTGGAAGAAGAGAAAAGGGAGGAAAATAATGGAAAGAAAAGAAAGGTATTCAGCAACTGTTGGGTTGTCAATGGTGGGTTCACTCACTGCCCTCCATTGATTTTATATTTTTCTTCTGCTCCTTTTAATGATATCTTCCTTTTGATTCCATTAAAGAAAGAGGTAAAGAAAAAAGGAAATCGGGAAAGATGAAGAACAGATGGCATAGAACTGTTGCTTCCCAAAATCTTGCAATAGGCCGATCCTAAAGAGAAAATTAACCATGGGGCTTTTTCTTCTTCTTCTTCTTCTTTGTCCAAAGATCGAATGTTCAGTACAAGAGAATCCCCTTTGCATCGGCCGATCAAACCTACACCAGATAGAAAGAGAGGGAGAGAAGCAGAGAGACAGAGAGAAAGCCTTTTACATGGCATCGATCATAAAAAACTTCCTAGCTGGAGACCTCTTCCAGTAGCTTGTACCTCCGCACTTTTCCCCTTCCGATCTGCCTCGCCATCCCCACTTTCGCGGTCGACGAGAAATCGTCCGACTTCGTCCTCAACAATTCGTCCTTGCGTCCTAAACTGCCACCCTTCCTTCCGGCCACGATCTCGTCGTCCCGCCGCACCTCCGTCGTCCTCTCCTCCGAATACTTACTGGACTGAAACTCCATCGACCTGTTCTTCTTAACCGACTGCATGTGCAGGCTCAACCTCCGATCAAACCCAATAAATTTCCTCTTCAGACCGATGTTACCACCGTCACTATTTTTAGAGACGCCGCTGCTGGCCGAAGAATTATCCTCGCCGATAGATGTGGAGGGTTGCGTCTCTCTCTCACGAAGGCACCAGTTGCAGATGCGGTAACTCTCCGCTTTGGGGTAGAGATCGCTGCAGTATCTGAACAAAATACAATCACAACAATAAGACGAAGAATATGAGCCAAGGCCAATCCTGAGAGGAACCAAGGAAGGAAGAGACTTGCAGACAGGAAACAGGAAGGGGGAGGGGCCGGCCGTGCCTGTGCTGTGATCTAAAGAGGCAGACGCCGCAGCGGAAGAGAGCGTTCGGCAGGCCGAGGTCGCCGCACATGCAGCACTCCTTATTATTACGGCGATGGGCAGATTCCGCCATTAGAGGAGAGACAGAAAGCAATGGAAGCTTGCTTTTGGAGATGTGGCTATGGAAGACGGCAAGCCAAAGAGAGCCATACACATCGCCTTCCTCCTCTTTATATTATTGCTCGTACTTGCATAAAACAAAAACTCTTTCTCTCTGTGTCGCTTTCCGTGACG
This sequence comes from Nymphaea colorata, assembly GCF_008831285.2. Lineage (NCBI taxonomy): Eukaryota > Viridiplantae > Streptophyta > Magnoliopsida > Nymphaeales > Nymphaeaceae > Nymphaea > Nymphaea colorata. The sequence continues at coordinate 15,443,528 of NC_045147.1, forward strand.
TGCATGTGCTTGAAGGTGGACAATTTGAGGGCGAAGACCTCCTTAGGCGAGACTGACGTCGTCTCTGAAACTGCTCACTCCCCATGAGCTCACCTGCGCGGGCTAAGGCAGATCGAACCAGGTAGCAAATATGCCTACCTCTTAATCCAAGGAAGCAAGTCAAGTGGCATCTCTTCTTTTTCCTCTTCGGATTTAGAAATGTTCTTTTCACGATCTTCCATCTTTTCCTTGACTAAAAAACTTCAGTTTTCCTTTCGTTATTGTTCACTACTACAGCGAACTGTGGGCTTGCTTTATATATATATATATATATATATACGTAGAGAGAGAGAGAGAGAGAGAGAGAGAGAGAGAGAGAGAGAGAGGGAAATGGAATCATGTCGATTCGCAGTTCCTGGTTGTGCGTCATGCCCGACAATAATTGCTGAGAAGTGGCAGTGGCCAAGAAAATGCCTCTACCTGCTACACACGTTTGTATCCACCAGAATGCTGACAACGAAAATAAAGTAAATAAGAGGAAAATCAAGGAATTTTTCTTTCATTTTCTTCTCGTTCAAATTGGTCTTCGTCGTTTACTAAGCTCGTCAAGTTTCTGAAATCGGTGAGCCATTTTTTATGTCAAGCAAGACAAGACAAATTCATGTAGATAGAAGCGATGGATTCACCAAGAGAGAAAGAAAAGTACAGTCTTGCCTCTGCTTGAAGAACGTTCTTCGAGAACTAATCATAAAAAACTATACAAATTAACCTGGTTTCAGAGACTAATTAGCAGTAGCAATACCATCTTAGAGGAAGTTCAAACTTTTTTGGCTTATAAAAATCCTATTTACTCAATACTTCTTAGGTTCTTGAGTATATGAAAATTACGTTCCCGTAGCTAAAATGACTATAGATACATGTAAATACGACGATTTCATGTTCTATACGTAAATAAAAGACATGAGCCAGAAAAAAAAATTAAAAAAAGAAGCACGAATCTTCAGAAACAGGTAAGATGTTAAAAAAAAAAAAAAACTAAGAACACTTTCATATGAAAGAGCAAAAGTGGCCTACATAGGAAAAGAAGGCAAAAGTAAGGAAGAAATTTCGTGGAACGTGTTTAGAACGCGGAGGTGAGCCGTGAGCGGTGCTCTAAACAACCATGGAAGTTCACGTTCGCCTCACGGTTCCGTAACCATTGAAATTTGCAGAAACCGACTCTTCATCAAGGGGGCTACCAAGAACCAACACCCTTCATTATGCGCATATAAAGACTCGCCGGCCGGCGACCGGACTCCGGTGGACTCAGACTTTATCGGGTCTGTCTTAAGTTCTTAACCAGACTTTATTCGATGGGGGACTTCAACGTGGACTCGAAGTCGCTGTCCCGGATACCTCGGTACCAAATACAGATCTCATTTGACTTGAGTTTTGAGATCTGGGTTTCAAATCTTGGTTAGAGTTTCCTCAAATCTCAGACTCAAATTCAACAATTTGGATCAGTAAATTGAATATCAGATCAAGCTGAATAAAACTAAGTTTGATTCGGAAGTAAGCAAGTCTATTATGTGGTCATGCGGGGAGAGGTTATGGGGAAGGCTTTTAAAACATATGAACTTGTTGGCGCGGCCTTCTTCTGATTGCCCCATAGCGTCAAATGAGTGCGGCCCTCCTCTCATTAAACATGAAGGAATCTTGCCTTTTTCTTTCCTTTTTTTATTTTTTATTTTTTAAGTCCTCTCTTATTTTTTATTTTGTGTTGAGGGGAGACGAAGAAAAGTTGAAGTTTGGCTTCGAGTTCAAACCTGTTTTACAGATTTTTGTTGTAAAGTTAAGTTGATCCAAGAGATTGGCTAATAGGATAGTTGCCATGTGTCATATGTTTTAAGAATAATCTTAAAACTTTTAATTTGTTAGTTATATATGTATATATATGTTGAACATCTATATAATATACTATTTCAAATCTATGACCCATTCACCTGAATTTTTGAATTGGCAACACAAACGATTCGATTCAAATTTCCCCTTTTTTATAGCACTGGTGCAACTCAAGCCCATTGTATATGGAGTCAGGATGAGGTTTGAGATCAAAAGGGTCCGATTTATGTGGATGATCTTTAGTAAACGTAAAAGTAGTCTGCTATAAGTTTTTTTACAAGGTAAAACGTGCATGAACATTCTACATGGAATGCATATATTTTGATCAAGTAACAAACTCCTTGAGCTTTGGTGGTAATAAAGCACTTTCTATGCTAATAATAGGGGGAAGCGGTGCTCCCACGGTTTAAGTGAAGGGGCATTTCAGTTTATAAGGGAATTTTTCCATTCCATTTTTGTCCATATTGGGGTGAGGTCTTCTCTTTTAGAAACAAGTGCATTTTGGTCATTTTTGACCCCGAGCACATGGTCGTCTTTTAGATTTAGAGGCCATGGCATATAAACTTCTTTTCGGGGATACGTATTAAAGGAACTCTTGATTTCATTCTGCCTTAATCTCTAGCATTTTTGCCTTCAAAGGCATCCTAGTGGTTATAAAATGTCCTTTTGTTCTTCTTAGGGCAGTTTGGCTATAATAACAAGTTGTTACTGTCTCATCAATCTGTCCCGAATGTTAGAGTAGATTAATAGTACACTGTGTTATCATAACTCATGAATTTATCCAAATCTTTAAGGTAAATTAATGATACAATAACAACATGTTACTTTTATCAAAGATGCTGATAGGGGCTATTTGACATTAGAAACAAGATGAGATTGTTACATGAATCTGATCCAAAATTAAGATAGATTTATAGAGCACTTAAACAAGTGTTCCATAAATCTATTCCAATTTTTAAGTAGATTTTTGTAATACTCACATGTTGTTCCCAAGGTCGAACTGCCCCTTACATTACATGTTCAAAAGTTTGCATGTTTGACAGCCAAAATAATTGAAATGCCCTTCATAGTGAAATAGAGAAACCCCCTTTACATAGACAAAAAAGGAAATCAAATAAGTTACCTTAGCTGGTTGAGTTAGGAGCATGTGAAAAGCATATCTCTAGTTTGATTTTCTTTGGATTCGCATACCTAAAAATTAAACAAGTCATCTTATGAAAAGGTTACCTCATAAAAAACCGAAATGCCCTTCGATGACACATGGTGCTCATGTGAGGGCTCAAACATGCAAGCTGCTTTCTTCTTTGGGAAAAAGATTTAGGCAAAGAAAGCTGCAGCCGCGAGAAAATGATCCAATAATGATCACTGCATGTTCCTGAACCGGCTCATTCGGACATTGACTATATTGGACTCAGCACTCTTTCAGAACCCGCCTACGCTACTTTGTTAATTGTGAAAGTTTAATTTAACTGATGATTATCGAAATTCTTAGAATTTAAGGGATGTTTTTTTCTTAAAGCTAGATGAAGAACCTTTCCTCCTTTAAAACAGGTCTGTACTGTACAAAACTTAAGTATTTCAAAACTTAAGTCCATAGGAAGAGCATTTTCCTAGTTTATGTGAAAGTGCACCTCTTACATCAACCCACGATCAATGTTTGGAGGTAAAAAATGATTTTGCTTCAAAAACACTGTTTCATGAGGTGCATCTGGATGACACATAAAACGAGTTTGAGTAATGCCAAAAACCAGTTTTCCAAAAACAGAAAATGTGTTTTCATTCTATTATCCAAACATGCAAACCAATTCTTTACAACTTGAATTTTCCAGAAACTAGTTCATAAAACCAATTTTTTTTAGTGCTCTCATCCGAATGCTCCATATACTTCAAAAATTTTCACATAGTAACATACGATTTCAACTCAAGTTTTGCAGTAAAGCATCGGAAAAATGAAAATTATTGCTGTAAAGCTTATGTTCAATATAATACAAATACATTAACAAAAGAAACGGGAGAATTAAAACCGTCTTTCCAACTCAAATTTGTTTGTAAATAAGTGAAATCTTAAGAGAGAAAAGAAAATAAAAAGAAGAGGTGAGTCTGGATCTCACTCTTCCAGCCACATGCCTCCACTGAGCCGTGTGTGTGAGAGAGGGAGACGTCATGAAAGTAAAGAGTGAGAGAGCGGAGGCTTCGCTTTTTCGACAAAGTCCAATAATGTGGACTTCGTCTAAAAAGCAAAAGTTAGAGGGAGCAACATCTTTCCCTTCTGAAGATAAAATAGTGTTATAAATTGACTGGGGAAAGGTGTCGATTCGGTGAATAGGCCGATTCAAGACAAAAAAAAAATTATAAGAACTTTTCAAAAATAGTTCAGAATGGAAGGTGACAGTCTTTAATTAAGTTTACTATGAATCACAGCAAAGGCTACAATCATAATACTTTCAACTCTCATTCGAGCAGTAGGATATTCCTCCTACAGTGCTTCCCCTTTTTGTTTGGCTATCTTTCCTATTCATTGTTAAGAGACATTTCTGACTGACAAAGCTACTTGTTTCTATTCCTGTACTGCAAATAACACTAGAATTACACCTTTAAATCAAAATCATAGAACTCGATTGTTTTGGCTATTTTAAACAGACGGAGTTGTCAGTGAATGACAGACAAACCAAATCCATATATGAAACAGAAGCAGGAACGAAAAAATTGTTTAAATATATTACAACGGGACAGGCGGTGGGATCCCCGAGAGAAGCAGGAAGCACGAAATGGATTGCATGAAGGACAATAGATTTTAAATAAGGAAAGCAAGGTTTTCCCTTAACTATGGTTATTCCAGCAGATATACAATCATAAAGGGCATAATAAGCTTTCAATGGCTTACACCTTGGCTTGTCAATACGCCGGTGCGCTGCCCACTGTTATCAGAATAATCTCACGTAGGTCAACCCAGATTGGTGGCAAACATAGTGGCTAGTTCGACAGTGCTACATGTTAACTGAGCTGTTTTAAAAAATACGTTCTAATATTTTTTAAATTAATTTTAAATATCTTAATTTCTTTCGTCATTGTTGAAAAAATGATTCTTTAACATTTTTTACCGATTCACGACCTAATTGGTGAATTGACGGATTCAGTTCAGGAACCAAGTCTTAGGGTTAACATTCCGGAAAAAGCTTATGAATTCACACGGAGGAGACATTTCATGGAGGGTAAGCAGCTTTATTCATTGGCAATACCAACATAACCATTTAACTGGTATTGGCATCTATCACCCACTGAAAACTTCACAATCATAGGAATTGGTCCCATGATACCCAAAGCGCGATTCGAAATGTAATGAAGCCAATCATCCGCGCCCGTGAAGGGCCGAGACACAGAGAGATAAAGGTTTGCCTGCACATTGGGTGTATACATTGAAACTACAAAAAGTTACACACTTTAACTTCGTATAAGATAAATAGAACATACTTGAGACCGCTTATTGATTTTTATAGACAAATGTGAAATTATGCACAAGGATCCGGTGACAAGTTCCTAACGTCCGCCTCGACCGACATGAAACCCAGAAATGATGTTCAGCAGAAACTGGAGGAGTTATGGACCACCTTGTCCATTGTATTTGCAATTTGCTCGATCCTCCATGAGATTGAATAGACAGCAGCTGCAGTTTCTCTTACGCGGCAACAAAAGATTGTGAATTATGTGGATTGTTGCGAATATGCAGGATCCACGAACCACTGAGACAAAATCATTGCCAACAACATGCAAAGCTGCACAAGAGTACATAAAACGTGTGTCATGAATTAACGTAAACTATCCTTAGCTAGGACAAAGATAATAACTATTCATATCTAGCAGCATGGATCAATCATCTACGGACACTTTATAAATGGTGCTTTTTAATGTAAAAATAAAACAAACTGAAACTCGCCCATCAACTAACAATAAAGAAAACTCAACGAGAGGCGGTGAGAAACAAAATAGAATTCCTATTCCACCAAAAAAAAAAAATAATAATAATAATCTTGCAGGGACTATCCCGTCCATGTACTCCTCGTGACAAAAAATTGGCCCAGCTGAACATGCCACCAGCATGATCATCGTATCTCAATTTCATCTGTACCATCAACTAGCATTTACCAATTAGTGCCTGGTAACCACATGAACTAGAAATTGTACAACATTTTGCACGTAAAATAATATTCATGTCCTGTTAATTTACATTTATAAGTATGACATATGGATGGAGTCACCAGCATATTTTCCAGAACTGAGATGCACAGCCTATAAAGAAGCTGGACAACATGGGCATGATTTCAACTTCTGAAAAAGCAAAAAGGATTTTCAACTATTTGATGGGCTGAGAGTATTAACAAATAACCTGGGCAAGCCAAGAAATGAGTGGTGCAATGATTTTGCCACTAACGTAGGCGCCAAAAAGAACAATGATCACTGCCAACTATAAAAGGTGCCACCTCAACTGAGAACCCTTTTGAACAGGCCAGTGGCTTCTTGTTCTCCAATATAGTGAAGCAAACGTGATCTTTATTCGATGACTAGATGCCCTCATGAGGCTCCACTACCATATCAGAACAGGCAAAATAAGAAATGAGCCAAACCTGGGAGATTTGGGAAAGAAAATCATTTAGAAACCACAGATGATTTGGAATGGGCTACATTCGCCCAACGAGGGTCATAATAGGTCAAAATACCCCAATACGGATAGCAGATGTTGATACCTAGTGTTGTTCTATCGAAAGAGTGTTAATCTGGAGTTTTACAAGTCCTGCTTAAAGCAGGAATCCTATTCTGATTAGGAGTTCAGTTTCTTTCAGCATTTGAATTGTAGGACTGCATTTCCTAGATGATTTAAGAATTTTATTTGGAGAGGAAATTTCTAAATACAATATGCTTTTAGAGTCCTTTCTTTTTTGTGGATTTGTAAGTCTTACGCTACCTATAAACTTATAAATAGGGGGTTACGTTCTTAGAATACTGAGTTTAAGCAAGACTTCCACTCTGACCAGCAGTTCATTTTCCTTTAATCACGTGAATTCTAGAAATGCATTTCCTAGACGAATTAATTATTTTAATTGGATAGGAAATTTCTGAACAGAATATGCTTTTAGGAGTTCTTTTCTTTGTGGATTTATAAGCCTTACGGTACCTATAAAATTATCAATAGGGGGGCTATAAGTACGTTCTTAGAATACTGAGTTAATAGAACCACATTGAGATTGATTGTTGGGTACCGTGGATATTAATTTACTTACGACTAGTTCTTAAAGATTCTCATCTTCCCCGTTGGTATTTGTTTGCCATATTATTTGTGAACATTCCTTAGCACCTTCAACATTTTCTACATGATAATAGAGCTGCCATTTTCCCAACATGGTATCAGAGCCATCTTCTGTTTTTTCTAACATGGTATCCTGCGTCTTCCTCCTATTTGGAGGTGATGGCAGGACGTGGCTTTGTGGATGGTTGTAGGTTGTTGCATGCTTTGTACTTGCATTGGCCATTTGGCAGTGCCAGATTCAGCTGGACCTTGGTGGTACATACCATCCCTAGTCCAGCAACAGATTATGTTGGAAGTTGAACTGTTTCATGGTTCAGCAAGGTGCTTGAAAAGCAGGTTCATTGTGAAGGAGAAGCGCATCTTGCGCTTGATGGTGATGTACAAAGTTTTCAGAACAGGTGAAGGAGCCAAAAGAGGAAAAAAAGGGAGCTGGTAGGAGGTAAAGAGGTTAGATCAGCCATTTTGCTCAGCACACTTTGCTTGTTGTCTATGACAAGGAAGATGAGTAGGTGATGAGGCTCAAGCCTTTCACAGTGAAACTTCAGTGAAGCTAGGAAATGTCTGCGTCTATGATTGCATGTTTACTTATCACCAAAAAAAATAGCGTTGGTTCATTCGGGCTCGATAAAGGCTGGTTGATTGGTTTGTTGGTACTGGTCAGAGCACAAGCCATGTTGCATATTGGTGCTCAATCAAAATCTACTACCTGCCATGTTCTACAGAGAGGAGGATACTGCATATTCAGAAGACATCAAGACTCCTCCCTTTTGCTGGCAGGCCTAGACTATGGAAGGTGAACTTGTTCACTAAGTGGCCATGAACCATCATATCACTTTGGAGGTGTCACAAGTATGAATTTATTTTTGTAGAACTGTAAAGACATCACAAGGTATCGATTTGAAGCTGGTATTTGTTGGGTAGCACGTATTTGAGAATGGAAGAGTGACAGTAACAATAAGTTGGTAATTGATTTTCATAAATACAACATGATTATGGAGACTTTTTTATGAGGTCCCCACATCAAGCTTGGCGGTATGTTTTGTCATGACATGGCAAGGATTCAATGATGAATATACTGATGATGCAATACTGAAGCATGTGGAATGCTTGAAAGTTTATGGTGGGGTCTTTTTAGCTAGTGCATATGCTTGTTCTTTGCGGATAAGCAGAGTTCTCACATCTACAACAGTCTTTGCATAACGTAAAGGAGTTGGGTCATTGTAGCAATTTAGTATTTGCCAGGAGTTGGGCACACCATACAGCTTGACGAAAGAGAAAGAATATGGTCTAGCTCACAGTCATTGCAATGGATGAGATGATTCTTGATGTTTGATGGATGAAGCCAGGTTGTCAGCATCACGTTTGCTTGTTAACTGTGTTACGAAGGTATTCTGCGCTTGGAAAGCCCCTCATTGGAGGATGTGATCCCCCTCTTGATGAATTAAAGATGACACTGAAGTTGATAAGCACAGCAGATCCATAACATAAATTGTGATGGAAGCTGGAAAATGAGCATCAATCCACTGAAGAAACAGGAAGTGTAGAGATGGTTACAATTTTACCACGTTAATGATATCAACTTACCGATGTTTAGATCATCGGACAAGAGTAGGATTGGGAGATTGCAGTAGGAGTTCAGAGTTATGAGCATAAAGTCAAGACTGAGAGGGAGTTTAGAAACCTACGCTCTAACGAGTATATCACAAGTTCCCCAACCGAAGTAGAAATTATTTTTTTGATTAAAAGTTTAGTTTCCTATTTGCATTTTAAGTTTTTAACTATAGCAGTGTATTCCTAGATAAAAAAAAATTTATTTGAGCTAGGAAATTAGTTCCCTAAATAGAATGGATGCTTAGTCCTTTTCTTTATAGATCGTTTAGTTATGTTACATATCAAGTTATATTGAATCACATCAGGTTTGACCGTGGGGCATAATGTATATTCATGGGTATGCAGTTTACCTAAATCCTCAATATCCTTGGGTGCGTTTGAATTTCCCAACATGATATTTTTTTCTAACATGATATTCCCCAGGTTTCCCTAACATAGATGTCATGCGATACACTGGCTTAAGATTCTGAATAGACTGGGTTGTTTGCTGCTAGACTCTAACAAGTTAGTCAACCAGATTGTTGGTCGACAGCCAAGATCAAAAAGGTTAAAAGGAAACCTCTGTGACTCTGAACTCATCCCGCGGCCATTTTTAGTAACTTCTTGACTTTTTTTTTCCTTAGAAACTTTTTCAATGCAGATTTCGTTCTAAAAGTCAAGAAAAGAAAGAAACAAGACATAAGAAGAAAATGGTTTCATAGTACTCCTTCTGCCAAAAAAAGTAGAGATACAACATACATTTTTTCCATGAATAAAAATAAATAAAATATACTTACATAATATGAGAAATTATATTTTTTTTTACATCAAGGGTGACATTGTACATTTTTTTTTTGGGACTTAGAATACCTTTGAGAATATCAACAATTTCCCCTTACTATCGGCTGGCTGCAAGATTGTTTCAACGTCATGATACGGTGGCTAGACTGAAAAAAAGGCTGATAAACCTGATGCAATTAACTCTATATACGTAAATCTTCTTCAGAGAATAGGAGCTGATGAACCTGGTCTTACTGGCTCAAGCATGTAGCTCTTATACGGAGCCTGAACCACATCAGTCGATTGTCGCCTTGTTAAGCCCTCTCGGTAAAGAGTTGCTATGTTATCCTCCAGCTACTTGTCTGACTAAAATATAATCAAACCTTAGACCGGACAGATCCAAGCGTTACCTAATTTTATTTTGAGTCCTTCGTTCCTCTCTGTTTCTTCACAAGGACTCAGAATGCCTTATCACATAGTTATTAAATGCGGTCAGATCTCAACAGGAAGCAGGAAATAAAAATGGTTGGGGGAATAGCAGTTCAATTCCTATACAAGAATAGTTATACTTCAACAACACCATTTGTGCAAGAATCTTGATTTTCAAGACATCTCTATCAATTACACGCAATCCATGAGATGCTTGTGTTCAAAAAGCCCATTTCTCTGTCCAAGAATCTCAAACTTTTGGTGTGAGGATCATGTTTGCTTGAAATCCTTATTCCTCTAACTGAAATACCAATGTCCTCATTCCTCAACGATCTTGCTCAGCTCCTGCACCATTACGGCTACTTATTTGGAACTGTTATAGCTCTATATCCCAATTCTGGCTCTTGCAAGATTTATTGTTCACCCCAAGTCATCTCAAGGTTCCATCAAGTTACAGGATTAGATTATGACAATCAGGTACATAGAAGTCATTAAATATTTAACACGGGTTCTTCCTCAAATTTTAATTTCACTACTTCTCTCAAGCAACAAAATAAGGTCGAGTACAACACACCACTCTACCAGAAATAATTAAACCTGATCTCATAATTCAAAAGCAAGCAAGAGTTAGACCATATCCATGGTGCCTTTACTGGAGACCACACAGATGCACTCAAACATACAAAGAGCTAATATTGTCTATAAGACAACAAGAAGGGAAGCAAAATTATGTTCTTCGAGAGTGTAGAAAATTAAAACGTTCCTACTTGAACATTCTGACGACCTCAATCTCCATTTCCAAGCAGCAACTGTTTTAAATTTTAAGTATCTTTCACATACAATAACAAGTTACTTCATGTATGCTTGCATTGTGGATGTCAATCCACGAAAAAATCTTTGTATAGGACATTTGTTAACAAGAAATTGATTGGCTACATGCAAATTCTAAGAATACAAAGCAATCTCAAAGAGGAATTATTTTACCTGCAACAATGCATCCACCCTAGCTCTGTGAACACTCAAAAGGATGTATAGTCCCTTCAGTAAAATCATGCATCCTGAACCGCTCCAGAATTTCAAAAGGCCTGCAGAATGTAAATCAATAGGAACATGGTGATTGATATGATTATAGAGAGCTTTCTCTTTCTATCTGTTCTCATTTTCTTTTTCTCGCGTAGCAGCTATGCAGAAATGGCTCACTTGCTCTGAAAGCATGAGAAATATGTGGATATATTTTGAGAAGGTATATAAATTTGTCATGTCTAACCAGAATAAACAACACCAGCCAAGTACAACCATGTCAAAAGTAGAAAAGGTGGTTTTACTTAAAATGATACAATGATGTTAAACTATGTACAACTTCTTTAGCAAATGGGCCATGATGAAACATCTATAGTAATGCGTAGTGGTTCTGGTCCTTCATAATTTTTTTTTCTATATTATAGTTTTGGACATTTGCATCCATCTGTAAAGTCATTACAATGGTCAAAGTGGCTGGATGACTCCCAAACAGCAAATGTGAATGATGAAATTATATCTTCGGTCTGGGCTAGCACATAAATTCTTCAGGAGCTGGTGTTCATTTATCTTTATCATTCGGGAGCTAAAGCTGCCTTGGACCCTCTCAGAATTGGCTGCTCATGTATAAGTTCCCAAAAGTGAACAAAAAAAATAACTGAGCAATTCACATACCAAGCAAGAGTGATGCCACGAAGAAAGACCCATATCACACGGTAATGCAAGCGACTGACAAAGACAGAAGGAACAGGTGAGGAAGCAACAGCTTCCCAAATGACATAGAGAGAGTAAAAGGGAGCTTCACAGATCAAATCGAGAGCGAGAGCGAGTGAATTCATGGGGAGATAAAGGTCATGTATAACACCATAATTAGGAGCATCAGTGACTGATACCATCTTTTATAAGGGCGTATGCAGTGGTGACCCACATGGTTTCCACAAAAACCACCTCTTTAGGTAGGTATTAGAAAAGCTGCATTGTGGGGCTTAACACCTTTCTCAACAGAATTATCTATGAATATCATGGCTTCTAAAAAACTAAAACAAAGCTTGCATTGTGGCCTCAACATGAAAACCACAAAACTATGCTCCAAAAATGGCAAAAAAATTGAAGAACTTACACTACTTTGAATAATAACGATTGTGGTCTTACAACTTAGAAGAACATAACGCAATTTAACTGCTAGGAAAATATTCAGAAAATGATGAATAAAAATGCTTCTTATTTACGTTACAGAAGAAAATTAAAAAATTGAAGTGCTATGCAAACGTTCATTAAATCAGCTAATGCTGTCACACCAAGGTAGTAAAATTTTCAATATTTCCCTCTCCATTTTTTTGCATTGCATCATCATAGTAATTTGACATTTTTAAACTTCTATCATCCAACTGTAATATGTCCAGTGAATTCACAAAAACATTTTAACTTCTTTTTATCTACTTTCCAAAGAGGGTGGACTTAGTTAATCTACAACAATATGCAGTTGAGGTATCTGTAAGAGGTTTATGATTTGCCAATAACTTGTGCTTGACAAGACATATATTGTGGCTACTGCACTATTCTCATCTAATGACTTGGATAAGGCAAAAGAATCTTACGAGATAGGTTCACGACTGCGAGACATTTTGTGCTGATTGCTTTCCATAGCACTTGATACATCAGCAGTTTCAGGACCAGCTGTTCCCCCTGCCACCACTGACGGCATCTGAGCACGAGGTGTCCACAACTGCACAAGTTCTATGAAAGTAACTCCAACTGCTTCTAACCATAAATAACAATGAACAATGACAAAAGGAATCTTCCCTACTTACTTTGATTGTGTTGTCAATTCCACTAGTTGCAATAGCACAATCAAATGGATGGCATTGAACACAATTAACAACTGAGAACAAAAATTGAAAAAAAAAAAAGCAATGAAGAAATATCTAAATATCCAACAGATCCATGAATAAGAACTAAGAGCTCCAGTCAAGAATCTTTTAGTACCATTTTCATCACCAGCCAGCATTTTTATAAGTCGCCCTGTCCTTTTTTCCCAAATAAACCATCTTCCATCATCACTCCCACTAGCCACATATTCACCTAACATACGTAATAGACAAAATAAACTAGGAATAGAATTTGATGGGAATTATGGCACAAATTTATGAAGAAAAAAAAAAGCAGAGACATTAATCTATACACAGTACAAGAAAACATGAAACCCTTGACTTCATTCTAATATTAGAGAAACCATATGCCCAAAATAAAGAAAAGTCACCGAGCATGCAAAATCACCTTTGCAACCAAGAAAGCTGGCCTGTTTTATATCTGTTCCAACATTGCAATGGCCAACATATCTCTGTTTCATATCAATCACGTCTTCTGGCTGCAGCAATTAAAGAGAGGAAGTATGATGTGCACGATCAAGAATAAGCATGTGCCTCTAAGTGTGTTCAGGTGTCTACATATAATACAGAAGATGAGAAAACAAATAGACAATTAGGATAAACCGGTAAAACTAACTCTCATGTCTATCACCACCTAATTTTGACAAAAGATATTTCAGGCTTCAATTTGTGACATCAGTGTTGCAGACAAGAAATTCTCTCTTCCAAACCAAGCACCAAGAAACAAAAGAAGAGTTGTAAAATGGTACCTGAAATCTGCTTTCATTTTGAGATGATGATGATCCACATGAACCATTTGTCAAATTATTATATTTTTCTGAATCACCTCTTCGATGAAATCTTAGGTTTAAGCTTCCACGCAGAATGCCTGATTCAATGTCACGACCTTCATCACCTGATATGGATGTCTCAAAATCCAATTCCATTTCATCATCATAATCAGAATCTTCTCTCTCAAAACTTGGCGCATCTTGTGATGTGTCACTAGTCTCAACTTCTGACCGATAAAGCAATTCACTTAAGGATCTAGCTCTTCGCTCCTCCGGCTTCTTTTCATCCAACTCCTTGCTACTTTTTTCAGATTCAGCTGCATAAAAACTTGTTACAGTTTTAACTAAAAGAAGAGGATTGCATACACCAGATAGTGTTCAGAATCATAATAATTATGATTAGCGGAAAATGTAGAAGCAATAACGCAAAATGTAACTTGATGCACTATATCTGCAATTTATTCCCTTGGACCAATTCCACATGTAACCAAACAAAGACATGTAATAGGCAAACTATTCAATTTGGTCCTCCAGCCAATTCATTCAAAGTCCCTGCACACATATTTGAGTAGTCTTTGTAAACATGATTTTACTTAAGTGTGTCACAAAATAAATCTCATAGTTGCATTATCTCCTTGTAAACACAATTTTATTTGAGTGTAACGTAAAATGAATTCTACAATTGCATTATCGCAATTTTTTGTCTCACCACTCATCACCTCATAATAAATGTCTTTTTATCGCAAAACCAGGCCATAGAGTATCATTGTCGCATTTAATTTTTTCGAGTGCTTGTCACGTTTATGTAACACAATTTTACAATAGTGTATCGTAAAACAAATCCTACAGTTGCATTATCATATGAATTTTGTGCTTATCGCGTCCTTGTAAACATGACTTCATTTGTGTGTAGCTTGAAATTAATCTGGCAATTGTGCTATCGCAATCTATTTTGTCTGACAGCTTATCGGCTTATAGTAAGTGCTATTTTATCGTAAAACCAGTCCAAATTGTGTCGTTCTAGCATTTAATTTTTTTGAGATCTTATCATGTCCTTGTATACATGATTTTACTTGAGTGTATCATAAAACAAATCATGTAATTGTGTTATCACAATCTATTTTGTGCAACTGCTTATTGTCTCTTAGTAGTTTTTTATCGTAAAACTAATCCATATAGTGTCGTCATCATTTTCAAGGTGCTCATCGCGTCCTTGTAAACACGATTTTACTTGAGCGTATTGTAAACCAAATCGTACAGTAGCATTACCATGATTTGTTTTGTCCCACTATATGTCACCTTGGAGTAAATGCCATTTTATCTTAAAACGAGACCATATAGTCTTGTTGAATAATTGATTTTGGTGAGTGCTTACCGCAGCCTTGTATACATGATTTTATTTTAATGTACTGTAAAACAAACTTCAATACCTAGATAAAACCTCACTAAGATCATTAAGATTTCATAGAAAACAAATGGGATTCGTTTTGTGAGACATTTAACCCTAGATTTAGCTCTTGCCTTCTTTCTGTCCATTCTAATTTTGAATCCTCTACTTATAGAGACTCAGAGAGGTTAAGAAATTTGATTTCATGAGTTAAAGCAATGAGGGAGAATGTAGTCAATGTTTACCATATAACTAAAAGTTTTCTACTTCTTTGGTTCCTACTATATAACCATTTCTGAAGTATCAAACTGAAGCAAGTCACAAGGCAGTTTAGGCTTTTCGGGGTGGGTCCCGGACTTGTGATCCATTGTGGATCATAGGATAGATTTATCTCTTGTGTTTTTGAGTTTGGATCTTTTGTTTTTAGATCCAAGATCCATTTCGGATTTAGGTTTTAGCCTCTTTAAAAGGGCTCTTAATTCTATTTTATGGCTAATGACTGATGAAGAAAAGCCCAATTTATCTTTGTTATTGAATTCCTTTGTGGTTCCTGCATTTTCTCGCTTTGTTTGTGTTCTTTGGTGCCCTTTCCAGAACTCTAATCACTGTGTCATCATGTCAATTTAGGGCTGGGTCATTGCAGATAATACCATGGGTACAATTATAATAAAAGATACAAACATAAACAAGCTTATACAAATCAAGCGGAAAAGAAGACCCTATACTACTACACAGCTTGTTTACAACATGAATGAACATGAAGCTCACCTCATTTAGTTAACTAGACAATCATGAGCTTATTATCAACCAAACGAAGACAAGCAATGAACTGCTCACTTTGTTTACCAGCACCACCATTCACCAAACTATCAGAAACTTGAATTTCATTGTTCAAAAAAGATATGCAGATGTAAATGGAGTATAGAAAAGAAGTAAAGAACAAATCAATCTGAGAAGGACAGAAGAACATATTAATGCATTAGCACAATGCAACAGCAAAAACAGGATGATTGGTACACCATTCAACAATACCAACCAATATGCTTAATGTTCAAATATCAACGCACCAGGTGAGTCTTATTTAAAGGTATACACAACCCAAAATGGAAACCACTCCAACCTGCAGAAATATTTTCTCTTAAGATGCCAACTAGTTTGTTCACTTTAGCATTTGACGGAGCCAGTGATTGAGCAACTGTTGCATACTCCAGAGCATCTTTATATTTTCCTAGCTACAAGTGAGAAGCACAAATACCAGAATCACGTAATCAGATAACAACAAACGATTCTATTACTAAGAAGCACATGAAGGACACACCTACGAAAAATTGCCTGTGGCAAAATTTTTAAGAACACCTCAAATGAAGCAACTAGAAACTATGTCAAAAATCCTGATGAAAGAAATATGGATAACCTGAGAAAGAGCTTCAGCCATATGGCAGTGCGCGTTCAATGATGAAGTATTAATAGCCCACGCCTTCTTGCAATCCCTTATGGCCATATGAACATCGTTCTTCCACTGCCTCTGAGTTAGGAAAGCAGAGTTCAGGTAAGCATCATGACAATAAAAAAGTAAACATAAGCATGGATAATAACCAGAACCTTGAGAAGCAATGCTGCTCGAGTACACAAAAACTCATGCCTCAGAGCATCTTCTACATAATAGCCTTTACCATCCAATACTTCTGAACATGCTTCAATTGCATAAAGATAATCAGACTCCTCCTCCAAGCATTTTCTAGCATATTGAAGTAATTTGTCGCATTTATGAGCCTAGAAAACATGAGGATAGGGTTAACAGTTAATACTATAGCAAGAGATTTTGAACATAAAATTCAAGAATGATACACTGCAAACAGATCTGAAAATTTACCATACTAGAAGTCTCCCAACTCTTCTTGGTCTCACAAGGCATGGTTTGCGCTGCAGGGATATGTGCTTTATCCACATTGGAGACTGAATCGAATATCATCTGCTTTGAAACATCTGTAGCTCTATATCTCATGTCGCAGTCACCACCTAAAACATTACAGATTAATCCTCAATAGAACACATAGACACAGAAAAAATGGTGGATGAACCCAAATCTAACTAATAAATAGTTGAGAAACTACATGGTTTGACAAATCCGTTGAAACCAGAATTTGGTTATGAGAGTACACTTATAGTGTCAACGATGATGAAGTGCCTTAACTGAAGTATCATTAGAAGCAGGCTTTTGAGCTAAAGCCTTGGATGTATCAACATGTTTCCCACGTATTGAGGTCCTTATTTCATCTTTGGCATTCAGTTTTTGTATGGTGATAAATAATGTTTGGTTTTAAAAAATTAGAGATGCTGGCTTGCAAAATCATTGATTTCCAAAGTAGAGAAACCACAACTGAGTAGCAGTGAAAGAGAAGCCTATGATGATAGTTTGATAGGAAAGAAACTCCTGGCAAAGTTAATTTATCTCCATCAGGCTACCGTTAGGCTAAACACAAGTTATTTGGTAACATTAAGCAGACACATGCATGCAGCCAGCCTGTATCACAGATTCACATGTATAGCCTAATGAATGTACATAAACAACTTGAGGGGTTAGATTGTTAGCTTGTAAGTTGATTTTATAAATGTGTGTGTGTGTGTGTGTATATGTATATATGCCTGTGTATGGTTGCATGTGCATCCACAATATACATGAGTACTTAATGTAACTAACATATACATATGCATGTTATCTTGTGCTTGTATCTATTATTTGTCTTTTCCATTTTTCACTTTTTCTACTTTTGGGCCACTTTTTGGTCAAAGGAGGTTTACTGCAAGACCCATGACCATGAGCGAGTGATTAACAAGTTCGTGGGGCCTATACTGATATCCACTCCTTGAGCTACAAATAGTTTTTTTCACCCGTGTAATTTTCACTTTTTGAGACTTGTTTATCTTACTCTTTGATATCTCTCCAAACATGTTCTTAGAACCTGAGATCTCCTCAGTGTCTTATATCTTTCTTTAGAAGGAACCACCATCTCACATGGCCGACTTGCTAAAGATACACGTGATTTTGAGAAGCTTCCAACTGATCATATCCCTCCTCCCCAACAAGATCATGTTTGCCCTTGCCTAGCTCTATCTTACGAAGAGGAGCTTGTTACAACTTTTTCTCCTCTCCAGTAACTAAATTGCATACAACCAAAAGAACATTTTTCACCTTCATCATTTTGTCAGATATAATCAGTTCTTCACTCAATCAGTGAATGATAAATCACCACATTTCTGGAATTTAATGTGGAGATAACATACCAGGGTTTACATCCATTAGGTAAACGTGTTCACCACTGTAGCTAAGAAGTACTTCTTCTCCATTTGGACTAAAAGTAACATGAGTGAGATGCAAACTTGGCCGCCCCTGAAATTTAAGGGAAAAAAGATACCATAACTATTATGCAAATTACATAGCTTAAAATAATTAATAAAAGAAACATCATATAACTTGAAAGTTTGAACAGAAAAAGAAAAGGCCTTTATCCTAAAATAACAACACACAAGTTGCCAAAAGTAAAGAAACTTAAAGAGCAGCAACTACTTCAGAAAAATATTAAAATAGAAGAGCATAATACAAATAGTGATACATTTGAAAGAACTAAGAGGTATAAGCATCTTCGATGATGTAGCTAGCAGTTACGCCCGTTTCTTGATACAATATCATCAGTCATGGACAACCAACCCGCATTTACGCCTTGGCGCATTTGCAACGCTTTCTTGTGCTCAAAGTAGGTCCACATTAAATATAGGCAAATACTACATAATAAATGCTTGACTGACTATGAAAATTTCGTGGATCTAATATAATTTTCCATTTTGTGAAGCTGCTAAACAATGTGTCCTTATTTTGACAAGAAAAGTGTTATTGCCATGAACACGTCATCATGGGAAACAAAAAAACAAACAGTAGCATTAATAACTGGGTTGTGAGAAAAGGTTCACCCCGGATTTAGTAACCATGAACACCCAGTACAATGTTTCCATTAGCCTCTCATGTTATTCCAAAATGTTTTTTCAGAACAAGTTATTAATGATTCTCTCACGAGAGCATAACATCTTCACAGAAATTGAAGAGTAATTGATGTTATTGCCAATTTATATTTCCCATGCACTAGGGGCATACATCAATGGTACTTCTACTTGTTCTGATCATGCACCAGTTAATGATAGTAATGCACTTTCTACAAGTATAACTTTGAAAGGTTAAAAAATTTCATGAACCTGAGCATATTAGGCCAATGTGCCTAAAACAAGAGAGAGGAAAAAATTTCTCATGTCAGATCATCCCAAGAGTTAATGGAAAAGTCAACAGAACTGGTTCTGTGTATCATATGCAACTAGCATACGTTCCCTGACCTCTCCAAAGGGACATGGCTAGAGGTATTGGCAAGTTAAGCTACTCAGTCAAAACTGCAAACGAAAGTCCAGCCACTCAATAATGCAAAATTTGGTATCTAGTGGAGACCACAATTCAAAAGTATGTCACAAATCAAAAAAGAAGATATCAAAATGAAAAAATTTATTCAAAGAGAAAACCTAATGGTGAATACAACAGAAACAAGATAGACATTAAGAAGCAAAAAAAAAGTCATCAATAATTAAAATGGCACATATGATTATAAAGTCATAGCCTTGGGAAGAAAATCTTGCACATCAAAGCCTCAAAATAGATGATAGTTTAACAACTAACATGATCAGAAAGATGAACAGGACAGAAATAATTCACACAAGGAGGTGGTTTCAGCCGCTTTTCAGAAGAACTCAATGGTGGAAGCATCCTCCTGTCGTAAAGACGACCAAATGCATCACTGGAAAATAGATGAAAGAGCAAAGTGCATAAACGTCAGCAAACAAAAATACAAAGGCAACACTAATATCTGCACAAGTTCATGCCAATAGAACAAAGTTACCTTCCACCAATGAGAAGTTGATGTGGTCGAGTGGGACTAATATCACAAGACTTTAAACCTAGGCAGTGTCTAGGGTTGTCAGCCAGAGAGCGTTTTGCACCTGAACGAAGGTCAAGCTTCCATAAGCAAGACCGAGATAAATAAGAAAACAAGTCAGTTTAATCCATCACAAAGAGGAAAAAATAAGAGAACAAAGAAAATATGAAACCATGATACAAAGGTGATGTAATCAACAGGTCGTTTGCATGTGCGCTAAATGCAGATAGTCATGGAACTTGGCACACACCCGTAGGTCTCAAGAATAAGCCTTTGTACTTAATGATAAGAGAAAATTTAAAATCAGCAATACTGAACTCCCATCATTTTCCCACATGAGAAACTGATGCAATGGCTGAATCCACACTACCACAGAGAGTTGACACTTAAATATCCTGTGTTGACATGACCAAGTATTGTCCCATGCTAAGAAAGGCTTCTGCCAATTATCTTTATCCAAATAAAGGCCTGACGTCATGTTTTGCTAAAATTTGCCACATAAAGTACAATCATGCTGCCACATATGCAAGGATGAAAGAGAATAGAAAAAAAGTAGAAGGCAAGCATGTGTGCAGGCGTGAGAGAGTGAGAGAGAGAGAGAGAGCCAACCAGGATTTGGTGCCATCAAATTGCACAATTTCAGAGCAATTACATTTCAAAAACTAAATCTTGATTGTTAAAAAAATTTCCAAATATTGAACATTTGAAAAATTAAACTCTTATGTTGCCTTCCAAATTCCAATTGTACAGATGTTACTGACACACACACATATATATATGCTTTCTTTTATTTTTTATTTTACTTTCCATTTTGTTCAGTTATGTAAATGACAAGCTAAGCTACCAAAACAGTTAGTTCTTTTTTCCAGAGCGCTTGATGCACTTAATCATTGGACTCTCAGAGCTTTTTGCTGTCCCTTCATGAGACACACAATTTTATTACGTCTTCCGAAAAGAAAAGTTTGTGTGAATCTAATACGGTTTCAGAGCTCAATTTTTCACATTTCAAAGTCCTCGAAACTTCAGTTTTCGATGTTATTTTCTTCTTGAAGCTTCTTGCGTCCACTTTAACTTCTTCCTTTTTCCATTATCATCTCCATGAAATTTCACTTTAATCACCACAGAGAAGGACTTCATTACCATTATCACAACAAACTAATTTTCACTCATGTGTAACATGAGGGTCTAACATAGCAATATATTGATGAAAGAGGTCTTTGGAGACTCATTGATGGAATGGAGATTAAACCCCAATTAGTGCTTACTGAAGCAGATGGAAATGCCATTAAGAATCTAAGTTCAAGGATGCCAAGAAGGACAAACCTATATTGCAATATGAAAAGAAGTCAAAAGAATGGAACATCAGCAACTATAAGTCATGCCATAACTAGCACAATGACTATAAGTGCAAGTCTTGCCAAATTTAGATTCACAAATGAAGCCTGAGCATACTTAAGGCGATCAGAATCATGAAGATTAGGGTAACCTCATCAACAGGCTACAAAGTGATCAGTTTGTGAATATCTCTGGTCTATAACACAACTATGAGAAGAACTTGCTTTCTATCATAGCCCATCCGGTATGTGCCTGAGATGTACTTAGTAAACATAACTACAAGAGAGCATTTTTACAAGTCCATTATAGGGTTAAGGTCTGAGCTTGTTCAAGTAATGACCTCCATACCGTAGGTTATCCAATCCAAAAAGCCTTTATGGAAACCACCATGAAAGAAAATAGGAACTTACTTTGAAAAATAAAAGGAAAGTGTATTGGCCATCTGAAAGCTTGAACCTGGCATCAAAGGATATAGACCCTCCTACCCCTCTAAAGACTGGCCTCTCAACTGGCCAACTCAGTAGGTGGACTCATAATGGTCAAAAACCCATTGTGACTTGTCTAACACTCATTCGACTCGGCTGAGTCATGAATCATTCAGGATATGAGCATGTATACTTTCTTGCAAAACAACCATCACCTAAGAATTTAAGGTGGCAGTTTTTGTAAAAACTAAGGGCCAGTTTGATGCCTTGGAAATATAGAAACAGAAAAAAGTTTCCATAAATTTATTTCTGAAATTGGTGAATTGGAAACAAAATCCGTATCTCCAAAACCTCTTTGTGTTTGTTAAACTTGGATTTATATTGTTGGAAACAAATTTCAACGTTTGATGGCTAAAAGTTGGAACCGGTGGAAATTAAATTTGTTTTGAATTTTTCTTAATATTATTAAGTGTATAGGTAATTTTTATAAAGGATCCGTCACATTTTGAAGTTTTTCATTTTACGAAGGGTTCGAGCTTTCCTTTTCTGCCTTTCTTTTCTCTCTCCTCTCCGCTGTTCTCTCTTCTTCACCGGGACAAGAAAACCAGACCGGCGACATGCGGGCGGCAGCCAACGATCGGAGCTTGGCGAAGTTGCTGGCGTTGCATGGAGAAAACCCAAACCATTTGCAGGTGGATTCAATGTTTTCTTTTTTGATATTTTGTCTTCTTCTTCTCTTTTCATATGTCTCTATACCGGCGAAATCAGACCGGTGATGGATCGGATGTCTCTCCTTTTGTCAATCTCTCACTCTCTCCTCACTAGGGGGGTTGCTCTGAACCCTTTGCAGAGAGAGGGTTTCAGTTCTGTACATCTGCATAGAGGGTTTTAGAGAGCTCTGAAACCCTCTATGCACAGGCGGAGGGTTTCGCTCTTTGAAATCCTCATTTAGAGGCAGTTCTGAAACCCTTTATGACGCTGGTTTCAGGAAACCACCCTCTCCTTCTGTGTTCACCATGATGTCTCTCTCCCCCATGCAGAATGTTTTAGAGAAACCCTCTGCGGGTAAACCCTCAAGACAGAGGGTTTCTTCTGAAACCCAGTCTCAAAGAGCCACTCTCTCTCTCTCTCTCTCTCTCTCTCGCTCTGTCTGCAGAATACATCGCCCGCAGCCATCGCGCGTGACGAAGCTTCAAGCAGCCTCGTAGCCATCGCGAGTGACCAAGTTTTCAGGCGAGAAACTGGACAATGCCCTAACGGGCATTTTTTTCATCCCTTGCTTGATGGGGAGGAATTTTTTTTGAAAAATTGAATTTTTTTGGTTCAGCTACACTGCATTTCCAAGGCATTTAACGTGCCCTAAGCATTCACATTCTCTTTACAATGGCAGTTTTGTAAAACATGATCATCAATAGGTTCTTTTAACTGAAAATTAGTTTTAAAGTAGAGAAATCCTTATCCTGCTGAAATCTCGTTCCCTTCTGTCCATGCACTCGCACAGGGATCCCAGAATAACCTTGCCAGGGTTTCTCTGATTTCGTTCCCACCCCATCCTTATTTTTTTTTTACTTTTTTAGTTTTCTGATGTTGATTCTATGTTTTCCATTTCTTTCCTTCTTTCTTTTTTACTGCCTTTGGATTTCATCTCTTCCGTCTATCTATCTACCTATATATATATATATATGTGTTCGTTACATTTTAATTTTGTTTCTGACTACAACTGAGAAAATGTGACAGTAAAAGATCTTGTGTTCCCAGAGAGAAACTGGAAATGCAAGACTACAAGCTTTCTCTCTCTCTCTCTCTGCACATTTTACCAAGCTGTCCAAAATATAAAGGAGAAGATGGGACAGTTGCTAAGAGAGATCCTTCACGTGAGGTACTAAAGGAAGAACCCAACATGAACTAGAATTCTTCCTCTCAAATGCTGGAGCAAACACATTCCTTTGTCGTTCTTTTCCTTTCTTTGAAGCTTGAAGCATAATGAGGCACAAGCATCACGTGGCCTTATCTTTGGAAAGTGACTTCCTAATCTTCCATCTCTATAAATAAGATAAATGAAAATTCTGGCTATAGAAATCATTGACTAAAGGCGAACCCCATCCATCACTATGTGTATGGTTTCCATTCTCAAAATTTACTACTTTTCCTCAAGGGCTCAAACCAACAAAAAATAGATAACATACATCAATGCAATAGATAGCATTAGTCCCAACAGGTTCATCAATCAATACAGCCCAAATAGAATATAAAGAAGACTTCTAATGGTGGATTATAGCTACTACATAAGGAGCTGTTAAAAATAATCTGAAATTAAGGAGAAAATCCAAAACAAGTTTTTGTTTATCTCCCAACAAATGCCAAAATTTACCTTGAAACTTGACAGATTCTAAAACCATTTTAACAACACTGAAAATCAAATTTAGAAACTTACCTTTTTTGATCAGGCACCAGCCTCTGTGATAACACCCTACAGAAGCAGTGACTTGAGGCAGTCGCTGCTGTGACACCATGTCCAAAAGCCAAATCACCATAAAGCAAACTGAGTGCTGGTCTTTTAGAGGATGAATTGGGAAGCAAGGTGAAGAAATAAGAAGGAAGAGGCGAAGAGAGAGACTGTGAAAAACATACTCCCCTTATGATCCCAAAAAGTACACAAAAAATAGGCATAGACAAAATTTCTCTTAATAGGAGAAAGATACTTAACCTAGCAAAAAGTTTAAAGAGACATTTGCACCCCTCACAGAATGGTACAACCCAAGACAAAAGCCAAACATGCAACCACCTTGACCAACGGAGAGGAGTCCAAACTTCATTATGTTATTATAAGAGTACAAAATGACACAAAGAATCATACTTGTATGCAAGTCATCAACGATCAAAATTGAGAAAATATGTTTGTAAACAAGTGCAATGACGTATATAAAATTATAAATAGCTTGGATGTATTTATGATGCATGAAACATAATGCCTATAACATTGATGCTTTCATTTCTTTTTTCTCCCCTTTCAGGTCTCCCAGCTGGTCTGCTAGTCACTGGAGCTTCAAAAGGCTAATTCTCTGCTTCAAAGTATATATTGGACCTGAACCCCATTGCATTTAGCATGAATATTTTATGCACTTTGAGTGTCGATTTCACTTATTGCCTCCAATGGGTGAATTTAAATCCATTTTGTGCCAGTCCTAGGTGACTAGGGTCCTTGTGTGTGCCCTGTTTGAAACAAGGCATTGTTTCTGCATACTGAAACACACCAACCATCAACTCCCCTTATGTTTGGTGTATCCTACTATGTTGCACTCTCTACTAAAGTGGTACAAAGCAGAAAACTCAAAATCGCGAAGTAATGCAACTGCTACATTCACAATTAATCTAAACATATAGCTTTCGAGTCTGTATGGAGATGACTGATTGCAAGCAGCATCATAACTTATACCAGAATATTACGGCATTCCTGATGAGAAGATCCAGCTGGTGGACAAGAAACACCTTCTCGAAAATCATGCTGTCTCAATGTGCCGTCTTCACTGGCACTCCACACTACATTAGGGTTTCCATCTTCAACCTGCCATGGACACAGTAAGGCCACCACAAGAGACCAATACCAATAAAATAGATGCAAGACCAAGCAATTAAAAGCTTTCTCTTCATTGACATTTGACAGACATCTCTGACTACCAAATAACATTAATAACTTTTCACCTTTTTAGATACATAAATTCTTTAGGTTCCAACATCCCAAACAATTGTTGAATTGTCTGCAGAATGTTAGGCAAGCAAGAATAGCAACTTATCTCTAAACTGGCAGCCATTTAAGGGACCCACCATTTTAAAATGACACTAATCTGCATTATAGAAAATGAAATAACTGAACAAAGGCATGCACAAATTAGCAACACATTGAGGAAGCCATGAGAAGAGCATCGTACAGCTAACTTTTTCACCCTCCTTGAGTGACAACGAAATAGTGCTGACGGTTCACAAGTGTTTAGACTGCTTCCACTTAAGCGAGACACACGAAACAGACGAACCTGAAAAGGTATCAGTAAAAAGATTTTCCAATAGATACTGGCAAAAATCAAAGGAAAACATTCACAAAATTTAATTGTTGGAAGGAAAATCCACAACAGTGTATCACCTCCGCATCTCCAGCTCCAGACACAACAAGTTCATCACACGTTGCTGGAACAAATTTTGTGCAGAATATGTTTGCTGAGTGACCTGTCCCAATACTGCATACAAGAGACTTACTTGCATAGCTCCAAATATTTACCTGATGAAACCCAGAAGGACATAGAGTTACACAATCTAATAGGACACCACTTTTCAAAGCAAACGTCTTAAATCCTTAAGAGGATCATATTACATGATATCCCAGGCCACCAACAAAAACTAACCATAATGGAGAAAACTGCAAGGCAAACATCACTACCAACTCACAACAAGGACACACTGCACTTGTGTTTTTACTTGTTAAACCAAGAAAGCTTCTAGCTCCCCAACATGTAATAATCTAGTTGCCAACACCCCCACCCCCCCAAACCAAAAAAAAAACCAAAAAAAATAAAATAAAATAAAAACTCCACGCACACATATTTTGTGTCTTCATGTGTGTACGTTCAAACATGAATGGCTTTACCAACATATGAAAAAGTATCCACATCTTGCAGCAGCTAGAAGAATTACATCTGACTGGGACACATGCTTCAAAAAATTATCATTTATCACCAAGAGGTTTGAACAGAATCTGTGTATCTCGCTCACATTTACATATGTATCATGTGAGCATGAACAATGTTGTCGACGCGTGAAAATTATTCTATACCATCCAGTGGGTAGAAGAATTAGATCTGAATGGAACGTATGTGTGAAACATTAATGTCATTCACCAATGAGAGGTTTGAACAGGATTCACCTGTAAACTCAATGCATGTTGAAAAGGGATGAGCAAATACATCCCAAAGTTGAGGAGCCTCTAAAAAATTGCAGACATGCCAACTAGGGAACTCTGCAGAGAGAAGTGGAGGTGTACTTGAATCAACAGCAATTTTTTTTTTGTATGGTTATCTCAAATTATAATTTCCCACCAGTACAATCATCAGGAGACCAAAGGACATTAACTAATAACTGTTGATGGTTCCATTTAAAAAAGCTTTTAGAATCCATACCACAGAATGGGACCTCATCAAAAGGAAAAAAAACAAAAAACTCTAAACAATGAAACATCAAGAGACTCCCACAAACTTGGTACAACAAAGAATGCATAACAAAGAGCTTGATATTGAAACTCTAAAAATTCTTGAATTGAAATTTGGGGGAGGAATACACTTATAGGCTATAAAAAAAAATAATGGAGAAAAAAACCTAGTAGCAGCTTTTCTCAATATACTCAATCATGGGGAAGTAACAATGGGGTTCTTCAAGAGATTCCTGCATAATCATAATAACCTATCTTGAAAAAATCATAGCCTGCTCTCGAACCTCCCAGACAGTAATTATATCAAGACACTATCATACAGATTTAGACAAATTCCTCAAACTTTAATTTTGAAAATCTAATAACTGTTACATCCACCTAGTTATTAACTTATTCAATAATATGAATACTAAAAACAATGAAAAATCATCCTCAATGAGTGCCAGCCCTGGGCCCTCCTAAGGGCCTAACATAGATGCCCTTGACGTGTAATTGAAAAATGTGTCTGTCGATGCAATTCATACAAGGCCCAGTATCAGAAGAGAGATAAAAGTACCCGTGCATCATCTGAGCCAGATATCAGAAGTGAGCCATTTGAGTTCCAGGCCAACGCATTCACACAACCTTGATGACCCTACATAAAAAGGATGTAAGAATTTAATGATTCAACACAAACAGATCATAATATAAGCCAAGGTGAAAGGAAAGAAAATGCCTTGATGAAAATTTCCGCACATGAACAAGCGAGAGATATGATGAAAAATACCAAAAATGACTTGCCTTGACATGATGATGTCCCATGGACTAAAGACACATAAAACAAAGGGAGCACTTCAAAACATACGCAAGCAACATAAGTACTTCCTCCAGAACGTACACATTTGAAATGGTCACAGGTATAGTTCTCAGGTTCTTATTGGGCTAGGATCTTCTCAGATTCATACTGCGCTAGGATCTTCTCAGGTATTAATTGGACAGTTCACATAAAAATAAAAGAGAAAAGAATATTAACTTATGAGTTTCTACTAATTTTCATACAAAAAATATTGAAAAAATAAAAATAGCTATATAAATGTTGAAAAAATAATCAGAAATTCCAGATAAATTAAAAATGATTTTAAAGAAAACAATGATAATATCACAATATTTTCAAAATGTCACAGTAAATTCTTTTTTCCTTCATTTTATTCTTTCTTGGCAACATTTTTTCATTGGAAACGATCAGATATATTTGGGACTTTGATTTGAACAAGTACTTTTCGATCTGACCAATGAAGAGCATTGTAGAGGATGCATGCAAAGCACAGAAACAGTCTATACATGGCTGATGGAATACATCAAATAGACATGCTGTGCTTCCTAATTCTCCCAAACCTCTAGTTCTTGTTCCAGGGACAGCCTTCGCACGAGAGAAGAGTGAATCTGCAATTTGCGTGTTACATCCTGTAGAGAATCAAAAAACACCATAGAAATGCAATCACTGATACATTTCAAGAAATCAAACATTTAAATAAGCAGTCTTAGTAAAGAAAATAGAAGCAGAAATATCAGCAATGAATTTTTCAAGCTACTAAATATGAACTTCAGACAGAAAATCGCAAGATGTTACCAGTTAATTCAATTTGATGCAGAGTCAGCAAGTTCCATGTTAAAATAACTTCCTCAAGGATAGAGGCCATTCACAATGACAAGTATCAATCGACACCAGCAATATTCTAAAATGATTGTCTTGTTACCAAAAAGGCTCCGGTCTATGTATATGTGTAACATTCTGCACTGTGTCCGTGTGTGTAGGCACACATACATATGTGTGTACATACTACATACACATAGTTACATACAACCACTTTCAATTTTGATGGTATGAATAGATTCGGAATAATTTTCTTACTTAAAAAAAGAAAATTCTCTTCATACTCTCAAGAAATAAAATCATGAATTTCTAACAAATCAAGTTTCCATTTATCTTGAGCCATTGATTATTGATGCACCTGATTTCCTTCTTAGTTCTTACACAATGATGTGATTGAAAACTTGTTAGTTGTTAAAAGACAGTGTAGATCACATCCATCAACCTGTTTGATCATCTGATCATCTAATTGGATGGTTAAGGAAGAATGGAGCAAAGACAACTCCAATCAGCAAACATTCACGCACACACACACAGTGCCAATGGTGTTCCCCAAATTTTTGTGTGTTCTATACCTTAATACCCATTCAATCAAGTGATTGAATAACAAGTCATAAGTTGATAGATCAGAATCATCAGATCTACGTAGTTCAGTTAACAAATAAGAACTGACAAATCAACAGCTCACAATGCATAGCATAATTTTATTTCAAAAAATGTGATCAGGACATGATTTTTAGCCCCAAAAAATTGTAGAATCCATCTGTACAAGTGAAATCATCACCTTTTAGCTTGGGTCATGGAATGGCAACACCAACACATACATGCATACGTATGTAAGTGTGTACATACCTACATATATACATATAGTACACCCCCCCCCCCCCCCGCCCCCACCTCTACATTAAACTATCAACAATTGCATGCAATGTCCTCAATCATTCTGAAAAATATGATGAAATGGCTTAGAAATGACATGTAACATTGCTTCTCGAAAAGCCAACAATTGATCGCCTTTATGAACTGGCATTTCCATTTGGACTGATGGTCTTTTTAATGCAAAATCTAGCATAATCCGACAGTTGAGATTAGCACAACCAGATCCCATTATTTGGTAGCATTCATATTCTAGAAATCCCACATGCGTATATCATACATGGCAAGTTTTTCCTTCAGAGCCTTTTTTCTGAAAATGCCATTTTTCTCGCAGAGCCATACAGAAAATCTCAAAATTCTAAAAAATTGATAATGAACAAAAAAATAAAAAAAAATTGAAAAGACAAGACTCTTCAGATTTTCCTTATAGAATTTTCAGAAATTAATTTCATAAGTTTTTAACATATAAAGAGACCGAAAAACATGGCCATAAGTCATAAAGAATACAAAAGGGAGTACACAAAGAGGATTTTTTTAAGAAACTTGTAAAATTATCACCATATTATGAAGTTAATATCACAATATTGTAGAGATATATTTTCTAGGGGTGTTTCTGAATATACTGTGAAACTTTTTTCAATATTAATAGCATGTTTTGCAATGCCAAAAATATCAAAATATTTCAAATTTTGAAGGTAACTGACGACTATATGCATCTGTCTGAATTTATTGAGTGTATGTTTTCATGTTTCTGTTCTTTTATAATCTGAACATCATGATGAACGTTTCTTTGTACTTTTTTTGCAAGAAAAAAATTGCACAACTTTCATCTATTATTTTTATTCTGAAACAAAATCTCTTCGATAAAAAATGCAATTTTTATAAAATTTAAAACAAAACCTTGCCAAGAAGTTGTGCAAGAATGAAACGTATACCTGGACAGGGAGCGAATTAATAACCATGAAGGATTTTTACGACTAAAAACCAAGTTCAGATAATCATGATGATAAGGGGAATACCTAGTTGCCTCAGCAAAGGGGAAAGGACTAGTAATTTCAAATACATCATTGATGTGTGCTAAAAAAGAGATTGGAACTCTCCTTTGTTGATCTTCACGATGACAGAAGAATTATGTGAATCAAGCTATGGATGACTGCACCTCCGGTGAGCAAAGTTTTTCATGCATGGATTATATCATCGATAAACAGCATTAAACATGGCCACATGATTTTTCCCATTTGGTGTCAAAGGGAGAGCAAGCAAGCACAAAAATATACAAAAAAGAACCTGAAATCACAACCACAGTAATGTAAGGTTTATCAAATATATAATAAACTGGCACGAAATGCACACCTAACCAAACCTGATGACAATTTCGAACTAGGATTTCTACTGTATCTTATATTCAAATTGTAGCCTTGAATAATCTTGGATGCCAAAAATGAAGCACACCTTAAGCAAGTGAACCTATCAAACGAGCAATGTGGCTGTATCTCTTCTTAAATTCCTATTTCCAATTAAGAAGGCTCCACAAATGTGGAAATCAACCAAAACGAAAGTAAACAAGGGACATAAACTTTCACCACTGTCTAGATGTAAGTTGTTCCTAAAAATAATTCTCTCCATTTCACTTCTGAAGATTCGATAAATTTAAAATACGTGCCTGTATTGAGGTCTCAAGACCTCACAACAGTGGCTACATTTACGCAATATTTTCTTGATAATGAATTAGATAATGCGTGAACCTAGACCAACAAATTGATGTAGGTGAACAAATAATTTGGCGGAACCAAGGGAAGCTATCAACCTAAAAAACAGACATTTCGCGCCAAAAAAACAGGAAATTTTCTAAACCAAAATAAATTCCCAAAAGTATCGGCAACGTCCACTTTCCATAGAAACCAGGAAGGCAGCACGCCCTGCAAATGCCAACTTAGACATCACCCCATCGCTGAATCCAGGGTCAGCAAAAGGACGCAGGAACTTAGTATTTTCATTAGTGGGGATCTCCGTTTGCAGAACATTAATTAATTAGCAGTCTAAATGAAATTTAGCCCTATTCAAATTTATTTCATTCACATTGCTTTGAGTGCAACTGGGGCTCTTTTCATGCTGCGCTTCATTATGTGCGTAGGTGATGTTGCAATTTGAATTAACGAAGACGAAAATTATGAACAATCTCCACCAAGAAAATCTGCCAGCGACCAATACACCAGAGAATTAATCACCGCGGAGATTTCCACCAAAAAACACCCTACGATGATTACTATATTGATGATCATCGTCATGCGCCTCCGCCTTCTTATGATAACAAGCCCCAGATGTCATAACTCCTATGACCTTGTCTAAGCTATCAATACTATATGGTTTGGCAAATCGAGTTTGGACTTAAATTCCTTACACACAAAACATATCAAACAACCGTCCTCCCGTTACCATGGGGTTAACCCTAGAAGGCACAGGTATAATAGGAACTATAGCAGCAAGAACGTTTAAGGCAGTAAACCGCAACAAGAGACAGCAATTCTGGCAATTCGACGCATCCTGAGTTCATCAGTGAGGAGATTATGAGAAAATAAGACAAAAAGCTGCCGGACGGTGTAAGCCGGATGATAAATCAATCAGAAAGCAAAGGAAAGGCCAACCGATCCCTTGCGTGCTGCGTACAAGTGGGATCAAGAATTTTGGGAAAGGACCAATCGGGCATATCATCCTCGGATGTTCAAACACGAAAACGAAGGCCACGGAAGAAATCAGAATGGAGGAGCGGCAGGATATGGCGGCGAGCACACACTACCTGTCCAGGGTCGATATTCCGACTGGCTAGCAGATCGGAGACGTTGCAGTCGGGGAAAGCGAAGTCCATGATATCAGCAAACCCCAAGACGGACGATTATGCAGTCCTCCGCAGAGACCCCAATCTCCGATCACGTGACACATAAAAATGTTACAGGCAGAGAACAAAAAAATGTGCCGTAAGAATGCTAAGGGACCTCCTCCCCGCCACCGCCATATCTCTCTCTGCTCGCGCTCTCTCTCTCATGTGTCCCTTTTTTTAATGCGGAGCAGCTCGGGTGGTAGTGTCGCTTAATCGCGGGGGTTTTCGTTTGTGCGTACACCACCCTTGCGGCCCTGCTCGGACGTCGGCGTCTCAAAAGTTCTATCCACGTCACAATCCGGCAATCGGCTCGGCCGGAATCCCATGCCGCCATATATAACCGGTTCCGATAAAATATAATATATATATATATATAAGTGTTCAACAATGCAACAATTCTTTCTTATTTTTCATTTTCATCGAGATAAGGTCATGACTTCACATGGATATATAGTAAGTCTCACTTGGGGGCTGTTTAATGATAGTTTGAGTTTCCCTTTTTGGAATAATTAGTATAATTAATTGAGTGCAATTGAGTTAAGCAATCGGCTTGTATCAATTATTTGATTTCATAATATGTTAATTAAATATATCTTTCCATTCAAAATTCCATTAAAAAATAGCAATTAATTATTTTAAATTCAAATTCAACCTCTTTGAATCTGATATCTCAATTATTTAAGTGTTTATATTTTGAAAATCAAAGCAACTCTCTTGACAAAAAGTTGATTTTTTCAATTAAATTTATAATGATTCTGGATATCTAGAGTCACTCAATTTAATTCCTTGCGATAGAAAAAAATGTGATAAACATTTTTATCATTCCGTATTAGTTCACGTTCTTTTTTGTTGTTGTGTCAACCATTTATCATGAGGGATCAAATGGTCCTCACAAACAAGTAGAGTGATTCCGGTCCCCGGACAGGCATAGTCAACTGCCCTCATGAATGAGCAGAGTGACTCCATTTATCATGATAGATCAAATGGCATTCACGAATGAGTATGGTGGCTCCATACAGTTATAGTCAACGGCCCTCATGAATGAGTAGAGTGGCTCCGGATAGTCAGAACTATTATATATATATATATATATATATACATATATATATATATATAATTTTTAGAAACTATACATGCATTTTTTTTTAAGATGAATGATTGAGAGAAAAACAATAGGAAGAAAAAAGGCAAGATATTTTAATCATTTAGTTAATAATTTTTTCTCATTGTTTTTCCTTCAATCATCCACCTTGTAAAAATAAATGGCTAAGATTATTCCTTAAGGTCTAACACCTGAAGGTCTCATACCAAATCAATATAAAGATTATGTGAATTGATTGCATGCAGTTGAACCTAATGAAGGTGAAAATCTCTCCTTTCCCTTTTAACTGAGCTGCCTTTTTAATGCCCCAAGATGTCACTCCATTGCACTTTAACTTGGCATGTAGATGAATTAACTTTGTATTTACTAAAATAAATAAAATTTATTAGGCAAACATGGAGTGTGTTTGGGAAAAGGAAACTTTGCTGATCATTCGCGTGCATTCCTGGAGGCATCAGGCACAACACTCATAGTAAAATGCCATGGAGTAATTGGATAAGGAAACTTATTAGATGGGGCCTTGCCAGGGGTACAAATCCCGCATGAACAAGGATTCCCAATGAGTTAATTCCTGCCAAGGAGAAGTTGGGAGAAGGAAGCCTCACACTGAAATGCCAGATGAGGCCAAGGAGAGTTTATGTGCTAGAACCCATGTTCAAGGTTCTTACTTCATATATTTTCTCCTTCCTCATCTATAATGTCTAGAATTGTTTTGGAATCTGCGCAAGACTAGACACCCGCAACTAAGGTGTTATGCTCAACACTATTTGTAGTGCAGAATCAAACTTACAGGCGATCGGATTTTGATCAGAGGCGGAGCGAGGATTCTTTTTAAGGGCAGGCCAAAGGGTCCAACAAACTTATTTGGGTAGGGCCAAATTAAACCTGAATCCAAAAAATACATTATGCAACTAAAAAATTTCAAATTTTAAAATGTAATTCTTTTTTTTCAGTTAGTTGAGGTGTGCCACGGCCTAGGCAGGCCCCTAGTTGAGGTGTGCCACGGCCTAGGCAGGCCCCTTCCCTCCTCCCCTGATTCTGACTAGCCCGCCAGCCCGACCAACTATGTTATATATACAGCTGTGGGTAATTGTGGATATTTTAAGGTATCACGAAAATTTTTAACCGAAACCAAAGACTGTTTGTTGTTTGTCTTTATTGAAATAAAACAATAACAATACAAAAGGGTGGCATGCTTCTTTTCGGCATATTCTACTTTTTGCTTAGAGAGTGGTTCGATAAAGTCAAGTAAATTAAATCCACTATTCTGCCTACCAATGGATTTTCAATTTCATTATTCATCCAATATGCAAATTGGGTACAATACAATGCATCTATTCTTATCGAACTTGATTGTTCGTTGATGAAATCACGAACAACCTCAGATATTGCATTTGATACTTTTTCCATTGTTGATCGGCACATCACCTATCTAAAAACATTTCATGTGGATTACGAATCATGCATACGCTAGCCTTGTTCCATATTCTTAGCTAATAGCCACATTTAGCCGTGTTCAAGATTCTTAGCTAATAGCGACATTTGAGAATATTTTGTCTTCAGGATCGACAACCTGGAAGAAGAAGGGCATACCAGCACCCTCTAGTCAAGGAATTCAAAAAATAGATTGAAGGCAAAAAACTGGGGTTTCATAACCTGTAAAGGACGACTCAGTCTCTTTAATCAAAAAACGTGTTTCACAGAAACTAATAAGTTTTGTAGAATTGGCTGACACCCTAAAAAAGTATAAGTTTTGGGATCTTTTAGAAAAGTAGTTTCTAAGAACTGGTTTGATGACTGTGTTGTCATAAAAAAAACACGGGGAAGGAGGCAAAAACCAGTTTTATCTCAAAAAGCGAGCTACCTCAAAACTGGGTTGTTGACAAATCAAGATTTGACGTTACCCAAACACGCCTAAATCTAGGTTTTGAGTGTGTTGCCTCCAAAACCCAGTATTAGGCGTTCATCCAAATAGCCGTTAAGGTATTACGTTGGCAAATAAGTGAATATACAAGCACGTCAGTTCTATATTTTATATTAACTGTTGAACTTGTGGCCATTGTGTCAAGTTCTGTAACACCTTAGTTGATTAGAAAGAGTTAAACGATTTTAAGTTTAGAAGAGATAGTGTATCTCTTTAAGACGGTGCCAACAATATGATTTGCTCATTAGCACAGATTAAGGCACTATATTGGCAAATAGCAGATGTACAAGCATATCCGTTTTATATTTTTTATAAAATATTGTCGACATGAGTATCATAGGTAAATCATCTTCACAAACAGTATAAAGCGAGGCCCGTTTCACGTATTATGCCATGGTTTGTGGGGTGTATCGATGCAATTTTTTAGTTTTTTGTACTTAAAACAAACAAAACTCTTCTAAA
Organism: Nymphaea colorata; assembly: GCF_008831285.2. Lineage (NCBI taxonomy): Eukaryota > Viridiplantae > Streptophyta > Magnoliopsida > Nymphaeales > Nymphaeaceae > Nymphaea > Nymphaea colorata. The sequence goes on from NC_045147.1 coordinate 15,479,354, forward strand.
CTAATAAGAAATCATAGAGTAAAATGAATAATAATAAGTTCCATATCAGCTTGCCTGGTTCGCCGAGGCACCAATAAAATGTGTGCCGATACAGGCTGATTATGTGCGATATTGATTACATTGGAAAGCACCATGGATTCATGCTCCTCTGTTTTCTCTCTCTTTTTCCCTTCGCTGAATATTTACTTCGTGCTTTCTGCAATTCAAGCTTGTATTCTCCTGAGATTTCTATTCTCTGAGTCAGTAGCTTGCATCGCTTCTGTTTTTTCTTTTATATATTCTAATCAAATCCCTTTAGTTAAGTAATCGATTGTTGGGTTGTTTCCCCGTTGTTCTTTTTATTTCCTTGTGATCCGAGGAATGGGGTATATTCTGGTGAGCTATCAGCAGAAAATTCTCAGGTCCTCCGCTCATTCCATTTTAATGTTCTAACCGTGAATATTGAGACAAAACAGGAAGATCTTTGTTGCATTACAGAGTCAAAACATACAACTTTCTTGTTCCGACCAAGGTAGTGGCTGCGAAGTTGATCTAAAATCAACAGTCCGGCATCAGTTATCTGGTTACATTAAATTATTTCCAAAAATCTTAGGATAATAGCCGATCCGAGTCTAGACAAATTTGCCATGGTCTACCCCATATGGCCTTGTTTTACTTGAAGCATATCCCAGTTCCAAGCCCACCACGTATTGATAATATGTGAACCTCACTGACGTGGGATTTTCCACTCGATGGTTGGCACAATCAAATTTCTTTAGCTTAATTACCACTCCACAGTAGATGCACGGTGCATTCATGCAAAAAAGGTTCTATGGCATCCCAAATGTCATTTGAAAAGGAAAATCTCATACAATATCAATGACTACCAGACGGACCAATATCTATTTGGCTGTCAGAATAATGGCTGCCCACACAAAACTACAGAGAGACCACATGAAAATTTAATCTCAAACTTACAAGACGCTGCAGATCCTCCAATTTGTCAGTAAGCCTCCTCTTTAGGCTATCTATCTGCCCTTGGACAATTCAGTAGCTGTTTGGTCGTAAGAAGAAACATCTGCCCAGACAAACTGTTGAGACACTAAAGGGAATTCTTGATTTTGAATCTTTTCAAGCTGCTGCAGATACTCCCATCGCTCCACAAGCCCCACGCCCTGTAGCATGTGCACCACTTCTGCCATCTTTGGCCTATCATCAGGTGAGCGTTGGGTGCACAACAGTGCCACCTGGACAACTATCTCTACTTCTTTAGGATCATAGTTCTCCTTCAAATTGTTGTCCACAATATCAGCAAGCCTTTTCTCTCTCAGAAGCTTTTTAATCTGCCAAGTGAAGAATGTGTAAGCCCATGTGCATGGCATTCTGTGCACCCCCATGCACACAAACTGTTGTATATCTAACTAATTTATTTTTTATGAAAACAAACAAATCAGAGTATAAAATTCACTAATATGCATTTTTACAATCAGAAGCAGGCCTTGCAAATCTCTTCAAAGGATGTTTCAGGTTTCCTCATTTTGCAAACAATCCTTCCTTTAATTCACAGCACCAGGTTCATATTTTCATGTATGCAAATATCTTTACGATGTTCCACTTTTCCCTTACCTTGACAATATTAACATGACAGATGGACTAATAGTGCACACAATCATGGTTTAGATTTTGAAAAAATGGCCGTATAGCCTATATATTCAGTTGTCATAGTCTCAGAACTGTGTGAGCGTGTGCTAGTTTCCATTTTATGCATACAATGAAGATAAAGAAAAGTTATTTTAACCACTAAAAAATGTGTCCAAGTGCATGTGAAAGATAAAGAGGTTACATGGTCTAGAAGGAGTACATCCTCCTCTTCTTCAAGTCGTGAGAGATCTATTGCACGTTGTCCAGTGACAAGTTCTAGAAGTGTAATCCCATAGCCAAACACATCTGTCTTTTCCGATGATCTTCCTGTGCTTAAATATTCCGGAGCAATGTGACCCATTGTACCACGCACTTGCGTTGTCACATGAGTGGAATTTGGATCAATCAGCTTTGCTAGCCCAAAGTCCCCAACCACTGCTTCATAATTTTCATCTAACAAAATATTAGCAGCTTTCAGATCACGATGTATAATTTTAGGATTGCAGTACTCATGCAGATATTCCATCCCATGAGCTGTTCCCTGGGCAATACGTTTCCTTGATGGCCAGTCCAAGACCTTCTCCCCAGGTTTCAGATCTGTCTCATGCAATAAATAAAGTGAACGATAAAAAATCTAAATTTGCCAACATATCACAAGTAGTAGGCCAATAAATAACACAACTGCCAAGATTAATAATGACAACGTGACCTGAGCTGATTCAAGTCAAACCAAATAGTCAAGCAGATGATAAGATAAAGATCTTTTCACCAAAACCCCTTAAAATAAACCTTGTCTATGAAATTTGAATGAATCTAAAAGATTTCACATTCACGTACATCACACAGCAATTAAGAGTCCAAATGGTCAGCCTTAAATTCACCAAAATTTTACAAAAGTTGTTTAGATCGTAGCTAGACACTCATGATTTCATAACACAAGAGAGGGTTAAGTAGCTTAGGTGGTGCTTACTCTTAGAGATAGGAAGATCAGCTGCCACAATCTATGCTTGCAGAAGGACAATGGAAGGACAAAAGAGGTACACAAAGTCACAGCCCAGAGTGAGAGGCATGAACTAATTGAATTCAATTAAATCCAGATTTACGAACATTACATGGGACGATAATGCCCTAGTTACATAAACAACGTAACAGACGAAGTTACAATCAAATCCATATTTGAAATGCATAACATGTGGGTCAAGATGAGAACTCAGTCTAAATTCAGCACGTCCTAACACTTAATATATGCATCCAAGTCCAAAAAATTTATGAAAATATCAGGCATGGACAAATTTTGTGAAACTTCCAAAATAAAGCAACACTCGGACATAGTTTAATTTAGTTTAGAAGGAGCTCTCTCTCAAAAAATTATCAAAAAGAGGACTATGATTCTTATAAAAGAAATATCCTCCTTTCCCAACATGCATAAGTATTTAAATAAATCAAAAATAAAAAATGCAACTTGTTCAATGTAAAGATATCTGAAAGGATTTCAGATGCCTATTTGCATTAGCAAGGGAGAATGAAGACTAAACTGCAGTAAGAAAATTTTCAGTAACAAATTCCACAACGTACAGCCTAATGGATTAGAACATGCAGATTATACCAGTAAAGAAAAGCTACAACAACCAATGGCTAGGATACCTCGCAGACAATGAGCAACACTCAGGTTTTCCATGAATGGATAAACCAAAATCCTTTCTGATGCCGTGATGCAGAAACCAATCAGTCTCAAAATATTTTTATGAGTTGCAACACTTATCAACTCCACCTCCCTAAGGAATGCAGCTTCACCAACAGGACTGTGGTATGCTGTCAAACGTTTTACTGCAACCTTCGTGTTATCTGAAAGGATGCCCTTGTAAACTTTTCCAAACCCACCTTGACCAAGGACATTATTTTCGCTGAAATCGCCAGTTGCAAGCTGCAGTTCACGCCAAGAAAATTGCTTTATTTGACCAAAGGCAATTCTGTGTTCATCCTCACCTAAATTTTCCAAATGAGTGTTAGAGATAAGGATGCATATGGTAAGACAGATACTGAATTGTTTCAAACAATGACTTGCTATAATATGAGCTGCTGATTCCTATCCATCATCATCCTATAAATAAGAAGAAAAACGTGCACAAAAATCCTCGTTATCTTTTTCACTAGGGCCAAAGAATCTTGTTTTGGCAGCATCAATATCAGAGAGCTCATATTCTCAAGAAACACTTATTCCTGGATATCCAATGTATAAAACTGAAAAATGTAGAGAAATATCTTTAATAATTATTTAATAAAATAGAAAAAGTAAGCCACTCAAAAAGGATAATATTTTCAAATAACCAGACTTTAACAGGAAGCAAACCCAGTTGAAAAATATTGAATTAGGTTTTTCATAAACTAGCAACATTGTAATCCTCAATTTAGTTACATCCAAGTACTGAAATCGGAACAATCACAAAGCAAGTCTTCCACCACATTTAGCACAAATCAAAGCATATAACAATACTAGATTTCGACTGAAACAGGATCAAAATTAAATAATTATGTTTTGACAAGAAAAACAGTCATCTGTAGGCTCAACATTGTTTAGCAAATATTAGACAAAAAAACAAGGGTACAGCTTTTCATAAATAACTAAAGTTAGTATCAATGTGGCGTACCTGAGACATCAAAATATACGTCATGTTTCAAAGCACGTGCTTTGCAGTTCAAATAAATGAATACAACTCCAATGGAAAGCATAAGAATTATGCCTCCTCCAGCACCACCAATCACAAAACCACGATATCCCAAATTTGATGAATGTGAATCTACCAAATTGTTAAGTAGATAAATGCATCAGGACATCTTTAAGATAGAATAAGAAACAAGAATGGACAAACCCAATCACGGATGAAATATACATGTGGTGATGGGAGAGCTCAAGAAACACTGTTGTGAGCTAAAGTTGCAATCGAGATGGTTTCCTGTAAAGCTGCAATAGACGGTGTAGACAATATTAGTTTGTTGGACACAATGGTCTTTGAATCTATTTATTTCCACCTGCAAAGAACATAGCCTTTTACAAAATATACAAACATATAGTACATACAGAATAGATATATTTAAATTATATGTGCAAAATCTAGACACATATAGTACATATAAAATAAATATACTTCTATATTTACACATTTCTAGCAGTCTCATGCCTTTAAGGCACAGAATTTGTCAATTTGGAAATTGCAAGAACCACTAGGAATAACTTTATCAAAGTGCTCAAATTATAAGCACGAGGTATCAATCAATGTCTTCACAAACAGAAAAGAATCACCAAGGCTTTATTCAATGTAGACATGTAGCCTTAGGCAAAATAAAGTTTCATCAAATTGAGTATGACTTACTTATATTTAGCAACTGCAAAGAACCTCACAGGAATGGTCCCAGTGAAATTGTTGGAAGAAAAATCCCTATTAAACAAAACATGGTGAAAATGAAGGAAATGATGTTTTCACTGGGAAAGAAAAAAATGAAAAAATTGGCATGAATAATGTATCTGTTAAGGAAGAACTGAAGAATCATGCTACTAGACAAGTTACTCAAAGCAATGCTGTCAGCTCAACATTAGCAAAGGAGTTGGCTAAATAATAAATAATGCCTTACACTTCTTTCAGCCCTAGATTGTTTGCAATCGAGTCTGGAATTTCTCCAGTTAATTGATTATTGCTGATTACCCTGCATGCAAGTAACCCCCAAATTCAACTGAAACCAGAAGATGAAGGGATATGAAACAAGTTATCATGTACAAAGCAGCTTCGAAAAGGTGAATTGCTTTTTAGATGAAGCCTGCACAACCTTCCAGATTTATATCTCTATTCCAGAAGCCTATATATAGGAAAATTGAAATATGCATATTGAGATGATGCATATATTGCATACTTCTTTTATGACAGGGTCTGCCTGTATATGTACACACACACATAGAATATACGGTTTGGCAGTTTCAGAGCCAGGTGCGGACTTGTGTGTGCAGTTGTACATGTGGACCCACACAATTTAGTTTACTCATATATTAGTTTCCTCAAATAATTTAACTTATTACATATTGGTGTCCCTTAAAATCTAGAATTTTTCCTCGGATCTTATATATTGGTGCCCCTCAGCCACAAAATTTTGGCTCCACCACTGGAGATTGGTCACTTTCTATTACAAACTAATCCATACATTTAAAGCTTAAGTGTTTGACATGTTTTAAACCTAACCCTCAGTTTTGACATATTTTCTCTTCTTCTAAATCGGCTAAAAGGTCATATTTTATATATATATATATATATATATATATATATATATATATATATATATATATATATATATATATATGCACTCAACATCTAGAAATTTTCACCTTTTTGGTGCATTTTTTCCATAAATCCAATACAGATGGTTTCCAAATGTTCTAAAAACTGATGCACATATTACCTGTAACTTTCATGTCTAGACAGATTGTACAATCCAAAAAACAGACCATTAACTTTTAAATGCTTATACAATCCAATCTATGCATAAAAAAAAGTATAACATGCCAATTTCTATGTTTTTAGACAAGTAGATCACGTACATATTGTTAGATTTGTGAAAAAACATTTATAAGAGCAAGTTGTTGAGGTACTTTGTACATTATGGACTGCACATGTATGTATATGTATTGTGTCTGTGTGTGTGTGTGTGTATATATATATATATATATATATATAGAGAGAGAGAGAGAGAGAGAGGAAGACTCAAATCTGCTGTATGCCAGATGTTGATAGCTAAAAATTAAAAATTTGTCATTGAAAACACCATAACCGGATGTTGCCAATGGCTAAAAATTAACATTCGCCATTGGAGACACCATAAATGATTACTAAAGGCACCATGATCCGTTGTTCCATAAACCATCCTTGTTGCTCCTGTGCAATTTTTTTTAACAACAGATTTTAAATTTAGCCATCCGGCATACTCACATACATACAAACATATTATAAATGTATATATATATACGTTCTGGACGTTGCCGGATAGTTAAAATTTAAAATTTTGTTGCTAAAAACCAGTCATTAAATTGGTATTAGCCATGGATTATAATATAGCGATGGTTTATGGTAGCTTTAGAAAGTCTATGGCTTTTTTAGCAAAAAATTTTTAAAATTTAGTCATTCAGCAACTATCTTCTGGCACATGGCAGAAATGAATTTTCCTATATATATATATACAAAAAGCGCGTTATTTAAAAAAAAACGCGAAAAAAATGTGACAAAATGAGATGTCATTTTAAACTTTAAAAAACGTGTTTTTTAAACGTTAAAAACGAAAAAAAAAACACGTTTTTAACGCGTTTTTTTTCACTTTTTTTTCATTGTTTTCATTTTTTTAATGCCAAACAATTTTTTCCATTTTCTATTTTTTATTTGTTGCAAATATACTTATCTTGTGATGTTTGTGTTATTATTTTCTCACTTATTTTATTTTTCCCTAATTTTTAATTTTAATTTTTTTTAAAAAAATACCGTTTTTTTCCTTTTTTTCTCATATTTTTCAAGCCCTCGATATGATACCCGAGAAAAACCTCATTGTTTAAAACTCTGAGACGTTATTTGTATAGACACACACACACATATTTATAATCGAACCCTCATCAGTGAGACAAGCAATATCTCAAAGGCGCTCCTATATCTTGAAATTTTTCATGCAAATCATTGAGGTTGAGGTAATAAAAATGAAAATGCAACTTGAACTGGTTCAAGATACGCTAACAGCTAATAGGTACATAACCGGGTGCCCTGCACCCCCAAAGGTAATCTTCTAACTGGAGGGTAGGAAACAAAAAAGATGTTCAAGTGCCCCAGAAGCAAGTACACGTGCGTGTTCAACATATGAGGTGTATTAAGAAAACACTATCAAGTAACTTTTGTTCCACCTTGTTTCAGAAGGATAGCAATCAATCTGTGAGTGGATGATTATTTTTGGGCAGATACTAGATCAGCTGCAACATGAATGGTTATCTGATCCCCCTAAAGAAGGTAATCTGAAACTTAACTTATTTATGTTAAGACCTTTAATTTCGTAATTTGTCAACAAAAACTTACAACAATGATGTCAAGCATCTTCATCAAAGTGGTCGACAAATTTGATCTCAAAAGAAATTTTTGAATTTTGGGCACGTTTAGCATATGAGGTACAATTTGAAGAGTCCCACAAGCATATTTGGTCATCCTTAGCTCCTTATCAGTTTGTTCTGTCGTTAATTGCTCTTGAAATATAAGCATTCTAAGGGAAGAGCCTGCATAATGCATTTCACAGTTTAATTCATTGTGTGGTTTCAAGATTCCATAGCATACTTACAGACGGCGCAGCTTAGAAAGCTGACCCCATTTGCTCGGTAGAGGACCAGTGAAGCCATTGTTTGCCAGATTTAGGTACTCGAGTTGGGTTAAATCACCAAGGTAATCAGGCAATACACCAGATAGATTATTGTTTTGTAATTCCCTGTCCAAACCAATAATTAAAAATTGGAGAAATCAGTATTTGCATGAAATTCCAAACTTTTGAACTATTAAGGACATGGTAGAGATATTGCATTCCAAGGCAAAAGGGAAAAAGATTAATTTAACTAGAAGATTTTTGTTAACTACCTACTATTAACCATCTAACAGCTAAAAACAGAATAAAGCTTTCCAGATTCCACAGGCAAGTGTTCCACTAAACTAGCACACTTACATCATTATGAAGTATCCTCAAAAGGCAGAACGTTGAAAGCTAATTGGCAATATAAAAGATACAAATATGAACAAGAAACAACCTGCAAGTTGCAATATGTTGAGAAGTTCAATCTCAGTTAGCTTTGAGAATTGAGTTACAACCACAGCTAACTTCTGGAATAAGCGTACTTTAATTTTTGATCTCATACACCAGAATGCAATGTGGAAAAGCAACACTGATACCATTAATTGGAAGTCGAAGGTTAACTGTCAAACGAAACCTGTAAGAATTAGGAATGGGAAACAATCTAAGGACCTTTTTTGGGGAAGAAACAGGGATAACAAATTGTCCACAATAGGTGGACATTCCATCATGTTATGCACATCAAGTGTTTTCATTTGAAAAACATAAAAATAAACCTTCTGTACATTGAAAATGCATGTAAGAGATGATACTTATAGAGATATTATAGATCTACACGACATTGCTTTGTATCTGAACACACCTACCCTCAAGATAGGCATAATAATTAATATCCTTTGGGGTAAGAACATGCATGGTTTGAACCTGTTCCAGATCCATCATTTGGGGTAAGAAACCTACTTCCATTCGACTCATGTGAACCTTGCTGATCACGGATATATGGTATAATCAACATAGAGTAGTAAAAGTATTATGACGATGAAAACAGCAAACGAATATCCAGAGAAACCAAAATCCAAATTCTGAGAATATAAAGCAATCAACAATAACTATAGTATCTGTTTGACAAGAATATATTAAGTTATAGCATTTAATCTTGAGAATTGTCCACATTCGCTTTTTTGGCGTTTGCATCAGAAAAAAAAAAGATAAACTAAAATATAATAAAGCAAAATTATGCAAGAAAGGACTATTCATGCCATTCTGAATTAGCATGTTGAAAATCCCATTGAACTTGTCTTAACAAATACCTTATAGCTACTCCATTGGTGTGTTTACCAAAACTGCCATTTCCCACATATTGAAAATTTCATCTACCTATGTAAGGCTAATATTCTTGGTCCAATATCTTGGCCTCATTAATGCTTAATGATAATTCTACGATGCCATGATGCCACATTGGTTATGCTTCATGCTCATTTCCCATAGGAGGAATAACTAGTCGAGCATTCCAACAGTTGGAAGTGATATTTCAAAAATATATGAGTTGACATGAATGAGCAGAAAAATGTAGACGCCGCAGCATATAAGGAAATATTATCTCTTAAATCATAGCAATTAATTATTATAGGTAGGCAGAAGAATCAGTTCATAAACCTTTCCAATTCCAGATTAAAGGAATGTCAATATAAATGGATATGCTTTAACGTTCTAGATACTTACAGACTAACCAAGTGCTTCAGTTTAGTTATTGAAGGTGAAAAAGTTCCTGATAGTCCACTTGAAGACAGGCTCCTGCAACCAACATTCATTTATACTGTAAAATAAGCTATATAAAGCAGATTTCCACACTGGCCCAGAGTTTCGAGAGAAATGCAACAACACAGGCACACATATGTAGATTCTCTCTTTTTCTCTCTACATGCATGCATACATACACAAGAAAGTTAGATTTGGTTAATATAAATATCAATGTTGTAAAAAAATGTCTACCAACGGTATATCGGTTTCCTCACCAATACGGCATGTCTGCTGATACTTGTTGGCCCACATCGCCCTATTTTTCAATTTTACGAATTTAAAAATATTTCAAAATAATTCAATTAATAAAACCGTGCATTGGCCAGTGACAGAAATGCATGTAGGCTTGTGTGGGTAATTACCAACACAGAATCCACACAAGTTATTTCTTTATATATTGGTGCTGCATTGGCCAGTGGCAGAAACGCATGTAGGCTTGTGTGGGTAATTACCAACGCAGAATCACACAAACTATTTTTTTATACATTGGTGCTGCATAGTCATTTGCTTATTTATATATTAGTGGCCATCAGCCATTTTATTTATATTAGGAGGGTCTAAACGTTTTTGAAAGGTCTAGACTTTGATTACTATGTATTATTTATGCCCCCTTCCAAAAAATTCTGGTCCAACCACCGGCACAGCCCTTGTATTTGTTACAAATCTACTTATCTGTCGATGTTTGTGCTATTAGTTTCTCACTCATTTTATTTTTTCTTCATTTGTAGTTTTTTTAAAGTTTTTAAAAGTTTACCATATTTTTTCCTTATTTTTCTCATTTTTTTCAGGCTTGCAACGTTATCACAGATAATAAGATATGGTGCTTCAAAGTGCATCCACTCCATCAATAAAAACTCTACTTTTCATAAACAGTAAGTTTTTTCTTCATCAAACCACATATGATCTGCACACGTTTTTAGTAGAAAACAACTTGTATATCACGTAATTGTGGCACAAACATGAATATCTTAAGAATCATTATAACTCACATAGTATCGATTTTGAAGAATTTAAGAGTACGTTTCAATATGTAAAAATCATTAAATAAGGTATAAATCATTCTTATTAATAAAAGATGCTGAATCACATATTAGGTCGTGTTGCAATAGCGTAGCTTCTAGCTATTGTTTATGCAACGCATGGGTTTAAGTATTTGAGGAGCACCACAGTGCGTGTGACTGCGTGTGCATGTGCGTGTCTGTGCAGGTGAGAGAAAAAGAAATAATGCATAGTGGGAACGGAAGTCACGGAAACTACTAAAAATAAGTGCAACGTCGTGAACAGAAACAACTTACAAGGATGTTACGTGGCCGTCGGTGCAGGTCACATGGGACCAACTAAAGCAAGGCGTCACCATATGGTAGTCCCAGTCAGGAATCTTATTGCTCGAGTCATTCAGCGCCCACCGCAGTTGAACTAAAGCTTCACCTGCCATGCACCACGCATCAGAATCAACCAAAATGAAAATCTTCCACCAATACAAGCACAATCACCATTCACATGGTTCTCAAGATAAACAGCGTTCCTTGATACGAAGAGCTAACGTTTTAACTGAAGGATCTCTAGAAGGCCTTTTACTAATCTTCGTGCTTTAAATATGAGTAAGTAAAAATGACAGCAAGAGTTCCCGTTAAAGATTATCGCTCGAAATTGGGTTCCACTACTCGAATCCGACTATGAAGTACTGACATGGGTAATGGCTACTCTCCCCCTATCGAAGACCAAACAATGGGAACCGCCATAATACAAAGCTGTGAAGATAACGTCCTTCGTGCTTGCTACCAGCTCTTGGGGCCGGGGACCGCTACTACAGCTGTAGCAGCTAATCTAGAAGAAGCAAGCAACGAGACAGAGATTACGGCAAGCGGCTGAGACACATACTCGGCGGAACTGTTCAGTTTTCCGGAGCCTGTACCTTCAATGTCCGGCACAGCCGACGGGTCGATGAAGCCTGCTTCCCCGAGTAGAAGCAGCACCAGCCAAATCACTGTTGACGCTGCCTGAAATCCCTTGCGCCGTATAAAAGTTTCTGTGCCCTCCCCAAGAATGGGTGCATCTCGTAGTATCATGTCTCCGTTCTTCTCGGTCGAGCTTTCTGGATGTTCCTTCGTTGAAGTGGACGCAAAGCTTCCAGTCGAAGCTGCGGACTGTGGGTACGTTTTCGGTCAACAATAAAGGGAAGGCGGAGATCTAAGGCGCTGGGAGATTCCTGATGACGATAGGATAAAAGGGGAATAAAGGGCACAGACCCATACCCCAACCCAACGCAGAGAGGCATCCATTTGGAAGTGTGGTGCAGAGTCAAGCGGGTCGCTTCCAGTGTATAATCAGAAGGGTACTTGGAATAACTTTGAAGTATGAACCTCCATGAAAAAATCGACCTCTCTCTCTCTCTTTTACAAAGCGAAGGGGACATTCAAACGAAGAAAGGGAGTGGGGAAGTGGGGATGTGGCTACCGGCGAGAGCCGACTGCATCCGATACTCCCCTGGTCCCGTAGAACAGGATTCATTCCCTCCACAGTCCCACCGACCCACTGTACCGTGATTGACCGGCGATGGACGGAAATTTATCAGGCCCACCGGCTTCCTTGTGCATTGTTCTAGAGAAGGGTGGTAGATTTCAGATGGTACCCATGATTCGCAATGGCTCGTTTTCTTCGCGTCTCGTTAGTATTCAAGGACAGATGGATGCGCAAACAATCTTCCATTTAGGCAAGAGAGACGAATCACGTCGTTCTCGGCGACCCTGCGTATGATCAGAGGGAAGTGGGTAATAACTGAATTGGACGAAAATAATTAATGGGAGTGCATAAGAGGAGGCAACATTCTCCCCAAAACCCTACTTCAGTCGGAAAGGGCAATATCAAACTCTTTTGTCCCAATTTCTTTCAATCTCTAACATATTCATTAATTTTACAGTAGATACTGACAAGGATCTCATCTATAAAGGATTAAGTTCTAAATATACATCAAAATTTGGATGATCGTATGCTTGGCATACGTTTTTCTACCATTATGCTGCTCCTGAAGGTGGACTATGGGGATTCTACATGTCATGATCTCCTAAGTTGGAGGAATTGCTCTCAATCCACTGTTTTGTGCCCATATAGTATACATTGCAAACAAGTTGTCCCACTAGGAGCTCATGAATCTGTCTTATTTAGAGTAAATTCATATACAGTATACATAACAAACAAGTTGTATTCATGTCTTAATATTTATAGTAGATTCACGGGATACTATAGCCCAACTCTTGAGATAGATTTGTAGAACAACAAGAGAGTGTTTGGATGACAACCCTTCAAAACCTTGTTAATATGAAACCAGGTTTTTTGGAAACCTGGTTTTCTAAACCAGGTTTTTAGCTGTTTGGATGACAACAGGAAAACCAGGCTTTTACTTTTTAAACCTGGTTTTTGTTTGGATGACAAAAACCAGGTTTTTGATTAATTTTTTAGAAATATCAAATTCAAATGAATATTGAATACAGTTAATGGTAGTTGAACAAATGCACACACTCAAACTTGATCCACAACCATTGTGCATAATACAATTACAAGGTAGCGTTTGCATGAAATCACAACTTCAACTATTTAACGACATGAATGGAATGAAAAAAAAAACTTTGCAAACCCAAAAAACAAAGATAGTAAATAAAAACAACTATTTCACTATTATTTTATTTAAATGTATATAGTTACATATATTTTGTTATAATTAATGATATTTCTATTTTGTTAAAAATATATTTTTACTCCAATCAATCGAGCCTCTGCTGCAGCTTCTTATCAGGTCGAACCAAGGCAAGCCCAATGCCCAGCCATACATTAAGATGCTAAATTATGGCTCATAAAAGGACTTAATTCTTAGAACTTATGGGGAAAAAATCACCCTTTCTTTTTTCACTTAATCACCATATGGATCCCTCAAGAAAAGCAGAGAATATTTTTCCTCCTCCACAAACAAAAGAGGAGAAAAGTAAAGAGAGATAAAGGTAGAGGAATCATAAAAACCACTTAATGGCATGTAAAAGCAGCCAAATCAATGGCTCGAAGCAGCCAACAGCACTAGAATCCACAATCCTATCACAGCAAAGATGTAACAGTTGCTTTAGGAATGTCAATTTAGCATATTCAGATGGGATGTATGACCAAACTACTTTAAAAGATTCAGATATTGAAAAAGAATAATATTTGGTTGAGAAATTATATCAAATTCAGATTTAAGAAACGACATGCGGTCAGATGAGGTTTTAAATAAATCTCATTTCGGATCCCGATTCAATTTTAAATAAATATCTTGTATCCAATATCCGTCTACTTGAAAAGTCGGTCAGTAATGTTCAGTGGCGGAGACAAAAAACTTGGCTGGAGGGGTAATCATTTAAAAATACTCATATTTAGTGGGACATTTATATAAATATATATAAAGATACTCATTTAAAAATAAAGAAATTTTAAGAGACCATGTAGCTCCGCCATTGGTAATGCTATTTGGATTCAGTTGTGTAGTTAAAAAGTGGATTCAAGTTCGAATGCTAGTTTAGAAGTTGGATCTGAATATAAATATAAAAATTGGATTAGAACATAGTCTTTTTCATTTGTATTTGAACCTAAATATGTGAACACATCATAGTTTGTATATGATAAAGATACAATATGTTGAAAGAATATTATTCGATCCAGTTTATGCAACTTGCGGTAGGAAAGAAACCAGGATTGTTTCAAATATATTAGTATTAGTAAGTGACCCTCGATGAATCATGTATTATGTGTTGAATCGTTGGCAATAATTATTTCATCAACTGGATTCGAGTTCTTAAGACTCTACTAAAATGAAGGGTGGGAATAAAAGACTAGTGTTTGGTGCATTGTGTAATGTCAAAACAAATTTGTGGAAATAAATTTCTCCAACTAAACACACCTTGAAACGTTCTTCTTGTTCACCAAACACCCCTTTAGCAATCATCTTGCTAGAAAGTTATAGAACCAAACAAATGTCGAGTACAAATCGTTTTAGTGTATTTGATAGCTCTGAATCTCAGACTAGAGGTGATTTGAATTCATTAGGAATCTCAAATTCATAAATTTAAGGTCAGACCCTCCTTCCATCTGATCTCACATGTAAGTTTTTAGCCATAGAACCTCAAATCATTTCAACATATAAAAGGGCTTTTAGATAAGTATCATATAGTTTTCAATATTATTATTTTATTTGTAAAAAAAGAGTTGCTATAAACTACTAAACTTTCCAATAGAAAAAAACTTCAACATTTTCATAAAAGTAACTTAAATTAAGACATACCTTGCCTTGAATTAATAATTACAAACATATCAATGCATCGTTCAAAATATTCTTTGATATGAAGTAACGTTGTTTGACTTTTGTTTTTCATTTAAGTGGTTTTAAGTGGTTTAGATGTACACAGAGTTTTTGTTTTTGACTAAGTAGTAGTAGCAATAATGCAGCTTAAAGCAGCTTAAAGCATATCGAGCTGTGTGCGTGAGAAGCCGGATGAATGAGAGAAACTGAAATATGTCAGCTACCAAATGTGTTAGCTTCAATGGTTTATAAAAGAGGTCAATACCATAATTATTTGTTTTGGTTCTAGCCTTTTTCAGGATTGAAATTGAAACTGCTAGGAGCAGGTTGGAATTCGCTTAACAAGGACCCGAGCTCGGAAGTGAAGTGAATCTAGTTGTTACAAAATGTGGCCAAACGGAGTAAAAAAAAAAAATCATTGCTAAAAACTATATGCATTTAGTCGAAAAATTGGCCCCTAGCTCAAAATTTATTATTGCCAAAAAATAGAAACAAAACACTCCCATGCCCAAGCGTCGAAGCGAGCCAGGACCTTGGGGTTTTACGCTGGGCAAAGGTGCGACCATTTTACTCCTCTCCGCCCATTGGTGAACGTATATCAGCGGAGGCAACGGGATCTTGTTTTGTGAGTTGGCCTGCGAAAGAGTGTCAGAAAGAGGGGGTCGAACTGGGCCGCCTCTCTTGTTTCGCGGTTTCCGGCAGCGGGGAGCGAAAGATTCGGCAGCGACAGTATACATCATGAGCTATTCCAAGGACCAACTCCTGCAGCGTTTGAAGGTTTCCCTCGTCCTTCCATGAATACCCAATTCCTCTCTCTATCTCTTTCTATGTTTCTCTCTCTCAATTCATAGGCATTTGTGGCGCAGAAGTTTCAGCCTTAAATACATAACTTTGAGTTTATCCAGTATCTCAGAGTGGGGAAGATCGATTTGTCCATTTTATCATGTAATGTTCGGAAGGCCGTGCGCCCGTGCTTGATGAGGAACATCTGCCGTCAAAACGCTAATTTCGAGGCCATAATTTGACGCGGGAAGAAAAAGTTTCGTGGTTTCCGCTGCGATTCGAGGACACGAGCTTCATTTTGATCCACTTATCTTCCCTCTCGTGGATTTCGTTGAACAACTGTTGTACTCAATGCAGTCAAATCTGCAGAAATGTTCAGCCTTTAATCATTATATCACCTTGTCGAACCGTTGGCTGCCCATTGCAGGAGCCCTTTCATACACCAAACCTAGACATGGAATTGACGTCCAAATTGAGCTGTGTCAAGAGCACACACGTTATGTCTGTGGTGTGTGGAAACTTGAAAAAATAATTGAAGAGTCACCAGCTTCACAACCATGGGGCCAATTCAAAATGCACACAGAATTTTTGGTTGTCCATTTCTGTTGGGATCAGAATGGGTTATTTGGCTTGGCAATAGTTTTCTTGCAACGACATGCTTCCCCAACAACTTGTCAAGGCTAAGATCAATGTGAGATCGTTATTGATACGTATATTTTTCCTTTCAGAGAATATTTTAATGATTGATCCAAGAGAAACTTCTATTCAAATTTCGATAAAACATACTTATGTTCACTCTTGTGACTCAACCTGCATCTTTACGAGTCTGATATTTGTGCTACACAGTTTTTTAGTACTGGTGAATGTTTCAGAATTTGTATTTGTTCAACGAGTTCGAAAGTGTTCAGTTGACATGTTGATATGGATGTATTAAGTACGAATGTACTTGTTCCTAGGAATGATCCGTCTTTATATTGTGTGTACAAAAGGTTGATGTAATCAGTGATTTTTTACTTTAACTTGAGGGACCATTTTGTATATGTTTAGATCTATTTTAGTTTCATAAACTAATGGATGCCTGTTAAACCTGTAGGAACTTCAACTTAACTTTTCCACTTGCAGTCATCCTGCAGTTCTGACTGTTGAAGCTCAGGTAAATAAGATATGATGTTGACATTGGTCCTTGTTAGCGGTAGATAAGAATCTACCGACACCGATCATTCGCCTTCTTCTTGTTTCTTTTCTTCCCTAACAGTTTACCGTTGGTCATACATTAGGCAAAGCATGTTGGGCATTTGGAGGGTGCATTAAGCAAAAACTTACTGTTGAAGGTGTGCTTTTTAATCCTTAGAATCACTTGATTTCTTCTTTTTGTGTGAAATGTATATGATTATCTGTTGTTCCTATCTTTGAGTGTTACAGGATAAAAAACATCGGTTTTATATTGTATCTGCTTTGGCGACCACTCCTATTGACTTAAAAGGTGACTGTGATTAATTATATTTATGAGTTTAATTGATAAACTAAGGTCACCATTTGTATTCTTACATGGTGTTTGTGCCCTTAAAACTTAGTTGCTTTACTTGGTTTAGCTCCACATGTAAAGGGTCTGTGACTTGAAAATTTGCAGTCTTATCTCAGCGTCTTGGATTGGGAAAAGGAGGTTTGCGGATGGCTCCTGAAGAAGCTCTTCAGGAAATACTTCAGGTGTGCATCTCCTAGTCTTTTACAAACAGAAACATGCCCATGGTGCCGTGCATCATATAGGAGAGGTTGGATTTTTCTAAGCCATCTGGATACTTCACAATTTCCTTGGTTAGAAACTTAGATCATAGATGCCTGTTTACTTGGGTGATGAAAGTGTTAGAAAATTGGTTTTCACCCATTAGAAATCCACAAGATCAACACAAGGTGCAGAAGAATCACATCTGGGCTGAATTTGTGTATATATGATTCTGTTTCTTTTTGTCATTTCAAAATGTCCTTCTGAATATGGCTCAAATGTAACTAGTGATGTTAACTCTAAAACTAAATCACTGAATCAGTAGAAATATATACCAAAATGAATTTGTAAACCTAGAAAAGTCTTTGATACGAGAAACCTAAACCAAATCCAAATGATCTAACTTTCAGACCTTTGGTGAACCTTTTTGCACACTATTATTCCATTGAAAACCTTTTTTATGACTGTACGGAAAATGTAATTTCAATAGAAGGACTATATTGTTCTCAAGAAAGCAATCATTTTCTTGACGTGGAAATAACAACGCTTCCTAATACATTCCAAATATTTATTTACAAATTACTTCTTAGACGTTAGGTGAAGGAAAGACATAAGGTTTGGGTTGTCCAAAAGGCCAAAAACAATAATTAGCATTGCTAGGCTAGGGCTACATGGTTTTGGGTTGTTCTTATGCAAAGTTTTGAATGTTCACCAGTGTTCTCAAAATCAGCCTGAATGAGCTAATTCGGATTGAATTGCTGGTGAATCAATTGGATTGACCTGCCGATTCCATGGTCCCATAAGGCACACTTCATTCACTTTCAGTTTTTTCTTATTTTTTAAATGTTTTGTCTTTTTTAACTTTAGAGAAATATATGATATTCTTTTGACCAATTTCGCCCAATCTCGGATTGATTCACCTGATACTCTGAATTAGCCAACTACTTGTCCCAATTTAGACACTGATTTTGATAATATTGATCTGCACAAAAGGGGGTTAATGAAGTAGGTTAACATTTAAGTGCTTTAAATGGAAAAGGAAAACTGGTGAAGGCTATTATGACTGGTCCTAGAAAGAGGCCCCCTCATATCTTTGAAGTAAATTTTGGCAGATATTATAGCAAATCTTTTGTTGACTATTCTGCAAGGCAGCCATCTTCCAAATTTTTATTTTTGATTGGTGTTCCTAGTGCAAGTCCTGTTGGCGCATTTCACTTTTGTTTTATTTAATTGAGGGATTTGAATGCATTAGCATCGATTTTTGGGGTTCAACTCGGTCTGATGTTCATTTTCACTCCTAGTCCTATTAAAATAATTTTACCAATAACTGATCAGATTTTTTTATCACTCCGAAATGAATGAGGTTGGATGTACTAATCCATATTCCATACCAAAACCAATTTTAGTAGATAAATTTACTTTTTAAATCCATGTACACATTCAGATCCACTATCACTGCTTGGGAATCCTGTAAATTTTGATCTGTTTGCGCTGTTAGATCGGGCATTGTCTCCTACTTTACAATGGTAAAATCTGGGATGATGAACTGAACCTGCATTTTATCAGGTTGCACTGATATAATAGTCTGCGTGAGTGACAATCATCCTTGTTTTATGTGTCTATAGGGAGAAGAAATTAGTGTATCTTTTATGTAAGGACACGGTTGCCTTGTATTATTTTTCTTCATCTAGGGATTGCTTATTCAATCAAAAGGTAATCTCAGAACAACAATGTGCTTAGTTTAGGTTTTATGTCCCAAATCCCAATGCAGACACATTCTTATGTGGTCTTATGGTAGGACCTGCTTATGAATAGTTACTCCTTCCAATGTTTGATACATTCAGTGGATAGTTTGAACTCTTTAATTGTTTTTATATCGTATAAGCATTTCATGTCTTTTTGTATTTTCTTCTAGGTCCCTTTGTTGGGATACCATATCAAGGATCCTTCTACATATTTTTGGCATTATGCCCTCACGTCTCAACTTTTCTTTTTGCTGGTTTTTGGTTGGCAGGTGCCATTAGGGTCTGTGACACCTTTTGCATTAGTAAATGAATCTGCACGGTAAGTAAATTATAACTGTTTCGCCTACTTTTTCTTTTTCTTTTTATTTTTCTACGCTAGTTCAGAACGGCGAGTCTCTTTTAATATGAAGGTAGCAGACTAGCAGGTTAATCCACAAGAATGGGGAAAAGATGCCAAAGAGTCAAAACAGAAAAAAAAGAAGAAGAAGAAGAAATCAAACAGCAATTATGGGTTACAAATAAAGTTTTATAAGTATCTTAAATCTCCAAATAAATCTTTGACTCTTTAGAGAGTAAGCTGTAGCCACTCTTGCCAGTGCTCCAATAACAGCTTTTCCTTTGCAAGTATAGTCTTCAGTGCTTAACCTCAAAAGGTTTTAAGCAATACAGTTGCATATGATAAGCCATTCACTTAAATAACAACTGGGCTCTTGTGGTTTTTGCTTTCTAGAAATGTTTGTTCTTTAAACACATCATTGAATTTTGTCCTGACCAATAAGTTTTCATATTTGTTGATTTATCTTAACCATTTTTTGAACTGATAAACTCACTTGATGTTTTGGTCTTCTTCCTCTATTTTGGGAGCGTAGTTCATTGTGAGTGGTCATGTGCTTTCTTGGTATAATTTCACTTGAATTATCTTGGAGAGAAATTTTTCATTCCAGCTGTCACTAGAGCTAGATTGGATACCCATTTTATGCATTTTTGCTCTCTGCAGGTCTGTTGGACTTTTGTTGGATCAAGGTTTCAAAGCTCAAAAAAGATGTTTTTTCCATCCTCTTTCAAATGAGATGACTATATGTAAGTATCAGTTCCTTCTCAAAATTAAGAGTTTTCTCAGCACTTTCACGGACATGCATTCTATGCATGTCACACTTCTTGTGTATATTTTTCTTAAGTGGAGAAACAGTAACTAGCAAGAGCTCTGTCCACCTGTTGATTGAACTTTAGACTTAAGTGTTTGTGGTTGAAGACCGAGATTTTAATGCGTCTTGTCTGGTAAGGGTCCGCCTAAACATATCTTGTGCCTAAAAAAAGTAGAAAAATAACATGTATTTACTTGAATACAGATATAAACTACACTTTATGTCACTTGCAAGTGCCGGTTATTACTAGACCACTGAATAATGGATATTCTTGATATGCTCATGTCAATGATCTTTGCACCTCGTGGGTATGGGATATAGAAAAAGGTGATTATAATGGAGCGAAAATTTAGGCGAGAAGCTCTTGAATGGATCTTTTTGTTGGAAAGCCTACTAATATTGTTCTTTATGTACTTTCTGCGTCTGACTGAGAGTGTAGGAGGCAATTAAAGAGGGAATGGCAAAAATGAAAATGAGTCCTCGTTCTGAAAGGAATTGGCTGGACGAAACTTGTTAAGTTTGAGAAATATGTATTAACATTATAACTTAGAGTTTGGTTTAGTCGGGTAGAATCATGTTAATTATCCTCAACTTCTATAGCTTGGTCTGGATCTTTAGTAATTTAGTAAGAACGCTCACTAGTTTTGGTTGTAGCTGTTGCACCTTCCTTCGGTTGCATCCTTCTTCGCACATGCACATGCATATGCAAACACATTCTCTAGTTATACTTTGTTTCTGTACTTGGATGACTGTTGCAGTTTTAATAGATGATAACCTAAGCCTTTGGAAATATAATTTCTGCACGAGTTGATGTTTAGCTGGTTATCTGTCTTTAGATGCTAATATATCTTCCAACATATTTTTGCTTCTTCAGCCCTTGCTGCTTCTGAGCTTGATAAGTTTTTGGTTTCAATCGGAAGAAGTCCATGTTATGTAGACCTGGAGGCAAGTCATTATCCATTATATAAGTGTAACTAGTAAACAATAACTGTCTTCTGTGGCCACCAACGTTCTTTTACTATTTTGTTTAGGAAAATCCTCCAATTGGAAAGGATCAACCTCCTGATCTTGCTGCTTATGTTCCTGGTGAGGCACCAAGTCTTCCAGGCCAGTCGCTGAAGCCAGTCAATAATGAACTTCCAACAGTTGGATCCTGTATGTCTGAAGGGAGCAATTCAACAACCAATATGGGTGAGCTTAAGAGTGCACTGTAGTACTTTTAATTTCTTCCAGTTTGCTATAAGCCAATCTTGGTTAGTGGCAGGAATGGATGAATTATCTTGCTATCTGTGTTTGTACGGAATAAAAGAAGTGTTTGTATATGACTATGCAGACTTTTACAAGTACCAACAACCTTTTGTATGAGCATCTTCTGAAGAAAATAATGATTTACTTACTACAGAAATAGCTTTGTGAACATAAAAGTGTGGTTCCGTAATTTGTTTGATGCAATTCTAAAGTGCAGAGTTGAAAAAGGGGACTTCACAATCTAAGCCTGAAAAGAGGAAAGTGAAACCTGAGGAGCAACACAAAGGCACGGACAATCTAGCATTTGTATCTGATGTCAAGAAAATTGTTGATGAAATCATTACTAGAACTTCAGAAGTGGTCATATCAGAGGTGTCAAGCATCTCTAGAACTTTGTAGGATGCTAATTATATAACTCAAACTTTCATTTATTTAAAATCTATAATTTTGCAGGTCAATAAGGAGTCAATTCAATTGCATGGTGAACAGCTAGGGTCTGTTGTTTCTGCTGGCTTAAAAAAGCGACTTGGTGCAGATCTAGAGAACCTGATAGTGAGTATCAAGTCAATCATGCCTTTCTTCTCAATATTTTATAGTCTTAAATATTGCTGTCACCTTCAAAAATAATGTGTGCAATTCTTTCCTTCGCAATTGTTTTTGATTGAAGCTAGAAAAGCTGCATACACCTGGTTAGTTGTTGGGGGTCTTTGCTTAAGTTTCTATGGTTATCCCTACTTTTGAAAAGCAAATGAGCTTTGTATGAAGTTCGATATATTGTTTCATTGCACAAACATTGACCCATCTACATGGGGAATGGATCTTTTCTGAATTTTGACCATGTCACTGCAGATGGTTTTGAAGAATGCAGCTTACACACAAGGATTTCATTCAGGTCTGAGAAGCCAATCACATTTGCGGGAATGACCTCCTAGGTTGAGATTTTGCATGTGTTATTTATCTTTCATTGACTTGTGCATTCATGCAATCCAGTGAAGCTGATACAGCCACACATTTTTCATGTTGCAATCTACAGGATCATAATTTGAGTATTCACAGTCATCTTTTACAGAAATTAGTTATGGCAGATTCTAGCCAACTTATACTCAGTTTTGGGAAACGGGACCAATCATTTTTGAAGATATGTCTGTAGGTCTATAGAGTTGCAATTGAGTATCTACATGCTCATTCCTTGCCAAGATTGTCACTGGCAGAGTGCTAGCATATTTGGATTATTGACTTCATGCAGAAGGTCGCTAATTTAAGGCACCCCACAAACTGGTCAATTCAACTTTTGATCATGAGTAGACTTGACCACTATGCCATTTCGACACATAATAGCAGGATCGTTTTCCATGCACTGGCCGGAAGTGCACAGCAAGAGGAAAGGAGGCAATGCAGTGATTCCTTTCTACATTATCCACGTTTAAGTTTACATGTGTCTACGGCATGCATCTCCACCATTTCTCTTCCTTCCGGTAACTGGGAAATTTCTTTCTGCTGACATATATACTCACGGGGTCGTGTGGCACCCATCTAAGGCAGCACCACTCCTAATTGTTTATCAAGAAAGCCTAAATCCGACTTGAAGCCCCAAAAGGCTACAAGGAAAGATTGCGGCTAATGAGAGTTAGATCTGAAGGAAAGAGGGAAAAGTACGTTGGTTTAACTACCCAAAGTACGTTGGTTTAACTGCCCAGGGATTGTACGGTACCTATACCACGAGTTTCATTTCATCCATATAAGATGACTTACCGTGCGAAGTTTTTCTTTAGGGTTCAAGTGGCCAAACAACTGCTTTCTACGATCGATGTACCAAATACAGCATCATGTGTTTCAACTGTTCGAGTAATTGTCTGAAACCGGTTTATGGTCTTTGACTTGTAGGTCCAACGGAATGGAAGCAAGGGAGGTCAACTTGTGGCCCAACCGACTAGGCAAGGATGCATGTTTTGTTTTGAGTTGGTTGCTTCGAGTTCTTTCTTCTTGTTTGTTGAGGAAAGACGGCAACCTGAAAGAAGCACCGACTCGGGCTGGTTGCTTTCCTCCGATCAAAAGACCAAGAAGCAGTAGTTTTCATGTTTAAGTTTTTGGGGCTGCGAGCTGTGGCCTTTATGGAGGCGTCAATATTCAAGATTTTCTGTAAACTTTACGTAAGGTTACGCTAAAATTCCCAAAGATATCTTTTAAGTTTTATGCATGAAAAGTAAGTTACTCTAGTTTAATTTTTCTGGAAGAAGAAGCTTAGCTTCCCCTTAATGGTGACAATATTGCTAAATGCTTCAACAACTGCCAAAAAAAAAAAAAATGAAGGAAGGGAAAATGCATAGTCTTAGCAGAATATAAGTATTAAATTTCGAACTATACAACTTGCTTACTGCTCCTTTGCCATTTTTATTTTTAACCTTCTTACTTGACCACATTAGATACACGAGCTAAGCACAGTCAGAAAGGCAAATTCTAAGGGCGGACCGTAGAAAACTTGAAAGTAGATACAGACTAAACTAGGAAGGTTCCCGGCCTTCGTTGAGTAATTTTATGCAGAACACAAAGTGTAACTACTCGGACACTTGATAGGAACCGAGCACACTTTTTATATTGAATCATGAACATAAGATAAAAAAGGTGTGGGTAATGAATCTATATCTGTATAGTTTGTATACCAGTATCCTTTACAATTTCATCCTCCTAGGTTTGCACGAAAACAAGAATTAAGTTTTTTCTTGTATTGAATCATGAAAGTTGAGTCGTTTTTGAGGTTTGCTAATGTAACCTTATACATGAAAAACACAGTAACAATAATATGAACATGTGTACGTTAAAATCGATTCGCTGGATTGTCGCTTATTGTACAATATGGTCCAGTAAACTAAACCATGTATTCAGTTGTATAAACACATATTATCGGCCATGCAATACTGTGATTAGATGTTCATGCTATTATCATATCTAATATTCCCTTTGATATATTAATTAACAGTGTATGTCATACATGTTCTTCATTTATTTTAAATATGTGTCTGTAATTTTTAGTAAATTTGGATCGGCTTAGACAAGGCTGTTAGACATTGTGATTATTCTATCACCGCTCATTGTCGCCATTTTTTCGTCCAGCCAGTTGACTTAACCTCATTAGAAGAGCATGAGCTAAAAAGCCATCCAAGCAAGTATGGAGGGCTGCCCCACTGTAGCTAAGATTAAAAACATATCTACTTACCGAGCAGGCTTGGTCATCTATTGCGAAATTACATAAAATATAAATGGCACATATAATTTCATTCAGGTTCGGCGTCAAGTTTAACTTGTGCAGGAGATCTGCTTAATTCTTGGTAAATGTTTTCAATGGCATTTGAAGGAACAACCGAATATTGGCCGGAAACAGATTTGGCTTCAACCAGTTAAAAATACGCATTGCACTCTTCACCAGTTAAAAAGCGACAAAGGTTAAAAGTGCGCCAAGTGCAAACTGCAAGTCCCACTCACAGGTTGAAATTGGAGGATGCGATTGAAACTCTCTGGCGAGAGAGGACTCGCAATATGTATCTGTCGGAATTACTTTAAGAATATAATAGTTTATCACTTTAAAACTCTTTTAACTCTCGATACTTTGGACACAAACAAGGTTGTCTTCTTGGTTGTCGTCGTCTACTTCTTCTGATTTCTGCGATCCTTATGCCCAAAAATTCATGGGTGTGCTCACTAATTCGTTTTGCTTGTTTCTTTATTTTTGGTGAAAGTCGGGACAAGAAGTTGGGTTTTTGTATGCGAATTTTTTCTAAGCCAATCCTCCCCCCATTCCTCTTGACATAGGGGTCTTGTTTACAGTACTCATGTTTGATATGATTGATTTCATGGTCTGGTTGATTCACCTGGCATCGTTCTTTGTTGGGAGCCTTCTTTTCTTTTCTCTCTTTTTTTTTTAATCATAAGGAACAATTATTGGTGGGTTCTGTTCGGCCTGCCATTGAGGTAAGTCTTGAGGGAAATAAGTTTCTGAGATGCAGTTCTCGATTCGTTCCAGAACGGTCTTTTGTGCTTACGATTTTCTTCTGAATGTGACATGTACCTTCCTTGGCCTTTTGGCAAAGATCAAGGGTAGTATCTATTCTTGCTGTGACATCACCGTAGTCGCTTTCACGAGGAGGGTGACTGTTGCAAGGTCTCTCGCATTCGGCCTCTCTCGTATCGGAAGGCAGGCAAACAGGCGGCTGCGAAGACGGACCCAGCAGCGGGCCTTGGGGCAACTCTTGTTGGAAAAAAGAAACACTTTTCCACGGTTCCACCCATCCCCATGAGTGAAGGCAGACATTTGTATATATTAAAATATCAGGGCCTTTGTCCACATCCAAAGTTTTGTCAGCCATTTTGTTATTAACTCAAACCTTAAGAGCCCGTTTGTGAAATTTTCAGGTCAAAAGCAAGAAGTTAGCCACTAAAGAACGTAATTTGCACATAAAGCTTGGTAGTCAGTATTTTAGAAACAACAGTTGCCTTCTAGCTCAAGTTCAACAGAAAATGGGTATCATGCTCCAGCTCTAAAACTAAGATGCGGCACTCTTAAATCGTCCACAAAGCATTGGCGGCTTGGGCTGACATCTTACTGTTGAACATGTTTCCAGGCATCATGCATCAGCAGGTTTCACCTTGTAAACGATTCATTAGAAATGAACTTTCATGAAAAACGCAAAGCAGGACATTAAGTTAAAGGCCTCCATTTAACTGCCTAACACATGATGGTAAAATGAAAGAAATAAAAAACTCAAATTAGTACATTTGTGACCGTTATAGGAAAAAATAATAAAAATATAGCACATACAAAGTAATTCCTGAGGAAAACTAACAAGGACATTTAACCCTCACACCCAACAGCCGAACCCCACTACGAGATCACAAATACACGTATAAAATTAATTAAAATATTGCTTAAGGTCATGGCGCAGAACACGAATCAAATCAAAAGAACCACGTCTCATCGCAAACCCACACATACAGCTTGCATTCATGAGTTGAAACTTACCGGAGAAGTCACGAGTTAAAATTGCTGCTATTACTCACAACGAGTTGTAAGTAGATATAGCGGAGACACTCCCAACAGTAAGAAGTAACCAGCAGGTTCAGGGTATTCAATGGCCGTTGCAAGAGTGCAACCGTCTCAGTTCAGAAAAAAAATTTAAAATTCTAATAATTTTATTGTTTACCACTTTTTATGCCTTTTTCATTCATCTTTTTCAAGGAATAATTTGTAAGTCAATCAGCCAATTCAGCGAATCAACAGCCCCACAACTTAACTCAATAAAGGAATTTAACACTGCCACAAAGAAACTCGTAGAGACGTCCAATCACAAACTTCAGGCTCCTCGAATTCATCATACATTTTTTAGGACAAGCCTCAGAACCAGTGCAACGTCGCATAACCTCAGAATGTAGCGACCACCATCCCAACGAAGTGACTTATAAATTAATCCATAGAATTGAATAATGTCAATAAAAGAACTAAAAGATATATGTTCACCGATAAGTTCATCAGTTCACATGGAAAATCTGTCTTGAGCAGGAGTCCTGGAGGGCGGAGGCTAAACTAATTACTAGGTGGGAAGAAGCATGCAATCATTGAAGCACCAAACGCAATTACATAATGCATGCTGCAGAAAGCAAGCAGCAACAAGCACACAAGTGCTCGTTCTCTAATCAGCGCGGCAGACCTCTATGCAAGAAACCATTTTGGCCTCCTCACAGTCTTTCATTTCAGTTGTCATCCTCTCACAAATTTTAAAACGAATTCACACCACACTTGTTTCACCAAGGACTTGATGATACAATATACCACTAGCACAATCTACCTCTGTCCGAGTAAACACTAGTCTCTGCCTACAAGTAGAAATCCTACAGCTTTTCAAAACTCTTCAGCTTACCTGCTGCTGGTTTCCATAGACGGGATATGCTCCATAAGCAGCAGCAGCATACATAGCTGGATCTTGGGGTGGAGCAGCATATCCATAACCATCATAAACTTGTGCCCCGTAATAAGAGCCGCCCCATTGATTTCCAGCATCAGATCTGGGCTGTTGTTTCATGAGAAAAGAATGCACAAGAATAAGTCAAAGGATCTATGGTAGGTACAAAAACTGAAAACAGGATGCACAACATTTGAGACATCGAATTATTGGGAGGTAAAAACCCCCCTTCAACAGCCTGGGTGGTCCTAGAAAAGATGACCCAAAACCAGCCATGCTGACTACTGTAAGGCTATCCCTGACCCCATGCAAAGTCTCCACTTTGTAGGGGCGTGCATCTATCTAGCCTGGTCGAGCTGGCACCTTCAAAGTGCCCATAACAGACTAAACTTCCGGAACTAAATTTTGAGAAGACAGATGCAAACCAACAATACTTGGATCTGGCCAGGGCTGACCTTACTATGTCGATAGTTTTAGGCTCATCAAAAGCTTACCAACTTGTTTGCAGGATTACGACCCCAAGATAAGCGAATTGTTTGCTTGCCAAGAACAGTACCGTTCAATTTTTGAAGTGCCTCCTCAGCATTTGCTCTGCACAAAATCATCAAAAGGCAAGTTCGTAAAGTATCTACAGACTGGTCCCTAAATATAACCCATAAACACTGATTACAGACGTACCGGTTAACAAATTGCACAAATCCACATCCTTTGCCAACTGGTATTTTAACAGATGCAATCTCCCCATATTGAGCAAATG
The DNA here is from genome assembly GCF_008831285.2 of Nymphaea colorata. Taxonomy (NCBI): domain Eukaryota; kingdom Viridiplantae; phylum Streptophyta; class Magnoliopsida; order Nymphaeales; family Nymphaeaceae; genus Nymphaea; species Nymphaea colorata. The sequence goes on from NC_045147.1 coordinate 15,507,800, forward strand.
CCTGCCTCAGATCTTCATCACTGACGCTTGGGTCAAGTCCTCCAACAAATATCTAAAATAGAAGCATTATTGCAATACTAGCACAATGGTCAATTTGAAAAAAACATGTAAATGTCAAACTTACTGTTGTGTTAGTCAGATCACCATCAGATTGAAAACCCTGACCTGAGAAAGGCAAAAAATGAAAAAAAAATCAACGCACAAATAGGATAACAGGAAGTGTGACATCAATGATCAAATAAGAAACTCTGCACCGTGCTGACATAGGATGGATGACATCAAAACCTGGTTTCATAGGTAAAAACCAGGCCCCAGGAGATAGAGCTTGACTTAAAAACTTGTGACAAACTTAAGTCCATTTTCAACCAGCATTCTGAACCCAATATACAACTTATGAGCATTCACGAATCAAACAAGTCCGAACAAAAAATCAAATTGCCCTGAATTCAGTTGAAAACTGAGGGAAAACAAAAAAGAACAGAATACATGGATGCTGCCATCTGTCAGAATTACCATAACATCAAATAAGCACTTAAAAGACCATCAACTCATGCAAGATCTTGCAACTGTTTACTTTCCTTCTAAAAACTAATAACTTTTAACTAAGGCATTGTCAACCAGCAAACAAGAACTAAGGATTCATGAGTTGATGTTAGAGTGACAAACATTTTTCCATCCTACAGTAGCAAATTGTGCCCATACAAGAAATAGCATGGATACAATCGGCAAGTGAGTAACTATGTACATGGATACAATGCAGGTAAGGGGAAAATGATGTAGGCCAGCCAATATAACCTGATATTTCTCACACACATGAACAAGCCTATATACATATACATACATACATACACACACATATATCTACATAAATTAGAAATGCATATGACCTGTATGCACTCCATAATTGTCCAACCAGCTGTAGCCCATGATTTAAGTCTTAACTTTTTTTTACTTTTCGTTCTTACAAAGTCAATATGAATGTGATCTTCATATCAAAATTTGAAAGCATTAAAAATTCATAGAGAGATCATGTTTTTCAGTGTCTAAGAATCCACTAACTTTAACCAAAACCTTCCCAGTAACCATGTTTTAGTTTCAGTAGATTTTATAAAACTTGCTTTTAAATTTTTAATCGTCAAGAATATGGGGTTATGTGAGCCAATGATTTCTCCATTTGCTTAAGAAAATCATCCAAGAACAATCGGTCATTTTTATCATGCTTTTTCTAATAAACCAATAATCAGATCGTGTTTACAACATCATATTAAGTGAAACCACATGTGGAGAGGGGGGGAAGAGAAAGAGATGGTACAATATCCCAGACCAGTTAGGCCAGGGACAAAACCAGGCCACTTGATATTTTGTTGAAAAATATTCCACAGATATATAACGCTAACATGCTTATGAACACTAATTCAGTATGCTTTGAAAAATATAAATTTTCTATTACAAAAATTTTGATGTTATAAGAGCTGTGAACTCTTTATTATCAATAAAAAACACATTTAAACTCAAAAACAATTAACGTAATGTATGGCTCCTAACAAATCACTCTTAATATAAGGTTATACTGCACAAGAAATACTTTGATGAAGTCAGGAGTTTGGTTTTTTCCCTTGACCTAAGTGGTCTCGAATATATCACTTCTTCTATATATAAATAGAGCACACAAATACCTTTTCACTTGTGATTTCTTAAACAGACTACCATTATCATTACAAACGAAAAAAGTAAATATAAAAGCAAATGGTGTCATTGTGGTAGGTTAAACTAAAAGAACACTTAAATATGAATACATGAACAAGAATGTGAAATAAGATAAAAGTTCACGACAGAGAATCAACTATCTTGGACACAACAAGCTTCATGGTGTTCATGAAGTTTCCTGGTGCACCCAAAATCACGCCACGTCAATCTGGTATACAGTATACACATGGCAAGTGGGCTATCCATGTTACATAGATCAATAGCTCCAGAGATTTTGAGTCCTATTGCAATACAAATAAGTATAATTTTGTACATACCTTGTGAAGAATACTGCTGTTGGAAACCAGACGACTTCCGAGGAGTTGCAGCACCAATGCGCATAGGCCTACTGGAACAGTAGACTCCATTCATTTCATTCATGGCTCGTAACCTCTCATTGTCATCACCAAACCTAACAAAGCCGTAACCTTTAGAGCGGCCTGTATTTGCATCAATGACAACTTTTGCACCTTTTACAGATGGATATCGGCTGCCAAATGTCTCTTGCAATAGTGCATCCGTAACATCAGCAGCCAAATCACCCACAAAAATAGAATGATCTGAACCAACATCTGAGCGCCTATCTCCCATGCTAAATGATGCCCAATTCAACCGAAAAGGCTGATCAGTGTTGGGCATTGCAGTACCATTGTAATTGTGAAGAACATTCTCTGCTGCTGCACGAGACATAAACTCCACAAACCCATACCCCTCAGACTGACCAGTCTGTTTGTTGCGGATGACTTTTATTGAGACAACCTATAGAAAAGAAAATAACGATCATGCCATTAGAATCAGTGAAACAGACAATAGAATGCCACCATGTACAGAAACATTATGCAAAGTGCAAACAACTGGTTACCAACCATTAAGATCTAAGACCTTGTCATACATGCACAAACAATTTGTTAACAGCAACCAAAATTAACCACATAAGAGCCAGAAGCTTCACTTTCCAACAAATTAGAAAGCAAACAGCAATCCTCCAGCAAGTCCCAAATGCTTGTGAAGGTAAAGGTGGCACTTTTCCTCAAACACTTTTCATCTGATATAAGTGAGGATATCAAAATTGGATACTTCATGAAGGGTGCCATGACTGACACAGCAAAATATGGGTACGATACTTCATGACTAACTGCCGAAAAACTTTCAGATCTGAATCAAAATAATCCAAACCCATTCACCTGTCAATGAGAACAAACCTTATCCACCCCAAGGCATATAAACGGCAATTTAATCTTTCCTCATATTGTGTCTATCTTTGTGGACATACACACAGATATTCCACCATAGATCATATGCCCCACGTGTATAAGGTCAAACATCATCTCTCCTATTGAAGCTCATTTTTGTTGTGTATCATACACAGACTTCATAATATTTATTTTGTGCCTGCCTGTGTCTAGCTTCAAAGTTTTGTTAAACGCTTAGGCTTCAAAGTGGTGTATTGAGTTGGAAAGGATGCATTCTGAGCAGAGAATTTTACTATTTAATCAAGATTTTAGAGCTGGTTACTTGCACCAGCCATCCATTGCTGTTTGTTGCTGTTCTTGTTGTTGTAACGTCTGGTCTATTTGCAAGGAATATTAACACACACTCTTCCTTGTTTTTTACACGTACATTCACAATAAGATGATCCATTATAATTTTGAGCAACATAACAAAATACTTGCACAGGATGAAGAAAATAACATCAACCCCACTATATTAAGGGGATAATCGACACAATTACTTGGACAATGATGATACTGACTGTTGTTTTACATAGCATGATGCTGGAAAAGCAACTGAAGATTCAAAGTCTTTATGATGTTAAGTACTATTTACAGGAGATTAAGGAAACAAACCACAGCCAGAAGGGAAATAGAAGCAATAACTGAAGAAAAAGAAGTTAATCATGAACAAACTAGATAAGCGGACAACTTATGAGGGACAAAGATGACTTTAGGCAACTGAAACAGCTACCAGAGACTTTAGGCATGAAATTTTTCAGATAATTCTACTAAAAACTATTTGATAATCTTCTCCATGCCATCCTTCAACTAATTTGCAATTAGTCAATGTTCTCATCTTTCATTTGTATTGTATGTGTAGCTCATTTCTTCTGCGTCTGTTGGTTCATATAAAGATGGCTTTACAATACTGTGCTTATGATATGTGCATTGTGTATGTCACAAAATATAGGCTTGATGATATCATGTTTCGGTGTTGGTTCAATACTTCAATTTGTGATTAATATTGATTAAGAGTCTAACGATCACATTGTGATCCATAAAGGAAATGCAATTGGCACTTTGGCATCAACAAAGTGGAATTATGTTACTTATTTCATGTTCTTCTTTCATTCATTCTACTGACATCAACTAAAATACATGGTTCTACTGTTGCCAAATATTTCTATATAATTTCCTAATTTTTCTTGATGACCTCTTTCTTTTAGCTCTTTAGTTTACTAACTAACCACAGACATGAGTTAGATTCTCTCTGTATGTCTTAGAGAACATACATCATTATCCTCATAATTGGCTTTCATAGCCACATACATGAGTGATGTTTTTTCTTCCTTCCGCACTCTAGATGGCTTACAGAATATACATCAGTTTTTTGTTCTCATGATTGGTTTTTCATTTCATGGATGAAAAGTTTTTACATATACATCAAAGAAAATGGATCAGACCTAAAAAAAATAAGCATGACCGTGATAAATACCATCATGCTTTTACCAAAAAACAATCCACTACTTGGATAAGGTTATGACAAAAAAAGGCAGCACTGACTATCTAACAACCATTCCCACATATCTTTGTGTGATAAGCAAACCTTACAGATTAACAGCTTTAACCTCAACCAATGGAACTTGGACAAACAACATCATAACCAAGTAGTTGCCAGAGCAGGAACTGGAAAAGGAAAGAACTAGGGATGGAGAAGCAGTCATCACAAAACCTTGGGAGAGTCAAGAAGTGAAAAACCAGGAAAAGGTGACATGAAGTGGTATGCTGGATCATATAAAATAATAGTAAGTTGATACATGTATGTGTATATGCATTTAAGTATATGTAAACAAACCTTTCATTAGGTAACACAATGTAACAAAAGATTATCAAGGCCAACAAAGGAGTGTGCGTGTGTAGGTATAGAAATCAGGATTCCATAAACAGGGAACAGGCCTATGTTTGGGAATAGAATTCCTGATGAATTTTGTTTCTGACGTCCAGTAATTGGATTCCCCAGTTACCCTAAGTGATTCTGGCAACTATAGATCACCACAAAGCCAGAGAAAAATGCTATACCATGTTGATAATGAAATTGATTGATAAAAACCAAGCACTCGCAATTACATGATATGGTTTCACAAAATAAAACAAGCCATTTTGAATAGATGAAGATCAGGAAGCGATGGAGATCCATCAGTCTCATTGAAAATGTCATCTGCAATGAGACTGGAAAAGATAACATATGCATCTTGATGCATTTTGCTTCCACAACCAGAAAAGTTTTGAGTTCCTTGGACCATGGCAGCTACATCCAAACGGTGTCAGCATTCATGAATATGCAAAAAATCACCTTCCTTTATTTTATGGAAAAAGGATTCGGTTCCGTATGTGATTTGGCACACTAAGTGCTTTATGCCATGAGCTTGGTTTAATTTTATTTCAATGTAGGTTCAGCTTTACTTTTCTCAAAGCACCCAAAAAATATATCTGAATTAATTGTACAATATCCAATAAGCCACGAAGGGCATCAACTTAGAGTAATTCAAAAATCCCTGCAGAGGCATCGCTTCCGTGCATAATCTTCGATGCAGAACATAAAATAGAATCTCCTTTACTCCATCAAATGGGATATTATCTTCACTAGGTGATCCCATCAACTGGTGATCATACCCATGCCACCAAGAAAAGATAACGTGGATAGACATCCAAAATGTACACCTCAACGCAAGGATACTGCCACATCCCACCAGCGCCAGGCGGGAAAAAAAAAAGGTCAAAACGGGATAGAGCGCCACTATCTATTGAAGCAGAAGACCAATCAGTTATATGACCGAAAGCCGTATTCACAATATTGATTCGAAACAGAAAATCTGCACGTTCTCTGCAACAAGAAAAATAAAATAATAGATCGACATATTAAGCATACGAGAAAAAAATTAAGGTGGCACTTCCAAGACAGCACGCCCCCATGCCTACAAAGTCTTCCGCGTGACACACAAGAAGCAAATACAAGAGATCCAATCAATATACCAAAGGTCAAGAAACCATCTTGAAATGATTTGGGAAACTTGAGCAAATTCAATAAATGAATTCCAGACAACCTTCAAGAATATGATATCAATAAAGGATGGAGGATAAGGAAGGCTCACCTCGCCGGTGTGGCCAAAGCAGGAATTTAAATAACCTTCATCCATCCAGTACTGGAGATCTCCCACCCAGATCGTCTTATTCTCCTCGTTGGATTGAGATTGGGACTGCTGCTGCTGCTGCTGCAGTTGCTGCTGCTGTTGTTGTTGTTGCTGCTGCTGCTGGGGAAGAGGGGGAGGAGGGGGGAGAGGGTGCTGCATCTGCTGCTGAGGCTGAGGGGGATAGGCCATGTAATGCTGCGCGTAGTGCTGGTAGGGCTGCTGGGGCATCATCTGGTGCTGCATCATCATGGCGGCGGGGTACTGGTGCTGCATTTGCATCGCCATCCACTGCTGCTGCTGAGGGTGCGGAGGTTGTTGCTGTTGTTGCGGCTGTTGTTGCTGCTGCTGCTGCTGCTGCGGATCCACTGCACCGGGGTTCGACTGCATCATCTTCGGAACTGATGCTCAGCCGCCAAGAGACAGAGAGAAAGCTGTTGCGAAAGGGAACGAGAGAGACACAGAGAGAAACAGAGGGGCAGCAAGGGCAGCAGCACAAGCAAGAGGAGAGGAGAAGGAGGAGGCGGCCTCTCGAACCTGGTCTCTCTCAGATGAAACCAGGAGGGGGAGAGAGGAAAGGGACCCTAAACGGGGGCTATCCCATACCCCTAAATGGCTCGGGAGATTTCGCGTACGTCTCCGGGGCAGATGACAGCCGTCGGATCCTCCGCCCGCGAGCTCGTGTCATCCGTACCGTCCATCTTGGTGGCTTCGCTTGTCGACCGGGTAGGGTTCGCGCAAAACCCTCCTCCTCCTCATCTCCTCCGCCCTAAAAAAAAGGGAAGCAAATGTTTTTTCCTTGTGAACTCGTGAAGGTCGGTCCGCGCCGAGAACGGCTCGCTCTTTCTCTCTCTGGGTTCGGAGAGACGTGACCCACTTGGTCTCCTCGTGCCAATCTCTAGATCCATTTGGCGCGGTAGATATTTGGGTCGGGCCAAATTGTGAGATTCAGATACGGCTTTGTACTTTTGGGCAGTTTTGTATTGTATCCGAAGTTGGATTTATACTTCAAGTTGGATTTAGCAGTTTGATAGTTACCCTTGATCCATAGGCAGCCCTAATTTTATTTCTCTCTCCAACTTATTGGGTGTTTGAATGTTTTATGGATTGAGATCTTAGATTCTAAGATCTCATGTTCTTGTCCTTTCATAATTGGTACATGTGTAGATTGTGTGCTTTAATTCATGGAACTGAAGTCAAGCCCTGCCTCCCTTGACTGTCTGGATTTAAAGGTGGTAGTGATATTAATTCCACAAATCGAAAACTTAAGAGTCTGATCAAACTATTGACTTCCGAGTGAGTCTTATCATAGATATGGTGTGTTTATGTGATACCATTAAACCTTGTTTTGGAGGCAAATTTGTTTGGATGACAGTGGAAAGCGAGTCCTATAGAAAATACAATTTTGATGAAATATTGTTTTCAAAACAGAGCGAATAACATCTCCGCCTTTTCTCCTCCTATTAGCATAAAATGTTGTCTTCCACTTACAATTGAAAGTCTGAAACACAAAGGGGCCGTTTGGCGGTTGGATGTTATGTACGTGTTTGATGAATGTATCTTTAAAATTGAAGCAGACTCATAGAACACTAGAACTACATGTTCATAAATGTTTTCAAAATAAAGCGAATAACATCTATGTCTTTCGTTCTCCCGTTCATAAAAAATGTTGTCTTTAACTCATAATTGAAAGCCTGAAACACAAATGGGCCGTTTGTCAGTTCGACGCTATGTATGTATCTTTAAAATTGAAGCAGATTCATAAAACACTAAAACTACATGTTCACAAATGTCCTGAAACTACGTGTTCACAAAATTGTGAAACACTCACAAAATTTTCCATTTGCCGAACGACCTCAAGAATTACAAGTTTTTAAAAATTTGTTGCAGAATAATACTTTTACAAAAACCTAAACTTATAAAAGGTCAATTTTTAAAGTGTCATCCAAACACAACATAAGAGAGGAGACAACCAAATGCCTTCATTTAATTTCCATCTTTTTTGAGACGACCATGGCAACACTTTTCCCCTTGGTTTAGATAAACAAAGAAGAGAAAAGTCCTTCAAAACATATTCTCAATATTTTCCCTACAAGTTTCTTTGAACATGTTAAAAAAAAGTAATACATTAATAGGATTTCATTAAAAATAACAAAACAAAAAGGAAAACACCTGAATATCACCTTTCTTCAATGAGTGACGAAAAAAAGAAAAGAAAAGATGATATAACCTAGGCAAGAAGTCAATCCCATAAAATGTAACTAGAAAAAAAGGCAGGCGGCCATATCTCAAGATTGAAATTCAATGTTTTCATCTTAATAATGACCTATAGACTTCAGATTTTATAAATTGTAACTTTTGCTGTATATAGATCATTGAGAGTTTTAGTTCCTAAAAAGTTCTTTGTAAATAAATTAATGGATTTGACAATGATGTAAAATATAAATTAAATAAAACATTTCATATCGGGCAATTGGTATCACAGCAACTACAACCATTATGCATTACATATATAATGCCCTCAAACTGCTATACCAACCACGTGAAATAACAACTAGAAACAAATTCAATATTGTGCACTAAGCAATTTCTTTATAATATGTACATGATCTTAAAAAATATCCCTATATATCATTTGAAAATTATCTATTTTAAATATACTATTATGAGTACGAAGACATGGACGGCATGGATTTGGATAGTTTTGTTAGGATAGGAAGAACATGTATAAGACAAAATTTTGCTTGGATTTTAGAGTATTTCTAAAATTTGAATTACATTTCAGGTACAAGTTAGGGAGAAGATAAGAGTCTTCACTTAACAGCATCATCAATTACGTGTAACCATATTACATTAAGTCATGTTTGATTGCACAAGCATGTGTTTCAACAGTGCCTACTTTATTCCAGGAACAAGTCTTTTAGAAATGGCCTTACCTTTGAATATTTAATACTCACATGTCCCTTGTTTGATTAGTGGTTCATCACATGTCCCTTGTTTGATTAGTGGTTCATTAGTCCAGTGCATCTAATGTTTTTGGTGAGCCGGAGGAAATTCTATTGTTTGAGTGAACGCTCAAGTTCCTCAACACCTTTCCCCCATCCCTCAGGGTTTAGGATTGTTACCCTTGCTATGCTTTAACTTCTATGTTGGTACCTTCTTGACTCCCCGCCTTTGCAACACAGAGAACTAACATCACAGGAAATTGACAAACACCAAAGGAATTCGAAACAGGAATTGACAGCCTACTAGCCTCTGCTCCGACCATTGCGCCAACCCCCTCGATGATTGATGCATTTAATGTTTGAATTGGTTAGGTCCAAACAAGTGCACTGCTTCCTTCAGTCGATGAGACGCCTAAGATGAAATATGAACATGTTGCAAGAATTCAAATGAATGTGCTCTAATGAGCTAAGACCTAAGTGAATCTCCAAGTAAATCCCATTTATTTCAAATAAATTGATTACAAAGGTCAACAAACTAATTACAAACAAGTTAAAAAATGGATAGTTAGAAAATATGTAAAGTTATTAATTGCATGTATTCAGTAAATATTTAGTATTCATAATACGGGAGAATATCACTTGAATCAGGTGGAGAGAAATTGTAAAACTAGATTCTCTAGCCATTGTATTAATGTTGGTAATTGTTACCATGTGCTTGTAACAAGTAAACGAAACAAGCTTCATCGAATTGTAAATCAACAGTATACTTTTATGCATAATTGGCAAACTCTTTTAGTGCTGATTCGGGAATCGCCTGAGTCAGCTAAGATTGGCCACAAATTCGGCCACGAGGCAATGTTTAGGTGAGGTAGAACCTGACTCGTCGAGGTCGCCCCTGACTCACCCAACTAAGTTGCAGTAAAAATACATTTAAAAATAACATTTTAGATAGTCAAAGACCTTACTTAATCTATATACAAGTAAAAATATATTAAAAAATTTGTGATATGATCCACCCAAGTCGACGAGTCAACTCGCTGATTCAGTAAACCCGGTCATCTGCCCATTCGAGTCCAAGTCATGGGTCAGCCAACTATGCATTCGTGTGATAGTCTATCAGCAGGAATCATAAGTAATAACCGAAGATACTAAGAAACCTTGATAGCAAGAACCAGTAAATGTGAAATGTCCTAATAAATTTGTGGTGGCCTTCTTAAGAGAACATTGAAACTCTAATAAGCTTTCGTTCGTTTGAAATATTTATGAGACATTTTAGAGCACGGAGAAATTTTTTTGTTTAAACAACATAGCGATGCAAACCCTGGATGGATTTAGTTCCATTGAAATATATTTTGCATTTGAACGATTGCAAGAAAGATTGACTAGCAATACCCAGAAGCTTGGTTTGTGTATCATTGTTATTCATTTTTTTGTAACACTTTAATGTGTTCTATGTTCTTCTTTTATGGTCAATTCGCTCTTGCATGTTGAAATTAATCACAATGTTATCTTAGAGACGCCGAGGTTAAACTTTATTCCTTTATTTTCTTAAAAAATTCTTAATTTGTTTCTCATTGTTCACATTTCATTTTTATTTGCATTGTTGGGGAAATTTTGGTTATTGTTCAATTTTGGGAAATTGATGAAGTTCTTCCATCGTGCCCTCACATATTCTCTTTATTTTCTAAAGTTGGATTTGGTTGTCTAGCACATTTGGTGGGTTTCATGATGGTATAGGGGCGGAGTCAGAATTTTTATGTGAGGAACAGAATTATGATTTCTAAATTTTAACAGGCAGAAATATAATTTTTAAGAACTTATTTTATATAAGATAAATGATATTTTTTAAAATTTTCATGTTTTTTTTTTGGGTTTTTTATTCATGTATTTAGCTCTAATATAGTGTTTCAATGCCAAGGACAGGAGTTTTATTCAAACATGGCACTCATTATACACATGATTCAAGTTCATGTTCAAGGTAAATGAGAAAATTTATTTCAAAATTAAAGGGGACCTCCATGTGACCTAGTGCACAACGTAGTATTCGTTTCACCATTATATGAATTTGATGGCATCCATCCAATAATTTTTGTCATGTTAGTTTTTTCACATAGCAGATTTATACATGGGCATAAGATCGATGGACGTGAAAGCCTTACATCTTTCTCAAGTAAAAATGAGAAAATAAGCGCTTGTAAGGAAAACCACATTGTTGTATTTTGTCAAATGAAAGAATAAATGCCTGCACACATTGTTGTTGTCTTTGTTAGTAAAGGATTTTTTTATTTTTTTTGTATTTTTGGTGAATGAGAGGTTATTCTGATCACCCTAGTGAAAGTCGAAGTTCCCTCATTTGTCTCATCCTCTTAAGGTTCAGGGCTGCTTTATGTGTTTCGGAGTGGCGCCTATATTATGCTTCAACTTGCATATCAGTGTCATCGCTTTTGTAATATAGAGAGTTTAAAGTTTGAAACGGAAACTGGCCCTTGCCGTTATGCTGACCTCCTTGATTGGCAACCTCATATATCACTAGTTCCCAAGCATGAAACTACCTCACAACGTCCCCACCCTATCACCAAACAATAGATTTCATGCATCGTGGATTTTAGATCTGATCTCATATTCAAAGGAAAAGGACCACGCTCCTTGGGTTGATGGTGATGAAAAGGACCACGCTCCTTGGGTTGATGGTGATACGGTGGTGTTCTTTAATTTGATTTATCACATTTTCCAAACTAGAGGGGATATAAGAGCCAGGTTCGGGCCGGCCAGATGTCCAAAACCCGAGTTTGGGCCCGAGTTCGATGTCAGAAATCCGAGCTGAAACCATGCTTGGTCATAATAAAAAAATTTAATATAAAATAAAAATTTAAATATAAAATATATTTTAATAATAAAGTATATATTATTAATTAAAAATAGTATTTAAAATTTATGGAACCGCCTATTGAGTACCTCACCGGATGCCCACTTCTAGATATGATCTTAAATTTGAAATCCAAAAACTATGGTTTCCAGCATCAACCCATCAAAGTAGAAATCAAATGCACTTGATATGAGGTCTGGCAAGAAGGAAATGAGGGTTTGGTCCTCCAAACTAGGGATCTGAGATCTGCTATACATGTAAAGTATGGAAAGAAATGATTTTTTTAAAGCAAGAACGTAAATTAGGAAGGATTAGTTGGGAAAATGTGGTGTACAGGCTGAATGTGGAATAATCCAAGAGAATATAATTTTTGTTACCAGTTTCGTTGTTATCGATCATCGAATCCCGATAAAAGCTGGATTCGATACACACGACGAACATGGAAACTAATTAAAAAATTAAAATGGGAAAAAAACAATAAAAACAAGAAAAGAGGAATTGGCATATGCGAATCTTCATTGCTTCTGATGCGGAAAGGATTTCCAATAAGTACGGCAAAGAGAGTCATAAAGTAGACACGACCGAAAAGATGGAAAAATTTTAATTCCCTCGACTGGACCCACGACAATGACAACTCCAAAGGAGAGGCAACTTTTTTTTTTTTTTTATGTCATTTCAAATTAAAACTCATATTTCAAACTATTTTTTCTTAAAAAAAAATACAAATCAAATTCAGATCCAACTAGCCAACACTTACGTACGTGGTCCGATCAGATCTTTGCCAAAATTCGGGCAGATATTGAATTGAACTTCAATTCAATTTTGACTATATAAATGTATACCAAAACAAAATTTCGAGTAGTAAATAGAACTATATTTCTTTATGGAATTTGCTTAAACATGCTTTCATATGAATAATAGATCCATTTATCTTTATCCTAAAGGTGAGGTCCTCAAAGATTAAATTTGAATATATACAAAGAAGAAGTTAATATCTTGGTTCAATGATAATTGTTATATGCAAGTGGATCTTGCTTTTAAAACAGCAGGGACGGAGTCAGGATTTTGTTTAGGGGCGGGCCGGCGGTCTGACCTCTCAATTCGAGTAAGGCCAAACTGAATTCTAATACAAAAAATACATTACACAATTAAAAAAATATATTTTTTCAATGTAAAAAAAAATTTCATTGATTAAGGTGGGGCCATGGCTTAGGCGAGCCCCCTTCCCTACTGTTTGTAAGAGGTTGGAGAATGTTTTTTGCCTGAAAAATCTACAAATATTATATAAGAAATCTAAATTATATATATATATATATATATATATATATAAAATACCTACACCCTAATCCACCGTCCATTCCTCCTCATCCACCGTCCGTTCCTCATGCAGCGTGAGAGAATTGGTCCACCTACTCTCTCTCTCTGTCTGCCATTCACCAAACTCAGTGGCTGCTTCCTGTCCATTCCGATTCCTGATCAGCGGCTTTTTGCCAAAGTTTCGTACTCACCTAACCACTCAGCGAAGCCAATAGAATAGCAGTCAAGGCCAACTCTTGACCTATAGCGGCTGTGCATTGTCACAATATGGCACCAAGATTGACGTTTGCATCCGCAGGAGAACCTCTGAGAGTGGGTAAAAGAGAAGGTGGCTGGCATCTAAAGGTCGTAATCGAGATGGACGTACTGCAACTCAGACTTGCAGGTGGACTTCACTTGCTCCCTGGTTAAGAATTAAAAGCTGTTGGAATTATTGATGGCATCTGTAATTTTTTACCATCTGCACATCACAACCTTTTGGGGTTGTTGATTGGTAGTATGGAATTGAATAAACATTAATTTTACTGTTATATTAATCTATTCCGATCTTTTAAGTAAGATTTACAGAGTAGTCTTCTTACTATCAAACAACTCCTTCAAGAACATATACAGCAAAATTCTTTCTTGCATGGACAATTGCATATAATAAACTGGTAAAGACCTGCCAAATCCCATTTATGACCATTAAATGACAGAAAGAAGTTGGTTCAAATCCAAGAGCTTCATGTTGCACGACAGGTGAAACATTCTTTCAAAAAAAAAAAAAAAGGTTGGGTTTCATGGATCAGTTTGGAAATTTGGAAACCGTACAGCTCCAGTGCACTTTATAAAAAACTTTATTTGAAAAATAATTTTCATGTTTGATAGAATTAAATAAGGTGGTGGGAAAAATATACCCAGAAAATTTCAACTGCCCATCAAACACCCCTTAAGAACAGCACTTTGAAATTGAAAAGGAGCTCATGTGATCTCGTGAACTTTTCACTATCGAAAAATTAATGAAATATCGAAAACTGGCAACGTATAGAAACCACATTTCCACTTTAAACATCGGTGACATAAAGTCTCATCAAGATCCGTGCCGTGCTGATACGGACAAGCTGCACCAACTTGTTTGATGGGAAAAGAGAGAAAAGCATGTGCACGTGGTAGTTGGGTCTCATAGAAGATCGCAAACTTGACCAAGTGGTTTCCTACCTGGGTAGAAGATTCAAAGACGAAAAGTAGAGAAGAGAGATGAGTCGAATTTTCAGCACAGGCACATGAGAAGGCAAGGGAATCCAGGAAGAAGGACGGCATCAGCAGCGAGAATCCAGTAAAAGTCAACTGACGTAAACATTTGAAACTCTCTCTTGTTTTCTTTTCTCATCTCTCCGTTTATCTCTTTCTCTGTGATGAGGATAAATCAGAGGACGGAGCCATCTCTCTGTGTGATGAAGATAAATCAGAGGACCGAGCCAAGCGGGGAGCGCAAATGTGGGAGGACTCTCCATCCTTAAATTGTTTTCGAAGTGGGAGACTCGCAAGAGGCCCAGGTGTCGTGTCCCAATTTGGTGGAGGAGGTGCAGACCGCAGACCGCAGACCGCAGACCTGCCATCTTTGTCAACCAAAGGTCTTTCCTTCTGTTCGGGACGTCGCTTTCCTGAACCATATATAGCACGAGAGAGAGAGGGGGGAGGCTGCTTGCACCACCTGCGTCAAAAAGCGCCGTTGTAGTGGAGAGAGAGAGAGAGAGAGAGAGTTGGAAGTTGCGAGGTTCTGTATCTTGTTGCAGCAACGTCCGAGTGTTGCTCTTTTAGGCAAGGAAAAGAAGAAGGATGGAGGCCATCTCCCCTTTGATCGTGATCGCAAACGCCTCGGCCTCGGACGTTCAGGAATCTCGACGTTGGCACCGGCATTCTTGCAAGTTGGCCGCCCCTGCATCTGCGTCTTTTCAGCCGAGGAGGATCACGAGGCTCGCGCCATCAAGAAGAAGGAGGAGCCGTATCTCCGCTAAAGTTGCAAGTCAAGAGCTCGAGCTCGACTTCAGCGATCCGGCATGGAAGACCAAATACCAGGAGGATTTTAAGCGCAGGTTCAGCCTCCCTCATCTCAGGGACATCCTTGATGTCAAGCCTATTCCCTCCACCTTTTGCCTCCAGAGCAGGTGTCCTTTTCAATCCCAACAATCCTTTCTCTGTTTTGGTTTTTGTTTCATTGTTGTGTATTCGAAACTTCCATAACGTCTGAAGACTACAACAAGTTTTCCGCATCTTATGGTGGTCTTGTTTTAAAATCTGAACGATGGCATTTTTTCTTTTCTCCTTCTTCTCCTCCTGGTTCTTGCGGTTATAGATGTCCTGTAATGGAGGATTTCGCGAATGGGTATCCATCAGATGAACGATGGAACGGATACGTCTATGACGAAGACAGGGCGCTTCTCAAGGTACCTAATTTACCCTAAACTGTCTTTGTTTCTTCTCAAATTCCATCTACTTTTCCTTCCTTTGTCTGTTGGCCTTCCGAAATTCTGAGTGATGGCTCTTAATTTAAATTCAGTTCCATGCGTAATGCTGGTAAAAGCCTTATTTGTGAGTTTCTCATACTGTCCAATCTATTGATTTTGTCGCTGATCTGATCAACAGCTTAATCTGGTAACTGGGCATAATGCACTCTTTCTTATCTCATGTCAAAGGGTTGTCTTTGAGGAAAAAGGGGGAGGATACTTGAGGAGCATTATTTCTCAAGTTTCTCAAGTTAAACGTCACTTGATCGAGTGTAGCTGTTATGTTGGTTACCAAAATTCAGGTCAAGCCTTTTGTTACGATGAATAATACCACTAGCTTGTTGATCTGATGCTTTACTTCCTTAATAATAGCTCTAAGATTAATCCGTAAAATGTGCCGTGGTCTCTGTGTTATGGGGTTTCAACTTTTCGTTCGTACGCTTGGTGACGTTGGTTCTCTCCCTCTCTCTCTTATATATATATATATATATATATATATATATATATATATATATATATATATATGCGCGTTTGACGAGATGTCAAATTTATCATTCCCTGAAAATGGTTACAAATTAATATGTATATGAAAGTAGTTTTTTCATGGAAAACCGAAGATAATATATTATATTCTTGTTATTGTAGAATTATATGATGTATCATATTCTTCTCTTACCGTTTTTGTTTCTAATGACAGGTTATTAACTATTCTAAACCCACATCTGCTGGTGCCGAGGGCATTGATCCAGATTGTTCTTGGGTGGAGCAATGGTAAATATCCAGCACTTACGACATGGCACCTAAGAATACCAACGATGATGATTGATTTTTTTTTTTTTTTTGTGGATTCTCTGCCCTACAGTGGAACTTTTTACTAAAAAATATGACCTGGAAATAACCTAGATTATAATTGAACCATTATCACATATATGCTGATGTCTTTGAAAATATTGCGTGATAATATTGACAAAAGAGAGAAAAAAAAAACTCCCAAGTATCACACCAACAAAGTTATCACTACAGTATTCACAATATTTTTCCCTTTCTTAAGAAAACATTGTTTGATGTACTTTGAACCTTTCCATCTTTTTTGTTTCTTTTGGCATTCGAAAAACTATTGTGAATTTGTTCAATGTTATACACAACTCATAATTTCACAGTTTTCTTGTACGATTTGTATACAGTTTTTGTCACTTTCCAAATTTATGAGATTTTCTTATTTTTTTCTGATAAATACCGAAGAAAAAAATCACTGATGAAACCCCAAATATTTGTGGAAATGAATTGAACTCCTGATTAGTACAAGCTTGGAACATGTGTTTTCTTTCCCCTGTCCTTGTGTATGTGTGTTTTCTTTCCCCCTGTCTCTGTGTGTGTGCACATGTCTGCTTGTGTCTTCTCTCAGATGCACATGCCAATGTCTGAGAACATGCATGCATGCCTCCATGTGTGTATTTTTTTTATGAGCATGTATGTTTCTAAATACAAAAGGTGCTAGGTTCAATTATAGTCACAATCATTAAACCAATGAATAATTTTAATATATGTGTAAAATATTAAAATTTAGGATCTGGAAATGCCAATTTTTTTGAATGCTCTTTCCTCCTGAATTGAATATTTAAAGCATCTCCACAGACAGAAGAGTAATGTAAATTAAGTTCAGTTGAGTTTTGCATGAGTGAGGGTGTGTGCTGAAATTTGTGCTAAAATTGGGATTCACATACTTCACACCTCCTCCTCCATCCTGCCTCCTGACACACACACATATACATGTAATCATATGCTAAAAAGGAAAAAAAAATCAAAATGATATCGGTAAAGACATGCTAGAGATTTTCTTGGCAACTCAGATACTATAGTTCTCGGCAAATAGAAGATTAATATAAATTAAGGTCAGTAGCATGTAGGATGAGTGAAGATTTATCATGATTATTATGAGGAACTAACCTGTTAAAAATTTGAGCAGATTAAGAGAAAACCTTTCAACAATGTGTGAAATCAAACAGAATTCTAGAGAATGGGGAGATAAACAACAGAAACATGCTTTCCTCTTCGAACAAGGACTGTAAATTTGAATGTCATCTTCAGGTCAGGTTTCTGGTGTTCAGAAATGTCTGGGTGACTTGAGAATTTTTCTTCTTGAAATCTGATAAATAAATGTCATGTACCTACCCAAGTTCCATCAAACATCAACTGTAGTGTTGCATTGCCTACTGATTTAGAGCCATTAGAATCTAATCTGCTAAAAGTTTTTGGAAGATTAAAAAATAAATCCATGAGCACAATGGCTAGATCATGAACATGTTTTCTTCTGGGAAAATAATTATAAATTTGGGTAGGATGATTCTTTCTTTTAGACACCATGATGTTCAGAAATATCTGATGGGACCGAGGATTTTTGTTTTTGAAATCTGGGCAAACACATTTCTGGTTATCTACCCAAAGTCATCAAAGATCAATAGCAGCATTGGATTGCTCTACAGATTTATGATATTGCCCTATGGGTTTATGATAGTTTTATTATCATTTACTGAATTATGCATGCAAGCCGAAGATTGCATACTGCTGATTTAACTTTAACAATTCCTTCAGCTATTTCATCTTAAAATGTATTATAAATGTGAATTTAATATTACTCTTGAGGGCAACAAAAATTTGAGGTGAGGTTCCAGAAGAAGAATAGTTGTAGCTCCTTAGGATTTGGAGCAGCTCCATCACCTGCAACCGGCATAGATTCTTTGACACACTCATGCACATACTTAGATCTTGCTTTAATCATTAATCATAATACTCTAATGGCATTTCCTCAAGTGCCATAGCATTGTCATTATAGCACTCTGAAAAGTGACATGCATCCGGCTTCATCACAGAGGGATTGAGTGAGAACCAGTAGCACTTGCATGCTCTCTTCTGTCAACTATGTTTAAGCTGAGGAAAATATTTGAAAGCACCATATGCAAAGGAAAGAATAATGACTAAGCATGACTTGTAATATTTCCATTGGTCTCTGTATCTGTCAGATTGATTTCTATTTCTAATATGTTTCTCAACTACAAATTTATCTGAATTAGTTAAAAAGTTGATTTTTTGCACATTTTAGTATTTGACATGGCTGTTTGAGTTATTTGCTGAGGATACATCAACTTATTTCAGGGTTCATCGAGCTGGGCCACGAGAGCATATATATTTCAAACCTGAAGAAGTAAATGCAGCAATAGTTACCTGTGGAGGCCTTTGTCCTGGTCTTAATGATGTTATTAGGCAGGTCAGTATAGACCATATCTGTCTCTCTTACCTCATTAATTAAGAACCTCTATAAATAGTAGCAGGGAAAACTGACACCTGAAAGTGCCAAGCATTGTAAATGTGATAAACTTCAATCTAGTGGTGTCACTTTCACATGGCTACCAAACTTTTCCAAGTTTACAGTTCCACAATGTGGGCTTCAATGTGCTATTGTAGTAATAGAAGTGCAAGGATCACTTGTGGTATAATTTTTGGATTGAATTACCGGGTGTGCTACAAGTTCATCACCCAAGATGAAGTACCCATTTCACTTAGCCTAGAGGTTATTTATGAAATCTTTTTTGGTGGTATGTGTACATATATGGCTAATTCTACTGTGATTTGTAATACATTAGAATTGATATGTCATTAACTTAAGGGTTGTTTATGATTGGTCACATGAAACCTGTTGACTTATAGCACTTGCATTTGTACAGTGAAGAAAATATAGCTGTCCTTTGATTTATTGTGTTGTAGAAGTGCTTTTCATTGATGTAGAGGCTATTTATAACATGCTTCGGATTGTTAAATGAATGTCCAGATTGTTATCACACTTGAAATATATGGAGTGAGGAACATTTTAGGAATTCCATTTGGATACCGGGGATTTCTAGACAAAAATCAACCTCCTATACCTGTAAGTTATTTTCAGATACTTCTAAGCAAACTGAATCAATCCATATTATGTTACTTCAGAACTTTTGTTCTGAAAATATTTGAGCAAATTTCTTCTAACAATAATATGTCATTTCCAGCTCTCACGTAACGTTGTCCAAAATATTCATCTTGGTGGTGGAAGTATATTAGGAGTTTCTCGTGGAGGTCCTTGTGTGACTCAGATTGTGGACAGCATGCAGGTGAAGAGAGAAAACTGTGTTTAAGTAGTAGGATTAAATTCTCACGAATTCATTCTAATTGTCATTGTATCTGAATTTCAGGAAAAAGAGATAAACATGCTGTTTGTGTTGGGCGGAAATGGCACACATGCAGGAGCCAATGAAATACACAAGGAGGTTGTTGAAGTTGTCTATTTCCTCAGTTTGAAAATTTCTGATTTATGAGCATCCTTTGTTTGGTACTGCAAAATTTTCAATAGTGCATTTATTTTGTGTAATAGCTAATGAGATTGCATTTTCACTAAGCTTACATTTTAATTTGTATACCCCTTTTAGCTACATAATTGACTAAATTTTCAACCTATCTTTGAGCTGAATCCCCCTTTTGAGACTTCATTCAAAATATAGTACCTTGTAAATCAGATTTACTAGCTTTCTCAATGCCAGTCTATGTCTTCAAAAAGATAATGGAAAGAAATTATTCTAATTCAGTGAGAAGCCAAATGGGTACATCTTTTCCTGAAACTATTAGTCCATAAAAGTTGACTGCTTTTTGTAAATTTTTGTAAGTTGCTAGCATTCCAATCAATGAAGTCATGGTTCAATGAACTGTGTGTTGAGGCCTTCATCGAACCTGACTTAATTACATAGTCCCCTGAGACTGTCTAGATATTACCAATTGAACATTATTTGTGGCTGTTGCTGAGAGAACAAAGGATGTCTGAAATGAAAATTGAGCGTAGTTACCTCAAAAAAAGTTTGCACGTCATTGATACATCCAAGAACAATTGGAGACTCTTAAATGACTTGTATTTTTTGTGAAAACTCCTGAAGGTTGTTAAGTAAGCTTTAATTTTTTTCCACGGCAGAAACTGCAAGCAGAATGATTGAAATATGCACAACTCCACTAGGGCACATGAAGAAAGGCTGCTGTGTTCTAGCTTTTTCTAGCTTTGTATTTCTGTCAATTAGAAAAACATTCAAAAAGGTCCATTTTCATGCAGTGTCGGCGGAGACGGATGAAGGTAGTAGTTGTCGGTGTACCAAAAACCATTGACAATGATATTCTGTTGATGGACAAGACATTTGGCTTTGACACTGCTGTAGAGGAGGCCCAGAGAGCAATCAACTCTGCCTACATTGAGGTGCATATTGGAGCATTGCCGTCAATTACTTAATACTTCGTAACTAATTTATTAGTTCTTCATTGTTCCTTTGATGTTCACTGTAACAGGCTCATAGTGCTTACCATGGAGTTGGAATTGTAAAATTAATGGGTAGGAGCAGTGGTTTTATAGCAATGCAGGCATCACTAGCCAGTGGACAAATTGATATTTGTTTAATCCCAGAGGTAGAATCCAATTTCCTATGTGCATACATGTTGTAGTGGTCTTCATGAAAGCAAGCATTTTTCTTTCACTCTTAACATACATTACAGTGCAATTTTCTATCATTTCGATAGGATGGATGACAAACATTTTCTTTCTTCATGCAGGTACCATTTGAGCTGGATGTTGTTTTAAGATATCTAAGGCATCTTATTGAGACAAAGGGTTCAGCTGTGCTGTGTGTGGCTGAGGGAGCTGGCCAGGTGACAAGATTATCCTGTTCAATTGAAATTGAGAATCTGATACCAGAATGTGAAAAGAAGTTATTCTAAGTAGTTGTCTTTGTCCATTTAGTAGGTTGTCAAGTCTTGAGACTCTTTTTGCACCTTATGTACAAAAGGTTGTTGAGATTTGTAATCCATAAAGATTTGGGTAGAAGCATAATGAATTCATTCATTGTGGAACAATTCACCAAAATAATAAATGGAAAACTAAGGAATTAAGTAATGTTAAAGGGAAATGAGGAATTTCGGAACTAATTGCACATAAATAGATTAGGGCATGATGATGTTGCTGATAGCTTTGTAAGACCTCTTCCCTTCATTATCATAAAATGTATGCTACCGGTTAGGTTCAACATAATGATGCATATGGCATGCAGAATCACGTATCAATAAAATAACAAAGTAATCTCTAAAATAAAAACATAGAAAATCCAAAATGGATCTAGATAACATGTGATTCGTACAAAAAAAAAAAAACTAAAATATCATATATCAGGTAATTGTGAATTGTAGCAATCATCAAATACAGAGTATTTCTAGTAAATGCTTGCTCCATAATTGTCCTCAATTCTGGGCAAACTTCCCTAACCATCTTTTGCTACTTCAGACACAACCCAAGTTTCCTTTGCATGTCACTCATATAGAACACGTGAATGTGGTATAAAGGCTTCTCTGCTGAAGATCCAACTGTGTCAAGGCCCTGTCTTCCATCACCAACTATCCAAATAATTTTGCTCATGGAGGCGGGCTCAGTCCCCTTAGGAACTCCTCAGGAATAGCAGCAGGGCTCTGCGTTTACAGGAAACCATTAAGCCTCTGGCACAGATACATGCTTATCATTTATGTTGGCCTAGACTATTTGGTGCTTGAGTAAATTGCTAGGCTCTTACATGTTTTAACCTTTAAAGCAGTTAATGATAATTAAAGCTGTGCATTAAGCATGTATATCTCTCTTTCTACAGGCATTGCTGGAGAGCACAAATGCCACAGATGCATCCGGGAACGCTGTGCTTGGAGATATTGGTGTTCATATTCAACAAAAGGTATGAATTAGGTGCTGACCATAGCTGTGAATGTGAGTGAGCCATATAAAAACTGTTCAAAGCATTGATAACAAGTTCAACTCAATCAGTAGATACAAATAGGCAGGAGCATATATATGCATAATTAACGTGTGCATGCTTGTAATGTTCCAATGTCACTTGGATGTTTCTACCAGCCCTCCATTCCAAACCTGCCGCATATTAATTGCCATATGTGTCGGTGACAACCTGATTGTTTCCAGTGAGCCTCTAACCATCTGGACAAGCTCACCCATAAATTTAACTGCAACCACATACGTAGATTTTTGTGGTTCTTTTTTAATGCCAAAACTAACTGTTCTGAACAGGTGTTCTTAAAGTAGCTCAAAAATCGTCCAACAGCCAACTTAACCCACAACTTTTCCTGCAACCTGCACCTTTCTTGCTTTCTGCAGGAAAACCAATATCTAATTCTAATGTTGCGTGCAACTCCGTCGTACTCTCCAAAGGGGAGCTTCGAGTGTGTCTTCTCTCTGATAAACTGTGATTACTTTATTCCCTCAAGCTGCCTAAGTGCCACGAACCTTTCTGTTGCAGACGAAGAAATATTTCAAGGAAGTCGGCGTTCCAGTTGATGTGAAATATATAGATCCAACCTACATGATTCGTGCTTGCCGTGCGAACGCATCAGATGGAATCCTCTGCACTGTACTGGGCCAAAATGCGGTGAGCTTGCATTCATAATTTGTTTGGGTTCTTTTATCTGTGTTGTTCGTTGGTTTTGTGTTGCTCATTAACTGGTTCAAAGGCTGATACCAAGCTTATGTTGTTGGTGGGAGGAGCAGGTTCATGGTGCATTTGCAGGGTTCAGTGGCATCACGGTAGGGATATGCAACACACATTACGTCTACCTCCCCATCCCTGAAGTCATTCGTTATCCCAAGAGTGTTGATCCGAACAGCCGGATGTGGCACCGGTGTCTGACATCTACAGGGCAGCCAGATTTCATTTGAAGGCTATGGATGCAAAAAATAACATGCAAAAGCAAAAGTGTGAAGCTAAAATTTTGAAGATTGTTACGTTAGTACTACAAGGGATGCTGGGGAGAACAGGTCTGAAGCCAAAAATATAACCAAAACAAGGAAGTGAATTTTGGAAAGAGGAGCAGATTTCTTGGTAGCTCTATTAGCATCTAATCCCTGATCATCCCACCTCCATTTAACGTACATAATTAATCACTTGTGATTAGGATTAGTTTTCGATTCCAAGCCCACCAAAGTTAGGGCCATTATCTCAAAGAGAAAATAAGAGAAATGAAGAAAAATTGATTAGATTGGGAGCAATTCTTTTGCACTTTATTGCAGTATAGAAATTTTCTTTTCTTATTTCATTTTGTGTTATTGAATTGTTCACAAAAACATATATTGGAATTGAGGTTTTTTTTTGAAGTAATAGCCTGGAAATGTGAGAATTGCTTCGTGTTACAAGTTTGCTCCTTTCTGATGGTTGTGTTCTATCATTTTGAAATGAAGTTGCACCGTCAAACAAACACTCCTTGACACAAGTCTGGATTTTGGTTTTGTATAGCATGTCAGTAGTCTTTATCATCGTCTCCTAGCGTCTTCCTCTCTCAAAGTCTCCTCCTAGCAAGCAGGTTTGAAATATACGCCAATCAATGTCATAAAATTGCGATTCATAGGGTTATTGGCGGGTCCTAGAAAATTTCTGACATCTAAGAAAATTTACCTTGTGCTTGATTTAACCAAGCATATGGATGTGCGCATTACTGATTATTATCGTTCCTTAATTTGAATCAATTTTGCAAGAAAAAGAGTGTCCTATCATCAAGTTTTGTGGTTCTACATGCGCCGGTGATTTTTTTTCTTGATTGAGAAGCATATTTAAGCACGGAAACTTTCAAGTTTCTCAATAGGTTCGTGTTTAAAAGGTTTCTATCACGCAAAAAGGCATACATAATACCCCCTGAAAATGGCTGAATTTGTCTGAATATAAATGGCATTGGATATGCAAGCTTTTCTTAATAACCACAAATCCTTTAGTCACGATCCACTGCTTGGAAAAGAACCTGAAGGCTTTTCCATTTGTCCAGCCCTGAGCTGTGTCAATGTCAAGAGTGGTAGCAGAGCAACTTAAGTACCGTGTCTCACACTTAACGCACAAGACATAGTGTATATGAAAATCAAACAAGATGGATCTATTTAGGTGTAGGTGCCTCAAGCTAATCCAGCTATATCATGCCTTTAAGTTAATGACCACATATCCTTCAAATTTTCGTTTTCAGCATAAAATATGATTCTCAGCCAAATTGAGGTTAAGCGATTTCCTTCTTTAAGTTAGAGACCACGTATCCTTAAAATTTGAGTTTTCAGCATAAATTATGATTCATTGTTTTTTAAATTCAAAACCTTTTCCTTCTTTGGACAGCCAAATTGAGGTTAAGAAACAAACACCTCGGATATTGGATTTTTGACCGTTAATTTTTAAGCTCGCAAAGCCGACTCTAGCTCTTGACTGAGTCCATTTTTCACTCGCAGAAGCGCATGGTAACTGGAACATGCCCTTCAGTGCCAAAAGGACACGGCATTACGTGGATACGTTTTGGTTTAAACAACCTGGTGGGCGTGTCTGTGCGTGTGTGTGTGTATATATATATACATATATACATATATATATATATATATATATATACATGGTCCACACACTGTACAGAGGTGTTATCTTCAGTTTCACCTTTGTGACAACCAAAGGTTAAAGGTGGAAATGAGAGGAAAGAACAGTCAAGGTTGTAGCAGCCTGCACTTGAATACTCATAAACCACTGTAACCCCACGCACTCTCTTTCCTTTGCCTGAAAGATGCCACGAATAAACAAAAAGGAGTGGGCATGAAGCTCGGTCAAAGAAAATGGGTGTAGGCAAGTAGCGAACATAAAACAAAAACTTGACACACTGGGGGAATAATTCCACCACGACCACCATCCATTTCCTCTGTTTTTTAACTGAAACTGAAACTTCCAAGGGGTTCTTCCCCAGCAGACCACCGTCGACGCAGGTTATCGAGATTCCCCTTCTCAAGAGGTGCTTCCGTTCGCGTTTCCCCTTCCCGAGATTTGCTTGTGGCTCATGGGGGTTCGCTTTTTAATCACAAGAGGCAGCAGCGAGCCCCAGATTCTAACCAGACAGACGGTCAAACAAAGAGTGGCATGCACCAGATATTACACAAAAAGTAACAGCATTAAATATATGGTACTAAAAGAATGCAGCACTCTTGCAAAGAACATCTCTCAGCACTCTCTCTCTTGAATATATGGTACTAAAATAATGCACAGCACGCTTGCAGAAACAAACACTCGCTCTCTTGCACGATTCACCCTTTTTTACCATTCCCCAAGTTGTTCTTAGTTTTCTTAATATTCTTATTACTGTTTCTCTTCTGTGAATGTCCAAGCTACACATGAAAAAGAACACAATTTTTCTTCCCCAGAAAAAAGTCTCAGCTTTCCTTGCATTTTGAACAGGAGCCACCAACAAATCGTGCTTGGAGCCTCCTTTGCCTTTTCTTTTCGCTTTTCCAGTCCTGCGCCCCTCTCAGACCTGTAGAATTCTTCTGATAGCAGCTGCCATAGCTGTTCACTCATACCAAAAGCATGATTCCCACATCAGACTCTTATTCAGTTCTTATCTCGAGTCCAGTTTTTTTCTTTTTTCTTTTGAAATTTTTTCTCGGTGCTTGCTTCCTTTTGGTATCGAGACTCACACCAAAACCCCCACTCTACCAAACCAAACTAAATTTGGAATCAAGATGCTATCTTCTCCTTGACAAAATGTGAACTACGTTCCGCACTTATGATTGCCCCAACTCCCTCCAGCAGCAAAGCTGTCTAATTTCCGCCTCTTGGCAACTGGGCTGGTGAAGCAAGACTGTGCACAAGACCCATGATTTGTCTCATCGCTTTTATAGCTCCAACAAGTTGCCTCCAGCACGCCGTTTGGACTCTGTACAGAACCCAGTAAATCTTCTTTACAGCCACTGGGGATCCTGAGCACAAATGTTTCTTGGATCATCTCATAACATCTCAAAACGCTTTCCTGCAGAAAAATTATGACCAAGTTGAGAAGAAGCAAGAAGAAAACAAATAAGAAAAGAGAAAACTAAACTGCTAAGCAGTAGGTAATTCAGTGGTCTAAACTATGAAACAAAGCAGAGGAAGCAAGGGAATCTTGGGAGACCGCCCCTCACTTTTTCCTCCCTTCTTTTACCTTTTCCACCAAGGGGAAATGGGACATCGCTTTATCAAAATCCACTGTTTCGTTTTCTTCTGATACAGATATCACCACTGCTGCAGCAACGACAGAAGGTCTGAATTCCAGGAAATTAATTCCTGCAGGCCGATTTTTTGTTTTCAAATGCAGACACTCATTAATCATCTGCGTGGCTTATATCCATGTCATCTGAAACGAGAAAAAAGCAAGAGAAACAGAAAGCCTTTTGGGTGCAGAAGCAACGGAAAATTCCAAACACACCTCTGGTGGTGCTCAGAATCAGTTCCATGGAACGGGTCATTGATGGTGGGGAGGGAGGGTTGCCACCGTTGATTTGGCGAAGGAAGTGGTCGAGAAATGAAAGAGGGGTCACGGCTCTCATCTTCCACTTCAGAGTGCTCAGCACCAGAAGCTCCATTCTCTGAATGGTCCGAGCCTCGAAAATAAATTTCGCTTCCCCCACCTATCAACGAAGAAAAAGATCAGAGAACAAAAGAAATCGAAAAATTAAAAGAAAAAAAAAAACCTTCCTTTTATTAGTGATACTCAATCAAAACAGAGTATTATTGTCCCCAAAACTTCATTTCATTTACTGCATTCGTTTACCTGCAAATCTATGGACAATGGGACATCAGTTTCTTCCATCTTGGCCGCCAGAGACAAGCATGCCACAGACAACAACTGCATCATCCACGCCTTTCCTTGCTACACAAAGAAAAAAGAGAAGACCCAAATGGTCAGGACTATCAAAGAAGCGGCTCTCCATCATTCCATCAACACCCACACAGAGAAACAATCCAACAGAGCACTAAGTTTCCGGTTCAAACAACTTACAGGGAGCTCATAGCATGAAAGAAATCTGTCGAGATAATTGACGGTAAGATATGCAGTCAGCGGTACGAAGTTGTAATGGGCGTGAACCTATACAACAAGCAACAATCCCAAAGCCCATAAGAGATAATCGAGAGAGAGAGAGAGAGAGAGAGAGAGAGAGAGAGAGATAAAAACCTTCCATATCCATTCAATGGCATCTCTACGGATCGAAACGTCCAAAACCCCACTCTGAAACCTGGAAGCATAATCGCCCTGCGGCAGATACTCCCTCTCGTTGCTCACCAACGCCTCAATGAACTCGTCGCTGCACGGCGGCAAATCCATGGCGGACCCGCCACCGGGGCGGGGTTCTTCCCTGAAACTCTCGCCCACAACCTCATCGTCCCAACCCATGACGCTGTTGTTGTCCTCTGCACAAAGAAGAGTGGGTACGCACTCGAAACTAGGCGCCATCGTCCGCAACCTCGAGCAAAGCCCCCTCTAAAGCGATACCATCAAGATGCACACTTCCCTTTGCTTTGTTTTGCTTCCCTACCCTCTTCTGGCCGGCGATAGAATCAGCCTCTTCTGCAACCAGACGCCATTGAAGAGCCGAGGACTCTTGTGAAGTCGGGGTAAAACTTAAAAGGGGAGGAGGCCAGAGGGTTTTCTGGTTGGGTTGGTTCTGCTCACTGGAAACCACTTAAAAGAAATGGTGGGGAGACATTACAGGGGCGTTTGCTGGATCGAGGAAAAGTTAATGAGATCATAATAAAGAATCCTGAGCTTCCATAATTCTTCTACAATATAATCTTATGCGTTCATATAAAGGACAGGGCAGGAGATTGGGGATGATTTCGCCATGATTGTTGGGAGTTTTTTCCTATAATCTACTGATGTTACCATATATCTTTTGATCTATCATGGGTTTTCTGGAAAAATTTAAACCTTTAACTTGTTTTCAATTTACATTTTTAAAACAGAGTAACAAATAATTTACGTATCATCCATGTAAATAAACCTAAGAACCAACAGGAAATAAAACTTTCTAAGAGCTTAAAAATAAGCGGCCCAAAATTTGACAGATTATAAAACTTTCATGAATATCCCAACAGGCAACAAGTTGTTAGTTTCATGAAAAGGACCATGTAAATACAAGAGACGTTTTGATTTGTAATATTTTAAGTTGGATGATGGTGTGCGGTTGAAAAGAAGAGAATTATATTTGAAAAACTCAAAAAAGGGAAAACCAATCTGCCAAATAACTAATAAGATGATCAATATTATGAAAAAAGAGATAGAAAAAATTCTAATTACCGTTAGAGAGAGAGAGGTCAAGAGATTAGGCCACTGGGGGCATTTTAGTTAATTAAGCTCTTTCACATGGCCAAAACTACCCTTCATTAAACTCTAAAATGACAATACTATAATTAGAAAGAGTGTTGAGGCATTCTATCTGCGAGTTTTTTGATAATTGATATTTCCTTTAATTTGCTGAGTTCGGACATTAATTTTACGAATATGGTAGTGAGCAATTTATTAATTGTCGTTAAAATAAATGTAAACTATTATTTTATTCATTTTTAAGATTAAAAAGTATGCATAACAGTCAGTTTAGTGTACGCAACGTTATCAAAATCGGTTTCTCAACTGAATTTTATCAGCAAAAAATTTCAGATGAATCGGACCAAAGTATAACACTTGTTAAAGAGCTTGCTAAGAAATATATTTTAAAAAACAAAAAGGTAAATAATACTTCAAAAAAAATAAAAACGAGGACTAAAAATAAATGAAGCGGCAGTTTTGCAATTTTTGAGAGTTTGAGCGGACAGAATAGCCAATTCAGAGTAAATCTTGGCCTGAATCAAATGGAATTATTGCCATTTTGATTCAAATGTGTCAATGCAGTCTGATTTTGACAACACTTGGTCCAATTTAACAGCATTGGTTTATTTGATCCTATAGGCCAAAAACATATTTAATAATTTTTCGTGACAAAATGATTAATCCCCAAAGGTGGAGCTAGTTTTTTTTTTAAAGACAACCATTATATAATTTTTAAAATTTATGTAAATTTTATATAGTAATTTTTTTTTTTATTTTGATACGCAGTTTAGAATTGCATTAACTAACTATAGCATAATGTCAAGCTACACCGTTTACATCTTCATCAATCAACCGATGCAAATGACTAAGTATTGGGGTGCGAGAACACGCATGGCCCCTACTGGCCTCCCGTCCCTCGAACATTCAATCACCCCCAACCCAACCTTGTCTAAGCAAATTTTAGCTACCCTACTCTATATAGTCCTTCATTTCACATGTCAAAGGGCTAGCTACTTATATGACACACAATGTGATTATATTTAGGCAATGTTACTCAAAGACCTTGAAGATTTCTCTACATGTTCAATATAAAATAATCTCTATATAGTTCTTCATTTCACATCTCAAAAAGGCTAGCTACGCATATGACACACAAAGTAATAACATTTAGGCAACGGTACACAAAGGCTTTGAAGATTTCCCACAAATGCTCAATATAAAATTATCTTTGTACGTTTTATGCTCCAATTATTACAATTCACATGTCTCATGGAGTTAGACATTGGATGCTGAGTTAAAATTTCGAACCTTGTTTCAACTCTGGCTGCAAGAATCCAACTCAAGTTGACTTGAGTGCTTAACTCGGACGAGTTCACACTTCAAAAAGGCTACAAAATAAGACATAAAGAAATACAAAGTACATGTGTATAGAAACCTCAACCTCAAGATTTCTCAAAGTCTTCTATACAAGAAAGGCCTCTAAATCAAAGAAAGTTCACATTTTAAATCTTCAAAAAGAGTTGTTTATATAGCACCTGATCAATCAGGGAAGCTAAGTCATGTTAGGGTACCCTGTCGCGATTAGCAAACGTTAACCCCTTAATTATCAACATAAAGTTCATTCGAAGTACGGTATCCGCTTCGTATCTAAGTTTTTGAAGTATATTAATCACCTTGCATATTTAAATGATCTTGCATCCTGATCTTTAGCTGTTTCTTAAAAGTGGGAACCATAACTAGTTACCAAACAACTTGAGATTTAATTTGTCATATCCAATGCTCAATTTAGAACTTTGTATACGTCTCTTTTGTATAGTGATTAAGCCCAACCTCGAGGGCTTCGGCTTCAGCTTTTAACTAGGTGGTGGGTCTCCCCGCTCACTCGGATTGAGCCCAATCCACTCGAATTCTTGCGCGAGTGTGTGCACACATGTAGACACACAAAATCAGTTTCTGATAAGTGCTTCATATATTGGACAAAATATGTGGTCCTCTTCACTTTTTGGTTAAATGTGGTGAAAACATTTTAGCTGCATAGCAGGGCATGCTATAAATAAACCAAAAAACCAGTCTGTACCCTCTCACATATGCATGGATGCAGTGTTGAGGAGGTCCCAGTCGTCTTCTTCTTGCCAGCCAGGGACCAGAGCCTGCCAACTCCATCCGGCCGGCTTCACTTAATTGAGTAGAGACGAATATATACATAGAGATATACATAGTCCCCACTCCCGTGTCATAAAACCCCGTGGCTAGTACCTCGGTTTTTAGAGATTCCAGGAGAAATTAACTGTTGCTGGTGGGATTTGATCTTTCTTTGACTGCGGTTCTGGTTGTGAAAACCCGTCGAAACTTAGAGTTTGTTGTGTTTTCATGCAAATATTCGAGATCGTATTTTGGTCATTTATGAAAAGGAAATTGATATTCTTAATATTCTACAAAAAAGTTGTATTTTTTTTTCGGTTTTCAATTACGCATATATACCAAGATCTTTTTGATCATTTTATGTCACGATTATGCACAGGTTGTAAAACAGTAAAACGTCGATGTGCGATAACACAACGATTCAAAAGGAGCTAAGCACTCAAAAGATAATGGGAGAAAATATTTTGTTATATAGTAAATTCAATTCATACAAAATCACTTCATATTTTTCAATGATATGCATGATAAAAAAAATGTCTCGACACAATAATGAAACCCAAAACATGATGCTCCGACACTACAATAAACCCAAAATCTCCCCACTAAAATGTGAGTTGAGTCTTCTGTTGTTTAGTTTTTTTTTTTATTTTTTTAGATTTTGACGGACTCAGGGCAGCATACCCAAAAATATAATATAACCAGCTCCGACACCAACCTCCTCAGATATTTATGAAATCTTGGCGCCAAGAAAGAAGTGAAGACATAAAATGATCAATAATAAGAGAAGCATGGACAATCTCAGGCAAAGACAAAGACAAAAGGAAGAAGGAAAAGAATGGGATCATAAAGGTCCCATAGTGATACATCATACATACTTCTTGGCCGATTAAGGACCTACCAATTGACATTAAACGATTGAAAAGAAGCAAAATTAGAACTCTTGCTTGCGCAAACATAATTGGGGACCAAAAATTCAAACAAAGTTCACTTTAGAAAGATGTTTGCATACGTTAGTATCAGAAGAACTCTTTAGAGGAAGGAGAGTGATGAGAAATCCTTGGTCATTTGGAAAAAGGCTGGAAAAGTGGGCCAAGTTGTGTTGAGCCTTTGACGTGAGGCAAGTCACCGGTAGTTTCTGCCTTTTTGATATTGCACGGAGAGAAACCCCTTTTCTTTGAGGTGGCCCCTTCCTTTCTTCTCTTTTCATGCTTCATTTTATTAATTAATTACTAATTAACTATAATAATTATTTTTTTAAACTAAGAAATTGTATGTAAAATCAGAGACTCTTACTCTTGGGCACATGCTCATGGCTATTAAAGACCTTTTGAAGTTATCAGTGGGCAGCAAAGTGGGGAAGGTGGGGAGAAGCTGTGCGGCCATGAAAAGAATTAAAGAGAGAGAGAGAGAGAGAGGATGAAAAGAACTCTTTCTCCGGACCCTTTTTGTCTGAGCGGCATTCAGCGAGATTCGAGCTCTCGGTAAGCATAATTACCAATTGATTAATAGTGCTTGATCTCTCTCTCTTGAGTTTTATGAAGATTTTAAATCAACTTTGCCTGACATTCCTCAAAAAAGTTCGTGCTTTTAGAAAAAGGCTTTCGAGATCCAACTTTCCATTGAAGCTGTCGCCTCCCCAGAAAAGAATTTAGAGATAATTTCCAGGTTAAGGTTCAATAAGAGCACCAGTTTTAACTTTTTTTTCCCGTCTTTTCTAGGGAGCAATGAAGGTCCAGAGAGTTGAGTGCTTTTTTTTTCTTTGGAAGAAATCAATATGAATGCTTGCTTTGAAAATAAGAGGCCATAAGTCTGCTGTGCTGGCAACAATTAAAGAAAGAACAGTGACTTCCAACA
This sequence comes from Nymphaea colorata, assembly GCF_008831285.2. Classification (NCBI taxonomy): domain Eukaryota; kingdom Viridiplantae; phylum Streptophyta; class Magnoliopsida; order Nymphaeales; family Nymphaeaceae; genus Nymphaea; species Nymphaea colorata. The sequence goes on from NC_045147.1 coordinate 15,540,734, forward strand.
TGGTTGGTAGCAGTAAATTAGCTTTTTGATCAGTTGAATGGCTTCTTACAAGATTTCTGAGAAGTGAAATTGAATAAAAATTCAAAGCTTTGAGAACCGGAAAGGTTAAAAGCTTTGAGATCACAGAAAACTTGATTTTACGACGAAGGTGTTGATCGGGCGATGGTGAGAAGTTGAAAACCCTTGGATCTAGTTGCCGAGCTCAGCAATTTGCTGCAAAGAGAAGAAGAAACTAGAGAAATGACAAGTTTTTCTTTTGAAATATTTTCGTTCCCTTGGTCTTAATTTCAACGCGTGGAACGTTTTTATATTAACTGGTATATATCTCTCTGGCTTATGTGCAGTGGACAGAAGAGTCCTGTGGGAGCAGTGGGAATATGGGTAAGTGAAATTAATTTAAAGCTGGTACTGTGGGAAAAGGAAAGAAAGTTTGTTTTCTGAAGTTTTTTGTCAGTATACAACCACATCACCCCCCCCCCCCCCCCCCACACACACACACATATTATATTTTATTATAAGTTGAGAAAGTCTAAATACTTAACATCAGCTCGTGACTTGACATATCATGCATGTACTTGTTATTCTTTACTCATTGAAAACCATGCATGTTTTAGTTTGTATTTATATTTTATAAAAGAAAGTACTCTCTTGATCATCAGGTTTTAAAAACATTGGTTGTTTTAAATCTCTGTTTGCTCGAGAATCATATCCAAATATGAATCTTGTCAAATAATTATTCTATCAATTAAATTACAACAACACTTGCAAAGATAAATTAAGTGAGATTACGTAGGGAGTTTATATATGCTTCAATCTTCTCTCTCTCACACACACTCTCTCTCTCTCTATCGAACGGTACAACCTCCGTTGGGCTTGAGTCAGAGATAATATAGGTTAACTGAATGACAGTAATGAACTAGCAGCAGTCAAGTTCTCACTGCCAGTTATATATAATCTTCTCTCTTCATTTTCTTTAATTAATTCTCTCTCTCTCTCTCTCTCTCTCTCTTTCTAACAAAGTCACATCTCACATGCCACACATGAAGATGCATATAAAAATGTAAAACTACTTGTTATTAATGGTGCTACTGTAAACGCATTCCCATTCAACTGATTAGGTATTGCTCATACTTGCTCCCTGCGCGTGACAAGCAAGAGCCTACGTTGCTTTGGGTTCAAGCGCTGCTAGAGGCTAAGTACAACACACACACACTCGTGTGCATGTATCTTCATGGTTTAGACTGTGTTCACAGTGAATATTTATTAATCTCGAGGGACAGAGAGCATATTGTTTAAAATTTTAGCTCTGTACTTGTGATACATATGCCAAAGTAAATTATGCCTTTCATTTTTGTTTCTCATGCCTTACTGTTTGTTTAATGAGGTAGAGATAAACCTGCAGATGGTCTAAATGTGGTAAAAACATAAAATAAAAGGTATATGTATAGTCGGTGCAACTAAAGCTCTCAATTATCGATCTCATAATAAATTTGTTCTCATCTAGAACCATGTCATGTGTTAACGTTTTTAATTATATGAAAACCACAGGCTCCCAATGCATTTGAGGGGTTAATTTCACCATAACTGTTAATTCTTGGTGTTGGGGAAGACTTGCCTATGCATCACGGCTCGTTGATTCAAAACATAATCTTGTTTAAGTAACTAATAAATTAAGCTAACATAAGTAAAATTTAATACTTCATTCATACAAAAAACTTTTTTGTTAGCATATAAATCATCATTAAGTGTATATGGTGCATTGCTTATCCTCCTACACAAACACACACTAAGAAAAATTAATGCAACTTTGTACAAGAAATTTATTGATCAGAATCTCAAAATCCTAGATTCGATTCAATTATATGCCTGAGTTTAATGGTACCCATGCCATGTCTTGAACATGGTATATACAAACCCATAATTTTCACTATTTTGTGCTCTAGATCACGTTAATCACCATTGAATCAATCCAACTAAATCATGTATGCTCAAATGATTGCAGTACATATTTTGTTTATATGTCTCTATTTGGTGAAAAATAAAAGCGTTTGCTCAATCAAACTCTAGTGCTTGTATTTCTGATCTACTTGAGAAGTATAAAACTTGGAACCAAAAATGTGTATGTTTAACATCAAGAGCCAATGATCAAGTACCTCATTTTATATATATGTATATATATAAAGTGAACTTATCTAGAGTCATCCAGCTCTCTTATGAGGGTCGTCTGATCCATCATGATAGATAGTTGATAAAAAACAATGAGAAAAATGTGCGACGAAAGTATTCATCACCTTTTTTTATTTTATTTTTCTCTCAACCATTAATCAAGATGGATCGAACTGTCCTCGTGAATGAATTGGGTGACTATATGTTAGATCAAGTGATTTGCCAAATAGCATGGAGTTCTGGTTCCCTTTTTTAGCAGGATCAAATTTGGATCCAAATTTGTTTTTCAACAACCAAATGAATGTCATATATACCCATGCCGGCCAGATAACAGACGATCTGAGAGTTACTAAATTTGCAAGATCATCTAATGACACTAGATTGCAGCCTAGACATTTTGTAAAGGTGCCAGTAATCCATGTGATACACATTAGATTAGATTCTATCATAAACCCAAAATAATCCCAATCCAGAATGCTAACGAATTCCATGACTTGGGCCCAAAAAGCCTCAGAAAACTAGTCCCACTACTTAGGTTTATTAAATAAAGCGGTTGCAGAGCGTGTGAGCATGTATGGGCATCTGCCCTCACAGACCCACTCATTTTCAACAGTGAGCCGAGTCTAAGTATATGGGGTGTCATCTCTTGCACATAACTGCCCCTTCGCTATTTCTTTCTTTTTTTCCCTTTTTTTTTTGTCAGCGGCTGGTAGTGGGAAGAAACAAAAATAGAATTACTAAGCGGGTTTCAGTAGGGCTGCACACGAGCCGAGTCGAGCTCGAGCTTGCCCAGCTCGAGCTCGACTCGACTCAACGAGCTCGAGCTCGAACTCGACTCGAACTCGAGTCGAGCTACCTAACACGAGCTCGAGCTCGACTCGATCAAATAAAGTCGAGCTCGAGCTCGACTCGATTAACTCGATTAGCTCGTCTAAATAAAATATGATCATTCTTTTTAAAATATCTAGTAAATTTCATGACGTGGGATGAAATTTGTTTACTCGTCGAGTATAAACGAGTCGAGTCGAGTATAAACGAGTCGAGTTCTTAAAACTCGAACTCGACTCGTTTACTCATTCGAGTTTCATTGTAAGCTCGAACTCGACTCGTTTATAAACGAGTCGAGCTCGAGCCGAGTTTAACCGGGCGAGTTCGAGTCGAGCCCGAGCTGGCTCGACTCGTTGTGCAGCCCTAGGTTTCGGCACAGGATAAAAATCTCTCTTATGAAAAGGTTTCACATAAAAGGATAAATCTTTGTAAGGAAGGGTCACATAAGCAACTTGTCATATAAAATCTAGAATTTGATTCATTGATACAACAAGTTGCTCTCTCTCTCTCTCTCACTCTCACTCTCACTCTCACACACACACACACACACACACACAACTAGCCTGACAATGGTGTCATAAGTTAATAAGTTTGATATTTAATCCATCGAAGTGGGTATTCATCCATGATACAGGAAGATGCTTTTTTTAGGTGAGCAAGAGGTCATCCTACCTCCCAGATCGAGAGTTGAAGCTCACCCGACTCAAGCTCGATCCATAAAACTAAACATGTTTAGTTTTCTGATTCACCTTGAGCCAAGCGTAGCCCGAGTCATATTCCAAGACTAAACATTAATGTTTAAAGTGAAGAATTTATCTGACCGACTTTTGCACATCCACTGCCTAGTAATCTTGCATCTAATGCCAAATGAAATCAAGAATTAATTATCTTGAACAAGTACCCTTCGAATAACAGGAGTACTGATAATTAGTACATCTAATGTACGTCTGAAAGATGTGGCTAAGAGCTTCAAGCAGGAATCCATGGATTGATCTCGTGGGTGACAGAGATCATCAATCCATAGGAGACACAAAGATAATTAATCAACAGCATAACACATATCACGATTTCTGTTTTCCATTCTTTTCTGCTATAGATCTGGAACAGCAGTTCCGGTAAATTAGCGGCCACCATGATTAATGTGAGCGTTTAAATGAAGGGCAGTAACTCTTTCCTGATCCCACAGGCGTTAGTCTTCAATGGTTGGTGCGGTGTAATAACAACCATCTTGATGAGATCAGCACTTGTAGTGAATCAGATCGATCAACCAGAGAAGCTTGTAAATATATAAAGCAGGAAATTCAATGGACAAGATCACGTACGCCATATGTTATAGGTCCCTCGATCTCTCTTAATGCAACTGTTGCATATGGTTCGGTGCCAATCTCCTAAAAGTCAATGATTCTTTCTTAGAATGGTAAAACAGTTCAAGGAATAAAACATAACTTAGGGATTCATAACATGTATATAGATATATTATATGGGGAGTGGGTTTACCAAAAGCAATTAAGATGGTGATTAAGTTTCATATTAAAACTGCCACTATTTGGCACGTCCTGATGAAGAGCAGACGCCATTGTCAGACCTTCTTGATTGAACAATAAATGCTCAGGCAGTTGCAGAGCTTGAGAAGATTGGTGTGTGACGCAAAAGTACAGAAAGCCTTCATTTTGTTATGCGATGTAGGGTTGACTTGAGGTCGTTGCTTGTGATTTGTTATCTGCCCATCTGCATCGAAAACGAAGCCAACCATTTTCATGCCACCTTTGCTTCATTAATTCCTGTTGGTCTTGCTTCACCGATTCCTCACTGCAAGCTCCTTTCAATTGCATGAGAGTTGTGGGTGTTAAAAATGCAGTGACAGTATCTTCTGAAAGATGCCCATTAGATTTTATTGGCGGTGATGAATGGTGGGTTTAGAGTTAAATCTGCGCTCGATGCAGCGGCCGCCTGCCATTTTCCCTATCTTCTGCAATTGATGGCAACGGCCTGCAGAGGAAAAGCAAGCTGCTCTTTAATGGCAGCAAGATTTAGGGAAACCAAATAAATATGAACATAAAAGAAGTGCTCATAAATTGTCTTGTTGGCAGGAAAACAAGAGACGGAGAAAGCGGCAGGATGTCAATGCGTGTTTTGAGCGTGTATGTTTTTTTCTTGTGTCGTAGTGAAAAGGAGGCAAGTGGGCACCATGGATTCAGGCTTCGCAGTGGGAAATTGCAGGTCAGGATGAGTACCAGTGGCCACCTTCATGATCGGCACTGCACTCACCCTAAATTCCGTAAGGAATATTTCAAGATATACGCGTCGATTAGAGAAAAATGATTTTTAGATCAGAAGGCCGGGGGTTGGAGAGAAGAGAGAGACAACATCTTCATTCATCTCAAGATGACTGTGGCTTCTTGTCTCTTTTCTTCAAAATGACAATTTTTTATATCTACGTTTCAAATAAATTACCATTTTTTATTCTACGTTTCAAATAGGACATCTTGTTGGCTTGTGTTTGTGTGTATGCGTGTGAGAAGATTAAATCGGTCTCGCTCCTGAGCTAGCTTTTATAACACATTTCAATTTTTAAAATTTCTCTCTTATAAATAATTATGCAAATATCGTATAGGAAAATGAGCTTAATTCAAAAACCGAAAGAATTCAAACTAGAAACTTACTTATATATTTTTATTTTTTTTTTATAGTTTGATATTACTTTAAACATCATGACATGCAATACATCGGGCTATCTGGAGATAGAGTTGTGTGCACAAGGGCATGCATGCACAAGTATGCACCAAAGGGGAAAAAGCAAGGGGATTGGAGTTTTTTTATTTTTTTAAAAATATGTTAGATTTTTTTAAAAACTTTTTCAAAACATCTTTTTATCGTTATATATTTTTTTTACTTAAATAGGGGTATTTTGGTCATTACATACCTCTATGCACAATATTATACATAAAATATTATATTAATGCATCCAGAACATTTAAAACAATAAAAAAAATGTTGTTTGGGCATATAAAATGAACTATGGAAGTCAAAAATTTTTTTTTTTGTAGAATCTTATATACACATGAAGCGGCCTACTTGAGAGACAGAGAGCTGCGCTTCACGGAAAATGGATGAGTTTAGGAATGTCAGCCGATTGGATTGGATGCAGTTCAGGTATAACTGTTACCAAATCCAATTATTTAGACATATGGTCATATTTGGATTTGGCTGTGAAAGATACAAACGACATCCAGATTCTTACATGTAATCAGATCGAGATGTCAAACAATTGCAGAGTGAGTCCAACGCCTATCAGATTCAGAAAAATACTATACTACATCTGCATTCGATTACTAACGCGGTGCAAATTTTTTTATCCGACTTAATGAATCTGTATGAACCGTTGAACTCCGTATGTGGGTTTTCATAAAAGAAGTAGGCCGATCTTCTCATTTACTTTTGTCACTCAAGGCCGCTCGGTCCAACTTATGTGGCAGTTTCACGGAGGACCCATTCTCTCTCCCTCTGTGGTCAACCGGTGGCTGGCGAAGCTGGTTGGACCTGTCGCCTGTCGGGTGTGCATAACACGTCTTAAAGTTCAATTGCCGTAAGTGTTATTACACTATGATCGGCATTGAGAGGTAAGGGCTGCTCAGGGTGAGATCCTGCGGCCTTTCAGGACGGCTGAGGATGTTGATATTTGAAGTATTATACAAACCTGTGTAGTTCTTAAACAATTTCAAAGTTTCCTAAGCTAGTCGAGTAACTCACAAAAAATTACCATTTTAATGATTGCATGTAAAGCACAATTGATCAGTATAAAGTAAATGTTTGTATGCCTGAAAGGGTTCCTCAGCTGTTAGTCTCTTTCATAATAAGCATTAATGTATGATTTTCACTGATCATTTTAGTGCTTTGAAAGACAGATATATACAGATAATCCTCGTTACAGGCTGCAATATTTTCCTTAAACCGATATTTCACTTCCTATGCCCGTCTTCAAGGGCATTCCCTTTTCTAGCATACATAAACGTAAGACTCATGAATCAACCATATGGTTTCTTTCAGGCGTGCAACAGTGTTCAATCAGAAATTGCAAATTCTTACATGCCGATCGGTACTCTACGCAATGTATATATCTTTACTGCGCAGAAACTTGTTTGGAGATGAGACTAACCATAGTGAATTTATTGGCAAGACCAGAATTTGCAAACAATCGCTTCATATGGCCGACAAACATCCGGCCGGCTAAAGCAATAGGAAGGCAGGATAAGGTCTCCCTCTCTGTCTATCTCTCTCTCTCCCTCTCCCCTTTTAACACATCAAATGAAAAGATCACCACCATGGTGTAGTCAGTGGTAGAGACCAATGAACAGGAGGGACTACTAGATGCTACCATTCCACAGTGTGGCGGCATATAGACACAGGACACAGGCAATCACCTGAGCTTCTCTTTCATCCTTTGGACGGCAGTCCTCAATGTTTCCTCGTCCTTGCAGAAGGTGAACCTTACCAGATTCTTCCCATCCTCAGGGTTCAGGTAAAAGACACTGGTGGGTATGGCAACCACACCGACTTCTCTAATGAGGTGCTCACAGAACTTGATGTCATCCTCGAACCCAAACCTCGTGTGGTCTACAACCACAAAATACGTCCCTCTTGAAGGGTAGACAGTGAAGCCAACAGCATTGAGACCCTCCACCAGTATCTCTTTCTTAGCAGCGTAATCTCTCTTGAGCTCTTCATAGTAGGAATCAGGTGCTCGCAGTGCTGCAGCAGCTGCCCACTGCATTGGTGTCGAGGTAGCAAATGTGAGGAATGAGTGTGCTTGTCTAATGCCCCATGTCAGATGAGGAGGTGCTATTGCCCATCCAATCTTCCACCCTGTCAATGAAAATGTCTTCCCCAGGGAGTTCAGGGTCACCGTCCTCTCATACATGCCCGGAAGAGAAGCCATGGAGATGTGATCAGCCTCGAATACCAGTTTGTCGTAAACCTCATCAGCAAACACCAGCGTATCATTTTCAATGCACAAGGAGGCGATGAGATCAAGTTCTTCCCTCGTGAACATCTTCCCAGTAGGATTATGGGGAGTATTTATCATGATGGCACGAGTATTCTTAGAGAAGGCAGACTTGAGCTCCTCCACAGGGACTGCAAATTCAGGTGGCCGGAGAGTGACGGTCTTGATCTTTGCACCAGCCATGCACAGAGTCGCTTCATAGGAATCATAGAATGGAGCAAAGAGAATGACCTCATCATCAGGATTTATCAAACCAAGAACAGTGGCAGCTATGGCCTCCGTGCATCCAGAAGTGACGGTGACTTCTTTTTCTGGATCAACAGTCAGGCCGGCATCTTTCAGGAACCTATCAGCAATTGCACTGTTCAACACAGGAACGCCGTGACCACGTGCATATTGATTCTTTCCTTCTTGTATAGCCTGAATGGCTGCTTCTTTCACAAATTCTGGGCCATCGAAGTTGGGGAAGCCCTGACCAAGGTTTACTGCACCATGTTTGATAGCAAGCATGCTCATTTGAGTGAATATAGTTGTCTTAAATTTCTCCAACCGCTTGGCCACCTGAAACGAAACAAAGAGGACTCAGTTGAAGGGAACAAACAAGAGAAAGTGAAAAAAGGAAATGATTGTAGCACTACCATATCCACTTTGATGATGACATGCAAATATGAACCCACCCAAACAGAATTTATATCTGTTTTCACCAGGATCTTGTGAAATGACATGTTAATGAATAAATTAATCTCATTCTCCTCTGTTCACAATCAAGTTGCTACACCAAGATGAAGCTTACCAACTTAAGGAATAGTCTGCTCCAAAACACAAAGCATAAAGGGAAAGCTCTAAAGATTAATAGGCAATGACTGGGAAACTTTAGCATCCTCCAAGTTCCCATACTAACAATTGGTGGAGATACCTTGCAGCAATGGGAAGTCATCAATTCTCGGAAGCAAGCTTCCAAGTTCCTGGGAAACCAAACAAGCTTTGGCATAGAATGAGGCTTTTGGCTTCGGAATAGATAAGCTATGACAAGAACTACAAGTTCCTTGACACCCAAGTCAATGTTTCATATATGATGGAACGATCAGGACTCTGGTGGTGGATGAGAGTAATATTGTTTATATTTGCATTATAAAGCTGTTGAAAAGGTATCTAGACATCTGTCTTACAACTTTTAATGAATAATTTTCCACCCATCTAGCTCACACAGATACAATGTAAAAGAAACTTACTTGAACTAAGAAGCACCAAAAGTTCAAGTAGGCCACTTAAATCAATCCTTTGCAATTGGGAAGGTACTATTGTGTCACAGACAAATCCGCTTTCATATATTACCTAAAGAAATGAACTTTGTATTTTGAAGTTGTGTTGGCAGAATGTCACAAAGGCCTCAGCTGTAACCTTTGAAGTCAATAGATGATATGGAACAGAGATAGTAAGATACGGTATGTGTGGAACGCAAAATGACAATTTCTGTAAATTTAAGCTGGAATACAACACACACACACACACACACACACACATGCATATGGGCAGACTGGTTTTGAGTACTTTTTTGAAAATCCAAATACAAAGAATCTAAGACATATGGAATGTCCAAAATATCGGAATTTTAAGAAAAATGAACATCCAATGTCTATGTTGGATTAATGAGCTGATAAAGCTAAGTCGGTTAATGTAAACAATTTCATAAAATCCCATCTACACATGGACTTTTTCACATTTTTGATCGATCTCAGTGGTCAAATTTGTGAACAACAACCAAGACAAGTCAAAGTGGCCAAAGAACTCTTAGACAACCAGATAAAGTATATGACACCATTTGCCCAATATTTATTTATCATTTGAGTGTGCCCTCCAGCATTTGTCAAGTTCTTTCTCAAAAATTCAACAGCACAAATCAGCTTGGAATGTCCAAAAATGTTGTGCTATAAAAAGAAAAATAACTTTCAATATCTAGATCAAATTCTATGACCTAATAAGACTGTTTTTAAAACCCTTACAGAATCTAATCTATGCATTAAATTTCATTTTTTCAATCTGAAGTTCGTTGAACAGTAGGCATTACAACAGAATGACAACAAGCAAAGGTTAAAATGAACTTCAGCTAGTCTAGTGGAGGCAACTATCCACCCATTACCCTCTCTCCCACTCTCTCTCACATACATACACACACACACATATATATAAATATAAATGAATGAATGAATATATATATATAGGTTTAGTTTAACGCAGAAAATGGTACATCCTTTTCGTCTTGCCTTGTTTTCTAGAATCAAATCCAGTAACCAAAATATAAAAAAGCCAATGTATTAAACATTTGAGCAATACCTTCCTTAGTTAAACCCAGAAGCAAGTTTTGTCTTGTCATGTGAACAACAAAACCCAAGTTTTCATCTACAGTTCTACTCCAGGATTCAGTATAAAATCAGGTTTTCAAATTTTAAGCCAATGTCAAACACTTACATGTTTACCTGCTCTATTTCTACATAATTATGCTGCTCAACTTTATCGTTATTGAAAAAAATATTATAAAAACAATATATCTACACACACATAGACCCATGACATGCTATCCACCATAACCAATCCATATTCTTTTTGAGAGCAGAAAGTATTGAATCTGTCTGCAATCCCCATTCATTAAATTTGACTTCTTCAACTCCCATTATAAAATAAATTTACATTCCCAGAAAGGGAATAATCAGATAATAAATTTATTTTATAATGGGAGTGATTTTAAATTTATAAACAAATTTGACTTCTTCAACTCCCATTTAAGTACTGACAGTAATTTAAGTAGTCATTTTTGTTTCTTTGTAACGAAAGCATGCATGCCGTAGGTAGCATGCATTTGTTACCCTTCCATGTTTATTATTCATGTTTTCCATAAATTTTTCCTAGGTTTTTTTATAGTTTTGTATTTTTTTCTCTTTTTATAAAATCCTTTGTGCATTTTGATATTACAAATGAAATTTGCAATTGTTCCATTACATATCTATCTTTGGACCTGATCGACCCAGGCTGTGCTACACATTGCAAAAAATATCAGTACAATATAATCTAACATCGTGCAAGTTAAATGTAGTAGTGATCTTACATCAATTTCTGGAAAAAATGAGTTTTCTCATCCTAGAAAAATCTTAGGATAAAGATATTAGGATATGGAGAAATATAGTTCACACCAAGATCCAGAGGCACTTTAATGCCTTCGCTGGGCGATTTATCCAAATGTAATTTAGGGTAAAGCGATAACGCAATTTCTCACAATTAAAGATAGAGGTCCTATCTGCATAAATGGCAAACTTTCTTGACTTGCTCTTGTTACAACTTAGGTTTCATATTCATTTACCGTTTGGAAGCTAAACGATCCAAACCTGAAAATTCATGTTTCAGAATCAAAGCTCAAAACAGTCCTAATATTTCGTGACATAATTTTCTTTATCGTTCCTTCATATATTTTTTGTTCTTTGACCGTCTCCACATCTGGGGGCAGAAGGGAGAAGACACAAGCAGTTGCGAATTGAAGTGCTCAAATCAAAATTATATGTTCCGATAATGGTAGATGAGGACCTGTATTGAGTGCAAAAAAATCCAATGAGAGTTATTGGAATAGGAACATCTCGCACAGGTACCACCTACGGACTTTCGTGGCACTGCTTGCCCATTCATATGCGTATTTCATCCAGATTGAATTGAAGAAATGGATACAGAAGACGTCCATTTGCCTGCCTGTGCCGTGCTTGAAAAATCACTGACGACACTAGCAATTTGTTAACATAGTTGCAGAACATGAAAGCAGTCTTTTGACAGACGACAGTGACTTCGTTGTCGAAATCATCTGATGAGGGGAAAAACGTTTGAATAGGAAGCAAAATGAAAATCACCGGCATTTTCCTGGGCTTTCCCAAAAGGTGCCATCAACACAAAAAAGAGCAGAACGAAATTGTGAACAGGTTGGGTACCCTTGTGATTCAAGTGACTAAGCATAATGCAAACTACTCGGTTTACTTATTAGCTCTTTGTCCTCAGAAATCAACTACGGAAAACAACCCCTCTCTGTCTAATTAGATTCCAAACCAAGTATTGGATCTTGCCTAGCGACGGCCGCAATCAGAAAACTGACTCAATCACCATCTATCTACATCAGATTCAGGGCCATACAACTGATCCGTCACTTTTGTTCTCTAACAATCTCCACCAACAATGAAAAAGCTAACCCAGAAACAGACATCTCAACGCTTGTCATCCACGTTTGCATCTAATACACCAATAAGCCAGAAACACGGAACACATATAAAGATTCCACCCTGAGGCATAACTTTATTTTCTCATGGATCCAACTACGTGTTCATGGCTCTAATCCCCAGTAAAGAATTACCAACAAAGATGCACAAATCAAGTGGATGCCCAAATCCCACGAAACGCCTTAAAATGGGTAGGAGGGAGCAATGGGAGGGAAACAAACCAATATCACCCCAACAAGAAATCCATGTCAGAGTAGCAGGAGGATGAAAGGGTTCGAACCTGCACAGGGAGAGGCGCAGGAACCTTGTTGTCCTCCAGGGCTACCTTTTCGTCGGAACACGAGGAGCTGATGGTGGTGGTAGTAGAGAGGGAAGCCATTGTAGGAGCAGGGAACCTCTTGATGGCGGTGGAGAAAAGATTCCTGCTAGTGCGTCTTTTAAAGGGGAGGACCGACCTCAGCATTCCACGGTTTTCAACGCTCCAAGAAGTGTGGGGATGGCAAGTTGGCAACCGCTGCATGATGCCCCCTCCGCCTTCCCAACTCTCTACTTTTATTTGGGTAACACTGTCCTCCTACCCAACCCCTGCAGCCGCCTTCTCTTACCGCTAGACTGAAAACCATCCGACAACCTACTTTGCCTTTCTCCATCTCCTCCGTTCACATAGGTGTTTTTCCCCACTTTCTTTCCTGCTTTTTTTTTTTCTTTTTTTTTTTGTTTTTTGTGGGCGAGGGGAGAGGAGACAGGGTTTTCTTTATTAAGAAAAAACATAATTTTCTCATCGCGTCAAGCAGGTAGGTGAGGAGACGGTGGCCGTCGCTGATCGATACTGAGACTGGTACTAGATGGATTGTGCCTTATTGCGGGCTGGGCTGTTCCTGAAATTCGTCGTCGACATACAGGGATTTGATACTCACTTTTACCTTAATTGTTACTGAAACTTGAAGCTTATTGTTTATGAGTGAGCAAATTAGTATTTCATCGTACTCTCAGCTTCCACCTAATCTCTTGCCTATTTAAGTTATATGGCCTGTTTTGATCACTGTAACTTGCGCATTGATAACCCTTTTCTACAACACAAGGAAGTTGACACCCGAGAAAAAGGCTGATGATCCAAATTCATGCTTGCACGTAATGTTTTCTTAACCAAACGTCTTTTTATTAGGCAACCTACGGTTAGGTAAATCTCTGTCGTTTATGCCAAGAACTGCATCTGGGAATACTTGAAAATTTAACTTTTGGCCTACTTCAATTCAACGTTGTATTTTCTCATCCGCACATTAGGTTAACCTCCCGTTCACCTGAAAGAATAAATTGAAACATGATAAATATGAAATATAAGGAGTTCAACTTCGAGAGAGTAAACTACACATAAATGGGGACTATGAAAGGTTCAACAATCTAAATCCAAAGTTAGAACTCGAGTGACATCGAGCTCGCAATCGTGCACCAACCCCCTGTATCGTTATTGATTCTTTTAGTCTCCGATTGCACTAAAGCATCACAAGATGTCGAAACGGAACACCATCAATTAAATTTAGAACCCATTTTTTTGATGATTTGTATGTGGTTATACCCTTGTCATAAAATATAAAAGTGGTTGGAAGAAATGGTCCCCAAGGCTTCCAAATTGATTTTTCTACACTTCAAAATAAGTCCACATATCGTTCTATGGGCTGTCACTGAATTTAATAAGACATTTGGTTTCTTGCTAACGACGACGAAAGCAGCCGCCGGATTCTGGTTGGTAAAAGATTCTGCATGCTTTCGACTCAAAGAAAGGAGAGGAGTTGGGAGTTTCTTGTTGTTTTCCGGTCATTCGGGAAGAATTAATTTGCACCAACTACTTGAAGTTTGGCTGGGCTTCATCTAACTTGTTATATTGAGCACGATTGGCTGCTGAATCACTAGCGGTCATAAAAAAAGGTGGGGCGATCAACGGAAGCAAACGATGGATGGACAGGAAGAACTCATAGAACACAATCTTGCATATGTTTTCTTTTCTTTGTATTCTTCGCACGACTTCAGAAACTTAAGAGGACGTTCTATCTCTTTGTATTCTTAATCATCAGAACAATCTCAAGAATATTGTCTGTTAACTGCTAATAAACATGATAAGCACAAAAATAAAACAGTTTCTTGAACTAAATAAACTTCCCATTAAATATGAAAAAAGGCCCAGTGTCCAAATCACCACCTAAATATAAAGATCCCGCTGTCCAACTCAACATGTTGCTTGCCAGTTTTCTCTTTTCCGCTACCAACCATATTCTTTCTCCAAAACCGACGTGCTCTTAGGAGGATTCTTCCTTCCGAATCCCTCATTGTCCGGCTCTGAAGCACCATTCATCCAAATCAGGCTTCAGAAATTCTACTCCCAGTCTTACGGCTGTTGACTGAATGTCGACAAGAAGAGCTGACCAAATTCATGGCTCTGCAGATCGATTCAGTTCATTTTACTGAGTTTGGTTTCCAAATGAGCAGAAGAAAAATCTTTTCGCTTAAAACGGCTCTCCCCATGAAGAAAAAGACAACAACAACTTCGATACTGCTTGCAGGACACTGGAATCAACTCGTGTTTGGTTCTCCTTACCAACCTCGGCCTCCATTGAGCTGTCAACTGCAAAAAGAAAGAGACATTGAGCGATCCATGCATGTACATGGAGCCTTACCAACCCCTACTTCTAATGAGCTGTCACTCCTTCTATATATATATATATATATATATATATATATATATATATATATATATATATATATATATATATATATATATATATATAGAGAGAGAGAGAGAGAGAGAGAGAGAGAGAGAGAGAGAGAAATGGACCATGGTGATGTAACATGCAACCACCATGACCAAGTTTTGGGGATGGAGTTGACTTGGAACTGAATGAAACATGGTAGCCCATAATATTGGACTTCTTTGGGTTCGGCCAGGGAAGCTGCTATGAGCCTATGGCCCATCACTTTTTTTGGTTGACCGGGGTTGGATCCCTAAACTCTCCCCCAACACTTTGTTTTCCATGGACTGTTTGGAGGAAGGAACACTTTGTTCCATGTAGTTGCCGGAAAAATAAAGATATGTCCAATAAATATTTTTTAATTGTTTCATGAATCTATTTTAATTTTTAAGACATATACATGCTAAATAACTTGTTAGAATGCAAAGTCTGCTTTTGGTACTGTTTTATTATGATTTAACTTACATATTGACAATCACTTTTTTACAGCATAAAAAGTTGGTTAATCTAACACTTGAAATGTAAACTGACTGTCTACCAGTTTTTACTCCTAACCATTGTGCAAACCCTCTCAATATATATATATATATATATATATATAATCAAATTTTAAATATTTTAAAATGTATTAAACCCTTCAGGTTTATAATAAAATGAGGGAGAGTGACTGATATGTGTAAGTTGAATAATTTGTATAGGCAACTATTCACATAAGCCTGGATGAGCTCCCTGCGTCTAGCGTAGCCGCTGCACCTCGCAGAGACGCCAGCACCCTTTACCGGACGACCGTCTCCTTTCCCGGTCTCTTTACAATTATTTAACCACTTAAACAATTCCTAATGTCTTGCAATGATATCTGGTATTCATGTATACCGATGTTTCTAAAATGTTACCATTTTTAAAGAAAAACAAGCAAAAAAATACATTAAAATCTCCGTACAACATAAAACGAGTACAAGTAGTCCTTTCAAACCATTCAAACTTGAAAAGTCACTTCTTTCAATAAAAGAAACTACCCCTCACTTTCACACGCACAAGCATGTAAAGAAATATTCTCTTAAAAATAAAAAGAACTTTTTACTCATTTAATAAAAAAACATAATTAATTACATTTAATTTACAAAATATCGACAGGTGCAAATCTCCTTAACAATTTTTAAAAAAATATAAATAGCTACATTTAATTCATGAAATATCGATAAGTGCAAATCTCCTTAACAATTTTTAAAAAATAGATTGTTGAACCGAATTGGCAGGGCCTCCAATTTACCGATTGAGCTAAATCAGTTGTTTATTTAAATACTTATTTTCCAACAAATATATGAAAAAATGTAAAATTTAGCTAAAATTTAAAAATTTAAGATATTTAAAAAATAAATAAAAGCTAACATGTGGTACATTTGAATTGAATCGATACCACAGATTTGATTCAAATAAACCAATTTCTACAATACTTCTCGTTATTATTCAAACTCTTCATTCCAGGTAAGCACACAAAGAGTATTTCATCCTACTGCTTGCCGGAAAGACAAAACCCTCATCCTTCTCCTCATCATCTAAGGCACCTACTCTCCACTGCCTCAGGATGATGGCTCAGATATGTTTTAATGTACAGACTACTTAAACTCTTCATTAAAGTCTTTGAAAAGGAATTAAACGAATAGATTATCCAAAATGAGAATAGACCTAAACCTAGCAAAAACATTTGACCCAGACTTGGTTTAACCCCTAACCTAAAGAGACACCCTACTCTAGCCTAACGCATTTGCGCCGAGGGTAGCCCCCATAAAGCTTGATTTTTCTTACAGTCGAAAGCTTTATCGACTACTTGTCTCATCAGTGAGTACATCTTACCCTTTTAGCTCAAAGGAAATAGGGGGCGACAGCCACCAAAGGAGGATAAATTTGACGACGTGATGGCCAAAACCTTACGTTGTTAAAATAGAGCGATTCGAATCAAACTTTTAGAAAAGCATTCGTTAGGTAGTATGTGGGCTGAATAGCAATTTCAGTGTGAATCAAACACCCCTGCGAAGCTTTTTTCTCTATGGCTCTTTCTTCCTTGGTGTATTCACTAAAAACCGTTCCTCAACTAACTCAGGTTCAAAAACACATTACAGTTTCATTCATCCAACTCAACCGACCTTTTGAAATCTTTTTATAGAACAATTCGACTCAGAAGTCCAGAATGAACCATAAACTACAGCTTGTTTATGCAAGTGGACAGTAACCAATGTCGAACCAGGAAGGCGCACTCAATCAAGTAGGTCTGCCATTCAACTACAGACTCACCTGACTCTATCTCCACATAAATACCCAATTAGTACAAAAAACTAGGAGTTTACACTACAAAGAATAATATTTACACATGCCTCTTAGAAGCATTGCAACACAACAATTACTCCAAAATATAGAAGCAACTAACAAGGCCCTGAAAACATCAGCCAAGCCAGGAAGACCAAGACGAGGTGCAGAACTAAGAACTAAATACATAAGACGTAGCATCATCTAAAAATTTTAAAAACCAAACATGTATGACCATATGACCCCAACCCATTCGAAGGCTAAAGTTTCAGGCACTCAATCAGCACCCAACGAATACTGTTCTTGCCTGAATCAGGTCACACTCAAATCTGTATAGTATACGCAAACCCCATTTTTGACCTGCTAATGCATTGCCAACTCGGCCGTCGAAACAGGAGGAAAAGCAAGTGGAGCTGAGACGAGCGAGCCCAGTGCAGCATGTCAAGATAACTCAAGATGCACATTTTTGTGGTTGCTCCATAAGGTGACACACCTCAACCTCACATAAGTGTGACGTATCATAGGCGCGACAGGGGACTTCGTATCTCAATAGAGCTCAAAGAGACCCTACCTACACATCATGCTCTTCAGAAGGAGCTTCAGTAGAAATAAGCTACAAACTGCGAATTTGGACCAATCTAACAACTCCATCTCCACCACAGGTTAGAAAACCACCAGGAATGACTTGGATATCTGTCACGGCAGCCTGCAAATCAAGTCAAGTGAAATCAGGACAGCCAGGTAGTCACTCTCCTGTAAAACTGTCAACATCCCATGGGTAAAGTCTTGTGGGGAAAACAAACAAATGAATTATGCCACCTTTTATGCAAGTCGACCCATATTATTAACAATAAATCAAGAGATTACCCGTACAACTCCACCAAAGCCTCGAGAACTTGGCTGGAGAAACGTGTGTCTATCATGCATTTTGGGCCAATGAAACACAAGCTCTGATCTTTTAGCATCCCACAGCTTAACATCTCCATCTTTACTTCCAGTCAAGAACAAGCAAGTATTTGGGATGGTTGATATCCTCGTAATGCTCCCTTTCATGTTGACAGAAAAATTAATTTCAGCAGAAAAAAGGTTAAGATGTCCTGCATGTGTCATCTAATGAGGAAGAAAAACTGTCAGTACCTAAGTGTGCTTTTGGTAGATACCACAGCATTCCGTTTCGATTGTCCTCAAATTTTGTGGATGTCCCTGTATTTGCATCAAGATTCCTAGAGAGGCTAACGTTTCTTTCTTTGGAGATTTGGTGTCTTTTAGACTTTCCAGTTGCAATAAACCGAAAGTCATGGAGTCCAATATCACCAGCTTTTCCCCCTGTCATGATAAGTGGTGAAATTGAACCAGTACCTATGTCATGGTCAAAAACTGCAACTGACCGTGCACCACCTACACACATGCAATTCAGCCACGGAAAAAATATTTAAAGCCATTCAATAATAGAGTTATTACATAAAACCCTGTGTAATGTAGAACATAAACGCTAGAAAGTTCTAACAAAAAAATGAAAGTCAAAACAGTGAGACTGTCATCTAGAACAATGTTAAAAAAGGTCAGGAAAGAGAAAAGAGAGAAAGAAACCAACACTTCTCACACAACCACCATCGACATATCCGTATAAGTTAACAGTAAATAACTGAATGTCATGGTGAGCATAAAATAGCAATAATACTGGTAGCATGAAAAATATGCCACAAATACAGATTGGGTACGACACAACCATGATCATATCCATCTGGTCAAGAGCTTAGTTCAAAAGATCTTATATATATATATATATATATATATATATATATATATAGATGGGTGTCTTGTTTGTTTATTTATATGGTGATAGAGCACCCAAGCTCAAACTGTTGAATGGATCTAATCATCATAATTAAGAATGTCATTTATGCAACTGAAGAATAGTGTAATTGATGGAAAAAATAGAGATATAAAATAGGCAAGCTAAATAAGAAACGGAAATAGAAAAGTGTCAACCTGCCATTGCCATGAAGTATCTTTGTCGAGGAACCACATTTTGTTCATGAAGGGCATACTACGTGCCACGTATGCTTGCAGGTGCATATTAAATAAGCCTATAATTACACTGTAAGATATATCCATGTAACAACATGAAAAACTAAGAGCTGTACATGTGCTGCACCACACCTGCAGTCCTGCACCCTAGCCAATTTACTTGCTGTGGGCCTATTTGGCAAGTCTAGTGACATAGGCTACGTGAAGTGTCCGTGCTGAAAAATGGACTTACCTTCATGACATCGAAGAGAAACACGAGAACTTGCAGCAGGTGCTAATGTATCCCAAACAACCACATTTGCATTATTGGGGCTAGATCCTGCTGCAACAAGAATTGATCCACTTGAACCCAGGTATGTCACATCTCTGCAGGGAACAGTTTGAATTCATTATCTAGGCAAATAAAAGTGCACATGAACTACAAGGAAAAGAAACTGAAACTATAAGGTAGCGTTTGATGGCCAGGAATTTTCCTGTAGCTCATGAAATAAAATTCAAATTTTCAAAATATTTCCGGTTTGTCAAACACTGAATTTTTTTTTTTTTACCGTTAACGTTGAAATGAGAAACATATTTCCAGAAATTTGTTTCCACCGAGAGGGGTGGAAACATATTTCCAGAATTTTTTTTTGGACCATGAGGGCACGATCGCGGAAGGGAAGGAGGGAGGAGGCGGAAGAAGGGAAGGAGGGAGGAGGAAGAAGGGAAGGAGGGAGGAGGGAAGGAGGCGGAAGCGGAAGAAGGGAAGGAGGGAGGAAGCAGAAGAAGGGAAGGAGGGAGAAGGGAAGGAGGAAGAAGGGAAGGAGGCGGAGGCGGAAGAACGGAAGGAGGGAGGAGGAAGAAGGAGGAAGGGAAGGGAGGCGGAGGAAGAAAGGAGGGAGGAGGAAGGGAAGGGAGGAGGAAGAAGGAGGAAGGGAAGGGAGGCAGAGGAAGAGGGAGGAGGAAGAAGGGAAAGAGGGCGGAGGAAGAAGGAAAAAGAGACCCAAAGGCATCCCCCTTCCCTTCTTCCGCCTCCTTCCCTTTCTTCCTCCTCCCTCCTTCCATTCTTCAGCCTCCGCCTCTGCCCCCTTCCCTCCTCCCTCCTTCTCTTATTCCTCCTCCCTCCTTCCCTTCTTCCTCCTTCTCATCGTCTGTGGTGATGGATTGCAGATTTTTTTTTTCCCTTCCCTTGCATCTTCGTCCCAGGTTACGCCCGAGCGCTTGCTGCGTCCACTTCGGCAGCTGGTTTCCCCGCCGTGGATCCTCCACTTCGGCTGCTGCTTTCCCATTTCCACCGATTCTTCCTCCCTCGCCATCAAACGCAGAAATTTGTTTCCAGAAAAATAATCCAAAGTTAACAAACACAACATAGTTTTGGAAATTTGGAATTTTATTTCTCAAAAACCAATTCCAGAAATAAATTTCTGGAAACTTCTTTCCAGAAACATATTTCTGGCCATCAAACGCTACCTAAAAGTTTGACAAACTTGTCATATTTATGACCCATTCTGTACAACAAACATACGATGCATAGCTCTGAAAGCAGACGGATGATTCTGTGGGCTGGACATTGTTCATGCTTCCAACCTCAAGTTGCCAAGTGCATACAGTTCCATCTGATGAAGAAGTAGCGAAACGATGTCCACAATGATCAAATCTTAAAGCTGATATTGATGCTAAGGCATAAGGTGCAGGAACATTTGCAGCAGGAAGAATGCCATAAGTTGCTGCAGCTGTGTCCTTACCAAACTGCAAAAGGCCATGAAACATTTCATGAAAAAAACAGCAATTTCTAGACAGCAAAGTTGAATAAACTCGAGAAACAGTTCCACAGTGAGGATTACATAATTTAACAACAGCTTATGAGCACTTGGAACAAAAGGGCACACCATAATAACGACGGTACAAATAATAGGATCCAGGCCAGTAAAAGAGGCTAATAATGACGGTACAAATAATAGGATCCAGGACAGTAAAAGAGGCAATAAGATAGGTTGCCAAATAGAAAACACAAATTTTCTTCTTGCTATCGACCTTTTATCAAATTTATTAGTTACCAATCTCCACCGTCCTACTGAAGATGTTAGCTGCTATGTTAAAATGTGCTATGGAATACAGGTTTTATGAACACAAACAGCATTACCAACGGGCTTCCTCTCCAGCCTCTCCTCATCTGAAACATCCAAATGCACCCATTTTGGCAAGGGTTTGAATGGATAAGGAAGAATCCCTTCTCAACTTGAATGTACCCTTACTAAAGATGTTTGGTAAGATGAATTGGCTCATTCATATCTAGAATTGGTTAAGCCAGTCAGGCTGCTTTTATTTTATGCTATGATACCCTGAACTAAAGTGTTAAAGCAAGTCCAGGACAAGAACACTACACATGAAATGTGGAAACTACTATCCTTCTTTTCACACACTTATCCATCACAAACTGTCAGAAGGGGAAAAAAGAGTATGGCATCACAGCTTATATTTTAGATGATCACGCAATTGAACTCTTGGTTTTTATCCTCTCTTCCTAATTTTAAGTAAATTCCCTTCCATGGCTTCAACCTGGTGATGAAAATGAACTCTCTCTCTCTCTCTCTCTCTCTCACACACACACACACACACACACACACACACACACACATATATATATATATATATATATATAATTTTGAAAAAGGTAACTTTACCTGACAGCTTGTGAACCATCAACTAAGTTAATTGGATCATAAACCAGTTCACACAATCTTCATATTAAAAGTTCACATATTCAAAAAATTACACACACATAGTTTTACAGGCATAGCATATCGCCAGAACTGTTAAAGCAGCAACAAGCCAGCCAAATGGCCTAACAACTACCATAGTCGAGTCAATCTCCATAAAAATCACGTCAGCCCAATGAAATTAGTTATACTAATATTGACTTTAAAATGGCATTTATTGTTAAAATATAAATCCTTCACCAGCACGTTGAAGAGGAGTCTCTTAGGATTCCACCTCCTTGTAGAATGTGTTAAAATATTTAATGTCCTTGTAACATGTGAAGAGTCTCCTAGGATTCTATGTTATAGTTAATATCCTTGTTATATGGGAAGTCTCCTAGGATTCTATGTTGTAGTTAATATCCTTGTAATATGTGAAGTCTCTTAGGTTTCTATGATGTAATTAATGTCCTTAGAGCTTGTGAAATCTCCTAGGATTCTAGGATTGGAGACTCTTAGAATTCTGAAAATGAGATTATAAATAGAGGCCGTGCAAACCATTTTGGCTACGGCTTCTTTTCCTCAGTTTCTTCTTGTTTTCATTCTCTCTCTCTCTCTCTCTCTCTCTCTCTCTCTCTCTCTCTATCTTCCTGCGTGAGTGCTGTTTTCGGGTTACAGATATTGGTGCTACATTTCTATCATGGTATCAGAGCGCCAGGTTACGTTATCTCTACCAAACGAAATGCCCAAACAGGTCTGATCTGGTTAGAACTCTTTTCTCATCTTGTCTCTATCCTGAATTTACTTTTCTCTTGCGTAATTCTTGTTCCTTTTTCTTCTTGCTTACCAAGGACACATCTTGTTATATCGTGTCTTCTTTCCCTCTCATCTTCTACCTATATACCATTCCTTTCTGCTGTCATGGAAAACCTTTCGCATTCTGGCATGTCCTCAAGTTTTCTTCCTCACCTTATTACCGAAAAACTCAACCATGAGAATTATCTGATCTGGAAAAGGCAAATCATGCCTTTCATAAGAAATCAAGGCCTCTTTGGACATCTCGATGGTTCAACAAAGGCTCCACCAATATCCGTCTTACAGGAAATAAAAAATGAGGCAGGAGAAGTTATTGTTGTTCATGAAGACAACAATCCTGAACATGCTATGTGGATGAGACGTGATCAAAGTCTGGTTGCGTATATTTTGTCCACTTTATCTCAACAAGTGTTACTTTCAGTTTCTGATGATTGTACTGCAGAAGAATTATGGGAAACCCTTGCTGATACCTTTTCCCAAATATCAGAAGCTCGAATTATGTACTTAAAGAAAGAATTTCAGAATTTGAGCAAAGGTTCAACGTCTATCATGGATTATTTGGGGCGTATTAAGGCCGTCGCAGACCAACTTGCTGCCTCAGGGAATAACATTTCTGATAAGGAAAAGGTGCAGCAAACCTTGAATGGACTTGGGCATGATTATCATGCTTTTATTACAGCTCTTGAGGTCCTTCATGTTCTGCCTTCCTTCAACGAACTACAAGGTAAACTTCTCCAACATGAAATGAATATGAAAAGAGTCATTGAAAGGACTGATCAAGGGAACTCCCAAAATGTGTTGGCTATGAATGTAAAGTTTGGTAAGAGCCATGGGAACTCCAACCATGGTGGTCGTGGCATTCTACCAACACCACATAACCAAGGTATGTCTCCTTTGGATACTTCAAGAAAAATACCAATTTGTTTTCAGTGCAACAAGAAAGGACACATGAAGGCACAATGTTGGTTTAATCCTCAAAATAAAAACAAATGGGTAAGACATGATTATAAACAAGGAGGACAAAGTTCTAAATCCACCGCTGAAGATATGCAACAGCTATTGATGGCCGCATTCTCAAAGATGACTATAAAGCAAAATGAGCAGGGAGAATGGTTCTTGGATTCAAGTGCAGCTACCCATGTGACAGGAAATGCAGGTAAACTGACTAACTTATCCCCTCATTACGGTAGAAGTTGCATTATAACAGGTGATGGAAAATCTCATCCTATTACACATATTGGAAATGCACATATTCCATTGTCATCCTCGTCTCTATCACTGTCTAATGTTGTTCTTGCTCCCAATATCAAAAAGAACATCATATCCATTTCTAAACTCATTGATGATACAAGCTCTTCTGTTGAATTCACACCCTCTTCTGTCTATGTCAAGGACCTCCAAACGAAGAAAATGTTCGCTAGAGGGGAGCGTCAAGGGAATATGTACGTCCTCAAGGAATGTCTACCCAAGGATTCATCCACTTTTGATATAGGATTGAAGACATTTTCTCTTTCTCATAATGCGTCATCAGTGCCAAGTTCTTGCCATTTTCAATCAAAAGTAAGGGGCCCTAACCAATTTTTGGAGTCTGATTTGTGGCATAGTCGGCTAGGACACTGTGGTCGACATTTCATTGAAAAACTTGTCACAGATAGTCTCATTCCAAGATCAAGTTTACCTCTTACTTCAAGTGTAAAAAAATGTTCAAGTTGTGGACTTTGTAAGAGTCATGTTTTACCTTTCCATAATATAAATCAAAGGGCTTCCAAACCTTTTGAAACTATTTTTTCTGATGTATGGGGGCCAGCCCCTATTGATTCCATGTCTGGGTCAAGATATTATGTCTTATTCATTGACTCTTACTCACGTTTCACCTGGATTTACTTCATGAAACACAAATCAGAAGTACCTCACATATTTCGAAACTTCTATGCCATGATTCAAACTAAATTTTCATCCAATGTGGTGCATTTTCAATGTGATGGAGGGGGAGAATATTCCTCGCTTGATTTTATTGAATTTCTACGTGAAAAAGGGATAACTAGACAAATTTCCTGCCCTTACACACCACAACAAAATGGTGTAGTTGAGCGAAAACATCGACATATAGTTGAAAGCGCCATGAGCATGATGCATGATACTAATGTGCCCATTTCCTTGTGGACTGAAGCCTTCCATACTGCTGTATACATAATAAATTGTTTGCCTATGACACTCTTGATGTCTAAATCGCCATATTTTACACTCTTAGGCAAACAACCTGATTACAAGAACTTGAAGGTTTTTGGTTGTGTATGCTATGTTCACGTTGATGCTGCCTTGAGGAACAAGTTTCAAGACAAAGCTATTCAATGTAGATTCGTTGGATATGCTGATGAATATAAAGGTTTTCGATGCTATGATCCAACAACTAAACGTATCAAAACTTCAAGAAATGTCATTTTTGATGAACATAGTTTTGATAATACAAATGAAATGCCTATGACCATTGAATCTTATGATCCCTGGACCAGTACACAGTTATTCAATGCAGATCCTGTTATAGAAAATGATGTGCCTCAAAGTGAAGATTCAGAGAGAGCAATACAACCGTCGGATATGGCTCAAAGTGAAAATCAAGAAGATCCAACACAGTCATCAAGTCATCACGAAAACAATAATGAACAGAGCAACGATGCACATCGGTATTCGGGTCTTATCTACAGTCGATGACTAAGGGACAGAGATGCTCACAGTGAAGAAGACAACATGCCCCACCTTAGAAGATCCCAACGCATTCGTCATCCCATTCACAGGTGGGTTAGCTATGATTCTTTATCACTTGATTTTTAGTTATTCATGGCAAAAGTTGGCAAGGAGGAAGAACCTACTTCATTTGATCAAGCATCAAAATCACATCATTGGAGAAAGGCTATGAAAGAAGAAATGGATGCCTTGCATGAATGTGGAACATGGGAGATCGTTCCGAGGCCACACGAAAAGAACGTAGTGGGCTCCAAATGGGTATACAAAATTAAATACAAACCTGACGGCAGCATAGAAAGACACAAAGCAAGGTTAGTAGCAAAAGGCAGTAGCAAGATCCAGCACTGAAGCTGAATACAGATGCATGGCTGCAGGTACTGCTGAAGTTACATGGGTTAGACATTTGCTAGAAGACATTGGAGAAAAGATTAAAACATCAATGTTAATGTGCGATAATCAAAGCGCTATTAACATTGCCTTTAATCCCGTACAACATGGTCGAACAAAGCACATTGAGATTGATCAACACTTTGTTAGACAAAAGGTGGAAGACAAGGAAATTCAGCCTATTTATGTTCGTACAGATGAACAAGTTGCAGACTTATTTACAAAAGGATTAACAAAAGAACGATTCTGGTTTCTAAAAGGCAAGTTGTACATGGTGCAAAACCATGCACAACTTGAGGGAGGGTGTTAAAATATAAATCCTTCACCAGCACGTTGAAGAGGAGTCTCTTAGGATTCCACCTCCTTGTAGAATGTGTTAAAATATTTAATGTCCTTGTAACATGTGAAGAGTCTCCTAGGATTCTATGTTATAGTTAATATCCTTGTTATATGAGAAGTCTCCTAGGATTCTATGTTGTAGTTAATATCCTTGTAATATGTGAAGTCTCTTAGGTTTCTATGATGTAATTAATGTCCTTAGAGCTTGTGAAATCTCCTAGGATTCTAGGATTGGAGACTCTTAGAATTCTGAAAATGAGATTATAAATAGAGGCCGTGCAAACCATTTTGGCTACGGCTTCTTTTCCTCAGTTTCTTCTTGTTTTCATTCTCTCTCTCTCTCTCTCTCTATCTTCCTGCGTGAGTGCTGTTTTCGGGTTACAGATATTGGTGCTACATTTCTATCATTTATAGTCTATAGCAGCAAATTTTTGGCAGTTGAGGCATCCCAAGTGGCATGTAACTTAACTGCTTCTCAGTTAAAGATCAAGAGAAAAAAACATCCATAGAAACCAACACCAACCTTATATGATCAGATCTTCTATCCCGAAAAGTAGATGTATGGCCAAGCCTCATGGCTATTTTACAACCATGCTAATAAGAATAAAGTCATCGTCACAAATATCGTTTTTGGGTATAAAATAGTGAGAGTTTTCTCGGGTATAATAGCGCAAAGCTGTTTTTCTTGGAAAAATCTTGGCAATTTTTTTAAAAAATTAAAAAACTAAAATCAAATGTGAAAATTAAAATCTAATAATTAAAAATGTAAAAAACGTGAAAGAAGCAAAAAATGAAAAAACAGGAGTAAAACGTGTTCATTTCATTTTTGTCATTTTCTTAAAAAACGTGTTTTTTTTTCTAATTTCTTCGACTGACTTGCCTTTAACATTTTTCTCATGCTTTTGTCGAATAAAACGTGTTTTTTATGACAACGGCATAACACATTCACACAAGTGGTACAACAAATAAAATATAAAATGCATCACCATATCTCATTTTGACACAATCCCCCTCAAAATTGGGATGACAGAGGACTATCATTCCCATTTTTATGAAAAAGTTTGAATGCCTATGAAGATAGTCAAAGAACAAAAAAAAAGTTAGCTTTAAGACCCAGTGCATGACAAGGAGACCGCTCCATCCAAATATGTTCTATAAATGAAGTAACAAACAATTCTACTTGTCTAATTAAAAGGATGTATAGGCTTACACCTAGACTCCCTGAGCTAGGCCACCTAAGCTTAGTGATTCTAGACAGCCAAAACAACTGATTCACCTATGCCCTTGCCCAATCTGTCTAGGCAAGCCCAGTGGCAGTCAAACCTAGGCTCCATAACAAAAATGGGGAACTTGTGTTTTCCATAAATAAAAAAGGGGAGCTGATACCCCCATCTATTCTTCCCTTGCCACCTCCTTCCCCCGTTCAATTTTTCTTTTCAGTTAACCTTTTTCTTGTTGTTTAACTTATCTTTTCTTCTTCTTGCTTGCTAGGATCACAACCCCTTTTTTTATGTCCCTCTTCTTCTAATTTTTGGCTTTTCCCTCCCCAATCTATTTCTATCATATATCTCTTTCTTAAATTGGCAACCATTTTTTGCTATACACTGCATTTTCTAGTGAAGTTTTCAGATTACATGTTTAATTATTTGCCAATATTAGTTAACTATAGCTATTTGATAATGTAATACTGTCACAAATATTGTTTCTTTTTCAAAAAGAATTTACAACTAAATGATTAAAAGAAAAAGACTTAAAAAAATATGTTTCTAGAAAAAAAAACATCAAAATAAATTTTATGTTTTCTTTTTTGTGCTTTTATCTCTTTTTTCCCTTTTATTGGCCTTAAAGTTTAAAAGTTAAATTAAATTATTTATCTTCAATTTGTTATCATAACTAAGACATCATTTTATAATTTACCTAGTTAATTTTTATGTTTTCTTATTACATCATTTACTTTTTTCCTGATTTTTAGATTTTTTTTTAAAGATTTTCCAGAGAAAAACAACTTTGCAAAAAAATACCCCAGAAAAACCTTGCCATTTAAAACCTGAGAATGATATTTGCGGCTAACAATTTGTTCAATTACCATGCGTTGGTTACTTTCTGTGTACTTGTTAGTTACGTCCGTATGTCTTCAATTTTATTTGTATTTTTAGTGCGAATTAGCAATTGTCGGAGATGTAATATATACACATAGTTCTACTATGTGTATCATGTATGTGTACCTATTAGTATTCAATCTTCAATACTTCTCTTTTCTTCTTAAGGTGCCACATTTCTTATGTTGTTAAACTTTTGGATGCATGTAATATAACTATATGACATGTATATTATGATAAAGCATGGACCAAACTTTAGCAAGAAACCAAAGCTGAAATTCAACAATTAGATTTCATACAGGACTACCTCCTAGGCAAATTGGTTGCTCCATAGATGGCTTACTCTCTCTCTCCCTCTCTCTCTTTCAGCTCGTAGGACAAGCTTGGATTCAAGAAGAAGAAAAAGGAAAAGGGGGGGGGGGGGTGTTACCAAGATGCAGATACTTTCACAAAAAGCAAAAGAACGTGTTCGTGAAGATACAAGTTTCTTTACATGACCTCGCAGTCTCCCAAACACTGAAACTTTTACCATTAAGAGCCATGTTGACATAAAAACAGAAAGAGACATTGTTATTATGCATTTCAGCTTTACCTAGCCCCAAAAATTTTTGAATTACTGAAAACTGTGCAATTAGATGTAAAGAACCATAAAATATACTACTATTGCACGGAACATACCTCCCAAAGGTAAATGTATGTGTTGTTAGATCCAACCAAAAACAAAGGCCTAGAAGGATGGCTAGAGATGGCCCTTGCGCTAATGGTTTCAACTGTTACATGGGGATCCATGAACTCTTCAAGGTATTCCTGCTCACCCCAACCTAGGCCTGAAGCCCCAATACCAGCATAACCTGGAATCCCAAATGCACCTCCACCGGTTAGATCTCTTCCTGGTCTTAACAGAGGACTCAAGCCAACCGTTGCTCCTCCTAAACCAAGGTGCACAGACTTCTGGTCACCAAAGTCAACACCTGGGGAAGCAAATAGAGACCTAGCCCATGCATTCTGTGGCCAGTCAGACTCTGACCAGATGTACTCAGTATTATTGCTAGAAGTCTCTTCGAGGTTCAATCCATAGAAAAGTAGGCCCTGCAAAAGAAAAGGAAACATTTAATAAACTCTAAATTGTGAATTGTCAAAAAGTCAAAACTAAAATCTAAGGAATAACATGATCTGAATAAGCTCAAGTGTCTAACAAAGTGCAAATGAAGCACATAGGGTAGATATACTGCTATTAGAGAATAGATTACCAATAGGACAAACTACTCTTCTGGCTTATTCTGAAAAAAATTAAAGCATTATTTAATAACCTCATCATAAATAAAAATAGTAAACATGCCATGTAGGAAGAGGACTTCATTTGACCAAAAGAAAGAAATAGCGACTCAGCATAAAACAGACCCAGGTAACAACTACTAAAGCCGGTAAGTTAGCATGCTTGGATAAAGTTATGCATGAGAGGACTAACATCCAATGAGAAAACAAATATACCTACATCAAGAAGCACCAAAAAAAGTATGGACACAATTCCCACAAATTCGTTTAACTGCAATAAGGGCATTCAAAACTTCATTAGAACAATAAAGCTAAATCTGTTAGTTGGCTTGCAATCCAAGCCAATTTTGCAAAAAAGTTTAGCTGAAGAGATAAAGGCATCCTATATATGAAATAGGTGGTAAGATGCTTTGACCAAAAAAGGATGAAACAGCATTTTCAAGCAAAAAGGATTCTTCTAGTTTTAACAGGTTATTTGAAACCAAATATCTTTTCAGCAGTTTTACTAGATTTTTGACAAGTACACCAATTTGAGTCAAAGCAATTTCATTTGAAAGGAATTCACCTCTTCAGCTGATTCAAGAAAATGCAATGTTTGGCCAAAGTTGATTCTAAGTTGAGTCATGGAACATCTTGAAATGACAAAGAACTTCAGAATTGAGTCTAACAAAAATAGGAATTAAGATCTGACAATATCAGGTCATCCACAAATACTGACTACATTACCAGTTTTAGCATTTCAAAACAAGCTACAAGAGGAACCAATTTCTGTCCTTTGATACCTTTGCTCATGCTTCTATAATTTTTAAGACCATAGCCGCAAATACCATTTTTGCTATGTCACCATGGTACGCCAATATGACCCACGTACCAGTACGCCGGTACGCCAAAATGGGTACGTGGTGGTATGTTTAGATCTGGTTCTGGGTCGGAACCAGATCCAAACCATAATAAAAAGTTAAATGTAACCCGCGACGCTCGTTCTCCCTCTCGATCTTCTTGTGACTTCCGGCGGTTGCTTGGGCAACTGGCGATGCATGTCCGGCGAGAGCTTGGGCAGCCACTGGCAACGGACGGCGACCAGCGACCGACGATGGACAACGAGTCGGCAAGTTTCTTCATTTGACAGTATTTAGGATTGCT
The DNA here is from genome assembly GCF_008831285.2 of Nymphaea colorata. Classification (NCBI taxonomy): domain Eukaryota; kingdom Viridiplantae; phylum Streptophyta; class Magnoliopsida; order Nymphaeales; family Nymphaeaceae; genus Nymphaea; species Nymphaea colorata. The sequence goes on from NC_045147.1 coordinate 15,571,541, forward strand.
GCAACTGTTGGGGGTTTTTTCCCCCTTTTTTGTCGTTATTGTGCTTTCTATTTACATGCTTCTATGCTAACTTCACCATGGATACACCATCATGCCCCATCTTGTTTGTTATCATAGACATCGACCAACCTATGTATTTGTGCTGTTATGGCTTTAGGCTTCTCTGTCTTTCAATTGGTTAATCTAGAAACTTATAGATAGGTGACTATCGGGTGTCGGCATCAGGGCCTAATGCCGACTGCCGAGTTATTTTTCATGTTGTTATGTATTTGATATTACTGTTGCTTGATATTCCTCTGACATTTCTGCTAATCCGTGCTTCAATTAGAAGAGTGTTAGTTGACTTCCTCATAATCCTTCTCCCTTTGTGTTTGTTGATCTGATTCCTCAATACATTTTATTAATGAATGCATATCTTCTTCTGAAACACTGTTTTAACAAGTTGGGATAAGGTTATTGCCTGCTATGACTTTGAGGCCTCTTATTGTGTTTGAGTTTTTATTCAATAAGATATCGACCAATTATAAGTTGTTTGAGAACTAAAAAGATGATATCATTTGTTTTTTCAACTTTTTAATTAAAATATATAATTATCGCCATACTGCCATCCAACATTGACGAAAATGCCATATCTGTACCATCTTTCCCGTACCTGTACCTATGTGACATAGCATTTTTGGTTTTTTATTGGCAACGTATTTCTCCGGTACTAATATGAAAGTTGGTTTTCTAGGGAAAATTTCATATATATATATATATATATATATATATATATATATATATAGAGAGAGAGAGAGAGAGACTTGATGGTTGGATGGTTCTTTTATATTTCTTGAGACTAAAAACTGTCACAAATGGTGCATTTTGAGACGGAAGTTGATTGGCCACAGTTTTTAGCCATGGCCCATGGGATGCACCATTTGCAACAGTTTTTAGCATCACAAATATATAATTAAAAAAACCCATCTGGCCATAGACATTGGCCAGCTGATTTCAATTTCAATCTCTCTCTCTCTCTCTCTCTCTCTCTCTCTCTCTCTCTCTCTATATATATATATATATATATATATATATATAAGTTTCCTATATTAATTTTCTTACAAGAACATTGACAAACTTATAAAATAGTTATTAAAATGTAAAATAACCCAAAAATGGTTTAAAATATATTAAACAATACTTTTGAAAAATCCCATAAAAATTTTCATGAATTTTTCATTTTCTCAATGTTATTTGATAGTTTCTCTTGTTTTGTCTCGGTTGTTTTTGGCTTTGAAGATATTGCTCCTATCTGTTATGACGTCTAACACATGCATATACATAAATACATACATAGACATAGATATACAAATAAGAACAAAATATTTCATAGACAAATAATTTTATTCATATAACACTCACAGGTACTGCAACAATTGACGGAGGTTTACCTTACGATTGCTGGCAACTGCAATTTGCTTTTCATCGCAGGAATTGACGCAAATTGCCTAATAGGAAAAGAGAAAAGTTAAAACTAGAATCTAATCAAACTTGTTCCACTTTAGATTGTTGGATCAGAATTTACTTTTTTTCCTACTCCAAAATGATGTAGTAACAAAAAGGCAAGGAACAAACAAAACAACCTTAAATTTAGCAAAGTAAGAGACTTACCTCCAGAAGTTCGCCATTCCTCTTCACAATTTCCTTATTATCAAAGCAAACATTGAGCCTACTCCTTAAAGAAGAAGAACCTGTCTGAAGAGAGCCTTGGTAATTTTCGTTGCCAGGATGATAAAGCTTATCATGCCCAGTTCTAGAAGGACCAGAAGCATCTTGTATAGTAAAAGATCCATTGCCCCTCCCACCTTCATCTACAATACCCTCATGGATAGAACTCCAGCCACTGGGGCACCTGTTGCTAAGAGTCGCAAGCCAACTTATCCCTTCATGGGCAAAAATGTTATAGACAAGCTCTGGCTTCACAATTGTTTGCCATAAATGTTCAAATGGGAGTGCTTCTTCACTATGTTCTCTTTTTGAAGAATCAATTTCCCTTTCATCCAATTGCACAGGGACCTTTGATTGCACCAAGGCCACATGACTTAACCAAGTCAAGGTGACAATGTCCATATTTTTTTCGAGCTTCTCAACCAGGAAAAATATGAGCTCCTTTGTTAGACCGCAGAAAGCATAAGAAATTGCATTAATCAAAGGCTCCAGTACAAACAGAGGAAACAGCTCTATCTGTTTCACTGTACCGCTTCCATTGAAATCGCCCATTTTGGGATCAGGATGCAAGAAAGGTTCTGATGCTGGTAGAGATCGCAACAAGTTCTCATTTTTACGAACTTCCAATATTTTCGAAGTGAAGGTAAACAAGTTTTGCCACAGGCAAGCTACCAAAAGTTGCCACCTTTCATCATTAAGACAAACAGATTCCACTGACATGCCCCTCTTCTCTAGCAATCTGTTGTGCTCAGTCCCAATAATTGGAACAGAACTCTTAAAAGAATCTCTATGACGTATGATCTGTGAACTCTGATTTCTTTCCTTACCATCCACAATAAATTCTGGAATATCTAAAATAGACTGAATCAATCGCAGAAGTACTTCAGAATTCTGGTGCAAACATGCTAAAGCAAAACATATGCAGTAGCTCAGATGATCCAGATCACTTGAAATTTTCAAGCTAAAGCCCACCTCTGTGGAAGCGTCAATGAGGAACTTTAAGAAAAGCTTAACATACCACACTGACTGTAGCAAATCATAAAGATGATATTCCCATGGTGACCTGCAGTCAGTCTTGCCATTCGATGCAGTGTCTTGTATATCTATCTTCATCACCGAAGCCATAATCCCCAATGCTACAACACAACGACCAAATTCATAGCAGAGCTCCTTCGTGATATGGATCACTGCCTTTGTTGTAAATGAATGGTCAATGAAGTTTTTGGTGCCATGAAGTTTATGTTGCGGATGAACAGAACTGAGATAGGTATTAGTAACATGATATCCAAGAAAAGGCTTCCCGATGTTGCATGCAAAGTGTATTATCTGTAGCAAACAAAAGAGCCTATAACAATGGTATCCATGCCAAAGTATAAAAAACTAAGATCTACATTGCACGTTACCATGTTCAAGATTCCTGTAGCATTTATAGAATATTTTGTCCCGAAATAAAAGATTCCATCCTGCAACTTCTCGTAAAGTGCATCTGCCAGCTCCTCATAATGACGAGACATAATATCAAGTGATTCTCCCATGGTTGAATATGTTAAGTAGGCATTTTCTGAGGAAAGATGTTCTATGATGAACTTTGACGTGCATCGCAGTGCAAGGTTTAGCCTAACACATGACTCCAACATGGGAGCTACATCTCCAGAAAGCCAGTTGCATGGATCAGTTTGTGAGTTTGGCCTTAAGATGCCATAGATGGTATTAACTTTTCCAGAACCTGATACCAAACCTTGAATTTTCCCGCCAATACTACTCCCAGAAGATACCAATTCTAAAGCTTGAAGCTTGACATGAACAAGGAACAGTGAGACAAACGTCTTAACAAAAAAAGTTTCCAAATGATCAAATGCCATAAAGAAAAAAGGACCGATTCAAGATTCATCAGCTATCCTCATTATTAGTTCATACACAGAACTTGAACAAACTATCCAGTTATGTACTCGAGGATAAGTACATCAAAGGTTCGCTACTATGAAGACTATACGCAGGATTAGTCACCGCCTTGAAAAGCAGCAAATTAATAAAAAATGGACTAACAATTTTCAAATAAAACAAATACCTTAAAAAATTGAAGTACTAATCCTGAAGATGAAACGAAATTGGGAAAAATTTTGGAAGCATTTTTCTGACTAACACTGTAAAAAATTAATAATTATAATAGTACATACATAAACACATACATACATATACATGCATGCACAGATACAAACACACGCACGTGCATGCAAATGGTCGTTTTTACCAAAACTCTAATGCAAATATGATGTAGAATGTCCAGCAAGGTTTTCAGTCAAAATTGAGAAAAAAAAAATTTATCTATAGAAAAGATTTTATGAGCCAACAGAGCAAAAGACCATTGTCCAATGCCCTTGTAAAATCAGATTTACACATCAGATTGTTGATATTTTTATCCTTCGTTTTGACGTTCCACATCCATCCACATGGCTGGATTTGTGAAAATAAGTAAAAGTAGGCCATTGGCCAGACCAAAGTAGACATCATAATCCAAAGTTTACATGCATATGAGTAGGACCAGTTAGTGTTTTAACTGGTTCTGTCGGTGACAAGAAGGACCCACGGATGGCTTTATTCAAGGATCCAGATTTTCACCTTTTTGAGAAGAAGGACCATAAACAGTGACCATCCAGCCTTTTTTTTTAAAAAAAAAAATGAGAATCTGGAGGGTGGACCTTTGGTTCACCCAACAGTATATATCGTCACGGGTAGAACAGGTTAAGATGCTTAACTAGTCCATTTCTACACACACACACACACACACACATATATATATATATGTGTGTGTGTGTGTGTGTCTGTAAATCACCTCTCCCACATTCATCTTGTCTCCTATGCCTCCTGGCTCTTAAGAATTACAACTGTTGGTTTTCACAAATTCAACCATATAGATGGATGCAAAACATTCAAACTATCTAATGTAAAAACATCATAAAAATGGGATGGATGATCAGACTTGACAGTTAATTTTTAGAGCCCTAAGGAAATCATTCCAGATTATGAGAACTCATCAATGTTTCTGAATCCTAGATATTTGGAAATAGAAATCATCCACGTGGTTTGATTTGTGCACAGTGCATGACATGCTGGAAACAAAAGGCAGATGCATGTGCACATGTGTTTTAGAGGGGGGAGGGAGATAAGGTTATGACCAACTTACAGGAAGACCACATCTAGCCAAGGCAAGCGATGCCATCATCATTGCCCACCTTGCCAGTACTGCAGCTTTAACATCTCCCAGTGAATTCTTTATGTTACTCTTTGTAGCAAGAATTGCACAATATTGACCTATATTTGGATCAGTTGCTGCATGGAGGATATCTGACTTGGAAGGATTGCAATCCAGCGATGCACCATCAAGCAAACACAGATAAGATTCATAATAATGTCCCAGCATCCACTGTGGATACAAGATAAATGTTAACAGTAAAGAAAGCATACATGCATGCACAAGGACACATAATGTTCAAATTCCAAATCTTAAACACCTCGAGCATGCTGGCCAGCCAGTAGTCCTCTTTTTGTATTGATGAAGGGAGTATATGATTTGCAATTAAATCACGTTCTAATTCTCCACCACAGCCCTCTAAGAGCCGACAAATGATGAGGGCAAGTTGCACATCTCCAAGATTCTTGGCACAGACAGTGACAGCTGAAGAATGATCACCTCCAAGAATAAAGAAAGCAACAGCTAGCTCTAGTTGATGTCTCCCCATCAAAACATAAGCATTCTTCAAGGCAGCAGCTCTATTCTTCTCCTCCTGCAAAAATGGGGAAGAATAACTTGTGTAAGTTACTGGCTGTGTGTAGAAGCTTCTCTAACCATCATTAGCTGATGGTAACTTGAAAAAGCTGAGCAAGTCCATTCAGATCTTGAGCACAATTTTGTTTTGTCTGTTATCATTATAAAGTATTACAAAAAAAAATTGGTGTTGAAGTCTAAGGAAAACACGTGAGACCATATGATCAAGGTGTTGGCCTAGGGAGCTTATAATCGTCCTGGTATATGTCCCTAGCTATGTCACAAAGGTCGGAGTGCAGAGTGCGGGTGCGACAAATTTAAAAAAAAAAACTTGGGTATAGGTGTCACAAAGGTGTGTGTGTGTGTGTGTACATATATATATATATATATATATATATATTATTTCATTGTTTTAGCCAATATTTTTATCATAAACTTTTACATTAATGTTATTCTATTGTGGTGTCATTTCTAAAAAAGTAGAAACATCCTTTTTAAAAAGGATGGCAGGGTAGAAAGAGTCACCCTAAAAAGGACGATAGAGTGAGAGACAGAGAGAGCAGAACAATGTCATTCACATTACTACCAAAAACCCCCAAACAAGAAGTTAGGGGATTACATCATCACAAGGGTACTACTGAAAACACCCTCAGTACAAAAGCCAAAACCTGGAAATGCTCTCATGACAAAACAGAGAGTGAGTGAAGAAAAAGAAAGAGGCGGTACAGGAAAACAGAGTAACAGCATGACAGGGAGAGAGTGAGTGGAGAAAGAGAGTGGACAAAAAGAAAGAGGGAGCATAGTTTTAAAAAAAAAATGTAGAAGAATGTGTGGTTGATACAGCTGACCGCACTAAATACATGTTGACTGCATCTGATGGTGTGTCAGAGCCACACTCACACTTGACGTAGGTGCAGCTCCAATTTTGTAATGTCCTCGTGACATAGGTCGCTATATGCAGGATTAAATTTCCCAAATATGAAAAGGAAAACCATCTTTCTTTTGTAAGTTCATAGGAAAAGAAGGAAAAAGGTTCTGGTGCACCTGTGGAGATAGGAGTTCACATAACAACAGAAAATCCTTATGATTTTCTGTGTCGACAGGGCAAGACATGAGTGCAGACATGGTACAGGTTTGGAATAACCGCAAATACAGTCAACCCCATGCTAGGTGCAGTCCACCCATCCAAGTCTGGACTCAGTTCATCCAATTTTTTTTAGGGTGAACATTAACTAATATATATCAATAATAAAGGTAAAGGCCCTCTTCCTCTTCAATTTTCACCCTCAAGCCTCTTCTCCCAGAAACCTCTCAGGTGGCCACTGGCAGCAACCTCCCTCAAGCCTCTGCAACCATCAATGCTCTCTCTCTCTCTCTCTCTCTGCGATTTTGTCCTCTCAAAATTAAATTAATTCGTTTAATTGTTTCAGAGATTTTCCAAAATTATGTGCTTGTGACTGCACATCATTTGTTCTTAAGGTTTCCTGGCACTTCTTGTCTTCAACTTGTGTGGATTGTGAGCTTCATTCACGTGATTTTACATGTTTTTTGTGGTTCTTGATGACATGTTACACTGTCCCTCCAACTCATCTAGCTACCTTTTTCATTCACAGGCTAAAATTGTGCCCAGGATCTGATGCAACCATGCAGCAGACTGCAATAACATGAACTGTCACATACTGATAATCTCAAATCCTTTCACCATTAAATGCTAAATATTTATGGTGGTAGTGTAACATTGGCTAAAAAATCCTTCTACTACCCATTGCCAGCACCCCCACTTTCATCCACCGGTAGCTTTAAGCCAAAGCAGATGCATGCATGTGCACATGCATTCCAAGCACGTGTAGTCAGCCAGTGAACTATGACCAACAAATATGTGCTTAAAGTGGAGATCTTTGACGTCAACGTCAGTACAAATCTACTGAATAAAAGATGGGTTAACCTGGTAATTGGTATACTAAAGTTTAAAACCAATTGACACTCACATAATAACAAAGTGTGATGTAATACAATGCTATACAGGACCATGTCTTGGCATCTTTGGTACATGGGAGGAGGTTATGTACATTAAGAAAAGTGCACTACGATAAGAAACCAACAAAATGAAGTAACTGACGTTTGTTATGATGAAGGCTCACGACCTAGCAATAAAACTTACTCCAAGTTTAATCAGATATTAAAATGAAACTAAGGGACTTTAGTGTAACGGTTGTACAGCTCTTCGAGAATTGGGCAAGACACTGTAAAGAATAAGATGCATTGATTAGGAATCAACAACAAAACTTGTAATATGGTATCATACCTGGAAATTGCGAGAAAGAAATCCAAACAGGGGCTTGTCCTTCTCATCTTTGCTTAGTTTAAACAACCCAGCCAAAACCTTAATTCTGCCCAGTGCCAGGTAAAGAAGTGCACAGTCCTTTGGATCTTTGTTTTTCAGATATTGTGCTCTAGCCAATTTCTCCATCTACACATGATATACCTATTGTAAAAATGTGATTCAAGAAAGAAACAAACCATAAAAAAAATTACACAGTGGTCGCAGAGGGAAATCAAGAACAAGATTACTTATCACAGCACAGATGAACGAGCAAAACAACTTGTCTACTAACTTAGAATCAATAAAGTTCATTCACAAAAGGCTCCATAGAGGAGACACAGTTGATTAAATTAACAAAAGGAAAACAATATAAGCAATAAGAAAATATAGCCACTTTTAAATTGAAAATGAGCTCAGAGTCTCAGACGTAGTCATTATGTAAATTCCACACAAACCAGAGTCTCCGTCCTAAGGGCTGAAAGTAACACTTGCAATGTTATACAAGAATAACAAAGGAATATTAGAGAAAGAAATAACTTGAGAAAACCATTTAAAGAATTCATGCTTACATGTGTAGGTAGTAAAGAAGGAGGTTTGTTGTATAATAAAAAATGAGCTTCAACATAAGCTAAAAATCCTCTTTAAATGAAGGAAATCACACACAGGGGAATAATGTCTAAATGAGCTTAATGCCCAACAATCACATACTTGCAAAACAGGAGACTGAATACTCAAAAAAGATGATTTGTTTATCTCACCAATGCACCAAAGATGTGCACAGAACGAAAAGGAAAAGGAAGTGTAGCAGAGAAGGACCAGCCATTAGACCAGTTCCAACATAGCAAGGCCAACTAGCAATTGGACAGCCTAGTGGCTACTTGGTCATACAAAAATGACCAGATTGCCCTCTGAAAGAAGCAGGATAGAATTTACAAAAATGACAAAATATGTATACATGTATAGAGAGAGAGAGAGAGAGCTCAACCAATCTTATTTTTCACCCCCATTTTTTTCCTCTCTCACCTACTCCTCTCTTCCCCTCCTTTTTTTTCCTCTCGACAACCATCCTTCCCACCCTAAGGACGGTTGATAAGGGGAGTAAGTGGACCTGAAATCTAGCCTCAAATGTGATTGGTTTAACTTGCTTCTGACATACATATAAACATAATGTTAGCGCTGTTCTTGCTAACTCCTGTTTACGCACTCACCCACAAGAGAGACAGAGCCCAGCTTTGTCTTAATGACTCAAATTCTTCATTAGCCTTTTAGGGTTAACTCCCTTTACAATCTATATGAGTGTCGTGGGCTGGGTTTATTCCATAACTGGACTGTCCACCCGACCCGACTACAGGCTAACTGACTCGCTGGGTCATAACTAAGGACCCGAAACACAAAAAGGCTGATGACTGAAACTGAGAAATGCATGATAGACTGCCCACACAAGCCTTATTGATACGGTGCCTAACACATACTTACATGAATACATAGATACATATACCTATACATATGTGTGTGTGTGTGCGTGTGCGTGTGTAGGGTGCAACATGTTTCAACACCACCCAAAGCTCACAATTACCACTAAAGGTTTACAGCAAGGAAGTGAAAAAAAGGACAAGGAAGATACTTCGTGATGAAATTGCAAGTTGATGGTCATACATGACATGAGAATATATAGTCTTTTTCAAATACTGCTCCCAAGCAAAACAGCGGTCAATCTCAATATGTTTAATTTTTTTTGCAGAACATGTAGTTTTTAGCTATGCAAACAGCATTCTTATTGCCAAACAGAGATTTGGTGAAGCAATTATCTGGATTCCCAGATCTCCAATAATATTTCTAAACGGTGCTATCTATATATTACTAAATTACTAAATTACCAATAGCCATGGCTCTGTGTTCAGACTCATTTGATCAAAAGGAAAATTTTATTCTGCTTCAAGAAACATCATGGGACCAAGAACAATGAAGCCATCTAAAAACACTGAGAAAGGAAAACATTGTTTGAGTGTCTTTCCACCACCCCCTCCCCGACAAAGGTAGTAAGCAAATAATGCAAGAATAGTGATGGAAGATGATATAATTCTCCAATACTATTGCCTTCCTTAGGACATGTTTTTGCTTCCAAAATGGCACTTAAGGCATGTTTGGGTGACAGTTGAAACTGCGTTTGAAAAACCCATTTTTGACAATAACCTGGAACAACCACCCCATCCCCCTCCTTCCCAAGGTTTTTCACATAAAATGTTGTTTCCGTCTTATTATAAATCCTAAACAAAACACAAGGCAATTAGAATAAACAAATAACAAGCTTCTAACAGATTAACAACATATGCTTAAAATTTTTTGAAACTTTCTTCAGTCTATGACATCTCTCTAATGATTCTTTTGCTAAAAAGGTTTTTGCATTAAAAATAGAACAAAAGGGAACATACCACTGAATATTTTTCCTGATGCACTCAAAACAAAGGGAATCAATTCATATACATACCCTTGCTCGTAGCATGGTTGCATTAGTAAACCAAAACCCGACCCCCAAATTTTTCATTTCCAGCCAAGATGGTTCGCTCGACAGAACTGAACTCAATAGGTTCTCATGACAATCAGACTGGAAAGCCCAAGCAATCAAGCTGGAGTCCACAATCAACTCTTCAGCAAGAGCAGCTCTTCCAAACTTTCGATGAAAATGCAACTTGACAAAACGTACAGCAACCCAAAACCTTGATACAAAACATTTAGTTGACTTCAGAAAGGAAAATCAGAGGAATTCAGGAAGATGAAGTACATGCCGATCTAATTATCAAATATCTCACTAGAATCAATACTGGAGGACAACATAAGAGATCTTTGATATGGTGATAAATCTCATGTATGTTTCTTGATGACAAAAGTATGGGATTTTACAAAAGATTAGTTTTTCTGAAGACACTGGGAAAGAAACATGGCAAGTCAAAACTAGAAAACAGAGAAAATTAAATAAAGCATTTGTAAGTAAGAAAATGTTAAAAAAAAATTAATCACGTACTATGGATTTATCATGGTTCTATCAGGAACTATGTTGTCAAGGGCACATCAGGCAACCTTGCACACCTAGGCCTTTGAGGACCATCTTAGTCAAAAGACTCAAAACTACTGGGATGTTGCCTAGTGTGCCCAGGTGACAGGAAGCTATGAGTTTTGACTTAATTCTTCTTCTGCTTCATCATCATCTTCTTCTTCTTTTACTTTTTCTTCATCTTTTTTTCTCCCATAGTTTTTTTTGTCTTCCCCATTTTCCTTTTTATTTTTTCTTCTTTCTATTTCGCACATAATTTTGCCAGGCTTAAGAATAAATGCAGTATATGTAAATTGTATGGCTAAACATCTTTCGGCTTAACATGTATGTATATATACATTTGTACGTATATCAAGAATAATCTCATGTATCTTGAATACCAGTCATATTTAATATGTATCTGTATAATCCAGAATAAATGCAGTATACACAATTCTTAAACAATTATAACACGTGTACTAGAAAGAGCATATCTATTATGTAATTAATATCTATTATATGTATTATAACATTCTAAATTGTAAATCTGCTCTTTGGGTGAATGTTAAAGCTAACTAAATGTGATGTTTCAGTCATAACTTTAACTACATTAGTTTTACATTAAAATGTTTAATGTAATAGTGGTTCAATTGTTTCCTTGTTATAAATAGATGCCCATATGTTCAGCTTTGTTATTGATTTTATATTTAATAATGTTTTCTTTTTAACCTCATATTGCCATTTGGTCCCACCCTATGTCACACGGGTACTCCTCCTAAGGAGGAGTACCCGCACGCTACCGGTACCGGTACGGGTACGGTGGTGGGTACGCCTGGGGTGCGGCGTTGACCGCACCAAGTGTGGTCAACGTACCCAAGCGTATTTTCAACCGTTTTCAAACTCGGTCAAAGTTGACAGAGTCTAAAGTTGTCCCTTTTAAATGTTATTGTTTTTTTCATTTTAACGTTTTAAACCATTGTAACGTTAAATTTTTCGAAACCCTTTTTCCCTTTTTCGAAACCCTTTCGTTTCCTTGCTTCTTCTCTCACCGACGAAGGCAATGGCGACCGTCGAAGGCAAGGGCGGCGACCAGCGACGAACGGCGACGAAAGGCGGCGACAGGCGACGGCAGCGGCGACCGGCTGGAGGCAAACGGCGACGGTATTTGCTTTTTTTTTCATCTTTTTCTCATTTTCTGTCGAGCTTCTGAGCCTTCCATCGTCTCTGGTGCCGGCTGACGGCGCTTTTCACCGGCTGAGGCTTATTTTTTGTGAATCCACTTTTATGTTCATCGCCAGCAATTGGTTCCCTCTTTGTTGTTCTTTTTTTTTTGTTCCCTCTTTTTGTTTGTAATGTAAAAACCTCTGTGTTTCCTTTATTTGTGCTTATGCTTCTCGGCACATTTATTGATCTCTCATCTCTCCGACCATCACTCACCAATCACCACCCACAATCTCAGTTGGTGTAAAGTGGCTCTGCAGACTCTGTCGCTGCCCACCATCTGCACACTTTCGGCGCACATCCCCTCTTGCACACTGCCTCTAGTCTGAACATTAATGTCTCTTGTTGTATCTGTTTGTAATGTAAAAAACATATATATTTAATAGTCTGTGAATGAATGAACAAATCACTATTAAATTATTAATCTACCCACCATCACTGTGCATATGAATATCTGTCTTTGTCTGTGTAGAAACAAAATATGCACGAGAGTAGAAGAAAGCACACAGATGTAACGTGGAAAACCCTCAACGCGAGGGAAGAAAAACCACGGGTGAGGAGGTCTGGTGCCCACTAGCCTCCAGACACTCTCTCTCTTCAAAACTTCATTAACTCAAAGATTAGGGTTTACAGAGATATAAGTAGTCCTAATTAGGACAAACCGGATCGGGTAAGGATCCGGACCCGGACAACAAAACCCGTCAACAGTCTGCATCTCTGTGAATCTCCGCTGTATGCTGGGATCAGTATACTGTCAATCATTGCTTGGTGTCTCTTATCTTTTATTCTTTTGATAAATTTTGGATCATGATTTATGAATATGTTATTTATTCTGTTTATAATTTTTTAATATATATATATGTGTGAATGTGTTATTCTGTTTGAAATTTTTTTACATATATATATATATATATGTGTGTGTGTGTGTGTGTGTGTGTGTGTGTGTACGGCCATACCCCCGCACCCAAGTTTTTTTAAAATGGTTTGTACCCGTACCCGTACCTATGTGACATACTCCCACCTAGGTGTGCCTCCCCTCTAGGTTCAATTTACCCCCCTGTGCTGTGCCTAGTGCTTTTGACAACATAGACAGCAACTAGCTTGTAAATTTTTTTCTGGTATTTGTGATTATGGTTCCAACAATTTAAAGATAAAAGCATCTTCAATAAAAAAAGATAATCCTCAAAACGGAAACCAACTTAAGGAAATTGATCCCAAGTGAGAAGTTCAACAATTCAATGAGTTCAAATTAATCTTCCAGGTCATTTTCACATATCAGGCTACAGAGTGGTAATCTCACTTGTTTTTAATTACTTTCCATCAAAAATCGATTTTCCAATTGTAGATGCCAAATTCTGAGAAACTGGTGAATAAATTCTTTATTTTCAGTTTTGATAGTCTGAAGAAATATCATATTTAATCTTACACATATGGCGAAAACATGGAAGACACATTTTGGTGGCTACTGGGTATTCCAGACTTGACTTCCTCTTGGTCAGATATCTTGAACTAAGACTGCTCTCAAGTCTCAACCTTAGAAAACACAACCTCCCTCCTTTCCACCCCTCCCTTCTCCATCTCTGCCCCTAACCAAACCTGTCCAGCAGATGAAGAAAATAAGCCTCCCAATGCAATAGTTTCTAGCTTTGATTCATTTTATATCATATTAGATCACTACAAGGTACCAGATAACAACAAAGGCATTATTTTGTTAGACCTGTTGAGTAATTTAAAATGGTTTCTAGGAATTAATTAGACAAGGTCCAGTTCTCATGAGACTGATTATGAACCAAAGCAAGTTGATATGCTAATAACAAATACAATAAGAAGGAAAGAAAATCCAGCGAGATACATCTGCATAAGCATAAGTACCTTCGTGCAGGTTCATCAAAGCTTGCATATGTTGTAGCACCCTCTCTATCAATAATTTCTATCAAAAGGTCTACCACTGCAAGAATTTTAGTCCTTTCCACATTTCCAACATAAGGAATTTGAGATGAATTCTCCAGTATTCTAGAGAATCTCTTGATTTCAGGTTCGCCAGCACGTACAGTGAATCTATCATAATAAGCATTTGGTGTGGTTGAGTTTTCTTGTAGAAAATCTTTCTGGAAATGTGATCCCACATGAGAGACAGATAATGAGCAATTTCCCTGGAAATATTTGGACAACTTGATCTGGTAAACACCATGGCCAGATTTGGAAACGTTCTCACTTTTTTCATGAACGTCTGAAGTAGCATTGCCATAAAGGGATGTGACAAGATGTTCCACAGCAGCATAAGCACGCCCCTGATTTCCTGAAACATAAAAAAAAAATCCTTGGTTGCATATATAAGGTAACAAAAGTTTAGTGTTTAACAAGAATCAGCCTATGATATTAATTTCCTTAACGTTGCAAACCAATCAATCTTAGTTGTTATGATCAGTACAGCCTGATATTGGGCTGATATTCTCAACAATTAAGTCCTACCTTAAAGAAAACAGAAAGAATTTGGAGGATTTGATTGTGCAGGGTTGTACTGATCACAACAATTAAGACGAATGAGGTTCACAAGATGAAGCTATAACAGTGTATTCTTATAATCAAAGAAATGATAAAAATGAAATACCATGTCAAAAGGATGGTCATCACACAAAGTCTTCTGACCATATCTCAATCTATAAACTACAGAGGAATGTATGCACTAGACAGCCACCAAAACCTGTCTAGTAGTCTAGCTGCTAATTTCAAACAATTCCTGATTCATAGGAACTGAGAAACATAAAGCAATAGGAAGTCCCAAGTCCAAACATGAGACTGATTTCTCAATATGCAAATCTCAGTTTAAATGTCACTTTGTTTTAAATTGGCCTTGAGCATTTCTGACATTGTGTTCTTTAATTTCAATAGCTTTACTTGTTTATCAAGTTACTGGTATTTTCTATTATTTTACAACCAGTGCTAAACTGTTCTTCGCTCATTTCCACTTCCTGATTCATCCAAAATTTTGACATCATCACGTTCTGACTTTGATTCTTGCACTACTTTCTCTTTGTTCCTTCCCTTTCCAGCAACTATGCTTTGACCATGAGAAGCAATAGTGCCACTTATAGATGCAAAAATAGGAAGCTGGAACAAGAAGCAGCATGAAAATCATAAAGCAAAGTAGCAATTTCAAGAGTTCAAAGGAACAGGAAGAGATAAATGAACTGAAAGGATATCAAGAAGAAGCAAGAAAGTAGTGCCTAAAAATATTTGACAATAAGAACCATGTTCTTTGAAGAAGGACCTAAAGTTCCTAGGTGAATCATGATTTATGAACATAGAAATCGAAATTCTCTTGAAATTCCCCTGATTTATGCGCCTCAATTTCCTAAACAAATAAATTTCCACCCCCAGGAATCATGATTCATATGTTGCCCAATGGGTGTGCGCAAAACTAAAATCGTAAAATAAGCATGTAAACAGTGGCACTCATGTTTAAATGCAAGCTTCAAAGCTTTAAGGATTTTCTCAAGAAATCAATGGTCCTAAAAAAGGGATGTTTCACACAAAATAATCCCATAGAGTGTGCCACAATTGTGTGGCTCCGAATATGGAATGCCAAGATCCTTAGTTTGTGACAATGACTCCTTCACCAGGAAATTTTGAAATCAATAGTTCAACCACTTATGGTACTGAGGTGAAAAGTTGCACCTTCAATCACCTCATGTCACATGAGTGCAGATGCAGGAGATGCAGGGGCATTTGTGTGTGCGTGTGGAGGTGGGTGTGTAAAATAAGCAGATACAGGTACAGAATAAAGATACAATATAAGTGCATAACCTACAAATGACAACTTTTATAAATTTAAATTCAGGGATATGGAGAATAATAATAATAGTGATATATATATATATATAGAAAAATTCTCCCCTTACGCCAGGTTATTGGCATAAGGGGAGTACGACGCTGCTTACTCCCCATGTTGCACAGGGGCGACGGCACCTCCCTTGTGCAACTATTATTTGGAGGCATCGGATGCCTCCCCCCCTCTGCAAACCAAAGGGCAAGCCTGATGCCCTTTTGAGTTTTTTTTTTTTTTAAACGTAACTGGAGACGCTCCACGAGCGTCATACCCCTTACGCCAAACAAGTGGCGTAAGGGGAAACACTTTCTATACATACATACATACATACATACATATACTTAAGAAATTGTTAAAAATAATATATATATATATATATATATATATGGAAAATGCAAGAAGAAATATGTTGTCCTTCCTTTCCCATTGAAAGAAGCACAGAACTAGGTGATGTCTCCTCTTCCTTCATCCCCTCCTTTCTAAAAATGCAGGAATGGAAAGGGGAAAGGAGGAGACCTTGCCCCCCTCTTCCTGTCTTCTCATCTCTAAGGCCACATTTGATGGCCTGGATTTGTTTGAGGGGGGACTTTTTCAAGGAAAATTCTCCACGGTAAAATGAGAAAAGGGTAAATTTTACTTTTTATTGTTTCAGGCCATGTTTGATGGCACTGGAATTTTTTTGAAGGGTAAAAAATGCATAGTTTGATAAGTTTGGAAAAAAAATTCACGGAAAATTTTTTTGACCGTTAAAATTTTTTGACCGATTCATATCTTCCTGCCTTTTGCTACCTTCCTGCTAGAAGGTGCGGATCATGCTGTTCCTTGCAATTTGTTCTCAATGAACTGCCAGAAGGAGAGCAGAAATGAACGATGGTGAGGGTTCGTGTGAAGGAGGTGTTTCAGTTTCTCCTTTGGCATTCTTGCAGCGAACCTCTGTCTGAGCACAAGTTCTCAAATCCCATGTACTCGTGCTTTTCGATCTTGTGGATCATATTTGATATGCCAACTCCACCTGTGAACATAAATTTTCTTAATGAAGCATTCGATCTTGGATACACAGAGAAGAAAAGGCAGAGGGAGAGAAATGAAGTGGAGATGGAGCGAAAGAGGGGAAGTGGAACGAGCTTACCTGTGAAGAAATACGATCGGTCGGTCGGTCAGTAGGTCGATAGAAGGAGGAAGAGGCGGATGGCTTGCTAAGCGAAAGAGGCGTTCGGTCGATCGAAGGAAGATGCAGTGGCAACGGAGAAGGGGAACACGCACAATGGAAGAGGCAAATGAAGAGGCGGCGGCGCGGTAGAGGGAGCGCAATGGAAGAGGAACACGCACGATGGAAGAAGCCCTAACGGGCAAAAAAAAAAACCTTGAAAAAAAGTCGGACCCTCACGGGTCCGACTTTTTTCCAAGGTAAAGTTACCCTGAAACTCGATTTTTTGCACGGTAAACTTTCCCATGTTTGATGGCGCTGGTTGAAACCGTACAGAAAAGGAAAAAACACCTCGATGAACAGTGTTTTTCCTGGCCATCAAACGTGCCCTAAAAGACATAACAAGGAGGAGGTAAGTTTTTGTCCCCCTAAAGCAGAAAGAGAAAAGAGGAAATGAGATAGGCCTTCCTTGTCCCATCTTCATGGCGAGGCATAACATGGACATTTCAACCATATTAGCTATGAGTTTGAAACCTTCATCTAATGCCAGGTCAATAACCCACTTTTCCTTGACAAAAGGCCTCAATACCAAGTGCCAAAGCCACATTAGGGCACTAAGGTGATCTCCTCTCTCTCTCTCTCTCTCTCTCTCTCTCTCTTTCTTTTTCTCTCTCTTTCTGTGTTATTATGTTATAAGCTTAAATGAAGGCTTCTCAGGCCCCTTCTGATAATTCAGTTGGGACCATTCCCTGCACCAGTTCCCTTTCGTTCTAGGAGTGAAAAAAGGACAGCAGCTTTCCATTCTTTATTTAAAAAGGTGTGCAGCTGCTAGGTCCGGTTCTCATTTCTTTTTTAAAGAGGAACTATGAAGTTTAATGATCATTACAATTTATGATTACCTGATACATGCCTGTTGCCTTTTGATAACTAGAAGCATTTTTTTTGGCATTGTAATACTGATTTAGTGTTTCTAATTTTTCTAAACTTTTAAATTTTTGTTACAGATGTTTTGAGATTTTTTCTAAAGTTGCAGCAAAAGAAATTCAATATTGCAATATGTTGTATATCATATGTCGGGCCCAATCTTACAAACCATGGTTTGCATTTTACAATTCTGGAGAAAAGAAAAATGTGACATGAATAGAAGTGCAGCAATAAAGCATTCAAGACCCCCATTAAACTCATCATCCAAACTTTTGAGGGCATGATATGTATGTTTTAGTCAAAAGGTGATGCCACCTTATCAAGCTACAAAGATTTTAATCCTGATGGTATAGAAACTATCATTTGACTTCAGACAAGTAATCTGCCTTTTCTTTCTAGCAGTCAGATCATGTAAAAGTAACATGAAAGACAGCAGTTAAATCATCCTGCTGCAGAAATATTAAATTTAGTAGAAGAGTTTTGTCTGACAATTAGAAAACTAACAATGTAAGACATCCTAGATTCAACATTTAACTCAACTAGTATGAGAGACATTGGATAACTTGACAGACTAAACATTTCAACAACCATCACAAATAAACTGCTTTAGTATAGTCACAAAAAGAACAAATTCAACATCAGTGTTGCTATTCACATTACCTAAGAATAAGCATAAAAGGAGTGCTTTGGGATGATAAAGTGGCAACGATCCACACCATTTCTCAGATATGTCGAGTGTGCTGGTCATTCCTCTTTTGGTAACAGAATCATTATGATGACAGTTATCTGCCACATAAATAACATCAAACTGAGTCATAGCTAAAGAGTTATAAGCTTATAAACAAATTACGCATGCAGGCTTTAGTTATGCAAATGAAAAAAGGATCATATAGATAAATGACAAGCATAGCTTCCGTGGCAAAGCAGAATTTAGATTCTACCTCTGTGCGCCTCTTTCCTCAAACCAGCAGAATCGTCCATGAAATATTCAGGATAAGGATCAGCCTGACATTCATCAGCAGTGGCAAACGACCACTGACTAGCAATGCTAATATATTTTTCATGAAGAAGCACAATGGATAATCTTGGCCCCCACATGAAGCTCCTGCTAGAGGCTGAAGTGTGAATATGTGCAATACAAACCCAATTCTGCACCTTTAGAGAAAATTCTGACTTTATAGGATCCCAATCACTAAACTGCTTTTGTGAATAAATGCATAGTTTACTTGGCAAACAAACCCCCAACAATGATAACCCATTTCCCATTTGTTGAAAATTTATAGCATTGATGTTATCACTAAAATGAATTTTGTCCTCTAAAATAAAGCATCCCTCATCCATAACACTAACAGAATCCCAGATATGGAGGCAACTGCAAGCATCTGAATCACTCATATTAACTGTTGCAATCTTCCCATTACCACCAGACAAGGATATTAGATCAACTGCACCAACATGAGCTCTAAACATGCCAACAAGCTGCCAATGAATCCAAAAAGTATCTGAAATCTGAAGTGCTCTATATAACCTCAGGTTTCCATCAGAACAACCAGTAGCCATGTGATATATAGCACTATCAATGCAGCCAGCAAGACAATCCCCAGTCTGTAGTACAGCCGCTGTTGATGCACCAGAATGGACAACATCAACACTTGTAACAATGTCGGTGTCATTATGATCGGGAAACCTTGACGAGCAGAGGCCAACAGTGATGCAATAATTGGCACCAGAAAACCCAGATTTATAAGTAGCTACTTTATCAGATGTTACATTTCCAATGCAGCCTTTGCCAACTAAATCATGCAAATGCACAACAAATCTCCAAGTCAGAACTTGAAAAATGCCCATCCACACTCCTAAAAACATGAAACTAGTACATGCACCTTTATCTGGACTGGTGGAATGCAAAGGAGACGTGTGGATACAGTCAGGTCCTATGTTCACATTGTGATCAGAGAATGGTACAGTACAGACTTTGTGATGCTCAAAACTAGCATCGTTAGTTAGATCAATAACTAAACAATCAATCCCTCCTGTATGTCCAGCTAAAAGGAGCATGTTACCATTAGAAAGTACCGGTGCCCATGCCAAACATGAGTACTTGATGCCCAAGCAATCATTATTGGACAGTATTCTACCCCTACATTTCCAAGCAGGCTGAAATGGAGTTGGCTTGCCAGGATATAAGTTTGAACTTGAAGAAAGAGACCACAATAAAATGTGCCCATCGGAATCCAAAGAAGCAGCAAGATCAATTCCAAAACTACAAGTACACATAGCAAACTGCAAAATGTTGCTGTCGTGCCCATATTGAGTTAAAAGCTTGCAGGAAGATATAGATGCACTACTATCCTTGCTAAGTTGATCTGAAGATGTTCCCAAAGTAACAGTTGGACACAGTGTATCCAAGTGCAACCACATAAAAGAACCACCAGGTAGTAACTGCAGCAAGGAACACCAAGTAGGTGGACCAGAAAGTCTAGTCCTTGATATAGAAGCACTAAGAAGTGCAAGACTACTTTGAAAATTTGAAGAATCAGGATAAAAAGTACTTGTTGCATTGGCATCTGACATATTCACTTTCTTCCACAGATGCAGGCGTGGGAACCGCAATGGGGATATATCGTCTAGGCAATGAACAGCCCATAAAGAAAGAGAAGTCCCTGGCCCAACCACAACCAACCATTCACATCTTCCAGCAATGTCAGAGTGCAATACTTCTCCATGGCATTGGATCACTTTTTTGCCCTTGTCATTCACAGCTGGGACTTCACTTGCCCATTTAACAAAAGTATCAATACCGAGGCATCCTCCCAAGCACTGACTAATTTCAACAACTGCAGCCACGTAATAGTGGGGTTTATTATTTTTCTGATCATTGATGCCCTTTGTGTACTTTTTGCCTCTCCCTTGACCAATCTCAATCCACAATCGCACCACTCCATCCATGGAGCATGTCAACAGAACTTCCCTACATGTTGCTAAAGCTTTTCCTGAGCAGAATGGCCGCCACTCAATCATTGAGACAGGCTGAGGGTGGTTTAATTTTACTTCCACAATTCCAGATCTCCTATCACTCTGCCAGACAATAGCTTTTGTAGTCTCATTCTGAACGGGACATGAGTTTCCAACTGGTAAGGAGATCAACGTTACAGCTGCAGCTGCTGTTGCCGCAGTGCCATGAATGGACCACGCTGCAGAAACCAAGGCTTGTGGAACCTCCGGATGAGCTCTCCATAGAACTTCCCAGAATCTGTCGTTCTTTTTCCAAGCAACCACCTCAATACCTGCCGTAATCAAACCATCACCTGACCTTGTCCACTCGATCGCCTCCACTTGGCAAGATTGCACAAGCCTGGTAATTGGCCTCCACCTGAAGGATGGACCTGTCATTTTAGCGTCCTTGGTGTCTGAGAGATTCATTAAAAAAAGTAGAAACAATTGCACCAGAAGGGAAAACACTTTCTAAGAGAAAATCCTATTAGATAGCGATCACAAAGGAAAATTAACTTGGGCACCACAAGTAGAAGCATTGCAGCAGAAGGCACGTTTCATGATTATTGGTGTGTTGTGCTAAGTTGCTAACACATAAATTCTTCGTGTAGGTACACGACCTCTTAAACATACATGTTGACATCAAGAGCATCAAAGACTATGCCAGAACTTGGCCTTCCTCAGTAGCTGAGTTGAAATAAGAGAAGTCAGGATTCGGTTCTCAGAAGTTCCGAGTTCCATAGATTCAACAAGCTAGTGTAGCATGTAGTTTGCAGCACCCACGTTGTTGTCCATACAAGTAAGAAAGAAAACCCCGACACGTCCATTCAGGAAGGCATAAGGCCGTAAAGTGTGGCAAGGCTTTTGGTCATGCGATATTCAAATTGTTGTAAAGGTATCAACTCCCCGGTCCGCAACCGGAAACCGCGATCCCTCCACAACCCCAATGACTCCTTTGTCCTTCGTGCAACAGAAATGTTGTCCCAAGCCTCTAGACAGGTAACTTCCTAAAAAACTCTGTTTATATTTCTCTGTTTTGCTTTGACGAAAATTAGATCATTATAGTAAAATCCAAGAAATGAGACAATCGAGTAACGAAATGAACGGAATGAAAGCGGGAAAGTTAGTGAGACAATCGAGTGAACGAAATGAACGGAATGAAAGGGGGAGGATTTACCAGTTGGACAATCCGGAAGCGGAGAATACAAAGAGATTGAACTGCCCAAAGCGACGGCGAGGGTGCCATCGGAAGGAACGGAGGGGCACCAGGAGAGGGCGGGAACGGTGAAGATCGACGGGTCGGAGTGACCGGGCGGGGGGTCGGGCTCGAGCACCTGATAAAAGAAGGACCCGACGGCCGCTTCTCTCTGCGAGAGAGGGGAAGCAACGTGGGTAACGACGGCGACGGATGCAGCTCCGTACGCGAGCCAGGAGAAACCCGCGAAATCCCGTAGCCAGCCAATGGAATTCGGCGTGCCGTTAGGGGCGGGCGGTACTAGTTGACATCTGAGCAGCTCTGCCGGCACGTCAGCGTCCTCCTCCATCCGGGACGTCCACCGAGGGCCTTCAATTTCCTTCACCCTGGCCACTGGTTTCAAGAACAGAGCAGAAACCGACGATCTGCAAATATCATCAGCGAAGGGCTCGATCTATATCGCTCTGCTGCACAAACCATTATACGCCGATCCTTTGGACTAGTTGACGCAGCCACGATGCCGCCGGTGCGCTGAGCTCCTGAGCCCCAACGACTGTTAGCAACCGCCTCCGATAGACCGACGCTTCCGACCTGACAACCACCGCATGGTGCTAATACTAAGCGGAACGCACAGGAAGTCGCTCCCCGGATCGAACCGCCGGGCGGAGCAGTTTATAATCCCGCGCGCCTAGCCGCCAACACAGCACGTTCTGTTCGATAAGAGAAATTTGCATCTGGACCAAATCTTTGGTTCATAATCTTTTTGAAGGGGGCTCAAGTCTTGCTTTTTTCAACTTCCTCCGCCATTTCTTTTTGTGTTGTTTTTCTTTGACATTCCCTCGCTTCTCTTTTTTTCTTACTTTCCTCTCTCTAAAAATGAAAAAACTGATTCTAAGTGTACCTATTATCCATGATGATACAGTTTAGATGATGATGCAAAACTCAGCTCTAGAAAAAGTTGGAGGAGAGCTGCTTGTTCAACTCTCAACTGAGTTTTTTCATGTTCGTTGTCGCAAGGAAACGGCTGTAGTTTGGAAAGGCAGTGCTCCTGCATCAAGGAATGTAACATTTTGGTAATGCATTCTTACATAATCGAAAACATATAAATTGTCATTCCCATTCGGAAACTGTACCGGAGGATCGTAGCGCTGCTTGGCCTTGAAGATCTGCTTGTGTTGCGACAATAAGGGTTCATCGACAAAATATTTGATTTTTCGGAATACGAATTGTTGCAATGAGATAACAGATCAAAACGATATAATGATTAACAAATGCATATTTAAGACCTCATAAATATCATCATTTTTTTTTTCCAAAGTACCTCTTGAAATATATCCTGCCACCATTCATACATAACCTCACAAATATCATCATTTTTTTTTCAAAGTACCTCTTGAAATATATCCTGCCACCATTCATACATTTAATTGGATACAGTTAGTTGCACAGCTTCCGACAGAAAGTATACGTGATAAAGGTGTGCCAGGGTAAGCATAGTATTTCAACTATATCAAAAATGCTATTATACACAATTTTGGGTCCCTAACTCTGAAAGACTAAACAACTTGTGGCATTGATGTATAACTCATTGCCTCAAACTCACTGAGCGGATGCCACTTCATTTTTGACGAGAAGTTAGTTTATCATCCATCATTGAAGAGCAATTTTCTTTTACCTTTTGGCATTTAACATGTGTAGACATGTGCGGCAGTCTCATGTGCCTGTCTCAAAATTTTTGCAGTACTTCTAATTTTTGCTCTTGATGTCAACATATTATTCAAGGGCAAGCCCAATTGTCTAGCTTACGTCAAAAGCCAGATAGACAGAAAGGTATAAATAAACCTCTGTACTTATGAAAAAAGGACGAACCTCATAGATACTATGTAAATTTTGACCATCATTTGGCCTCATATTCTACTGAATGACGATGCAATAAGCATGGAAGAGGATGACAATGTACTTCCAGATCGGTAACGCCAATCTCCAAATTTCAGGTGTCTAATAATCAGATAATGTGTTCCTCTTCTTTTTATTTCTGACAGCTAAAGAGGAAAGTCAACCACCAATGACGAAACTCACAACATATAGCATCCTTTCTTACAGGCTTTACTGCCCGCTCATAAGAACTAGCTTTTATTTGAACGGCCAAATCTCACAATCACAAGAGTTGTTACTATTCCAGTCACATTACACTTGAACGAATGATAATTACAGAATTTTTTTTCCTTTTTGGTGGAAATTGCATTTACCTTCCTGGCATAGAGGGAGGAACGAGCTATTTACAGAAAAAAGCACCCCATGAGAAAAACAAATCCACGTCTCCCTAGCCTTGATCGGATGTCCTGACTGACGGATAAAGCATCTGCAAACTCCATTGAGCTTTACAAACTGTTGCAGAATAATGACCGACAATACATCACGTCAGAGATAGTCTAAGGGTGTTCATATCAGCTTTGATATGACACGGCAGGATGTCCAGAAGGCCACGGATGCTGCCCTAAATAGTGCAGGGTTTTGATATATCCTGTACCAAAAGAAGCAATGGACACAAAAAAAAAAAATCACAAACTCGTTCAATTTTTACTCACTTTAAAAATAAGCCAAGCCAACTGAGAAATGCAGCTCGTTAGGAATTACAGAAGAACAAGAAGACAGCTCCAATATGCAGAAGCCCAATAAACAACGGTAGTATGAGATCCTACAGCTTTTTATTTTTTATTTTTCAAGGCATAACCAATCTAGGCAACAAATTTTGGTCTGATTTACACATTAAGCTCTCCACTAAATTAATCAAATCCAACTTGGACAACCACTTGCAAGCATAATCATATACGACCTGGACAACCACCTTGCAAATGTATCCTTAGCCATTGTTATTCATGAGTCCTAACAAATATATGATGGTAGCCTTTGCTAACCAAGAGACCTAACAAAATGCAAGACAGTAGACCGACCATTTGAATAGTTGCTGATTAACCATTTACCAATCCAAGCACCTGCGCAAAAGTACTGACATTTCCATAATACGTTGGTTAAGCTAGCATTTATCGTAAAGGAAGAACATGCTAAGGCATCTTAGAGAAAGGCAAAATATCTGCCTCATTAAATTGAGCAGCCTTTCAGTCCATTAAAACCTCATTATGCACTTAAGGACATTTCTTTAATGCAAACTTATCCTTCTAGCTACGTTTTGTGTAAATTCTATTTTAGCTATAGGCCCAAACACATAAGGGATTCAGATTTCGACACATCCTTTTACGTGAGGGATTGACATTTGAATCAGGGACATCCAAGAGGCCCAAAGAATAATCTAACATTTGGTGTCATGGTCATTTCAAAGTCAGGCCATATTTCTGCACCCCATGATCATTCAAGCACAAATTTATTGGTTAGTGAGAGAGTGCAAGCAACATAATCAGCATGGTGATTATGTCACAAGCAACTAACAGAAGTATGTCAATAGGAACCTAAAGTCCAGTGGCAACAGATCACAGTCTAGTTACATTGAGTTCCAGCATATCAGTCAAAGATGGAAATCAGTAAGCACATAAAATGAAGTCTTATGCACGTATTTGAGAAGGGAACAGCAAAATACATACAACGACCTCATGATTTGCTAATTTCGAAAAAGTAAAGAAAAATAAAAATCAATACAAGGGAGGAAAAATAAAATGAGAACGTCTTGTCTAGAAAAGTTAAACATTGAACATTTAGAAAAATCAAATATAAATCAGCCAATCGAGGAGAAGACAAATGTCATGATTTGCTAATTTTGAAAAAGAAAACATAAATGAAAAAAACAAGAGCAAAATTAGAATGAGAAGGCATTGTCTAGAAAGGTTAACATTTAGCAAACTCAAATATGAATGAGCCAATTGAAGAGGAGAAATAAGCAAACAGAATAATATATCACAAAAATGAAAAATCTTAAATTATTGAAACCTTATCCGCTCACCCTATAGCTGTAGCACCCCAAGATGCTACGTTATAGACAACTTTGGTTCCATTCCACACCTTCCGTAGCTTTCCCTTCTTCTTTTTCCCAGAAAATGTTGTGCTAAGAGCTGCATGAAGCACAACATAAAATGTGACACATAAATCAGTAGCTTACAATTTTATGCAGTCGGCATTTATAGTTCAACAAAATTGGTTAAGCTTTGCTTTTCTTTCCAAGTTAGGTTCAATAACAGAAATGGATGCAATTGCACGACACATTCATAGGAACATCCAAGAGCAGCAGATTACCTTCTTGCAGTTGATTAGGTGTTAGTTCCTGCAAAGTGCAAAGCGTAGGGATCCATCAAAAACTTCCTTTTTTCACAATAACAAAGAAAATACACTAATAGTAGTTCAAGAAGTGAC
Source organism: Nymphaea colorata (assembly GCF_008831285.2). Classification (NCBI taxonomy): domain Eukaryota; kingdom Viridiplantae; phylum Streptophyta; class Magnoliopsida; order Nymphaeales; family Nymphaeaceae; genus Nymphaea; species Nymphaea colorata. The sequence continues at coordinate 15,598,040 of NC_045147.1, forward strand.
GCTACAGAAAGAACTGAATTTTTTTAGCACATGATGGTTTGCAACCTGTGAAGTCTCTCTGCATCTAAGCATCTATTTTAAGCAAAAGAAGGCCAAAGCTTCAACAGCTTGACAGCATAAAGGACAATGCAACATACTCTAGTTTCCTTTAGTGACAGTAGATAAGCAGCCATGAAGCAGGCAACTCCTTCCACGATGTCCTCCTGCTTGACAACAACATAGCCATCCCCATCTGAACCATTATCTTCATTCACAAGTTCTCCCCACAGATCAGTCTCACTAATCACATCCCAACAGAAACCTTCCTCTGCAAATAACACAGACAGTGAGCTAGATCTAACTTCCTGCTTCTATGGAGCATATAAACAAATGCTGGCACTCCAACCACACAAAGAAAAAGTAACATGTTAAAGAAACAAAAAAGAAGGGAAGAAAAGTAACCAAAAGAAAAGCTACTAAAATATACCTGACACATTATGAGCCACTGGCATGTGAATGCTCCCAAGTTTTTCCAGAAAATCTGGTGACTCTACTCTTGACTTCAGAAGGTCACACAGCTGCATAGCCAAAACAAGAAACAAAAGGAACATATTAGCATCACAATTGCCATCACGATAATAAAGAAAAGAAATACAAGAAATGGTAGATATGCAAATCAAGCAATAACTACACATCCTCGCTGATGACATAAGCATGTAATAAAAGTCTAGAAGCACTTTACAAACTAAAATATTCTGATGTTTCAAGGGGATTTAACCGCATGTGACGAAAGCATTTGGTATGTACGGAAAACCCGACTTGTTGATTGACAGATCCGCAGTCCGAAGGTCAAGGCAGCAAGCCAACAACCCCAAGTCATGATTTAGAATCGACAAAGATGACGCCCAACACTCTCTGAATCTGAGAACCAGAGATTCTAAAACAAGCAGCGCGTCATATTATAAGGTCAATAACTCAATCCCATGCTCAAGCTCGGAACTTTGAATCTACAACCATAACACACCACGGCAACTCCGATACCATAAGGTAACTTGAGAAAAAGAAGCAACCCAAGTAACCGTCCTCGATATTTCATCTTAAGATCTAGAGAAAGTTCCGTTAATATGATTACAGGAACGAATTTCCTTCCTGTTTGCCGGAATTTTAAGTAATCCAACCAGCAAAAAGGTCCATCAAGGTATACAATTGGGATTGGAAAACAAAGCCCATGCTTCTACCAAAGCTATCATAAGGCACCACGAAGCGAACCAAACAAGAAATTCGAAACCTATAAACATCACTACAAGCAAATCCTGCAAAATTCCCTCTAATCCGAAACCTTGAGAACCGATCTCCTTGAGGTCGGAACCTGTTGCCGACCTAGGTATCACGTGCGAAAAGAGAAAGATATGCACAAATCTAACTGCCACAAAACCCATCACTTCACATTAATCGTCGTAAGAATACAAAGAAACAGATGACCCCCAATATTTCTAATCCACCAGAAAATTCAGCATTTAGAGACTGAGCTATTGCTAATTGAAAATCCAGACGAGAAGGAAAAGGAAAAGGGGGGGACCTCAGCAGTCTCAGAATCGGTAAAATGAGAAGACCCCTCTTCCTCCCCATCCTCCTCCTCTTCCTCCTCCATGGCACCGCCGGGATTGGCCGGGTCATCCACCACCTTGAGCAATTCAAGGGCTCTCTGGCACTGCTGGAGAACAGCCTCCAACGTCCGCTTCCGGACGCGAATCTCCTCCAACTCCTTTTCGGCCATGGCCTTGGTTTTCGACTCCAGGACTTCCGTCATCCTCTTTGCCACACAGGCTGTTCAAACCTCCATTATCCCAACGCCGATAGAGGAAGGGGCTCCCTATCCGTCGTCTCTTCAGTTCTTCTCCCTCTTCGGCTGCCTCGGCTTCGCTGCCGTACGCACGTCGGAAAGCGTTTTGCGACGGCTATGTGTTGCGTGCAGCACTCCGACGAATACCTTCCGACGCGTTAACAGGCAAGAAAAATTTCATTTGAGGCCTGAATTTATTGCCTATAACTTTACAGATAGCTATTCAATTATTTCAGGTTCCTAAAAACTTAAAACATTTTCTCACCACTATCGTTTTACGCTAATATTTTAGACGACAATTCTTTCATAAGGTGAACGAACCGACAACGCATTCCTGCGTTATGTGACGGTATGTTTAGTAACAGTTATTGATTTATGATTTTGCCTAAAAAAATATGGTAGATTTAAAAAAGAAAAAATATTTTTACATAGAATATCTTCTAATAAAATTAACTAGACGATGGACACGCGTTAAAGTAAAGCGGCGTCGGTCAAATAATGCACAACGTGACAAAGAAAAATGTGAAAAAAGTTAGGCCAATGATAACAAATAAAAAGGAATATCGTAAAAGTCCTCGCTAATTGATGAGGAAGCATGGCTATCGGTTTTTAATGTTTCACGTAGATCATTTGAAGGTATTACATGTCACTAAAATGTGTAACGGGTTACATTTTTTTTGGATAATGAGTTAAGTATTTTAGTTAAATGGCTAAACCTCGTGTGATTAACGTTGACTAATATGCATGTTTTTTCTTTATTTTTTGTTAATAAATCATGTTTAATAGTAAGAGAAGTACATATCTACATGTAAAATAAAAGGACAGTTGTGAAAGAAAGAGTTAGAGAGAGAAAGAAAAACAAAGAGAGAGCCGATAAAATGAAAATTCAATAAAAAAAAATGTGATGACGAGACGTCACCAATGTAAGAGGCAAAAGAAGAAGAAAAAAGAGACCAGGAAAAAAATAACAAGGAAAACAAAAGCAAAAAACATGAAGAACAAAAACGATAGCGAGAACAAAAGCAAAAGGAATTTTAATGACGATTTTATGAGCCGAATCCTTTTATTCTTCTAATTTATAAATTTGGTGCTTGAAATCGATGCAAGAGAAATCACCTTGAAGTTTCTAGTTTTATTTATTACTCGTATGCTCGCTCTCTTTCTCCTTTTAATTTCCAACCAAACTTCCTTGATTTGCACCCCCGCTTCCTGATTTCACTACTTCATATTCCTCTCTCCCCACTTCTCTCTTCATACATATAGCCAACAAAAGTTTGTTACATATTTTCTCGCCATCGTAGTTGTGGATAAAATGCAGCATATTAGATTATAAATACTTCTACTTCCAATTACTTCTTAGAATTACAGTTCTATTGTTGTTGGCAATACGTGTAAATAGGATATTACTATATCCTGACCATTATACAATCATTGAAAAAAATATATCGCATGTTATTATAGTTTTAGTGCTTGTTGCACCATTAAAATTTGTAGAAACAGCAAGTTTCTTATGAAGATTAATGTTTTTGCTTATGAGTTGAATAAATATTCGAAAAATTCTTAGTTGAGTTGGAAGTTCATTATTTTTCATTTTCGTGTAAGTAATTAGAACACTCCAAAACTGGTTATTTGTTATAACATCCCACCATCGTATTCCTTAGTGGAATGTCTCAATCAGCAGATGATAGGTGGCCACAAGTTTTGTAACAAACATCCTTTTGAACTGGACCATTTTGCCGCTCAGGCACTGCACCCCTTGGGGCTGTCTTGAGTTAGATCCTTGCTTTCAAAAAACCAACATACTATAAAATTTATTGAGGTTTAGGGGCCGTTTGATGGGTGGAAAAATGGAAACGGAAAGAAATTTCCTGATTTTTTTTTTCTGGAATTGAAGAATGGGAAATAAAGACGCGAGGGTTTCGAGTGACAGAGTGAGGTTTTGAGCGAGGGCCAGATGTTAACGGATCGAATTCGGATCGGATACATCTTTAATCATATCCGCTTTTTTGGATATTCATATATTCGGATTCGGATTCAGATTTAAATTCGAATAAATCAAAGTCATATCCGAATCCGAATCCGAAATCCGATTTTACAATCCGAATCCGATCCGAATTCGATTTTTATATTTATATCGGAATCCGAATTTTGAACCGGATTTTGCCATTTTTTAAGTATTAGATAGAGGATATTTGTCTAAAAATGAATCCGATCTGAATCCGTATCCGAATCTGATCCGATATTCATGTATATCCGAATCCGATCGGATGTCATTTATTAAATCCGAATCCGATTCGATTTCTTAATCGGATATTAAATTTTTATCCATATCCGTTTTTTCCGAATCGAATCGGTCGGATATCCGATTCAAATCGGATATATTGACACCCCTAAGCGAGGCTCGTTTCAGCAAATGAGAAAGACGCGAGGAGGAGTAACAGGCAGTGGTGTTGAGGCTGCGGAGGAGTTTGAGGAAGCAGCAGCACCTGCGGAGGATGAAGATGGGAAGCGTAGGATGAAGATGAGAAGCGGAGAGGTTGAACGCGAGGAAAAGCCCCAATTCAACGGACAAAAAAAAAAAATCCATGTTTGACAAAGTGGAAAAATTTTAAAATTTTGAATTTTTTTTCTAGAGCTATAGTATATTTTCGGCCCGTCAAACGCAAGTTATTTTGCAAATATAAAAATTAAACATTTGTATGACGAACTAAAAGAAAATTAAATCTACAAATTACATAGTTGGCTTTTTTTATTTGAACTACCGTTTAAAAAAAAAAAATTACACGATATAAATAAGCAAAGTCGATGATGAGGGAGAAATATGTGTTACATATGTACATATATATGACAAACAAAGTAGCGTCGGAAAAGAAGCTAACGAGATAACTATCAAGAATCCAAAATGCATCCGTCTCAATTTACGTGGAATATCCGAATATGCATGACTATAATAGCTCACTATTGTTCGACATAGGACAATTGGTTATAAAAGCATAACTAAAAATAAAATTAGGTCATATGATTAAAATAAATATAAAAGTTATAACATGGAAAAAATAACTTTGCGGAAATGTTAAACGTAAGGACATTTGAAAATTGGCTATTCGATGATGAATAAAGAGGGTGCTAGAGAAAAGTATACAGTCAGATGATTCTAATTTCATATATCTTTAACCATATATGCTCTTTTGGATAATCACTTATTCGGATTCAAATAAGATTTCAATATAAATAAAGAAAAGTCGTATCAAAGTCTGCACCTCAAACCAAATTTTGTCAATTTTCAAAATGTAAGAGAATTAGATATATGATGTTTGTTTAAAGATAAATCAAATCTGAATCCGGTCAGATATTTATGTATATTCGAATCTGATCAAATATCGTTTCTTAAATCAGAAACTGATCCGATTTCTTAATTGGATATTATTTTTTTTTTGTATACAATTTTTTCGAACCGACTAGGTCATATAATCCGATTCAAATCGTATATATTGACACCCGTATGTACAAGAAATAGAACACTTGCCACGTGAAGTTAATTGAACTTGTCAAAAAAGGTAAAAAATTATTTTGCCTACATAATAAATATAGAGAGCAACCAAAGCTTAAGGTATGACTATTGGAGGTACGCTTTACCTTTATTTCCAAAATAATGAGTTTGTACAACAGCATTGGATATGAGATGCTCAGTTAAGAACCGTGAATTTAAAATCAGATCCTCTCCATCTTGACATTAAATCTGATATTTTCTCAATGCAAAGAAGTAAAGTAAGAATAGTAAATGTGGATCTTAGGTTTGGGCTAAGAACCTTAGTTCCATGAACCATGAAATTTATAAATCTTTTGCCATATTACAAATCCTTGGATTTCAAATCCAGAGTTATCAAACGCCTTTCAAAGCTTGGTTTTGCCTAAAAAATCTTTGACAAATCCATATTAAAAAAAGATTTATTTTATTGTGCACATGTCAAACTGTTGCTTTAAAATGTCGGTTAATAAAAAAAAAAAATCTAACAAAAATTCACTATTTTTCGGATATTCACCGACAGTTGAGGCGGAGTTGCCTAAAATAGACTTACGTTTCAGCCAGTATGTGGTTTACCATGAGTTTTTGGACATCCAAAATTAACTAACGGCGAACCTTTTTCTTTTGAATAAATCTAGAAAAAAAAAGTCTAAGAACAAGTTAAAAATCATTTAGTAGGATATATAACATGGTTAGATTTCTTAGTATTTCATTAGATATGGATACAATTGTAATAAAAGTAAATAATTTATAGTTTTTTTAATGACAAGTTTTTAAATTTTTAAATATTTGGCGGCTTTTCGGGCATTGAGTTTTCCATCAAAACATATAATTGCAAATGAATGACATGAGTATTGAATACATTATCAAATATATACTAGTACTTTTATTTTAAAAGCCACGCATATCCAAAAATTGCGTGTAACGTACATACGCAAGAAAGTAGGGAAATTAAATTTCATAAATAAGAACAAACAATTAGTGCATTTTAAACTTGGTTTAATAAAAAGGGAAGCAGATTTTACGAGATGTATTCGGAAGTAGAAAAAAATTACATGTTCATTGAACATTCCCGATCAAAAGACGTCTATCTCCAAGAACTCAATGAAAATTCTTAAAAATTGCTTCAAATGATCGAATGGTTAAACAAACAGACACGATCGAAATGGAAATCCCTAAAATTGTCCAAGTGATCGAATGGTCAACAAAGAGGCAAGATGAGATCAAAAGCATACAACGTACTTCGTTGAAGTATTTGAAACCCTTAGAGGGGGATAGAGAGAGAAGCTTCAAGTTTCCAACATATTATTTTTTTTAAATAAATCTCTTGGACAAAATCAGTTGCTTTAAAAAAGAATGGAGGGGCATGACAATGTATATAATATTTTCAGGCAGCCGATCAACTTCATCAAAATTTCCAATTGGGGGCTCCGCGAGGCTTTTCTTAAAAGATTTGCATAGTAAATAACTTACTCCAGTTATGATGAAGAAGATGACTTAGTCCTTTCAACAGCATCATGATAAAAAGGGAGACACAAAAGTTTACTAAAAAAACAACGGAGATTAAAATAGGCACTTAGTCTAAAGGTGAGACTGTTTTTGGGTAAAATATTTCTTAACTTATGGGTGAAAAGAAAATCCGTTAAAGCGAGTGGGTTTTTGTTATTAAGCAAGCCCCAGGCCCAGGCACGTTGAAATTGAAATATTTCCTAAAATAAATCCATTCCAACCGCAGGACGCGGGGAACAGCGGTTGGTTCCCTCCCTCCTTTCTCTCTGCGGTTCATCTCTTTCTCTTTCTTTCTCTTTGACCGTGTCTTCTCTCTCTTTCGTTCTTTCCCGTGAATCAAGTTCATTTCTAACAGATTTTGAACTGCGACGACGTTGTTCCTTGTGCGGATAGAGTTGTTTTCCTTCCCTGTCACCTGCATTTGGTTTGGATCGGGCATGGTATTTTCTTACGTTCAGGTGAAAGTTTTTGTTGCAGCTGCTGGCATTCATTTATGGTTCTGATTGATCTCGAAGATGGTATCGTGCAATGAGGACGCATCTCAGGTACTATATGGAGAAAATAGTACTTTTTTTTTTAAATATTGAGATTCACAAATTGCTTTAGCTACATTACGTGGATGACCTGATGAATTCGAGGAAGGAGTTGGGGGGTTCGCTAATGAAAAGTTGTTCTGGCGATGAGATGCAGGAACACTGTGCGACATCTAAAACGACTTTACCGTTTGATCGTCCACAGGCACGGGCCAACAGTGTACGTGAAATTTTAGATAATCGCTAATCAAGTTTTCATTTGTTTTATATTTCTTTCTTGGTTCTTAATCTCCCGATGTATTATCTGCATTAGCGGAATCTGGGAATAGTCGAGGTTTGTCATACTCATGTTATGCTTCAAACCTTCAACGTAGTCCTTTCGCTTTATTCTCGAGGGAAATGAATTGGCACTCGATGTCTAGGATGTCCTGCGTCAGTTTTGTGGAACATTTGAAATTTAGCATGTAAGGAATGAAAAAGTTCCTGTTGATGGACCGATGTTACTGTGCCTCTATGTGCACTTGAGTTGCGTGCTTTATTGCTTCGGCTAAATTTATTTTATATAGGCAATAAGTTCTAGCATGGATGACTTATTGCCCATTGGTTGTTGCAGTCCAGCAACATTTATTTTCACATAAAATACTGTTGGTGTTTGCTTTGCTTGTTTTATTTTCAGATAGAGATTTCTTATTCAATTCATATTTGGAGGGAAACAGCTTTCCGTTTTGTGCTGACTTATGTTTCACTTCATTCTGTAGGTCTTCAAGAGTGGACCGCTTTTCATTTCATCCAAAGGTGAGCATAGTTGGATTTTCTCCTTTAGTTTTGGGTCTCTAGTCTCTACACACGCGTTCCATGTAGTTGGTCACTCGCTAGCATCACGTCCTGGGAGCCATGTAGGTGATATATCTCATGCTTTTAGTGGTAGCGTTAATGGTATTCTCGAATGGGTGAATGGCCACAGGTCAACAACCTAAAATACTGTTACCTCTATTTGACTTTAAAATTGATAACTATTTGAACTCCAAGAAAGCTTTCCACTAGAGAGAATATGGTTAACTGCAGCTACTTCTTCTGTTTTAGTATGTAATCTTCATAGAAATGTTCATTATGGTTGGCCTTAAGCAGCCAATTTAAGATGTTAGCAGATTGTTAGCTATATAGACTAATATATATCTTTTGCATAACATTAGCCCGAAATGTCATCAGATGGGCCACCGTCATGGCATAAATTCAAGTTTTCAAGAATATCATGTAAAAATGAGTATGATAAGAGATATAGCATCTCAAAAGTATTAAAGAAGAATATAAAGTAAGTTCAGAAGTCTCGAGGGAATCAAATCCTCTCGGATAAAAGTCTATAATTTGTGCTAAGATGCAAAATGACAAATACAATATACTTCTCACCGGTGTTGTTAATATCGTTCCATGCAGTCACATATCAGCTGCATGATGCATTGCAGGGCCAACACAAGTTTATATTATTTTTTGTTCATTTTTAAATCAATTTAGATTATTTTTACCTTTTTCTTTTTTTTTTTAAGAAAGAAAATGGGGCGATACAGGGAAATACATAAGTGTTGGCTGACGCACAGTGTCAGTGTTCACATTGATATGGTGCTAATACCGACACTTACAGTATTGCTTCTCACACAATGTATGCTTAGAAAAACATACATAAGAAGATGGGATAGCCCCTCAACATATACAATAAGGAGAAGAAGGAGCTTGTCATTGGTTTCATTAGAAGACATTGTTTTTGAGATGAGTAAATAGCCATACAAAACCTTTACTATTAGGTTTACAAAAAAAAAAAAAAAGGAAAATAAAAGAAAAAGAAAGGAACATGTGAAAGGGCCAAAAAGGTACTACTTGATGATTAGTGGCTATATTTTCTCGGAACTGCTTTCTATAGCATTATTTTTTCTCACCTGATGTTAGAAATTCTTTAGCATATCTTCAGTGTACAACTTTTTTTTGGATACCTTATTCTGAAATTTTAAGTACTAATAGAAGTTCAGGAGATGCAATATGGAAAAAAGAAGATAATTCTATGCTATTCTTGAGAGTTTGTCACAAATATGCTGCTATTGAATGTTTCTTCTGATCAATTGTATAGGGATAGGATGGACTTCCTGGAAGAAGCGCTGGTTTATCCTAACTCGAACATCATTAGTATTCTTTCGAAGTGACCCTGTAAGGATTTTCTATGTTCCTAATTTGCTGATGTGGTTGGCCTGTCTTGATTATATCCAATCTAAGTTCCTGGCTCTGACTCAAGAGCATAAATTTGCTATAAGAAATATCTTGCACATACTACAACCGTATTCTATATTTCTTCTCTTTAACAGTTGGAACATCTCGTTTGTGTATAATTGATCACACTCAAGATGGTTGAAACTGCTCAACTAGAAAGAGGAAAAATTGCTTCATACACAAGCTTCTTTTCTTTTAGTCCATCTCTTAAAGTTAAAACAGTTCAACTTGACTTCTTTGCAGGTTTAAGTCTTTGCATAATCTCATTCTCTTATACTTAGTTATCGGTCCATGTACACATTGGATCCATTGACAGTCTTAACCCTTCTGGACTTGGAGCTTAATAGAAGAGCATTACCACTCAGAACACTAATGGATAGTAATTAAGCTTTCTTTTTTTAAATCGAACGTGTGGGGATCTTCTTTTTTTTCCCGAGAATTTCTTCTTTCTTCACAATGCTTGGGAATTATTTTCCATAATGTAATCCTGGTAACCAGCTTGCTTCTATCAGATTTTTGGTGCTTGGAAAATGTTTTAAGGAATTCCATAGTCTTGATGATATCTTCTTTTGGTGGAAAAGTTACCATGTTCTTTTATGTTGACCATGTAAAAAGGGCAGCTCTGGAGTTGATGCATTAATTTTAATTTTTGGAGTTTTTCTCGTTATGCCACAATCGTATTTTCCCCATGTTTTTAATGAATTGTCTAGTTTCCTTATTGATTTATATTAGTAGTAGTGCTTATGTTTATCCACTTTATTATAGTCATGGGTCTCATTCTTTTCTGTATATGCTATTTCAGAGTGCCCTGCCCCAAAAAGGTGGTGAAGTAAATTTGACCCTGGGTGGTATAGACCTTAATAGTTCGGGAAGGCATGTCAAGTTTTACTTACCTCAGGACTATCTATGAAATGTTGGCAATTGCCCTTACCTGATGTAAAATCATGCAGTGTGATCGTCAGGGCTGATAAGAAACTATTGACAGTATCATTTCCTAATGGAGGTGATGGACGGGGGTTCACTCTCAAGGTATCATATTTCTTTCCATTTATTTTTCGGGATTCCTTTTCATAATCCTTTTCCATGGCGTGCAGGCAGAGACATCGGAAGATTTGTATGAGTGGAAAGCTGCACTGGAAAGTGCTTTGGCTCAAGCACCTAGTGCCCATCTTGTGACGGGTCATAATGGGATTTTTCAGAATGACCCAGCAGATACCATTGAAGGATCTTTGGAACAATGTACTGAGTTTCTAGTAGTGAAGTTGAATTTTTCTTTTTTAGATAGTCTTCCAGGATGCTTGCTATGCAAATCATATGTGGTAAAATGGCAATATGGATTGTGATGCAAGGTTACAGGCATGGTTTTTGAAAATATTATATATATATAGAGGAGCATAAATCCTCTGGCCATCTGGATGCTCGCTGCATGTGTGAGAGGCCGGAGCATCTGGACAGGCTGAAAAATCCAGGTCCTGTATATATGTAGACGACACACACACACACACATTATATGATCTTGCACTAGGTGTTTGATCTTGTGCATTTTGATCATCTTTAAATGGTGAGATTGTTCAGAAAGTTTAGTTGTTTTCACTTAAGGTGAAAATAATTAATACTTTCATTATGATCTTTTGTAAATTTTCCTGTCTGCTGCACGAAAAGCTTTTTCTTCTCCAGCAGTACTGAAAAATATCATGCTGTATTGCATTTGTCTGCCTCGTGATTTAAATTGCAGCGTAATAAAGATATATTGTTGTGGTGATCCAGGGAGGGAAAGGCGGCCTGTGAAGTCCTTAGTTATTGGCAGACCCATATTACTTGCACTAGAAGACATTGATGGGAGTCCTTCCTTTTTGGAGAAAGCATTGAGATTCATTGAACAGTATGGTAATTTTTTCTCCGTATCAATTTTGCCGTACTTGTTGGATTTTTCATGTAGCTCTCCATAAAATAAGTCTAATAACAATTTCTCTCATTTACTTTTTTCTTTCTTTTGGATTTTTACCATGGTTCAGAGCTTAGATCACGATTCATGATTGATCATTTCAATTTTCTATATCGAACTCGGACAGATTTTATCTGCTTCCAAATGACACAGTGTCATAGGCAAATTGCCTTGACATGGTTGATATCCTAATTCATTAATGATAGGAACAGCAGGCTGATTAAAATTTTGGAAATGTTATGAATTACATGTCCTAATTGACATGCTCAGTTTTAGCATTTTTTAATGATCAAATTGACGATACCAAACATTTTGTCGGTGTCTATACAAGAAAATTCATTCTCAAAACTGGTTTATGTCCCTTGCTCCTCTTCTTCTACTCTCTTTATCTCTCTACTTATAGATTTTTGATACTCTTTTATCAGGAATTAAAGTAGAAGGCATATTAAGACAAGCAGCTGATGTTGAAGAGGTTGAGTTGCGTGTTCAAGAATATGAACAAGGTTCCTTTCTGTTTCTTGAAATACTGCTTTCACTTCATTCAAATGACCTTGTGGAAACTGGCTCCCTAAGTTTGCAGTCCGTCACTATACATCAAATAAACACGTTAGAGACACTTCTCCTGCAGTTCATCATTAAGAAAAGAATATAATGTCATGATAAGGGTTAAATTGGAGCTTCCCCATGATGTACTGTCCATAAGTGCCCGTGATATAATGTTTGTCTTCTGGAAATAATTTATGTGTTCAAAGTCAATATTGTTTCTTGTCATTACTTATTTCAGATGTTGTATGATGGTATAATTCTAGGGAAGATTGAGTTTTCTCCTGATGAAGATGCACATGTTGTGGCTGATTGTGTGAAGGTACATTCTTTCCTTCTACAATAAAAAATGCTGTACCTTTAGTTACTTATTTTCTGTCAAAATAGAGTGCAGATTTCTCATTCAACTTAGTCCATATGCAATGATTGCAGCATGTTCTTCGGGAGTTGCCTTCATCTCCAGTTCCTGCTTCTTGTTGTGTTGCACTGCTGGAAGCATACCGTAAGGCCTACTCTATCTTTTGCTTTGCTACATTGTTTTATTTGATGTTTCTCAAGTTCTTTTTATTGCTAGGGGAAACACTTTTAGATAAAGGAAACAAAACTTCTTGCTGTACAATCATGAAACTTGTTAGTTTTACTGAGCTGTTTTCCAAACCTTCTATTCTTCAAAGTTCTTTGTTCCTTATTCTCGTGCTTCTCTATGTAGTCAGTTTTGCTTCTCAGTTGCATGTTACATCATTACTGCAAGAGTTTAGTGTTTCTTTATTTCCTTTTGCAGTCTCTTCATGTCACAGGGTTTTCCTTCTCAGTGCCATGGTAAAAATTAAAAGAAAAAAGGCGCTTTTCTTAGATGAGCTGAGTGCTTAAACCATGCATTGATAGAAAGATCGGTTGACCAGAATGAATGACAGCAGTTATACATGTTTGTGTAATTTATTTCATATGTTATTTATTTATAAAACAGTTTGCATGCATATATAATCATATACATATGAAAGTTGGGTCTTCTTACCGTTCATATGGTTTGGAAGGTTGTTAAGTTTCTTCCCCAAAAAAATTTGTAAAGCATGTCAGCCAAGTAACATCCTATAGATGTATTACTGAAGGTCCTTTATTTATAATTCTTGTATCATGCCTGAAAAACGATAAATTATTAAGATTTGAAGATGATTGATTTTAATTATTGGATCATATGTAGTTTGAATTTTATGAGCAAACAAATCTATGATTTTTTTTTTACCTTAAACACCATTATAAAATTTGACATGCATCAGATTTTCATTTTCTCTTTGAATGTTACATTTCTGAACGTGTAAAGTCCACCTACATGGTCGGATTCATAAAAAACATCTCAAAAGTACTGGGAAGGCTGAACAATCCAGATAGATACATAAATTTGCATGTTGTGTGTGCATGCATGTGCATGCATATATATATACGTACTAGGTAATATGTATATATGCATACTAATTAATCTGTATATATGCATGTAGACACTGATCCACACTGCTTTTAGTTAGGCTTAATTAGGCCTTGACGACAAGCATATTTAAGATATTTTGTCAAGTCTAGGACTGTACTTGTGTTTCACAATGATTGTGCGCTAAGAAATATACATATATATGCACATGTGTTTGTGTGTGTGTAATGGGTGTGGATGTATGCATATACACATAGTGCAGTTGAATTGTGCCTTCCCAGATGTGCCATCAAATACTTCCTTTTTGTATATGTTTTACTTAACTTTATCTTATGCTCCTTTTTGTGAAGGGTAGCTTTGACCTTATCCAACTAGCAAGTAGATATTTACTAGCCCCCCATGAGTAGGTTTCCGTCCATTCTGAAGAGTTTACCTGTTCCTTCACTTCATGTTTATCTTGAGTGGTGAATATTAATAGGACTATTCATGTTTTACATTCTTCATCATCTGCTGCCATTTTTGGTTGCTTTGCTTGAACATTCTTTGCTTGAAGTAATGGTTCTTTTGAATTGCAACATACTTAAGGGAATATAGACCCAAATAGTGCTCAAGTTTATTACTGACTTGTACTATCTCAGATGTGTGAACAATTTGTGAATGTTTGGTTCTGATTTTAACAATCGCTTAAGGTATCGGGAGGGCTGCTTTTGTTGATTGACTTATTTATATAATGCTATTGGGGTTATTTATCATTTGAGACTACAGTTCCAGTTTTTTAGTCTGGGGAACTGATGCATTGCTTGCTCCCATGCCCCAAATCCCATGCACTCTGGATAGGAACAAGTCCTGACTTGAGGGTTGATGCCTTACGCGATGTGATTTTTGAGACATTTCCAGAGCCTAATCGTCGGCTATTACAGAGGTAAAGGTTCTGGATACATGCTTCGCAGATAGAGCATAGCTAACTGAAATGACATTTTTTACTATATTATCCTGGACTAGAAGTTACATCTGCTGTTATAGTTTCTGCGTTTATGCATTTTTCCTTAGGTTTGTGCTTTCTGTGCTTTTTGCCTACTTGTTTGCACTTCCATTTTCTTGACTACTGGTATATATGATTTGGCTCAATGGCATTCTGTTGGACGACTAGTAGCTTATGGTATTGATTGTCTTATGCTAGAATTTTGGCTTTTTGTTTCACATCAAGCTCAATCACAAAACATTTGCTACACCTGATGTTGATTCCCATGGTTGACAATACATATTGAAGACTGAACCTGTTCTCCACCTTGTAGGTTCTAGAGTGAAAAGTGCCATTATAAACTAGAGCTTAATGCATTGCCTTGAGGTTGCATATTTCAACAAAGAATGGTCATTTTAGATGATCAGTTGGTGTGTCTCATAATTTCATTACTATTACTCCATAACATGACAAGAGCGTGTAAGGTAGCTTGAATTTCATGTTAATGCCATCTATATCACATGGGTGCTAGTGCATGTGCGGAGCATTTCAAAGAGCTTGGTTGTGGGGCTATGACTGAAAACTTCAACGTAATGTTGCATTCAAGTTTTATGTGTTGTAAAAGATTGATTTTTTTATTGCTCAAATTACATAACACACCTATATACAGATATACATACTCAAACCCTATGTACACACATATATACATATATATGAATCTACAGTCACATGTATATTACACACATATGAATATAGATAAACATATAAACAGATATGCATATGTCTAATACATATGCTGCATTTTACAAGATATTTTCTAACAAATGATAGTTCATCACTGTCATGATCTTGCAACATTTTATTGCTTACTTTTATAATCTTAAAGAAACTTGACTTGCCAGAGTAACGAGTGAGTTTGTGGCCCGCCTATCCAAGACTGAATTACGATAATTCCAAATACGATTGGTGCAATACCCCTTTAGGACTGTCCATGTGACATGAATTGAAGGATCAAGGAACTCGCTAATGACAGACTCAGTTTGCAGTGATTATGGTTTGTCTGTGTCTTTCTCAATTTCCCCACCTCTTGTGATACAATAACATCTGAGCACCTGTACCTCCATAATCTTGAAAAGGTCCTCGTGATTGATTTCATTTTCCTCTTTATATGTATATGACTGGTGTGGTGCTACACAAATGTTGTCCGTTTCATATACTTCATTTTTATGCATTTGTCTTCATGAAGGGTGCTCAAGATGATGCATGCTGTTTCTTGCCATAAGTCTGTGAATCGAATGTCAGCATCTGCTGTAGCAGCATGCATGGCACCTCTGCTTCTTCGTGCTCTTTTGGCAGGCGACTGTGAGCTGGAGGGTGATTTTGATATTAGTGGTGATGGTTCTTCTCAACTATTGGCTGCAGCAGCAGCTGCTAATCATGCTCATGTCATCGTGACAACATTACTGGAGGAGTATGATAGTATATTTGGAGTAAGAGTTTCTACGTTTAATCACCTAGATATCGTATATTTTCTTTCCTTGACATGGATCTTTTGCAGCATCAATGGAGTTGTTAAGTTGTATAAAGTCATTGACTCATTGATATGTGGAATGGTGTTCTGGTTAAATTGTAGCCTATTTTGAGCCTTATGATTTTAGATAGTCATGCACTCTTAAGATTTTCTTCTGGAGTGTCCCTATTCTTTCTCTCTTTACGTACATGCATTCATACATAAAGACAGAAACATACACACACATAGATATACATGCACATGCACTCAAACACGAATACTAGTTAAACTTAAAAATATTGCTGATGTTTTGAAATTATTGCGATAGTGTCACCATTTTAAAGCTATCAGACCATATTATCAAAGTTTGCCATATTTTTAGATATCACTCATAGTTTTTGAAAGTTGAGCCCAGATGAAGACGACTGGATCTGGATCCAGATTCAGACATCATTTGGACCCAATGGTCTAACATCACTAGGAACAAAACTATCTCAATATTACCCAAGATTTTACCAAACTTTTCAAAATAATTTCCTTTCTATAATTTTCTTAGCATGTAAGATTTTTCAAATAATTATTTTAGTTTTTCTTCATATTTTTTGCAAGAAAAATAGTAGAAAATCCTATTGTAAGATTTTTTTTTTGTTGTTAGTTGTATTTTTCAAGTTTTAAAATTCAGAAATTGGAAAATCACCCCAGAAGAATGTTGCTTAGAACTATACTGGTGACTATGAGATACACATGCATACATAGATAATATTGTGTGTGTCCATGTATGTATATAATTTCATTGTGCCAATGGTTTTTGCTGTGTCTTGCTTATACGAATGACATAACATATTGACTCAGAAAAGGATGTGATTTACTGAATTGTGAACATTTTAGACTTTGGTTAATTTACAGTTCCGAGTGAGTCTTCCATAGAGAAGGGTGACGATGGCTTGTAGGCCTTGATGGTTACATCTATGTTCAACTGGTTCCCTAAAATATGTCTGAAAAAGGATTTTCTTAATGTATGTTCGATAAGCTATTTGCCTAAAGGACTTGCTCATGTAAAGTGGGCGGGCTGATTGGAAGCAATAATTGAAAAGCTTTCAGGATGAGAAGATAGACTTTTGGTAATTCCTTTGAAGGTTATATATGTTCTAACTGGTTTCACTGGGCGGCATTTGTGTTTTTCCTCGCTTCTGCTTATGTTTTTTGTTATTTCTTTGTACTCTGAAGTGTAACCATAAGGTCCCTTTTTTTGAGAAAGTGGAAGGAAGATGTCTCTTTATTCTTTTTCAAATTGGGTCTACTCATCTCTTTACTTTGTCGTGTGTGCTTTCAATACACAAACTAGACCTGAAGGGGTTGGGACTTGGGATAGTAGGACAGGTCTGGCTGCTATGCAGAAGTCTTCTTGAGTCCCCAACTCCTCATGTGCTTAATCTTCTTATGTGAGCCAAGGCTTGCTCTACCTCCTGGGTTAAGGAGGTAAATCTGAGGGCTTTACTGCTGCTCCAAAGAGGGTTTAGAACTCAATCCCCTTTTAACTATTGAAAGAAATGTTATTTTCTTTGTCAGTATTATATTTAAAAAATTGTTCATGAACTTTTGTATTTTCAGTGAAATCCAGAAAACATACTATTTCATATTTTCTTTTATCATTTCTAATTTCCACCCTTTTTGAACATAAAAAAACTGGAATTTTTCCAAGTAGCTAGCCTGGTCACACCGTAATTACGGGAATGCCCTTATGAAAATATAAAAAAAAAAGCAAAAAGAGATATAATAAAAAATTACATATAGTGGCAAACTAGGGTCAGGACATGTATTGCACTTTTGATCTTCGTTGACCTGAGGTCTTAAGTACAACCTCCTTACTCCTTAGCAAGGTATATGCAGACATATAACTTATACCATTGTATGAGTACATACAGAGGGTAGATACTTATATACAACTGGATGTGCATATGCATGTTGGATACATCTAAAACACAAGCAAGGGCACACATATTCGAAAGGGGATTACCTAAATATTTCTCTTTTTTTCTTTGAAACAGTGAAATGGCCCAAAAATTGTTGATATTTTCTAGGAAGAAAACAAAGGTATTTGCTTGCAAAGAAAACCCCCCAAAACAATAATTTTCATTATGGTATGCTTGAGCCATACTGCTTCATACCAATATGCTTGATTGGGAGTTTCCATTGTGTATAATGTATATCTCATCTCCAAATCCTATGACCTCTGGTCTTCTGATTTATGCTTGTAGCAGTTCATTTTATCTATTTTGAAATTCACTCAGCAAAAAATAACATACATTTCCATCTCTTTTCATGCTTGCTGGAGCACCTCACCGTCCCTGTATGTTGCTTTTCTTACTATGTTCATTCATGATATGACTTCTTGACCAACTTATGGTTCTAGCTCTGTCAATATTTGTCCTGGCTTCAACCTTGTTCCTTCTAACAGATAGAATAGTCACTGTTTCTCTCCTAGTGAGATTTCTGAATTAATGTTAGTTATTATGCAGGATGATAGCTCACAGAGGGGCTCTTGTTCACCTGATATGTACACTGATTCAGAGATCAGTTGCAGTGAGGAGTCAATGGAGGATCACAACCTTGAATCTGCTGATGATGGATATCATGGTGAAGAGGATGACCTTGACCCAGATGATGATTATGAGCATAGTGGAACAATCAGCGAGAGTAGTGGAAATGCAGGCAGTGATCTCTATGTCAATAAGGTTTTTGCTAGTTGTCATCCAGAACCATTTTTCTTGTTTGTGTCGTTCTTAATGGTGTTTCAGATGGTATGATGACCAATCATCCTCTGACATGAAACCCTCCATGTTCTTCCATAAAAATGCACATATTGTACTATTTGTATTCTGAGTCTATGTGCCTTTGATCTTGAGTTGCTCACTTATGTCTCCATTTCAACAATCCATTTCAACAATGTTTTTTTCATGATAGCTTTGTTAAATTTGAATCACTGTTAGGCTGTTCGCACACATGATGCTAATTAGGATTCTTCTGATTAATTTGTGATTTTTCATAGAAGGTCGCAGCTCCATTGATATGATTGATATGTATTTTGGACTGCTTTCTGTCTCGCTCCCACCTGCATGCTTGATGCTTTCTGATATATTTGGATTGCTGTAGATGATCTGTATGTGTTCTTTTAGTTTCTTCTTTCATACTGAACCTAAATGTACTTGCTTGAGTAATAGGACTATAGCAGATCCAACTCTGATGCTGATATCAGAAACGGTGAGCAGATAAATATAACAGCGGAGAATTTGATGAATCAAGCTGAAGCCCCATCACAGCATCTTGGTGTTGTTCAGGAGAATCTTGAACATGACAAGGTATGCGTTGCATCTGACAGTGAACTGCATGATCGTTTGAGAAAAATTCCTTCTTTGGGAAGTCCGGAGCTTGATGCATCTGGCCTGAGTTCACCAGCATGCCTTACAAAAGCTACTAGCAAGCCAACTAGCTCTTCAGGCACTACCAAACGACCAAAAATCTTGGGGCGCACAGGTGTAAGTGTACTTTGTGTGTGTGAGTGTGCTAACATGGATATCAGGTTGTAGGGAGTGGCCAACAATCATTACAATTATTGTTTTCTATTCTTTGTGTTATGTGGTTCTCTAATGCTAGCAGGCTGTATTCCATCACCATTATAAGTTCTCATACAAGTTTTTGTTGTGATTGTCCATGATTGGTTAAGATAACAACATTTTGGTGCTACTCAGAGGCTGTTTTTGTGTCATCCACTCATCTTTTTTCTGCTTTTCTGGTCCTTCCAGGGAAGAAGGAATCTATCTATGGAGTCCATCAATTTTTCTAGTGAGGATGAGTAAGTATCAGATTTGATATCTTGATTGCATAGAAAATGAAATTGATGTCAGCAAGTTTTTTCATTGATTCATGGAACTTTACTGATGAACTAAAAATAATTATGAGTTTTGTCTTTCCCTGTTTGATTCAGCCTGCACACATGGTACAACCATAAGTATTCTGGCTATGATTGTTGCATCCTTTTTTTTTTCCCCTGATAATTGTCTTTTCAGTTAGCATTGCTTCATAATTCATAACTAAACACAAGCATGAAAAAAGCTGAAACTGCAACAAATCATAAATAGTTTTCTGGTGTACCTAACATATCAATCAGTTTCAATAAATATCGTTTTGGTATTTCACCTATTAAGCAACTGTAGAAATAATCCCACTTAGTAATGAAGCTTATTCAGATTGGTATTTTGGAGAAAATTAAATGCACTAATATTTATATTATATGTGCATATTTTGTAACGATTTTTCTTCTGCAGCTTTTTATCATACTCTTGACCTCATCATGCTGGGGATGATAGATATTCATTTGGCACGTGGTGCTACTATCTTTTAGATGTCATGCATGGATATGGACATTTATAGAATAATCTGTTTATGACCATAAAAAGGTTGTTTAAACTTTAAAGTAATTTGTTACATCTGATAGTATTCCTGTAAAAAAGTGATATGAACAATGTCTCTTTCACTTATGTATAGATTAATATCTAATGGAGTTACTATCTTTTCTATTCAAAGTTTATAGGACAAATTTGGAGGGTTCTGCTTTTTATCTCTCTGGTCCTTGTTGTAGTGTATCTTGCTACTCAAACCTTAATATTTCTCTTCACTATTCACCTATCGGCATTGATTTCAGTCTGTTCCCAGGAAGATGGTTGTTGTTCCCCTTCTGGTTTTCCAATTGGTGTCATAAGTTGGCGAACAAATTTTTTTTTCTTGTGTTTATCAACTTATTTTCAGGATTTTGATTCAGAAGCTTCAGATCACAAAGAACGATCTTGAAAGCAAACTTGCGAAGGAGGTAAGACTATCATCCACACTTTTTTTTTTTTGAGTAATTTTTTATCCTTTCCCTTAACAATGTTATTTTTCAAATAAAGGCAAAAGGGAATGCAATCTTAGAAGCAAGCTTGGAGAGAAGAAAGCAAGCTTTACATGAGCGTCGACAAATGCTTGAACAAGATGTATGTCTGTGTGTCTATGAAAGTGTGTGAGTATGTCCATCTGATTATGCATTGGAAATTGGTATGCCTGTGACTGCATGATTGCTAATGTTTATTGCCTTTATTTTCTGGTGCCATGATTGATTCCAACACCATAAAGGCTCGGTAAGGGACCAACCTTAATTGAACATGCACCATATTAGAGTCTGTATAGTTGCAACAGACCCGGAATGATGCCTTAAATTATGTCATGTGGACATGAAAATATGAATCTTTAGACCTTGAAAAAAAATTGGCACATTATGGGCTATCAATTTTTTAACAGATTAAGATACCCACATTTATGTAAAAGTTAAATAACTAAAAAAGTTCTACCGAAAATTTATGTAAACCATATCTACAAGGCTTTGATGAACAAGCAAGATTATTACTTATGACAAAATTTAGGTTTTGCTAAGTTGGTGTAGGTGCATTAGCGACTTATCATCAATATAAGCCATTTAATGAGTCTATAGGACATTATGCAGACACAGTGTTTCTTTTCATTTGTGTGCTTTTCAAAGTTGTATCCCTGACAATGGCGATTAGTGGAACCAGTCACTGTAGCCAAAGCTAAGAATCTCACCAAATTTATTTTAGGATCATCTGACCAATTGGTACCATTGATCATGGTATCAACTCAAGTTCATAACCAGTCACATGTTATTGACTTTGTATTAACTCTTGTAAATGTAGTTCAAACACTGTAAATCTGTGAAACCGTGACTGCCTCTTACACACCTCTCAGTTTTCAAGTGGAAAAAAAGGTTATATATGTTGCTTTCTGCAATTAATGTATCTCACTTTCATCAGATCAGGTTAGACATGATGATCATCCAATTTCTTATTTTAGAGTCACTTTGTACTTCAGTAAATTATTGTTCCTTATATTTACATGCCCCTGCATCCTCTGTTTTCTTTAAGTTCAGAGTACGTCAGGCATACAGTAAAGATGTTGCGATGTGACTAAAATGTAATATAGTTTACATCTTGCTCCTTTGTTTTTCAAGATTTCAAGTTTTAATACGCTTGCACATATCCTACATTATAAGTTCTTTAAAAATCATATTACATACTGTGGCACATAGATATTCATCCATGGCTTTCTGACAGTTTTGAGTAAAAAAAACGCTGACTTGTTTATATCCATGTTTCTCTATGTGTGTATGGGTGGTCATGAGGTTGGTGTGCAATGACCTGTTTATGTGAAACAGTGGAAGGGTCCAATATTCCATTTCATTAGATTCCTCAATGACAATGTAATTCTATGTCTTCTCAATCGTTCTGTCAAGAAAAAAGTAAAGGCACTTTCTTTGTGGAAGATAGTTGTTTTTCTTATGTTCTTGCTGAAGGGTTTGTTCTTCTATTTGACTTCATCATATAGCAGGTCACATGTCCATAAATGAATCTAGGATTTATACTGTCGAATTTCAAAATAATCTCCAAGATTGTTGTTTCCCTATGCAAGTTGGTACTAGTAATTGAACATTTCCTCATTTGTCAAAGAGTTGATTATGGGGTTCTTGAAGCAGCATCTATTACTGGGGATGTTGGCAGGGAAGATCCCATTGATGGCTGTAGATAATTGATCCCCTTTCTATATCTTTGATTTGTCTCTCATGTGATTAACTTTCTCATGTTTGTGATGGAATTGGTGGCGGTACAGGTGGCAAGATTACAAGAGCAACTGCAAAAGGAGAGAGACCTTAGGGCAACTCTGGAGGCCGGACTAAACATGCATCCAGGAAATTTGCTGTCAGACAGCATGGACCCAAAGGTTTGTTCTCTTGGTATTCCTATTTATCTGCAATTTGGGTCGTTTAAATCTATGGACTGATAGATACTTTTCTCCTTGAGAAGATTAGGGCTGAACTTGAAGAAATTGCACTTGCGGAGGCAGATGTTGAAAGCTTGAAAAAGAGAATTGCTGATCTTCATTTGGAGCTCAATCAACATAACCAGCATGGCCATGATTCCATCTGTGAATCATGTAGGCAACATCGGCATGTGCAAGGTCGTGAGTTGACACGGTAGCAATTCTTTCCCATTCTGATTCTTCCAAATTATATATTTCCTTTTAGATTTGTATTTGGTTTAGGTGGAGCATACTTCTAGATGGAAATTTCCTATGTGTAGGCATTTTTTAATATGTGAATTTGGAAAGCTGATTCATTGCTATATGAATTTTTCCAACTCTGCTGAGAGCAAGTTGGTTTGCCAATCATTTATGAACACAAGGCCTAACATGAAAAAAGGAAACTTATGGAACGGTGGTCATATGCAGGCAGTTTCAGAAACGCGATATAGGTACTACTAGTGGTAAGTTGCGCCGTGAAGGAACTGGGAGAAGCAAGGTAAATATGCAAAATTCAATGATTTTGCTGTAATTTCTGACATAAGTTATGCCTGTGCTTTTCTCTCATTGGGCACAACCATGACGTATTGCTTTGCTTGCTCATTTTTTGTCATATCTTTGGCTAAAGCTTGAGACCCATCTGTTCCATCTTCCTGTCATATTGTTGCTTACACTTTCATCTTTTTTATTTTATCCGCTGTCCATTGCAATGACACAATGGATGCCTAAAATAGAAAGAATCTCATCTACAAAATGTCCCACAACTGTTACAAGTGCACTTCAACATAATTATGCATGCTAAGCTGAAATTGTCAAACTCACTGATTTTCTGCATGCGACAGAGAAGCAAGAGATTTCAGTTTAACCAATTATATGCAGTTGTTAACTGTTTTCATCTTTATACACTAATAGAGTTGTACAATCTCCCGTTTGGTATTCCAAATGTTTATGATGGAGCTATATTGTTGCCAGAACATAAAGGCCATAAAGCCTAAAACAGTATATGATTGCTATAGAAATAGAAAAATTATCTTGTGTCTGAGAAAAATATGGCGTGAAGAAAAAGATGGTGGTTCAATGTAAGTAATGAAGACACTGTGAGACAGTATTTATTTATTTATTTCATTATTTGTTTCCACTTGAGAATTTAGAATCCTTGAAAAGGCACACCGGAAGAGCTTTAAAATGTTGAAATGCTAATGGGCATAAGGTGCAAGGAGTGGGAAATCATTGTAAGACATGATGGAAAATCAGGCTGACTAGTGTTCTGTCCATTTGGCTAGGGTGCACGTTTATGACCTTCAAGTTGGAGGAGGTCAGGTTTGCAATAACTGGGAGTGCATCCCCTGGAATAAACTGGTAAGTGTCTGTCTAAACCCCAGCTTGCTTATGGAAAACAGAAGGCATGAACTGCATCACATGCATGCGCATATTATACACATGTAAGAAAGTACTAAGCATACAGATGAGTGGCATAGAAATTTGTGTTGGTGTTCTTGACTTATAATTTCCTGTTTTGAATCTGTTGGGTCAGAACAAATTTGGAAGGTTATACAAATTGTTATGTGTTTTGGGACAAGTTTTCTAATTTTTGTTATTTGTTTATATTGAGGAAAACTTTTATGGGCGCTCCTCCATATGTGTGCGCAAAGAAAATTTGAAAGATCTACTAGTACACTAGGCCTCTTATTCTTTTTACTTCTCAAAATTTTAGAACTTCCAAAATTTTCCCATGATTTTCTGAAGAAGGTTCACATTTTCAAAAATAACTGTTAAGGAAAACGTAGCTGCAGAATTCAAAAAAAATTGTTGGTGACTTAACTTGAAAGCACAATCCAGATTGAATGGGGCTTTCTCTTCGCTTGTTACTGTGCTGTTTCTCCTGTGAAAAAACTTTTATCGGCACATACCAGTCACTTGTGTAACTTACTAAATGTTAAATCAGTTTTTCTGGTTAAGATCAGATTCTCTAATGCCTAGTAAATGCATTTCACAGCTAAGTGACAACATCTGTGTTTGGGTTTCAATTGTTTCGCTGCTCAAGGCAGGATGTGTTATGTTGACCTCGCCAAGGATTTTCAAGAACACATGGCATACCTCCCATAGAAAGCAGGAAAGCTGCTGGAAATGAGTAGAATTTACAAGCGTGTCCACAGTTTTTTCTTGCTTCCATATGAGGAAACCACAACCAAGCAGTGAGATTTAGTTGATTTCTGATACCCAAGCTAATACCCTTGCCCCTAGGGCTCGATCCCATCGTTTTGAACTTCAGGATAGCTGAACTCCATCAAGCATGTCCACCATGATTCTTGTTCTGTGAAGGAACCCATTCCTCAGGGGGTGGTCCAGAATTTGGAGCTTCAAATTAAAGAATAAATGTCACGGATATTGTTATCTCTTATGCAATGCTCTTGAATGTTTTGATTCTCAAGTCTTGCACTCATACTCTTCATGCTTGCGCATCTGCCCATTATTGCCTAACAAAATGCTGCTTTCACAGTTTAAAGATTACAGTGGCATTCCTTAGACTGATTTCAATCAGTGGCAAAGGGATTGAGCTTTAACCATGTCCCTCTGGTTGTATCAGGGAGTTGTTACCACATCTTCTGCACGGATCTAATTCAAAACTCAACTAGACTGTTAAGGGAACAGCACTTTCAGATTTTGAAATTAATTTCACACCCTTGATGGAAATTCAAGGGACAAGTTGGCAAGTGACAAGTGACAAGGCCATGAATAGCCCTTCAAAATAGTACTTAGTTACTTACCGATCAGATGGCAACTGACTGGAAATTAACTGAAGCCAGTTTCTCATCCTGTGTATTTGGCCATGTCTTTTTCTTTTCTCTTTCCTGTGTTAAGTCAACCTCTTAATACGTGACCATGCTGTCCAGGCATCTTTCTGTTTGTAAAATATTTGGCACGGTCTTTTCTTGAGTTCATTCGACGGGGTTGGACCCAAATAAGGTTCATACTTCTAGCTCTTTTCAGGATGGTATGAACTCAACTGCCTCTATGACTTATTGAGATTCTTGTGACGAAGGAAAAAGAAGAAATTGTGTACAGATTTTTTTTTTCCGTCTGATGGATAGGGATTATTATTGAACAGAAGTTTGCGATTCTTTCATTAGTTTGCCTCATTTGCTGTTTTCTTTTCTGGGTTGGCTCGAGTTTTAGAACCATGGATCCTTAATGTGATTATGTTATGACTTATGAGAGAATGAGCTCAGCAAAAATTGGAGGATGTTGCCTCTCATGAGGAGTGTGCTGGTTGGACGTGGACTTTATCAATTCATAGTGCATTATATAACTGGTGAAACTTTCGAACCTTTTATTTTAGATACAGTTTGATAAATCACAGAATTAGGAATCTCAAAACTGTGATTTTTCACGAGTTAGATTTTGGTTAGGAATGACAAGTTCAGAGAATTTATTTGCACTAGGGATTTAAGAATCACAAGCCGCACGTCTCAAGATTGTCTAAGCTGTGAATTTTCTGTACTTTGGGCTAAAGAGTCACAAGGGCCGATGTAATTGAAGAAAGGCAGGCAGCGCAAATTGTGCGACGAAGTAATTGTTACGGTTGTCATGCAATTATGGCACAAAGCTTTGGATCTCGGCAAAAGATTACGTGCAAATATGATTGAGAGTGGAGCAGATATCCCTTATTGACTGCATTCTGTGATAAAGGACCTTTGCAACTGTGCAAACTGCAAAGCACTTGGGAGCAGTCACAACATCTGCCATCAGCTGCTTTTCATGCAGGATGAACTTTATGTGTCAAGTGATGCCATGTCGCCCGAAAGCCATTAGAATGAACAACCAAGCTGCATGTCCGGAGCCCTTATCAGCAATGACCTATTAATTTCTTTTTAGAAGATGCCATAGAAGTATGCTTGTTTTCTTTGCATTTCTGCTGAAACCAGGCAACCTAATTAAATAGGGAGGATGGTATGATTTTGGGTGAGAGGAGGTTAACAACCTATTGTGCAAGAAAGAAGCCGGAATGCCTCTCCATTCCCAACCCTTTGGGTCCCTGGCTGCATGGGAGACTTAAGTAGGGTACAGTACTCTGAGGAATCAAACTGACGACATGCTTTCTTATGGGAGATGTCATAGTAATTAAAATCAGGGAGTAAGGTATGATTCACCCTCCGCACTTGCCATTTAAGTTTCTTAAAATCACATAGCAGTCCATCAATCAAAATGTGGAGAAGTGACCGTGAAATTCATCCGTCTCTCTCCTTATCCAAAGGAGAAATGTGGTCTAATGTAGGGCGCCTACCACCTGGAAGGTCTGATCCTCAATAGAAGCTTGTAATCCGTGGATTTCTCCTGTCTTCTTTGCGTCACTCACTTTCTTCGTTGCAGTGAGAGACACTGGATGGGGCAAAGGGAAGTACTTTCCCATGTGAGGAGTCATCGTGAACAATGGCCATAGGTGAAGCGGCAAGATCTAGACACTCCATTATTGGCGTTGGCGTGGACCTAAAAGTGTCAGAGACAAATAACAGACCACGTTATCCGACCACAGTAACAGGTTGACATCACCAGCTCATATGAGCACATGCTCTTCCCTACCTCTCACGTCAATCATATATATATATATGTGTGTGTGTGTGTAAAATCTCGAACTGATTTTTCTGAAATAAGCTTAGTGTTTGCAGCAAACGATGACAGAAAGATCCATCTTCACGGTTGCCTCATAAGTTTTTTCTGTTATTTTGCTTTTCCTAAGGGAAAAGCAAAAGAACAACGCTGGAGAACTTCAGTTTTCATCTGTTTTCAACACTCCATGATGTAGCTGGAGGCCCTCCATTTGGCGGATACAGACAACAGTCGGTCAGTCCGCCATTAAAAAACGAAAATTTGAGGCCCCCATTTTGATAAACGTGACAAGACAAAGATGACTTTCTTACTATTGATTTTGGTAATTATTATAAGGGACGGATGGAGCTCTGCATCATGTGCATCAGGCCCAAGTTGGCTGGAAGCATGGATGTGCGGCGATACTTTTCTCTTTAAATTGGAGCTGTTGGGTGGGTGGATCATCTTGTTAATTTCATATAGCTGGTTGGCTTGAATGTCTTGAATGACATGTTCTCAGTCTGATTCACGTGGTGATGCTATTTATCTGAACTACCAACGGTGGCATGTGCAATCTTCAAGTTGAAGTTGAAGGGTGCATCGTAAGTCGACCCAGATCGCAAATTAGTTTGAAACGAGGGCAGGGGGAAATGAATGACTTGCCTCTCGCAAATCGCCAAATATTTTAAGCAAGACCGAAATCAAGGAGATGTAGAGAGAGGTTCGATGACAAGAATGACCAATGGTGCAGGAAGGGGCGACTTCATGTGCTAATTAAATCTGAGGCATGATTGATTATACCACTGGCTGATGCAGAAGCATCACATGTCATAACTTAAATTATCTTTTAATTTTTGAATGAAAACTTATATAGTTCTGTTCAGTTGAATCGCTGAGTTGGGCAGATCAGCAACGAAGCAGCAACTTGGCTGTTCATAGAAAACCGCTAGATCCAATAAATGATGGAATTAAAACGTTGCAGGAACGAACAGAACAACAATAGTACAATACGGAAGCCAATTGTAAGAAAAGAAAGCTAGTTTCTTGGCAACTTTCGTTTCTTGCTTCGTGGTTTGCCAGCCAACTCCAACTTATTTTCTCCATTGGATCGTACATCCTCCCTCTCACAGCCGAATCCAAGGCAGAGGCGACGATGGGGACACAGCTAACTGGTCACATCATGGGGCCTCATCTCATGAAGTCGTAGCGACGGCCTTTTATCATGGAAAAATGGAAAGAAATTCAGTTTTTCTTGGTGAATTATCTGATCGGCTCCCACGTCAATGCGCAGGGATTTTTACTGGGATGAAGGAGGCCTTGTATGTCGGATGTATTTTGACTGAAGTGTTCGAGTTCGGTTGAGATCTGATATTAAGGTAACGTTTGATGCACAGGATGGTAAAATTTTTAAAGAAAAAATTACCGTGAAAAAAAGTCGGACTTAAAAGAGGTTCGACTTTTTGGCGGAAGAATTTTTTCTAAATTGAATGAAAAACACAGTATAAAATTTGACAAAGCTGGAGAAAACCGTATCAACGGGATAAAATTCTTACTTTTACGATGCAGAATCTTTTTCCTGTGCATCAAACGGAGTCTAAAAGATTAAAATTGCAATCTCTGCTGACAGTAGCCGATCGCCATCAACATGGCTTTTTTTCTTTAAGTTGTTTCTTTTTAATCGGTTCTGCTCATGAAAAATTGGGCACAACAATTGTCATTTGGCTTGCAGCATCGCTTGGTCAAAAGTTTCTGAAGTTGTAGCTGGATCCATTTAACAGTGGAATTGGTCCAACCTGGGTTCTAGATTTCAATTTCTCATGTCTTGGAAATGAGACAGCAATACGTATGCATAAGGGCTATTTAGCGATGAGAACAGCTTGTTATAGACCATCTGACATCAGTAACAAAATGTTATTATCAAATTGTTATATACTTCAAAAAAAAAAAAAAAAAACAGATTCATGAAACCTTATAACATAGTATTTCATAAATCTAACCCAAATTTTGAAGCAGAATTATTATCGGTTACAATATGTTATTAGAGCTAAACAACACCTTGGCAACATGGACACTTTATGAGCGTTTCATAAGCCTACCAGAAAAATGTGGGCACATTGATTGAGTGCTGATCCTAATGTTTCATGAATCTGCCTCTAATTTAGGATAGGTTAATAAAATATTGCTGCCAAAGAGCCTATAAAGTATGGACATGAATTTGTGTCAAATGAACAGCAAACAAACTGTTACTGTTACTCTTGCCAAACAGGAGACAAACCGGCGTGTAATTGCAATCCAATATGGCTGCCAACGGTTTTGACTGAGGATAAAAGTCCAAATCAAATCTGTTACCGCAAAATTGCCAAAACCCTTTTGCCAGTTCCGCAAAACTAGAATTTAGTAGAAAAGATAAACACTCAAGGTACGATCTAGACGTACAATGATGTTAATGAAAAGAAAATGTATGCGGTCATCTGTGACGCAAAAAGGTAGCCTACCACCTTGGAGAAGATAAAATTCCAATATTAAGATGTTTGCCCACTTTTTCTAGATTTATTAAGTTCGGGACAGATGCCAAAGCCGCCGAATGCTATCCATCTTTACTGGATTGCACGGTTGCAAGAGAAATTCGCGATCGTCATCAACGTGAAATCCGTTCTGGTCCAGTTCCTTTCCCCATTGCTGGTAACGATTCTAATTAGAAATAATCTCAACAAATGGCTTTTTGCGCCATTCTGATCGATGCTGCTAAAAAGAGTTGAGCAAAGTTCTGGACTGGATCGATCTCGCTGCTTTGTTTAAACAGTATGTGAGTTCCGTGTGCTTACAGTATCAGGCAAGCGACCAACCACCTAGACCGACCGTCTGGTTCGAAGATCTGACTCTCCCAACTTTTGGGCAGGCAGCCATGTGGCGCCACTCGGTCAGAAGCTGGAAGGAGTTGGTTATTTGATGTCATCAACCATACTTTCGTTCATGGAAGAGCCACCCGAAATTTCTCCGGCGCAAGCGCGAGGCAAGTACGCCGGGAAATCCGTAATTGCCACAAGAAGTTGAGAATGGAACAAGTAAAACAGAAGGGTGATTTTCCTTTTTGAGGCAATCCGCATCGTTCTTTTTCGTTTCACAGAGTTGATCACCGCTTTTCGGCTTGAAGCATCCATGGAATTCCAGAGATTCGAAAGACATCTAATTCTCGGCCTTTTTGTTCTGCCCACTCGAGGCTTACACTATATCCCCAAAAAAGCAGGTGCTTTCTTTCACCTGTTCTTCCAACAGTTCACCACAAACCAGAAATCAAGACACCTCTTTGTGAAGATCGTTCGTCAGTCACCATTGCCCATTGGAGAAACAAAAACCCAAAGCCCTGTTTTTTTGTTAGATAATCTCAAAGTACTCGTTGAATTTCAGAATGTGTAACAGAAATGATAAAAAAAGGAAAATTATTCTCCAGTTAGAGCTCCATACAGAGCCTGAGCTTAATCAAAGGCCCAAGAACAGCTAAGGATAAGAAGAATGAAAAAGGGAAAACTTCCCCTTCTTCTCCTGGATGCAATAATTGAACACCTTAAGATCATAGCTCTGCAATCGTCTAAACCTTCCATCCTCGGTAAAAAATTAAAAATAACAAATAACACAAATAGAGCATCTAAAATCTACTTGAAGTTTGATCGTCACCATCGTCTTCCTCCTCTTTTCCTCATCACGACCTTGGAAGGTCATGTTTATTTTTCGTTCCTCATGTTCTTTCTGTTTCATATTTATGTAAATTCGAACTCCGTCCGTCTGCACCAACTCCAAATCTCCCACCAAAAATTCTCAGAAATCCTTGAGCAGCTTTCTGACCTGCTCCAGAGTGACGAAGAGCATGACGGTGAAGGGCCCCTGCCTGGTGATGGTGGGTATGAAGCCCTTGTAGAGCGCCATCGGCCCCTCTGCTCTGATCGTCTTCAACGCGCAGTCCAGAGGCCCGGCGTATGGCGGCGCCTCCCCCGGCACCACCTTCATGTTCATCACCCTCGTCTTGATCACATCCACCGGGTTCGAGGCCACGGCCGCCACGATCCCGGCGGCGAAGCTCGACGTGACGTGGGTGCCCAGCCCATCCCTCATCAGCCCGTTCCCAATGATCGCCTCCTTCGCGGAGTCGTACGTTGCCAGCTGCGACGCCGTCACCAGCATCGCTCTCTGGATCGTCATCGACGAACCTCGCCACAGGCTCGTCACTCCTTCATTCTTCGCCATCCGGGAGATGGCGTTCCCCACGCTCGTGTAGTTCCGCCGCTGCTCCACCGGCAACCGGCCGTCCGCCTGCATCCTCACCATGGCCACGTCGGCCGGGTTGCCTACAGCCGCCCCGATCCCGCCGGCCGCGAGCCCGCCCGCGATCTTCTGGACCAGGGTCAGGTTCCTGGTGGCTGGGTCGGAGTATTTCTCCTTGTAGATGTCGTACAGACCCATCCTGGTGGTGGAGTAGAGGGCTTGCCGCAGAACGGTGGCGGAGACGCCGTTAAGGAGCGCGGCAGGACCCTCTGTTCTTATGATCTTGACTCCGACGGAGATCGGTCCGACGCGGGGTGGCGGCGGAGGCGGGGGTGGGATGGTGGCAGTGGAGACGGAGGGGGAAGGGCCAGCGAAGGCCACAGCGGGGCGGAGGGTGGAGGCGGCGGCGGCGGCGGCAGCCTCGCCCTGTAGTTGCATACGGACCTTGATGAGATCCAAAGGATGGGTGGAGACGCCGGCGACGACGGCGGCGATGCCTCCTTCAACGAAACTTTTGACACCACCCATTTTTGTTACCAACCGATGATCCGGCAATAAATCCCAATCCGGCCACACACAGGCACAAATCCACTGGTTGGGCTCTCTCTCTCTGTCGCCCTCTCTGTGTTTGAGGCCCAGCTGAAGAGGAAGAGAAGGTGGGCTCAGAGTTGAGTGGGGCGGTTTCACATGAGAGAGAAGGTGATAATGAGGAGGAAGACGCCAAAACTAGCAGGAGTGGGTGCAGTTCATCTCATCCCACTGGAGGCCATGAAATCAGAACGAAGAGCAGAGGCAGACAACCTCCAAATTCCAATCCAACAACTAGGCCTCTCTCCCAGACATGTATCCGCTGCTTAAATCTGCAGAAAGCGAGATCTGCAGAGAGAAAGAGGGAGAGAGAGAGAGCGCTAGCTGCTGTTGAAGGCTGGTAACAGAGGCAATGCCAATTTATACTCTCGCTCTCTTTTTGTGAAAGTGAAAGAAAAGGAAAGAGAGTAATAAGGAAAGTCCGGGGAAGGAGCAGAGATGGTGAAAGAACGAAGGGTAAACGGTAAAGGCCCCACGGCATTGACGTCGTAAAGTCTCCCACTTCTCAACGCGCTTTTATTTTAATCGCCTCGGCACCTGCAGACTTTCTTCTTCCACACGCTCTCTCGACTCTGCGAAAGCAAAAGCAGAAGCCCCGTCCTCCTTCCTCCCTTGACCTCGGAAAACCATGTTGGGAGCCTTCCTTGATTGCCAAAGATTCAACAGCTCCAATTTTTCAGACCCGCAAGCTTTTAGGATCACAGAGGCATCTCCTATCTCGTGTCAGTAATCGGACTCTTTGATCCTGGAGTCTGATCTCAGAATGTAAGTTGGGCAGATCATGAAGTTTAGCATCGATCTCCTACAGAGTCGTCCTGATTTCTTGGCGTCATGGTATGACTGCGGATTCATGCAATTTTGATGGCGTTATCGATGTCAGCAAGGAAGATATATCCAGTGATGGGTCCAGAATGGACGAACCATATTCAATTTTAACACGACGAACAGTTTTTTTTATTGGATTGACTATTCAAGTTGTATATTTACACATGAAACGTGCAGATCATAAGAAAAAACTCAACCACGTTTCGTTAGAAAAACAAGAAGATCCGAACAATAGATCTTTGACTCCCGAAATGGAGCTAAATTTGATCGAGTGCATTCAAACTGACTTGGGAAGGAAATCAAAAATTGCAGGTCAGTGGGAAGCGCTTCCAGCAAAAGGGAGAATTCATTAGGACAGCGATTTTTTGTGGATCTTATGAGGGAGGTTATACTGTTCGAACGCCAGAAGGTGCTGGGTTTCAAAAGAAAAAAAATAGTTCCTTGGTCGTGATCGTGGCCTAGGCTCGACCATTCTCGTTGAACGACTCTCGGATCCGCTAATTGACGTCTTCTAGTTTTGACCCCTAGAAATCTGGAGAGCCCAAACACGCGTCCCTCTTTGTTCTTGTCACATTTATCCGTTTCTTTTTCTTTTTCATCATCAAATTATTTTTTAATATTTATTTAGAAAAAAAATATTTCATATAATAAAACCCATGATCATAACCTTACACTTTCAAGATTTTTGCTTATTTTAAGTAGCTTTTAACTTGAGTATCACAATTATTTACAATTCATAACAATAACATACCAAAATATAACAGTGGCCATGAGATTCCAACTTTCAATTCCTTGTATAGAGATGCAGAGTTCTTTAATTTACTTTCACGAATGGTTAAAAAAAAACATTTTGAACTTAGAAAAGTTATAATTTTCAAGTAACAACAAAACTGATTGAATGTTGGCTGTATTGGGATGATTCAGAATCAAAGAAGTTGGGAAGGAGGGAGGCACTGGTTTCTCCATTTCCCTGCACCACCCATTTCCTGGGCCTACAAATTGACCTCCTTTCGTCTGCCATCCACGAGCTAAATCCACTGACCCTGTAAATTATTCTTTTACTTCATCATTCATGGGCGGCAAACGTAGCCCCTTGTTTGATCTGCAAAGAAAATCAGTCTGCACGGTCGAAACCTGTGGTCATTGTCACGCTTCACTGTTTTATTCATTTAGACAAAAAACAGTAGCGAACACAACATTTGAGTTGAAGGCTGTATTGTTGAACAACCAAGCTTTAAGGCAAGTCAAAACCTTATATCTGCATAAATATATGACATTAAGAGTTTTATTTGGAATGAGATTTTCTCTAGGTAAACTGTTAAAAATAAATAAAAAAAAAAGATCTGTACTTAGCCATCTCAACGGCCCATTCTGTTGCGTAAGCTTTGATCTTATCGTCATACAAAAACAAAAAAAAAAGTTTCGAACACTTTCTTTTATGTGCAAACGAAACTGAGGTCATTAGTAGTGACAAAGGAAACTGAGATCACAAGTAGTGGCAAAATCCATCTCTACTTTCACTTTTCATTTCAAATTGATTCTTTTAAAGTGTTTTAATATTGTCATCTCAATTAAGATATATTTTTTTTTTGTTAATAAAGGTCGGGAGCCTACCCACCAGCAGACATGTAACGGCACAAGGTATTTGCTGCGAGCACAATTGGATAGGTTGCTGACCATGAAGGAAGTGACCAAAAGATGGGGTTTTCGAATTTCAGGAATAAAATAAACTGCAGTAGTTGGATGTGGATTTGCCTATTGCCACCAAGAATTTGAAAGAAAGTGTCGAAAAACAAGTGCTAGGTTTCCAGAATTTGAAAATCGATCGTTTCCTATATATCCTAAGAGTTTTCCATCATCGATGTAAAGGAAGAGATAAAAGGGATTTTTTCAATCCGTAAAAGTTCATTTCCTCTTCAATTCATCTTTTTCCCTTTCCATATCTTCTTCTGATGATTTCACTCAAGACCATACAACAAAAATGAGGAGATGATGGAACGGCTAAGAAAATATGGACGTGACACTGGTTTCTGTTCATTTTTCATTTGACATCTTATATATCAAAAATAAAGTGGAAGATCTAGATTAGTTTGAAGCACAACCTTCAACACAGTGAAAGAAGCTTTGGGCAGTAGAATGGCAGGGTTTTAGGTGAGCGAGGGGTTAATCCCACTGCTCGAGTGAAGGCCGAAGCCCCTTCACGCTCCTCCCACCCTCTTTTTCTTTATCCCCTATGGTTTAGAGCTGTTTTATGGTGCTTCGAGATAGACGCCCTTGCTATGCACTATTTATATATCAGTGTCTCTTTTTTGCAGCACACAGGTTGACGCCACAGGAGTTTGGAGAATGGCTGCCTACCAATATCGCTCCAGTTATTGCACCAACCCCCTTGGGATTTGATCATGACCGTAATGAAAATATAATCTGGGGTTTGATCAAGACTAGAACAAAAGTATATTTTTGGGATTATTTGGCAGCATCAATATCAATACCATGTGAGTGTTTTATGAATTGGACCTAAAGACTCAGATAGATTCATGATACATTATAATTAGTATGTCATGAACCTACCTCAATTTTTAGAAGCAGATTTATTCGACATTCACATATTGCCCCTGCGGCCAAACAATTCTTTAGGATATGTTCGATAACATAAGCAATATATTCTATTGGACATAGCATCCCATAAATGCGCACTCTATGTTCTCTGCAATTTTTCATCTACAATAACTTGCTAATTAACACAAAATCAACTTTTTTTTATGTACAAAAAAATTGAGTAAGTATGCATTCGACCAAAAAAAAAAAAAAACACATTTGACTTCGTTTTGGATGTGGAGAAAAGCAAATGGACGTGCAGCCGCTATCTTATGCCAACCACACAAAATTTTTCCTCGCAACTGATTGGCATGACTTTTTGTCTTGGTATCTTTTGTCTATTCTAAAATGTATGAACAAGAGAAGGCGACAAGAAAAATCAAACAAAGGAGAAAAAGGAAGGGACTAACAGCGTAATGGATCAAGCCATCAACGTATGGAACGAGTCCTTGCTTAAGCCGAGAACATTTTCCAAGTTAGGTGGCTAACATGAAGAGGCATTTTTATAATTTTATGAGGAAATTTTGTTGGGATCGACGTTTTCCTGTTTGAAGAAGGGTCTTTCATTTAACCAGTAGTGGACAATTTAATCATTCCTGCTCATAACACATGGTTCTTTGTATAACTTGCTTCAACTTAGAGTTACCTCAAAACATAGTTTTGGTAATATAACAATTGAAGAATTCTTTCTATGTAGAAACCAAATGGAGAGTACTAATCTAAATCATATGAATACTGGTGCAGGTATGGGTATGATAGTTTTGAAAAATGTGGGTACTGGGACATAGTAGTGTATATATAATATATATACAAAATCCAAAGAAGAATTAACCATTTTGTTAAAAAAAAAAGAGTTTAATGCAATTTTAATAAGGTCATATATATATATATATATATATATATATATATATAAGCAGGAATTGGC
Source organism: Nymphaea colorata (assembly GCF_008831285.2). Classification (NCBI taxonomy): domain Eukaryota; kingdom Viridiplantae; phylum Streptophyta; class Magnoliopsida; order Nymphaeales; family Nymphaeaceae; genus Nymphaea; species Nymphaea colorata. The sequence goes on from NC_045147.1 coordinate 15,634,754, forward strand.
TGCTTATGAATCCCACCCCAACTATTGCAGTAATGCTATCGAGAGACAAACAACATCGAGCTTTTGATGCCATCTATTGTGGAAAGTATTATGGGTCATTGTCTATCGGCCAATGAGTACAAACTTTGGGGAATGCACATGCGACACAGGCCAACATAAATTGCTTGTTTAAATACGAGTATCTCATATTCTCATTTGCTAATTTACATACTGTTGCCTTTTAGCTATTGAGTTTTTGAAGGTGTACAAACATACAGCCCCGTATCCGCTAGTGCATTTAAATAAAATAAAGAGAAAATTATAAAAAAGCAGCTCAATTTTTGATGTATTTACAGAAAAAGGCACTTGCTATTCTAAAAATTACAGCCGCAGCTTAAGTTTGCAAATTAATTCATGTATATAAAAAGGATAAGAATATATCTAAAAACTGACCCTACTTCTAATAATAATAAAAAAAAAGCTTTAAACATAGAGTTTTTGACAATTCATTTTTTTAAGCCGGTGATTCATGGTTTGTTTAACTGTGATTTTCACTTTTCTACTTAGAGAGCATAACAGATAACCGGCTGTCATGGTCAATGAATATCTCAAAAATATGATATTGTTGACGAACTGACTTTAAAAATGTGATTTGTAAATTGTTTTTTAGAGATCAAGTTGTCGCTATTTTAGGGGGGAAATAACCTCCTTTTTTTGAATAAAATTCAATATTTTCTATGGTACTGAAGCGTGTGATTGTGAATTATTTTACAAACCCAGAGAGTAATTTGTAATTCCCAAACTTTAGGCACTGATTTGCATGTAATTACTTTAAAATTCAAGATGTTATCTGTAAATTTCACAAAAATAAAACTATATACCAAAATACTTTTAATATTTGATTATGTAAGCCAATGCATATAGTTTTAACGTATATTATATTTCAAACACATTGGTCATGGATCCCATTCCAGAATGGTACAGTTGCAGACAAAGCAAGTAAAATAAAATAAAATAAAAACAAAAAAACAAAAAGGAAGAGAGTGAGAGTGGGAAATGAACTGAGAAAAGACAAACAGACAATGGAAACTAAAATCTTTGCATTTTATAATGCTTGAGAAAATAGCAACTTACTGCTTACATTTGCAGCAAAGACGTGGGGCATTGGCCTGCTCGTTGCTTTCTGCGCCGCATTTCTTAAAGAATTTGAATGGAGTGTGGCGTAAGCTGTGACGTAAATTGACTGCATCGTGCCAATGATTTGAAGAAGTGCGGCCATTTGCTTCCTTCTCCTGAAATGACGAGAGAAGTGAACTAGTTTTCATTGGGCAACTGAGTCTGAGGGAAAGTTTGATGATTTGATATTTGTTCTTAGTTAGTTTATTCTGAAGAAGTTGTGGGTTTTCATTCAAGCCCTATCAGAAATTTTTAAAAAAATCATGAAAATTTGTCACGTTACTTGTGTTAGAGAAGCTACTATGAATTTTTATGGCAACATTTGATTGAATCTTGCATGATGCAGACTCCTGAGTTCTTCAAGAAAACAAAGTTGCTCTAAATGATAGAAAAAGATATATATGACTACCATTATGTTGTTCAGCACAGCTGGTTAGGGCCCTAACAGTAGGTAGCTGGCTGGCCATGAGTTCGAATTTTATTAGACAGCTCAAATCAACAAGTCTTTATTTTTAAGTTTTACTGTTTGTTGGGGAGGCTAATGCAGGGCATTTGATAGTATTGGATTTGCGATCCGGGATAATTTGAGATAATTGAAAATCTCAAATTTGCAGATTTTTACGTCAGACACCCCACCCGCCACAAAATCCGACCTCAAATTTCAGGTTTTAGTCACAAACTAAGAATCTCAAAAACTTGTTTTCACATAGTGGTAAAATTTGGTGTTTGTTTTCGCTGTGGGCTATATGTAAAAGGGATATGATATCTCAGATCTGATATCCGAGGCTATTATCAAAGGTTAAGTTAATGTGGTCAGATTTTTCTTAAATAAAAGTTGAAAAATGTTGACAGTTCAACCGCAAAGGTGCATATTTCAAGATAATAAGGTATGGGTATACTTATCTCGAGATTTTGCTCTTCAAAGAGACAAGTATCTAGTTTGTTTTCCATGAGCATTATGTCTCTACATCTTAAGTGGTAAGCGCAGTACCTAAGTAAAAGGTGCACCGTTGCCATTGCCGACATCGACGTAGCCCAATATCCTGATCTTAAAACGATATTTTGCTATGAAAATTGTTTATTTTAACATTTGATGCTGAAAAGTAAGGAGACAAAGTATGGGCAATTATTTTTGAACAAGGTTGGTTAAGCGAAAGTTATCTCCTAACTCCATTTTTTTAATAAACAAATATGTCTTTGGACGCATTGTGGTTCGCTTTATGTACTTCATTATCACTGACAAGTGACAACTAGACATATATAATTTGTATCGATTATTTGAAGAAGGTACTTTGAAAGCATGCCTTACCTTTGATGGTTATTAAAAAATGATGCGTTTAAGCACGAGTTTTTTTCGTTTAACAACCATTTTACAGGTAATTTTTGCATTTAACAGCCTCTTTTACAAGCGATTCAACAGTTAAATGTGACATAATCGAACCTAAGCTCCTGTTTCTCCTACCCCCATAGAAGCAAATATAAGATGTAAAAGCTCAGTATATATTTTCACCTCTCCATGAAAAAAGATTCACTTATGTCACACACACACACATATACACACACACACACACACACGGAAGCTAAAAGAAGAAGATCTATAAAAGTGACCATATCTTTAGCCTATGTAACTTCAGTCCAGACTAAAGTGATTTCACCAGTTTTATGTTTTTATTTTCTGCCAACCTAACCTGTGTGTTTGATATATTTGATTATCTAACCTTTCTAGATTATCAAACTTGTCTGTCCCACTTACTTGGGAGTTGGGACCTGACACTCCATTAGCCTTTATATAATAAAAAAACAGACATTACCAAATGAATGAGAATTTGGAGAAGGGGAAGTAAAATGCCATTTCGTCTTCCATAGTTCCAAATAGAGAGGTCAGAGGTGTTTCTTTATGTAAGAATCTGTAAGGGGTATTTGATTGCTTCAGTATGACATTTGAGGTGGTGATCTGATATCCCAAGACTTCAAATCCTTGATTCCTGATAAGGAATAGAAATTTTTTGTTTGAAAGATGCATAGAATACAATATGAATTTGCAGTATTTGCGTTTTAAAATCTATATATGGATCTCAACTCGAGTTTTTCTTTCTCTAACTTGAGATCCATGCACTCGAACCACAATAAAAAAGTCTTAAAGCTGCGTTCTCAAAGCTGCAGTTTTCAAGAACTATAGATTTTAAGGAGAGCCGCAACTAAAATCAGACATCAAATGCTCCTTTTACACAAGAAATTAACAGCACCAGACGAGTTCTAAAGGTGGCAAGAGTACATAATCCTAACGCTGCCCCAACATTGCCTGTAGTTATATTTGATGAAGTGAATCAGTGCTAATGAATTGGATCGGTGTGGTGCAAACTATGTAGAGAGCATTCGGATCGATTCATGTGAATTGGATCATTCACCATCTTATCTACTATCTCCCCCATCGTTGGTACTTGGCATTAAGAATAAGGTGCGAGTGTTTTATGAATCGGCTCCAAAATTGAGGTAGATGCATGGAACATTTGAACAAGTGTCTCATGAACCTATGTCAAAGTAGCTTCAGTCAAGAAGATTTGGATTTCTCAACCGGCATTCAATCCACCAACAAAGTTTGTTTAGAATTTTCTGGAAGTGGGTTTTGTGTGAAATCTGGGGACATGATCCGCCAAAATAACTTGGGCTCCAAAACTGGTTTAGGATCCAAATTCTGGATCTCGTCTACACAGTGAGGTTTGGAATTATGTCCTATTCGATTCCTAAGAGTAGGGGCAGGGGCTAGGCCGTGGCTCCACCCTAGCTAAGTAAAAAAAAATTACATTAAAAATTTTGAAAATTTGTAGTTGTCTAATATATTTTTTGTATTCTGATTTAGTTTAGCCATACCCAGATAAATTCGTTGGACCGTTTGGCTCGATCTAACGATCATTCGGCCCGCCCCTAAAAAAATCCTAGCATTGACAAACGTTGGTATTGAGTTGAAGGGTATTTAATATGGTTTTCTCTCTTTCTCTCTCTTTTGGATCTGGATCCATCTATCATGAGTTGGAGCAGCTGGATCTGAAACCAATTCCAACCGAGGCACGATACACCCGTTGTACTGGGTTGAGGGGCATTTAATGTGCTTTATTCTCTCTCTCCCTCTTCCTCTCTCTCTCTCTCCTCCACAGTTAATTATGAAAAAAAATAAAAAAGGTTGAAGGTGTCTGCACCTTAGATTATGGAGTGGAAGAAAAGGCAACAGAGAATAGAGAGAAAGATTGTTCTGCCAAACGTACTGTACGCCTGAATACTGACCAACTCTTGCAGTTCAAAGGCTCTCTGTTTTTTCTTCCCACAAGAGTCCAAGAAGAAGTCTTCTCTATTACTTGATCATCAGAAAATAGGTTTTTTTTCTTTCCACAAAATTAATCAGCAATCAACTTTAGAAATCACTCCTAAATTAAGATCTGTCGTGGTTGCAAGCATACTGATGTTCTTTTCAGATCATGCAATTTAAAAACATTCCTTTCAAAAACTCAACGTTCTTCTCATCAGAACATGATCGACTTTCGTCATTAATTTTGGATGGTTTGACACGTGAATACAGATGCCGGGGCATTTCCATGCAATATGGAATGTGCTAAATCTACTAAAATAAAAAGACAACATCTTTAGGGTTGCGTTTGATAAGCTTCCAAGTTGCATAAAAAGGTGTGTTTCTGAAGATCATCAATTTAAACAAATTAAGACCCTCTCAGTAGCATGGATTTTAAATTCATGTCACCTTTTAAAACTATGGACTTAAGATCAATCCATGGATTTGAGATCTATGTGGATCACAGAGCCGTTGTGAAACAAACACAACCTAAAGAAATCTTTGTCTAAAAGTGGGAGTTAGAAAGTAAATCTGATTACATTAAATATTTGTGAAAAATCACAAAAGACATGAATTGCTATTTGCTTTAAAATCAATGCATGTTTTCTTTTGATGGGGACTGGATCACACTTTGTGAGCTTTTCGAGTGAGCATTTCTCGGGCAAAAGCAGAAGCTGCTTGATGAAGGGTTGAAGCTTTCCACTCTTCCCTCACTCCAGGGACCATAGGCTGCTCCGGGAACTATGTTGATATATAGTATACTCATCAATTAGAGCATTGACATATAGTATATTCATCAACTAGAGTGTTGCAGTCAGTATTTGTAGTTATTTAGAATAACACATATGAGAATCGAACTGACGATCTGATTCTCACCAGTGTGTCAGCTCAACCAGCAATGCTATACCCCTCAAGACTGTGAGCTTTACTTTTATTGCGAACCAGATAGTTAACATCCAAAACAATCCCTTTGGTTTCCATGGAGGTTTTGCCTAATGCAGAGAGAAAGAAGCTTGCAACCGAAGACAGAAACATTGCAAGAAGAATGGTCCAGCACTGTGAAAGCTGACCATATGGCCACCGATTCATGAATATCCTGGCAGCCATGATCGAAGAGTAAAGACGAGTGCGATTCAAGGAAGATCTTGCTTTTTTCTTGTCTTGCTTGCTAAACTAAAAATGCCCCCATCGATGTTATGCATTCTCCGCCATATAAATCCTCCTCATTAAGCCGAGAAATACAATATCAAGCGGCTACCTTTTGAAATTTTCATTTCAAGAAGTACCCAAAGAGCCTACTAGGCACTGGTAGCTTGCTGTTATAAAGTAAATGGGACGCCTTTAGAATGGAAATCAATATAAAAGTGACCCCTCGTTATTGTTCAAATGGTCTATAGATATCCTTGACCGTTATGGATGGGGTGAAAAAAGTTCTAAGGGGTGTAGTGTTGGTCCTGTTGAAAGTTCCGTCGTGATTTGGATTTGGATTCATGTTGGTGCTATTCCTCTACAAACAATGGATGCATGACACTTTACTTGATGGGAGTTTCTTTCGAGTGAGCGATAGGATCAATCCCATCGCCCGAAGTGAAGCCCAAAGCCACCCCCCCCCCCCCCCCCCCCCGCCAATTGCCAATGCCTTCGGGGTCCTGAGTTGCATCGTGTCAGTGATAGAACGAGACACCCTTTAACTTGGATGTCGCGCCCTACCACCTTCAGTGATGAGAGTTTCTTTCACTACCCAAGTCCTGCATGACACTTTACTATCACTCGCCACTCAGGTCCTGAAACAGTCTTGGACCCTGAGAGTGGGGAAGGAGTTAGTTTCAACATCTCATCATATCCCCATGGATGGGAGTGAAATCCATGGTAGGAATTTTCACCGCAACCTACATCGGAACTTTGAACAATATAATTTCATCCAAACCGCCATAATCGAACTTTTTGGTGAGCGTACTAGACATTGCATTAGGCAACAAAAATTAACTCTTTCCAAAACCCCATCCAACCCAAAGAACAGTTTGGTAACGAGAACTATAACAAAATGTTTCATGAATATACTTAAATAATTGAATTACGTCACAATATGAAACAATTTGTACTGTTTCTATTATCAGAACTATAACAAAATGTTTCATGAAGATACTTCAATAATTGAAGTACGTCACAATATGAAACAATTTGTACTGTTTCTATTATCAAACAACCGTATAAGGGGCTGTTTTCGGTCTCATAAATCTGCACCAAAGACTAAGGCAAGTTAGTGAAATACTTTAACACCATATTTCATAAACCTGCTCCAAATCTTGGGGTAGGTTCATATCCGCATTGCCAAACGACCTCTAAAAGGATCATTTTGACAATGATAAATCAGCCTTAACCTTTGGAGACATACATTGAACAGTTTGTTGCTACTGTTCTCATTGCTAAACACCTGCAAAGAGGATTTTACCCAAATGTTTATCAAATTAATCAATGTATGTGACCAAAGATTAAGCTAAAATGCGAACGCTCGAGAGAAAACTTCCTCTCTTTTACACACAAGCCCTTAAACCATAAAACTCCTACCAAATTTCAGCTTCATTCGGATGCAGTAGCGGAAATACATATGGGCTGATGTGGGTAATTGCCGAAACCAGCCCATGCAAACTGTCTTGTTGATATCTCAAGATCTTGTACTAATTTATATATAAATGTCCTTTAAAAGTTTAAAATTTAAAATAACATTAGTGCTCCACCATCGCTTGGATCCATACACAAATATGAAGTCATTGATTAGTCCAGTTTTTAGACCCCACATAGAAACAGCTTTAGCAAAATCCAGCTCAAGTGGCCAGATTTGGATATAATGTGTGCAGCAAGATAAAGAAAATAAACGGACCGCGCTTGTCGACAAAGACTTGGCAAGCGACCTAAACTAAGTTGAAAGAGGCCAAGAGTTCAATATCAGCCAGCAATAATGCATGCTTCAGCGCGCAAACAAGCAGTCCGCTAAGATTATTCATTCGTGGAGCACTTGTGTAGGTGACACAATTTTGGTGTGGGCATTGCATATAACTTTAGAGACATAACAATGTGAAGTTAACACATTATAGTGAATTTTTTGATGGATTGACGTGGGCAGCGGCCCACCCCAGCCAACAAGCAGCTACGCTACTGCAAACAAGTAGGAGTCGGCTAATCTTAACCTCAATTAGTGCGGTTTTCGCGACTAATTATCTTATGATTGAGGGAATCTGGCATGTGAGAGTTGGGGGACCAAAAGGAAGGGCATCCATGGGAGCACATGGGATGCATGTAGGGATGGAGGGGCGTGAAGTGGAGAAGAAAAGGTAAGGCCACAAAGAGAACCAGCGAAGCAAGGGATGGAGGTGAGGGCACTCGCGTGCCAACGTCCACCGAGGATGTTCGAGGCGAGGAAGCCCACCAGCCAGCATAATAATCGAACTCATTATTTTGTTTCTACGTTCGCTCTTTCTTCTTTTCTCAGAGTTTGTTCACGTAAAAGACAGGGCATCCCATGTGGGACTAGGAGCATCATCATTCTTAGGGAATTTTTTATTTATTTAATGAACAAAAATCCTTGCATTTTTCTGAAATGGCCCTCCGTTTTCAACAAAATCATGAGATGAGAGGCTCGAGGTTTCATTTTTCAAGTTGTGTTGGTATCAGGTGGTGAAATTTCTATGTGCATCAACTTGGAGGTAAAGTTGATTTCAGCCATCTTATGATGGCTAAAGCGTGAGTGATAAAAGACGGCCTAACTAACTAACAAAAGTAGCTATCTCGACTAATTATTTTACATGTGCCCAATTATTTACGTAACCAAAAATCATCTCCTCATAATACTTTTTAATTGAGACAACTGATACGTGTTTCTTTATTTATTATTAAATGTTTAATTGGGGTTTTTGCCACTGTTACCAAAAAACACATCTTATTGGAAAATGACATGTAAAATATACTAAAACATACATAATCAGCTGTATAATGCTCATACAAAAAGCGTCTTTTTTTAAAAGACGCTAAAAAATAAAAAAAAAATGAAAAAAACACATATTATACGTATTTTTTCATACTTTTATTTTTTTATAATTTTCAAGATTTATTAAATGTTTTAATTTTTTTAAAAATTTGTCGAGATTTTTCTATTTTATTATTGAGATATACAACTTTATCGTATTATATCCAAGAAATTCCTTACCGTATAATATCCGTACATGTTTTTTGTGACAATGGACTTTTTATTTTATGTAATAAGCGATTATGTAGTCTGCCAGTCGAACTAGTTGTGCATATACTGATATACACCATGTTATCTTATAATTTGTTTTAACAAATGAATCAAACAAGTAAAAATTTTCTTGATCTGAATATCCAAAAATGCCATAATATTTCGAAATAAGTTGTCCTAATAAGACCCGTTATATCAATCTTCATAAGTTGAATTCTAATTAAAAAAAATAAGTCTACGCTGCTATGCCATTTGAAACGACAACTATATGAGTTTCAGGCCGCCTCCAGATTTCAACGTGGATGTCAAGTCCCACCATTATGCTATGCTCTTTGAGTTCATAAAAACATAAACAAATGAATTAAGATCCATTTAAAAACAAAAAAGGTGAATTTCTTTTAGTAACAAAAAAAAAAAAAAAGGAAAAATACAAAAATGCGTTTTGAGCAAGGATGAATGGAAGGAGGGCCAATTTCGACAATTAACAGGGAAGGGGACGAGAGGCACCGACACCGCTGTGGGGAGCCCACGTCTTTGAGTCACGGCTGCTCTCTCGATCCACACGCACATACATGTGACCTCTCCGTCCCAACCAGGACGGACGCAAACGGTACCGGATTGACGCCCGTGACCCAGAAAGAGCAATCCCAATCTGTCCCCTGCCTGGGCCCCACACACCCTCTCTCTCTCTTTCTTTAAGACAAATTCGTGATCCCCAACACCAGCAGCTGATTCTTCTCTCTCGCTCCCCGAATTACCCCCACTCCTTCCCTCCCCAACTACAATATTGTCCTTCCCTGGATCCGCTCCCCTCTCCTCCGGGAGTGCCGTCGTTCTCCGCTCTCGAGCGATGGCGACTAGACGGGAAACGGACAAGCAGGAGAGATGTTTTCTCCTGCAACATACGGAAACACCTTTTCCTTTTGATCATCGACGTTGTTTTAGACCAAACACAGAAATGATATATACAACTAAATCGTGTTTTGAGGAACATTTTCAATATAATGCGTTTCAAAAGCAAACTGGTTTCCTTACCAAATATTTGCTTTTATAAAAGCTATTATATATGAGAATTCATATGTTATGAACTCTCTAACAAGGGACGGACCAGTTGGAAATGATCAAACTCACCTTACTTATTTATAAATAAGAAAGACTCTTTAGTATATTGAGTTAACGAATATACGTTTATGCTAAAAGTTTGGACTGCGGAATGCCTTCCATTCCCATGTTAAGGAACCGGTTGTTTTCAACCAGGACGACAACAAAATCAGGGGTGGCATTATTGCAATTTGCAAGAGAAATGAGGTTTGTCTGATTCGGAGGATCACGGCGCGCTCTGGTTGGTCCAAGGAAGGAGGAGAGGAGATTTAAGCGATCCATGAGACCGAGACGGCAAAAAGCAGGAAAGAAGGTTTTAATATTATTGCTGGGCCCAATTGATGATGCCCAGAATTATTTGGATCTATTCGCTTCTTACTCATTACTACTACCGTGATTCTTGTTGTATTTTAGTGTCAAAATCCCACTCTTTTCTCAGCTCAAATTTGAGAAAAAATAATGTAAAAACACAAAATGATGTGCCATTTATCAGAAATTATAAAAAAAATGAAGTCGTTTTATGAATAACAAGGTAAAATGTAAGGTTTGAATGGAACATGTTTTTCTTTTTTGGGTTTCTGCTGCCACCCTTTAGTCACGTTATATAACGAGAGATGTCTGGTTTTTTTCCGTGAGAGTCGAGATCGTCGACCTTTCTGTTAACGATGGCGGCCGTCTTCTTAACGTTGGTCGTCCTCCTCCACCTCTTCTCCGGCACCGTCACCGCCTCCGACCCGTGTGCCACCTCTTCCCCTGCCGCCGACGGCTCCACTACCCTCACCCTCCTTCACATCAACTCCAAATGCTCCCCCTTCGCGTTCACCGCCGACCCCTCCGCCTCCCTTCTCGACTCCGTCCTCCAAATGGCCTCCAACGACGCCTTTCGCTTCGCCGCCATCGCCGGCGGTAGGCGCTCCATTCCGGTGGCCTCCGGCCTCCACGTCACCAACTCCGGGAACTACGTCGTGAGGGTGAAGGTGGGCACCCCCGGGCAGCTCATGTTCATGGTCCTCGACACCAGCAACGACGCTACGTGGGTTCCCAACACCGGCTGCTCCGGCTGCCCGACCATCGCTTCGTCCTTCTTCTTCCCCAACCACTCCACCACCTTCAGCCCGCTCGGCTGCCGCGCTCCTGAGTGCTCCCGCCTCAGAACCTCCTACTGCGCCGGCCGCGGCGCCTGTTTCTTCAACCAGACGTACGGCGGCAACTCCAACTTCTCCGCCGCGCTCTACAAGGACACCCTCCGCCTCGCCCTCGACGTGATCCCGGGGTTCGCGTTCGGAGGCGTGTTGTCGGCCGTCGGTAGCGGGCTGCCGCCCCAGGGCCTCCTCGGCCTCGGCCGCGGCCCGCTCTCCCTCCTTTCCCAGACGTGGCCGCTCTACCACGGGACCTTCTCCTACTGCCTCCCCAGCTTCCGATCCTACAACTTTTCCGGTTCGCTCCTTCTCGGTCCGGTCGGGCAGCCCGCGTTGATGCGCACCACGCCACTCCTGACCAACCCCCACCGCCCTTCCCTCTACTACGTCAACCTCACCGGCGTGAGCGTCGGCAGGAAGCTCGTCGCTTCCGCGCCGCTGCTGCCGGTGTTCGACCCCAACACAGGAGCCGGAACGGTGGTGGATTCCGGCACCGTGATAACCCGGTTCGTGGAGCCGGTGTACACGGCCATTAAGAACGAGTTCAGGAGGAGAATGAGGGGCCCCGTGACGAGCCTGGGGGCGTTCGATACGTGCTTCACGTCGCCGGGGGTGGCGCCGACAGTGACGCTGCACTTCCAGGGACTGGACTTGACGTTGGCGGCAGACAACGTGATGATCCACAGCTCGTCCGAGCCGCTGGCCTGCCTGGCCATGGCCGCCGCGCCGGACAACGTCAACTCCGTGGTCAACGTCATCGCCAACCTGCAGCAGCAGAACCATCGGGTCGTCATCGACCTTGCCAACTCCAGGGTCGGCTTCTCTCGGGAGCTCTGTAGCTAGCCGGCCGGACCCGGAATCAGCTGCTAGTCCCCTTCCCTTACCTCTTAAAATTGTTCTCCTCTGCTGCTTCTTTTGCTTCTTCTTCTTCTTCGTTAGCTTTTTGTCTATGTCAGCCGTATTGCATTTCACCTTTGTTAGATACAGATGGTGGGGAAGAAGGTGACAGAGAGAGAAAGAGATAGGGCATGCGTGTATGGATGACGACCTATAGATGAATAATCGACTGTCATGTTTTTGTTGGAAATGATTGCTGTTTCTGGTTTTTGCTTTAATTTCGATCTCGGGGTTCTTGGTTCGCCGCCGGCTACCACTCTTCTTCTTCCTCCTCCACTCTAAAAACTCCCCTGGAGTGCTGACTGTGACCACGGAATCGGGCAGCTGACTCGGTCTGAATCGATCATTTAGAAATCATTTTTCCTTTGACCAACGTATTGTAATAGTAATCTTTCTTCTCTTTAAACCAAATCCCAATTACAATAGCTGAATCGGGTGACTGAGGCCGTTTTAATTGATGGGTACAGCCGATCTTTAAGAGGCCATGGATCGACCCCTGCGAACTGTTTCTCTCAGTAGGTACTGGTTGTTTCGATAATTCAACAAGAAAAAACAACAGATCAATTAGCGCATTAGATTTACGACAAAACTGTACTTTGCTTTAGAAAGAGAGAGAAAGAGAGCTTTAGAAAAGCTTGTAATCAAACGATGTCGGATACTGCACTTCGAAGTTCTCATCTCACGCAGAAAAAAGAACACCATTTATACCAAAGAATTCACAGGATATTTCCTCTTGCATGACTCAGAGTTGATTTCACAAAATTTCCTCTAGAGAGTCGAGACCTGCCAATTTTGCTGAAGTATCAGTAGGCTCTCCGGCCAAGGTGGTGGTGCTGCGTTTTCTTGATCTGAGCTTAAGGATCCTCCACGTACGTTAGGGTTCTGCAACTCGCCAAAAGCATAGCGACGTTTGCCTTTTTTGAGATACACTAGCGATCCTCTACTTTTCTCTTTTCTCTTTCTGCCTTTCTCAGTAGAACTCGTTCAAGAACACTCGCATCTTGCCTCTCTAGATATTTCATGAATTGACATAACATGCACATTCATTGCCTCGTTCAAAGCAAATCGTAAAGTGAAATCAACACGTATATGACGGTCTGTAAGCTAGCGGTTGTTAGATGAGTCAAGGATATAATTAATTAGTCAATAAATTGCTTTAACGCCTCGTAATTGGTATCATTCGCCTAACAGTTTGCTGCCATAGGCCCATACTCAATGTTGGAACTGTTGTTAACAGTGCTTTTAATATATTTATATTCTAAAAGAATGGTTTGATCCGATTATTTCGTTTTTTCAGCATCTTGGTTGTCATGTTTCCTGATTAGAGAAAAAGTAATTTAGATCCCCGATCCCTCGTGATTGTTTGTTATATATTTTAGAAATTAGAACTATGAACATTGTAGTCAGCTGCCAACGAGGTAAAAGAATCTCCGCCAAACGAGAGATCGAGTCCCCTCGTAAAGCACTCTTTTCCTGCGCAGAATCAGGAAACTCTGTCTCTCACTCTCTCTCTCTCTCTCTCTCTTGTGTTCTTTCGGCGCAGCAGGATTTACTTTTCTCTGGCCATCTTTCTCTTCGCATATCTGTCTTTCTTTTTCTTGTCCTAATGATGGTTCTTTATCTTTTTCTCTAATCTTGTTTCAGTTAGATGCCAGCTTCCTGCTGGTAGTTTTCATTGTGCAAATTGGTATTCAGGTTCACTACTTCCCCTCGTTATAACTAAGATCTTGTTCTGTTTACTGGTTTTCGGGGATTAGGTGGCAGAACAGAGCATGTGGTTTACTGGGCTTTCCTCATCTACTGTTTGTGGGTTCTATCAGTATAATATCTGACACAGATCCAGAGTAACGCACAAGTCCTGCTTAATTTTTCTTCATAAATTTTGTCGGAGTTGTTTGCAGAGGAATATCAGACCTCAATTATTAGAAAAGTTCGAACGCATTAACATGCCTGCAGTAGCAAGAACGAACGAGACAAATCAAATAAAGGGAAAAAATTAGGGGAGCACATGTTCTTCTCCCAAGTGGGACGTCATCTTGGTAGCAATTTGAGTGGTGGTGAATTTCCTATCCTATTCCTGAGTTAGCTGAATATGGTGTTGCTAGTAACAAGGCTATTCCAGAAACATCCAGTTTCTTCTTGTTCATGTAGATCTCTTTCTGGAGATGTTCTGATGAGCTATTTAGCAACAATAACAGTATCTCACTGTCTATTATGTTTGTACATAAAGACACATTTATTTGAAACTATTTTGTGAATCTATCTCAATTTTTAGGATAGATATATATAACAATAACATACTGTTTGTTTCACTACAGTAACCCACCCGTTTGTTTTTCTAATTTTCCTGTAGTGAGTTGAACCAAGTTCGAGATCAGCCGGACTGGGCTTCAATTATAAACAGGTTTGGCTCAAGCAGTCAAGCTCCAAGCTTCATTTGGTTGGGCTCGAAGTTGGTCTCATCTAAACTTGAGCAGAGCTAAGTAGAAAAGCAGAGTATAAATAGATGTAATGTTTCTCATTTAGAGAAGCAGAGTATAGAAAGGATAAAAAGATGCATTCAACACACATTTGTTCAGAAAAACACCATGCTTTTACAAGGAATATTCTTCAAAAGCATGCTTCAAAAGCACCATGTTATTATTTTATAAAACAAGATATAATTGTGTCTACCATTCGATTGTTAAATTTCAAAACAGCATTATATATATATATATAGATATATATATATATATATATATATATATATATAGAGAGAGAGAGAGAGAGAGAGAGTTTTCTTTGAGTGTTTAATCAAGTATATATAGGTCGACCCTAGGGTAACTTTACTCAATTAACTTGCTGAATTCAATCTGTGGCTCGAACTTGTCTGATTTAATAATGTATTCGATCGCGCTGAGCTTGTACGAGTTGAGCTTCAGCTACTTACTGTGCTGCCATAATTCCATGTACGCAATATTTTGACATTAATTCCGGACATGCTCGATCCAGCAAATCTCAGGCAAATACTATTTAAGTACCTACGGCACTAAAGAATTCATTGGAGCCACAAGCATGATTGATGACTTCAACATTTTTGTGACATCAATTTTCATGTGATATAGCATATTATATATATATATATAGTTGTTTCCTATTATTGGATGCAAAAAGTAACCGTACTGATGCGTTGTATTAAAAAATATATGGAGATGCACAGCTCCACTGTCCATGAACATCTTGGATGCAAAAATATGTGATTGATATGACCTCTTCTTGTTAGGGTAAGGCTATAGATCTGCCTCAATAGATGCCTAGCGTGAGAAATCTCAAGCGAGGATTATGTGAAGAATTATCGTGACCTAGAGCCTATATTGGCTGATATGAGGCCGATTCTTCTAGATCAGGCAAATAATTTAAACTTTTAACATTTTTTTAAGGCTGATACGGCCAATACAAAATGATACCTATAACTTTTTTAAAGGTTTGTAAGAAACCAATTTTTAAAATTTTTATCACATATGTGAGTTCTCACTGTTTAATTTCGCAGCGTTATAGCTATTTCAAGGGCTGAACTAAATCAAGCTGCTTTATGGTCGAGATATGTAAGACTAACCAAATTTGGGTCCGCCTTAAACCGATCTAAATCAGATATAACACCAAAATTTACATGGTGAACTTTGTTTGATATGGGAACAAAAAATGGATTTGGTTGCAGAACTGTGTATGGAACCATACCTGTACCTTTCTCTTTTATATCCTCATACAATTAAATGGATGTCGTCTCAAGGGGTATAACATAACTGGTTACATAAGTAGCATGTTGATTATATGTCTTTGATTCAATTCCCATTAGCTTACTTTTGTAAGCTATAAATGGTGGCATGTGTGACGGTCAAGTTGAAGAGTGTATTTGTATACCCACTTGGGTCCCAATGTAACTTTGAATACTAAAGACAAGAGGAAGAAAGGTTCTTTCATCCTCTCACTTGGGTGATGAGGTTGTCTCTAGTCACTTGGATTAAATGGATCCCAGAAGAATAGTTCTATCCATTAATGCTTGGGTATCAACTTGTATCGGCTGGTATGTATCGCATCACTCCTTGTTTGAAATACCAGACAAGACAGAACTTGTACCAGCCATTAAGGTAGGAATGTACAACGAGCTAGTCGAACTCATCTCGGACTCGGGTTGAGCTTGAAACGAGCTTTATGAGGTGGGCTCGAGCTCTACTCGCTTAATCGAGTCCGAGCTGGAGCTTGACTCGTTCTTAATATATATTTTATACTTTTCAAGTGACCAATATACGATCAACTTTGTTATCGTCCAATAAAACAGAGTTAACATTTATATATTTTTATTTAAGCAATTTAAAAATAAGTACTAGTGTTTAATGAATTTAATCGATTTTAATCAAGTCAAGTTCGTTCAACTAGTAAACTCGTACTCGATTCGTTTATAAACTCAAGTTAAGCTCGAAGTAGACTTGTTTAACTTACAAGTCGAGCCCAAGTTGAGTCCACTCGTCGAACATCCTGCCATCGAGCAACTAACAAAGTTGTTTAATACATAACCGATACGGTCCAATATATATCGGCCGAATGCATATGTTGGAGGTTTCTCATACGAGTTGGAAACCGATACTTTTTCATTGACTCGGGCCTCAGGCTCGAATGGATAGCCCTCCCCTTGCAAGCAGAGTTGCAGAAAATCGGCGAGCAAACGAGAGGGAGAGGGAGAGGGAGAGGGTGGGGGATGGCAGCAGCTATCGGTGGTAGGGTGATGATGGCGGCAAGAAGCGCACACATCAACCCTGACCGCCGTTGTTTCTTGAGCCGGCGGTGGCCGGACTCTTCCAATCAGGGACATTTGGCCGCTTCCTTCTCGAGCAACGGGAGTTCGAAACCCCAGAGGAAGCTGGTTCTCTACACCAAACCAGGATGCTGTCTGTGCGAAGGTCTCAAAGAGAAGCTGGATTTGGTCCTCAAATTGGGAGCCCCTGACTCTCTCGATGACGTCGAACTGCAGGTTCTGTTCTTTTGATTTCACTTTCAGTGGTGAGGTAGTGATCCATTTCTGCTTCTTTTGACTGGGTTTTCTATGAAATTTGTGGCCTTAGACTAGAGATATTTTGAGCAATCCAGAATGGGAGAGACGCTATCAGTATGAGATCCCTGTGTTGGCGAGGGTCCTTCCTGACGGCACAGAGGTGAGTTCTTGGCATTCATTCCTCTGATCTTTAGGGTTTCCCCCCCCTTTGCCCATCTTTGCTTCCGTCACATCCATCTCTTCTTGCTCGGTCTACATGTGTCTGAGTTTGAAAGACTAGTATCTGAGATCCCCACGTCGAGGATCTCAATGTGAACAGTTTCTTGAATCATGGTATTTGAGATTTGCTAGAATCTCAGATAAGTGGCTTTCAAGCTGGTTTTTTTATGGACTCTGTCATATCCGGAAGCCGAATTATAACTTAATGTGGTGGCAGGAGAACCTTCCGAGATTATCGCCTCGTCTTGGAGTGGAGATGATCAAGAAGAAACTTGTAGCTGCCCTGCAATAAGGCTGCAGCGTCGACCAACGTTTGGGAAAAGGGGAGGCCATTAATTCTGCATTTCTGGAGCTGCTTCTTTTGCGTCTTTGCTAGTGGAATGGGCACATGAGGATGGGATTCTTCAGTGATTCATTTCTGTACCCAAATATGTATGGTCTTCTATGCAGAGGTACATAGTGATAGAGGAGAAAAGGAAAATATTGCACAAACAATGGAGCCTGCTCTCTCTCTCTCTCTCTCTCTCTCTCTCTCTGTGGAGTTGCAATTGAACTTGGCTACCAATAAAAAACCTGTTTGTGGATTGTAGACAAATGATCTTTGCTGCTACTATGTCTCATTTCTAATCTGTCTAGACTTCTGAGCTCCAACAACAGAAGTTATAAACTGCTTAAAAATCAGGTATTCAGTTTTGTCGACCCATAGTGATTAATGAGACCAACTGCCCCAACAATACAAGCGACGAGGCTATAATGTTTGTTCTTGTACGCAATTCAAAGGAATGAAAGGAAAGAAAATTCCACCAAAGTCGAAGAATGAATCTATGAAGTCAAGTGAGTGCTCAAATTTCCGCACATATCTAAAAGATAGGAAGGTCAACTACGATATCTACCATTGGAAGCCAGTTTTGAACAATGAAGAATCTCTCTCTTCCAAAGGGAGTACGCCACAAAGAACATGGCTGCTTGGAAGCAATTTAAAGTTCTTAATAATGTCTGCTTTTGCATATCACATCAAGAAGAAAACGATACAGAAATTCCTCAAAGACGTTTGATTACTTTAAATTTGAAATCCAAAATCCATAGATTTGATGTGACATACTTTTGCTAATTTGGCAAAAGATCCACCGTACAATTCATATTCCATCAAACTATGAATATTAAGTCAGACATAAGTTCCACATCTAAAATCTTTATTTTATTTCTTTTTACATTGAGAAAAAGTGGGATTTAAGATCGAAGGGAGAGTGTCTGATCTTAAGTCAACAATTTTAGAATCTTAAGGATTTTAGATCAGAGACAATCAAACGCCCCCTAAAGAAATAGAGAGCATGCAATTACATTTAGTTATTTGGAACACTACTTTCTCAAAATTTACATTGTGGAGAAAGTTGGTGCTGCCAAATTCATCAACAGTTTATAATGAACTCAAAACTGATGTGATAAGGGCACCATACGGCACATCCCCAGATTTCTGGGCACTTTCCTCTGCTTTGGCCAGCAAACGATGTCTTCCCAAAGCAATTGCAAGGATTAACTTCAACTAGGGAAGCAGATTGATCAATGAATGTGATAATACTTTTACACATGTATTGGAAAAGCCTTACGAAATGATCCATAAATGGGAAACTAAAAGATAGCATAAGCCATGAACTATTCAATGAGAAAGCAGGTTTGATTGCTCCAGTGATGTTAAAAACCCTTAGGAAGTGTTTGATGGATGGGAAATCATTGTGCCACTTGTTTTAAAATATCTATCCCATGCAACAATATCTCAAAGACTCTAAAATGTTATCACAAATTCTTATTCCTTTTATATATTACAAAAAATAGGTCGATAAATGGTTGTTTCCATTTAAAAAAGAGTTTCAACCTCAGCACAGAAAATAATAAAGAAAAATAAGGCTTGAAGAGCAGCAAAATTGGTTTTTATTATTTTCTGTGATAGGCAAGTCACTTAAACATTATGTATGATACATTTTATGTAATGCTTTGAGTTTTACAAATTTTTAGCTAGTTAGTATTTGTTATTAACATTTTTCCGTCATCAAGAAGTGGCTTTATTCTGCATGAAATGATGAAACGTTATTTGATAAATTTTATTAATTTCAAAGTTTTAATATCAATAATAACAAAATGCATTAACAAGCTATTCAAAAATATTAAAAAAATGACCACTCAGCGACAAGGATAAATTTTCTTGGAAAACTTTTTCATGCCCATTAGGTAAAATTTTATTGGAAAACTTTTACATTCCCATTAGGCAAAAATTTTCTTGGGAAAAGGGTCAATAGAAAAACATATAATCAAACGTCGCCTAAAAGGTAACAATAAATGGGAAAACGCACGGTTTCTTGAGCTCGAGTTTTCGTAATTGGAGGAGAGAGAGAGAGAGAGCGGGAGCGGGAGCGGGACAGGTGCTTCTTCGAACCGAGAATGGTGCATCACTTCCCTTCCTTTCTCGGTAGCAAATCCCTATAGGAGAATTAAGGGTTTTTTTGTATTGCTTGTATTTTTCCTTGGTAATCCAAATTTTTGTTCCTTCCTCTCGTCTTTGTTCTTTCTCTTTGTTCTCATTTCTCCTGTTCATGTTTGTTGTTTGAGATCATGATGATTTGGTGGAATTTGTGGTTTGGTTAATAGGTAGTTATATAGCTTCCTGAGTCGTTGCCTTGATGCGATAAGAAAATGTCATTTATCGCCAATTTGGCGTCTGATGATTTTTATTGCGTTCCTTTCGTTTTCGGATGCTCTATTTTTGGTGTTTCTTCGGATTTGCAGAGCGACTCTAAAACTTCCTTCCTCCGATTGTCTATTTGACTGCTTCTTGAAGGGGTTAATGTTTATTATTGAAGGATGAGGTAACCGCGGTCTTTGTCTTTTTGTGTTAGATTTGTTTCTATGCGTAAGAAGAATGGTGCGGAAGAGGGTCGTGTTTAGGGTCTCTTGAACAATGGGACGTTGGTTCTTTACCTGAAAGTCTGCTACTATTTGTCCGCAGAGTCGATTCTTTTCTGTTTTTGGACGCAGCCTCTAAAGGGCATCCTAGGAACGTTTTCTGTAGCCAAACTAGATAGGTCATAGAACTGAGTTGGTATTTTTGGTCGGTCGTTCATGCTAATTTTGATGGAAACGGTGCCAAATTTACAATGGAGGTTCTATTGCACAGGATAATAAAACGTTTAGTACTATTTGATCAATTTGCTAGTGACTCCGTTCATTTTCAAGGTTGGTTATTTTGAAAGTGTTAGTGTGAACAAAGCTTTTTTGGGGGTAGGAGAGGCCTTCTTAGGAACTTATTCCATGGATGGATTTCCTAAATCCATCTTGCTTGTCACTTTGGATCTTCAAGAGATCGCTAGTTTGAAGGGGAGGTGTGCTTTATTTTTTCTTCATAGGAAGATGTAAAATTTGAAGGGTTTATCCCTATGGTAGCATGAAAGAAGTAGAAGAGAATTTTGAAGGCTACATCCCTGTAGTAGCATCAATAAGTGTAATGGAAAAAATGGAATAATCAATAGAAAAATCACAAATCCATAAGTTATGCTCATTTTCTGGATTAGCAGAAAAAATAGTTTACTTTTATTTTTGTTTTTAAGTTCTTTAGTTATCTTAGACTTACCTAGTAAAGATCTTCAACATTATAGAGTCATGTTAAATTGTGGAAAGTCTAAAAATAATAAAGTTCATGTAAAAGGATTCATTCAAAGGATCTAATTGGCTTGATTGGACCAAAGCATGTCAATGTAGTTGGACATTGTCCGGGTGGGTAGGTGGAGGAAAAAGGCACTCTCATACCATGCAAACTCTTCTTTCTTTGTTCTTTGTCTATGGCAATGAGATAGATATTTGCTTTGCACATTTTGGGGAAGGTTGGTGAATTTAATCATTATGGTGGAGGGCCCTATGAAGTTTCAGTTTACTTGTCTCATAAGTAACTCGAGAAGTATGACTAATGTTGTTAATTGATGTTTGTATATGTTCATGTTTGCGAGCAATATATTCTTATTTTGAACTACTAGAACATATCCACAGACCACAGTAGGTGAAACTTTGTCCATTCTTATATTCTCATGTGGTTGCTATGCATCTTGATCATGTATTATGCTGCAGCATTTAAAACTCGGCCAAGTCAACCAAGTTCAGTCTGGTGATTGGTTCTCAACCGGGGTCAAAAAAATGGAAAAACCAAGAAATTGACATGACTCAGCTGTGTTATGGGATGACCAGGCTGTCATTCAAGTTTGGGCTGAGTCACAGGTTGGTTTAATTGATTACATCTATTTGTACAGTACAAGTATATATATTAGTCAAACAAACTATGTAAATGATATTAGAAACTATATATGTGTATGCATACTCTATCAGATTTTCACTGTATTGCACATAAAAGGTGCATATACATATAGTAATGACATAAGGTTGTTAATATGTTACTAAAATTTGCATTTGTGTATATGTATGTATGTATGTACATATAGAGAGAGGGACACACACATATTATTATACATATTATATATAATATATCGATGTTCTAATGAATTAAAAACACCATTTGATACATCAAAACCAGGCCGAGTCACTGAGTTGACCTGGCGATTCATGAGTCAATTCATTCTGAGTGGAGTCCTAAGTCACTTTTTAAAACCTTGCTTGTGGAGAGAATACCTAACTTTGCTAGTGTCACCTTTCATGGTTTTGCTTTCTTCTCAGTGGGGAAACTTTCATATGGGTTCTTCCTCGACCCCTGGAGTGTCTCCTGCTTTATGTTGATGAAGGGGATCGCCACATAGGCGCACAAAAGTTGCATGGGAGGCGGCATTCCTTTCTTAAGATTGGGACTATCTATTGTACCCTTAGAGGTCTTTTGGACAATGTTGTAAAACGCGTATCGTAAGCCGTATCGGTCGGGCTTTAAGATACGCCGTATCGTAATGTATCGTAATGTATCGTACCCGTATCGTAAATTTTTAAAAAATAATAATAATAATTCAGAAAAATTAAAAAAAAATCGGAAAATTCATAAAAAATAAGAAAAAATTAAAAATAATAAATTCTTCATATAAAACATGTTTTAGTCTTTTAGATAATGATAGACTTATTATTTTGCTAAATGTTATAAACTTACGCGTTCACGGTTCATCATTCATACTTCATAGACATCAAAATTCATAACAATATCTTCTTTTTCATCTTCATCTTCATGGTAAAAAACCCCTTTCCTCCCAATGGGAATCAGCCACCCATGCACAAATCCATGGTTTAATAGATGATTTCACTGTGAAAATCGATGATTTCACAATGGAAATCGATGATTTCCCTCTAAGGCGGTACAATCTATAGATTAGAAATGAAGAAGGGGTGGGTTTTTGTAAAAAAACTCAAAAAAATGGGGTTCAAGCCCCTTTTTTAGAAATCAGCCCGTATCGTACGATACGGGCTGTATCGCACCGTATCGTACGATACGGGCTGTATCGCATCGTATCGTACGATACGGAGGCCCGTATCGCACGTATCGTACGATACAGGTACGATACACCCCCCATTTACGATACGGGGGGTGTATCGTATCGTATTTTGTAAACGATACGATATGACCCCGTATCGTACGATACGTACAACACTGCTTTTGGATGGATATAGTTATTATCAACTTCCTGGGGAAATGGACTGTCAAACATTGTTTGAAAGATTGAAGGCAAAAGTAGTGGCCAGATATCGGGAACTTAATTTGGGGAGCATGCTTGGTTGTGATTATTCTAACTTTTTTTTCTGTAGCTTGTTTGACAATCATGAATACCTTTGTCCACACTGCTTTGCCTTCTTGCTCTTGAAGATCTTTAACTAGCTTCAGCCATTATCTTTAGGATTTTTCAGTGACATGAACTTTCAATTTTTACTTCAATTATCTTCACTGTTTGTTAAGTATCTACACTTCATTTTTTTCCATCTCAGCATTTGGAATTTTTGCCATTAATTCATTTTCTCTTAGTATATAAGTCATTAAATAATTATCTGAATTATCTAATCAACAGGCTGCAAAGATTCTTGCAAACTTGATTGTGATGGGATCTGGAATTTTAGCCCGGGCTTTAGTCCAAGCCTATCGTCAAGCACTTACAAGTAAGTTTAGCAAAACATTTTGTTTCAATTTCAGCTTTGACAGGATGTTGTGAAATTTATGTCTCATCTTTTTCTCGTGATAAGGAGATTATAATTAATATCCCTCATTGATGCACGTATCCCACTTTTTTATCAAAAAGTATGCAATGTTGTTTTGGTAGGCCTCCCTCTGTGTAGCTTTGTGTATATGCCTATGAAATAGGAAATACGTTGACTAGCTATGTAGTTAAAAGTGCGAGACTGCTAGTCAGGACTAGCAGCAGTTGCCAAAAGGAGCTTAGGCAGCAACTACTCGAGGCCTAGTCGGTCTTATTTTAGACATAAAACATGTCGGAAATATGAAAGAAGAAGAAAAATAGGAAACAAGGAAAAGGTGGGGGTTTTTGAAATTCCTCCATCTGAACAATATGTTGGAAGTTAGAATCATTTTTTTTAGAATTAACAAAATTAAAAACATTTTTTTTTTGAGGCATCTGGGTTGTCTCGGTGTAGGCCTTAGGGTTCCACCAGTGCCTAGACATGTTTTTGACTATATAGGTGAATGTTATAATGAAGGTGGCCTTAGTCTCTTAAATACATCATGTATGCTTTACTCCAAATATGAACACAATTCATATCCCATTGATACTTGGAGGTTCTGCAGACATAGATGATTCATGTATGTGGAAATTAGGAGGCTCTTTTTCACGTGACAGGCTTACGAACATGAGCATTTTCATATTTGTTGGCAGAAATGATATATTCTGTCATTTTCAATTTCACTTTCAGGGTATAACATATGAAAATCTAGTAACACCATTAAATAGAAAATAAGTCAATTGACCTTGCTTTTGATTTTATAAATGTGATATGGTAAGTGTACCCATCCTTTTGTGGTGTGAGGCATGTGAATGATTTTTTCAAACATGGTACACAGACTTATTCTACAGATGGAAATTATTTTTCCAGTGAAGATGTTCACTGAAATGGGAAATGTGCTTTATTGCATAGTTTCATGTGGTAAACCTTGTTCGTAAAAAGCTTGTGACTTAGAAACAAGCTAGATTGTGGTATTTACTAAGAAATTAACAATATTTCATCAGCTTGTATGATAAGGCTCCTTTAGAGTATCTATACTTAGATGCCAGAAGAAAGTATTTCTTTTGCTTGTGAAGTTTGACCTGAATGCCCAAGTTCTTTCTTTTCCTTCTGGAAGACTTTGATTTACCTGTTTGGTGGCATTCCTATGAGGCAGTTGTCTAGGTCTGTAATGATAAGCAGGTGGATCAAGGCACTCCTTGGTTATGTCAATTTATTTCATGATCATGTGCGTAGAGAGGACTTGAGCTTTGTGATAAGGCTTCTATGTTATCGCTTCATTTGAGCTTTTGATAAGCTTTCGGTGTTACGGCTTCTTTCCTCTTGTACTGCTTTTCAATGATTCTTTTAATGGAACCTACACTTTTGAAATTTTGTGTTTTCTACTCTCAAAATCTCAACCCAAGCCTTTTTTTTTTAATGATGTTGCAGATGCCTCTAAGTCTGGTGTTGCCCAAGAAACCATACAGAACACAATCCGTCGGGGAAGTAAAGCCATGGGAGAGCAAGAAGCAAGACAGATATTGGGTGTCACAGAACAGTCAACGTGGGATGAAATTGTCAAGGTCAGTATCTTAAGCACTTGGATTTTGCAATTTATTTAACCACCAAAAATTTGGGTTTCTGTTGACCAGGGTTTTCCTTTACTTGCCCAAATAAGTAGTTAGACCCTGGAACCTGTCTGGTTCATAAGATCTAAAATGAATGCAAACCTGACCATGTGATTTAAGGGGTATCTAGGGCATAGTTTCTCTGGAAAAATGCATGTAAACTACGTGATTCTTGTGATCTA
This sequence comes from Nymphaea colorata, assembly GCF_008831285.2. Classification (NCBI taxonomy): domain Eukaryota; kingdom Viridiplantae; phylum Streptophyta; class Magnoliopsida; order Nymphaeales; family Nymphaeaceae; genus Nymphaea; species Nymphaea colorata. The sequence continues at coordinate 15,659,864 of NC_045147.1, forward strand.
GTTATTCTGAAATAAGTAGGGGTTAGTCATATGTTTCTTGTGTGGCACAAACTGTGTTCACGGAAGCAGTTAAAGTGTTAGACACAACAAAGAGAGTGAGGGATGTGCTTCACATATTTATATGCTATATCAAGTGGTTATGAATTGCTTAAAGTATTAAAACAGTAAACACATGTAAGTTTAGTTACGAAAGACATGCATATGAGCAATTGAGCATATTGAAAAGTGATAACCAATAAATAAACTTAAATATAACCGGGCAATTTGAACCTTAAATAAAATGATTATGTCAACAGTGTTTCAATGCTCACAATAAAAATAATTAGATCAATCATCATTATAAAATCAATCGCCAAAGTGTAGTTTCATGTTTTTCATAGGCCTTCCTATCTGACCAAGTGCATTATTCTTGGATGTCCATTTATCTGTGAAATGCATCTTGCATCTACATGTGAAGGACCAATATCTCAATGTAACCTAATTCACTCTCATACAATTTAAATGTTGGTGAAAGGATTTCGATGACATACTGCAGCTCATGCTGTACATGAAGTTATATATTCCACCTTTCATCTATAATGCATTGTATGGAAATATATGACTTCTTTCTTCCTTTCAAATAGTCTGCGCTAGCCTCTTTTTCTTTATCCATAGTTTCATAAAGATGACTAGTGGCAGGACTGTCTTCATGAAGAACCAACCCAAGGTCCTTCACTAGGGCTATAGTGATTTTGAGCAACTTTATATGTGATTCTCAAAAGTGATGTAATATCTATGACTTTTTTTTTGGGTACATGGGTATAAGTAATTTGTAAGAACATTTGTCTTACTGTATTTATGTTGTTCACAGCATGTCATACTATCAAAATCTCAGTTGCATGTTTGGTTTGTGCGTGGAAAATCAACTCACCAACATTTGTGTACTTTTCATCAAACTTAATAACTAAGCATGTTTACAACTAAACGTCATGATTTTCTACCAGCATTTGGTGGCCTCTTTCATCTCATTTCTGTTGCCAAAGTCTTCAAGCATAAGTATTATGCAATAGAGTATGCACAGCCCAGAACAATAAATCAAACTCACACATCAACGTTCTGACAGAATCTTATGATTGCTGCATTATCTTTGGTGCATTGCACCATCTTTTGATAGCCACTTCTCACAAAATGGTCAGAATCCTTTTTTTAGTGTTTGACAAGTCCTTGGATTTCAGGAAATCCATTTGCCATAAAACTGTACCTTGTACATTCCAACTTAATCACTGCATCATGTTTTGTCTTGGTTAACTGTTAATGGCATTATTACCAAAAATTTTCCTGTTAATTGATGAAGTCGAGACATTTGACACCCCATTCCCTGTAGCAGTAAATTATCCGTCATAGCTTGAAATGGTCTGCATTAAAATTTCCTGCATTAAAGAATTAAGCATTTTTCAACTGCCATTTTTATTTGCTCAATGAAATGTTTGGTGATTGTCAACATGAATTTTAGTCTGTGAACTTGGAAGCAAAAGTAGGAGGGAAAATTCTCCTAACTGGTATGAGGTTGTGAGATTTGCATCCTCCATTTTGATCCATACAGCTGCTTAAGTTTGTACTATCAATTACTTCCATGATCCTTATCCTAATCCTGAAGCCCACTTATATGAACTGTATACCCATCTTAACCTGTTACACAGCGGTACGGTTGTTACAGTTCACTCCCACATAAGACGCTCTGTGTCCTCACGGTGCATCTAGTTCCCAATTCTGATACCTTCCCATGTTAGACAACAAATAAATGATATGTGCTACTTGATTACAGCAATTTAGAATCTCATGGCTGCTTCAAGAGGAGCAGATTTCTGTTATGTAAATGACTCTGAAGGACCTAACCTTGGTTAAAAAAAAACATTTGACAAGTTAGACCCAATTCCTCACAACACTTATAAAGTTATATACTTCAAACACTTGATTATTTTTTATCCAATCTTGGGATTGCTGCTAACTAAGATCATTGACATATCTGAACTAACTCAATACTCCTTCAACCAAGCACTTTCTACTGCATTTTCCCAGTAGAGATCCCAAGGAGAATTGCAGCATAGAAAGGTCAACTGGGAATTATAAGAAAAAATGGAGCTGTTTTATGCCTACTAAACCTGCAAAATTTAATAAATTAATGTTATTTTTGGCTTGCTCATACTAGTTTGGCTTCAGGATGTTGTTTGTTTTGTTTGCTTTCTTAGTCAGTTTATTTCTGTATGCAACTAGAGCATGTGTCTCTTCCCGATCATTATGTTGATGTCTATCATGACAGCATATGCTATAACATCTGATCTGTCAATGTTGCTCCACGTACTTTGCAACAACAACATGGAGTTGGCTACCCTGCTTTGAAACTCTTGAATTCACAAGAATCCTTCAAAAATTTATGGAGTCAGTATGCATGCTTCCTCTTAAACTGAAAGATGAGATTTTATAGAACATTGATGCAGCCTTGTCACCCTATAGGCACAAACTAGATGTGAATAGGCATTTACCACAAGACCTTGACCAGGTCCCCTTCTCTAAGTTAGATGACCATATGGTATCGTTGTGAGTTGGATTCTCTCTGTTCCTCACTCCAAGTATATTCCGTAAGCATTTTATGGTCATGCAAGTCTTGGGATTTGGGGGCCGTTTGATGGCTGGAAACCATGGAAACGGAAAAAAAATTTCAGAAATATATTTCTGGAATTGAGAAATAGGAAAAAAATTTCCATATTTCCAAAACAAGCTTGTGTTTGTTAAGTAAGAAATATTTTTCCGGAAAGAAATTTTGTCGTTTGGTAGAAATGGAAGAAGGGAAGGAAAGGGAAGGGAAGGGAAGGAGGAGGAGGAGGAAGAAGAAGGGAAGGGAAGGGAAGGGAAGGAGGGAGGAGGAAGAAGGGAAGGGAAGGGAAGGGAAGGAGGAGGAAGAAGGGAAGGGAAAGGAAGGAGGGAGGATTTTGGGGAAGAGGCGTCAGGCAGTGCCATCGGCGGCGGCAGGGGCGGTGCCATCGGCGGCCGCGGGGGACGTGGGGAGGTGCCCTCGCGTGCCCTCCTCCCCTTCTTCCCCTCTTCTCCCTCTTCCCCTTCTTCCCCTCGCGTGCCCTCTTCTCCCTCTTCCCCTTCTTCCCCTTCTTCCCCTCTTCTCCTTCCCCTCGCGTGCCTCTTCCCCTCTTCTCCCTCTTCCCCTTCTTCCCTTCTTCCCCTCTTCTCCTTCCCCTAGTGCCCTCTTCCCCTCTTCTCCCTCTTCTCCCTCTTCCCCTTCTTCCCTTCTTCCCCTCTTCTCCTTCCCTCCTCGTGCCCTCCTCCCCTTCTTCCCCTCTTCCCTCTTCTCCCTCTTCCCCTTCTTCCCCTCTTCCCCTCTTCTCCTTCCCTCCTCACCGTGCCCTCCTCCCCTTCTTTCTCCTCCATCCTTCCCTTCCTCCTCCTCCTCCCTCTTTCCCTTCTTCCTCCTTCTTCCTCCTCCCTCCTTCCCTTCCTCCTCCTCCTTCCTCCTCCCTCCTTCCTTCCCTTCCTCCTCTTCCTTCCTCCTCCCTCCTTCCCTTCCTCCTCCTCCCTCCTTCCTTCCCTTCCTCCTCCAACGGTCAAAAAAATATTTCTTGAAAATTTTTTCCACCCCTCTGGCTGGAAAAATTTTTCCAGAAATATTTTGCCGTTTCCACTTTTAACGGTAAAAAAAAAATTTCTAAGTTTGATGAGAAGGAAAAATTTTAAAATTTTGAAATTTTTTTCCACTGCTACAGTAAATTTCCAGGGCATCAAACGGCCCCTTGAGGTTTTTCATGAAAAAAAAAAGTTTCACAAACCTAGACACCAGACCATTAGCACATGAAGCCCTCCACTGATTGGATGCTTCCTCATTTGGCCTTCTTACTGACAATCTCAGAAAGGAGCCTCTAGCTCTTATGCCCATACAAGGCGCTTTGCTTTTGGGGAAACATATGCAAAATAAAGTCATTATGTCTTTCCCTTGCGGGGTAAGAAATGATTTTATCAACAAATACTTTCTAATTGTGACAAATCGCTGGAAGATATTTTATCCACAGCACCCTGAAGGGAGAGCAAGTTCTTCAACTACGGTGGTGACTGGTGACTATATTTACAAGTCTGCCTAGAGGAGCATGTGCTTCTCCTGCTAAGTTTTCACCAACTTAGACCTACCTCTAGCGTCATGGAGTTGTATGTCTGCCTAGAGGAGCGTGTGCTTTCTCTGATAAATTTGCCACCAACTTAGCCCAATGTCTAGCATCATGGAGTTGTTCCATTGCTAGTTATGCCATAACTGGAAGTTTTTCCTGGCTTCTTCATTTATATCATTCCTGGCTTCAATATTGTACTGTATTTTGGCTTCTTTTGGCTGAATTTTCGATCTTTGACTTCTGTTATTAAGCTTACACTGGCGTGGTTATGATATTAAATGAGCTTTCTATGGCAGCTGTGGCTGCCTTGGCCTCTATATGTATCCTCTCGGCAAGGAGCTTTTTCACATTTCCCTCTGTAATGATCAAAAGGGTTCTAGGTTTATCAGTTCAGTCATATGCGTGATGGTCCTGATGCATATGGTCAATTTGATAGTCTGTTCAACACCTGTATTATCATGTGCTTCACATCAAATTTACTACTTATGAGTGAATGAAGGCAAAAAAAAAGAACTGCATGAACTCTTCATGTTTGAACAACTTTTTTTCTCTGATTATGCATTTATAAGATTGAAACTGGCCATTTGCTCAAGCATGCTCATGCACTTTTGGAAGGCATAAAACTGTGTGGCAGCAAAAACTATTCGATAGCAGTTCAATGTCACCCTAGCTGGGGTGGGAGTGCTCAAAAGTTCTGCTTTTAAATAGCTGATATGCTATGGGCCCTGTAGTTCTGCAACATCAGGTTTTGTCCGCTGGTTGCTAGACATACCACTGCTTGTGGGGTATGAGGCTGGTAGCTTGTTGTTTGCTTGTCGTTTGCTTGTCGTTCTATCTTCACCTTATACCACTGATTATTTTCACATTTATGATTCATAATTATGATGGAATCTTTCCATCACCCAAAGCTTTGAAAATACACCTTCCCTTTCCGACCTGTTTGCGTCGAACACCATATTCTGCCAATGTTTTGATGTCAGCTTGAACTTGTTCAAACCCATTTAACTGAGAAGCCAGTGATGTCGTAAATCTTGTGCACAACTTGAAACCAGCAGTGCCTCCATGAGCTCTTCAGATTTGGATAGTTAGGTGATTCCAATATGCTCACCATATTGGCTTTGGACATGATGCTTTCGCTATCCTATGGTCATTCCTGTGATGGTTTGCTGGGAAAAAAACTGAATGTTAGGCTTTAGTTGTTCCATGAACTTGCTTTTCTTTGGTGTTTTGCAATATAGTAGACTTGTCTAAGAAGGATTCTGCCATTGATGAGTTGCCTTCTTCAGCTTGCCATGTTTGGTTGGTTGGTAATGTAAAGAACTCTTGTTCAAGTAGGATTTGACTGTGGATGTGCTGCCTTCTGATGCTTACCTGTTAGTTGATCAGAAGATTGACCGCCGCATCCTGCATAGATCTTGCACCATCTTTGCATGCCTCTGCATCATTTATCTATGAGATAGTGATATATTATTCATTTGCATGGGACACTACCTATAGTTGAGCTGCTTTTTGTCAAGCATTTGCAAGGCCATCATTCTCCTGCCATTGTATCTCTGGCTAATTTATCACAACCGTCTTCATTTCAAGCAAGGGAATGGGAGACTAGTTCTTATTTGCCATATTGACATATTTCCATGGAATGCACACCCTTGAGCATCCAACGGAACTCCTCCGGAAAACCGTTGTATGTACACTGTCTACTTGATGCAGAAGCAAGGCAGTCCTGTTGGAAGGTTTAAGCAACCTAGCTGTTAGCATGTGCTTAAATTTTTTATTCTTTGGTTCGGTCTTGCTATAGTCATCTATGTGGCCATCATACATGAGGTTAAAACAATTTAGCTCCAATTCAGCTCTATTACCAGTTAAGTGATCTTATTTATGTTGATTGAGATGACGCACGTCTACCTGCACAATACAGGATGGTCCTCTAGAAGTTTTAAGCTCCTCCCTACAAATTGATCCGTTAGCCTACTTAGATCTGTGGCACCAATTGCTGTGTCTGAATTCCAAACCTGATGCCTCTTTCTATGGACAAGGAATAGGGTTGTAGAACTTGTAAAGGTTGAGGTGCATCCTTTATCACATCCTAGCTTGGTGCTTCTGGGTGTTGATTGTGATTGAAGAGCAGCCTGATGCAGCATTTACCCATCAATTTTTTGGACTGCTGCATTTATATTAAAAGTATGAAGTTTTAGTTGAAAGGAATGCTGGCAGTGATAGTTTCTTTGATGTGGACCTTTTAGTTGCATCTATGACGAGTGCTTTTTAAATGAATGAATATTCTAGATCAGTCAAACATACTAAATCTTGGCTTTCTGATGACGGCAGAGGTATGATGTTTTATTTGAAAGAAATGCTGCTAGCGGAAGCTTCTACCTCCAGTCTAAGGTTCACAAAGCTAAGGAATGCTTAGAAGCGGTACACCAAAAACAAAGCCAATCAGCTGGTTGACCTCTCTCTCTCTCTGTTTATATATATTTTATACTCTTACGTTCTCACTGTATGTGTGATTAGTCAGAAGGAGGTGCGTGCTCCTCCTCTATGAAAATAATTGTCCAGATTATTCTCTTGGTTAACTATATTTACACGTACTTCTTTTTAATATATACATTTGGCGCCCATGAGTGATTTCTCTTGGCTTTTCTGTTTCCTACCACTGTAACAGCCTAGTTGATTTTGACGTTGATTGGGCAATACTGCTGAGTTATTAAGGAGCAATGAAAAGATACGCCTTATCTTCTCTCATGGGAAGATGTTCCAGTGCAAGCTGTACTGAAAATGTGATATACAAAACTGTCGGGTACTGAGGGCAACCATCCAAAATATGGAGATCCCGACGAAAAGATGCACAACAAATTCTTTGATTGAGAAAGAAGGTGCTGCCTCTGGTATCATATGAATAGGATCGTGCAGAAAAAGTCTATTACAATATTATTTGTTAAAGAAAACATTTGATGTTTCTGTTTGGAACTCTCTAGTTGAATCTCATACGTTGAAATTTGGGTTCTACACCATAGACTATACGGATACCATCTCCATGTTCGAAGAATTAAAGAACCAAAGTTTTTATGTTTTATTACTTTATTATCATAAAAGGGCTTTTGAAATGAAAGATCAGCTTTTTCTGCATGTCGTATCCAACCTAGGAAGCTTGTGTTGGCCATACATTTCTGAACGTGGAGATTGAATCGATGTGGGTTAGGGTCATACTATCAGAGTTTAGGGCTGCTTTGAGACTGGGTGGGGAGTAGTATACGTATCATTTAAAGCATCGCACATTCCATTGTGTGCAGTATAGAGGAAGACATATAGGAATCTAACTGATGGCTAGACTTTTATTAAGGCAAAAAAAAAAAAGTAGAGAATGGGGTTGTGCTTAAATCTGTTTCAAATTAGGGTTTTAGAACAAAATTATCTTTCAAATTATCTTGCAAAATCAGTTTTTTTGTAGGATAACTGTTCTCAACAGTATGCAACAATACAAGCTTGTGCAAGATTGAAGGCCCATATTTATACTTGGCATTCGTGGATATGAATGTCCTTGTGATTGGCACATGTTCCTAGCGTGCTGATCGTGAACTAGCTTTTTACGAGTTAGGTTGGATATGGCGCAGACAAAGTTTTTTAAGAGTTGAATAATCCGATCCTCGAACTATTGGGCTTGCAATGGCCAATGCGAACATTCTGCCCTCCTTGAAAATCCTGCTCAACTGCTCCTTCGGACTTTATCCATAGATGACTTCACTAGCAGAGCCAGAACTTTTGGCTGGAGGGGCATTAATTCAATAACCTTAATGCTTTTCAGGACATCTATATATATAAACAATCAAATATGTTAAAGTGGACACCTAACAGTCAAATATTTTCAAGTATTCAAAACCCAATATGTGTGCCTACTTAAAAGGGTTCTTCTTACAAAGTGCGACTACTAACCAGTCCCTTGAATCTTTATAAAAGATCTCTAAAAAGCTAAAAGCTTGGCTTGAATGAATTATATATACCAATTCTAGGAGCGAAGAGAATGAGATTTCGAGGTTCCTTTTATAAATCCCTTGGCAAAGGGTCTACGCCTCTTTCAAGTCACCTTATGATATTAGCTCAGATATCCTGAGATGCTTAAGATCATACCCACGGCAGGTCCATCTCCAAGTTAAGCGTCCGTGACTAGGGATCATGAGTCCTTTTTAGAACTCTTGCAAATTCATTTGGAAAATGAGGTCTGTGTTCCTTCAAGATGATCGCAGTTTTCCATCAAGAAAGCACTCCACTTGTGTCGACTTTGGCCAAAGCAATTCTGTAGGTCCAAGAACAAGAACATTTGTTCTGCAAATTCTGTAATATACCAAATTTTGTGAGCCAGAAGAAGGCTTCTTTAGTGGCAAGAGCAGAGTAATTGAAGTGTGGTAATTCACTGTCAAGAGCAATTCAAGTGTACAATTATGAGGGACTCTATTCTCAAGCTGCCTAATCTCTTGGCCTAGTCCTCTCGATTAGGCAGAACGATGGTTGCTATTCCAAGTTGAAAGAGCTATCTGCAAGCCAAACCTTTTGAACCAAGTCCATGAGCAGAAGCCTGGTAAGCCCATCATCTCAGCTGCTCACAAAGCCTGGTTTTGCATCATCTGGGTTTGTGCAGTCCTAAGATTTTGTCTCATTTCTTACAACAAAGATGATAAGATTCATGATCTTATGGTTTATTAAGCGGAATTACAGAAACAGTGTCTTAGAACGAAACTCGCATTTGGAGTATTTATGAAATCAAATATCCAGCTACATATTACTTGCAGGTTTTCCGATAAACAATTCAGCTTTCCCATTATTATTTTTCAAACGAACGATGCTGGTTAAGCAATAGAATGAATAGATTATCTGGCTAAGCAGAAACTGCTTGTCAAATATAGGAGCTAAATCAACGTCCACCGTTCGATGTTCTGTCAGCCATTTGAGAAAAGACCTGTCTCTTTCTTTCTCTCTCTCTTTAATAATGGCACGTCTTGCATCTTGTGTTTGGTACAGCTAGAAGCGAACAACATTCATCCCCCTTATGCTTCATTCAAACTGGAAAGTTGTCCATCCACGGGGCTCCTCTTCTTTTGCCCACAAAATGTGACCGCACAAAGATATTATCAGTCATTTTGGCCTGACCTTCCTTTTCTTCCAATTTTCCTTTTACAAATCAGTTCACATGAGCTTTCTGATTCTTTCCTTTTCCCACCAGGGTGTAAACTCCAAATACTAAAACTTACGAGTTATAAAGACATATCGGCATGGAAAGGCTAAAACGGCAAGGTCGATGCTTGATTAGCAGTCTAGTCTTCAACTCGACGCTTTTTACGTCATTTTCTTATCACCTGCTTTCACTTGTGGTGGTTGAGATTAGTTCACCTGTCTTCCTCCACTCCAAATGAAATGCAAAATGAAATGGGCTTCCAAAGTCCAGCCATTATTTGGCATATCACGGAGTAGGAAAACAACGGTGAGAAATGAAGAAAGAAACACCATCTCGGTTAAATTCTGGCGCATGCTTTTTCCCTTGCGCAAGCGACAGTCTAGGGATTCAAGGTGGGGCCACAGGGCATTGATCTACTGGAGAAAATTTCGAAGGTCAAGTGGTCCTTCATGTCGTGAGAGGTTACTTTGGAGGATATGATGACAGTCCCAGCATATTAAGAGACAGAGAAAGTTGATATATTTAGTACTTCGTTTGACAGTTGAAACACTATGTAAGCCTTCATGAATCTATATTCTGAAGCATTAGAACTGAATCTGTCTCAATCTTTAGGGTAGGTTCATCAAACACTTACAAACAAAGTTTCATTTGAGTTATATATATATTTTTTAAGACAATCTTAATTTCAAGTTAATATTAAAACTTCAAAGGATTTGACATAGCTGGTTAGATCAACAGCTAATATAAGACAGTTACTAGTTTGATTTTCATAAACCTCGTTTTTCTTGATAAACCTAAGCCTAAGCAGGCATATACCTTGGGAGCAAAGGCATTACACGGGAATGAGGGGAAGGGAGTTGGGCAGTAACATTAAATACTTTTCCTTCTCACTCAACTTCAAAGTTTTACGCCCTTAGGTGAATTCACCTGTAATGCAATTCCTCATACCTAAATCGAAAGCCTACCAGCAGTAGCATAAAAAAAAAGTTCAAGTAAATAAGTAACAAGATTGAGGGCTTAATCCAGGGTCTGTTTGTATTCCACCACCAATGGTGGTTATTTGGTTCCACAGGAAGTAGTTTGTTTTCGTTAAAATGATGAAATGCCTTTTGGTCGGGTGAAAAATCTTTACGTGCATTGCTTTTGATAGTATTGATTCTATTGAAACTCTAAAAAAAGAGTGGTTGATGAATATAAAAGGAAAATGAAAAAGGAGATAAGTTTGGTAGACTCCCTTAAGAGTTGAAGGTTTTTGTTGGGAAAAAGTACATTGTTTAATTAAATTTTAAGTGTCTGCAGTCAAGAAGTATGGTCGAAATAATAAAATCTTACTAGCCCACAAAGCATTCAAAAGGGGGTTCCAGAAACATTGAATCTTTGTTTGTGCTTCTGTAATTTTCTTGAAAGTAAAAAGGATCAAGGACTCCCCCCACAGCGCAACGATGGCAATGTTTTGCTTTTCATGAATCGAATAAGTATGTTTTTGGCTTAGGCAGCTTTTGGGAGAACGTAGGGCGCGTGGCACTTGGGGGCCAATAGCGAGAGTGGAGTCCATTGACTCCATTCAGACCTTTCTTCCCGTTTGGAAATCTCTGGAAATTTCATTCATTTGCTCGCCGCGCAACGATTGCAGAATTTTTGTACTGTGCAGGGGAATCGGGGTTCACTCCCACTTAGTTGGAGGTACGTGTGAGAGAATGGGGAACCACGTGCGACAAGTGGTGGTGGTGGGGGCATTCTTCTTGCCTCGTCTCCTCCGCCATCTTCAACGATAAAAACGAACATCCCTTCTGCTTCCGCCTCCATCTCCAAGAGGCGCCCCTCTCGACCACCATCCGACACCAACCTCTAGAAGGCAAGAGAAACCCTAATCCCCCCTGCCCTCTTCTCCTGCCAGTTCCCCTCCGCGTCTCTAGAAATGGCTGCTGCCATCTTCTCCTCTTCGTCATCGCTCCCAAGGGACGGTCTCTCCTCCTCCGGCCACCTCCCGGTTCCTCCCTCTCGTGGGCAACCTGATTCGCTCAAGGTGCTTCCTCCCCCACCCCCCCGTTATTTTTTTGTTGGGGATCGTTTTCCTTTTTCTTCTTCTTCTATTTCGTCCATGGTTGAGTAATGAGTTTTTTGCTTTGTGCTTGTTTCTGTAATGCAGATCTCCGATTCGAGAAGCAGATCTTCGGTGTAAGCTGCAGTACTTCCATTTTTGCTTTTTCCCTTTTTGTTTTCCTCATTATTTATGATACGGGTATATGCGCAAAACGCAGTCTAAGCTTCGACGGAGTCTAGAGTTTTATGTCTGTGGTGAGAGTCTTGTCTAGTTTGCGTTTGATCAGTTACCTGCAGATCTAGCTTTTCCATGAAATTGAGTACTCTTTGATTGGTGAAATGACAAAATGGTCAGATTCATCTTGAGCAATCTCTTTATGCAGATACGCTTTGTTTTATACGATTTTGGGATCTGATGGTTTCGACATTCTGCTTCCTTGAGAAGCTGTATAGTATCTCAACTGAAACAGTTTGTGAACTGTTCGGAAGAGTCAGAAGTTATTCTGCAGAGACCAAGATTGTCTTTAGATTTATTTCCTTTGCTTTTGGAGCATTTCCACGCTCCGTTCAGAAGAATAAGTTGTTACCGCTTTGAGATTTTGAGTCTTTTTATTTTGCTTTCATGGTACTGATAGTGGAGGCTTACTTGTTTTATTGCAGGGAGGTTGGTTCTTTGAGTTTCAAGGCTTCAAGGGAGGCTACTGTACTAGCCAAAGAAATTGCAGTCTGTGAACCCAAAAAGTCCAAGGCCCATGACGAATTGGACCCATTTGAGGAGATGAAGCATAGCTTTCTAACCTTCAAGAACCAGCAGTTTCTGTAAGTGATAGTGAGAAATCAGCAAAGTTTCAACAGATCATTGGTTTATCAGTTCAACTTCTACCCACACGTGCATCTTTCGACAGGAAAAACTTGGACCACTTCCAAAACCTTGCTGAAGCCCAAACTCCGAAGGTGATGGAACGATGCTAACTGTAAATATTGGCGATTGGTTTTTTGATTCACCTATCCCCTAAAATATGCCGGGGATTCATGTTGAAGTAACAAGGTTTGCTGCAGTTTATGGTAATCGCATGTGCGGACTCCAGGGTCTGCCCTTCCAAGATCTTAGGAATTCAGCCTGGTGATGCATTTACAATCAGAAATGTCGCAAATCTGGTGCCAGCATTTGAGGTACAGTGCTTGTACTTTTATCTGGTCGGTTTAGGATGGAGTTGCCTCGTCTGAATTAAAGCACTCGAGATTTATAAAAGGCAATCTTATGTTCAGCTTTTAATCGTTTCTTTTTTTTCCCGCAGAGTGGGCCATCTGAAACTAATGCAGCGCTTGAATTTGCTGTGAATACTCTCGAGGCAAGCGGATTGTTTGACCCTGATTTTAATAGTTTCTTGCTTTCACATGTAATCTAAAAAGGTCGTCTGAGAGGTTGATGTTTCATTCATGTACAGGTCGGTAACATATTTGTAATTGGCCATAGTCGATGTGGAGGTATTAGAGCCCTTATGTCTATGCAAAATGAAGCAAGTGCAAGGTTAACTATCAAATTTACTTTAATTCTCGAACTGTTGCAGCAGTTACATTTCCTGGTCATCCTCAAGAATATGGAACTTTTGATGTTTGATCTTGCGGATGTCCTCTTTGAATTCTCTACCTTACTAAGGAAACCAACCACTGTCTGTATCCTCACAAACAGTTGTTCTTTAATTTCCAGTGGCTTTCTTGAGAACTGGGTCGTTACGGGCAGACACGCCCGTGCTGCTGCAAGAGTTCATTCGGGCAGTCTCAGCTTTGATCACCAATGCAAGCACTGTGAGAAGGTAGGCAATCTCAGTGAAGCCTCTGGTCTCTTCAGGAATTGATCTCTAGGTGACATGGGTTCTTTCTTGTTTCTATATCAGGAGTCAATTAACCAATCACTGTTGAGACTGTTGACATATCCTTGGATAGAGGACAAGGTGAGGAGAGGCAAACTTAGCATCCACGGTGGGTATTATGACTTCATTAGCTGTACGTTCGAGAAATGGACTTTAGATTATACGGGGAGACAAGGTTATGCCATAAAAGATCGTTGCTTTTGGTCCTGATCTTCATAGAGACAAGTCCTGAGAGTATTTATGCTTCAAATCATGGATAAAGCTCCACTGGATCGTGTGATAGATCCCAGTTATATGCTGATAAACGGTAGTCTTAATTTGGTAGAAGAGGATCCTTTTGTCTGTAATAGTTTTTTTTTTTGTTTTTTTTCCTTTTCTGTCGTTTTTCTTGAATGTATGTTAGTTTGATAAATTCAGCCTCTTCTGTTGTTCTTGTAATGATATTTTCTGCCATTGAATGGCATTGTGTTCCTATTACTTGAGACCGAATCTTTCGTTTCCATCAGGGTTATAATGTATCCATCAATGAAGGGCAGAAAGACAGATAACAGTTCTAGGGATCAAGGCCGTCTCTTACTCTATTATCTTCAAGAAATAGTGCTCGATGGAAAGAAAGATCGTTAAGAAGGTCACGTTTAAATCTAGTTGGTCCTTGTTTTATGCCCTTCTGAATTCAGCATTTGCAGGATTTAATGAAACTATTATTGCAGAAAAAACTTAAACCATGCAGTACAACAACGTTAGGTTGGCTAGCATCTGATATATCGGTCAATGTCAAGGAAGACCATTCGATTTACAATTAGTAGACTTGTTGATACTGATTCACAATCCTTACAGGATGGCTACAGCTCGGCAAGAGTACATGTATTCAGTAGAACTCTCAATGCCAGAGCGTCCGAGGCACTCTTTAGGAACAAGGTGTTATGGGCAATGGGAAGTGCATTATGGTTACATTAGTGCTTTCTGAAATCTTGGAAACTAGTGTTAACAAAATATCGCATATGAATAAGGATGGAGTTCGTGTTGCAACTCCATCCTCAGGACGATATTTCATCAACACAGCTAGAACATTATAGTTCTACACCACACGTAGTCATTGACGACACTGCTAGTCTGATTTCTGTTTTCCAGCAACGAATCGCTAAGCTCCTCCTTCTCCACCCCCGACTTCGTTGGAAGGAGATGTTAGAAATCCACAATAACTTGGTCACCATTTCCGAATTGGATCTGAGGAGTACATGGTCCAATGCAGAGTCAGTTACAGTTGCCACTGCTTCCGTAACCTTGTTCATACTTTCACGATCGCAGTTACCTACGCTTCCACCACGGCAACCACCATCACTACTGTAATTACATCCATTACAGCCGCTTTTACCACCATCACTGCAGGTGTTGACGGGCCAACTTGGTCTAGTTTGAGCTTTGAGGAGATATTTGATTACCTTCAATGCTTATGTCGTCAAATTTATAGATTTAAGATCAAACCCAACTCGTTTTGATCTAAAAATAGTTTTCTAGTAATGTAAAAAGTAAAATGAGGATACAAAGTGTGGATCTAAAGTTTGAGTGAAGATCTTAATTTGATGATGGATTTTAGTATTTAATGCTTTGCTACATCAGTAAAAGCATGTCAATGAATCTAAAACCTGAGATGATGAAACGCACTTTAAAAGACTTGGCTCGACTGGGAGAACTCGAGCTCAGCTTGCGCTACGCTCGAGCCAGCTTTGAGTCCTTGTGGGCACATGATCGTGTCCTATCCTGAATAGAGACTTTGAGGCTTGTAAAAAGCAATAGACAACTTCGTGTTTTTTGAGATAATTTGACTCGAACTGTTTTTACTATTTCTGCAACTTTGATTGTTATAAAGTTAGCAGATAAGAGTACAAAATGATAATCAATTGAGAGAACTAAGGAACAAATTAGTGCTCTATCTTCTTCCTTCCCCACCTTTCCCCGAATCGCTTTAATTTTTCACTAGCAGCATCGTATGTAGTCTCTATTCTCTACCATTTCAGTAATCTGTTGCCTGTGCACTTCTCTAATTTGTCATGCACAGCTTCCATCATTGAGATTAACGCAACCAGCAATCAAGCGGGTTCATGCTTTTATAAAAGAATCAACTGCAGATTGTAGTACTCTTTCGCTTCTCTTAACTGCTTGACTTGAAAGAGGATTTTGGTGAAGTTGAGTACAGAAAATACTGTTGGGAAGAATGGAAAGTAAAAGATGGCAATATTTGATGCCGTTAAGTTTGAAGTGTTTGGTGATCAACATCATACTCTTATGGTTGCTGTTGAAAACAATGAAGTATTTACTGTCAACCATTTGTGTTCATAAAATTCACTTGTTCTTTCATGGTATTGGACAGGATTAGACTTATTCTGCTGAACTTACTTGATGTTGGTCGGTTTGATGCACCAGGAACTTGCTTCCTTTAACAAGATCTGCCATGGCACGTTAAACATGACCCCGTAGAACTAGCATTCAACAATTTTATCATTTGAACTCTGCTGTTCCTCTTTGCTGGACTCTTGCAGTTGGCGTTGGACTCCATACCTGTCTTATAGGCAAGGACTTGGTGTTTGATCCTTGTCTCCCTTTCTCCGTTCTTTCTATCGCAAATGTAAATTTTGACCTCATATAATTTCTTTTCTGCACATGCCAAGTCTTAGACGACACATGTTCGCGCAGGCTGAAGAAAAGGCTCCTTACCAAACTAAGAATCTATGTCAACAAAGGGGTCCGACTGAATACTTGGAAAAGTTTCTTCACCGAAAAGACCATGAAATGAAATTTTTGAAAGCATTAGACAATGCCTTACAACAGTTTTGGATGCAAGATAACCTTTCTTACAAAACAAGAACAAACATGGTTCATTTTATTCGGAACAATTTCACTAGCAGCACATGTCATACTTGAAATTGAATGCAAAAGTAAGATGGGGTAAGACCACTTTTCTCGCTCAGTTTGAAGCTACACCCTCCCCGAAATCATATATTTGTTGTCCTATAACAAAATACAAGTTTGCAAACACGTTGAGGAGAGGAGGAAAAGATCCCCTCGCAACCATATAAAAACATAGTGTAGCTGGTCAGACTAGAGGCAGGTAAAGAGTCATGTTTCTGTTTTGATTTTTATGAATGCTATTCTTGTGCGTCGTCTTAAATAGTGGCGCATGATATCTAAGTTGAAGGATGCAACATTGTCATTGCTGATATTGATGAAACCTACGAATTCGAAGACAAATGAGCCTTTATGCCTCTTTTATGAGTAATGGGTTGTTAACATCTCGTTGAACTGAAACCATATAATGAGATGCTTACCGCTTATGAGTAAATCAAAGGCTGACGTGAAAAAATATCTTTTTAGTGTCATGTTTAAGGTCAATTTTTGTTGGTTCATTATAAATAATATCATGCATGATGCTTAAGAGTTTCCACACGAAGACACATATTCTTTGAGAAGCTTTTACGAACCCCTTGCTCTCTTATGCCTTATTTGGGTCAGTTTCAAGTGAAGGCACATTAGATTTGTATTCAACAGTTAGAGTTCATAACCGACTCATGGTCCTTTACGTAACTTAGCTCTATATGAATCGGGGGCTAAAACAGAGCGGGTATGGACTGAAGTTTTCTTTTTCCCCTGTAGGAATCCATATCCAATTCTAACTTCGAACTCTCAAGTCAATATAATACAATATATATCGATCGAATACAGAAACCATACATAATCTAAAAGATTCAGTTCGAATTGAAAATTTCAAGTGTAATTCATCTTTAGACAATTTAAGCATGCTTTGATAGCGTTCGATCTCAGATCCGAGGCTACCACAGATCCGTGGAGATCTTAAATTCGTGGATCTCTGATCCGAACTCTCAACATTATTTTCACCGTAAAGGGAGAGGAGTAGCTGCTTTTTCAATTCCATACTCTCTCGAATTGGCAAGTTCCAGGTCTCAGGATGCGGTTGTCTTACACAAAGAGAACAGTCATTCGGGTTCGAAATTAAGTCCAACTCCAAATACAGTATCCAATAACGGCACAGTTGGACTTGTTTTTTCCCCTCATTTCAAATCAAATACAGAATTCAGATGAAAGTTATATCCATTGCCCATACCCGGACTAGCCTTATATATATATATATATATATATATATCTAAATTGACTTGGTTGGATCGTAATATCGGGTAAAATGCTTTCAATTTGAACCAGCAAGCGTCCGGACCTTAGTAGGTGAATCTAAAATGGCAGTTTTGTTATTTCTCAAAAGTGTAAGGATGTTATGGAACTTTGCTCCCCAACAAGGGCGGTAGCGCGAGACAAAAACCCTAACCCTCAGCCTTTGCTCCCCCTCATCGTTATTCTTTATCTCGCTCGGCCTCCTCCTCGCGCTCGAGCGTTCCCCGGGCAGCTTCTTCAGTCAGGTTCGTCGTTCCTTCTCTCTTTGCTACGATCCTCTAAATACCTGATCGGTCCCTTCTATCTCCTGTTCTTCTTCTTCACGTTGGTTGCTTTCCTGTGGTTCCCTCTTGCATTTCTTTCTTTGGGTTCTCTGTACCGGGATCTAAGATCCCTCTGTTATTCTAGTGCAGTTGACTGGGCTGGAACGTAAGAGCTTTTCATGGGTTGTTTCTTAGGAATGGAATTTTGGGGGTGGATGTGGTTTTTCTGTTATCTGATGTAGGGATGGATGTTCGCTTGTGTACTCAGGGTTGTGAAGATGGTGAGGATTAGTGTCTTGAACGATGCTCTGAAGAGCATGTACAACGCTGAGAAGAGGGGAAAGAGGCAGGTATTGATTCGGCCGTCATCCAAAGTCATCATCAAGTTTCTTCTGGTTATGCAGAAGCACGGTGAGCGCCTCAACATTAAAGACTGGAGCGTGGTTTTTGTTTTTGTATGTTTGAATTTCTGGTTGTGCGATTGTGATTGATCGTGGTCGGGGATTGACTTTTTTTTTTTTCAGGATACATTGGGGAGTTTGAGGTTGTGGATGATCACAGGGCAAACAAGATTGTTGTTGAGTTGAATGGCAGGCTGAACAAGTGTGGTGTGATCAGTCCGCGGTTCGATATTGGAGTGAAGGAGATCGAGTCATGGACTGCTCGTTTGCTTCCCTCCCGACAGGTAAAATCAGTCCTTGCCTTGTTTTACCTGGTGTATTCTTTGTGCATTTGTTCATTTAAGTAGAAGTTGTGTATTTCCTTAGTAGTTATTTTCCCTTTTCGTATCGCCCACATTTGGTTATGATAGGGGCGTATGATTTTATGTGACGGGTACATCTCTGTGTTTGCAGTTCGGTTATATTGTTCTGACCACATCTGCTGGAATCATGGATCATGAGGAGGCAAGGAGAAAGAATGTTGGTGGCAAGGTCTTAGGGTTTTTCTACTAGGAGCTTCTTAATGTTGAAGTTTATTGTCGCTTTTTGTTTCTTTAAGCCAGAATGTTGATTTTTGGATATGCAATTTTGACGTGCACTTTTCTATTTGATATCATTGTGATTTCTTAAGTCTGCTTGTTTGCTACATTAGAGACGATTTGTGAGGTTATGGGGGGATATAGTATTGAGTTTGACCTCTGCCGATGCTGTAGCCTTTTCTTTTGTTATGAAAAATATTATCTATTTTTCTGGCAACACTGAATAACCAGCTATGTTGCAAGTCCAGAATCTGTGAATTTGCTCGATCCAAACGCTCGTTCATCTAACAATAATCAATAAAAAGTCTAGCTAATCAGTGAATGATAACAACTCATCCATACCAGGTGTAAGCTTGTATAGTACTTTCTTGCATCTGTTAGTGCAGTGGGTTCGTGGTCATCTTGAAGGTGTTTGTCAGAAGGCTCCTTTTCTGTTGTATGTTAGGTTACTGAGTTTTGCAACGTTTATTGCAAAAAACTCGTGGAAGGGTTTTCAGAGAAATGGATATATTCTACTGGGTGAAGGCTATCTTAATGCAGTGAGTTCGCTTGTCACATAGACAGTTTCACTGATTCAAATTGATGACAGAACTCATAGATTGTCCTTGATTTCCATATTTAGGCAATTCTACGCCCTTGTTGTATGTTGCAAATTCATGGTATAACTGGATTTGATTTTAGGGTATTGAGAGTTGCTTCCATTTGCTTTGTATGCATCAACGAGTGTGGTTGATGGTTGGTCTTAGGTTGTGTGTTGCCTTTCTTGTGCTCGTGACGAAGCGTTCGGTGATCGGCTTTATTTTGAATTTTCTGCGTGAGTATATGCGTGTTGTCTCGAGGCATTGCAACTAATACGTTAGCATGGAACTGGGGGCTTCTGATTTTCTAATTATGTAGCGATTATACTAAACCATTGTGGGTTATCTTGGGTACAACTCTTGAATTACCGTAGTTATGAAAACTCTCCTTTGCATATCTACGGGGCTGCGGTTGTGATAATGTGGCATTATTCTGATGTTGCCCGCGGATGAAGGGGCATTATTTACACAAATATCTTGCACTGGCAAAGGTGATGTTAGGCATGTAGATCGCATAATTTAAGCAGTCCCTTTATGTCAGAGCCTTTGGGACTGGGAAGAAAAATAGTATCTACTTTGTTGACATGAAGTTTGGAAGGCCCGCGACGTTCACGTTCAGTTTCACCAGAACGAAGCCAAGCTCGAGTCTGAGTAGGTTTAGATGGTGGCTTACCATGAATATTTCTGTAACGTTCCTTTTACTCGTGTCATCCTATTGATACCAAGTAATTGAACATCACAACATTCTTGGAGAAGATTCAAATGTGTCATTTTTTGCCATAAGAGGTGGGGGAATGAGTTAATTGTGGGACCGCTGTATATATATAAACTCCACATCTAACTCGAGAAGCTTCGAGTCCCATATTAACTGAAAGCTAGGAAAAAGACAAGCTTCGAGTCCCATATTCACTGAAAGCTAGGAAAAAGACGGGAACAAAACAAGTCGCAGTTGCATCTCCGGCGGAACTTTTTAAGCTTTCGGTAATTCAAATTTATTTCGACATACAATCCAACTCCATGCACCACTAAAGTCCATTTTTCATCAAATAGATCCACTCTGAAGGTTGATAACTAGACGACTTTTCGGGTTGTAAAGGAAGCTTCTCGAATGTGTGCTTGCAGATTATGCTAGCACACTAGCTCGACGTAGCAGGGCAAATTGATGGTAAGTTTGAAGAGAACGAATATGAAGCTTCATATCACTTGTTGGACTAAACATTTTACAAAATGAGAAGAATTGCTCACAAATCAAGCCATATGGACAGACGTCTTTGAAAATTTAAAGCTGTTGCTGTATGACTAGAATGGCCTCTGGCTTACTGGAGCAAAATCCCAACTTGCCCACTGAAACTGTCCTTGATTTTGCTGTCTAATGCTTCAACTCTGTCGTAATCCAGTTTGAACATAACCAATGTAATCCCTTCTTTACCAGTCTCATAATCTTGCTGAATATCCTCAACTTGGAATTTCTGAAGCTGTAAGCAGCACATCGTAAGTCAGTGCGCTAGAAAGTGGTGACCTGGGTATTCACTAAAAAATAGGTGGTGATTAGAACGGCGAAGAATTATATGCAAACAGTACAGCATTTATATGGTTTAACCAATCACACTACTCTCTTCATTTGCACTGTTCAAGCAAAACCTAATAGCATACAAACATACGCTAAACTCCTTGAGTAAAACCCAAGTAAACGTGAGCTACAGATGTGATTGTGGTCCACCTAATCACGCAACTCAGCACAGAATGCGTAACTTGCAACCGTAGAATAAAGCACCTGAAACAAATTTGATTGTCTAGGCTTACCAAATGGTATACAGTTCCCAAAAGGTCAAACGGCACTTCCAGACCAACTGAAACCTGAAAAGCAACATACTAAGGATGTTGTATTGCACTAATAATGCAACCTTCTCCCTAGAAAGCAATACATTCAGATTACTATTTGTCACCTTTGCTTTGACAAGGGAAGTAGGAGCATCTCTCAGGCAGTCTGCAGCAACTCCTCCATACGCCCTGACCAAGCCTCCAGTTCCTAATTCTATTCCTCCAAAGTATCTGAAATCCATGGCAAAAAGCTGATTAGCAATGGCTATCTCTTCTCGGCTCAGAGGCAGAGTACCAAGTAACAATCTTAAATTTCTGTTTCATTTCCACAAGCTGATGAATCAATTGAAAGGGACATGGCACAGACGGTCCTCTCTTATAATAAAAAAGCATCATTTCCTTGAACTGGTCATTAGATAGTAAGGAGAGAGGTGAAGGGCCAAGCCCCTCTACTTGTTTAAAAGCAACACGGATAGGGGAAGTCTCACTTTCTCTCTGACTCAAGTCAGGCCAGGCAAGATTGGGTACAATAAGGTCCTCTCCAAGCCCAACCCTGCTAAGAAATAGGTTGCAGTCTCTGTGGACCTAGAATTTGGTCTCCGATGAAACCATTTCAGATCCATAATCAGGTCAGCCCCCAACAGCCCAATTTCCACTCCTATGGACCCTGAAAGACTATACACTCCATTTCTTTCTCGACTGGCTGCACGATTCGGGGGAGAGAGGAGTTCAACCGCTCAAGCATATCAAGGGATTTCAAGGATATGTTGTTCGGAAAGGTAGGTGGACACATCGCTCATCCCATCCCTGCTAAAAAGATTTTTTTTTCTTGAAAACTCAAATAAAAAGTTAAGAATAGGCAATATCCACAGAATAGAATGCAGCACAAATGTAAGTATTCAACTAGTGGCCCATCATTTAGTTGGTCATAGGCTAATGCTTTGAAAACAAAACTCAAAGCTGAGAGTATATAAGAAAAGGACAACTTATTCACCTTGTTACAACCACCATCACTCTATCAATTCCGGAGGAAACAATGGCAGAATATATTGGTCTACCAGCAGTACCTCCTGGTTCTCCATCATCATTACTCCGGTATTGATCTCCAAGCTAGAAGGAATAAATAAATAATAAACACGAGAGAGAGAGAGAGAGAGAGAGAGAGAGATTAAAACTGAAACGAGACAGATCCACACAAACACGTCTTCATAGAGGTTCATTATTTTTTTTTGTTAATGCAAAGATGTAACTCCTTGCATTCGGGAATATATTATTTTTTACCTAAATTAATCACTCTTCACCTTAGGGAGGTTTGATTGTCTGGGAGAATTGAACTTCCACAAAGGTTCTTCCTGAGTTCTATTATCAGAAAAGTTTAACAAAAGATGAAAATACTTTTCAGGAAAAGAAGCTTCTCACTGTTACGATTTTCAATCCCAAAGGGCTCAATTTTTCCGTTTTTTTTTTTCTTTTGGGATAAGGTTTCATATATCGTCCATTTTTCCTCTCCCATTGTCACCACTGGGGGTCTGCCTCTCTCCTCTTGCTCTCCCTCTTGCTGCAGCACCCTCCCGTGGCACAACAGACCTCTCTCTTCTCGCTGACTCTCTCTGTGGTAGCCATTAATGAAGAGTCTCCCTGAGAAGTTCCATGGCAAATGTCACGAGACTTTTATTGTTGTGGTCTCTGCACGAAGAGCTCCCTTTCTGACCTTTTATCTGAAAAGGAAATTGATACGAGATCCGGTACTTGCAAGAGTAAATAACTGTCACCAGTACTGGTCTGACACATATTTTACAGCTGTGCGAAAATAGAAGGAAGATTATGATCTTCAATTTGGAGCAACTGTCACAATTTTCCAAAGTTAATTGACACATTGCTAGGGAAAGAACAGATATTAGGAAGTCAAAGAAGGTCAGTTTTCTAGAAAATACTGATCATGTAAACAAGGTCGCATTAAAACTTGTATGAAATACATAAGTCTGGTGAAATTTGATCATGGCACAAAGAAAACGCTTTGATTCTTATATTGCTAACATTCCTCTTCGTGTGCAGGTTCATCTGTGAAGTTACAGATGGGCACTGAATGTTTAACTCCATCCTGGAGGAATTCTTGCAGATGCCCCATGCAATTCGAACACCATACTCTGTGTTCATATGAATCACATCCCAAGCTGCAGTTAAGGACAAAGCGATCACTGATGGTATCATCCACGGGAGATACTAAATGAAAAAACTATGTCATCAATTGAGACAACAGAGCAGCTCCCCATCCCCAAGGAGATTCGGTAGCATATCTTAGTGCTGCTTTTCTAGCGTGATCACACATGATAAAAAGTCTCAAGGGATGTTGGCATGGAATGTGCAAGGCATGAAACCTCTTCCTAGTCCCTTCCAAATCTTTATTCACGACTATCAGACAAATACATAAAATATGAAAATAACATTTTCACTAAGCAATCAAACATTGAAAAACCGTTTCTCAAGAGAACCTTTTTCATCCCAAGCACCCTGCACAACTTCCAAAGGAAAAGTTTATCCTGCAAAACACGTCTTGCTATTAGGTGCCCCGTTGAGGATTAGGTATGTTGATATATTTGTTTCCTCATCAAGAATATTCAAAGGAAACAATTTAAGGAAATGCTCTTTTGTTTACTTATCTGTATCTCATGCATCTGTTGATCTTGCTTATAAATTTTGTTTAATCCCAGCACCACACTTATAAAATTTTTTTGAGGCACCACTCAATGGTTAACTTCATCAGTCAAACTTTTCCCAGTATAAGCGGAAGCAACTGACCATATAACAGTAAATGCATGTAATGGTTTAAAATGAACAAAAAAAACTGGAAATCATGATATCATGAGTAATTGTTGAACAAGACAAACAAAAATGAATACGTATCATATAACACAACAATCATTGAAAACCACTTTAGAAAAAGGTAGCATATAATTATTTAATTTACCCAAAAAAATTTCACATTAATTCTGCCTGTTCGTTTTTACTACATTAAGGTCTTCCACATGAGTCACTTCATTCAGAAAATGTGGAATACATCAGCCAAGTCTCTGCTTCCATTCAGATTTTTAGAACCAAGAATAGAGAAGAATGAAATTTCTTAAAGAGAATGAGATGCACAACCCAATGACAGACCAACCTTGTTTCATATGGGGTCCTACTGGTGGAAAAACCAATGGTTTAGATATTATCTGTAAGCATTGTACTGATCATATCAAGGTTCACTATTATCTTTAAATCGACAGTGCAAAATTATATGATCTCCTAAAACTAGGGAGATTGGAAAGGAGTAGCCTTGCCAAAATCTTTCTAAATTGTGATACCTCCGCAGCTCCTTGAAAGCACAATCTTCAGTTGTTTAACATGTAGTAATGAATCACAATTTGCGCACCTTGTAGGCCCAGCAGTTGTGAGTTGCACGAGGATCACGAACCTACAAAGAAAAAAGATCCAATCAAGTCAACATGCACATTGAGAGTATAAAAGCTATAAAACAAAACTCCAAACCATTATTTCCACGAACTGAACATTTCCAAGCACCAGATCAGGTGGCATACTCCCTGAAAGGAGAAGGAAGCCTGGAATGCCATAGTCTAATGCTCAACCAGCGAAATACTCACTAAAATTGGTCAAACCAAAGAATCACAAGTTCAGGCAGCTTCAATATGGAAGACAATGCACTTCCCCAGAAACAGCATCATTCAAAGAAGAAGCAAAAAACTTTTCAAGGGAGTTTGCAACTGAAAAGTAAGAGAAGCACGCTTAATCTGCTCTTCCTGCAGTCACACCATATCCACCACCTATAACTTTTGAAGTAAAAAACAAAGCTCCAAAAACCAGAACTAGATAAACAATGAAAATAATAGAACTAGAACTTTCCTTCTAATTAATAAACTTTGACCATCAGACTCCAGCCTACTGGGCAAATAGAATTATAAAATAGGCAGTACCAGCATACTTAGCATGGAGGTGTTCAGTAAGCATCTCTACAGCCCTTGAATTTTATTCATTTCCTCATTAACTCACCTAGTGCCAATTAGTGTGGTTGAACTCCCGCTACAGCAACAAAAAGCGTTTGTTTACAACCATTGTCACAAACATCGTTTTCCGCTAGTAAACGACGATGTTTTGCATGGGTACAATATGGCAGAATTGTTTTTCTCAGGAAAATATTTATTCCAAAAATATTGATCTTTGCAAATTGCAAGATAATTAAACATCGATTTATTCTTCCTTTGAAAAATGATTTGGACTACTGCTTCCCAACAGCACAATATCCATCAATTGCTCTTTTCAGTCAAGGGATTGTGCATAGGGTGATCTGAAAACCCAGATCCCTGGAAGTTGACTGCCTTCTGGCTATAACAGACCATCTTTTCATTCAAAGTGGGTGCATCAATTATCATAATTGAGTCAATTTAGAAACATTAAAAATTAAAGGAACAATGGAACTCAATTCTTTCAATTACCAGACCACAGTTAAAGGTGTTGTGGAACACGAGCATAAAAGTTAACTTTTTGGAGATATCATCTACAGATTTTGCATAGTGTACCTCCCACACATGACCACCCATAGTTTTTGAGTGCTTATGTAGTGCATATAAAATTTCAAAAAATAAATTTGATGCCTGGGCCAAAAAATAAAGATGTTTCCCATATGTACTTCAAATGATTTTCACAATAAAGGCCAAGGCATCATCATGAACTTGAATTTGCCTTCCAAAATCAAAATGCCTCTAAGGAAGACTGAAAAAACATTATACATCTGGTTATCAAGGATGTCACTGTTTCAAACTTTCAAAGGCCTGAACCATTGAACATTCAAATGGTGATCATGTCAACAACCAAAAATCCCAAAAGCAATACCAATCATGACCTTCATTACCATCCCTACATAGATCAAAGTGACACTAGAAGATCTACCTTCACATCGTGATTCTGATTATCCATTGCACCACAAACACATAAAGTTCTCAGAAAATCATCAAAATAATTTAGCAGCCAATCCAACCCGATTCAATTCAAACATGTCGAATGACGAGTTTGATCATAACAAACCCTATGACTATTTACCTCAGGTTTGAAAAAAATCATCTCATCAAGCTTCCATTGCTACTATTATGCAAAACTAAGAGTTTAAAAAGTTCAAAGCTCTCACAGGATTCCAGAAGGTGTTCACCATCACTTCTATGGAGTTTAACAAGTGTCCAATCTCTTTGCAAAATCCTTGGATGGTATCTCATTGGTAAGGATAAGGAGAAATTTGGACTTAATCTATGTGAGAGCATCAAAATGCTGAATCTTTTAAGAATCACGTAAGCCTGCCAGATTGCAGTGCAATTACATCCCGTTTTTGTTATGTTAGGATTATATCAGTACGTGTAATCCACGGCTTATCTGACCCCTTGTAAGTCTCCTATTGACGGAGACAAGAATATCTCAGGCACAGGATGACCCTTCCTAGCATGTAAGCTTGCACTATCGGCATTTCTGGCATCATTAGTGATCGCTTAAGCAAGACCATCGTTTTTGTAGTTAGATATCTCCAATCCCTGGGAATTGGCTGATGCAGGACAGTTCATTTCTTCAGTTGGCCTACCCTCCGTAGTCTTTCTTTGCTGTGCCATTTCTTTGCTGTGCCATTTCACGGGTCAGAAGTCTCCTCTGGATGGAGAGAAGTATGTCTGAGGAATAGAATGACCCTTTCTTGCATGTAAGATTAGCATCCTCGGCATTCCTGGCATCATTAGTGACAAGACCATCCTTTTTGTAGCTTGATATTTCCAATCCTTGTGAATCCGCTGATGAAGGACAGTTTAGTTCTTCAGTTGGCCTACCCTCCATAGTCTTAGTTTGGTGCGCCATTCACAAGGTGCTACTAAGATAATAAGGGATACAAGGAGAAGAATCAGCAACAACCAAGTTTTCGCCCTTAGACCTCCACAAGAATCCCGCTTTCACTGAACACCAAAATAGGGGAAAAAGAAAATGTACTGCGAACCCAGAATGCAGTCTACTTTATCCCCTTTTTAATCATCTTACATATTTTCCCTACACGTCCTTACGGAATTCGAAAGATCATACCAACAAAGGAAAAAGGAGGGCAAAAGAGAAATAAAGAAAGGAACAAACGGGATCACCCACAAAGAATCCCGAAAGAGCATATACCTCAGAGAGAAAGGAGAAGGCGGATTCTTCGTCGACGATGGGAGCAGCGAACCCGATGAACTTGCTGCGCTTAATCTCCTTCTTGCAGGTAACTCGGCGGCTGAGCGTGATGTAGGATTGGCCCTGATCGTTGGCGGGAGATGAGGAAGCCGAGAAGGCGCGAGGAGTAGTGCTGCCTAGCATGGCCATCTGGCTCCTTGTGCTTCTGCACCTGGTTACGCCGTTGAAGAGGATGGCAGGAGATTGCAGAATCCACGCCTTTCCCTTCATTCATTTCCTATGGGCCACAATGCAATCTTCCCCCCGCTTCCATTCGTGTTGCGCGCCGACTTTCTATAGTAACATGCCTGCGTTCGTGAACCAACACGAATGGAGAAGTTCTCACGTACAAATAAATACAGAATTGATAAATGCTAGCTACAATTTCAATTCTTTGTGCCCCATTTTTTAATATTTTTTTAATGCTGACGACTCATTTTCATCGTATACCACATTCAATAAATAATGCGTTGGCCGAAATGGCATCAAATTTGTGAGCCAAAAAAAATGTACTTCTTTTAGAAACTGAGACTAGTAGTCAGGTTAGGATTTTTGACCATTCTAAGTAAAGCTAAGTTTTTAAATCGGGTCATAACAATTTGAATCGTTATTTTTCAACTGCTTCACATTGCACAAATGATGTGTTTGTTGTTCTCTCTCTCCCAAACAGTATCTCTATAAGCTTTTTCAAATTTTTATGTATGAGATTGATCCTATGCTATAGTGACATTTTAGGCGTATTTGAATGTTGGTGAATGTCATGTGATGCACCGTTTCACGACCGTCGCCTCTTATTTGGCTGCACAACAAGTCGAGACAACTCGAGCTCGACTCGTTTACTAAAAAAACTCACTCTAGCTCGACTCTTATATTGTTTTTCTTTCTTTTGATCTTGACAACACACTTAGTTGATTTATGTGGACCTTGTTGCATGTGACTACAATCAGTCCTTAAGCTCATGGTATCCAAATTAAGACTTCGCTCATATTGCTTGTGACTGTTTTTGGTGTTAGATTAGCACTTAAACATTTTGATTAGTGTCTTGTACATGAGTTAAAGACACAAGTTAAATGAGTTAATGCTAAAACAAGTTAATGTTAAATGAGTTAAATGGGTTAAACTAGTCGAGTTTTGAGTTCAATTTTGTATAATCGAGTCGAACTCGAACTTGCCAAGCTTGGGCTCAACTCGGCTTGTTTGCAGCCCTATTCTTGTCTCACTTTTGAGATGCAACAGAAAAAATAGAAAATCTGTACATTTCGTTTGAGGTGCAACAAAAAAAAAGAAGAAGAAGAAGAAAACCTTTACATTTTGTTTGTGTTTAGGTTAATGGAACTCCATAGACACCCTTCATTGTGTTTGAATGGGGATCATACGCCAAGGCTGATGTTTGGAGGGTGACATGAACCACCATGTCAATGGCCATTGGTTACTAAACCAGAGTTGTGGCTTCCTTCTTTAGGCTCATTCGTAAGTTACATGGAAGGTCATCATGCCAAGGGGTGTGAGAGAGAGAGAGAGAACAAAATGAGAATAACCCACGGGCTTATTAAAGGTATAGTCGCTATAATAGAGACATAAATGAGGCAACGAGATATGGTTCTATCACTCGGAAGCTATGTCCTGGCCTTTATTGGGCACTTAACATCATGACATTTAACCTTAGGCTGTCATTACAGGAATTGCCATCAAAGACCAGCACAAGCATTTAAACATGAGGTCAAGTTAAACATTTCGCCGTGTGCGAAACAAAAAAATTAACATACCACGTTGAGCAAGCGCTCATATATATTTGTTTGCATTGTTTACTCATTTGATCTGACTTACAGGCAATTGAATCAATTGAGCTGATCGCAGACTGCCTCCAAGGTCTAAGGTTGCTTCAAGGTTTGGGTGTACCTATGATACACCTTTCAAATAAGTGTCAGGCTTACCACCGTTTGTAGCCCAAAGAGTAACACACTGTAGCATCACATGACCAGGGAATTCAAACCTACTCAAAGCTGTGCAAATATCACAAATATCAGCCTATAAGTAAGATTTTATTCCACAAGCTGCACGAAGACAGGCAATAGTAGTCGTTATGCTCCAAGCAGCCGAGTACCCATCTCGTCTTGCTGAATTTCAATGGCACAATGAGAGAAGACGAACGGAAAGGACGGACCCAAAACATGGTAGGAATCAAGATATAATCTGTATCCAAGTCTGAGTTACTCAATGAGTTATTTTTAAATATTAACAAACAGTGAGGTGGATTGATGCATCAACCAGACCAGGAGACGATTTTCAGTACAACTACCTCGAGTAACAAAAATAAAGATAATTTCCTCGTAGGAACAAGCGTGGGCTCAGAAAAGACCTTTCTACTTTTTCTCTTTGTTCTCACACTCATACACAGACAGGCATGCATACCCGGAAAGTTTGGTTCCGCACATCATAGACGAGCAACATATGAATTTGCATGTGTCACGTATCTCACCCACCGATACGGATTGTGTGTCTTTGATTTCTTGGCGATCTGCAAATACCTTACCTGCATCCAACAAAACATCATCATCACATACAGCATATAAATTGGAAGTGCCAACTTAAAAAATTCGGCAACAAGAACAGTCGCTCTCTTAAAACACTTCGGGTCCTGATCTCAGGACCCCTCTTACTGTCCAATCCCTCAGAGTCTCAGACTTATTACCACATCTCTCCCATCCATGCCCAGGTTCAAGCGAGAAATGGATGGAAACGCTAAAAAACCCCTTCTCAGCTCCAGCATGCCAGTGGCTGCTTTTCTTATATTTGTGCTCAAGTAGCCTTCTTCTGGCCATGTTGTCCCATTTGTTAGACGCTTCTGATATTCCATCCATTTTCGAGCCAACCACCAACTAAAAAATGGCTGATTTACCTTCGACATGAACAGTGCAGCCCAGCCAGTTGACTGGCCGGAAAACAGTTATCTATGACTTTTTAGGGTTTCGGCAATACTTTTAATGGGTTTCTCGACCAATTTCTGGCATTCTGCAGTAAATTGATTCCGCTTGGTTCATTTTCCAGCCATTTGTTGAGCTGAATTTGTAACTATTTCTCACAAAATCAGGAATAACAAAATTGTAGTCGTCTGCATACAATACAACCTGAGTTCGACCAACAAGGTTTGCAAAGAAAGACCGGCTTTCAGTCAAAATCTGCATTCCTAATCCCAGCTTTGGCACCATCGCCAAACAAATGCCTTACTATTTGAGACCTTCCTTTTTCCCATTAGCAGCCAAGGCAGGAGTGTATGATCATACGAGAATAATTTAGTATACCCCCTTCTACACGCTATAGGGCATCTAAATTTCCCTGCCGCTAGCCGACATAAAACATGCCTTTCAGTTGCACAACTGAATTTGCAGAAACAAGTTAAAGAACACAAACTATGGAATATCTTAAGCAAACAGTAAGTTTGCTTCAGAAAATCAACAGGCGTCATGCAAGAAAAAACTATCACCAGAAACTTACACATTCAGTAAGAACTAGCTAAACCAGTCAGTTACCTGAAGCCTGGAGGCATTGTACATTGGAATTGTGAAATTCATGCTCACTGGCCCAGCTTCCCTCATTATATTTGCTGTTCAGAAGCAAAATGCAATTAATATTAAAATTGCTTGTCACATTAGACTGTTAATGGAAAACAATAGGCACAGGAAGTTAGTATCTCACTTGTTTTCTCCCTACAAAACAATGGAAGGACAAAGGACAAATTCAAAATAAAGCAAACTTATGCCCACCATGTGATTCCTGTGACAATGTAAGTTTTGCACGCAAGGTATGCTCCGATCCACCAACAATCTGGATAATTGTTACATATAGTCAGTAAAATACATAAAAAACCAGCTGCATAGGGAAGATAACTATGCATAACCAATCTCATCAGAACTGTAGAAAGGATCTTGCCTTTTTCAAGTTCCATTCAAGCTTTCTATTTGCCTCTTTAAAATCTGTAATTTGACCTATTGCACCAGGTTCCAGTTCGTAGCTAACCCTGAGGAAATAATAGTAAATTTAAGCAAGAGTTTTATTGGAGGACACAGCAAACCTAGAGGTGAAATAAACCTAAGCTTTAGTTTTCCAAGTCAATATGACTGAACTAAAAGAAGCATGATAGAGATGCAGAAAATCATTTCTTGAGCAGAACCTCGGCCCATGGACATCAGAGAATACAGTCCATAGCTATAGAAAGGTGCAAGTCATGCATGACAAGGAGGCTCATGCACACCCATCTTGCCATTGGAATTAACATGACTGGAGGAAAAAAAAATATATAACATGACAAAAAAAAATATGCAAACCCATTTTGTCATTGTAGTTTCCTTTGAGACCATGCAAGATACAAATGAACTTTAGCAACTTACAAAGAGATTGTGCCCCCTCAGAAAGCATGAGATAGAATTTTGCTTCTCTCAGCAAATTTCAAAGAAATTGCTCACTTTGACTATAGAAAAATGGGTGCCAATAATTATAGTTATTATAATGTGTGAGAAGGAATATACTTATATCAACAAGATATTTTGCATATCACAGGATGTTGTATGATATGTACCATAATAAGGAAGAACGATAGAATACTTTCAGGGGCATATGGTTCCCTCCCATATTTGGTCCCTTTTCCACTGAAATCCTGTATTCTATGACCTGATGAAACATAAAGTATTGCAGAATACAAGCAAGCAGGAACACAAAAAGGGGCAGAACTTCCCCCTACTGAAGGGATGCCACTCTACCACACTCTTTATAGTGTTGCAGGAGGGCCATCTACAAATTTGGGGGAAAATAATGCAATTTGTGATCGTGTCATGAAGGAAGATTTTAGTAGTCCTTTTTGTGTAGCAGCCCATTTCATCCTCTAAAGTCAAAAGATTCATTTATTTCCATTATTATTGGGCTGCTTGACCAAATTATTAGTACTGAGTGGAATTCCTGCTTGTGCAACAAGTTTTTATGTTAACCAATGATTCATGGAACTAATAATTAATTGAGCATGTAATTTTCTGATACATGTATGCATAGCATCATTTTTTTCTGCATTATGATCATTTAAATATTTTCTTCATTTTTCTATTTTGAAAACTTCCAAAGAACATCAATGTTCTATGTCGATGCTACAGAATATCTCCTTTTGGGTTTGATCTAGACTGGTTGCAATATACAACTGACATTCAACTGAAGGAATTACATGGATCACCATAAAAAATGCACTAGCAGCATAAATGATATATATAACCTTGTTGTGTAAGTTGGCAGTGGCATATGCACTGAAATTGTGTTTGCAGTTATGGTAGGCGAGAAATCAGCCCGTACTTTCAAAATTACTTCTGCCTGAAAATTAAAATGAAAGACCACGAAACTGATAAGAGACCTCTTTCTTTTCACAAAAAAAGACATTACAGATCCAGAGTTTCTGGCCTTTAAATACTTGAAATTATGCAAACATGCCTTGAAAGATCCAGCTTCTTCGATAACAGCATTGACCCGAAAGGGAGGCTTGAATTCCTGAGTCATACGATAGTTCATGACAGAAAATTCTCCATCAGGTGGTACCTGCAAAACTCAGAATAATAGAAATGTCTCTGAGTAAAGTGCAACACTAAGCAAATTATTAGCTCAACCTTTGAAGGAGGCCATCTAGATAACAAGCAGCAATTCAGAACCAAAAGATGCAGCATGATAAACTTGAGTCTGGTTAGGACAGTAATGCACATAATGGGAGAATGGTGTTACAGGACTCCAATACACAAGCCATCATTCAAATGCCACAATCTACATGTCAAAGCAAGATATGATCCATTATCTATACTTGACAATCAGACCTTTCAGGCCTTTCAAAATGATCGCAACAAGTTGAATCAATTTCCAACTAAATACTAACCAGAGTCAAGGTCCTGTCCAAGTCAAAATTTTCAAGATGCACCGTCTCATGGAAATTACAGTCATCCAATACCACTGGCCCCACCCCAGCAGAACCACCGAAACCTGAAACAACAAAAAATGGATACTGATGTACATGTGGAACATAGGTTTTACGAGAAAGTGCATTATTTAATTTAAGATGCTGCTAGTTTGGAGGCTACCAATGCCAGGCATACCACCAATCTTTTTGTCGTACATGAGATACATTACTTCACAATGTTCACATATCTAAGGGCATCGCTGAAAAGAAAGAGAACTGATGCATGTCCTTACATCTTTTCTTCACAGTTCAAGAGTGGACCTCAACTAAACTGGGTGTAACTGATATATGATTCTAGCTTGCCAGATTGTGCTAGCAATATATGTCTCCTAATCTTTTGAGGAGGAAGGAGCTGTCATGCATATTTGCACTATTTCTCACCTTGAGCTCCACCAATAAAAAGTGCCATAATTACTGAAGAATGGGCAGAAACATGCAGCCATTGTGCTTTCAAAAATCTTTCTGAAGGATTAAACTAGTTGAATGAGTGAAGAACCCCCGCGTGCAAAGAATTTTTTATCCCCATCTACTTAGTATAAACAAAGAAAACAAAAAGATTTTTTCTTGGTCATGGTATACCAGTAAGATAATAAATTAATAAGTTATCACTAGTTGAGCTACAGTGCATACAGAATGGAATCAACATTAAGAGGGTAGGCAGGATCGACTGCATTTCTTAATGGGTGCATGCTTCAGCAACTAATGCAGACACAAGGCAAAAAATGATGCATACCATAGGCAGAACTTCCTCCCCTCCCAATGCTTAGCTCTTCATTAAGGGCAAGACGGATTTCTGGGTTTCCAGTAAGATAACTTTTCATTTGAATGGTGCCATCAATCTCAGAAGTCAAGATATAACCCTGGCATCAAGAAATCAATTTATATGCTCTGTCTGAAACTCAGGTGAATAAGAGAAGGGACCACAGGAGAAGAAAGAGTTAACCACTAATCAAATAATTGAAAAAAGGTGCAAGCAATATGACTATTGGTTTGCATGAATCAACATCTGACAAGTTCACAAAAGCATCAGGGGACAAGATGATGCCTCATTCATGTAAAATAGCATATCAGTTTGGCTGTTTAGATTTTGTACCAAAAGATAATGCTAGCAGTTATATTAAACTTGCAGATAGATTGGAGGCATCACCAATGGGCATTTTGGTAAAGAGCATTTGTACAAAATTATGATGCTAGATTATAGGATACTTTTAAAAACTGAATTGAGATAATTAACAACTTTCAGTGGGCAGCAAACTAGTTCCGGTTGGGGCTCCACTGAACTTTGTCACTACCATTTTTCCCAAAAACTCCTAAAATCAAGGACAAGAAAGGGGTTCAGCAGTGTGTCCAATTTATCATCTAAGATCTGGTGAGCGTTCATATGGATACCCTTTTCATTCCAACAGGAATTCACATTCGCCAAGACAACCACATATCCAGACACACTGTTAAATTGTGAAACATGCATAAGCATATGTATGCGTGTGCGCGTGTGCATGAGCAGGTATCCATGTGTCCTCATATAGGCATGTCCGTCACCACACAAGGTTCCAAATTTAGAATAAAATACTTATTGGTTAAAAAAAAGAGTTACCCACATACCTGTGTGAGGACATGTACTCACATAAGAGACAGCCACATCTATTCACATACATCACACCCCTATCTAGTCACAAAATTTTTGCACTTTACTTGCTATTTAATACGTTAAATAGAAATGCCTTGTCAATAAGCACTAAGCACTAAATGACAAGATGAGATCCCCATGTGGTGAACCATCAAATACTTGTATAGTTAAATGTTTTCCAAAGGAAGGAACTGGCTGTTGATTAAGTTTGCTGCAGCCATGAGAGCACGAAACAATTTTGGTCCAGATAACAAAAGGACTTGATTGTCACAGTCTTTAGCCCTTTGAGTTAATGCAATGTCAATTTTCAATGTAAATTTCAACCTAATAAATCATGAGTACATCCACCAGCTCTTGATCTCTACACCTCTATGGCTGGATTTTTTCTGAGGAATGGTTCAAACAAAACATGACCTAGCTAGAAATACAGGAAAATACTTACACTTGAACTGAAAGTGACACTGATTTTCTCAATAATATCAACAAAGATTTCCTCTCTCTTTTTACCCCCAGGTTCATTGGCAACAACTGATTTTGTCACTGCTGTTCCTGGCATTCTTTTTGATCCATGCTGAGAAATACACATAGAACCAAACAAATGAATACTTGAAGTTCGTAAAAAGATAGTCTTCAAGGTAGCCATTAATGAAGCCAATCACTATCCAAGCTCATAATTACCACAAAGATAGCTGCAGGACCAAGTGGTGGCAAACGTGCAGCATCAACCACAATTGGCTCATTGAAGATGTATGACTTCAATACCTCAGTAGAAGTAGTTTGTGGATAACCAAAGTCCTTGTGCAACAGAAGAAACCAATTACAAGACGTAACTTAAAACACCACTACACTAACTCAAACTGAAAATGGTAAAAAAGAAAATTATCCATCCTAAGTCACAAAGTCATCTCCCCTCCATCAATCAATTAATCTGCTTGGAAGCTGACTTTCGAAGGGAACTTATGAAATTGGAAAAACAAAACTGGCGGTTCCTTGAATTCATTGACAGATGTTACCTCTAGAAGGTGGTTAATAATTACAAATTCTTGATTCCACTCATAGCCACAAACATTGCCGATAGTTAGAAAATATCCTGATATTTAACCATTTAAACCAGCCATTACTGTCCAACAAGTATCCTGATATTTTCAAAATCATTGCCAAAAAGAAAAATATCATGATACAATTGCAATATCGTCCTGAGCCGTTCCCAATATTTACCTGAGAGTCTGAAACATTGAAAAAAGTCCTTTTTCATGATTTTTCAGTATGTGACTTTTTTTTTTTTTGCTTGTTTCTTTATGTTTTCAGAGAGTTTTTTTTACTTGTTTGATAATATTTTTAGAAGAAAAATACTAGAAAACCTATTATCTCAAAACCTTTTTTTGTCTTCTTAACATTTTCCAACTTTTAAAGCTTCCTAAATTTCCTAATAGTTTCCTGATAAATTACTGAGAAAATTATTGGTGACTCTGTTTTGAGTGCAACATTGACCCACTTCCAACTCAAATCCTCCTTATCTCATCCAACAGGTCGAAAAGAGATCATAAATGACACACTACCATAAAGGTAACATACTCATCTTCGGATTGCTTGAAATCAATATTTGCACCAGAATACTCATCCAATGACTTGAAAAGTACAACCAGACACGATCCTAGTTTTGCTTAGGTGAGCTGTAACGGTCGGAGTATCGCATATGGGATCAAAGCAATGCTAAATATCATTGCTTCACTTCTAGATATATATGATGCGCTAACATTAATATTAAATAGCATCATCTTCTATTGCCATATTCCAATATCTCTTGTTTCAAAATGATTAATTAACCAACGGACAACATCCTGGCAAGGTGGACAGACACAAAGGAAGTTCGAGGATTTGATTCCAAAGTATTGTAAAAATGAACAAAAGAAAAATCTGAGAACAAGTGCTTACGATAACTTCATCTAACAGCTCATACACAAGAACAAAATTTTTTCTCAGCGATTCCTCACTGAGCACACCAAGATAATCTTTGATGACACGAGCAATCCTTTGCAATAGCTCCAAAACAAGAGAAGGAGACACATTGACCCTTGTTGTAGCAACAAACAGCAAGCCAGCCACCTTTACATGAATATAATTTACACCATCCAAATTCTGCAAAGGAAAAAGATAAAATTAAAAAGGACATCAAGAAGTCAGGTACAGGCATTTCAATTCAACATCATTACATTGTAAATTGGATGAAAATATAATGTCTGATAACCAACGACATATATAGACCGACCTGTCGGACTCCTTATATGGCTAATTATGTAATCATAGGACACCAAGGAGTACGACTACGAACTAACTATTAAAGCAGGAATAATATTTCTCACTTTATGCTTGGCTAGAGAATTGCATTTAGAAAGCATTCCATATCAGAAAGGTTTTGAAATAAGAACAAAACTTACAAGTACCCACACCATTGAAAGAAAGAAAAATATAAATCCTCAAAAACAGTTCTCCTTGGGTTAGAAAACAGGGGAAGAGAGAGAGCGGAATGGCGGAGATAGGTTACTTCAGTTTAAGGAGCAGTCGAGCTCAAATTCTCCAGTCACCAAGGACTCTGAACCAGCGGGATCGAAATTCACAAGGAAGGAAGGAGACACAGAAGAAGACAAGGATAACAAGCGAAGTAACGGAAACGAAAACCTGGAAGAGAAAAACAGTAATAACCGTTCCCCACACCAAGGACGTCCGCTAAAAAACGGCCTTTCAGTGAAGGGATACCTACAAAGACAGGGGGTGCCTCCTCGCCTTCGTCTCCCTTCCAAAACTTGACTTTGCGAAAGAAAACCTCTGCGCTCCCTTTCTGCACTTCACCGCGATCTGCATTGCCATAAAAAACAGAGGACCTTTAACTCAATCGGTATTCGATAGACACGAAATTGAAGTTCAAACTACGCGGAAAATGAATTCAACGCCTCATTTCCACGAGAAGCACTCAGATCCCTAATTGTTCCTCCAAGTAAAAAGATAATCACTACGCACAAGTTGCAAGTTTGTGATCAGGGGGTCAAAATGATAAGACGAACCCTAGATACACGAGAGCAGGCGGTTATCAAGAAGAAAAATAGAAAGGAAAGAGCAAACAAAAGGAAAGGGTCGTGGAACTCACAATCGCGGAAGACGATGTTATCTCCCCTCTGAGATAATACGAAGAATTGACAGATCATGGTGCCCCTCCTCCGGTGACGAGGTCCGGCGGCCGTTTTCCCGGTAAAGTCCAAGGCGAATTGGCGGGCAACGGGCGTGGAGACGCGCAGACGTAGATGCCCATCACAGGAGCGCAAGTGGGTCGGGTTTTAAGATTCAAACTAGGACCCGAACCGTACTAACTCAATTACCAAGTCGGCCGCGTCGGATTCAGGTCAGATCCAAATTCTATTGTATTCGACTTTATCGGATTTTAGATACTCGAATTTGGATCTGGTCTCAGATTTACACTCTAATTTTTATGACCAAATTCAGATCCAACTATCAAAGCAGATCTTTTATCAGGTCCCAGTAGGATACCAGACCAATTTTTGAATCGTTTATGAAAATGCCTACCAAATTTGGATCCATTTGGTAACTGAATCCAGTTTCCTCTACCAGATTTGGCTAAATGAATTTGAAGTTGGAATGGTAATCAAATATATCCAATCCATTTACAATATTTCAGCCGTTTGTTCTTGAAGCCTTAATTTGGATCTGACAATTGAAGCTTGTCTCAACTGAAGTGCACGTTGCCTCATACAACCAATGTTAAGTGGGGCTGCCTAATGAGTCGAGCCAGCAGGAGCTCAAGCTCGACTCCAACTTGCTCATTAAAACTCGACTTGTTTATAAATGAGTCAAGCTCGAGTTCAAATGTAACCTCGAAATGTAAAACGAGTGAAGCTTGGGCTGTAAAAATTTGACTCGTTCAAACTTCAAGGGCTTGACTACACAATAAATATTGAATTTATAATGAGAAAATATACTAGGTTAATCGAGTTACAAAAAAAAAAAACATACTTAACATAAATGAGTTAAACGAGTTGAGTTTGAGCTCAATGTTGTATTGTCAAGTCGAGCTTGAGCATGTTCCATTGAACTCGACTCAAGTTCAGTAGAGTTCAAACTTTAGTTTTTTTTTTTTGTCAAGTCAAGCTCGAGTTGGCTCAACTCAGCTCGTGTGCAGCCCTAATTTTAATTTTAAGAGAAAAAACTTACGATGCTAGCATTATTATCCATGGTGTGTTTTCCAAGTCTACATAAATTTTAGAGCCAGACAGTGGAACTGTTCCAATTGCTACCAACATTTATAGTTGCCTACCATCATAGTCTGGGACATGCCTTGAAAAGGTTTCGGATGTTCATTTTTTTTTAGGGTACACCAAAGATCTCGAAATTTCAAAGACATCTAATACTGGTTGGAAGGTATGGAGTTGTGAAAGTGATTACCATTTGGCAATAAAAACATTAGCACAATATTTCATGAATCTGTTTCAAAGATTATAACAAATTTATGAAACATTAATAAGACAGATTAATAGAATATTGTCTTAACATTCATGTTGTCAAACACACTATGAGGGGCTATTTGACAAAAGTAACAAACCTTTATTATTTCATATATTGCAATGTTTTATGAATCTGTCCCATTTATGCTTCGGGACCTACCAAAAAGCCAGCTTACAATTATATATTTAAATTTCAGGCAAGGTCATGAACGGCAGAAAATAAGTGCTGCCACTGTTTCTTTTAATTTATTACTGTTACATACATGTGTAAATTGCAAAACAAGCACTATATAGATTTGGTACGCACAAGTTCATTTTTTTTTTCTCATGATCTGCCATTATGTTGTGTCGGTACGTTAGGATGCTGATTTATTGTCAATTTTTTTCAAACCATGCCAAGCGTATAACAACTTATATATGTTATAGAACATAAACATAAAAGTCCTAACATTGTTAGAGCCCTGTTTCTTTCAAAATAATCTGCCTCTCAGATTCTGACGAGGATTATGTCCTGGCTCAATCAATCACCTTGCTTCCCAACAATTGTCAACTAAGACCCCCACAATGCTTTCAATCAATAACGCCCCAAATAGGACAATCTTCCAGTCTTCACTCTTCAGTTGCGCTCATTTTGGTTACAAATAAAAAAAAGTATAAATCTTGGTTTGATCAGGCACATAATTGCAAATTGAGAAAGAACTGCAGAAGTCAAATTTCAAAGATTATCAGCTGCGGTTGCAAATGCAAAACGAAAAAAATATTGCGTTTGGATTCCCGGTTCATCCTAAGCATAAAAAAATCACACGAATGAGATTGCAATCAAGCATAAGGGGGCTTCTTTACATAACAAAGTAAGCCAAATTCATTGGAAAGAATTGTATTTTACAGACTCTTATCATATCAAAAAGATCAAGTTTAGTTGCCCCCCATTGTATCTAGTAGATTAGTCCATGGGAGATATAGCTCACCCACCGCCAGGCGTATAACTGTCTTGATAACTTTTCTGCAGCAAGTACGTCGTACTTGTGTCATTTAAAGTAGAAAGGCCCTTCACGTTTTACTACATAGGGCATGCTGCCGTGCATCATAGACATGAAATACCATGCACGTTTAGTTTGCTCTCATGGACATCAGCGTCTTCTGATCATGTCAAGAACATTCTCACGAATCCAAGCATCATAGTCATGAAATCTGTATCAAGCACGTCAAGTTTCTTGTATGCACATTAACATCTTTTGATGATGTCGGCAACATTCTCACCAATCTCCTTCTTTGCCTGAACTGAAACTGGTATGTCCCCTATATACATGCTGAAAAATGCTCCTGTGATTGAAGACAAAATACTTTGAAACGAACAATCCAGAGGTTAAAAACAAGACAAGAATGTGGACCAAGTTGATGTACCTGTTACATTTTGAGTGATCTAACTAGTTTAATTGCCAAGATAATTTTTTTCAATAACGACGGTTTTTCACTTTTCTTAGCCATTACTCAGTGTAAAGCCATAAACATGCTTACTTAATTTTCTTAGTACTTCACTTGCATTCAGATTTTTCTAGGGAAACTGGATTAAATGGATTGAACAGTATAGGGAAAATAAAGCTCACTGCATAAATCCTTGCTTTGGACAGCCCCAATCTGTTTCCCACCAACTGCAATTGATAAGTTTAATGTAAGAATCTCTTACTGTAGAGGGGAAAAAATAAAAAATTACAGATTGACTTAGATAACCACTTACACTCTGTTATGAGTTGCCCATCTGTGGTTTGACGGAAATCAATCGTCGTCCCCTAAAATGATATTGATTGTTAATTTCTCTATTCCTTTTGCAGGAACCCCAGATGACAAAGGAAAGGAAAGGAAATTACAGTGGATAGCTGTATATCACGAGGAAATTGTGAACCAAATAGTCTCAGGCAATCTACATCAGCATCTGGATTCATCTTTTAAAATATATAAAGCTAGTCAGGATAAACCTCAGTCGAGCAATATTTGTGGGAGATACATCGCATGTGTATGTGTTTATATACCTTCAGCAAACGATTCCTGAGAGATCTTTCAAACACACTGCAATAAAAAACAGAAACATGATGATGAACAAATATCCTTTTAATCACCAATCAGGAAGAAAATGAATGGCTGATAAACTTCCAACTTTATCTATCTTTTCCTTCTTTTAGGATGGGGTAGAGGGTAGAAGGAATGGGTTTGTTTGCAATGGGAGAGAGGAGGCACGTCAACCAGGATGAGCCCTCGGCAGCATACACTTAAATTATAGGAAAGTAGACCTGCCCCTTAAAGCCTATCCGTACTTCATGAGCTTGCATGAAGCATCTCCTGAGACATATAGGGCCTTCAATATTGCTTATAATTTACATAAAATATAAATAACCAGTCTCACACACTCTCGCTAGCAGGCAACTCTTTCCCTCTTTAGTTAGATCTTATGCTAATCATCCCCAATGTCTCTCTTTCTTCCAGAAGAGATGTCAACTTGTAGGAGCAAATAAATGGAGAGTATAAGTTTTCTGCTGTTAGGATTCATAAGGTACATGTCCCTGATGCGATATTTGCATCACCAATGTCGTCAACATCCTTCTACTATACTTGTCCTACCATCAGCATGTTAAATGAGGATGGCTGCTACACAGTCTTGTACAACCTTCAAGCTCTACACCCTCAACAACCAAGTTCCCAACCTCTCATGGTCTCACTTCTCACGTTCCTCATCATCTTATTTTTTCCTTTTCCTTGTGATATGTAAGTACGGTACAATGAACAAAATTTAACTTAAACAGAAACCATAAGTTACATAAATTGATCATTACTGATTAGTACCCTATGTAAACTTACATTCTCCCAATCAACAATTTCATGTTAAACGAATAATACTCTTCTAACCAGCACCTTGTCATCAGTATAGATGCAGAAATAATTCCCTCAAATTTTCAAGGTTTAAATATGCATCCAGGATCCAGCTATTTATTCATACGGAAGCAGGCATCGGTCACTTACGTCTGCACAGTGCTCATTTTCAGATAGTTGCAGCTAACCACAAGCCTAACAGTCATATCAATATCCGCCCTGAAAAAGCAAAAGGATGTCATCAGCTGAATAAAACAAGCATCCAAGGGGCACATGCAGATGCATGTACCGTGATGAAACACACACACATGCACCAGGTCAGGTTTAAACATATTTTTATTCTAGTGCTTAATTTTATGTGATAATAAGAAACACAAACATTTTAGGATGACTATAATACAATGCATATACCTGCAAGGAAGCTGGGAAGAAACTCACTTTTCTAGATCTTGGTCACCCATTTAGCACCCATTAATTGTATGTCAATGATAGGAAAAGAATAGAAAGTCTATCATGGCATACGAAGGCTGCCTTCTAGCATCAATGCAAGTAAAAACCTTAGATGACTACATCCAAATACAAGAGACTTATGGACACCAAGAAGATGGAAAAAAAAAAACATTAGAGAAGCACCTGA
Organism: Nymphaea colorata; assembly: GCF_008831285.2. NCBI lineage: Eukaryota > Viridiplantae > Streptophyta > Magnoliopsida > Nymphaeales > Nymphaeaceae > Nymphaea > Nymphaea colorata. The sequence goes on from NC_045147.1 coordinate 15,702,776, forward strand.
GAAGGTCCTGCAGAAATTCTTCATGCCCCTTGAGTTCATCAACAGGCACACATGCATACTTCTGACCCAATTTTTTACAGACCGAACCAGGGTGAACATCTGGACAAAATAGTAACAATAATAATATAAGCACACGGACAACGATCTGTACTTGCAGATTTAGTAAAACTTATGCAGATCATGCTGCCCATAGCAGATTGAATTAGAGAGCAGGAAGTGTTCATTTCCGAAGATGAAAAAAATTCAACTGCTTCCAAGTGCAGATCAATACTCACATAAACCAAAAGCATAAACCTTTAACTTCTTCACTTTGATCACTTTCATGCTCCTTGAGCCAACTCCCACAAGTACCTGCACTAGAAGGAAAGGATGAAAAATTCAAACCTGGACACCCTGAGTGAGGGATAAAGAAACAGAGGATGGAAATGCCAAAAGAACAATTTTGAAAGCCTAGAACATTTTTCAATGAGAACATGCTGCACCTAGCCAGAAACATCCATGATTCCACGATACAACAGAAGCACTAACAAACATGAGCACTGCAAGTCATCACATTTAAAGGGGTTGATAGTGTAAAAACGTAGTTCTCCATCATGGAACAACTCCAGAAATGAAATCTCAAGGAAAGACAATTAACAATACAAGAATAAAAAAAAATACAGCAGTAACAGCAAAAGGAGTTCTGTTGATGGAAACAATTTGGGGAAGAAAAGAAAAATGGAATATGTAAGAAAAGATCCTAAGCAACCAAGAAGATATGAAATACAAAGCAAAATTACATGTCATAATTAGGTATAGCAGTTAGCAAATGATAAAAACATAACCCAAAAAAAACAAATGAAAGAGTCAAAGAACTATCCACACTAACTGAAAAAAAGAAAATGCCAATCACAAGAAAGGCAAAAGGCTATGACATAAACATTAAAACTGCCAGTAATAAAAGAAAATCTATAGAAATGTTTCAAGATATGGACAGCCATGGAGGAATAGAAAAAAGGAGATATGAAACCCAGGAAGAGGTCATTAGGTGGCATTTCAAGAGCTGTTCTACAGGTTTTAGAAACAATAGATATGGACACGTGCAATCTGATGTAGAGCAATATCTTGTTGATGTAAGATGTTCACTTGCAAGTAAAATGCTCATAAAGCATTGAGCATGCACGTACACAAATTTCAACTACTGTTTTCAAATTTTCACATAGAAATGCCTACACACTAGTTTTTCAGATGCTTCTTTTTCCAGAGAATATTGTCTACAGATCAGTGAGATCTTAAACATGCACGAAGAATTACCATATCAAAGCATGGAGGATAGATGTAATACCTTTGAAATCTTATTGGAATTACTGCCATCAGCAAAATGTTTGTCCAATACTATGGGGAACTTAATCCCTGTTTGTGGTTCAGTTGTGTCTCCTACACTCATCCAACTTTTGCTTAACAGCGGAAGGTTATGACACCCATTGTTCTCTTCCGCACAAGGTGTTAGATCTGCTTCAGTCTTCATTCTTTCAATGGTCCCATCAAGAGGAGCAACCAATATCCTTGAAGACCTTGTGTTTGTATTCAAGCAGAGGAAATAAGCATATGCAAAATAATTACATGGTTAACACTTAACAATAAAATCAAAATATTGACACTTTTATTCAACACCTGAGTGTCATATATATTTTCACGATCTTGATGTTCAGCAAAAAAAAAGGAAGAAAAGGTATCTTGTTTTTTGTACTTACAAATTTTCAACCGATGGCACAAGAGAAGCAGCTATTGACAACCATGAAAATTGCTGAAACTGGTGAAGTTCACCCCGCAATAGTTTCGCAGCAGCATCAGCGACTTTATTAATATACAGTAGAGTTGGTCGTGATGTTGGTGTAAGATTAGTAGGAAATCTGGAAATATCATGTCCACAAGTTGTAAGTGGCCTTGTTTCTGCACAAGATTGATGGCTTTTACATGACCTATGCTGGTCATTCAATACATTACGGTGCAGAGCAGAATTAGGTCTTGATAACAAAAGGAGAAGAGCTCCAGCCAAATGAGAAATGCGACCAAAGGCTTCTCCAATTGCCAGACTTCCAGGAGCATGAAAACATCCAGGATGAAAAAGGGAAGTGTCGACAAATGCACCTATTCTTGACCACAATTGGCCACCAAAAGAATATAGACGATGAGTATCCGATGGAAACATTAAGGAATAATCACGATAAGGATCCCAGTCTGACAATAACCAGTGATTCCACATTTTCTCCTAGAAGTAGATGCCGTACTTGAGTGACACTGCAATACTAGCCAGGAATGGGGATGAACATTGAAAAACTAGAGCAGAAGCTCTGCACCTGAAAACATCCAAGAATTTAGACAGTACAAGTTAACATCATAAAGAAATTGAATGTCTCATACAGCAAGGGAAAAATGATATCACAAACTCCCACCGGGCTGTTCAGGAAGGCACCTCATGAAAACCAAAAACGGATTTTGCAGGACATTTTCCCATGTAATAATTTATCATAAAGGACCCTTGCTGAACGGAGGAACATATCTTGGAAAGCAAGCATTCTACCATGCTTATCGATCTCCCCTTCAGAACAGGAGAAGGGGAGCATGGAAGACATTCAAAGCAGACAAAAATCAGGCTCAGAAAATATGTTGCCCGTTTGTCTAGCACGTGTCTCTACAAAATATTCAGGAAGCCAAAATGGCAAAATCAAAAGACTGGTCGATTTTATTATGTTCGATCAGGAGAGGTAAGTTATCCTCACAAGTGGACGAAATCATTCATTTATCCAAACACGCCCTAAGATCAAAGAGGAAGAGAATACACAAGTAAATTCAGACAATCCCTCCACGTGTTTCCTCATCCAATACCGTGGCATTTCCAAGTTCTAACCGAAAGAAAAAGAAAGAGATTTCAGCAAAAACTTGCCGAATTAAATACCACCAAATTAGATCCGCATCTAACATTTATCCTCAGATACAAAATACGAACAATTGCACTAAAAACCATCGAACAAATTCTGAATCAAGATAAAACTGAAAAAAAAAAGGCTGAAAAGGAAGCAAGTACAAAGCTCACCGAAAAGCGTGCTCGGTCTCATTCCTCCAACAGACCCCAAACGCGGAAATCTGGAAAGCAGTCGGAGGGAGGAATATTTCAAAGACCTAAAAGGGTACTTGTAGGAGGATATACAGGAGATGAAGGCTCCCCTTAGCCGAAAACAAGGACTTCCGCCTTATGAACGCAAAGAATGAGACTGGGGAAAGCAAAGGATCAATGTTCTGATCAGAATTTCTGATCTGGTTGGCAGTAAAGAATGCCAACAACGTACTGGCAGAAAGTTTGGCCACGTCAAGACTTCTCCTTCCTCTTCTCCTTTATAACCAGGGAGCCAACGCAGAGGAGAGGCCTTCAGGAGAAAGAGGGAGCATGCTCCTTCCCTTTTTGTCCCCTGTCCAGCGTGGACCACGTAGGAGTATACCTTTTGGTGCGCGTTTCTCCCCACCAGGTCGGTGGCATTACGGCCACAAATTTCGTCTCTCTCGAAACTGGTTTCCACAGACGAGCGTTTGGAGCCAAGACAACGACTTGAATTTCAGGAAACAGATTGCTGGGAATTTCAAGTACTTGGTACGTATGTTCACGTTTGATTGACAGTTGAATCTGTCTAATTCGAAGAGTTTTTTAAAATCAAAGAAAAAATTGTCCATATAAAATTTAGCCCATTTTCTAGGAGGCGTTTCTATGGGCTGTGAAATGATCCTGACGATATTTTGTCCCATTTTCAGTTTTAGATGGTAATTGGGCTATCTTCACGTGATTTGACAGGACATTTAAGACAGGCTGATGTCTGATATCAAACAGGTTTCTGTGTCCAGATGCTTGTCCAAACATCCCAAACGCAGCCTTCAAATCTTTTACTCGGAAAAACTTATGTCCTTTGTCCCGTATTTCTCAAAGAAAAAAACTATTTCTACTCAATAAATTCCATGTGTTAATGAAATCATAGCGTTGCAATAAGAGTACATCTCACATTGAGGGGTTGTTTGATTATTTTAGGTCTCAAGTATTGTGGGATCTTAGAATTTCTATTTGGAAGATACAAGGATCAGACTATAGAAATGGAAACTTGTATTTTGAAATTCATGAACTTGAAATTAGACTCCTCTTTCCTCTGACTTGATATTCATAAACTTGACGCATGAAGATTATAGAGATTTTAAATATACAATCCTCAAATCGTGCAGGGTTTATTATAACCATGAATTTAAAAGGGGTCGGTGCCATTTTAATATCGTCAATGGCCGGACATTTTTTCCTTCTCATTTCCGATTGTTAGAGGTAGGAGCTAAAGGGTGTTGGTGGGTAGAGGCAGGCTTCATTGTTACGAAAAAGGGGTATTGATAGGCGTTCCCATTATTAGGATTTTCCGGGCTTTCTTCAATCAGGATCTTGCTTTGAGGTTTATTTATATCAAAAGCTTAAATTCCAGTCCTTCTCAAGGGTGTCTATGACGTTTAATGCATCTTGGCGCGCTCCCATGTGTAAGTAGTGTTTCGATTAGAAACTAGACTTCTTCATAGCCGGAGCAGCAAAATAATTGTTCATAATTTCACTAAATTCGAACATCGATGCAAGAGGAAGTATTATCAGCATGATGGTGGGAGAGCTATCTTCTTTATCTTGGAGGAGCAGACGGATGAATCCCCTGCCCGGACGAGAGCCGAAGCCCCTCTCCTTTCCCTTGCCCCCAGGTAAATACCTTCTTATCTCAAAATATTGCAGTCGAACACAGAGAAAATAGAGCGGACTCCCCCAATATACTGGAACTGTTCTTGCGGAATGGTGGAGCTTCAGACATGTAAAAGCTATTCAAAGAAAGCTAATGAAGACCTTTAACAGACTGTACTTACCAGGATTTTCTATGGAGTAAATAGGTGTTTGGAGGAATGGTAGTGTTCTCACAAGGCCTTAGGGCTTGCTGATATCCTACTATAGGATAATTTTGGGTGATGGTTTGCTGAGTGTCTAGTACTCATCATGTAGTCTACGGTTCAAAAGATTAAAGAATGCTTCTGCTACCTTTAAGGTTGAGCCAGATTGGTCCGGGTTTGTGGTAACCTCGGCGCTGCATGGGCTAGAAATGACTTAAAAAGTCGACTCGTGACAAATTGAAGGACATAGAACATAATAAAAAGTCAAAAAAAGTGTTGAGCATCGTTATAATGAGTGTGGAGCATGGCTATAATGGCGACTATCAATCTGATGCAAAACTGAGTTGAAGCATATGGTGCAGAGGACACCAACAAGATAGTGGCAAGGCGAGAAGTTTTTTTTGAAGGGACACTCATTCACATATTTTCATATCTGAAGGGGGCATTCATATATATAACAGAGCAAGTATGTTAATGTGAAAACAAAAAGAACATTGAGGGGCTGGTGTGGGCTGCCCAGGTCTCTAGCTGGCTTCAATTCACATCTTAAAAGAGCTACAAGTTATGATGCAAGCCATGACGATTTTTTAATCACTTAAGTACGTAGTATTTTCTCATGCCAATTTCCATGTTACATCAAAACAAATACAAATTCACAAATTACAAAGATGAAGTGCTTATGCCTCATCCTCCTTTAGTGAGGCTTTTCCCAACACAACTTACCTGAATATGGTTGCGAGCCAACATTGCAGGTTATCTACTGAAGGAAGTCGGTCTGCTTTCCGAGCTACTGGTGTTCTACATCAATTCCAACTGCTTTAACTTCTCCCCATCTCCTTTCTTCCCACTGAAAGAGGAAGGAAAAAGTGGAGGGAGAGAATGAGCCGTTAAAGCAGTTGCCTATCCATCATCAGAGCGAGCAGGTAAAGATCGATTGGCTAAGAGGGACACTTTGAACACCATTAAGGATGGTTTAGGAAGGAGGGTATTTAAAATAATTTGAAATTCTAGGAGGTTGAGTAAAAAAATTTAGTAATCGGGCGTACAGAAAAGTTTCTTTATTAAGAACCCTGGATTAAGGATGATTGCTCCTGAGTGGAATTCTGATTTCAAGCGGCTAATTTCCTTATGAGTCAATCAATAGCCATAGCAACAGACTCAAGTTCCATCTCTCTCTCTCTCTCTCTCTCTCTCTCTCCTTGCCTTCGAAGATCTTGCATATTTTAAAATGTACCAGAGATTTGTGATTTGCTATTGATACAAGAAAATCATCAAATGAGGTGAAAGGACAAAAATTCAAAAGTTTTACGCGACTAATTATTCCTTTCCAAAGTATTTTTGTATGTTGATTAGCTTAGCGGCTTAGCTCATACAGCTAGCAACATGAGAAAACGTAATTTGATCTTGGCTTCAACCAGAGATGATCATTTTCTAAGAAAAGAAGGAAAAGAGAATACGACTTGCTGTCGCAACTACTTCAGCTAACTAAGATCAAGGAGAAAGACATCAGCTTGTGCACTTCACAGCGGGCAAAAGTGGGGGAAAAAGGCGAGAAAAAGAAAGTATCCTGTCCTACTACAGCCATCCTCTTAAATATAACGTACATCAAATGTAAATAGTCACTAAATTCTATACAGCTTATGCCTGGAAATATATCAGGGATATAATGACACTACGACTTTTGAACGGCAGACGTCAATCTTTGAAAATGAGAAAACCGTTCTGCAGAATAAAGATGAACCTTCAATTAGCAGAATAAAGATGAACCTTCAATTAGCCGAAGAGGAATTTTATGCGCAGCTCAAGAAGGTTGAGAAGATAGTCGCCCTTTCCCAATTTAACAGCAAAAATGATGTCGAACAAGTGTGGCTTCTCAACGACTCTGCACCAGCTTACTCAGATCAGGGCACATAGAGAAACACTTCAGCACATGAGAAGAACTTGATTCCTGGTCTACAAGAGCATGCACTTCACATCTAAAACAGAGTAAGGATCTGCCCTCTGAAAATGATTCCAAACAGAATTTGAAGAGGAAAACAGGGAGGGGCCAGGGAAGGTTCAAGGGGGGAAAGGCAACAGAAAGACCACAGGGCAGTTGCTTCCAATAACAAATTTTGAAGTAAAAAAGTTGTGCAACAAGCACGTTACAAAACAAGCAAACAAACAAATGCATTACGATAGCAGAAACTGCTTCTGGTGGCAACTTGACAGAACAGAAGAAATAGGCAAAAGAAACAAGACCAGAAATCGGTTGCCCCTCATACCAAAATTTCAGGAGGAAGAGAAAGTGGGGGAAACAGACATATGCATGCCAAAACACACAAATGCACCACCACAGCAGAAATACTTCAGTGTGCTTCTGCTGCCAACTCGATGAAATCTGCAATCGGTTTCACCTGTGGATGCTCCCCCGTCACAGTAAACCTGCCTCAATTAAGCTTCTCCTCCTCAAAGTCTCATCCACCAATTTGAAAGTTTTCTTAACAAGTTTCTGATCCAGTGCTGTTGTCCTGTATATCTTAAAAATTCGGTCAACATGGTTTGGAGTGCTGCTCTGGAAGTATAACTCTTCAAATTTCTTCTTCACAAACCTGATAAAGGAAGAAGCTAGGTCAGACATATATAAGTCAATCATATGGATGGAAGTGGTGGCACCATGTGTATCCACAATTTATTTGCATATTCAAACAAGTTTGCAAGGTGCAAATTCAGCAGTTGTGGCTTCTATGGGGTTTCTTATAATTTGGATATGCTATTTTGGGTATATCTGCATCACAACTATACTTGAAAATGATTGTAAAATCTAATACAGGATGACAGAATATCACATAAAACTTAATTGTATCTTCACTCTTTTGTTTTCCTTTTGACGACAATGTTTGGCTGGCTTTGGGAATCAATTGCGGCAGGATGATTCACTAGTGCAACTTCATGACATCTCATAGTGAAACAGGGGCCACATCTCTTCATTTTAGTAAACAGTCTCTTCACATCCCTTTGTACATTATGCACCTAGAGGTTTCTGACCACAAACTGTGGTTCAAATTCCAATTAACTTTCTGCTGCATAGCAGATGCAAGCCAGTTGATGTGTCAGAAAACTGAAAGACCATCGTAGCACTATCTAAAACCGATTACAGAAATAAAGTAGCCTCTCCCAACCCCGAAAAGTGGAAATAGAAAATCTTGTCAGAAAGAGAACAACCCTGGAGGAAATATTCAATTCTTTAAGCAGACAACATAATTTGGGCAATTCTTGGTAGACAGTAGCAAGTACTGATTTGAAACATCTAATAAATTTGGACTTTTACCAGGTTTTAATTTGGCAGATGCTGACTCAGAATATAAAATAGAGGCATCACAATATCCTCTATGTAAAATCTAATACAAGCAAGGGCATAGGGGCATCAAGACTGTATCTAAGGCTGCATGCATGTCCTCAATGTGTCAGCATGCCTTTTAAGTGCATCCAGACAATGACATGAGACCTCAATAAACAACTATTAGAACCCCAAGACAAGAATCAAAAACATCACTGATTCAGGTAAAACTGTAACTAGATATTTTACAAACATAAAAGAAAAAACCATTGACTTACTCATAAGCATGCTCGACCTCTTGCTTTCCTGATGAAATGGGTTGATAATCTTTGAACCACTCACAGACACTAAGAGGAACCTGCAAAAGAAGACAGGTCAATACTTACTTTGGGAGTTCCTGTGATGATCAGAAGGCTAAAACCTCACCTTCAAAACTTTCTTCTCAAATAGATCGAACTTGTTTAGGAACAATAAGAAGCATGTTTTCTGCATCGAGAATTGAACATCAGACAACAAAACTTCTCAACCTATATCATGAAGCTTGTGTTATGCATAGAACCTCAAAACATTGCTGCTTCAGAACCCAATCAAAAAGCCCCTTAGTTTCCATGATGCGGTTCTTGCTTTCATCCTCAAAAAGCACCTGATCATACCTGGTTCATTAAACAGAAGCAGATCAACACAACCTGCAGAATGCTAGGTTCACTTAATTTTTAAAATACTTCAAATGCTCCAGAAAGGTCGAAAATTCAAGCAGAAGTAGTGTTGTCATTGATGATCTTGTGATATGAGAATGATTAGCCATTTACTCGCTAATTGCAGCACAAAAGATTACAGCAGTAACGCCTTCGAACAGATGAATCCACTTCCTTCTCTCATTTCTCTGCCCACCAACATCAAAGAGCCTATAGACTTGCCCACTCTTTTTGTTCTCACCCACAGGACTGCAAAGAAACATTCTTAGCGTTTAATATTTCATAGAGAATATCGTATATGTGGGAAAAAGAAAGAGAATGCAAGAAACACATGTAATTTTAAAGTTTAAACCTCATCATGAACTTTTATGTTACTAACCACAACAGGTTGGTAGTCTAAACAACTTCAAGAAGTTCTTAGTGAGCTTCTTTCAGCATAAAAACATTAACGAGAAAACAGTAACGGAAATGTTCACATGTCTGCATGTATGTTTGAAGTTTTGAACTTTATTCGTGCTTGGCTTGCCTAAACTGCGCTCAAGCTGGACCTGAATTGTAAACAAGTTAAGCTTAACCCTATAGGTGAAGCTCATTTCATAGATGAGCCAATTTGAAGAGATCCAATCTAAGCTCGAACTTTATGATTCTTAGTTCAGCTTCAGCTCAGTTCACACTCAGCTTGTGCATACCCCTTCTTTTGACTACACAAATAACAAATTGTGTAATTCCAAACCTTATATGAAGCAAATGGATTAAAATAACCTTGGACCGTGCGACGGATAATTTTACCTGAACTGTATTTCTACAACACCTGTAGTACGAACTCTAGCATAAAGAACATCCTCCTGCAAAGATTAAAAAATTGAGGCAAGAAGTTCAGTAACAGCATAATGACTAAGAGACTTGCAGTCCAAGATAGAAACTACTCTCTCTACACAGAGAGCTCATATAGCATTTTTTATTTTGTTTGGCATAAGAATTAGCTACATAGAACACTGGAGAAAAGACGATGCCTCAGGAACCCACACGACCAGCATATAGCCATATACAGTCTTTTGAGAAATATCTTACTTATTAGCCACAGGATAGGACAGTGGAACAGATTATTTGCATACTCGACACATCACTGCTGATCAACAATCACAGAACTAGGAACATACCCCAGGTAAACCCAACTAATTTGACTCATGAATTGTGTCAATCAACCTGGACCAAGTTCTAATTATTACAATTCACAATCATGGATCCAAATTCTTTCTCCGTTTCAGTTTACAGCAATTTCCTCTCTATATAAGACCATGATTGCTTCAACAAGGTCCAAAGGCCAAAATTAAATTCAAGGGTACCTCTTATGCATTATCTACCTTGCATATTATGACTTCCAAGCACAATGCTCACAGAAAGATGCTACCTACTAAGAATCAAATAATCAAAATTCAGTAGTATAGCTCAGTTACTAGTTGACATATTTTAATAATTTTAAAGTGATTATTGCTGCAAAATATTGGTATGCTAACACTAGAATTTTTTGTAATAACTCGTCCTTGTTACTGAATTGATCTGCTGTATCGGCAAATCAACCACAAGCTGATCTTAGTTCAAGTCACAAGCTTGCTAAGTTCTAACCATGGCATCAGGTCTGTAGTCTAGAATATTGACTACAGCTTAAGGAAGCTTTTCTTCAATGACTATTATACATTTATTGACTAAGAGACATTTCAGTCAATGATCTTTAAAGGGGGTTTCAGCATGTTATTTAGCATATGGTGAAGGACAAGTTAGATGGTACCCGAGGTCTACTACTGCATGCAAATGCTTCAAATCTTTATGATCAGACAGAAATAACCCACCACAAATATCAGCAACAGGAACATGTTGCGAATCATGATTTATTATGATATGTTACAAGATATGGAAACCATGCACTTCACAGTAAATAATTCATTTATTACTCATTTTTCTCGGTAGAATTTAGCTGTGGATGCAAATGGATTAGATACAGAAGATGGTGGATCAGACTCGGGAATGCTGTATCAAAGTACAAAACCATCAATAGATAAGAAAGTTCCCATTCAGATGTATGTGAATATACTTCCTTTAACGAACTTGTATTCTACTTAATGCAATGTACAATCAATTTATCTGCACCCCAAACTTTAACATGATGTTGGGAACTAAAAGGAGCACATATTAGATTTGCTGGCAGTTGGTTTCTTTGGCTTAGTTTGCTTAACTTATTTAACACAAGAAAAGATTCTCTTAATTTTCTTAATCCTCATAAGCAAGATAATAATATAGAAACAATATATGTAAGCAATGAGAGCTCCAGAAGGGAATATAACAGTAAAGCAACCAAGTTTGGTAAATGAACCTTTGTTGGTACATAGTCAGCATCAGATAATCTCTGCAAATTTTCCATAAAATACAGTGTACAATCTGGAACTTGAAGTTCATTTGCTCGGACATAAGTTTCCTACAACCACAGCAGTAATAATTAGAAATCACATCAAGTATCTCCGAGTATCATGACTGAAACAGTATAGACATTTGCTGATGTGCAAAACTAAAGCTGATTTGACTGCAAAAAAAAGTAACCTGAATTGCAGGATCTTTCCATAAAGTCTCTATCTCTTTGGCGAGCTCCTTCGTCAAGGGAGGATAATCTAGTCTGCTCCCCATTTCAGACAGTTTGTCTCCAATCTCCTATTATATTGCAATATCAGGTTAGTCAATAGAAAATAGGAAAAGGACAAATTAAATGGTTTCAGTTTGAGAATGCAATGAAATAATATCAAATATAAAAAAGCAAAGCAATAGATAGGAAAAGTGAAGGACTCAGATGGAGAGCACAATGAAACAATACAGAAAGCTTGGCAATTTGAAAAACACAGATGCTGAGGTGTGTGTTTGGAGGCAGAAGTTTGTACATATATCTGTGTGTGTCATTGCCACAAATATTGCTCTTTGATATTTCTTAAAAGCTTCATGTAGGATTTTTTTTTTTTTCATTTTGTTAAGTAAAACATGGAAAGTAAAATATACATGTATATAACAAAAATTTGTGAAATTGTAAATTTTTTTATTAATTTCCTTATAAAAATTCCATATAGTTTTCAAAACCTTAAAAGAAATTGAAAAATGGAAACATTCGCTTAAAGTACATAATAGAGAAAAGGATGTTCTGAAAAGAGCAAAATATCATTCAATTGATCCGACTCCAAAACAGAAGGATTTACAATATTGTGTACTTTATGGTAACATTTTGACAATATCACAATATTTCCCCGATAAAAATATTTCATTCTGTTTAGGCAATATTATTGCAATATTTTCAAAATATCTCCAATAACCTTGTCCCATACTCTCTCTCTCTCTCTCTCTATACAGTTTATATATATATATATATAAACCGTATTCATATGGATTCTGAAAGGTTACGAATATACCCTTGTTAATTAATGTGTCAGAGGCATAAAAAAAGGAACTTAAACTTTGTCCTAATTAGAACCCTACTGATGAACATAGCATCTCACAAACACACCTGTATCATACTCTAGTGACATGGTAAGGTATATGGCTAAGTTACAATAGCAGTAGAAATGTAGATTATTTTGTGAAACTAAGAAAAGGTTGGGATCACAAAGACAGTAATGAAAATATAATCACGCTGAAGCATTGCCAGCATCATGAATTTCTAACAAGAAAAAGGTTAGCAGATTAAGCTGTGATATTTCAGAAAGCACGATTCACCAACTTCACATGATTCTATAACCGGAAGAGAATTTAAAGATATTCTTGTTGGATATTGAAATAATGCTATTCGATTTGAGAGCACAGAAAAATAAGTTACCTTTTAATGTGGTAAGAAAAGCCTGTGACAAGTGCAGACTCGATATGGAAGAAAGAAGCACGTTGATGTGCTACAACATACAGCTTCTTCCCAATCATTGCTATCAGAGTGAGGGTTCCTCTATGTTATCAAAAGGGGTCATATTGAGCCTAAATTGATCATGATGCCATCATCTTAAGTGGTTTGACATTGATAACTGTGAAAGTATGTAAACAATTGTCCATGATAGCATGTGGTGTTGGTATTAAAGCATGCCCATTGAGCACTTCACGTCATTATCTGGTATGTTGCAAGAAATTAAAATGCATCCAGATTTTCAAGATATCATTTTATTTAACTTTTTGAATTTAGGGAATATGATTTTACTTTATTTTTTTATGAGAATTCAAGGAGTGCAAATATTTCAAAATCCAAACTAAAGAATGTATGGGCAAAAAATTATTATGAAAGACTTCACCAAACATGGAGATGATAAACCCCAACAAAATCATGACATCACCAAAATATTGCAGATCTTCAGTTCTATCTCAATGCTAACATATGTTTCTGCGTTTAGACTTTTAAGAAGATCAGTTATCTCAGAATTTTTATATCTAATAGGCTCATTTTCTAGATCTCGGTCCAGGAAGAGCTACCCATCCGGTCAAGAGAATATCTTTGTCCAGAAAATGTGATAATTGCAATTCATCATATTTAAACTATATATGTGTGTGTGGACCAGCAGTACAAAATTTCCCTGGAATGAAGCATAGGAAATATGAACTAGTGAATAGAATACATAAAAAAGAATGTTTGTGTCACATAAGCAATTAAGCACCCATAAGTAGGACTTAGGAAACACCGGCATTAACATGTATACCAGCAGACATAGAGTATATGGTGCTACCTTGATGAAGGGTGCTCAGAAAAAAAATAAAGGGACTGGCATGGAAAGACAACAAAAAGAAAGGGGAAAAAAAGACAACGATTATCTATAAGACAAATGATATTGTGATGGTGACCAGGATCTGCTTTTCAAATTTGAACCAATTGCTGTGGATAATTTCTTCCTTAAGTGTGCATCATGCCAATTATCACGCAGCTACACAACCATGGACAACAGAATGTTGCTGCAGCAATTTGAAGAACAATAAAGCAGCAAGCTTGAGCAAGTTGATCATAAAATACGCAAATAGCAGGCAATGGCCCTGGACATGTTAGTGATCAGCTTGAGATGTGGTTACCATGCATGTCATTTTCTAGAATATTACGAAGAACAAGAAATTACTTAATAGAATAGTTCATCCCAAAATAAAAAGAGAAAACAATTCCAATGTAAATAAGACGGATATAGAAGAAGAAAAGAAAAGAAACGAGGCCTAAAAGATAAGGCATCTGCAAACCTTATTTTCAAGAGACAAAACGTACTTTGAAGAGTCCTCATCATTCTGAGCAAACTCCTTTGAGCCATCATACAATATCTGCAAAAAATATCCTCGGTTAACCCCAATCAAAGATCACAACACATGCAACGATTGTGAATACAGAGAACAAAAAAAAGAAAAAGAAAAACAGATAACACACACTACAGTTGTTGGTCATAAAAGGGAAACAACCAACACACCCTTTCTAGTATTGCATACTTTAATTGTCTGATATATATTTGCATGGATAACTGGTGTATAGCTCCTAAGCTCTGCCTCATCAAATCCTGATTGAAACAAAAATTTGATCTGCATGTAGTGGAGTAAAACAATGTCAGAAGACCAGCAGCTGTCTAAATTTTGCAAAAGTTCATAGTCAAGAAGGAAAATATGTTGACCTGCTTGAAGATAGTAGACTTTCCCGACTCAGCAGCACCTGATCCAACATAGTTCTCAATGTTTAACATAATATGTACCATTGTGTTTGAAAATACACTAATTGGACAAATATATTGAAGAAAGGCCAACAATCCATAGCGGTGAATCAAAGAACAACTCTTAAAGCTTAGGATGAATAGATGATGCGTTAGAGCCACAAAGGTGTGTTTTGGGCATCTAGACCTTGACCATGGAGGCATGGTGCAAGCATGCAGTGACCTGTGAAGAAGTGTGTTCTGTGGGGTTGGGATGGGCAAGGTGCTGTGTCAGCTTAGAAGGGAGGTAATAGGTCAGTGTATGCTTGCATGCATGTGTAATATCATTAGGATCACCAAAGAAACTCCTCAAACTTCTTGGTCAGACATTCATATTTAGAAAAGGGAAAGGAGTTGCTTGTAATAAAAAAATTGGATTGAGATTCCATAAAATCTAACCTAGTAGCAGCAGCTTCTGAATATGCTTCTCGGCTTTTGTTTCCAAAGCAATCTGGCGTTCTATTTCTGCAGCCTGAACGAAGAACACATTTCAATGGTAAAGAGGCATTCAAAACTAGAAGTCTCTCCACTTTGCTGAAATAGTTCAAATTCAAGACATCTAACATCAACTACCTCACTTGCAGCCAACTGATGAAGTGGAAACTCAAGATATCAAAGATCATCTACCCTTACTAACAACAAAACAGAGAGTCAATGGGAGCTGAACCTGAGCACTTTCTTCAGCATCAGCTTCAGAGTGAGGTCTTTGTCTGCTGCAGAGTAGGCCCATATTCTCAATTACGCTGGAAAGCATCGAACTAGTAATCGGAAACTATACGACAGTGTGCCAGACAAACTTTCTGTAAGGAAGAAGAAAGAAATCCTTCCAAGGAGAAACCAGAAAGCTTATGATCGAGTTCACCAATCTAGGATTCCATACGAATGACACAACATGCTTCGCTCAGCGCAGCAATCCTGAAGAACCAAAAAGCCAATAAACATACATGAATAGTCTGCACAAGGTTGAGTCCGTGTCAAGTACATGCAAAAATATTGAAACGAGCCCGGTATACAACATTCGATAGTTAACAAGATGCATTATTTAGGCAATGGTGTCGCTTTTTTCAGCAAGATGGTCTGAGAAAAATGGGGCCTCTTCAGTTCAATAAAGAGCCAAGTTGCCAACAAACTAAAGACTAAGCAAGTTGAAAGTTAAACGCATTCATCACCGGACATCGAAGCACATTGATTCAGATCGGACGCCAGTTCTAAACTCAAGTCGACGAAAACCGGGAACCAAATACACGATAGGCAAAAGCGGGAACGCTGACAAGGAAAGCACTCGGGCAGAGTGACAAGCATCGCAAAAGATGAACCAGCAGCAGCAAATAATGCATCACATCCAAGACACGGGAGGAGGGAGACGAAGATCGAGTAAAAACGCAAACCACAAAAACAAAGGAAACCAAACGCATCAGAGGGAACCCCCAAAAGAGAAAGATAACACAATAAAGGGGAGGGAGCAATCACCGGGGACTCTGAAATCGATTGCAGATAAAGAGCGAGGGACGGGAAGAGCGAGGCGACCTCCCCTCCCCGCCGGATCATGAGGCCCGACACGGTGGCCGCTTGAGAACAACGCGAGGGGGAGTGAGATGAGGTGGCGGGCGGGGCAGAGCGGGACTGGCGGTCGTGGCGGCAGCGACGGTGACAGCGGCCGGCTCAACTGATGAAAAGAGGGGCCGGTCAGCGAAGGGAGGATCAGACAGTCAAACTGAAAGAGAAAGGGGACGGCAGTGGGTCGTGCACTTCGACGTTTTGCTGACGGCGATTTCGAGGGAGAAGTGGCCGGAAGATGCAACGGAGAGCGCAACAGAAGGAGCCACGTGGTGAAGCCATTTTTGTGTTTTTTAATGAGAGGTGGGGGGATGGGAGAGCGGCGCAGCGAGTGGGGGAGACCGAGCCGCGATGCTAATTTTCTTGGTCGGGTAAAGGACGGGAATCACATTTCTCGAGGAGGTAAATTTTTTTCTCTTCAAAAATCACAAAAGATATTGTGCTCAAGTCTTCTTCACATTTAATTTTTGTTTTGAATATCAAGTTCTTTAGATTCAACTCATGGATTTTTTGGGGATTTTGGTTTGTGTTTGAATTAGATTTAAACTAAATCCCAACAAGGGATGAATTAATTTAGCAAAATGAATCTTCGTTCATGCAATTTGAACTATGTTTGAGTTATGTGTTATGTAAACAAAAAATTGATTTATGCAAGCCATTAGATTTTATTTACCATGAGAAATTTTATAACAATTTAGCCTGTCAATTTTGAGTAAAGCTAACTCAAAACATCTAAGGTGGACTCACTTGAATGCCTTCAATGATTGCATATAAATATCCACAAGTTTACGAGCGTTTTTTTCTTTACCTAACTCATTAAAAATATTAAATTGTACTCTACGCAGTCCTAGCTTTATAGTGCATGTACGGTCTTTGGAAATGTGCTTGCATTTTTAATGTTTTCAGAAACGAACTTAAGTTCTTTGAAATATTTCAAATTTCATGCTCAAGTTGCCAAAAAAAAAAATTAATGACACCTAAATTTTAAATTTTCTTTTTGAATTATTTAAAGATGATCTTCTGGTTTTCAAAAGACATTCACGTTGTTTGGAGTGATCATGTGTCTTCATGAACGTTTCATGCAACTCTTTTATATTATATGGCAGGACAAATGTACCTTTACAAAAAAAGTCCGACCTCTTAGGAGGCACATTTATGTGATAGAAAAGCATAGTTTTTTTTTGCAACATATTGTTTCACAATTTTACTTTAAAAAAATACATATTCGTTCCAAAGAACACACATGAACAATGGGAGTCATTCGGCAATAGGAACACTTTGTGAGTATCCCATGAATCTGCTCTAAATATTGGATCAGATTCACAAAACAATAATCATAGTGTTTCATGAATCTACATCAATTTTTTAGGTGGATTGATAGAGCACCCACATAATGTCCTTGCTGCCAAGCAACCCATGAGGGGCAACTCTTTTTATGATTTTTTCTACTTTCATAGTAGTAACACTCAAAATTTTTACTGTAGATCAATTTAAAAGATGGGCTTTTTTTTCATTTTAAAGAGCAAAATGTTATATGAAGAAACTCTATATGTAAGTTTTTGGATTAGTTCAAGTTTCATTGGTCATATAATGCCTTGAAAAGCTGTTGGTTTACCTTGCTAGAACTAATGTTCCAATATTGGGGGCAGATTTACTGAATACTCTGCAAGTGTTCTTGCTATCAAACAACCTCAATGTATATGAAAAAAACTACCTTTTCCCCGACTTAGCATTGGTGGTTGAATTTTGTTCTCTTATGATGCAGATTGATGGATGATAACTGAAGTACTTCAACACTATAACTTCAAGATCTCATATCACTGGGGAAAGGCAGATGAAAGCCTATGACATTAGAATGCAGACAGGCAAATCTGTTAAAGAAATTATGGAGTGAAATCCTTTTTGTCCAATAACTGATAAGACAAATCTCTCTCGTGATCTACAAAAAAAGTTGTTGGATTTACCTATGATAAGAAGTTCCCTAAATGCATGAAGAAAAATTCACAATACTTTCAGGATGATTATTTGTCAATTTGCTTCATAAGTAAGAGATTATGGGTCCCAAGCAACCCAGGAGAAATGAGGCAAATGCTAAAGATCCAATTCTACCATCCACCAAAAAATACCAAAATGTACCAAAAGTGCGGGAACCAGAATTATTTTTAGCATTCAAGAAAAAGAGATCAGAAAATCCATATCAAATGTCTTGTAGGTAATATGTCAAGGCAAAGCATAAAAACTAAGGGTGTGTTTGATAGTCTCGGATCTCAGACCTAGGACAGAGTTATGAATTTTTCAAAAATTTTATATAAGACAAATAAACTTTCTTAAAATTTGTATATAATTTTTTTTTTTTAAAATGAGGGGGGCCAGGGCCCTTGCTGCCCCCCTGGCTCCACCCCTACTCAGACCCAAGGCTGATCGAAGGTCGCTTTTATATGAAATCTACAGTGTAAACAAATGCCAAATTTTACCACTGTATGAAAAACAGGATTTGAGATGCACATTTTATGGCCAGAACCTCAAATTTGAGGACTGATGGAAGGGCTAACCTTAAATCTTTGGATTTGCTTTTCTCAATGATCTCAAGATCTCAAATCTGAGGCCATCAAATGCCCCCAAAGAAATCATTATATGAAATCCACATCTTGCCTTCAAAATGATAATATAAAAAGACTTTGTTGCATGACTTGCGCCACTTCAACTTCCTTTGAGCTTTACAGATCTAAAACAGCAGGAAACTTTTATGAGTCTCTTTGAGAATTTGGCAACAAAGTTGTTATTGTTTTACCAACTTGTCCCAAAATTCGGCGCAGATTCATAAAATGCTGCATTACAATGTTGCATATACTGGCCTTAATTTTTATGGTAAATTCATGAAATAATTACAACTTATTGCTATTGCCAAATGGGTCTTTCATGTCCATTCAACTCAAGATATTTGAGGAACTCTGTGGTAGTTGAAATGTCTGCTCACAAATAATTAAATGCAGCTCCTATGAAGAGACATAATCATGTGGGTACATGTCGTTCCTCCAGAATGGAGGAGAATTGCGTGCCTTCAAATGGCCATGACAAAAGGAAGGAGGCGCCGAATGAGAGGTACGTTCGACCACAGTTACAATCAGATTCTGATTTGCCATGTTGCTATGAGTTTTATCTCCCTTCACATCTAGAGAGAAAAGAAACTATTTCATGGCTTCCTCTACTGCTTCCATAAAGGAAGCAGCCCTTCGGAAGATATCTGAAGAACAGATCGGCGACAGCAACCAGAAATGACAAGAAAATCACTGAGAAACAGAAGCTGATCAAAGATATGTTCAAGTATTGCAGCACCAGCCCATATCAGATCCTGAAATTCAAGATCTAGATTTTTGTGGTGATCTCATAAATGGAATGATCCTCCCTTTAAAAAATCATTAAGAAAGATGGGGATAGATCATGAAGCCAGATGTGGAATCCCTTACAATTTACGGAAGTTTGAAACTTTTTCCAGTGAGCGAACAACTTAATTTCGAGCGAATCTTCCGCATGCTTGTGCATATTTTCAGTTAAATAAGTAAAGCAGGTCCGTTAAGCTACAGAAGCCAAAACATTCATTGTCCTATTGTGTCCTTTAGTCCCTGTTTATGTCTTCCTCTGTCCCCTCCAATACCAACATTAATCTTCTTTCCTTTTCTGGTTATATCTGATTATGATATCACTTGTATTGTATATAAAATGAATAACATGAATCTTTTTGGAACCATTATACTCCAATAAAATTAAGTTTTCTTGAAGCAATATGAGGAACCTTTTTTTTTTTCGGGCAGTCATTAATAACTTGAATGTTTATTTAAAATACAAAGGCAAAAGCAAAAGTCTGAGATTTTTGTTAGAACCATTGTGGACTGCCACATGTTGGAAATTCAGAGAATTCTTCAATGGCCTAATGGGGATCTTCCTTCAAGTCCCTTGGGCTCCCCTTGTTTTTGGGAAACCTTATTGAAGATCTATGCTTACCACTTCTCACTAAGGTGGAAAAGAGGTTGGCTGGATGGAAGACTCGGATTTTGTCCTACGCGGGACGGTTATGTCTCATCCGTTATGTGTTGATGACATTACCCTACTACTGGATGATGGCGTTTGGATTACCAACTATTGTGTTAAAGAAAATGCAGCAAGCTTGTATCAAATTCATGTGGAATGAGGGAGATGGTGCACGACACATGCATCTTGTTAAGTGGGATCGACTTTGCATGCCGGTTGAGGAAGGTGGAGTTGGTATTAGAAGATTAGAAGAAGTGAATAGAGTGTTGCTTGCTAGCAGATGCTGTCGGCTTTTGACCTACGGGACACCTTAGGCCAACATTTTTAAGGATAAGTATTTGAGTCACCATAGTCCTTGGACTTTTAAAAAAGCTCCTAACCAAAGCTAGGGCTGGAAAGGATTGCGGTGGGGTTGGAGTTTGATCCAGGACAAAGTTGAGTGAAAAATTGGTAATGGAGAATGGACCAGGTTTTGGACGGATCGTTGGTTGGGGCAAGTGCTCTTATATAGAGTTGATGCGAATGGGTATTCATTGCCGTGTAGGGAGTTTAAGATCAGTGTTCGAGAGATTACATGTGGGAGGCAGGATAGCTAGTCTTTTGCCATTGCTAGGAGTCTTGGAGTGTCCATTGATAACATTAGGCTTATGGAGACTGAGGACAAGCTAGTCTGGAGTGAAGATGGTAAGGCGACTTTCAAAGCTGGTGAGATTATCAAGAAGTGTCGTACTCAGGGTGTTAAAGAGTGGTGGTGGAAGAAGATTTGGGCTACCTACGCTCCAACCAAGAGCTGCCAGCACACCTACATTGCTTGTGCAGGCAGACTTCCCACTCATGATAGACTTCAGAAAGCTGGAATTCAATCTTGCCAATCGTTGTTCATTGTGCCTTTGTGCGGAGGAGACTAATGGTCATATCTTAATTAAGTGTAAAGTTGCCAAGGAAGTATGGCGGTATGTTGCTGCAAAGTTTGGTAGAGTGAAGTTGCCCCAAGGTGAGATTGTAACTGAGTTCCAAAAATGGTTACAAGCTAAGATTTCGGGGAAGTGGACACGGCGGTGCTGGAGAATGTCCTTCTTAGTTTCCTGCTGGAGCCTGTGGCAACTAAGAAACAGATGCTTCCATGACAGCCTTCAATCCCATATTGGTAGGATCAAAAGAGAGGTTTGGAGGAATTGCATAGATAGTTTTTTCTCTGTCAATTGGCCGCCTGAGGTTATACAGAAATTGAAAATTTGGTTGGAAACTGGGCTCTACAGTGTTGACACTATTGGCTTCGATACAAGTAGTATGACTATTAACATTGGTAGAGCTCACACCAGGCATGGACCGAGAATAGCTGGATTAAGCTATGAGGATAATGGTCAATTGGGTTGTGCCGTCATTATCAAAGACCGGGGCAGAATCTATGAGGGCGAAATGGAAGTATTGGAGCGCATTCTTAGATTCCATAAGGAATATGGTGGTGACTATATTATCATCTTCCCAACTAAAGAATGGGTGAGAAAAATTACACAGTTGTTGGAAGGGAGAAGGACGAATGCTGGCTGGACTAGGTGTTTTAGCCAACTTCAGGGGAGAATTTCAATGAAGCAGGAGTTGATTTAGGCCGTCTGATCATGGAACATGCCCATGGGCCCAATGACTATTTTGCTGACTTCAATGTATAGACATAGTTTGGTGGATATGGTTGTTTTCAATTTTTTTGTGAAGAGTTGGGACAATCCTTTGTTTTTTTACTATTAAGGTCGCTTGGCCTTTCCTTATACATACTCATTTTGTTGAAATAAAGGAAGGGGGCCTAACCCCCAAGCAAGCTTTTACTTCAAAGGCAAAAGCAAGCAAGGGCAATCAAAATAATATCGAATTCTCTTTGAGAAACAACTTTTCTAAAAGCAATTTTGTAAATGTCATGCCCATAATGTAGAGTATACATTGCCATTTTTATATTTGTTATAGAATTTTAGAATCATCTATATCTTTAGCTCCCTCTCTCTCTCTCTCTGTCTCTCTTTCTCTCTTCTAATGGCTTATAAGGATAAGGACGGTCTAATTAATTAGACTTCAAATATACAATTAGTGAAGACAAAAACTTGCATTTATGATATTAAGAACAGAATACTTTAATTTTATATGATATTATTATCTATGAGGTGGTTGGCACAATAGATAAAGATAGGGTTTGGTAGGCAACAAATCTTCATCTAAGCTCATACGACATAGAGTTTATGTACTGCAAAAGGTGGGACACTGATATACAAGTTTAAACATATCAGATATGTCACCTGGAGGAACTGAAAGCAGGTCTGGTACCTTGAGGGATCGGACAATGGGCAGGAGGTTCAGCTCTTAGTCAGTCGGTATGATGAAATACTCATGGTTACCCAAAAAAAGCTTAATATTACCATAAAAATAAAGGGTAAAAGCCAGCATGGGTGTTACCCTCATCTCTTTTCTCAATAGCTTTTTAGATGTTCCTTAGCTTTTTGTTGGCATATCTTTTTTTTTCCATCAATTCGATCTTCTTCCTTTTACATGGTTGCATCTTCATTCGAAAAGTTATCGAGAAACTGGGTTTCGATAATCATGCATTTGAGAATTGTGGATCGTTGAACAGATTGTGATGCCAAAGTACCAGATGAAAGAAGAATGTCTTGATTAACTCGGGAATATGGGATCCGGGTATAGGACCATTAATATTGTTGGACTTGATGAATTCGGAGAGTCCCTCTTGACCAGAAAACTCAAGATGGGTGAATTAATTTTAACTAACTTGAGTATGAATCACAAAAAGAATTGCTTCAATAAGGAGCGTAATTTAACTCTACTTAGGCTGAGTATATCAATGGCGTTATGAGATAATTACATTTACTATATGCAAGTCTTTTAGAACTTAAGCATCAGTAGGGAAGACAGAAATTTTTAGTTGGAGGCCAATTACGGGAGCCCTAAACTTGGTCCCAAGGCATCCCTAGACCCGGCTCACTATTGAAAAAAATGGGTGGGTGTGTCCAGTTGGCTGCTCATGACCACTCATAGCTCTACCAATTAGGGGCGGGCTAAGGTAGGCAGGGGCGGAGCCAGAATTTTTTTCAGGAGCGGGCCAAATGATCTGCGGGTTGGGCCAAGAGGAGCGACGGGTAGCGCCAAGAGGAGCGATGGTCGAGCCAAACTAAAAAAAATTGATTTTTTCAATTTTTTTTTTTTCTCTGCGCTCATCCGGGCCATGGCCCAGGCGGGCCCCCCTCCCTCTACCCCTGAAGGTAGGGCCTGCATGGGCTCCGACCCCACCACAATTTTTTTTTTAAATATACATGTAAATTTTAGAAAATTTCACTTGTTCTATATAAAATTAAAAAAAAATGATAT